>NC_083404.1:11241493-12540868 GCF_020745735.1 Hemiscyllium ocellatum | reverse complement strand
ATTCTTCCTTTCACTGCTGTCTTAAGACAATTCCTTCATCTAATCTCATGTCTTGCCTTGAATTCACTATACCCTCTGATCTTGCACTTTCTGTGCTGAATGGGAACTAGGAAATATTGCACCCACTTGAACAAAGAAAATTTACAGCCCAGGAACAGGCCCTTCAGCCCTCCAAGCCTGAGCCGACCCAAATGTACTGTCTAAACCTGTCAGTCAATTCCTAAGCATTTGTATCCCTCTGCTCACCACCTACTCATGCATCTGTCCAGATGCATCTTAAATGAATTTACCATGCCTGCCTCTACCACCTCTGCTGGCAACGCATTCCAAACGTCCACCACCCTCAGTAGTACTTGTCACGTGTATCCCCCTTAAACTTTCTACTTTTCACCTTGAAGGCATGACCTCTTGTTATTGATGGAAGCATGACCTCTTGTTATTGAACTTGTCTAATCTTTATCAATACTGATCCATTCTCAGCTTTTCCTATTCCAGTCCTTTTTGGAAGCTATATGGAACAAAGGCTCCCTTGGCCAGGCACATCAGGGTATTCACACCCTATTCTCGATACTTCACCCTTTCTGAAATTTACTTATGATATTTCCAATTTTAACAATAGAGTGGGGTGATCTATGGAGCTTTTTCAACACAGTTTTGAGGTTCTATTTACCCCCACCACTACCTTTGAAGACCGAGCCTAATAGGAATGTGAAATGTGTCCTTAATCCCAGTGATTTCTTATTAATGCAAATAAAATTGAATAAAACATAGCCCATAGTTACTATCTATCTGTAATGATAGTCCCCAGCTACAGTTCTCCTTATCGAATAATATCCATTTCTTAAGCAGGGTTGCACCACAGCTTAATATGTAATCAATAAAACATTCTATAGCATTCATTAAAACATAGAAAGTAGGAACAGGATAGGACCTTTGACTTTCAAGTCTGCTCCGCCATTCAATATGATCATTTTTATCATCCAACTCAGTACCCTGTTCCTGCTTTCGTCCCATATCCTTTGATCCCTTTAGCCCCAAGAAAATGTTAAATATATTTGGCCTCAACTGCTTTCTGTGACATAGAATTCTACAGGCTCACCACTCTCTAGGTGAAGAAAGTTTTCTTCATCTCAGTCCTAAATGGCCTCGTCTGCATCGTTAGACTGTGACCCCTCGTTCTGGATTTCCTGGTTATTGGGAACATCCTGCGTTTACCCTGTCTAGTCCTGTTAGAATGTTATAAGTTTCAATTAGATTCCTCTTCAGTCTTCTAAATTCCAGTGAGTATAATTTGAACTAATCCGTCTCTCTTCTCACATCAGTCATGTCATTCCAGAAATCAGATTACAAAAGTGTCGTCCACGTTATCATTAAGAGAACAGAAATTGAGAACACACTGGGATTATCAACACCATGCTCAGAGGGATCAGATTTACGAGAGAGGAGTAAACTCACATTCCTGGATATGATGGTAGAAAGAACATGGAATAGTGAATGCACTACAAAAATGTACAGAAAAGCCACACACACCAACCAGATTCTGAACTACAGCAGTAACCATCCGAACACACACACAAGAGAAGCTGCATTAGGACCCTGTTCAAAAGGGCTCCAAAACACTGCAGTACTCCCGACCTACAAAGGGAAGAAGAACACCTCTACAGAGTATTTGCCAAGAACGGATATCCCTGCAACTTCATCCACAGATGCCTAACAGACAAACATCACAATAAGGATATGCCCTGATCTAACTCGCTAGCCATGGTACCTTACATAAAAAACATCTTGGAATTAATAGCCAGACTTCTCCAATCACTGGGATTCATGATAGCCCATAAACCGACAGTCATGCTTAGACAACAACTCACCAGTGCTAAGTTCTTATCCCGAGGTTTCACACCGGAGATGCAATTCGCAAACAGTTAAACTTTATTAAAGCCTGTACAAGTTAAGTGACCCCTTTGACCCTCTTCACAGGCATGCGAAGTTGAGTCAAAGAGGCCCTGAACAAAGAAAGTACATCACCTTTATACAGGTCAGTTGGCAATGCTTACAGATACTCTGGGCCACGCCTTCATGCCACTCAAGACAAACCCTAGCCTCACAGTTACATGTTACCCCAGGTATAATGGTAGGAGAAGATCATCCTTGGAGGTAATGCAAATGCTAATGACCTAATCCTAAGGAATTGGTATGCAGACGATTTCCCGACTCAATGATTCCCCAGGACAATGTAGGTGTGATGTGTCCTAGCTTCAGGGGATGGCTAGAAAGCATTTCTGAATGGAAGAGATTGAATGAGAGTTTAATTTGATGATAGTAGGGGGAGTAGAAGCAAATGACTGTCTAATTGGAGTGGGGGTCATTCACATTCTTGCATGAATGTCATCCCCACCCACTTCCAGGATGTTCACTCAGTGCAGTTTAACTCTTTAATATTACATTAATGTCCAGAGAGATATTCTCATTAATCTTTTAACATTACACCAGGACGAAAGACCCTTTACCCATCATGTGCAAGACAAACGTAATTTACAAGATTCCATGCAAAGACTGCACAAAGCACTATATAATTCAAACAGGCAGACAACTAGCATTCTGCATCCACGAACACCAACTAGCCACTAAACACCATGACCAACTGTCCCTAATGGCCATACACACAGATGACAAGGACCATAAATTTGATTGGGGCAACACAATGACCATAGGACAAGCTGAACAGAGGACAGCGGGAATGGCACTCATCCATGGACTCCATCAACAAGTGCATTGACCTGGACCCAATATACCAGCCATTACAAAGAATAAACTGAACCAGAAGCAGGAGGAAGCAAAACGAATACATTTCAGAAAACACAGTACAACAGTGCTTCACAGGAGGCTCTAAAGCACTGAAGACATCACCTAGACAGGGGACAAAATGTTTGCAAATCACCTTCCCAGCTTGGTGAACATACCCACAACTATGACTTAAAGTCATTTTCTGTATGAAGTGTATGACTGCCTTGATGATCTGAAAATGTTGCCTTGTTTGAGGGGCCACATTAGCATTTTGTGTCACCAAATTATACTATGATCTGGTTAGGGATCAGTGACCTCTTTTCAAAATAGCCAAATTATGAGATTCAGTGATTTGTGAAGAGAATAAAACCACAAGGTTCCATAGCTTTGAACAAAAAATATTACTTTGTAATACTGTTCTAACTTGTATCATAATCCATAATACACAAATACCTTATTTTTAACACCAAGAGTTAACACTGGTAAATATGAAGAATATAGCGTAATCAATCACTCCATAATGCAGATGAAATAACAAATGGGATCAGGAAAAATCCTGCAATTTCCTCAGAAATTGACCCAGTCGTTAATTGCACAGAGTCATAATCTCATTAATTTTCACAAATTTATCACTTCTTCTGAATCATTCTGTTGTGGACTGCTTCAATGACGAACTATCACAGGAGGGTATAGATGGATTGGTGCTGCACATCCCAGACCCCACACTGCAGGATGTGAAGGTGCAGCACCTCCCTGACCCCTCACTGCAGGATGTGAAGGTGCTGCACCTCCCTGACCCGTCACTGCAGGATGTGAAGGTGCTGCACCTCCCTGATCCCTCACTGCAGGATGTGAAGGTGCTGCACATCGCAGACCCCACACTGCAGGATGTGAAGGTGCTGCACCTCCCTGACCCCTCACTGCAGGATGTGAAGGTGCTGCACCTCCCTGAACCCTCACTGTGGGATGTGAAGGTGCTGCCCTCCCTGACCCCTCACTGCAGGATGTGAAGGTGCTGCACCTCCCTGACCCCTCACTGCAGGATGTGAAGGTGCTGCACCTCCCTGACCCCTCACTGCAGGATGTGAAGGTGCTGCCCTCCCTGACCCCTCACTGCAGGATGTGAAGGTGCTGCACCTCCCTGAACCCTCGCTGCAAGATGTGAAGGTGCTGCACCTCCCTGACCCCTCACTGCAGGATGTGAAGGTGCTGCCCTCCCTGACCCCTCACTGCAGGACGTGAAGGTGCTGCACCTCCATGACCCCTCACTGCAGGATGTGAAGGTGCTGCACCTCCCTGACCCCTCGCTGCAGGATGTGAAGGTGTTGCACCTCCCTGACCCCTCACTGTGGGATGTGAAGGTGCTGCATCTCCCTGACCCCTCACTGCAGGATGTGACGGTGCTGCACCTCTCTGACCCCTCGCTACAGGATGTGAAGGTGTTGCACCTCCCTGACCCCTCACTGTGGGATGTGAAGGTGCTGCATCTCGCTGACCCCTCACTGCAGGATGTGACGGTGCTGCACCTCCCTGACCCCTCGCTACAGGATGTGAAGGTGTTGCACCTCCCTGACCCCTCACTGTGGGATGTGAAGGTGCTGCACCTCTCTGACCCCTCACTGCAGGATGTGAAGGTGCTGCACCTCACTGACCCCTCGCTGCAGGATGTGATGGTGCTGCACCTCCCTGACCCCACACTGTGGGATGTGAAGGTGCTGCACCTCCATAACCCCTCACTGCAGGATGTGAAGGTGCTGCACCTCCCTGACCCCTCGCTGCAGGATGTGAAGGTGCTGCACCTCCATAACCCCTCACTGCAGGATGTGAAGGTGCTGCACCTCCATAACCCCTCACTGCAGGATGCGAAGGTGCTGCACCTCACTGACCCCTCACTGTGGGATGTGAAGGTGCTGCACCTCCCTGACCCCTCACTGCAGGATGTGAAGGTGCTGCACCTCCCTGACCCCACACTGCAGGATGTGAAGGTGCTGCACCTCACTGACCCTTCGCTGCAGGATGTGATGATGCTGCACCTCCCTGACCCCTCACTGCAGGATGTGAAGGTGCTGCACCTCCATAACCCCTCACTGCAGGATGTGAAGGTGCTGCACCTCCCTGACCCCTCACTGCAGGATGTGAAGGTGCTGCACCATCTCTGACCCCTCACTGCAGGATGTGACGGTGCTGCACCTCCCTGACCCCTCGCTGCAGGATGTGAAGTTGTTGCACCTCCCTGACCCCTCGCTGCAGGATGTGAAGTTGCTGCACCTCCATAACCCCTCACTGCAGGATGTGAAGGTGCTGCACCTCCCTGACCCCTCACTGTGGGATGTGAAGGTGCTGCACCTCCCTGACCCCTCACTGCAGGATGTGAAGGTGCTGTACCTCCCTGACCCCTCGCTGCAGGATGTGAAGGTGCTGCACCTCCCTGACCCCTCGCTGCAGGATGTGAAGGTGCTGCATCTCCCTGACCCCTCACTGCAGGATGTGACGGTGCTGCATCTCCCTGACCCCTCACTGCAGGATGTGAAGTTGTTGCACCTCCCTGACCCCTCACTGCAGGATGTGAAGGTGCAGCACCTCCCTGACTCCTCACTGCAGGATGTGAAGGTGCTGCACCTCCATAACCCCTCACTGCAGGATGTGAAGGTGCTGCACCTCCATAACCCCTCACTGCAGGATGTGAAGGTGCTGCACCTCCCTGACCCCTCACTGCAGGATGTGAAGGTGCTGCAACTCCCTGACCCCTCACTGCAGGATGTGAAGGTGCTGCACCATCTCTGACCCCTCAGTGCAGGATGTGACGGTGCTGCACCTCCCTGACCCCTCGCTGCAGGATGTGAAGTTGTTGCACCTCCCTGACCCCTCACTGCAGGATGTGAACTTGTTGCACCTCCCTGACCCCGCACTGCAGGATGTGACGGTGCTGCACCTCCCTGACCCCTCACTGCAGGATGTGAAGGTACTGCACCTCCCTGACCCCTCACTGCAGGATGTGAAGGTGCTGCATCTCCCTGACCCCTCACTGCAGGATGTGACGGTGCTGCATCTCCCTGACCCCTCACTGCAGGATGTGAAGTTGTTGCACCTCCCTGACCCCTCACTGCAGGATGTGAGGGCGCAGCACCTCCCTGAATCCTCACTGCAGGATGTGAAGGTGCTGCACCTCGCTGACCCCTCACTGCAGGATGTGAAGGTGCTGCACCACCCTGACCCCTCACTGCAGGATGTGAAGGTGCTGCATCTCACTGACCCCTCACTGTGGGATGTGAAGGTGCTGCACCTCCCTGACCCCTCACTGCAGGATGTGAAGGTGCTGCACCACCCTGACCCCTCACTGTGGGATGTGAAGGTGCTGCACCACCCTGACCCCTCACTGCGGGATGTGAAGGTGCTGCACCTCCCTGACCCCTCACTGTGGGATGTGAAGGTGCTGCCTCTCCCTGACCCCTCACTGTGGGATGTGAAGGTGCTGCACCTCCCTGACCCCTCACTGTGGGATGTGAAGGTGCTGCCTCTCCCTGACCCCTCACTGTGGGATGTGAAGGTGCTGCACCACCCTGACCCCTCACTGTGGGATGTGAAGGTGCTGCACCAACCTGACCCCTCACTGCGGGATGTGAAGGTGCTGCACCTCCCTGACCCCTCACTGTGGGATGTGAAGGTGCTGCACCTCTCTGACCCCTCGCTGTGGGATGTGAAGGTGCTGCACCTCCCTGACCCCTCACTGCGGGATGTGAAGGTGCTGCACCTCCCTGACCCCTCGCTGCAGGATGTGAAGGTGCTGCATCTCCCTGACCCCTCACTGCAGGATGTGACGGTGCTGCATCTCCCTGACCCCTCACTGCAGGATGTGAAGTTGTTGCACCTCCCTGACCCCTCACTGCAGGATGTGAAGGTGCTGCACCTCCCTGACCCCTCACTGCAGGATGTGAAGGTGCTGCACCACCCTGACCCCTCACTGCAGGATGTGAAGGTGCTGCATCTCCCTGACCCCTCACTGTGGGATGTGAAGGTGCTGCACCTCCCTGACCCCTCACTGCAGGATGTGAAGGTGCTGCACCACCCTGACCCCTCACTGTGGGATGTGAAGGTGCTGCACCTCCCTGACCCCTCACTGTGGGATGTGAAGGTGCTGCACCTCCCTGACCCCTCACTGCAGGATGTGAAGGTGCTGCACCTCCCTGACCCCTCACTGTGGGATGTGAAGGTGCTGCACCTCCCTGACCCCTCACTGTGGGATGTGAAGGTGCTGCACCTCCCTGACCCCTCACTGTGGGATGTGAAGGTGCTGCATCTCCCTGACCCCTCGCTGCAGGATGTGAAGGTGCTGCATCTCCCTGACGCCTCACTGTGGGATGTGAAGGTGCTGAACCACCCTGACCCCTCACTGTGGGATGTGAAGGTGCTGCATCTCCCTGACCCCTCGCTGTGGGATGTGAAGGTGCTGCACCTCCCTGACCCCTCACTGCAGGATGTGAAGGTGCTGCACCTCCCTGACCCCACACTTTCGGATGTGAAGGTGCTGCATCTCCCTGACCCCTCGCTGTGGGATGTGAAGGTGCTGCATCTCCCTGACCCCTCGCTGTGGGATGTGAAGGTGCTGCACCTCCCTGACACCTCGCTGCAGGATGTAAAGGTGCTGCATCTCCCTGACCCCTCACTGTAGGATGTGAAGGTGCTGCACCTCCCTGACCCCTCACTGCAGGATGTGAAGGTGCTGCATCTCCCTGACCCCCTCACTGCAGGATGTGAAGGTGCTGCATCTCCCTGACCCCTCACTGCAGAATGTGTAGGTGCTGCACCACCCTGACCCCTCACTGTGGGATGTGAAGGTGCTGCATCTCCTTGACCCCTCGCTGCGGGATGTGAAGGGGCTGCATCTCCCTGACCCCTCACTGCAGGATGTGAAGGTGCTGCACCACCCTGACCCCTCACTGCAGGATGTGAAGGGGATGCATCTCCATGACCCCTCACGGCAGGATGTGAAGGTGCTGCACCTCCATGACCCCTCACTGCAGGATGTGACGGTGCTGCACCTCCATGACCCCTCACGGCAGGATGTGAAGGTGCTGCACCTCCCTGACCCCTCACTGTGGGATGTGAAGGTGCTGCCCTCCCTGAGCCCTCACGGCAGGATGTGAAGGTGCTGCACCTCCCTGACCCCTCGCTGCAGGATGTGAAGGTGCTGCACCTCCCTGACCCCTCGCTACAGGATGTGAAGGTGTTGCACCTCCCTGACCCCTCACTGTGGGATGTGAAGGTGCTGCATCTCCCTGACCCCTCACTGCAGGATGTGACGGTGCTGCACCTCCCTGACCCCTCGCTACAGGATGTGAAGGTGCTGCACCTCCCTGACCCCTCACTGCAGGATGTGAAGGTGCTGCACCTCACTGACCCCTCGCTGCAGGATGTGATGGTGCTGCACCTCCCTGACCCCACACTGTGGGATGTGAAGGTGCTGCACCTCCATAACCCCTCACTGCAGGATGTGAAGGTGCTGCACCTCCCTGACCCCTCGCTGCAGGATGTGAAGGTGCTGCACCTCCATAACCCCTCACTGCAGGATGTGAAGGTGCTGCACCTCCATAACCCCTCACTGCAGGATGTGAAGGTGCTGCACCTCCCTGACCCCTCACTGTGGGATGTGAAGGTGCTGCACCTCCCTGACCCCTCACTGCAGGATGTGAAGGTGCTGCACCTCCCTGACCCCACACTGCAAGATGTGAAGGTGCTGCACCTCACTGACCCTTCGCTGCAGGATGTGATGATGCTGCACCTCCCTGACCCCTCACTGCAGGATGTGAAGGTGTTGCACCTCCATAACCCCTCACTGCAGGATGTGAAGGTGCTGCACCTCCCTGACCCCTCACTGCAGGATGTGACGGTGCTGCACCTCTCTGACCCCTCGCTACAGGATGTGATGGTGTTGCACCTCCCTGACCCCT
This sequence comes from Hemiscyllium ocellatum, assembly GCF_020745735.1. Taxonomy (NCBI): domain Eukaryota; kingdom Metazoa; phylum Chordata; class Chondrichthyes; order Orectolobiformes; family Hemiscylliidae; genus Hemiscyllium; species Hemiscyllium ocellatum. The sequence continues at coordinate 12,532,136 of NC_083404.1, read as the reverse complement.
CACTGTGGAATGTGAAGGTGCTGCATCTCCCTGACCCCTCACTGCAGGATGTGACGGTGCTGCACCTCCCTGACCCCTCGCTACAGGATGTGAAGGTGTTGCACCTCCCTGACCCCTCACTGTGGGATGTGAAGGTGCTGCACCTCTCTGACCCCTCACTGCAGGATGTGAAGGTGCTGTACCTCCCTGACCCCTCGCTGCAGGATGTGAAGGTGCTGCACCTCCCTGACCCCTCGCTGCAGGATGTGAAGGTGCTGCATCTCCCTGACCCCTCACTGCAGGATGTGACGGTGCTGCATCTCCCTGACCCCTCACTGCAGGATGTGAAGTTGTTGCACCTCCCTGACCCCTCACTGCAGGATGTGAAGGCGCAGCACCTCCCTGACTCCTCACTGCAGGATGTGAAGGTGCTGCACCTCCATAACCCCTCACTGCAGGATGTGAAGGTGCTGCACCTCCATAACCCCTCACTGCAGGATGTGAAGGTGCTGCACCTCCCTGACCCCTCACTGTGGGATGTGAAGGTGCTGCAACTCCCTGACCCCTCACTGCAGGATGTGAAGGTGCTGCACCATCTCTGACCCCTCACTGCAGGATGTGACGGTGCTGCACCTCCCTGACCCCTCGCTGCAGGATGTGAAGTTGTTGCACCTCCCTGACCCCTCGCTGCAGGATGTGAAGTTGTTGCACCTCCCTGACCCCTCACTGCAGGATGTGAACTTGTTGCACCTCCCTGACCCCGCACTGCAGGATGTGACGGTGCTGCACCTCCCTGACCCCTCACTGCAGGATGTGAAGGTACTGCACCTCCCTGACCCCTCACTGCAGGATGTGAAGGTGCTGCACCTCCCTGACCCCTCGCTGCAGGATGTGAAGGTGCTGCATCTCCCTGACCCCTCACTGCAGGATGTGACGGTGCTGCATCTCCCTGACCCCTCACTGCAGGATGTGAAGTTGTTGCACCTCCCTGACCCCTCACTGCAGGATGTGAAGGCGCAGCACCTCCCTGACTCCTCACTGCAGGATGTGAAGGTGCTGCACCTCGCTGACCCCTCACTGCAGGATGTGAAGGTGCTGCACCACCCTGACCCCTCACTGCAGGATGTGAAGGTGCTGCATCTCCCTGACCCCTCACTGTGGGATGTGAAGGTGCTGCACCTCCCTGACCCCTCACTGCAGGATGTGAAGGTGCTGCACCACCCTGACCCCTCACTGTGGGATGTGAAGGTGCTGCACCACCCTGACCCCTCACTGCGGGATGTGAAGGTGCTGCACCTCCCTGACCCCTCACTGTGGGATGTGAAGGTGCTGCCTCTCCCTGACCCCTCACTGTGGGATGTGAAGGTGCTGCACCTCCCTGACCCCTCACTGTGGGATGTGAAGGTGCTGCCTCTCCCTGACCCCTCACTGTGGGATGTGAGGGTGCTGCACCACCCTGACCCCTCACTGTGGGATGTGAAGGTGCTGCACCAACCTGACCCCTCACTGCGGGATGTGAAGGTGCTGCACCTCCCTGACCCCTCACTGTGGGATGTGAAGGTGCTGCACCTCTCTGACCCCTCGCTGTGGGATGTGAAGGTGCTGCACCTCCCTGACCCCTCACTGCAGGATGTGAAGGTGCTGCACCTCCCTGACCCCTCGCTGCAGGATGTGACGGTGCTGCATCTCCCTGACCCCTCACTGCAGGATGTGAAGTTGTTGCACCTCCCTGACCCCTCACTGCAGGATGTGAAGGTGCTGCACCTCCCTGACCCCTCACTGCAGGATGTGAAGGTGCTGCACCACCCTGACCCCTCACTGTGGGATGTGAAGGTGCTGCACCTCCCTGACCCCTCACTGCAGGATGTGAAGGTGCTGCACCACCCTGACCCCTCACTGTGGGATGTGAAGGTGCTGCACCTCCCTGACCCCTCACTGTGGGATGTGAAGGTGCTGCACCTCCCTGACCCCTCACTGCAGGATGTGAAGGTGCTGCACCTCCCTGACCCCTCACTGTGGGATGTGAAGGTGCTGCACCTCCCTGACCCCTCACTGTGGGATGTGAAGGTGCTGCACCTCCCTGACCCCTCACTGTGGGATGTGAAGGTGCTGCATCTCCCTGACCCCTCACTGCAGGATGTGAAGGTGCTGCACCTCCCTGACCCCACACTTTCGGATGTGAAGGTGCTGCATCTCCCTGACCCCTCACTGCGGGATGTGAAGGTGCTGCACCTCCCTGACCCCTCACTGCGGGATGTGAAGGTGCTGCACCACCCTGACCCCTCACTGCGGGATGTGAAGGTGCTGCACCTCCCTGACCCCTCACTGCGGGATGTGAAGGTGCTGCACCACCCTGACCCCTCACTGCGGGATGTGAAGGTGCTGCACCTCCCTGACCCCTCGCTGCGGGATGTGAAGGTGCTGCACCTCCCTGACCCCTCACTGCGGGATGTGAAGGTGCTGCACCTCCCTGACCCCTCGCTGCGGGATGTGAAGGTGCTGCACCTCCCTGACCCCTCGCTGCGGGATGTGAAGGTGCTGCACCTCCCTGACCCCTCGCTGCGGGATGTGAAGGTGCTGCACCTCCCTGACCCCTCGCTGCGGGATGTGAAGGTGCTGCACCTCCCTGACCCCTCGCTGCGGGATGTGAAGGTGCTGCACCTCCCTGACCCCTCGCTGCGGGATGTGAAGGTGCTGCACCTCCCTGACCCCTCGCTGCGGGATGTGAAGGTGCTGCACCTCCCTGACCCCTCGCTGCGGGATGTGAAGGTGCTGCACCTCCCTGACCCCTCGCTGCGGGATGTGAAGGTGCTGCACCTCCCTGACCCCTCACTGCGGGATGTGAAGGTGCTGCACCTCCCTGACCCCTCGCTGCGGGATGTGAAGGTGCTGCACCACCCTGACCCCTCACTGCGGGATGTGAAGGTGCTGCATCTCCCTGACCCTCGCTGCGGGATGTGAAGGTGCTGCATCTCCCTGACCCCTCACTGCGGGATGTGAAGGTGCTGCACCACCCTGACCCCTCGCTGCGGGATGTGAAGGTGCTGCATCTCCCTGACCCCTCACTGCGGGATGTGAAGGTGCTGCACCACCCTGACCCCTCGCTGTGGGATGTGAAGGTGCTGCGTCTCCCTGACCCCTCACTGTGGGATGTGAAGGTGCTGCATCTCCCTGACCCCTCACTGCAGGATGTGAAGGTGCTGCACCTCCCTGACCCCTCACTGCAGGATGTGAAGGTGCTGCATCTCCCTGACCCCTCACTGTGGGATGTGAAGGTGCTGCACCTCCCTGTCCCCTCACTGTGGGATGTGAAGGTGCTGCACCTCCCTGACCCCTCACTGCGGGATGTGAAGGTGCTGCACCTCCCTGACCCCTCGCTGCGGGATGTGAAGGTGCTGCACCTCCCTGACCCCTCACTGTGGGATGTGAAGGTGCTGCACCTCCCTGACCCCTCACTGTGGGATGTGAAGGTGCTGCACCTCCCTGACCCCTCACTGTGGGATGTAATCCTGTTGTGTTGATGGAATGTGACCTGGAGTTTGTTGAGGGGGGTGGGGGTTGTTGGTTGCTGTTGCAGGGGTATGTCCCGGTGCTGCAGCTCCCTGACACAGTGAGTGTCTCACTGAGCCTGCCTGGAGTGTGTGTGTGTGTGTGTGTGGGGGGTGGGGGGTCAGCGCCGCCGGAAGCGGGCTGCTGTGTTTCCGGGTCAGGGCTCGGGACCGAACCTGAGGACGACGAAGGCCGTGGCTCGGCGCCGCTTCCCGGTAAATGTCCGCCTTCCGCACCGTCCGGTGAGAGGAGCGGCTCGGGCGCTTGCCCCTGTCGCGGCTGCAGCTGAAATGGTACCGCGGGCCCGGGCCTCCTTCGGCCGCTGTATTGCCTCCCTCCCCCCGGGCTGTGTCTGTGTCTCCTCCGGCTCTGGTCCGCGGGGATCGGGGGCCCCCTCACCCCCGGCCCGGCCCGGCCCGGCTCGGCCTTTCTCAGGGAGCAGCCGGCCCCCACTCCATTTTCGCGGGTCCTGTCATATCATTGGGGAGGTGAATGTTTAACCAGCAGCAGTTGGTGTTAGTGAGAGCCCTGGCGTTTCCTCACTCAGCCCCCACCATTGATGGGGTTTAACCTGATGTTAGTTATAACTGTCAAAGATCAGTTTAAATCCGTGGCAGTTTCGACTGTGAGCAGATGGGGTTTAGATCAGTTTCCACTTCAGTGTTGGAGTTCTGCATTGCAGGTTTTTTTTTCCCCCCCAAATTTTGCTTTTACAACATAGTTTATAGAAGCGATTGACTGTTCACATGGGAACTGAAAATGTGCTGCTGGAAAAGCGCAGCATCCAAGGAGCAGGAGGATCGACGTTTCGGGCATAAGCCCTCCTTCAGCAATGAGGAAAGTGTGTCCAGCAGGCTAAGATGAAAGGTAGGGAGGCTGCTGCGCTTTTCCAGCAACACATTTTCAGCTCTGATCTCCAGACCTCACTTTCTCCTGTTCATATGGGAAGTCCAGTTGAGGTCAAAGGAAACAGATGAAGAACACTCATTGTTAAAGAAGCACCCAAGGTGGTAATTGTCGGTGATTAATGTCAACCAGAAAATACTTCTAAGGAATTGGCCAGCTTTTTTCTGGTCCATTCTTGCCTCCACGCATTGGGGTTGTTTTATAAAACAAAAGTCTACAGACAGTGCGAATAAACAGGTTATCCTTAGGATGACAGGCTTTGACTAGCAGACTACCTTAACGAACAGTGCTAGGCCACAGCTGTTCAGTGTGTTTCAATGATTTGGATACTGGGACCGAATATATTTCAAAATTTGCAGATGTCATGAATCCATGTAGGAAAGTAAGTGCAAGTAGGCTTCAAAGGGACTTGGGTAGACTGACTGAATAGGTAGGAACAGCAGATGGGAAGTAATGTGAATGAATATATCTACTGTGATAGAGAAAAAAAGATTTTTTTTATAGTTAACAAGCAATTAGGAAGGCACCTGGAGTGTTGGCCTGCATAACAGGTGACTTTGAATACACAAATACAGGTTTTGCTGCAGTTCTTTTGAGTATTGGTGAGATGACATCAGGAGACACCTACAATAAAATTGTGATGATAAAAGGGACAAGTCTCACCACAGCAGCTGATGATGTTGAATTCAATTAATAAATCTGGTAGTAATCTAATGGTGATCGTGAAACCATTGTCAATTGAATAAGAACCCACCTCGTTCACTCATGTCCTTTAGGGAGTGAAATCTGCTATCCTTAACTGGTTAGCCGACATGTGATCTAGTCCCACTACAATGTAAATAGGTTTGTTTTAACTGCCCTCTGAAATGTTGGAGTAAACCATGAAAGTGTAAAAAAAAGAGAGAATCAAATTACAAGTGGATGGAAAGGGCACAAGAAGAAGTGGCAAAATAGTGTGTGTTATGGAAAGGTTGACTGTAGAACAGAGGCAGCAAAAATGAACCATAGACTGAAGGGTGCAACTGAATGTGTAGCAGGAAGAAATTCCCCAGTGAACATTGGCAGGACTGGTGGGATTTGAAAATGAAACCAAGAATTTGGTAATTAGTATTATGGGAGTCTAGTATAGCTTATCTAAAATGAATGTGCATTGTTTAGGACACAATGAGATTACCAAGACTCTAATATTTTGGAGCGCTGCAGCAATGTATTACACAGAATCTTACGTCTGTATTAATAAGGTGTTTTGTTGGCATCTAATTTATAATCTCTATTTACTTGTGAGGGCAGGTTGTTTCATGGAGAGTTTCAGGTGCCAGAAAAAAAATGTTAAGTGGGTTCAGACACTAAGTGGTTGTGAAGTTACATTTTAAAACATACATGCCAATTATCAGTAAAAACACCAGGCTTGTTACATATTTACATTAATTTGTTCTATATACAGATTGCTGATCTTATCTCTCTCTTTCCCAACAAACCTCAGTGGTAAAGCTTAGACTTGTTGAAGAATATGACCTCTATTTCTTTGCACAGTGTGCAAATTTGGAATTACTATGAGCTTAGATCAGTTCCACTTCTCAACATTGCTGATCATTATGTGACTTTGAATGGCATTTTACATACAGATTTCATAAATTGAGGTATAAAGTGCCAAAGTAAATACAAAGAAGAACAAAGGAAATTTACAGCCCTTCAGCCCTCCAAGCCTGAATCATCCAAATGTACTGTCTAAACCTGTCATCCAATTCCTAAGCATCTGTTTCCCTCTACTTCCCACCTACTCATGCATCTGCCAAGAGGCATCTTAAATGAATCTACCTTGCCTGCCTCTACTACCTCTGCTGACAATGCATTCCAGGCATCTGTGTAAAGTACTTGCTGCGTGTATCCCCCTTAAACTTTTCACCTCTCACCTTGAAAGTGTGACCTCTCATTATTGAATCCTTCAACCTGGGAAAAAGCTTATCTCTATCTAAGTTGTCTATACCCTTTATGGTTTTGTAGACATTAATCAGTTCCCACTTCAATCTCCTTTTTTCTAATGAAAACATTCCTAACCTACTCAGCCTCTCTTCATAGCTAGCACCTTCCATACCAGGCGATGTCCTCATAAACCTCCTCTGCACCCTCTCCAAAGCATGTACATCCTTTTGGTAATGTGGTGACCTGAACTGTACACAGTATTCTAAATGCAGCCGAACCAATGTCTTGCACAATTTTTACATGACCTGTCAGCTCTTGTACTCAATACCCCATCTGGTGAAGGCAAGTATACCATGTGCCTTCTTGACCACTCTATCCACCTGTGCAGAAACCTTCAGGGTACAGTGGACCTGAACTCCCAGATCTCTCTGCTCATCAAGTTTTCCCAAGGCTCTTCCATCTACTGTATAATTCGCTCTAGAATTCGACTTCCCAAAATACATCATCACACATTTGCCTGGACTGAACTCCCCGTCTGCCACTTCCCCACCCAACTGTCCAGTCTATCTTTATTATACTGTATTCTTTAACCGTCCCGTATGTTTTCTGCTACTCTAACAATCTTGGTGTCATCTACAAACATGCTTATCATACCAACAGTTCCCTCTTCCAGATCATTTATGTATATGACAAACATCAGTGGCCCCAGCATTGATCCCTGTGGAGCACCACTAGTCACCTTTCTCCATTTTGGGAAACTCCCTTCAACTATTTCTCTCTCCTGCTAATCAAGCAGTTCTTTATCCACCTAGCTAGAACACCATGCACACCATGTAACTTCAAATAGTCTAATAAATTTGGATCTGACAGCAATTAGGTCATAGAGTTGTGTGTACATGGTCCATTATGAATAGAATGTATCATCTAAGTGTATATGCTTTTATAAACATCAAAAAACTGCACCTTTGAAGAGAAAGTTGAGATGGTGCGGCTATGTCAAATGAAGAAGGGAAGGTTAAATGCAGATGCAATCAAGACTGTTTTGGATGGTTTTCCTTGAGTAAACAGGAAAATACTATTTCCTTTGGCTGAGAAGGTATAGACAAAGGACTATCTAAAATTGTAACTAAGAAACTAAGGAGCAATTAGGAACAATATTGAAACATACTATGTTTCGATCTTTGGAGTAGTTAAAGCAGTCTCTGTTTCACTTTTTAAAGGAAGAGTGATTTGGAGGTACGGTGTTAAGACTGAAGTGTATGAAGTTAAAAATCACACAATACCAGGTTATAGTCCAACATGTTTATTTGAACGCACAAGCTTTCGGAGTGACACTCCTTCATCAGGTGGTTGATGAAGGAGCAGTGCTCTGAAAGCTAGTGCTTCCCAATAAACCTGTTGGACTATAACCTGCAGTTGTGTGATTTTTAACTAAAGCAAGAGTGGATAAGAATTTGAAACAGAAGAGTCCACAAAATTGGGAATGACCAAGCCAGTGGGATTACTTTATGTTCTTCTGTATAGATTGAGTGTAAGCTGCACTGAGCCAAATGGCTCTCTCCTATGCAGTAAACACTGGTACTGTTGCTTTACTACTCAGTTTGTCTTATTTTTGAGAAGCTGAAAAGTTTTCATCGGTCATATCTAGGCAATACAAGGTTCAGCAGTGATTAAGTTGCACTCTGCACCTCCCTTTGCAAGTTTGTTTTGTGTAGATAATCATTCAATTCGATTTAATTAAGTAAACTTATAAGACTTCAGGATATTCTTAAGTTGCTTTTACCCCAAAGAATTTAGCTGAAAGAGCAAAATTTTTTAAAATGCTGACACCCATATTAATAGAACGTTGTGGCTTTGGAATTAAAGTTCCAGTGTTTCACTACTTTGAAAGTCTCTGTCATTGCCTTCTCTCGCAAGCATTTATGGAAAAATAAATCCTCATTCTTCTATGATTTTTCTGCTTCCTATTGATTTTGGCTGTTTACAGGTGCCAAAATGCATCTAATATAGAGAAAACAGTTCTTTGCAGCTGAGCTAATTGTTCAAAGTCATTTCGGGCAAGCGTACGTCTCGCAGAGAGGTGAGGGTTAGTCCAGAGATATTGAACCCAATTATAACAGTTTCAGCAAAGTTAAAAATGGCCAACTAGGGTTCTGGAACATTTCTGTTGTACAGTTGCATGTTACAAGTTTCATCTGCTCACCCGCAAAGCTTTTTAACTTCCTTATGTTAAGATTTGCATGGATGAAATTGGAAAGAGTTGCATTTGCTTAAAATCTTTACATCTTCATGATGTCCCAAAGTTCATTACAGCCAAGTACTTTTTAAGGTGTAGAGACTGTTATAATGAAGGGAATACAGAAGTTAATTTGTGCGAAATATGTCATATCCGTCTTTGCAGTGCTTCCTCATACTGCACTCAATTTCAGTGGAGTTAACTCTCCAGCTGATCTTTTAGGTAGTGCCACAAAATATTTTACATCTATTTAAAAAAGCAGACATGATTTTATGTCTCATGCAAAACACCAAATCATCATGAAATGCTTCATGGAATGTCAGCCTGTGTTCTGAGCTTAAGTTGCCAGAGTAGATTTTGAATCCGTGAATTCCTGTCTCCAGTGAGTGTTCCAGCTCCTGAGCCACAGTTGACACACAAAAGAACAAAAGGTTTCAGTTTCATGAAAACCACCAGGTATCCTTCCAGGTCTCATACTGGTGAGTAGTTTCAGTGGCTAGATCTGTTCTTTATCTATCCCACTGTGCACAATGATAGAAATAAAGAAACGTGGAAAATAGGAGCATGAGTAGGCCAACAGAATTTGAAGTTTTGATTTGAAAAACTGGGCTACGGGATATATTTCAAATAGATTTGGAATTGTAAGTAAAATTTGGGAATTTAAACAAATTAAGACTTTGTCCTCCATTTTTGCAAATGGTAATGCAATGCTCTTTTAAATAAAGTGTAGAAATGTTTTATGTGTCACTTTATGGTAAATATTTTTTCCCAAACAAATGTTGCTCCACAGACTCATGTAGGAGTTTTGAACACATGTCAACATGGTTTTATTGTGGCCAAAGCAAGTAGTGTACTATTTCTTGCAAGCTTCATTGAAACAGTTTGTGATGGACTTCAGGAAGGATGTCAGCTGTTGCTTTTTTTCAAACTGAGTTTAATTGTAAATGGAGCAAGTGTGAGTCACCAAAGCAATGCTTTTTTAAAAACATATATATTGTGGAAACAATTTTAAAAATGCTGTAAACTGAACTTTGAATTTGAATTTCTTTTAATGTAGGACATGCATAATTGCATATAATGTCCGATATAAAGATTGTTCAGTAATTGTAAATAATATTTCTCTGTTTGCTTTTGCAGTTGTTGTGAGGGTGGGGTAGAAGGAAAGGGAGTGGAGTGCAGACTGTTCCTGACTGAAAAGGGTTATTTTGCTGACTGTTTTCAGATTAGTCGTGACATTTAAATCATTTAGACTGCTCACCATTTCACTTCGTACTTGTCTGCAACATTTATAGAATCATCGAATCATACAGCATGGAAACAGGCTGTTTGGTGCAACTAGTCCATGCTGACCATGTTCCCAAACTAAACTAGTCCTCCTTGCATTTGGCTCATATCCCTTCAAACTTTTCCTGTTCTTGTACTTATCCAAATGTTTTTTAAATGTTTTAACTGTATCTCCATCCAGTACTTCCAATGGCAGTTTAGTCCATAAACAAACCACTCTGTAAAAAAAATAGTTGTCTCTCATGTCATTTTTAAAATTTTCTCCTTTCACTTTGAAAATATGCCCCCTAGTTTTGAAACCCAATATGCACTTTATCTGTGCCCCTTGTGATTTTATAAAACTCTGTAAGGTCAGCCCACTACTTAGAGTCATAGAGATGTACAGCATGGAACTCGTCTATGCCTTCCAGATATGCTAACCTAATCTAGTCCCATTTGCCAACACGTGGCCCATATCCCTCTAAACCCTTCATGTATTCATGTACCCATGCAGATGCCTTTTAAATGCCGTAATCGACCTAGCCTCCTACTTCCTCTGGCAGGTCATTCCGTACACGCATCACCCTATGCATGAAAATGTTGCCCCTTATGTCCCTTTTAAATTTTTCCTCTCTTAACCTAAACCTATGCTCTCTAGTTCCAGACTCCCTCACCCCAGGAAAAAGACCTTGTCTGTTTGCCACCTTGGGACAGCATGGTGGCTCAGTGGTTAGCACTGCTACCTCAAGTGGCAGGGACCCGGATTCGATTCCAGCCTCAGGCGACTCTCTGTGTGGAGTTTGTATATTCTCCCTGTGTCTGTGTGGATTTTCTCCGGGTGCTCCAGTTTCCTCCCACAGTCCAAAGATGTGCAGGTTAGGTGAATTGGCCATGCTAAACTACCCATAGTGTTCAAGGACATGTAGGTTCGGTGCATTAGTCAGGGGTAAATGTAGAGTGATTGAGTAGGAGAATAGATTTGGGTGGGGTACTGTTCAGATGGTCAGTGTGGACTTATTGGGCCGAAATGCCTGTTTCCACACAGTAGGGATTCTATATATATAAAAAAATCTATCCATGCCCTTTGTGATTTTATAAACCTCTATAAGGTCACCCCTCAGCCTCCAACATTCCAGGAAAAACCGCCCCTGTATATTTAGCCTCTCCCTGTAGCTCTAATCCTCCAACCCTGGCAACATCCTTGTAAATCTTTTTTGAACCCTCCCAAGTTTCACAACATCCTTACAATAGGTCGGAGACCAGAACTGCACACAGTATTCCAAACGTGGCCTCACCAATGTCCTGTACAGCTGCAAACTCCAAACTCCTATACTCAATGCTCTGTCCAATAAAGGAAAGCATACCAAACTCCTCCTTCACTATCCTGTCCACCTGCGACTTCACTTGCAAGGAGCTAGGAACCCGCACTCCATGGTCTCTTTGTTCAGCAACACTCCCCAGGATCTTACCATTAAGTGTATAAGTCCTGCTTTGATTTCCCTTTCCAAAATGTAACACTTCACATTTATCTAAATTAAACTTCAAATGCCACTCCTCGGTCCATTGGCCCAGCTGATCAAGATACTGTTGTACTCTGAGATAACCTTCTTCCCTGTCCACCACTTCTGCAATTTTGGTATCATCTGCAAACTTACTAACTATACCTCCTATGTTCAATCCAAATCATTTACATAAATGATGAAAAGCAGTGGACCTAGCACCAATCCTTGTGGTACACCACTGGTTGCAGGCCTCCAGTCTGAAAAGTAACCCTCCACCACCCTCTGTCATCTACCTTCAAGCCATTTCTGTATCCAAATGGCTAGTTCTTCCTGTATTCCAAGAGATCTCACCTTGCTCACCAGTCTACCATGAGGAACCTTGTTGAACGCCTTACTTGAAGTCCATATAGATCATGTTCATTCCTACACTCCACCACCAATGTCAGGCTTACAGGCCTTTGGTTCCCAGGCTTCTCCTTACAGCATTTCTTAAATAAAGCCAAAGCTTTAGCCACCCTCCAGTCCTCCAGCACCTCACCCATGGCTATAGATGATACAAATATTTCTGTTAGAGCACTCCATAATCTCTTCCCAAACTTCTCACAACATCCTGGGGAACACTTGATAAGGTCCCAGAGATTTGTCCACCTTTGTTTGCTAAGACTTCCAGCGCTTCCTCTTCTGTAATGTGAACTGTTTTCAAAACATCAATATTTGTCTCGCCAAGTTTCCTAGCCTCCATTTCTTTCTCCACAATAAAAACTGACACAAAATATTCATTTAGTGTCTCCTAAATCATGAGGTTCAACACATAGACAACCTCATTGATCATTAAGTGGTTCTATTCTCTCTCTCTCATTGCTGTTTTGTTCTTAATGTACTTATAGAATCTCTTTGGATTATCCTTAACATATCTGTCATGGCTATCTCAATGCCTTCTGCCTTCCTGATTTCGCTCTGAAGAATGCCCGCCCCCCCCATTACTCTTCAATAGATTAATTTGATCCCAGTTATCTATATCTAATATATGGTTATTTCTTATTCTTGACTAGAACCTCAATATCTTTATTTATCCATTGTTCCCTAGCCTTACCAACCTAACAGGAACATAATCTCTCTGAACACTCATCACACTTTTGAAAGCTTCCCACTTGTCAGTTGTCCCTTTATCTGTGAACAGTCTACTCTAATTAACTTTCGAAAGTTCTTGTCTCATACCATAAAGATTTGTCTTACTCCCAATTAAGAACTTTAACTTTTGTGGAACTCTTATCCTTTTCCATAAACATTTAAAACTCATAGAATTAGTGCTGTGAAGAAGGCATATGGTGTACTGGCTTTTATTGGTAGAGGAATTGAGTTCCGGAGTCCTGAGGTCATGTTGCAGTTGTATAAGACTCTGGTGCGGCCGCATCTGGAGTATTCTGTGTAGTTTTGGTCGCCATACTATAGGAAGGATGTGGAGGCACTGGAACGGGTGCAGTGGAGGTTTACCAGGATGTTGCCTGGTATGGTAGGAAGATCGTATGAGGAAAGGCTGAGGCACTTGGGGCTGTTTTCATTGGAGAAAAGAAGGTTTAGGGGTGACTTGATAGAGGTGTACAAGATGATTTGGGGTTTAGATAGGGTTGACCATGAGAACCTTTTTCCACGTATGGAGTCAGATATTACGAGGGGGCATAGCTTTAAATTAAGGGGTGGTAGTTATAGGACTGATGTTAGGGGTAGATTCTTTATTCAGCGAGTCGTGAGTTCATGGAATGCCCTGCCAGTAACAGTGGTGGACTGTCCCTCTTTATGGGCACTTAATCGGGCATTGGATAGGCATATGGAGGAAAGTGGGCTAGTGTAGGTTAGGTGGGCTTGGATCGGCGCAATATCGAGGGCCAAAGGGCCTGTACTGTGCTGTATTTTTCTATGTTCTATGTTCTAGTTATGATCATTTTTGATTGGGAAGCACTGAAACTGAAAAGTTTCACTATGATCTAACTGCAAATTTGGTTTTCTTGTGAAGCAAATCACAGATATCCTTTTTTTTCATTTATATCATATGCATTTATTGTTGTATGGAGAAATAGAATAACCACCTTGCACAAAGATTTGTTTGAGAGGAATGTAGATCATAATTCCGTTTTAGCAAGCCAATTAAATTCAGCATTCCTGATAACATAGCACTTCTTTTATATTGCATGGAAATAACAACCTAGATTTTATGCTCAAGATGAGAGTTCAGGTTGGAGAAAAAGTTTTGCTTTACTAACCTTAGAATTTGGGCACAACTTTGAGGATGTCCTGTCTTGGCTGCGTTGAGTAAATTAAATTTTAAATGGCTATAATGTCTTTGCTTTTAAACAAAAACCACAATTTTGTGGAAGTGCATTCTGAGTCAGTTCTGTAGCCAAATTCGTAATGCAGATTTGTTCCAGTTTTGCCTACTTTCTGCCATCAACCTGAAATATTCTGGTTCTGAAAGCTATGTTATTTTATTCTTCACACAAGTAGCTTCAGTAACTAACTACACTGGTTGTCGTTTGAAACTAGAGCTCATTGTTCATTACATTTATGTATGTTTTCTTGAAATTACAATCTAAATTGTGCTGCCTGTGCAGGATTATATTAAAATGGTGTATTAGCAGTGTTATAACAATGTATTGAGTTACATATTAGTTCAAATTCAAAAATGTTAGAAGCTGTACTTAAAGTCAATATCACAGGGCACTCACATTTAATTAATTTGTTGGAGTCCATTTGAAGATGTAACTTATATTTTAAATAAAGGGGAACCAATGAATGTTTTGTACTTAGATTTCCAGAAAGCCTTTGATGATGCGACACATCAAAAGTTATTACAGAAAGCTCATGGCACAGGGGATAAGCTACTGGCATGGATAGAACATTGGCTGGCTAACAGGAATTAGAGAGTTGGAGTGAATGAGTCTTTTCAGTGGTGGGGCCTCAACAATTTATATAAATGATTTGGGTGAAGGGACTGAAGGTGCAGTAGCTAACTTTGCTAATAAAACAAGGGTAAACAGAGTATAGTGAGTTGTGAAGAGGTCATAAGGAGCCTACAAAGGAATACAGGTTGGCTAAGTGAGTGAGCAAAAATTTGGCAAATAGAATACATTGTGGGAAAGAAAGTGAGAACTGCAGATACTGGAGAGTCAGAGTTGAAAAGTGTGGCACTGGAAAAGCACAGCAGGTCAGATAGTATCCGAGGAGCCGGAGACTCGACATTTCGGGCATAAGCCCTTGATTCCTGATGAGGGGCTAATGCCCGAAATGTCAACTCTCCTGCTCTTTGGATGCTTGCTTTTCCAGCGCCACACGTTTCAACTCTGACTCTCCACCATCTGCAATCCTCACTTTCTCCTACAATGTAGGAAGATCTGAGATTGTTCATTTTGGTAGAAAGAATAAAAAAGAAGTACCTTACCTAAATAGTGAGAGGATGAAGTGAGATCTTGGTGTCTAAGTACATGAATTGCCGAATATTAATATGGAGAAACAGCAAGTAATCAGGAATGTAGGGGGAATTGAATGGAAGAGGAGGGAGGTTATGCTTCAGTTATATTGGGCACTGGTGAAACTGCATCTGGAGTACTGTTCAGTATTGGTCACTATACTCACTGAAAGATGTTAATGCATTGGAAACAGTTCAGAGAATGTTGACTGAACTGATACTTGTAATTAGTGGATTGCCTTGTAAAGATTGATAGATTCTTGTTGTCTCGAGGAATTAAGGGCTATGGGGAGAACGCTGGTAAGTGGAGTTGAAATGCCCATCAGCCATGATTGAATGGTGGAGTGAACTCGATGGGCCAAATGGCCTTACTTCCACTCCTATGTCTTATGGTCTTAAAGAAAGGCAAGACAAGCAAGGTCTGTATCTTCTGGAGTTTGGAAGAGTCTGAGATGACTTAGTTGAAACCTAAGATCCTGAGGGACTTGACCAGGTGATGTTGAAAGGATGTTTCCTCTTTAGGCAATCTAGAACTAGGGGCCATAGTTCAAAAATAAGGGGTCGCTCATTTAAGACAAAGTTGAGGGGATTCTGAGGGATGAGTGTCTTTGAAATTACCTTCCTCAAAAAGCAGTAGAAGCAGTATCTTTAAATATTTTTAAGCCACAGGTAGGTAATTCGTAATTATCAGGGTAGAGTTGAGGTTTAAATATAATCAGGCATGATTTTGTTGGATGGTGGAGCAAGCTCAAAGGGCCAATTGTTATTCCTTGTTTGTATGTTTTCCTTTGCATTACAATCCTACACACATTCTAGCACCCAAAAGGAACTTGGAAATCAACAATTTCTAAACTTATTTGTAACACCATATATAGGAAATGGGCTGAGTCTCAGATTTGATTGTGGAGTTTTTTTTGGCTGTTGTGCATGTGTGTATTTGCATTTTGACATAAAGAATAACTTAGAACCCTTGGCATGTGATCATGTTAGAGACTAGAAATCCAGTTCTCTAGACTAATACTGTAGGAACACGGGTTCAAATTTACTGTTGCAGTTGGTTGAATTTAAATCCAGTTGATACATGATGACCTGTAAGACCCTTTGAAGTACTAGGGGTCTTGGGATGCATGTACATCAATCTGTTAAGGTATTAGTACAACTGGCTGAAATGGTTAAGAAGTCATGGTATACTTGCTTTTACTAGCTGAGGCATAGAGTTTAAGAGCTGAGAGGTCATGCAGCAAGGGTATAAAATGTTGGTACAGCCATAGGAAGAGTATAGTATGCAGTTCTGGAATCCATATTTTAGCAGGGTCATGATAGCACTGGAGAGAGTACAGAGGAAATTTACCAGGATATTGCCTGAGCTAGAGAGTTTGTTATCAAAGGAGATCAGCCAGACTGAGGTTGTTTTCCTTAGAACAGAGGAAATTGAAAATGTACATGATTGAGATATATTAAATTATAAGGGGCATAGATAGGGATGACACAGAATGACATTTCCCTTTATAATGGAGTGATTAGATTTAAGATAAGGAGCAGAAGAATAGAGATGAAGAAAAACATTTTTAGCCAGAGGAAGGTGAAATGTGGAATTCACTACCTGTTAGGGTCGTAGCGACAGAAATCCTCATAACATTTAAGAAATATTTAGATGTGCATGGAGGGATACAGGGCAATGGGCCAAGTGCTTGAAAATGGGATCAGAATAATTAGGTGGTTGTTTTTCGCCTGTATGGATGTAGTGGGCTGAAGGCTCTTTTTGTGTGCTATGGATTTCCATGGCTCTAAATCTATAATTGAGAGCTAATCTCAGTATGGTGACCGTAAAACAATTACCAATTGTTCGAAAAACCCACCTAGTTCAGTTATGTCCTTTAGGGAGGGAAATCTGCCATCCTTACCTGGTCTAGCCTGCATGTGACTCTTTAACTGTCCTCTGAAATGACCTAGAACGCTACTTAGTTCAAAGATATTTATGGATGTGCAACAAATACTGGCTTCGCCTGTGATCCCCACATCCCAAGAGAGAATAAAAAGCAAGCCAGCTCAGGAAGTCACTGATGCAAAGTCGGATTTCTGTTTTTTTTTTATTTACGCGTGGGATGTGGACATCACTGGCTGTCCAGAATTTGTTTCCCATCCCTAGTTGCCCTTGAGAAGTTGGTGGTGTGGGCTGCTTTCTTGAACCATTGAAGCCTACCTGCTGTGGGTTGACCTGCAATACCCTTAGGGACGGAATTCCAGGATTTTTATCCAGCGACAGTGAAGGAACAATGATATATTTTCAAGTCAGGATGGTGAGTAGCTTGGAGGGTGTTTGCAGGAGGTGGGGTTCACACAGACACGTGGGAGATAGGAGCAGGAGGAGGCCATTTGGCACTTCAACACTGTTCCACCATTCATCATGATCATGGTTGATTGTCCAACTCAATAGCCTAATCCTGCTTTCTCCCCATAACTTTTGATCCCATTCACCCCAAGTACTATATCTTGCCGCATTTTGAAAATATTCAATGTTTTGGTAATGAATTCCACAGGCTCACCACTCTTTGGGTGAAGAAATGAATCCTCATCTATGTCCTAAATGGTCTACCCCTGAATCCTCAGACTGTGACCCTTGGTTCTGGACACACCCACCATCAGGAACATCTTCCCTGCATCTACCCTGTCTGGTCCTGTTAAATTTTATAAGTCTGTAAGAGAAGCCCCCCCACCTCCCCAATTCATCTGAACTGCAGAGAAAACAGTCCTAACCTACTCGATCTCTCCTCGTACGTCAGTCCCACCATCCCCAGAATCTGCCTGGTAAACCTTCGTTGCACTTCCTTGAGAGCAAGCGTATCCCTCCTCAGAAAAGGACACCAAAACTGCCCACAATATTTTCGTGTGACCTCACCAACACCCCATATAACTATAACGATACCTTCCTGCTCCTGTATAGACAGGATAGATCGAGTGAATCTGTAGAAGAGTAGAAAGGAAGTAGGAATATATTTAAGAGGGAAATCAGGAGGGCAAAAAGGACATGAGGTAGCGTTGGCAAATAGAATTAATGAGAATCCAAAGGGTTTTTACAAATACATTAAGGACAAAAGGGTAACTGGGGAGAGAATAGGGCCCCTCAAAGATCAAGGCGGCCACAGAAAAGTGAGAGATACAAAATGAGTATTTTGCATCAGTATTTACTGTGAAAAAGGATATGGAAGATATAGACTGTAGGGAAATAAATGGTGACATCTTGCAAAATGTCCAGATTACAGAGGAGGAAGTGCTGGATGTCTTGAAATGGGTAAAGGTGGATAAATCCCCAGGACCTGATCAGGTGTACCCTCGAACTCTGTGGGAAGCTAGAGAAGTGATTGCTGGGCCTCTTGCTGAGATATTTGTATCATCGATAGTCACAGGTGAGGTGCCGGAAGACTGGAGGTTGGCAAACGGGGCGCCACTGTTTAAGAAGAGTGGTAAGGACAGGCCAGGGAACTATAGACCGGTGAGCCTGACCTCAGTGGTGGGTAAGTTGTTGGAGGGAATCATGAGGGACAGGATGTACATGTATTTGGAAAGGCAAGGACTGATTAGGGATAGTCAACATGGCTTTGTGCATGGGAAATCATGTCTCACAAACTTGATTGAGTTTTTTGAAGAAGTAACAAAGAGGATTGATGAAGGCAGAGCGGTAGATGTTATCTATATGGACTTCAGTAAGCATTGACAAGGTTCCCCATGGGAAACTGATTAGCAAGGTCAGATTTCATGGAATACAGGGAGAACTAGCCATTTGGATACAGAACTGGCTCAAAGGTAGAAGACAGAGGGTGTTGGTGGAGGGTTGTTTTTCAGACTGGAGGCCTGTGACCAGTGGAGTGCCACAAGGATCGGTGCTGGGTCCTCTACTTTTTGTCATTTACATAAATGATTTGGATACGAGCATAAGAAGTATAGTTGGTAAGTTTGCAGATGACACCAAAATTGGAGGTGTAGTGGACAGCGAAGAGGGTTACCTCAGATTATGACAGGATCTTGATCAGATGGGCCAATGGGCTCAGATGTGGCAGATGGAGTTTAATTCAGATAAATGCGAGGTGTTGCATTTTGGGAAAGCAACTCTTAGCAGGACTTATACACTTCATGGTAAGGTCCTAGGGAGTGGTGCTGAGCAAAGAGACCTTGGAGTGCAGGTTCATAGCTCCTTGAAAGTGGAGTCGCAGGTAGATAGGACAGTGAAGAAGGCGTTTGGTATGCTTTCCTTTATTGGTCAGAGTATTGAGTACAGGAGTTGGGAGGTCATGTTGCAACTGTGCAGGACATTGGTTAGGCCACTGTTGGAAAATCGCGTGCTATTCTGGTCTTCCTATCGAAAAGATGTGTAACCTGAAAGGGGTCAGAAAAGATTTACAAGGATGTTGCCAGGGTTGGAGGATCTGAGCTACAGGTGGAGGCTGAACAGGCTGGGGCTGTTTTCCCTGGAGCGTCGGAGGCTGAGGGATGACCTTATAGAGGTTTACAAAATTATGAGGGGCATGGATAGGGTAAATAGGCAAAGTCTTTTCCCTGGGGTCGGGGAGTCCAGAACTAGAGGGCATAGGTTTAGGGTGAGAGGGGAAAGTTATAAAATAGACCTCAGGGGCAACTTTTTCACGCAGAGGGTGGTACCTTTCTGGAATGAGCTGCCAGAGGAAGTGGTAGAGGCTGGTACAATTGCAACACTTAAGAGGCATTTGGATGGGCATATGAATAGGAAGGGTTTGGAGGGATATGGGCCAGGTGCTGGCAGGTGGGACTGGATTGGGTTGGGATATCTGGTCGGCATGGACAGGTTGGACCGAAGGGTCTGTTTCCATGCTGCACATCTCTATGACTCTAAACCCCATGCAATAAAGGTCATCATACCATTTGCCTTCATTACCGCCTGCTGCACCTGCATGCTTACCTTCACAACTGGTGCACAAGGACATACAGGTCCCGCTGCACATTCCCCTCTCCCAATTTACAGTTATTCAGGGAGTAATCTGCCTTCTTGTTTTCATATATCTGTTGTCATTGTCCTTCTAGGTGGAAATGGTAGTGGGTTTAGAAGATGCTGTGTAAAGGATATTTGATGAATTTCTGCAGTACATCTTATAGATAGTCGTACACACTGCAACTATTGATAATGCATGATGGAGGGAGTATGGATGTGGTGTCAAGTGGCTGCTTTGCCCTGGGTGGAGTCAAGGTTCTTGAGTGCTGTTGGAGCAACACCTTTTCAGGCAAGTGGAGTGTATTCCATCACATTCTGACTCCTGCTTTGTCAGTGATAGAGAGGCTTTGGGAAGTCAGGCAATGAGTTACTTGCCGCAGTATTCCTAGCCTCTGACCTGCTCTTCTGGCCACTATATTTATGTGGGAAGTCCAGTTGAGTTTCAGGTCAATGGTAAACCCAAGGATGTTGATAGTGGGTGATTCAGTGAAAGCAACAGCATTGAATGTCAAAGGACAGTGGTTAGATTGTCTCACTGGAGATGGCAATTGACTGAAATTTTGTGGCACAAATATTAATTACCACTTGTCAGTACAAGGAAAAAGTGAGGACTGCAGATGCTAGTGATCAGAGTCGAGAGCGTGGTGCTGGAAAAGCACAGCAGGTCAGACAGCATCCGAGGAGCACAAGAATCAACGTTTCTAGCATAAGCCTTTCATTAGGAGGCCTGTTGGTCGGGGCTGAGAGATAAATGGGAGGGGAGTAGGGTTGACAGGAGGTAGCTGGGAAAGCGATAGTTGGATGAAGATGAGGGAGAAGGTGATAGGTCAGAGGGGGCACTGATGGACAGCTGCGGAGGGTGGTGCCATGTTGGAGGCTTGGGACTGGGATAATGTTGGGGGAGGGGAAATGAGGAAGCTGGTGAAATCCACATTTATCCCATGTGGTTGCAGGGTCCCAAGATGGAATATGAGGCGTTCCTCCTCCAGGAGTCGGGTGGTAACGGTTTGGCAGTGGAAGAGGCCCAGGACCTGTATGTCCTTGACGGAGTGGGAGGGGGAGTTGAAGTGTTCAGCCATGGGGCGGTGGGGTTGGTGGGTGCAGGTGTCCCAGAGATGTTCTCTGAAACGATCCACAAGAAGGCGACCGGTCTCCCCGATGTAGAGGAGACCACCCTGGGTGCAACAGATGCAGTAGATGACATTGGTAGAGGTACAGGTGAACTTCTGACGGATATGAAAGGATCCCTTGGGGCCTTGGATGGAGGTGAGGGGAGTTGGTGCAGGTGCAGGTTTTGCACTTCCTGCGGTGGCAGGGAAAGATACCAGGAGTGGGGTGTGGGCTGGTGGGGGGTGTGAACCTGATGAGGGAGTCGCGGAGGGAATGGTCTTTTTGGAACACTGATCGGGGATGGGAGGGAAATAGATCCCTGGTGGTGGTTGGGTGCTTTTGGAGGTGGCGGAAGTGACAGAGGATGATGCATTGTATGCGAAGGTTGGTGGGGTGAAAGGTGAGGACCAGGGTTGTTCTGTCCTTGTTGCGTTGGGAGGGTGGGGTTCAAGGGTAGTGGTGCATGAAGTGGAGGAGATGCGCTGGAGGGCATCGTCAACCACATGGGACGTTGCGATCGTGGAAGAAGGAGGCCATCTGGGACTTTGAGGTGGAATTGGTCATCCTGGGAACAAATGCGATAGAGGTGGAGGAATTGAGAATCAGGGATGGCGGGATAAATGTGGATTTCAACAGCTTCCTCATTTCCCCTCCTCCCACATTATCCTAGTCCCAAGCCTCCAACTCGGCACCTCTGCGGACCTGTCCATCACTGCCCCCTCTGACCTATCACCTTCCCCCTCAACTTCATCCACCTATTGCTTTCCAAGCTACCTCCCCCAACCCCACCCCTTTCCCATTTATCTCTCAGCCTCGACCCACAAGCCTTATTCTTGATGAAGGGCTTATGCCCGAAACGTCGATTCTCCTGCTCCTCGGATGCTGCCTGACTGCAGTGCTTTTCCAGCGCCCCATTCTCGACACTTGTCAGCACAAGTCTAGCTGTTGTCCAGATCTTGCTGCATTTGAACGTGGACTGCTTCTGTATTTGAGCAGTTGTGAATGGTGCTGAATATTGTGCAATCACTAGTGGGCATCCTCCTTTCTGACCTTTTACTGGAGGGAAGATCACCGGTAAATCAGCTGAAGATGGCTGAACCTAGGACACTACCCTGAAGATCTCTTGCGGACATGTCCTGGAGCTAAGATGACTGACTTCCAACAGCCTTAATCATCTTCCTCTATGCCAGACATGACTCCAACGAGCAGAGAGTTTGCCTCCTGATACCGATTGGTTTCAGTTTTGTGAGGACTCCTTGATGCCACACTCACTTGGATTCAACCTTGATGCCAGCTCACCTTTGGAATTCAATTTCTTCGTCCGTGTTTGAACCAAGGCTTTAGTGACATCAAGAGCTGAGTGACCGTGGCAAAACCCAATTTTGAGCAGCTTTTTGAGCACATGCTGCTTGATAATACTGTTCATGAA
Organism: Hemiscyllium ocellatum; assembly: GCF_020745735.1. NCBI lineage: Eukaryota > Metazoa > Chordata > Chondrichthyes > Orectolobiformes > Hemiscylliidae > Hemiscyllium > Hemiscyllium ocellatum. Next base: position 12,509,813 of record NC_083404.1, on the reverse strand, counting down.
ACCTTCCACTGCTGAAACCTGGAGTACCTTTCAGACTTGAGCAATCTCTTATAATGTCTTGTGTTGGATTCAAATATCTTAAATTTTGAACCACAAGCTAACTACAGTGAGGGCTGTTTGAGTATCCCAGCATATCCATCCAGAAAGTCTGAACAGAGCCCAATCTAACCTGCCTGTAAACTTTTCACTATATCTCAGTATATGTGAGAAATCAAGCATTGCAGTGTCACATCGATTCTCAAATGATTCTGGGGTGGAAAGGGTTTAAACTCGAATGGATCCAAAATTCTGCTGACCATATCCTAACTTGCACCACGTTCCCCCAGCACTGGCCCTTTCTAGCTCTGTAGTCTTCATCAGGCCTACAGAAACAAACCTGCTCCTATATTTGAGTGTCTTGTACATCTTCCCACTTGGTTCATTCCACTATCGATAGCCGTGCCATCAGCTGACTCGGCTCGAAGCTGGAGAATTTCCTCCCCGGATAATTTTGCTTCTCTACACTTATCTCAAGGTATTTCTGAAGTATGAGAAAAAATATGGATGACAAACAAAAACAGAGAGAGATTAGAAGAATGCCATAAAGTGTGTGTTTTAAGGATGGTTATTAATGAGATGATAAGCTGTAACAAATTTAGGAAGACATCTCCAGAGAACTGTCTGACAGCAGGAAGGGATGAAAAGATAGGGGTACACAAGAGGTGGGAGTCAGGTAAAACAGCTTGGGGAGTTTGGAGTTATTTCAGGAAAAGTTGAAACCATTACCGGATGTAAATGAAAGGATGAGAGTTTTAAATTTGGTGTCTTGGGGATTTGGGAACCAAAGTAGGTCAGAATAGGTGGCAATGATTGTCAAAATAGCAATTTTCCGATGTGTAGCGATCACTATCATTTGCCACTCTGTTCCTACTTTTCAAAGCTGCAACCTTGCACTGCGTTTCTGGTCGTCTGATCCCAGCTTCTTCTGAAATATAAAACATACCTGAAATCCATCTGTTTGTGCCTAACGCAGGATAATTGGGGGAGATACATACCATCGAACCCTGTTTTTACAGCATCAGCTGCTAGATTCTGCAAAGTAAGACTTCAAATGCCCCAAAGCTTATGATAAAAGTACTATTTCCAGCCATAATAGTCAGTAAAAATGTTTTCCCAAATAGTATCCATAATTACTAATTGATTAGTGACCAGCAATTTTTATTTTTGTTGACTGACTGCTCATCCACCAAATATTCATGCCCCATCATAAACTCCTGAGAGTGTTCACCAACCTCCACCCACGAGACAAATCCACTCACCGCGCTCTCAATGTGCATGGCTACCCTGAGAATGTTTTTATCATCCTGTGACCCCTCCCCCCACTCGTGTTTGCCCATCCCGCTCCCTCTCCCCCTCTCTCTCCCAAGCTGACATCCCTTACACCAACAGCAGCACTCCTTCCCTGCAATTCAAACTCTCTTAACATCAACCAGACAAAAGTCAGGAAATCCAGGAATTGAGTTGAAAGACGGAGTACAGGGTGGGGTGAGCATTTTCTGTGGCATTGTGTGGGATTTCTATCTGTGGTGCAGAGGGGGTTGGGCAGGAGGAGAGCATGTACGTAGTAAAGGAAAAGGGGGCAGGAAGCCTCACAGGGAGAGGGAGGCGAACATAACTGGGTGTGTGATTAGTGCTAATGTAGGTGCTGGATTGTTTCGATGTTCAGCTGATTTGCTTGTAGTTATGCTGCTGAGCAGCTTTTATATCTCCAATAAGCAATTTTATTCAAAAAGCAGGTTGACAATGGTGGAAGCAGCTCAATTTTCTATGTATCTGGCAATCCTAGAGCTATCCAAGCATAATTAAAACCAACAATCAAAAGTTTAAATTTGTATGTGCTTATATGCATTTCCTCACAGTCCCAGCAATGCACGTTGGGTTGGACATTTCTCCCCATTTCAGAAGATTTGGACATCCAGTGTGGATGAAATGCAGGTTTAGATGTGTTATAAAACAAAGTAAGTGAGACCAGATAGAAGAGCTGATGGAGGTAGCAAACGAATAGATGGAAGTTTCGACGGTGCCTCAGATGATGCCTTCAGTCACCTGCTCCAACACAGTTAGATATTTTATTCAATTAATTCTTGTTCAGGAGAATGAGACAGCCTGAGAGTTTTCAGGTTGTGTTTGTACACTTTGATTAAAATCAGTCATATTTTTATGATGCATATGTTGCATCTCAGCAAGTTTGTATGGAGCATTGGGAAAATGGTTTAAATTTAATTGTATCCTGGCTTCTCTCTAGTTTGTATTACTGTGCTATATGTTTATCTAGATACCAATGCTATTAGCTGGTTGCTTTTGTAAACCATGTGAAGTGATTCTGGATGTACCATTATAACCTTTCTCTCAAAATAATTGTTTTTTTTGTATATTGCAAAAACTTCTCTCTTATTTGGAGATCATTTGTTTCTTTTGTTTTAAACTTCTAGGATCCTATTTGAAGATATTTTTCAAAAAAGCGGGAGCTCATCATTTTATTGAAAATGGGCAAGTATTATCCTGACACCTTTGTTGGGTGATGTGATATGTGTAATTTTTCTTAAATCAGTATATACTGTGTACTGCATGTTGAATTCTGTTAAAAAAAAATCAGAACCTCACTCTTTAATATTTGTGTACTTTTTAAATCACAATGCTTATTTATAACCTAGATGCTGTAATAGCAACTTATCTAAAATTGTCAATGACACGATAGTCTTAAGTGGAGTAGAAGGAGGTATGAAATTACAAGATATTGACAGGTGAATGGACAAAACTGTGGCAAAGGGATTTCATTGTCCACAAGGTCATCTATTTTAGGTGGCAAGGGATAGAACAAAGCAATGTCGAGAGTGTGATGCTGGAAAAGCACAGCCAGTCAGGCAGCCTCCAAAGAGCAGGAGAATCGATGTTTCAAGCATAAGCTCTTCATCAGGAATGATGCTCGAAACATGGATTCTCCTGCTCCTCGGATGCTGCCTGACCGGCTGTGCTTTTCCAGCATCACACTCTGGACTCTGATATCCAGCATCTGCAGTCCTCACTTTCTCCTAGAACAAAGCACTTCCTACTTCAACAGATTATTTTGTTTGGATAACAAACCTGTGAGTGAATCAACTATGATTCTGAAGCTAGACCTCTGATCAGCCTTGATCGTATTGAATGGCCGATCGAGATATTTTCAAATCGACCTGTTCAGAGATGTTATGGCACACCTCTGGTGCAGGTGGGATTTGAACTGGGCCTTCTGTGGACTCTACACCACAAGAATCCTCTGAATAGCAGAACAACCTTCAGTGTCTGAATGACTGGCACCTATTCCTACGTTCCTAGTTCACTTTCAAATACAGCTCAGGCTGTGAAACGGTCCAATTGCTGCTTGCTTTCCACTAAGAATTCTGGAAAATAACTTGATTCTTTTGTTTAGCAAACCACATTTAATCGTACTTTTTTTTATTGTGCTGAGGATCAAGGAGATAGGCTTAGAAATTCTGTACAACATTAGTAGTTCAGTGATTCTGAATTTTATTCTCACCAAGATAAACAGTGAAATTTAATAAATCTAGTACGTTTTTTGGTTAGGTACTTAATAAAAGATCATGAAGACTGAAGGTTATTGTATAACTCAGTTTGGTTCACCAGTAAGGTTCAAGGAAGAGAATTTACCACTCTTGTTTTGGACTGAAGCTGATTCAAGGCCAACACTACATGGATTACTGTTGCACAAACAATAATTTTGCATTTCCAATGTCACCCAGAAAGTTCAAAGCAAAATGCTTTGAAAGTATTCTGCTTTCATGGTACCGTATTACACTTCCAGGTCCACTAATTCACATTAATTTAGTCATTCTTCTTTGATTAGGTTAAATTGCTTTACAGCACTGTATTGAACTGAGACCTTGAGCATGTTGTTGCTGACCTGATATTTAAATTACGCATCAAGTATTTGGCTTCCATGTGATGGCCATCAATTGGAAAATAAAATTCTTCCCCATTCCAAACATTTCAAACTTTATTTGCAAATTGGGTTGTCTGCTATCTATAATATCTGTATATAAAATAATTTTAAATACGCTATTTGGTTGAACTGCTGAAGCATTAATCTAAGTATTATATTTGATCATGTTATACAGCAAAGCTGCCATAGTCGCAGAACATCATAGGGCTGATGTCTCATGAGAAAGAGACAACTGGGGGTGAGTTTAACCTGAGGGTCATTACACCTCAGATGAAGGGCAACATTGTCTCACCCGGAGCAGGAATTGAACCCAAGCTGTTGGCATCATTCTGCATTGCAAACCATTTGTTCAGCCAACTGAGCTAAGCGGTGTCAAATAGTAGTGTTGAGGCTTTGCTTCCAGATGACATATTTCAATCAGCATAAAAATGCTGTTCCTTTCAAAGTGTTATTGCAACAATTCAAACAGTTAAATAAGGTAACTATCCATGTTGTATCCATGAAGGTATTGTATGTTGAATCTGAGGGCATTTGTTCCTACATTTGTCTGCTTCTACGAATATTTTATTTAATATTTACCTTTTGGGTATTTTATAGTAGAGATATAAGTTTTAAAGTTCCATTTGACAATTGAACAGTTGTACTTCTGCACTGGCTATGCCCTAACCAAGCTGATCCACGGCAGTTACAACACTGGCATCTGTTGCACAATGTGGAAAATTGCCCAGGTATGCCCCATCCAACCCAATTAATTAATGCCCCCTAACTGGATCCTCAGCAAAGGTATCATCAATATGCCATCAAGCAACAATTACTCAGCAATGACCTGCTCACTGATGCTCTAGGTTCTGCTAGGACCACCAGATCCCCACCAAGCCACAATCATTGCTGAATTGGAACTACGCTACTGTTCCTTCATTGTTGCTGGGTCAAAGTCCTGACCCCGCTCTGACAAACAATGCTCTGGGTGTATTGACACCACATGAGATTCAACAAGGAAGCTCAGCATCACTTCATGGAGAGTTAGGAAGCGTTAATAAAAGCAATTCTAGCCAGCAATGCCCACATCCTGTGAGTAAATGAAAGGTTTGTTATATTTTATCTGTTGTAGTTACATCTGTTTCAAATATAAAAATCAAGTAAGCGTATATGACAATTCACTGTTTCAATCTTAAAATTACACATTTCCACAAATTTAAAGCCTGTATGTTAATGTTAGTATATATCAGATTTGAAACAAGTTAAATTAAATGAGCTATATAAATTTTAATTAAATGTTGTGTTGACATTTATAGATGGGGAAGAGAGGACCTATGGTGGCTGTGAAGGCCCTGATGCTATGTATGTAAAGTTAATCTCCTCTGATGGCCATGAATTTATTGTAAAGCGAGAACATGCATTGACCTCTGGTACTATTAAAGCTATGTTGAGTGGCCCAGGTAAGTTGTATTCTCACTTAATTATCCACAATTAGTGACATGGACAATCTGAGTCTGAGAGTCCATATGTTTAAACTTCTGATTCTGAATCCACTTTCCCTCCTGTCTGCCCATCCCAATCTAATTTAGGATTAGCAGGAGAATTTTCTCTATCCTCTTCAGTCAGGAATCTGAACAGATATAATACAGGAAACAAAATTCTTCCACCCATCCTGTCAAACTCGACCCTGTTATGAAATAAACTATTTGCTTTTAAAAGTAAAGTGATATTCAAGAGGCTTCTGTATTAACGGGCAGAACCATATATATGTAGGTAATTGGTAGGGTTAAGAGGAGAACTATCTTTAATCATAGCTAATTATAAGCAGCGCAAGACCATCACAGCTAGCTATAATACTAACTATCTTAACCCTGTTTCATATCCCCATGCCCTAATTTACAACACATGTTTTTGCAGCCTAGATAAAAATGCATGATTAACCTTAATATGCTTTGGAATTTTATGTAATTTTCTAGACAGAGTAAGTGGAAGCTGAAAGTGGACGTGGTTTATTGTGCTTTATGTTCTGAAATTGTGAGAAAATAATGTTAGAAGATTACTACTATCTTCAGATTTCATGAAAATGAACTTATGACTATAATGAAACTGTAATTTAAAATATATTTATTGGTAACATTGGGATTGCAAATAAGTTTATTTCCAACAAAATTCTCCCAGTTTCTCTGCACTGAAGTGCAATTTGAATATCACAAAATATTGTCAGCTAAATGCATATTTACTGCTTTTAAAAAAAACCTCATCCATGAATGTTTAAGTTTTAGTTTCCATTCGAGAATAGATATTGTATAGAGAACTTTATCAGTCTGATTGTTTACCATCCTTCTCAGTCATTTAGGCTGAACTACATTATTTACCGAAACGCTAAAGATTAATTTAAAATTTTAGCACCCAGTATTTCAGGCAACAGGAACAACTTAAATGCTGAAATGATGGATTAGCCGTCTAAAAAACAGGGGAACCATTGATATGCTGCATAAATATGTTGATTATGGATATTGCTGTTTCTGAGTTGAACATAGTTTCAGATCTGTGGTTATGGTCACACCTCAATCGATGATATGAAGTGTTTTCCCAAATGGATTTTTTCCTAATATTTCTCTGTCTGACCACCTGGCTAATATACTTTGGCAGCAGTGATTGCCATTCCCCGGAAACTGCCTTGAATTTTTAGGTCAGTGTAGGGTGTGTGTATAAACACATTCAAGAAAAAAATACAGCATATCCACTTATTCTGAGCTAGAGGTTATCTATGAACATACCACAGAAGTACAGCTAGCAACAATTAATTTTACAAATAAATGCCAGAAGCCATTAGACAGTTTGATTTGCGCTAGTAACTGGAAGTAGAAGCAGAAAGTGGAGGCGGTTAAATATGGTTTATGTTCTGAAATTGTTTGGGAAAATAATGTTAGGAGATTGCTGTTATCTTCAGTGTTTTTGTATGCATATGTTTGAAAATCAACTGACAAAATTCACTGTAAATGAATTAGTTATGTAAAACTAATGTTATGTCATGCATTCATGACCAGTTTAGCAGATTGAAAGCAATCAAAGGTTGGCTTAACAATTGTTAAATCCCCTTTTGCCACACATATGTATGAACTTTGACCACTCTCGTTTTTTAAAAACTTGCACGTAATATGGCCGGAATTCTCCTAAATTTGAACAATTTAACTCTTGCTTTCAGAGACAAGAGTCCAGTGGCCCTCAGAAGAAGGGTCACTCGATCTGAAACATTAACTCTGATTTCTCTCCATGCATGCTGCATGATCAGCTGAGGTTTTTTTCAGCAATTTCACTTTTGATTTCTGATTTCCAGCATTCACCATTTGCTCTGTACTTGCATACACAGGGGAACCTCAATTATCTGAATGAAATGGGCGGGCAGTATTCCATTCAAATAACTGATTATTCAGTTAATTGATTCAATGCCTCTCCTCTCGGGCTTGGAGTTTTCTGAAGTTTCCTTTTTCCCCTCTCTGCCTGCCTTTCTCTCTGTGTCAGGGTTTGTTTCTGAGCAGACACACACTTGTGTGTAATGGACCTGCTGAAGCCTCCTCTCTTCCCCCACCCACCCTCACTCCCCCCCACCCCCAAAAAAAATCAGTTCAATGGGATTAATGCAACGAGCACTCGCTAAGTCTACTCCCCATTCAGGAGACTAGACAGCAGCACACTGCACGCGGGACCCCACACCCCATCCACACGCCCCCACCTCCCTATCCGACCTGGCCGCCCTGCCCCTATGAGGCTCCATCTGCCCCCACCCACTGTCCACCTCCATCCCCACACCCTGCTCCGCCCCTCTTTTTCCCCCCACCCCTCACCCCTCCCTCACCAGGGCAGCCAAACTGGACAACAATAGTAAGATTGCTGGTGCCTTTGGGGGGTGAGTCTCAAAATAGCGTGTGCACGCACGTACATACACACACACACAACCTTTTTACTGCAACGTTTTGACAAGTTCCACCTTTGCCCTGTACAGGACAATGTTGGAGAGATTATTTGGGGAAGGAGGGTTTACAGTGCCCCCTTGTCTAGAACTCCAGGGAAAGTTTGGGGAGGGAGAGAGTGGGCGGTCAGTGGAGATAGTTAGTGCCTGTGCTCCTATCGATGCCCAGGACTGTTCTCGGCTGCATTTCAATAAGCTGGGTTCATTTTTAATCATTGTTAACAAAAGACACGGTCAGTGTTGGAATCACCTTTTTGATGTAATGTTTCTATCGAGACATTGAGATCTTCTTCGGATTATTGACATTCGGATTATTGAGGTTCCTCGTAAATTACAATATAAAGCTTCCTGACAACAAAGAGATTTGCTTAGCCAACAAAATAAGAGTTTTGGTCTGAAAGGGAAAAGAAATATACCCTTTTACTCTAAGCTCTACAATGGATTGCAGCATTTATTGACAGTTCAGGAACTGGCTCAAGCAGCAGGATCACTAAGTTGGAGATGGTATCCATCCTGAACAATGCTTAACCACATGCCTCGACTGAGTTTTAAGTTCTCAACCAATGCTGCTTGATAGCTTTTTTAAAGGAAAACAAAGTTAATGTGTTTAGTCTTTCAACCTTGGAGAGCTCTACAGCAGAGTTTATACAGGAATATATTCCCATCTCCCATGCTTCCAGCTGGATGAGGATATACAGAACAAGATGCACAGTTAGAGAACAGAAGCATGAGACGAAGATCAAACCTGGTGCTTTTTATTATAATACATTTGGTATCAGCAGTGCTGTAAGTCTTAGCATTATCCTCCTGACTGGCTGTAGACATTTCCAAACGTATGTACGAGTTGAGAGTTGAAAGAGTAATTATTTTGTAGGAGTCTTATTTATTTATTTGAAAAGTCATGATGGCTTAGAGTGTGATCGAACATTTCCTGTTGAGGAATAATCAAAATCTTAAATGCAGTATTTTAATCTTGGTTTTTAATTTTTCAGGACAGTTTGCTGAAAATGAAACAAATGAAGTAAATTTTCGTGAGATACCATCCCATGTGCTATCAAAAGTATGCATGTATTTTACCTACAAGGTCCGCTACACCAACAGTTCTACAGAGATTCCTGAATTTCCAATTGCACCAGAGATAGCACTGGAACTGCTGATGGCTGCAAACTTCTTAGATTGTTAGAAAATAAAAATGTAACTTATAACCCAAAATAAGATGTTAAGCTTCTGTATTTAACTACTTGCACAATCAATAAGTGACTTTAAAATGGTGTTGCAAATATGTGTGATAACTCGCACCAAAATCTTTTCTTTTCTCCAAGATGTGTTTCTTTCTTCAAAGGTTAAGTAAAAAAATAATGGGATCCTTGGCTTCTTGTATATTACACAAATCAGACATTTTCTTCCCTCCCATTATGTTCTATATTGGTGTGCAGATGGTCTCCAGCTGTTAACTTTGCTCAAAGTTTCACAGGAAATTAATAGTTGTTGTCCTATGTATCTATACTGTACTGTTACTGTGCTGATACAGTTCCCAGCTGAATTTCCATCCGCTACCCCTATAGAATTGTACAGTAATAAAATGTCTTTAAAGTACTGTAGCCATATTGTATTAGTATGTAACTGCATTTGCTCTAAACCACATCATGGAGCTTCTGTCAAAACATGAAATTTCATTTTTCTAGTAGTTTATGAATAATTCTTGAGTTTCTTTCGACTCCTTTATCCCGACTTGAAGTTGCTATTATCCAAACGGTTCTTAAATTCGAGTTCCGCTGTAAATGTTTCATAATAAAATTGCCTCCAGGTTTGTTTAAAGTTAAAGGAGATTGCGACTACAGGTAGGTATAGTTTATTGAATACCTTCCTGGTTTTGTTTTTTTTTAAATAAGCTTAATTCGCACAACTAATTCAAAAAGCAAAGTGTAAACCTGATAGGAGCCAATGGGATCCCTTTGAATATTTATCTATTACTTCAATTTCTTCAGAAAATCTGTTTATTTTCAGATTCTGAAATTTATGCACCAATGGTCAACTTTCATGTTTGGATTGAAATATATCAGGATGAGAGAATGGAACTGATCTGCATTTTTTCAGTAACTGTGAAAAGAAATTCAGTTTAACTATAAGTCGACATAATTAAGAATAATTCTCCCATTGTTACTCTAAACTCTGAACATAATTTATTGCATGGTTGTTAAATTTCTAATTCTTTTACATGCTTTTTAAAAAAAAAATTGTTTGAGCAAAATTAGTGCCAAACTAGGAGCTCATGTACAAGGAGTACACCAAAAGTTTTATTGGTGCTGTCCAAAATTCGCTTCATGTTGAATGCTTCCAGTGAAGAGAAAGTAGTCATTCTGTTATTTTTAGTGTGATTCAAACCCAAATGTAGTTTCTATTAGGTTGATTGCTAATTCACCCAAACATTGTTTATGTGCAGAATTTACACTAGAATCATATCACAAGATTGTAGAACCACTAAGTGGATCAAGGATCCTGCATGCAATATGTACTTGTTTGCAGGCTGTTTATACAGTAGCAGTGGCAAAGATTTGGTAACAACTGAACTGGCAATGAAACAGGATATGAAAGAATAAATGTCAAAATATTTTAAGAGGCTTGATTGACTTTGAGCAGACAAAGAAAATTCATTGTTTCAATACTGAGATGTTCAATACCTAGTATGTGGTCATGAATGGTCTACTCTGATTTAACCTAATGTAATCTCCCATATCCTTACCAAAAACTTTGCATTGCACTTTTTACTTTTATATTTTTATACCAAAATATATTATTCGGACTGAATATTGAAATTCATACGTGGATAGACCAAAGCTACAGAGGTAGCTGTCATTGTCCCACCTTCTCCACTACATTCTCCCACCACCCAGCAAACAATCAGATATGTGAAAAACATTTTTAATAGCCAAAATGATTATTGAACTTTCCAGGTCTCATGTCTGACAAATTTGAATGTGGATGGCTGTATGTTCACGGATGAGCTGATACATTTGGGCTCATATCTCATTGGCAAATTTTAAAACTGCTAGTTTTGAAATTCCAACTTCTGCAGTGCTGTCCAATAAAGTAGTTAGTCCTGTTAAAATCATCATGTGTCATAGTATTCCCTCCATACTAAACTGTATAAAAGACTGTTGATCCTATTTGAACACTGTTCTGCAGTTCTGCAATTGGATAATAAATACTGGGAATTTTAATTCAAGAGCTGTTTTGCTGAAAAGGCATTTTGTGTGTACATTTTTATTTTTTACCAGTATAAACATTTATTAAAAGTGTTGCTTATACTGTGCCCTTCCTGTACATTTCATGTGACATATACATACTTTGTCATAATCTTTTAAAACTAAAATGGTTCCATTCCAGTCCACATAGATTGTTTATTGTCAAGCCTATGACAACTAGTATGGCTAGTTGATTCTTTCATTTAACCTCTGATCCCTTCAGCTTAATTATTCTATCTCACATCTCTGTGCTACTCCACTTGCTTGAGGTTTTTACTTCAATCAAATTATCTTTCCAGAATGTTCTGCTCTGTAGTTAAAATGTTCCTTCACCTGTTGGATTTTGCAGGTTCACAGCCATCAGATGGAAACTCTAATTGTTTTTTCAGGTTTTCCATTCCTGACTTGGGCTAGAAGACCTTGCTACGAGAGTGAGCTTAAGGCTGTCATTTGACCATGTATCATGTTCAGCTATGGATCCTGACAAAACCTTCTACTCAAGTTTTAGTCCAGCAACTAGCACTTGTTTTAGTGTTGTTCCCACTGCTTGTTTTATTAAGTACACCTCTGCCATTTAAGATCAAACACTCTGATGGGCCCACGTGGCATATTTGGTGTGGTTTGTTGCAACCAATAGAAGAAATTTAGTATTTGGTGACATAGAGAATTCAGCTATTTTTGAACACGGAGTTTATCATTAGTGAAACAAATTCTGGAGCAACAGAATTTTATTGTTTATTGTTTTGGTCACCTTTCCTGTAAAATGATAGAAGTATTGATAAATGTTCAAAGAGTGTTTCCAAGCTTTAGGGAACTAAATGGTGAAAAGCTCAAAATTATTGAAATGCTAAAATATGATCTGTCCAGAGGCTACAAAATAAGCAGGTCCTGATAACGTAAAGTAGAAAGATTGTTTAATTTCAATTTTAGTTCTAACATCTACATTGAAATCTACCCACACGTATATTCCCTGTCCATAAATCTGGCTTCCTGTTGTCATGACATGTTAAAATATATGCATTGTATATTAACATTTTCCCAGGTAACCCAACATAATTGTTTATTGATGGATGAATTGAATCTGATTTTTTAAAATTGAAAACCTAGCAATTTTCCTTGTTGAAATAGCGAATATTCCAAATAAGATTTCGAACAAAAACAAATTTTACCAGAAACAAAAACAGAAGCTGCTGGAAAAGCTCAACAGATCTGGCAGCACCTGGACAGAGAAATCAAAGTTAATGTTTTGGGTTTGGTGACCCTCAGAACACTTTACCTGAACCTGGTACGTTCATCTAAGACTGCAAGTTTTGAAGACCTCAACTTTTCTTCAGAGCGTGGAATAGACTTGATATTTTTGCCTCCACAGGGGGTTTAGTCAGTTGCAGACAGGTTCTGCTCTTTGAGCATTTTCAGTCTGCACAAATTTGGATGGTGCATCTGGAGCATTTAGATAAAGTGACAGAATGCTGCTTGTCTGCCTTTTAAAAAATATTTATGGTTGGAATCTTGTAGGGGTCTCAACGACAAGGGCTGGGATAAGAAATCTCGGAGAATTGCAAGACAATTTGGGTGAGATATTTCGCAATATCGTGACTTCGTATTTTAAAACGGCTCTGGGTATTGAAATGAGATTCTGACTAGGTAGTCAAGAAGCACCTATTAATGGGATTGGTTGTTCGCGAAACAGCCTCATTGACACTGAATTTTGTACGTAGCTTCTTGTTCTACCAGGAGCAAATTAGACCAACAATTCCTGATATGAAAGTCAGAATGAGTACCTGGTGACTTCAGCTTGTCACTTGTTACTCTAGGCTATGACTCTGGATACCATCAATAATGTTTCGAGACACACTGTATGGGCACCAGCTGGCTACGCATCACATCCATGAATGATGGTCTCCCAGCACCTTCAGGATGCACCTGCAGCCAGCATTCGTAAACCACTGCAAGGACACTTTGCAAACTGGGACAAGCACCAGCTCTCAGACTGGATCTTAGGGCCCTTCCTTTGCTCTCTTAGCACTCAATACCAACATGCATACTCTCTATCTTGTCATGGAGCTTCAGCCGAAGCCTGAATGCTAATTGTATTACCATACTGACTTGCTGCTTCGTGCGTGCACACACAGTCAAGCTGCTCATCAGGAGTGATCAATCCTTGATATTAATCTCACACCAACAACTTGTCCAGGCTGCCTGCATGGCAAACACACTGTGATTTTCCAACCAAATGACTCTGTATCAACATATAAAGGGGACTTCCTATTGTCAAATCAAAGGAGGTTGCTGTCACTCAGGAGGTGTTGTTACTATCGCTGAAGGCTGGAGTCTGCATGAAGTGCAAGAGCTTAACTACAATCAGCCATCTTCTTGGGACAATCCTGAGCAGGGGATATGTCTGACTATGGAGTGGACTACGGTCAGCGAGCAAGGTCTAGGGTTGGACATTCGTCATTGCTGAGAGTCCGTAAGTTGACTGGTGGAGAAAGCTAAAGGAGGAGCTGGAGGGTTGGGGAGGCATGCTCTGTGGCAATAGGTGGGATAATTCAAGGCTCAGGTAAAGCAGAAACATATGTTGAGGTGGGACAAGGATGGTGACAGAGGGGAAGAGGAAGAGTAGTACACAAAGGGAGAATGTGAAGACTATAGGAGGGGTGTTACTGACAGTAACCAATACCGTGGCCTTCATGGGTAGAGCATCTAGGACTGTGGTCGGCAGCCTTAAATGTAGATGAGGCTGAATGGTCAAAGAGGCAAGTTAAAGGTGGAGTTCAACTTGATAGGGGTGATCAGTGAAAATCCATTGGCCACTAGTATGAGGTAAAGGGTGTGTGGAGTCTCTGAGGAGGTACCTGGTAACCACATGGAGTTCTGATGCAGCAGGTTGTCCATGGTGAGCTGTGTTCCAGGAAACTTCACACTGTTTGCAAGAAGCAAGATGCAAGATGCAACTAGAAAATCCCTGAGCCAATGCCAATGGTGAGTGGAGTTTAAGTGCTACTTTGATGGTCAAAAGCACAAGCTCTCCTTCTGCTGGACTGGAGGGCATTGAAGGGCAAAGTCATCCCCTGTACTTAAAAAAGCTGGGGTTGGGGGGGGGGAATTATTTTGCAATAATATTGTATTTCACATGAAATGCAAATGGGATCCTTGCAATTTGCATACAGAGACCTCAGTGAAGCAGATTTTATTGCGGCCAAATTTAAACAATAACTTCTATGGTTGATATTAGGGTTGGGATGGTAAGGGTTCAAGGTGTATAGAACAATCTCAACATACTGTTAGGTGTCAGTCACTCAACTGGTGCAGCACCTCTACAAGTAGTGGCATGTCTCAATGGATCAAGGCGTGCATGAAGGGTATTCTAGCACAGACCTTTGAGTAAGAACCTGTTCTTTTCCTCATGTTTCCATGATAGGTCGCTGCCAGCATGATTCATGAATCCAGCTACAGGTGAAATGTTTGTTTCAGGGGCTTCCTTGTTAAGGAGGCAAGGGAAGACAGAGGAGAGGGAGATGCAGTAGCCAGCTACCAAGGAGCACCCAGCTCAGGCAGAGTTCATAGGTACAGGGCCCCTCAGGATGTATCAGGGCCACAGGAGCAGCCAGGAACTTTTCCCCTTCGAGTCCATTTTGGGCTAAGTGAGGCACAGTGTCAATGCAGTTCTGTATGTCCTAGTACACTCTGATAGCACGCTGCCAGCAGCTGTATTGGGACCTGAGATGTGCAGGATTGGCGAGCTATTGTCTCCAGGTGGCTACAGAGCTGACACCTATCTTGAACTTCTCTGTGACTGTCTCCATTCAGGGAGTGAGTGACGAGTGAGCGTGTGAGATCTCTCCATCGTGTACCCGCTAATGCACCAGGATAGTGACATGTGGCACCTGTGCAAGGGCGTTTTAGTTTGTTTGCTGCAACCCAGGCACCAGGATTCTGGAATGTAACTGGCTTCCCCTGGGTGCAGGGGGCCATTGACTGCACACATGCAACATTAAGAGGGTCATCTTAGATTAGATTACTTTACAGTGTGGAAACAGGCACTTCGACCAACAAGTCCACACCAATCCTCCAAAGAGCAACCCACCCAGACCAATTCCCCTACATTTACCCCTCCACCTAACACTATGGGCAATTCAGCATAGCCAATTCACCTAACCTGCACATTTTTGGACTGTGGGAGGAAATCGGAGCACCTGGAGGAAACCCACACAGACATGGGGAGAATGTGCAAACTCCACACAGACAGTTGCCTGAGGCGGGAATTGAACCCAGGTCTCTGGCGCTGTGAGGCAGCAGTGCTAACAACTGTGCCACTGTGCTGCCCAAAATATTGAGGAAGTTAAAATGCCACAGTTCCATACTTTGCTTCTCTTTCAGGGCATATTGGGGACTCAAGAGTTAAACATTCCCCTACAGAAGGACTTACTGTAGTATCAACTGAAGGCCTGTACTCTTACAATACAGACAACATCTCAGTAGGGGGGAGGCTGACTATATCTTTAGAAATAGCACCTATTGGTGCCAGACATGTGGATTTCTCCTTAACCCCGGACAGATGAATTTGCCTTTTGTAGACAAGACTGATAGCCCTGGCCACAACCCTGTTAAAATGCCTCCCGCTTCCATTGTCTTACTTCCCCTCCATATTAGCATAGGTATGTGAATCCCCCATTTACTTAAGGAAGAACCCTTCTGCTTCCCATCCACATATAATCATGAACAATATGATGGTCAGTTTCTGTAATCCATTCACGCGTTATTACAGGACATCGACATTCATCAAGCTTGGTAACTTCATAGTTACCTACTTTAAACTATGCAATGACAATCGCCTATGTGACTGGTATGCCTTTGTCTCATTTCTATAAAATATACTGTCTCTGTGTATAAGGCAGAGATTTGTGAAGACGAGTCACTGCAAGTAGACACTCAGCTACTTTAGAGACACCCAATATCTTGTTGGCTGTCCAATAATAATGCTACTGCTGTTGGACGTAAACTTGTGTCATCCGGTTTTGTGGAGCAAAATAGACATCAACAATATCACTGCATTACGGAGGCCGTCATTAGGAAAGGGTTCCATTCCTTTAAAGTGCAAGTGATCTGTCATCACTAGTTTCACTTCTTCGAGGTATATACCTGCTCCCAGGCAGCTGTCACAATTTCTGAAACATGTATTTGGTGTGTTTGAGGGTCCAGGTGCCTAACTGCGCCCAAGGCTGATGGCACAATTGCACAATACTCTAACTGATGCAGAACACAAGTACAATGCTGCTCAAACTTCTACTGAAGCCATGACAGAGTAGATGATAGGGCTGCTGATGATTTGGTTCTGCTACTTGAACCAGTCATTGGGGCTGGGAGGTGCAGGAGGATTCTTTCCTTTTGCAAGATTTGCAGATGCCGGTGTTGGACTGGGGTGTACAAAGTTAAAAATCACACAACACCAGGTTATAGTCCAACAGGTTTAATTGGAAGCACACTAGCTTTCGGAGCGACGCTCCTTTCATCACCTGATGAAGGAGCGTCGCTCCGAAAGCTAGTGTGCTTCCAATTAAACCTGTTGGACTGTAACCTGGTGTTGTGTGATTTTTAACTTCCTTATGCAAGACAGAGCTCAGCTGCATGGAGCACTACAAGCAATCCAGATTGACCCACTTCCAGTTGATGAAACATGGAGAAAACGCTTTTAATATTCAGCCATGAAGTTTTGAAAACAATTTGGGGCAAAAACCAAGAGGATTAATTGCAGAAAATGTATTCATGTAAAATTTATATTTGAGTTAACAAATGTATTTGGGAAAAATAATATCAGTTATTAAATTAAAACATAAGCTGAAAATGTATGTTTCTAATTTGAGTTTTTATTGAAAAAGGGTTATATTTACATCAAATGAAGCCTTTAATAATCATCTGAATTTAGCTAGTGGATAGGGAATGTAGTATTAAATTACTAACATTGTGGGAAGAAAAGAATAAAACACATAGGAATAGGAAATTATACTTGTTCTTTCTAATGTACTTTCTATTACCCCTAGCCCTTGCTTTCCCATTTTACAGGGTCAGTTTTGTCAGTGCAAGATATATCTATTGATTAGTGTAACACTAATTCGATGCTGGATGTAGATGGTGTTTTGTTTGGCCTGTATTTCCATCGTATGTTTCAGTCATAAGTAAGTGGAAATAAATGTCAGGGTCTGTGCAAGTGCTCACGTGACATGACATGACATGACAAGTTTCTTTTTTAAGTATTGGTTTGGAGGCAGTGCCAAGACTGGCAGGAGCTCTCAGGTCGAAAGTGCAAATGCTTTTGGAAGATGCTAAAAAAGCAACTAGGTCAGAGTTTTGTTACTGTGTTGTACTAAAGCCCTATTCCATGGAAATGAATGCAAATCAAAAAAAGGATGTATTAGGAAAACTAAGTTTTATTGTTTTTCCTAATGCTCATTTTAGTTTTCTTTCAAAACAAATCCAATTTTGAAAGCAATAATGCTTATTGTGATTATCACCAGTTTTGCTGAAGGTAAGAAAACTTAGCAAGCTATTTATTTACTACACCGAAAAAAACTACATGCTGGAGAGCTGAAATAAAAACTGCTAAAAATACACAGAAGGTCACTTAGCAGCACATGGAAGAAAAGAAAATGTTATTTCATGTGGGTATTTTAGTCTTCTGTTTTGAGAATGTCTACACACATCTTTACACATTCCATTCCCAGTTTTCGAAAACCATTACTGGGCATTCCCAACTTTGTCAAGCCCTTGCTTTTTCCCTTTCCTTTCCATGCTTTTTCGATCCTAAGCGTTTAATGCTGACATTCCCCATCCTTGCTCAAATCCTCATCATAACAACCAAACTTGAACAGTCTCCTTTTTTATAAAAGGGAAGGAATCAAAGGAAATTGAGATCTACTATTCCTTGTTAGATTTGTCTTCAAGAATGTGGAGAGGGGATTGGGAGTGCAAGGTAGAGATAAAATTGCAGGAGTTGTGGAAGAAATAGATTTGGTAGAACCAATGCTCCCTCTTATAAATTTACTGACATTGCTATTGAACTTGTGTTTAAAATTGATTATGTTTAAATATTAGAAATGAAACGGGCTGCTTGAGGAAGTGGTAGAGGTGGGTACAGTTACAACATGTAAAAAACATTTGGCCAGGTACATGGATAGGGAAGGGTTAGGGGGATATGGACCAAACACAGGCAAGTGGGACTAGTTTAGCTTAGGAAACCTTGTCAGCATGGATGAGCTGGGCGAAAGGACCTTTTCCTGTGCTGTATACCTCGATGAGTCTATGTTAACATTAAAGTGAAAGAAAAATGATAGGTTGCACTGAACAATATAAAAAGACTGATGCAAAAAAAAGCATATTGGTCTCTGATCTTTCAAAGTATTGTTTTTTTTTCAATTAATTCAGTTTACTTTGTGCTACCTTGTATTGTGTTTTCTTTAATAATCCTAATAGAGATTCCAACCTACCAACATACAACACTAAAACCACACTCAAGTTACCATCATTACTGTCATGCAACTAGTATCTTTGCTCCATATTGATAAATTATTTTTATTTTTGCTGTTTGCAAACTTCTAAATTGCTGTAAAATGGTCACTTCCCATCATTGCTTGGAATGAAAACCAAATGTAACAATGAGGATCCTATTGCAGTTTCATGGCAGGAGAATTATGGTTTACTTGTTTACAGTATTATACTGCACTCAGATTATGTTCCTATGGTTTCCACTTGTTTGAATTTCAGCTCTTCTATAATTGTCATTCTCTTACCCATACTCTTGAGCCTACTTATATTTTGTCATAAAAAATCTTGTTGACGATATTATAATTTTTGTTTGAAAGTTCTGATAATCCAATTTCAGAAGCATACAATTTTAAACATAAGGGAAAAGTTTGATCCGCGTAAATTCATGATGCATTCTGAATTCTGGAGAAAGGGTGTATGCTGGGAATTTGTTTCCATCAGGTGGGGATACTAGGACTCGTGGGCACAGCCTTAGAATTAGAGGGGGTCAATTTAGAACAGAAATGAGGATACATTTCTTAAGCCAGAGAATGATGGGCCTGTGGAATTCATTGCCATGGAGCGCAGTGACGGCCAGGACGTTAAATGTCTTCAAGGCAGAGATTGATAAATTCTTAATCTCACAAGGAATTAAGGGATACAGGGAGAGTGCGGGTCAGTGGCATTGAAATGCCCATCAGCCATGATTGAATGGCGGAGTGGACTCAATGGGCCGAATGGCCTTACTTCCACTCTTATATCTTATGGTCTTATTCACATGAAAATATTGCAAATTAAAATGGAAATGAGAAAACATTAACTTTGCCTGAGTGCACTGCAGTACTCAAGTAGATATTATTCATTCTTAAGGAGGAGCCTATTTTTAAATATGATAGTGTAATGAAGGAGTGAGAACCCACGTGGAAGAGGAGAAGGTCAAAACTGCAAGATTAGCAGCAGAAATGGCAGATGATTATGAGTTAGTTCATAAGTCAAAGTTTTGCTTCCGACAACAATTTCAGTCTGAGGGATAGAAATTGGGGAAGAGAGAAATCCTGAAGTATTAATGGAAAAGGAGATCTCATTGAAAATAGTAAAGATAGTTGACCACAGGGAAAAGGGGAAATCCATAAAGTGGGAGAGAAGTGAAAAAGCTCAGGTGTTTGCACTGCAATAAAGTCTGCCCACGTGAAGTTGTAATGTTGATGGTTTTCGAAAAGGACAGAGAAGATGCACAAGGGAAAATAAAATGAGCCAATGAGGTTTACTAAAGTGGTAACAGAGATTCCAGTAGAAGCTAAAAAACTTCAAATGAATGTACAGCCTGGTCAGGGGTTGGTTAATAAGAAAGTACCAGATCTCTCTAAAGAATTTACCTGTGTGGGTAAGATTTGCACATGTTTACCAGGAGGAGTAGGTGAAGAAATTAAAATTTTAAAAGATACTGGAGCAAGTCAATCTTTGATATAGTAGATAGTTGGTATGTCCTTTGAAAGGATGATAATATGTGGACTTCATAGTGAGAAGAGTAGCATTCCATTGTGGTGGAAATTCTGGTGAAACGTGGTGAAGTGCTGGTAGGAATAATATAGAAATTCCAGAAATACAGCTGGATCAACGGTGGGAGTGATGCCTACTATGGTTGAAAAGCCAACGGAAAATCAGGCAACCGATATATTATGGAAGTATATCCAAGGATATTTCCTGACCGTGTGTTAACAAGGTCACAAAGCCACGGTTTAAAACAGGAGGTTTGGGAAAAACCAACAGGTAAAGGACAAAATGGATATTTTTAGTTCAGAGTGGTTAGTTGAACTGCAATAGAAAGACGAAAAAATAAAGCAGTTGTATCAAAAGCACGCAAAGAAGAATCTGAGTATCTCCCAGAATGTTACTGTCTTAAAAAAGAAGTCCAAATGAGGAAATTTGAGACTACACCACACTCAGGCACGTGAAAAATGGACAGAAGTTCATCAAGTTGCATTACTGGTGGGTTAGAGAAAGAAGATGTTGTGAATAGCACACGAAGAATCATTAGGAAGTCATTTGGGAATAAGGAAAATTCACGCCAAAATACAAAAATATTTTTAGCCCTGGACTCACAGAGATGTTGGTTAAATTTTACAAGACATATACATGACAGATAATAGGAAAACCTCAGGCAGTGTTAAAACCAGCACCATTAATACCAAATCCAGCATTTGAAGCATCTTTTTACAAGAATCTTAATTGATTGTGTAGGATCCCTACCTAAACAAAAATTTGTGAACCATAATGGATATTTCTGCCAGATTTTGAGAGGCCATTCCATTATACATTATCACAGCTAAAGGGATTGTAGAAGAGTGACTCAAACTGTCTGCAAGATACGGACTAGCCACAGAAATACAATCAGATCGAGTCAAATTTTACGTCAAAATTATTCAAGGAAGTTATTATTGGCACAGGACTAAAACAATCCAAATCAACCGTGTACCATCCAGAATCACAAGGAGCATTAGAACAGTGACATCAAACTTTAAATTTGAGGGCGTATAGTTAAGATTATCCAAAGGATTGGGATAAAGGAATTTCTTTTGTACTTTTTGCAGTTTGGAATGCACCCAATGAATCAATTAAATTCACTTCATATGAATTGGTTTTCAGACATGAGGTGAGAGGACAACTGAAATTAATTAAAGAGAAATTGGTAATTCAGAGTTCAGAGACCACATGTTTGGATTATATGTCAAATTTTAGGGAAAGATTAAACAGAACTTTTATAAGTAGCACAGCATATGATGAAACAGGAGGCAGACAAGAAATCAAAAATTCGTAGTTTCACTAAAAGAGACAAAGTGTTAGTATTACTCCCACTGGTAGGTGAATCTTTAAAAGCAAGTTTTTGTGAACCTTATCAAATGAAAAGGAAATTGAGTGAGGTGAATTATTTGATAAGAACGCCAAATAGAAAGAAATCTCACAGAGTGTGTCATGTGAACATGTGTAAACGATATTTTGATAGGAAGGAAAGCGAAAGGAGAATGTGTTCCTCATTGCAACACAGAATGAAGAACCAAGTTCACATGAACCTCAATTTTACATTCCTCAAATTAAATTAGACAATGAGGAAATTCTCAAAAATTGGGATAAATTATTATCTTCCAGAGGAAAATTGAAATAACCTGAAAGAATTATTTTTTAAATAATATATTTTTATTAAGAAAAATAGATTTTTAAATATTACAAGTACAAAACAATGCAATTCAAAACATTACAAAAATAGCACAAAACTAAACCCAAATAATAAAAAAATTCCCCAATCCACCCTCCTAAACGAGTGTATAACCATATATAGAGAAGTATAAAATTGAAAAAAAACCTAAACTAGCTATTTAACTAACTAAATAAATACCTAACAACAAACAAATAAATAGTAATAACTCAGCCCAGCCAAACAAAACACTCATACATTCACAGCTCCTCCTCCCTGGATATTGGACTCATGAAACACAATCGTTACAGCTATATAAAAGCCCTTGTTAGTGTGGCAGATAAATCTGTGTCCAGATATTTCAAAAAGGGTTGCCATGTCTTGTAAAAAGTCTCAGTTTTGTGGTGTACCGTATTTGTGAGAAAATCCAAGGGAATATGCTCCATAACAATCTTCCGCCAACCCAACAGGCCTGGGGGGGGTTTTCTGATATCCAACCTAGCAAGATATTCTTCCTTGCACAGCATGTAAGAATATTGAAAAGTTTTGCCTTATGCGAGTCTGCAGGAAATACAATGGGTAGGCCCAAAAGGAGCGAAATAGGGCCCTTCTCCACCCCATACCTAAAATCCTCTCCATTGCACCCACTACAGTGCTCCAATAGGTTTGAAGCCTGTCACAAGACCAAACACAATAGGTAAGAGTATCCGTACAGGCCTTGCACTTGGGATAGGCTGAAGATATCCCTGGTTTAAATTTTGACAAACGGTCTGGGGCTAAGTGGATCCTGTGGAGAATCTTCAACTGTAAAGCATGGGTCCTATTGCAAATTGATATCTTCCTTGCATTCTCCCAAATATCCTCCAATGCCTCTGAAGAAATTTCAACATCCAACTCTCTTTCCCACATCTTGCAGAGTCGGTCAGATTCATCTGAGGTGGCACCCCCCAATTGGTGATATAGAGTACTGACAGAGAGTGTACCTTAGCCCTTAGTACCCCTCTTTCTATGTCAGATTTGTAGGGATCAGTCAAAAGTGTGGTCCTTTTTTGAATAAAAACCCTAACTTGAAAAAAACAAAAGAGGTCTCTATTAGGTAACTCATACTTCCATACTAATTGATCGAAGGACATCATTACATCTCCCTCAAATAAATCACCCATGCAAGATATACCCCTAGCTGCCCAATGTTTAAATCCTGAATCTATCATACCTGGTTGAAAACTCGGCATATCCACTAAAGGTGTAAACAAAGATGTTTTGCCAATATTACCTTCCCTCTGCCGAATTGCCCTCCATGCTCTAACAGTATTGATGACTGTTGGGTTATGGCAATATTCCCTGACTGTCCTCACCTTGTCCAAAAACAGCAAATTGGTAAGGGGGCACCTTGCCTGGGAGACTTCGATATCTAGCCATATTGAAAGAGGGTCCCCGCAAACCCAATCACTTACGTAGGTCAAAAGCGAGCTTAATTGGTAATTTTTAATGTCCGGAAGGTCTACTCCCCCCAATCTGTGAGGCAACTGTAGTTTGGCTAATTTAATGAGGGGCCGTTTAAGGTGCCAGATAAAGGAGCTGAACCAACTGTTCAGTCTCCTGAGTGTTTGTTTATTGAAAATCAGGGAGAGCATCCATATAGGGTATAGCAAACAAAGGAGAATATTCATCTTAATAAGTGCTATCCGACCCAACCATGAGACTGGAAGTGACTCCCATCTTTGGAAAACTTGTTTAATTTTTTCAAATAATTGAGTAAAATTGGCTTTGTACAGCCAATCAGAACTGGAGTAATGAATATGCCCAAATACACGAAAAACCCCCTGTGACCTCCCAAATGGGAATCTATAGTCACTCTCAAGAGCCAACTCTTTCATAAGACCATCCATAGGTATAGCCTCTGATTTAGCAAAATTAATCTTATACCCTGAAAAAGCGCCAAACGCATGAATGCACTGTATCAGGCAAGGCACTGAAACTGCTGAATTTGTCAAGAAAATTAGAACATCATCTGCATACAGCGAGATCTTATGTAATTTTGACCCCACTTCTGGAGCTGATATATTGAGATCCCCACGAATGGCCTCTGCCAACGGTTCAATCACCAACGTAAAAAGTAATGGTGAAAGGGGACAGCCCTGCCGGCTGCCCCTAGAAATATTAAAATTGCTTGATCTTACCCTGTTGGTAATGACCGCAGCGAGAGATACACTGTAGAGAACCTTTACCCATCTTATGAAAACTTCGCCCAGACCAAACCGGTCGAGAATATAGAAAAGGTACGGCCACTCAACTCGGTCAAATGCCTTCTCTGCATTTAAAGAACTCACCAATCCCTGTATTGACTGCTGTTGGCATGCTTGAATTACATTAAGTAGCCTCCTAACATTATTGGAGGATCTGCGACCCTTTATGAAGCCCATCTGATCCTCTTTAATAATAGAGGGTAACACAGTCTCCAGCCTTAACGCGAGAATCTTAGAGAGGATCTTAAAGTCCTCATTTAAGAGCGAGGTGGGCCTGTATGAAGCACAGTCTTCCGGATCCTTCCCTTTTTTAAGGATAAGTGAAATATTGGCCTCTCTCAGAGATGGTGGGAGACAATCATGACTGTATGAATCATTAAACATATTCAGCATCGGGCCTGACAGTATACTTATCAATTCCTTATAGAATTCACTGGGAAGTCCGTCAGGACTGGGCACCTTTCCACTCTGAAGCTGCCTCACAGCTTCCTGCACTTCTTGCTCTGATAATGGGGCACTGAGAAAGGACTGTTGTTCGGGAGTCACACCCAGGAGCTTCAGATCTCTAAAAAAGGATTCCATTTTGGCCTGCCCCTCCTCACAATCCTCAGACTGATATAACTTAGAGTAGAATCTCTGGAACGCCACATTAATCTTTTTCGAATCACATGTTAGGTTCCTAGACCCTTCCCTAATCGCTGTAATGGATTGTGGGATACTTCTCTTTCTGGCAAGGTATGGTAAGTATTTGCCTGGCTTGTCACCATGCTCGTATAACCTTTGCTTTGCAAAAGCCAGCTCCTTCTTTGCCGTCTGCGTGAGCATGGAATTTAGTGCAGACTGCAGTGCTGTAATCCTCTATAGTTCGGCCAACAAGGGTCTGTCAAAATCGGCCTTCTCGGCTGCCTTCAACCGTGCTTCAAGGAGACGTTGTTGCTCACCCTTCTGTCCCTTCCTACTGGTGGAATATGAAATAATTAACCCCCTGGCATAAGCTTTGGCAGTTTCCCAGAGAACAGATGAACTATCAACTGAGCCTATGTTGATGTCTAGGAATGCCCGAAATTCCCTAGAGAAATACTCCACAAACTTGTTGTCCATGAGAATAAAGGGGTCCATTCGCCAGTACCCTGAATCCACTGTAACATCCTTAATTTTAACCATGAGGTACACTGGAGCATGATCAGAGATGGCAATATTACCAATTCTGCAGGTTGCCACCAGATTCAGGGTTACCGCAGGGGTCAGAAAAATATCAATCCTTGTGTGACATCTGTGCAGATTGGAGAAAAACGTGAAATCCCTACCTGTAGGGTGGAGACACCTCCAGACGTCCACCAATCTTAATTCCCCACACAAACCCAATAACTGTTTAGTTTGTGCAGAGGGTATCGAAAGATCTTTAGGCAACCTGTCTACTGTGGGGTCCATGAGACAGTTAAAGTCTCCCCCTATAATGATGTGCCGAGACTTGAGACTTATCAGTTTAGAAAAAGCATCTACCAAGAATTTAAGAGGATGAGCTGGGGGACAATAAACATTTAAAATACCATATTCTTCCCCATTTATCAAGGCTTTAAGAATTACAAACCTCCCGTATGTGTCTTTAACACATTCCAACAATTTAAATGAGAGATTTTTCCTAACCAATATAGCCACTCCCCTACTTCTGGTATTAAATGATGAAAAATAAATTCGGTCAAAGCCATTCTGCCGTAATTTCAGATGCTCCTTGTCATCCAAATGTGTCTCCTGTAACAAAGCAATATTCACCTTCTCCTTTCTAAGACTCAAGAGTACCTTCTTCCTCTTAATTGGTGAGTAATTTCTCTTGATATTCCAGGTACACCATTTAATCATATCATTAGCCATAATCTTCTGCAATTACATTTAAATTCCAGAGAGGAGGAACCCCAACCACAAATTACTGAGCCTTGGTGTTGCATGATCCACTAAATATAAAAACTACACAAACTAAAACCACTACATTTAACAAACATACAAAATTATTAAAAATAAAAAACAACAAAAACCAGAAAACAAACCAACATATAAAGCGCCAACAGTGCTGAGTAGAGGAACTCACCCCCTGCCCAGAGGGGGCAACGACCCATCCCAAACTGCCCATAAATAGGCATCTAACCATCTCAACCACCTTCACATCTCCCAGCCGGAACCACATCACAAGCTCAAGCTAAAAAGAATAAATACCCCATATCAATACGAATATAAAAAAATTATTTTATAAAAAAAGGGGGAATAAATATCACACCCAACTTAGAAATTTAAAATGTACATCTTAACCACCGCCAGATATAGTTTGAACCAAATTATTATCAATAGAGGTTAAAAAAAGGGGAAAAACAAAGCTCCAACCGGATTTCCTCCATTTCTTTTACAGAATGATAAACGCAAACCCAAGCAACAATATTTATACATAATACAATTGTTTAACTTAGGTTAGTTTGTCCACAAAGTCTCTTGCTTGCTCTGACGTGTCAAAGAGATGCATGGATCCATCTAAGGTGATCTGAAGCACTGCTGGATATCTCAGGGAGTACTGAATCCCAAGCTCCTTCAATCTTCTCTTGACATCATCATATGATTTTTGTTTCTGGATCATGGCGCTGAAAAGTCCTGAAAAAACATGATTTTAGAGCCCTCGTAAATTAGGGCCTTTGGATCCTTCCCCTGGAGTCAGGAAGTCTCCGTGATTCTCTCCTTATCCCGGTGGTGATGGAACTGCACCAGGAAAGTACGAGGGCATTGACCCAGACCCAATGTCCGTACTGCGACCCGGTGAGCCCTCTCTATCTTCAATCCTCTCATGCCAGTCTTCAAGTCAAAGAATTTCGGAAGCCAATCTTCAACAAATTCGGCAGGCCTCTCAGCTTCCTTATCCTCGGGCAGACCGATGATCCAAATGTTTTTTCTTCTGACCCTGTTTTCAAGATCATCCACTTGGTCACGCAAATTATGAACCTGCGTCTTCAGGGCTTGGATCCTATCCTTGGAGGAACTGGCATCAGCTTCCACCACTGTGACCCTGTGCTCCACCTCATCCGTCCTCTTCTCTAGGTCTCCCAGCTGCTGCTCATGCTTCTGCAGCATGAGAGAGACTGGAGCCAGCTTCTCTTCAATCTGTTTCCCAAACATCTCGCAATATTTCAAGAGCTGGTTCACCAGGTCCTGGAGAGTAATCTGCTCTGAGGCTGCTGCAGGCTGAGATGCAGGCCTGGCCCCAGATGGTCCTCCTCCCTTTTTAGGCTGAAAATACAGGTAAGTCAATTTTTAAATGTTTTTTGGGGCTCCACAATCTTTCCAACACCCCAAGAAATCCTGATGACCTGGGCTGGGTGGGTTAAAGGACCGTCCTGCTCCTGCTGCGATGCGAAGCTCTGCAGTGTGATCTTCTCAGATCACCGCCATCTTAGATCCCCCTGACCTGAAAGAATTGTTAAACCACAAGGAGAGATATGTGGGAATAAGCTGGGAAGTACTAGCATAATGTAGAGATAGGAAATACTGTTCCAATTAAGCAGCATCCTTATAGATTTAACCATCTAAAATGGCACAGATTCAAAAAGAGATTGATGCATGCTCAGAGACAGCATAAATGAGTTGCAGCGAATGGAGCTCACCCATAGTGACGGTGCCAAAACCAGATTGTACCCAACGAGTAGGTGTTCATTACTACAAAGTCAATGCAGTTATGAAATCTGATCAAAAGTGGAAAGAACCTGTGGGTGCTGTAAATCAGAAACAAATAGAGAGATTGCTGGAAAATCTCAGCGGCTCTGGCAGCATCTGTGGAGAGAAATCAGAATTAACGATTTGAGTTGAGTGCCCTTCCTCAGAACAAAATGCTTTGCAGAACAGCTGCATTCTGTCTGCAAAAAGGATCCTGAACTTCCAGTTGCCCGCCACTTCAACACACCACTATGTTCTCTGGCCAAGTCTCAGGCTGGCTGCAGTGCTCCAGTGAAGCTCAGTGCAAGTTGGAAGAACATCACCTCATTTTCCGCTTGGGGATTCTGCAACTTTCCAGAGTCAATAGTGAGTTCAATGACTCTAGGACGTGAGTTCTCCCATGTCCTTACCCCAACCCTCACACACCAGGCCTTGTTATCACATGGTTTGCTACTACACATAACCCATTATTAACTACTAACAATCTCCATTATTAGCAATTCACCCTCCTAGCCAGATCATTATCCACTCCTTTAGACTATCCAATTGTTCTTCTCTGTCTTTGGACTTTATGCCCACCTATCATTTACTCCTTACCCCCACCCTCTTTTCTGATTATTTTTAGATTCCCTACAGTGTGGAAACAGGCCCTTCGACCCAACAAGTCCACACCGACCCTCCGAAGAGTAACCCACCCAGATCCATTTCCCTATGACTAACGCACCTAACACTATGGGCAATTTAGCATGGCCAATTCACCTGATCTGCACATCTCTAGACTGTGGGAGGAAACCGGAGAACCGGGAGGAAACCCACACAGACACGGAGAGAATGTGCAAACTCCACACAGACAGTTGCCCGAGGCTGGAATTGAACCTGGGACCCTGGTGCTGTGAGGCAGCAGTTCTAACCACTGAGCCACTATGCCACCCTGAAATATAAGGGTCTGAAGAAGGGTCACTGAACCCAAAACATTAACACCGATTTCTCTCCACAAATGCTGTCAGACCTGATTGGCTTTGCCAGCAATCTCTAGATTTGTTACAAAATCTGATTGATATCCTATTCCACAGCTGGAAGACTGTATTGAGAAAGTTGGACAAGCAACTTATATTTCAAAGCTTGATTTACTCAAAGGATACAGCAGGTACCTTTATCTGAGAGAGTGTAGGAAATTTCAGCTTTCATGACACCAGGTGGGTTTTACTAGTTTAAAGTTATGCCATTTGGTATGAAAAATTCACCAACTATATTTCAAAGACTAACCAATAAAGTTATTACAGGATTACCCAATTGTGAATGTACATAGACAATCTGGTGATTATTTGTCAAACATGGAAGGTATATTTGGAGCATCTATCAAAATTGTTCAATCGACTTTGGGAGGCAAGCTTGGTGATAAACCTGGCTAAGAGTGTTCGCAAAAGCCCAAGTCACATTTCTAGCCCACATCATTGAACATGAATAGATGGCCCCACAGGATATAAAAGCAAAAGTTATTTGAGAGTTTCCCATGCCACTGACGAAGAGGGAGGTCCTTCAATTCTTGGGACTGAATTTTATCAAAAATTCATACCATTTTAGCAGCATTGTTGCTCCACTGACTGACTTGTTTAAGGAGTGCAGGAAATGTCAATGGATAGTGGAATATCCAAAGGCGTTTGACAGCCTGAAAACTGTGTCAACCACTGCCTCAGTATCAGCCACACTTAATTATGCTAAGCCATTATAATCGATGTGAGTGATTTGGGTGTTGGGACTGTACTCTTGCGAGAAGATGATGAGAAGGTAGAAAGACCTATTGATTATTTTTTCCAGAAAGTTGAATGTTCATCAACAAAAATATTCCACAATTGAGAAGGAGATTTTGAGTTTGGTGTTGGCATTGCAACATTTCAGCATACATGTTGCCACTAATGTGTCTGAAATAGTTGTATATATTGATCATAACACCTTAATGTTATTGGAAAAATTTAAAGAAAGAAATACCAGACTGTTTAGCTGGAATTTATTGTTACAGCTATTTAATTTGAAAGTTATATTCATGGCAGGACAAGAGACCAGAATTGGCAACGTATTGCCACAAATTTGATGATGGAAGATGAAGATGTTCAGTGACAGAAGAGACAGATTGAAATGGACAGTAGTAGTGAATGTTTGCATGCGTAGGGTCAATGTGATGTATATGTATTGTAGTGTACCAATAATGTAAGACTAAAGGGTTTTTAAAATGAAGCCACCTTTGTATATTGATTTTTTTTAAGGAGTGAGTGTGATGATACTATGGCTTTAAGAGGATGTATTTTATCCTCTTTTTAATGAAGAGACGTTGAGACAGAGGTACCGAGTAGATTCCTGATGAAGGGCTTTTGCCTGAAACATCGATTTTCCTGCTCCTCGGATACTGCCTGACCTGCTGTGCTTTTTCAGCACCACTCTGATCTAAGCTCTGCAGTCCTCACTCATGCCTAGAGGTACCAAGTAATCTGTTCCAAGTCAATAAAGTGAAACCTTGGGTTTTTTTTAAAGTTGGAACAATAAAAGTGGCATGAATGAGTGGAGTCAAGTTCCCACAGAACCTGGGTTTTAGTTTAGATTTCCGTAGTCGTGGGGTTTTGATGCTGATTGTGGAAGCTGCTAAATCTCCCTCTCTGTCTCTACGACAGCTAAAAACTTGGATTCTTTTTCTGCTGTCAGAATCACTTGTGAGACAATCTGTTTCTCTGGCTTTGCCTTTGCCAAGGGTGTGTTTATGGGATGTTACAATATTGGAACAGTTACTGTGTAGTAGTTAAATAATCTCTTATTCTGTTAAATTTTCCAATTATAGTGTATGAATGAAATGTTTATTGTTTAAAACTGAGTAGTGTGACCAATTGAATTACAGCTGATATACAGCACCTTAAATAAGATAAAAATTATTGTCTGGGCTATCTCTTTGATATATTTGAGGGGGGTGGGGGATGGGGGGGGGGGGGTAGGTCTGATCTATAACAAATACCACTAGTAGAAAAAGTGTTACATCATTCAACTACCTTCTACGTGACTTGTAAAGTAATTGTAACAAATATCCTTTGATTTACTATAATTTTATATAATTTAGTATGTAATACAATTTCTATAATTAGGAGGAGGTGATGGCCAATAGATATATCGCTAGACTACTAATCCAAAAAGGTAAAAACAATGACTGCAGATGCTGGAAACCAGATTCTGGATCAGTGGTGCTGGAAGAGCACAGCAGTTCAGATTTCGCTGCACTTTGGATGCTGCCTGAACTGCTGTGCTCTTCCAGCACCACTAATCCAAAAACTCAACTAATGTTCGAATTCAGCCACAACAGATGGTGGAATTTGAATTTAATTTAATAATTCTGGAATTAAAAATCTACTGTTGACCATGAAATTATTGCTGACAATTTCTGATTGTCAAAAAACCCATCTGACTCACGAATGTTCTTCAGGGAAGGAAATCTGCCATCCTTACCTGGTCTGAGACAAAAAAAACTGTAGATGCTGGATCCAAAGTAGACAGGCAGGAGGGCATAAGAACACAACAAGTCAGGTAGCATCAGGAGGTGCGGAAGTCAATGTTTCGGGTGTAACCCTTCTTCAGGACTGGGGGTGGCTGATGGGGGAGCTGCAGATAAAGGGAGAGGCAGAGGCAGGGTGGTGAAGTGGGTATAGGTGAAGACATCCTTACCTGGTCTGGCCTACATATGACTCCAGATCCACAGAAATGCAGTGGTGCCAGGCATATGTGTGAAGTATGCAATGTTGCAAGATCTTGAAACAAAACCTGACTGTGCACAACACTTAAGAATATAACTAGATCAGCACAGGATGGTACAGTGGAACTAGTTTTACAAGAAGAGATATGTTAATCTAATAATAGCTCACAACAATTCCTGTACCTTGCAATATCAACTCTTTACGTCTTTGTTTACAGTCACAGTTTCATTTTCTTTTGTCGTCAGGAAAAAGAATTTTTTTTACATAGTCTTTAATCTTCTCTGTTTACCTAGATTGCCTAGAAACACGTTATAAATGGTGGGTTTACATGTTCGAATATTGCAATGCATAATATTTCAGAATTCAGGCACTATCTAAACTAAATTTATTTAAATAGTCTTTTCTATAGTAGTCCAATTGTGCCACTTCTTTAATATTGCATTGCATGGTAACTATTTTTAAAGTGTGAACTGTCAATATGTTTAACAGGTTGGCAACCATGTTTGAAGTTTTAACTCAACGGTATTTACTTACTGATGAATTTGTCTTTCTAGAAATAATTTTTAAATGTTTATCACAGTATAACTCCAAATAGTTTCTACACTCAAGAAACATTTACCAGATCTCAGCTAATAATCCAGTGCACATGGCATTTTTTTTGTCACTTAAAAGAAAAGCATAAGTATTTATGTAAAAGCTGAGTTATAACAGTAATTGGCTCATTAGCTATTTATTTGATATAGTAACAAAGTTTGAGCAGATTTCAGTTATCCATTGTATGTAAAATGTATTCAAATTGAAATTAGGAATCAACTCTAATAAACTTTTCGAAGTGGACATAGCAAACATACTTTAATATAGACAATGTTACCATAAGCCTCTTTTGTCCTGTTAAGTGATGCAGTCAAAATTAATGTGCCATGGAATTCATTTCACATAGTGGAAAATCATATAACATCTGTAGCATTATTTCACCACTTGAAATGCATTGTATTTACAAAAAAAAATTACATTCTCTGCAGAAATCCATTTGCCCTTAATCCCAGAGCTGCTTTTGTAGAGGTGTAGAATCCTGGTGACCCACATAAGATAGGTAGTGAAAATTTACACATCTTGATTTTGTTGTTATGTTTCACATGTTTATTAGTTAATTCAGTGCTCAGTTCACAGTACAATTACATAAGGACATAAGAAATAGGAGCTTGTAGTGCTAACCTGGTGTACAGTGCACCTGTACTCAGAAAATGAGAAATGTTAGAGCTTAATAAAAAGGATCTTTCCAAGTTAAATGATTGCATAGTCAATAAAATGTGGAGCTGGAAAATGCACAACAGGTCAAGCAGCATCAGAAAAGCAGGAGAGATGACGTTTTGGGCAGGACCTTTCCTCAGGATTGAGGAGGAGGAAGGAGGTTGAGAAACAAATAGAGGGAGGGGTTTGGGACTGGGGGAAAGGTAGTTGGGATGATGATAGGTGATGCAGGTAGGAGGTGAATGAGATTTATCAGCGAGAAGGGTGCAGCCCCACTGATCTCCAAATTCAACACATCATTCTCTGCCATTTTCACCACCTGCAATCTGATCCCACCACCAAAAATATATTTTCTTCCCTACCCCTAGCTGCTTTCTATATGCATCATTCCCTCTGCAATTGCCTCGTTAAGTCCACACCAACCCCCTCCTCCACACCTGGCACCCTTCCCTGCGCCCACAGGAGGTGCAACACCTGCACCTACACCTTCAACCTTACCTCCGTCCAAGGTCTTGAAGAATCAACCCAAGTCCAGCAGAGATTTACCTGCAATTTCTCTAACCTGATTTACTGCATCCGTTGTTCCCAGTGTGGTCTTCTCCACCTCGGAGAGACCTTGTGCAAACTCGGTGACTAGTTAAGGGATCATCTATGGTCCACATGCTTGAATCAACCCTACTCCTGGTTGACAGCCATTTCAACTCCACCTCCCACTCCCCCAATGACATGCCCATCCTGGGCCTTCTCCAACATCGAAACAAGACCGTCCACAAACTGGAGGAAAAATACCTCATCTGCCACCTTGGGAGCTTGCAACATTATGGCCTCAACATAGAATTTGCCAGTTTCTAAATCTCCCCACCCCCTACCTATCCCAGGCCCAGCCCTCCGTCTTCGCCCTCCCCCTTTGTCCTAACCTGTCCATTTTCCTTCTCACCTATCCACTCCATTCTTCCCACTTCCCATTCACTTCCTACGTGCATCCACCTAGCACCATCCCATATACCTATCCCTCAGCCCCATTCTCTCTCCCTCTATTTATTTCTCAGCCCTCTTCCCCTCCCCAGTCCTGATGAAGGGTCCTGCCCAAAACATTGACTCTCCTGCTATTCTGATGCTGCTGGACCTGCTGTGCTTTTTATTGACTCTGACCTTCTTACATCTGCAGTCCTCATTATCTCCAAGAGATTGCATAGTATCAATTGGGTATACAGAGAAAATTTTAACTTCATTATTTATGCAAAATTTCAACAATAAGAAACATTGCCATCAAGGATATTCTTGAGTTGACAATAACCATGAAACTAAGTTAAGATTTATTTTTCTTCGACTATAGTGACATCTCTAATTAACCTTTGACATCTCATTTTCAAATGTGTGCAAATCAAAACCACCTTTTTCTTATTTTAGTGTGAGTAAGGGGTGTAAGGAATGCATTTAGTCCACTCATGCCTATGTTTTAATGTAAAATTGAATGAACAATACACAAAAGGGGAAATAGAAACATAGCTGATATCGTTCCATTCATTCATCATTCGTCTGTCAGTTTGTCCTATAGCCCAAACAATAAATGCAATGTAACAGTGCATTGCCCTGCTTACATCACATGCTTTAGCAAAACAGCATCTGGCCAGCTTGGATTTGAATTAACTCTCTCAATGGAAATTTGTCACTGTTTCTAGTTGTTATATTCAATGGATTCTTTTTTCTTGCCCAGCAGGCGATACTACCTCCTATCGCAAATCTGGGAGCTTTCTTTCAGCTCTAGTTGACACTTGAATTTTTCAGGCAGGTAGAAAATACCCACAATCGCCCTTGTTAACTAACTCCACTGACCCCTTTGTTCACTCTGTCATGCCAAAGTCAAGGTTACCATGCCTTCTCAACCTTGCCGCTCACCAGAGGCATTGTAACAATCAGATTAAACTCATCACTGGTTGGCTGTTTCTGATGAGAAAGCAGCCCTGAAGTTTTCTGGTACTATGTTGACTTTACTTGCTAAGATCAATCCATGACAGCAGCAGCGGCAGTGATGTATCTAAACACTACATATGTGTGGTAAAGCTGCATTGGTCACAGTCAGTCTGTCACCACATTACATTTTTTTGGTATGCTGCCTGCAATTGGCTGGCTGGGTAACTAAAATTATGGAATCACATAGAATTGTAGTTTTAAAACATCCCTGATTGCTTTTATTATCTTTCATGAGATTTTCAACAAATCCAGTAGACATCTGACCATTCTGGTAGGGCAGGCAACCTTGGGATGTATGCCATGAAAACTTACACACATTTACAGCACTAAAGTAAGAGCTCTATTCCCTTCAATAAGCCATACATGGGAGGAACAATGATGAGGAAACTAGAGTATGACCCACACCTACTGCCATCGATGTAAGCTTGAAAGGTGCTGGAATACATACTTTGCAAATGAAATCCTTTCCTTCGTGGCTGTTATGTCACTTTTGAAATACTGCATGCAATTCTGCTCTCCCTGCTCCGGGAAGGATGCTGTGAAATATGAAAGCGTTCAGAAAAACTTTACAAGCAGGTTGCCTGGGTTGGAGGGTTTGAGCTATAGGGAAAGGGTGAATAGATCAAAACAAAGTGATTACATTAGCATTTTATAAAAATAAGTTATGTGATGGATCAGAATATAACTGTTCCATGGGCAAATGCAATGTTGAATGTGATACTGAGCCATTCTCAAAATCTTGACATGTCTGGACAGATTAGGTAGAGCAAAACTGTTCCTGGTGGCAGAAGGGTCAAGAGCCAGAGGCACTGGTTTAAGATGATAGGCAGTAGAACCAGAAGTTGCATGAGGAAAAACACCTTTACATAATAAGAGGTTGGTAACAGGAGTGAACTGGCTGACCGAGTGTGGCTTTCAAAAGGTAGTTGTACAATTATCCAAAGATTAAAATTAAATCTAAAGTTTGCTTTAAGAACATATACAACTACAGAGAAAAGCTGGAGGAATGAGACTAGCTGAATAGCCATTGCAGAAACACAAATGCTTTGATTAGCTTCCATGTTGTAACTGTTCTCTGATTCTCCAAGAGATTCCAGATTCAATTCATGCTATGTACCTATCTGGGTGATTTCTGCTGAATATAACAAGAACAAGGCAGCAATTCAACAGAGGTTATTTTGATAAAGAAGGGAAAAATCAGTCAGAGATTCTGCTTTTGGTCATCGTTCAATGACATCAGTCAGAAGATCCACATCTTTAGACATTTAATGAGAATAGAAAAAAGCTGCTTTGTGATTTCCTCTAATTACATATTTCAGTCATCTATTTCTATCCTGTATGAACTCAAAGTATATATTTTGTCTTCAAACAGGAAGAGTATTTTTCCCTGAGAGAAGCCACTTAATGTTCTAGTTTTTTTTTCATTTCTATTGGTGGTAAGAAGTGATCACTTCCTAGTCCTTTATTAATGCCAGTCTGAATCCTTATTCAGACTGAAGGTAGTCTTAAATCCTGAGCTTTTATTGATACTACTCAGAGTGACTTTGATTCCCAAGGGTATCAGTGGTATCAATGAAGAACAGCAATAGACTATGCCTACATTACTGCCATTGGTGTAAACTTGAATAGTGCTGGAATAGACACTATGCAAATGAAATCCTTCCTTTCATGGCTATACAGGACATTGGTTAGGCTACTTTTGAAACAATGCATTCAATTCTGATTCCCCTGCTATAGGAAGCATGTAGTGAAATTTGAAAGAGCTCAGAAAAGATTTACAAGGATGTTGCCAGGGTTGGAGGGGTTGAACTATGGGGAGAGGCTGAATAGGCTGGGGCTATTTTCCTTAGCATGTGAGATGCTAAGGGGTGACCTTACAGACATTTATAAGTTCATGAGGGGCATGGATGGAGTAAATAGACAAGGTCTTTTCCCAGGGTAGGGGAGTCTGAAACTAGGGGGCATAGGTTTAAGGTGAGAAGGGAAAGATTTAAAGGGGACCTGAGAAGTAACATTCTTAAGCAGAGGGTGAATGTATGGAATGAGCTGCCAGAGGAAGTGATGGAGGCTGGTACGATTACAACATTTAAAAGGCATCTGGATGGATATATGAACAAAAAGGATTTAGAGGGATAGCAAATGGGACAAAATTTATTTAGGATATCTGGTTGGCATGGGCAAGTTGGACCGAAAGATCTGTTTCCGTGCTGTACATCTCTATGACGTCTTCCCTCCCCCCCTCAAAATGTTTGTTATTCCTTCCCATACTGACTTGAATATATTTCTTTCAATACCAGTTATACTCTAGAATCATTAAAAGTGCCTCAGTCCCATATTAGCAGATCCATCACAACATTGCTTGTGGTAACTTAGATGCTAGTCTGCTTTCACAGAATCAGAATTGTTGTGATGCAAAGATCATTTGGTTTGTCATGTCTGCACCAGCTCTCTGAGCACTTTGGCTTATTGTCAATCTCCTGCCTTACCCCCAAAATGATGATCATTGTTTCTAGTCAAATAATCATCCAATGGCCTCATGAATGCCTCAGTTGAACCAGCCTCCGTCATAGATCCAGGTACCACATTCTATCTCCTAACTACCCACTGTGTGAAAAAGTTTTTTCACCTTACATTTGCTTTTTATCAAGCACTTTAAACCTGTGCCCCTTTTTATCAATCCTTTTCGGAGTAGGAATAGTTTCTCCTTATCCACTTAGTCCAGGCCAGTCGTGATTTTGAAAACTTCTTTCAAATTTCCTCTTAACCTTCTCCTCTCCAAGCAAAACAATCCCAACTTCTCCAACCTATCCTCATAACTGAAGTTTTTAAATGCTGAAACCATTCTTGTAATACCTCTTCTGCATTGTCAATAATCTGTGCACATATTTCCTAAAGCGTGGAGCCCAAAAATGTACAAAATACTCCAAATGAGATCAAATTAGTGCATTGTTTCAGTTCAGCATAAGCCCATTGTCCTTAAACTTTATTCCCTATAAATTACACTTGAATAATATAAACAGCTTTATTAACAGCTCTCGCTACCTATCCTGCCATCCTTAATAATGCATGCACAGGTCTCTCTGCTCCTGCACATTCTTTATAATACTGTTGATCATATCCTGTCCCTCCTTGTTCTTTGTACCAAAAACATATTGTCAATCACTTTGTCTCAGGCTTTTTCTTATTTCATTTCTACTGGTGTATGGAGTGATGAGATCCTAAGCCTTTACCAATGCCAGACTGAAGACAGTTCTGAAGTCCCGAGCTTATATCAGCATTTTGCAGAATGACTCTGATTCCTAGGAGTATCAGTCATTAATTGATATCAATGAATATCAGTTACAGTGGCATGATGGTTCTAGTTCCACATAATATACTATTCTACCACCATAATGAAACTGTGTAATAAGGCTATTCTTTCACTGCATTGAACTTACAAGGTCCATCATGAGATCAATTAGGAGGTTAATTTTTCTCTGTAGATTAGAAGATACTTGCAAACATTTGGCTCATCCTGAATTCAGAATAACCAGCACAAATTATTGGCTTTGTTCCCACTTTTATACCTCTTAATTCATCTTTCTGCAATATGTTATGCTTTAAGCAATGATGTTTGAAGAGTAACAAACTCAAAGTACAAATTGTATTGGGATCCCTTATTTTATTAAATATGTAAGTCAAATGAGATGTTGTTTTATAAGAATGTGATGGAAAATATAATATTATTGCTATATTTTTGATACTGTTTGGAATAAGTTGAACATTCCTAAAAATAAATTAATAAAATAGACAAGTTTGTATATAGAATTTGAATTGTAAATTGTTTGAGAATTTAGATTAAGTACATAACAGTAGAAGATCTGTACGTCTATTTTACAACCTGCGATTTGTCCCCTTAGAAGTGCATGAGTTGAAAATCATATCAGGAAATACAGAGATGGAGTTCCTATTTCATTGTGAATAAAAGAAGGTTTGAATAATTCTTGAGCTTTAGAGATGACAATGCTTCTTAAATATTGATCAAGTAAACTATGGTAGTTTATATATAATATTGAATTACCATATTCAGTCAAGATGGCGTGTCATGTAATACACATGGGATTATAACCACCTCTGTTTTACTGTAATTGAACAAACAAGATTGCAATTGTGTGGTATTCTGAGATTTTTGCTGGAATTTTTAAGGTAAAGTTCTGTGCCTCATTCATTTTTTTCATGAAAACTGTGGATCAGTTACTTTGATTCTTATCATCTTACCTCTGACCTTCTCTAAATCCCTGAATGCACAAATAAATTGTAGACAACATGAACTAATATCACAGGAATCTTAACATTTAGCAAACCAATTAGCACTGGGTTTTGTTAACAGTGGAAGGGGTCCCTAAGATTTGGCAGTATTCCACTGAAAGTTTATATTGATTTTCATCTGAAACATTTTGACTTAAAGTACTTCTAAAATTTTCTTCATTACTTTCTTTATCTATTAAAGCTTGATAAATGTACAGCTACCTGGGATGCTTTATTTAAAAGTGTTTCAATGTGAAAGGTGCACAACTGCTGATAAGCCTTTGGTCCTTTGAAATATTTAGCATTCAAGATGAATTTTCATTTATTTTATTGTTTGCGGGATCTGTCCAGAAATCATTATACTACAGTAATCTAAGACATATTCAGACAATATTATGATGATAGAAATTGGCAGATTTAGCAATGGTGCAAATATGTGGTTGAATGTTCAGCTCAGGGTCAAATATGACAGCAAGGTACAAATAGTCTGGTTTAATCTCAGATAGTTGCTAGGGAGAGGGACGGAATTAGTGGCTAGGGAATATATTTTGAACTGGGCAGCAAAAACAATGGCTTCAGTCTTTCTAATATTACGTTGGAGGAAATGTATGCTAATCAAATATGGAATGTCAGACAAGCTGTCTGACAATTTAGTTACAAAGGAGGAGTAGAGAGGTGATGGTGAGGATGATGTGTAAGCAGTGTACTTGTGAAAACTGTTGCTGTTTTCAGATGATATTGCAGGAGAAGCATGTAATTATTTTTAATACTTGGTGTCATGATTTTGAGTTGCCTATTTGAGCTGAGGGATTCTTTGTTTAAGCTGTACTCTAATTTATAAATATAATCTGCTTAACAATTGTAAAACAAACTAGTTTGTGTATACTCATCATTTCATCTTAAAATATCAATGTAGCTTCAGTAGACTGAAAAAATTCATGTTTGGTAGTATGTGTATATCGTATCCAGCTCACATATAAAGGAGGCCATATTGTTACAATCATCATCCAGAACCTGCTGTGGTAAGACTGGATTGTGGACAATAAGATAAACTCTAGATCACATTATATGGAGCATCCAATCACTATGGAGAATCCAAGATTCCTAATGGTAGGGTCATTGATATTCAATTTACTTTATAAGTAAAAGAAGGTTTTAGACTTCTGTAATAAATGTTAATAGAATGATTGAACATTATGATGGGAAAACTTCTTCAGCGTTGCAAACATTTTCATTGTAAATGATTTTCAATATGAAGAAAACACAACAATTTTAAAGTGAGTACAGAAACAGAATGAACTGGGAGTTTAGAGCTATGCTTCTTTGAAAGTAGCTCTATAAGGTGGCAATACTGTTCAAAATGTGTATGGAATATTTGTCTTTATAAGTAGAGTTGTAAATTTGTAAAACTTTATAAATTTCCTGGTTAGTCATCAACTGTATTGTGTTTAAAATTCACAGGCATGTTTTCAGAAGAATGTGACATGGTTGCACAGGAGGTTAACGAGAGTATTTGCATATGGCTCTCTCCGTTCTGAATGGCTCTGTGATTGAGACCTTCACATTCATTGTCTGTAACTGGTTGTACAGTGAAGATTCTATTGTTTAAAAAAAAATGTTGAAAGGAAATGTAAATTTTTGCAATGCATTGTAGATATTAGGACTCTTCAGATTCAGTTCAGAGTAATAATTTCCCTTGATGCCTTTACAAAAGCAATCTCTTCAAAAGTTAGCATACATTAATGTTGAATTTCTAAAGATGTTCTGGTTCAGTCAGTATAGCTTAGTACTGAATAAACCATTAGGACAATAACTTTAGTGTTCTGGATATTTTAATAAAAAAAAAGAATTTCCATAAAATGACTCATGCCAGATTTAAGACAGCTTTAAGTTAATATGAATAAATAACCATATTAAGAAACATTAAAGATAAAAGTTTACAGATCGGTCAAACCAGAATACAAGATTCGTTACTTTTTAGAAGCCATTTCTTAGGAGAGATGATTGGTTCAAGTTTAAATACTAAATCTTAAGCTGAACAAATAAATACACTATTGTATTCCACAGGACATTCAGCTGATGTATAAAGAAGCTATTAAGAAGGCAAAGATTGTTTTGAAGTTCTAATACTGCTTAATAAATATTTTAATGAGAACAACAAAAATCTTGAAAGGGCAAGACTGAACTGAAAACTTAAGCATTCAAGGAGTCTGTGGATAATTTCTTTCATGATCACGACAGTTTAGTGGAAAACTGACTATGGAGCTTTGATATCAGGATTCATAAGAAACAGGACTGTAGTTGGAATTATTGATGAGTTTTTGTCAGATTTATTATAGTCCAAAGAATCCATTTTGGACTGGAAAAGGATAGATCAGAGTACTTTGATTAGATTAGATTTAGATTAGATTAGATTAGATTACTTACAGTGTGGAAACAGGCCCTTCAGCCCAACAAGTCCACACCGACCCGCCGAAGCGCAACCCACCCATTTCCCTACATTTATCCCTTTACCTAACACTACGGGCAATTTAGCATGACCAATTCACTTGACCTGCACATCTTTGGACTGTGGGAGGAAACCGGAGCACCCGGAGGAAACCCACGCAGACACGGGGAGAATGTGCAAACTCCACACAGTCGCCTGAGTCAGGAGTTGAACCCGAGTCTCTGGCACTGTGAGGCAGCAGTGCTTTCTAGATGGTTAGAAGTTAAATGCAATGGATATCCAAAGAGATTAGTGGGTTCAGGTGAATAGATCTGTAAAATGCCATAACAGGTGCAGACAATAATCAAGAAAGCCAATGGATTTCTGTCCTACAAATAGAGGACTGGAATTTGTAAGGACGCAGCAATTATGCTGCAGTTATACAAAATTCTTGTTACATCCCTCTTGGAGTACTGTGAGCTGATGTGGACATCACACCTCAGGAAGGATATATTGGCCTTGCAAGGTGTAAAATGTTGGTTTACAAGAATGATGTCTGGACTTAAGGAGTTAAGTTATAAGGCAAGATTATACAAATTATGCCTGTTTTCTCTGGGCTTTAGAAAGTTAAGTCTTCAAGATATTAACAGAAAAAGACAATGTGGATAAAGACAAACTATTTCCATTGGTTAGGGATTCTAGAACTTGGATATATTCTGAGAATTAGGGCCAGATTGTTTCGGAAAGATGTTAGGAAGCAACATTCCTACTCAATGGGTGGTAGATGTTTAGAAGCTTCTTCCATAA
Source organism: Hemiscyllium ocellatum (assembly GCF_020745735.1). Classification (NCBI taxonomy): domain Eukaryota; kingdom Metazoa; phylum Chordata; class Chondrichthyes; order Orectolobiformes; family Hemiscylliidae; genus Hemiscyllium; species Hemiscyllium ocellatum. Next base: position 12,467,509 of record NC_083404.1, on the reverse strand, counting down.
ATGGCAGTGGATGCGAGATAAGTTGTTCATTTTAAATCTTGGAAAGATATATTTTTGTTAAGTAACAGTACTCAGGGATTTAGGCCAAAACAGGTATATAGAGTTAGGTCACAGATCAGCTATGATCTCTTTGAATGACAGAACAGGCTCGAGGGCCTGAATGACCTACTCCTGTTCCCATGTTCCTAATATTTAACTTTGGAAAAATCTATTCAATTGAATAGAAATAGAAACCATGATAAGCAATAAAATGCTGGAAGATTTATTCTCCACAGGAGAACAACAGAATTTACAAAGATGACTGGCAACTTAGTTCAGGATGACTGCTGGGAAATTTAATACAGGTGATCTTTGGGCTGCTCCCACAAGGTGAATGAAGCTCCAGCAGGTTTACCTGGAGTGAATGAAATTAAGACTAGCCATTTGCTCCAAAGTTCAATACTGAAGTGGCATCTTAGATAATATGTTCAAAGGTCTGAAGTGGAGTTTGAACTGACTGTCGTTTGACTGAAAGGAAAGGATATTGCCACAGACTAATTGCTGGCATTAGTAAATGAGAGTAAAAAGTGAGGTCTGCAGATGCTGGAGATCAGAGCTGAAAATGTGTTGCTGGTTAAAGCACAGCAGGTTAGGCAGCATCCTAGGAACAGGAAATTCGACGTTTCGGGCCAGAGCCCTTCATCAGGAATGAGGAGAGTGTGCCAGGCAGGCTAAGATAAAAGGTAGGGAGGAGGGACTTGGGGGAGGGGTGATGGAGATGTGATAGGTGGAAGGAGGTCAAGGTGAGGCTGGAGTCGGGTGGGGGCGGAGAGGTCAGGAAGAAGATTGCAGGTTAGGAGGGCGGTGCTGAGTTGAGGGAACCGACTGAGACAAGGTGGGGGGGAGGGGAAATGAGGAAACTGGAGAAATCTGAGTTCATTCCTTGTGGTTGGAGGGTTCCCAGGCGGAAGATGAGGCGCTCTTCCTCCAACCGTCGTGTTGTTATGTTCTGCCGATGGAGGAGTCCACGGACCTGCATGTCCTCGGTGGAGTGGGAGGGAGAGTTAAAGTGTTGAGCCACGGGGTGGTTGGGTTGGTTGGTCTGGGCGTCCCAAAGGTGTTCCCTGAAGCGTTCCGCAAGTAGGCGGCCCAATATAGAGGAGGCCACATCGGGTGCAGCGGATGCAATAGATGATGTGTGTGGAGGTGCAGGTGAATTTGTGGCGGATATGGAAGGATCCCTTAGGGCCTTGGAGAGAAGTAAGGGAGGAGGTGTGGGCGCAAGTTTTGCATTTCGTGCGGTTGCAGGGGAAGGTGCCGGGAGTGGAGGTTGGGTTGGTGGGGGGTGTGGACCTGACGAGGGAGTCACGAAGGGAGTGGTCTTTGCGGAACGCTGATAGGGGAGGGGAGGGAAATATATCCCTGGTGGTGGGGTCTGTTTGGAGGTGGCGGAAATGATGGCGGATGATACGCTGTATACGGAGGTTGGTGGGGTGGTAGGTGAGAACCAATGAGAGAAATGTTGTTATGAAGTTGAAGGTGTATACAGTACCTTTAAGAGAGAGTGAATGCTGTTTCACACTGATATCTGTGAATAGCTAGCAGTCTCAGACTGTACTGAAAAATTGAAAATATGTAACGTTTGGCTATAAAATAGTTGGTTGCTGTTTTGACAACAATTCAAATTTAGCCAATGTGTTTAAATTATGTCCCAGGATACTAAAACCCAATCGAGTTTGAACTTATTGTTTTTGCCAACCTCGAACCAATGAGACGATCTGATGTTTGGGGTATAAAAAAAAAGGCATTTTGAAAGTTAGACAGAGAATGACTACCATCGAGAAAGACTGCCATTCAAAACACCCTCTATCAAAGATACCTTTTTCTCATGTGAAATATCTTTCCAGTAAAGATAGAATATGACCCAGGCAAATCTTCAGCTGAAAGAAGAAGGACACTGGAGGTAACAGCCGCTGGATGGTTCTGAAATTAAGTTGATGTAATTTTAATGCAGGTTTTTTTTATTGGAACAGCATATTGTTACAGAGTTGGAGACTGATAACATGCAGTTAAGAGAAAGGGGGTCTTAGAGTTGTGAATAGTTTTTGTTAAATATTCATTTGTAGAATTAAGGAATAAATTGACATTATTTTTCTTTAAATAGTGGAATTTGGGAGTTCTCTGTCACTCATATGTTTTAACAGATTACAAGGTGAGGTCAGCTTTTCTGGAGGTTTGGTTTAATTAGCAGAAGGATTCACTGCTGTGTTGTAACAGTTTGGGGGCTTGGTCCATGATTTGGACATGTTTAGACAGATCCAGTCAGAGATGTGGACAGATTTGAACAGATTTAGGGTAAAAAAGATCCCAGCAGATTTAAACACTTACTGGTTAGTGTCCTAGATCTTTGAATAAAATGTTGGTAAATTTGTTTAATTTCGGTTACTTGTGCTTGGTTAAATTAAAAGTGAGCGAAATGGCATTTCAAATTGCTGAAGAGGCTCTGGGGTTTGAAGATGATTCCCAAATTTGCCAAGAAAGTTTAGAAAAACAGAAGGACATACATTTAGAATTAGCAAATAGGTTAGAATTGGATCTAACCAGGGACAAAAGTAAAGCTGAAATTGTAAAGGGAGTTAGTCAGGCATTTAAGTGTGTCAGAGGAACAGACAAGTGTAGTAGAGTTAAAAAAATCTTAAATTACAATTGAGGAAAATGGAGATGGAGGATAAAGAAAGGGAAAGAAGAGCCATGAGAGAAGAAAAGGAGGGAAAGACGGAGAGAAGAGAGAGAGAGAGAGAGAGAGAGAGAGAGAGAGAAAGGAAAGAAAGAGAAGTTCTTAGCTGAGCAAAGAGAGAGAGGAGAAAGAGAAAGAGAGAAAGAATTTGAACTTTAGAAGTTTCAAATTAGTCAGGAAAGTCAAATTAATGAGAGAAGAGAGAAGGCAGTGATATATACATTTCGAATTAGCAAATAGGTTAGAATTGGGTCTAACTAGGGAAAAAGTAAAGCTGAAATTGTAAGGGAATTAGTCAGGCACTTAGGTGTGTTAGAGAAACAGACAAGTGCAGTAGAGTTAGAAAAACTTAAATTACAATTGAGGAAAATGGAGTTAGAAGATATGGAAAGGGAGAGAAGAAAATGAGAGAAAGAGAGAAAGAAGAAAAAAAGGAAAGAAAGAGAAGGTTCTTAGCTGATCGAAGAGAGAAAAGAAGGAGAAAGGGAGAGAGAATTTGAATTTTAGAAGTTGCAAATTAATCAGGAAAGTCATGTTAACAGGATGGAAATGAAGAGAGAAGATAGTGATATATACAAATATGTCGAAACATTGCCACATTTTGATGAGAAATATGTCAAAGCCTTCTTTATTTCATTTGAAAAATTAGCAAGACAGATAGTGACCAGAGAACTTGTGGGTAATGTCAGTTCTCAGACTAAGCTGGTAGGCAGAGCTAATGAGGTATTTGCTGTGCTATTAGATGAGGGGTCAAGAGATTATGCAGATGTCAAACAGGCTATTTAGAGGGTTATTTTGAATTGGTACCAGAAGCATAAAGACAGTGTTTCAGAAAAATAAAGAAGGAACCAGATCAGGCTTTTGTTGAGTTCAAAAGAATTAAACATAGCAATTTGATAGATAGATGCGGGCCTTAAAAATAGATAAGACCTATGAGGCTCTAAGAGTGATTATTCTGCTGGAGTTTTTTAAAAAAAAACTCACTTCCAGAGATGATAAGAATTCATGTGGATGAACAGGAAGTTCAAGTGAGGACAGCAACAAAGATGGCAGATGAATATGCATTGGTGCATAAGGCAAAGTTTAGGTTCTGGCAAGAATTTCATCATGTAAGGGATAGAAATTGGGAGAAGGGGAGATCCTCAACTACAAAACAAAGAATAGAGAACACTGGCAATTGTTTACCAAAAATGAAAAAGCCCAAGAGGATGAAAAGGAGGTGAAAGGCCTCAGGTGTTTCCACTGTGGGACATGTATAATCACAGTGCTGGTCGCTAAAGAAAGGCACTGTGGGAGAGGATGTGGTATAACAGGATAAACCAGTGACATTAGTGAAAGTAGTAAAGGAAACCTCCAGAAAAGCTGAGGAGCTGCAGCAGAGTGCACAGCATAGGTAGGGGCTGGGTATGCAGTTAGTACCTGATCTCTATAAAGACTTTGCCTCGGTGGGCAAAGTTTACTCAAAGAACAGGGGGAGAAGGGAAAGAAGTTATAATTTGGAGAGCTAAGGATCTAATCAGTCTCTAATAGTAAAAGATGAACGGTTTTGCACTCTTTCTGACCTGTTACCCGAGAGAATGGTAATTTGTGGGATAGATGGACAGAAATTTAGCATTCCCCTATGTAAGGTCAGGTTAGAGTGCTAACTCAAGACTGGGAAAGTAACAGTGGCAGTGATTGACAGAGTATCAGTTTGTTCTTGGGAATGATCTAGCAGGTGTGACCTTTGGAAAGGTGGCATCAGACCCTGAAGATCAAGTTAAGAGCGTACTGTCAGGATTACCTGAATGATTGGGATAATATCCCATTCGTATTGCTTGCCAATAGAGATGCTCCAAATGAATCTACTCAGATTACTCCCTTTGAGTTAATATTTGGACATGAAGTGAGAGGCCCTTTGAAATTAATTAAAGACAAATTGACAAGACAGAAGTCAAACATCTCTTATGTATCTGAGGAGAGGGAGAGATTAAATTGGGTAAGCAACTTGGCTAAACAGCACCTATAGAGGGCACAGCATAGAATGATTCTGGATCAGTGGTGCTGGAAGAGCACAGCAGTTCAGGCAGCATCGAAGGAGCAGCGAAATTGACGTTTCGGGCAAAAGCCCTTCATCAGGAATAAAGGCAGAGAGCCTGAAGTGTGGAGAGATAAGCTAGAGGAGGGTGAGGGTGGGGAGAAAATAGCATAGAGTACAATATGTGTGTATTAACAATCGTACCAGTTTTGGCTACACCAAATTTTTTGAAACCCTCAAAGTTGCAATCGATGCTACTGATGTAGGAGTTGGAGCTATATTGCTACAGGAAGATGATGATGGAATTGAACAGCCAATTGGTTACTTTTCAAAAACTCAACACCCACCAGAGAAAATACTTTACCATCGAAAAGGAATTATTTAAGTTTGGTGTTAGCCTTCCAACATTTTAGTGTTTATGTGACAAATAATGTGTCCAGAGACAGTTTTGTACGTTGATCACAATCCTCTTACATTCCTGGAACGGCTTAAAGACAAGCATATGAGATTATTTCATTGGAGTCTCATGTTACAGATTATTTACAAAGTGTACAAGTTGCTGGTCGTAAAATGTGATAGCAGATGCTTTATCGTAGATTTAACAGATAAACTATAGATAAGATTAAACAGATAACATAGTTATATATGTACCAAAATTAATATGAACTTAAGATTAATATAATTTGTATTTCATTGTAATAGGGTTCAGACTTAGAAAAAAAACTTTTCATTTTGATGGTTCATTTTTTTAAGGGGGAAGGTGTTATGGAGTTGAAGGTGTGTACTATACCTTTAACAGAATGTACCTTTAATAAAGAGTGACTGCTGTTTTGCACTGAGAGCTTACAAGTACCTGTCATGTGACTAGCTAGCAGTGTATGGGAAAATTGAAAATATGTAACATTTGGCTGTGAAATAGATATATGAACTGGTTGCTGTTTTGACAACAATTCGAATTTAGCCAATCTGTTTAAATTATATTCCAGGATACTAAAACCCAATCAAGTTTGAATTTATTGTTTTTGCCAACCTCGAACCAATAAGATGATCTGACGTTTGGGGTATAAAAAAAGCAAGCGTTTTGAAAGTTAGACAAAGAGAAACTGTCATCGAGAAATACTGCCATTCAAAACACTCTCTCTCAAAGGTATCTTTTTTTCATATGAAACATCTTTGCAGTAAAAGACAGAAGACTACCCAGGGAGATCTTCAGCTGAAAGGACACCAGAGATGAACTGCTACTGGGTGGTTTTGAAATTAAGTTAATATAATTTTAATATGGGTTTTTATTGGAACAGCATATTGTTAGAGAGTTGGAGGCAGATAACAAGCTATTCAGAGAAAGGGGGCTAAGAGTAGTGAATAGTTATTTAATGCTCACTTTTAGAGTTAAGGAATAAACTGACATTATTTTTCTTTAAACAGTGAAATTTGGAAGTTCTCTGTCACTCCATTTTTAACAGATACAAGGCGAGGTGAGCTTTTCTGGGTGTTTGGTTTAATTAGCAGAAAGGTTTACTGCTGTATCCTAACATTACACATGAGTGTCACAAAATATGACAATGATAAAAGTGTTAAGTTGAACATACTTTGGTGACTGATTCATTTCATCATCCAGCATCAATTTTAAATCTGCTGTATCAATTTGTCCTGTGGGCTGTTTTATCTCTGAACAACTTCCATTAAAAGATTCATCATTGAGCTCAAGTGAATTGTATGGCTCAGTATTTGCTTCTTCTGGAAAACATCGTTGATTGTTGTCTTATGAAGGTTCTTTGATTACGAAAGGAGTAGAAAACATTTCCACCATTCCTGTCAAATTGCAGACTGCTTCTTTTGCGGGCGAATGAAACAATTCTCTTCTGCCAACATAGAATCTATCAAGATTGCCTTTCTTCTTTTACATTCCATCAGGAGACTAGAAAGCCCAAATAAATATTCTTCTTTGTTCACCCTTTACCTGTTGGTAAACAATGGCTTGTTCACAGACCAGTTGATCTCATGCCATGTGATTTCACATGTTGAACTCCCTCAGCTATGTCAAGGATGTTGAGGTGAAGACCTGCTTGCAAGTTCAAAGGGAGAAGGGTTAACTGTGAATCACATTGATGTTATGTTACTTTTATCATATCTTTATTTCTGAGAGATAATGCCCTGGTGCATATACTTTGCCTGCAGGCTGTAAGCGACAAATTAGCTACATTTCTCAGTAATCATCCTGAAGTAAGTTACCAATCATCTCTTTCTTGTAGTGAGGACATCAGTGGAAAAGAATATAAAATACACCATCTCTCAGGAACTTAAAAATCAACATTAGCAATATACAGAACAGTTCAGTCCTGATTCTCACAAGATCACAGAACTTGAGAAAGCATTGTGGAGCCTGAAATATGGCAAGGCAACATTGCACCAGAAATCCTGAAATGTGCTAGTGCCAGCTGACTCAACTCGATCCCACTCCTGAATGACTCAGCTATGGGAAAATTCATTCCACAGAATGGAAAAGATCTCAGATCAGCTGGTCAGTTATGAACCAATTTCACTATATTTTGTGTACTTTAAGATAAAAAAATACTTTTGATGTTCATTCTGTTGAGGTGTTTCTGTAGCAAATGACCAACTTTGAACATTGACCACCTCCACTAAGAATGTCTTCCAAATGTGAAATCAGACATAAGTGCTACGGAACCTCACAGTGCTCTTAAATGCTGTCCAAAGTGCTTACAACTAGGTAATTATTTTAATGAAACATTTCCTTCACAATAGACAATTTAGTGAAATGAATGGAGAAGATTGGCCAATGGACTATCATGGGATAAGGTATGTATGTTGAAGACGAGGAGTGGATGGGTGAAGGAGTATGCGATGGGTGGAGATGGAGCCCTTTTCCAAGCTAGCATCAGTTCTGAAGGAGGGTCACTAGAACCTGAAACATTAACTCAGCTTTCTCTCTGCCAGATCTGCTTTCTCCAGCAATGTTAAAATTAATACAACACCAGGTTATAGTCCAACAGCTTTACTTGGAAGCACTAGCTTTCGGAGCGCTGCTCCTTCATTAGGCGGTTGTGGAGTATAAGATTGTAGGACAGAGAATTTATAACAAAAGTCTAGTGTGATGTAACTGAAGGTTTATATTGAAAAAGACCTTGGTTGTTTGTTAAGTGCTTCATCTTTTAGAATGGGCATGTTGGTTTCAGTTCTTTCATATGTAAATCCCAGAAATTTCTTGAAGTTACATTCTCAGGTGAACTTTAACAATAAGTTGGTCAAAGCACAGCAGGCCAGGCAGCATCTCTGTGCTTTGACCAGCAACACATTTGCATCTGTGATCTCCAGCATCTGCAGACCTCATTTTTTACTTTAACAATAAGTTGGCCCAGATAATGCACAGAAGGTGTGAGGTGCCCTGTATGAGGTTGTCTGTGCCCCAATGTTCAGACTGATTCTTATTTTCTACAATCGAAAACCAGTGCTTCCAAATAAGCCTGTTGGACTATAACCTGGTGTTGGGTGATTGTTAACTTTGTCCACACCATGTTTCTGCAGCAATGTCAGACTTCCAGCGTCCTCTTACTTCGTCTGTTGAGGCTGTCCGACCAACACCGCAGGTCGAGGAGAGGTTACCAACGGTCTCACGTCCAGAGAGCGCGCACGCCGTGCCCACGTGACGGGGAGATTATAAACCATGCGTGCGCGTCCCCACCCCCCCCGTACGTCGTGACGCAATCCCGTTGAGCGGTGTCTCTGGCACGGGGAGGGGGTGGTGGGGGTGGGTAAGGGGGTTTCCATCATGGCGTCAATGCAGGTGAGTGCCTGACGCGTCCGGCGGTGCTTCACCGGAGCCTCGCGTCCTTCCCGCCCGGGGCCGGCGCGTCGGCCCTTACCCGCGGCCGAGGCAAGAGCCGCCCCCCCTGAGGCTCCTCGGCATCTGCATCCCGTCTCCTCCGCGGGGCTTGCCTGGGTTGGGGGATGCCGAGTGGAGCGGCCCGCGGTTGTTTGTGTACGTTTCCCCCAGACCGGCGGCTTCTGAAACCGCGGGCGGTGAGGAGTGCAGAGGGCTGTGGGCGGACTCCTACCGGAGCGAGGTGTCGGCCGGTGAGCCCTCGGGGGGTGGGGGGGAGAGGTGGTGTAGGGCTCCCATCTCTCCGCCTGTCCCTGGTTTCTTGCTGTCCAGGTGATGGCAGCAGCACCATCGCGCCCTGTGTGAAGGTTACAGGTGCCAGCGACACCTGTCGAGGCCCACAGCAAGCGGGCTTCAGGAGACACCTCTGCCAACGGCGTTTGTTATTACGACTTCGGTTGCGCTTCTTCAATTCCAGAACCTTAACTTTGCTCCTCTTGCCCGCTTCCTCGTCCCGACGCGTGATTATCCTGTCGGGCGTCAAGTGAAGGCATCCTCCGAACCAGCAAACTTAAACCTGACAACTTGTGAATGCACAATATGTGGACTAGCACCTCATTTGTGTTCGCATCCTCCGTGGTAAAACTTGCATCAGTTCAATAAAACAACGGCCTGGTGCCCTTTTTTAAATTAATAGCTATCCACACACTGGACAAGTGTGATTAACTCAGTTACTGCATTTTTTCGTGCACATTATACTGCATGTAAAGCTTGCACTAGCCCAGCGATTGTATAGATTAGCTGAGTTTGTGACTACAGTATTCATTTAGGAAGGTATGAAACTAGGTAAACATTTTACACTTTAGAATTTTTACACAAGTGTTTTCAAATATGTTAATTTTAAAGTGAAAATCAGTTGGAAGTAAGCCTTCAGAGAAGTGGGGTTAATCATAATTTGGATAATTATACCCCACTTGCCTAATTTTAGAGTAATGCATCTTTTCTAACTATGCTGTTTTCTTTAATAGAAAAGGTTACAGAAGGAGCTAATGGCTTTGCAAAATGACCCACCCCCAGGGATGACTTTAAATGAGAAGAGTGTACAAAATTCAATAACGCAGTATGTACTTAAATATTTTTAATGTCAATTTTAAAGTGCAAAAAGCAGATATAAGGCTGGTGAATACTTGACAATTTTACTAGAGTAAAGTATTATTTTCTAATATCATTACTGTGTAGTTATCAGGATATGGACAGGATTTGTGTACTCAGTTAAATAAGTTGTATTGTATTAGTTCTGAGAAGGTGTATTTCAGGTCACAAAATACTCACTGGACTAATCACTGTTTGTAAATCAGTTGAATTAGTGTGATTGTACAGTGTATATTTATGGAATTTGCTCTATATATCCTGTGAAGGAGTTTTTTGAGGTTTATATAATAAAAGCACATAGCTCATCATAAAAGCTAAGTTTATTCAATAATAACTGTTTTATGAATGATAGTTTTGAACAGATTAGTGGAAATTGAAGGACCATACTAAAACATGGTGGATTTTGTCTGAATCTATTGGAGGGTCCTCTACTTTTTGTCATTTATATAAATGATTTGGATGTGCAGTTAATAAGTTTGCAGATGACACCAAAATTGGAGCGAAGAGGGTTACCTCAGATCACAACAGGATCTTGACCAGATGGGCCAATGGGCTGAGAAGTGGCAGATGGAGTTTAATTCATATAAATGTGGGGTGCTGCATTTTGGGAAAGCAAATCTTAGCAGGACTTATACACTTAAGGATAAGGTGCTAGGGATTGTTGCTGAACAAAGAGACCTTGGAGTGCAGGTTCATAGCTCCTTGAAAGTGGAGTCGCAGGTAGATAGGATAGTGAAGAAGGCTTTTGGTATGCTTTCCTTTATTGGTCAGAGTATTGAGTACAGGAGTTGGGTGGTCATGTTGTGGCTGTACATGACATTGATTAGGCCACTGTTGGAATATTGCTTGCAATTCTGGTCTCCTTCCTATCGGAAAGATGTTGTGAAACATGAAAGGGTTCAGAAAAGATTTACAAGAATGTTGCCAGGGTTGGAGGATTTGAGCTATAGGGAGAGGCTGAACAGGCTGGGGCTGTTTTCCCTGGAACATCTGAGGTTGAGGGATGACCTTCTAGAGGTTTACAAAATTATGAGGGGCACGGATCGGGTAAATAGGCAAAGTCTTTTCCCTCGGGTTGGGGAGTCCAGAACTATAGGGCATAGGTTTAGGGTGAGAGGGGAAAGATATAAAAGATCCCTACGGACAACATTTTCACACAGAGGGTGGGTGGTACGTGTATGGAATGAACTGCCAGAGGAAGTGGTGGAGGCTGATGCAATTGCAACATTTAAGAGACATTTGGATGGGTATATGAATAGGAAAGGTTTGGAGGGATATGGGCCGGCTGCTGGCAGATGGGACTAGATTGGGTTGGGATATCTGGTTGGCATGGTCGGGTTGGTCTGTTTCCATGCTGTACATCTCTCCGACTGAAGCAAAGTGACCGACACTAGCTGTTTTAATGTGGTGATTGTTAAAGTGGTTATAAACTGTCAATGTTTTTGCAGTATAACTAATGTTGTCTCATATCCTAAAATACATTTTACATGTTGCATTTGTTTATCTTGACTTTGAGAGATCACAATGTCTGACTATTAACAATAGTAGCTCTGAAAACATTTGGCTCCTGATATTCATCAGTAAAATTCATTGTTTAATTTTTCACTGTATCAAATGGTTTTGAACCATGTATAATCAGTGTAATAACTTGTGATGTCTTTGTGCCTATGAACGCATTTATTTTACTTAGTGCTTCTGATGTCTGACCAGTTTCAATTTCATATTTACTGTATGTAATGAGTTGAATTTGTTTGTGAAATATCATGCAGAATGATGCAATGGAGTAATTTCTTTCTTAAAAAAAACTTGAAAATTTGTCCAACAAATGATTGCTTGCAATATATAGCATTATGTAGATTCTATAGAATGTATACTCCATTTAATTCAGTCAATTACAACACCATAATTAAAAAGGAAATTGAATCTCTAATCCTGTTTATTAAGAAACTTTGTTGAAGTATGGTGCAAACATTTGTAATCTGAAAGTTGAGATCTTGTTCTGTTGGAGACAGATGATGTTGGATCAATAGTAAACACCAAGCTCTGATTTTTTGTTTAGCTAAATTTATTAGCAAATAGATTTATATATTTGAACCAGTTGTGTTTCTGCGTAAACAATGTTATTATATTACAATTAATCAAGAATCTGCAACCATTAAATGCAGTGGTTAGCACTGCTGCCTCACGGCACCAGGGACATTGGTTCGATTCCACCCTCTGGTGAATGTCTATGGGGAGTTTGCACATTCACTCCATGTCTGCATGTGTTTACTCTGGTTTCCTTCCACAGTCGAGAGATGTGCCGGTCAGGTGGGTCGGCCATGCTAAATTGCCCATCTTGTCCAGGGATATGTAGGCTAGGTGGATGAGCTGATGGGAAATGCAAGGTTACAGGGATAGGGTAGAGGGATTGGGTCTGGGTGGGAATACTCTTCAGAGGGATGGTGTGGGCTCAATGGCCTGCTTCAATACTGTGGGAATTCTATGGTATTTACTGACCTAGTCTAAACAGCCCTTTCTGGTACAGAATTCCCCGGTTTTACTATCCTCCAATAAAATACATTTACAACACCTTTTTCTTGAGATTATGCCTTTTGGACACTCCCACAGAGCATAACAACTTTCCTTATCTACCCTGTCAAGTCCTCTAAGAATCTTGTATGTTTTGATGATGTATCCTCAGTTGCCAGACAAGAATATGACTTTTTTCTTTCTTTGCTGTCACAATGGCAGCACCTTTTCTTTTGTGAAGACAGGTGATGTGTTCATTTATTCCCTGAGCCAAATCATCTGACTCCACAAAATATTGTCCCTTTTGGTTCCTCCTTCAGTCTGCCCATACAGAAGACCTTTTAGCTGTTAGACTATTTATATGTACTCTGTATTCTTTTAGTTCCTTTTTCAGTTCTCATTGTACTCTGTATTTAGTTTGGTTCTCTAATGAATCATGATCCTATTAATGAATTAATGCAAAGTGTGTTGAATTTAACTCTCTTTAAACCTTTTGTCACTTTGATTAACTTGCTTAGTATGACTTCTAAGACTGATTCATCTTTCCTGAAGTTTGATGCCAACAGTTCATTTGTCACTTTAATTTTTTTCTTGTAATGTGAGGCTTTTCATAATTTGTGTACATGTACACCCGAGTCCTTTGATTCCTTGACAGCTCCTAGTGTCTGTCTGTCTGTCTCTCTCTCTCTCTTTTTTTAAATGTTGTCGTTGTACCTGCATCCACCACTTCCTCTGATGGTTCGTTCCACATACGAGCCACAATTCATATAAAAGATGTTACCCCTCATGTCCGTTTTTAGATCTTTCTTCTCTCACCTTCAAATTATGCACCCTAATTTTGACGTCCTGATATCTCTGGCTGAGGGGCAAAGTGCAAAAAGGCAAGGCATGGATGCTGTGAGCATTCAGGTCAGCTCAAAGTGAGTGAGAAAACAAGTGAACAGGCCAAAAATGCAACCTGGTCCAGTTCACAAGCTAGGTGCCAGACTGAGTGCAATTGGTCCTTGCCGCTGCAGTACAATGATGGCTACCATGCAGCTTGAGCTGCAGCATTGAAATGTAGAAATGAACTGCTCATGTATCAGTGAAGTGCTGTGAGGTTTCTTAGAAGCTGGCATATAACAGAGGACATGTGTGCGTGTGGTTGTGTCAATGGAACATACCCTGAGATGTTGGTTACTGATATCCAGCATCAAAGTCCTTCAGAGCAAGCTGAAGTCAACAGACACCAGCTCACAATCCATGTCAAGATTTATTTGGGATACTTGCCTTTATTATACAAGGCATTGAATAAAAAAAAAGTTATGAGCGATCTATGTATAACATTAGTCATGTTGCAGCTTGTGTACGTATACAGTTCTGGCTGCCATGCTATTGAAAGGATGTGATTGTCCTATAGAAGGTCAAAGAGATTCACCAGGATGTTGCCTGGGTTGGAGTGATTCAGCCTCCAGCAACTGTCCATAAGCGATGATTTTATTTAGTAGGAAATGGAGTTTGTGGTGACAACGAAAGACAGTAATCTTAGTTTTCTAATACAGAGTGGAAGAAATTTTCTCAGCTTTTGGGCACTTCTAGGGATTATACCATGGCTACTATTGTTGGGTTCTACTGTTTTGTTGATATTTATGGTGCCATATCTAATTGTTGTAAAACATTTAATGTTCTCATGACCCTTGTGAGGCTAGGAATAGAGAGTGAGTTCAGATGAACATGTGGCTGCAGGGCTGGTGAAGGAGGGAGGGCTTCAGGTATGTGGATCATTGGGATACCCTCTGGGGAAGGTGGGACCTGTAGAAGCAGGATGGGTTGCACCTGAACTGGAGGGGCACCAATATTCAGGGTGGGAGGTTTGCTAGAGCTCTTCAGGAGGGGTTAAACTAAATTGGCATGGGGGTGAGAACCTGAGCTATGGATCAGATGATGGAGTAGATATGAACAGCCAGGTACTGTGTGCAGAGAGTTTGCGAGGAGGGATAGGCACTTGATAGGGCAAAGGTTTGGTCAGTGTGATAGGGCTCAAGGGTGTGTGTATTTTAATGCAAGAAGTGTCAGGAGTAAGGGTGACGAAGTTACAGCATGGATCAGTACTTGGAACTATGATGTTGTGGTTATTACGGAGACTTGGATATCACGGGCAGGAAAGGTTGTTGGATGTTCCAGGGTTTAGATGTTTCAAAAAGAATAGTTGGGGAAGTAAAAGAGGTGGAGGAGTGGCATTGCTAATCAGGAATCGTATCACAGCTTCAGAAAGGGAGGTTTTCAAGGAGGGTCAGTACGGGGGAAAGTCAGAAACAGAAAGGATCAATCACTTTATTGGCAGTTTTCTACAGACCCCCCCCTCCCCCAGCGAAAGAGACAGGAGCAGATTGGGAGGCAGATTTTGGAAAGGTGCAGAAGTAGTAGGGTTGTTGTCACGTGTGACTTTAACTTCCCTAATATTGATTGGAACTTCCTCAGTTCAAACAGTTTGGAGGGAACAATTTTTGTCAGGTGTGTCTAGGAGGGGTTCCTCACTCAATATATAGATTGGCCGACTGGAGAGGAGGCCCTATTGGATTTGGTACTCCGCAACGAGCCAGGCCAGGTGTCAGATCTCTGTGGAAGAACATTTCGACGATGGTGATCATAACTCCCTGACCTTTTCTATAGTCATGGAGAGGGATAGGTGCAGACGGTATGGGAAAGTATTTAATAGGGGGAAGGGGGAGTTACAGTGGTATTAGGCAGGAATTGGGGCACCTAAGTTGGGAACAGATGTCCTCTGAGAAATGCACGACAGAAGTGTGGAGATTGTTTAGGAAGCACTTGGATAGATTTGTCCAACTGAGACAAGGGAAATGGAACATCTAGTCCAGAGGAAGATGATAGCTTACTTAAGATTGAGGAGGCAAGGATCAGACAGGGCTTTAGAAGGTTACACGGTAGCCAGGAAGAAACTGAAGAATGGGCTTGGGAGAGCTAGAAGGGGGCATGAAAAAAGCTTTAGTGGATAGGATTAAGGAAACCCGAAGGCATTCTACACTTGTGTAAGGAACAAGAGGATGGCCAGAGTGAGAGTAGAGCCAATCAGGGATAGTGGAGGGAACTTGCGCCTGGAGTCGGAGGAGTTGGGAAGGTCCTTAATACTTTGCTTCAATATTGATGTTTGAGGATAGCGTAAAACAGACTGATATGCTTGAACAGATTGAGGTTAAGAGGAGGATGTATTGGAGAGGATTCTGAGACAGGATTTATGATTACTTGGAAAATAGTTTGATTAGAGATAATCAGAATAGCTTTGTGAGGGGCAAGTCATGCGTCACAAACCTTTTTGAATTCTTTGAGAATGTGACAAAACACGATGAAGGTAGAGCAATGGATGTGGTATACATGGCTTTTAGCAAGGTGTTTGATAAGGTTCCTATGGTAGACTCATTCAGAAAGTGAGGCATGGGATACAGGGAAATTGGGCTGTCTGGATATAGAATTGGCTGGCCAATAGACAGAGTGTGGTGTTAGATGGAAAGTATTCAGCCTGAGCTTGGTAACTGGTGGTGTTCTGCAGGGTTCGATTCTGGGACCTCAGGTCTTTGTGATTTTTAAAAAAAAATGACCTGAATGAGGAAGTGGGAGAGTGGATTTGTAAGTTTGCCTATTACATGAAGGTTGGTGGAGTGGTGGATAGTGTGGAGGGCTGTTGTAGGTTGCAACGGGGCAATGACAGAATGCAGAACTGGGCTGATAAATTGCAGATGGAGTTCAAACTGTAAAAATGTGATTCATTTTGGAAGGTCGAATTTGAATACAAAATTTGAATACAAAGGGATAAAGACAGAATTCTTGGCAGTATGGAGGAACAGAGGGATCTTGGAGTCCATGTCCATAGATCCCTCAAAGTTGCCACCCAAGTTAACAACAGGGTTGTTAAGGTGTATGGTGTATTGGCTTTCATTAGCAAGGGGATTGAGTTTAAGAGCTGCAAGGTTATGCTGCATCTCTTGAGCCCTGGTTAGACCGCACTTGGAATATTGTGGTTGCCTCATTATAGGAAAGCTGTGGAAGCTTTATACGAGGAATGGCTGAGGATCCTGGGATTTTATTCATTGGAGTTTAGAAGTTTAAGGGGAGACTTAATAGAAACTTACAAGATAATACATGGCTTGGAAAGGGTGGACGCTAGGAATCTTTTTCCGTTAGGTGAGGAGACTAGGACCCGTGGGGACAGCCTTAGAATTAGAGGGGGTCAATTCAGAACAGAAATGCGGAGACATTTCTTCAGCCAGAGAGTGGTGGGCCTGTGGAATTCATTGCTGCAGAGTGCAGTGGAAGCCGGGACGCTAAATGTCTTCAAGGCAAAGATTGATAGATACTTGATGTCTCGAGGAATTAAGGGCTACGGGGAGAATGCGGGTAAGTGGGGTTGAAATGCCCACCAGCCATGATTGAATAGCGGAGTGGACTCGATGGGCCAAATGCCCTTCCTTCCACTCCTATGTCTTATGGTCTTAGAGGGTGCAGAGGAGATTTGCCAGGATGCTGCCTGGTATGGAGGGCATGTCTGATGTAGAAAGGTTGTGGGAGCTAGGATGTTTCTCATTGGTGCTGAGAAGGATGAGGGGTGACTTAAGAGGTGTACAAGATAAAGAAAGGCATAGATAGAGTGCATAGCCAGACATGTTTTCTCATGGTGGAAATGGCTATCATGAGAAGGCATAATTTCCAGGTAGTTGGAGGAAGATTAAGGGGAGATGTCAGAGGTAGGTTCGCTACACAGTGTGTGGAATGCACTACCAGCAGTGGTGGTAGAGTCAAATACATTTGGGACATTTAAGCAACTCTTAGTCACATGGAAGATAGTACAATGAAGGGTATGTAGGTAAGTCTTAGAGGCGGATAAAAGGCCAACAGAACACTGAGGCCCGAAGGGCTTGTACTGTGCTGTACTGTTCTATGTTCTAAATGATCTTTAGACTAATAATTTGTCACGAATGCATTAGTGAGCGCACAACCAGTGAAAACAATATGTGTCTATTGTGAGGTTTTTAAATCCTTTTAAAATATTGGAAATCTTAGTTGGACAAACTGGGCTTATTTCCACTAGAAATTGGAAGAGTGAGGGGTGATTGAAATATATAAGATTCTGATTGGTGTTGACAAGGTAGATGTGGAAAAAATGTTTCTGCTTGTGGGGCAATCCATAACTGAGGGTCTGTTAAAAATTAAGGGTTGCCATTAAGTAGAGATGTGAGAGTTGTGTGTCTGTGGAATTCCCTGCTCAAAAGAGGACTGATGTGGGATCATCAAATTCTTTTAAGGTAAACATAGATTCTTGCAAGGAAGGGAATCAACAGTTGTTAGAGGTAAACGGGAAAATTGTTTTTGCATTTTGAATTCAATCAACCATAATCTTATTTAATGACAAAGCAGACTTGCGTTGGAGTGGCTAACTTCTCGTTCATACATCTATCTAGTTTGTACATATATATGTAACTTCTTGACTTTCAATGCTTCAGTATTCAAATTTTTACACTTGTGTTCATAACTAAAACTACTTATTCTAGTTTCATCATTGAGATGTTTCACATGGCTGTTAAAGCCTTTCCATGACAAGGTATCCAGAACAGTGTGAATAATTTAACGGTGACCTAATCAGTACTTGTAGAATGTCAGCATTGTTTCCAGCACGCACTCAATATAGAACAGTCTTATTTACTTATTCTGAAATTTTGCTAGATTCCTTTGTTCTTTTTGATTGAGTTTTATTGATAGAGTTAGAGTGCCTGATTTTATTCTCTGTTCTCTCCCCGCACCCGACCCCATTTGCATATGTACAAAAATGCACACTCCGTTTGGTATGCTTTCCTTTATTGGTCAGAGTATAGAGTACAGGAATTGGGAGGTCATATTGCGGCTGTACGGACATTGGTTAGGCTACTGTTGGAATATTGCGTGCAATTCTGGTCTCCTCCCTATTGGAAAGATGTTGTGAAACGTGACAGGGTTCAGAGAAGATTTACAAGGATATTGCCAGGGTTGGAGGATTTGAGCTATAGGGAGAGGTTGAACAGGCTGGGGTTGTATTCTCTGGAGCGTTGGAAGCTGAGGGGAGACCTTAGAGGTGTACAAAAATATGAGGGGCATGGATAGGGTAAATAGGTAAAGTCTTTTCCCTGGGGTGGGGGAATCCAGAACTAGAGGGCATAGGTTTAGAGTGAAAGGGGAAGATATAAAAGAGACCTACAGGGCAACCTTTTCACGTAGAAGGTGGTGCGTGTATGGAATGAGCTGCCAGAGGAAATGGTGGAGGCTGGTACATTTGCAACATTTAAAAGGCATTTGGATGGGTATATGAATAGGAAGGGTTTGGAGGGATATGGGCTGGCTGCTGGCAGGTGGGACTAGATTGGGTTGTGATACCTGGTTGGCATGGATGGGTTAGACTGAAGGGTCTGTTTCCATGCTGTACATTTCTATGACTCTATAACTCCCACAATGACTTTGCTGTAAGTTGAATCATGACATCCACTGTGTATTTGTCCTCTCAAGTTACCATTTCCTGCAGATTTGGTATTATCAGCCAAGCTGCGACTTTTCCTGTGTCCATGTTCAATTCACATAATTGGATTTTCCCCTCTGTTACCTTGCCTATGCCTGTAGAGCCATATGTCTTAAGTTTCATAGCACATTTATTATGCTCTACGTCTTGGAATCTATGTGTACAAAAGCAGTTAAATCCTGGAATTACATAGTGCAAATGAGGCCCTTTGGCACATCGAAGCTGTAACAGCTAAAAAATACTGCCAACTGGAGTTGACCCACTTCATGTGTCCAGCAAAATATTTTTTTAAAGTTTGAGGTTTCCTGCCTCAATTATCCTCCCAGGTCCCTACCATCTTTTCTCAAATCCCCTCTAAACCTCTTGGCTTTCACTTTTTAAATTATTGACCCTTCAACTCAGGGGAACAGCTGCTTTCTATTCATCCTGACCATGCCCCTCATAATATTTACACCTCTGTCAGCATCCACCCTCCATCCCTGAACTCAAGACCTTCTGTGCTGCAAACAAACCAACCCAAGATTATCCAGTCTCTCTCCAGTGCTGAAATGCTCCATCCCGGTCAACATTCTAATGAATCTCCTTTGCAACGCCTCCATGGCCATCACATTCTTTCTGCAGTGTGATATGTACTTCAGTTGTGGTCTAGTTACGTTCCAACATGAACTCCCTGTTCTTACAATCTATGCCATGACTGAAGGCAAGTGTCCTGTATGCTACCTAACTACCCTATTAACCTGTCACTTTTAGGAACAAAACCAAATTGTTGGAAAACCTCAGTAGGTATGGTAGCATCAGTAGAGAGAAAGAGCTGAAAATGTGTTGCTGGTTAAAGCACAGCAGGTTAGGCAGCATCCAAGGAACAGGAAACTCGACGTTTCGGGCCAGAGCCCTTCATCACCATTCCTGATGAAGGGCTCTGGCCTGAAACGTCGAATTTCCTGTTCCCTGGATGCTGCCTAACCTGCTGTGCTTTAACCAGCAACACATTTTCAGCTCTGATCTCCAGCATCTGCAGACCTCACTTCTTACTCAGTAGAGAGAAAGCAGAGTTAACATTTCGGATCCAGTAACCCTTCTTCAGAACTCTAACCTTCAGGGATCTGTGCACAAGCATCGCAAAATTTCCTCTGTTCCTCCAAGCTTCCAAGTGTCTCGCCATTTATGGAGTACTGTCTTGCCTTTTTCTTTTTTCCGAAGTACTGACTTCGCATCTATCATGGTTAAATTCCACCTGCCACTGATCTCGCCATCAGACCAATCTGTTTATGCCCTCCTGTAATCTAACCCCTTCATCCTCAATGTCACCTATCTGGCCAATCTACAAATGTACTTATCATCTAGATTACAGCCCCCCCCCCGCCAAATTCTCACCTACATTATTTATGAATATCACAAAGGATACGAACCCAGCACTTAACCTTGTGATATGTTACTGCACACCAGACCCTAGTCACACATGCATCCTTCTATCACCATCCTCTATCTCCTATCATTTCAAAATTCCACCAGACTTTTTTGGGCATGATCTTCCTCTGACAAAGCCATGCAGATTATCTCTGATCAAACTTTGCCTTTCTAAATTTGAGATTAATTTTTTCCTTCACTATTTTCTTCAATAGATTTTCTACTGCTCTACAGTTCTCTGATTTATCTCTACCATCCTTTTTGCAAAGTGGAACCAGTGTGTCCCCATACCCAAAGTATGTCCTCCAGTCCTCTGACGCCTTCCATGTGGCCAAAGACAATTTAAAAATTTGGTTCAGTGCCCTGTAATTTTCTCCTTTGTCTTCCACCCAGCTGAGGTTGCAACACATCCAGACCAGGGGATTTGACCACCTTAAAACCTCGAGCATCAACAATTTATTTAACAGTTTAACTCTTGAAATGCAGAAGCAAAGCCCAAAAGAAAGGACTCATCTCTGACCTGTAAATCTGCTCCTGTGTGCTAGTTGGTTTTCTGCCCCCATTTCCTCTGACATATTTGGGTCACCTGTACTTTGAATTCTAAACAATGGAGCATGCATAACTGGGATAGAGAATTCTAGAGATTCGCCATCTTTTTGAGTGAAGAGGTTTCTCCTTATGTCAAGCCTAAGTAATCAACTGTTGTTCCTGAGCCTGTGTCTGGAGAAATGAGCTTTTTCTGTCAAGCCTCTTCAAAATTTCTTAAGAAATTGCAGCATTTTATCCACTGCTGATATCAGCCTAATTTTCTGCTTTGTGACTCTCCCTCATTAATTGAATAGCAATATTAAATCTCCTAATTTCCTATTTACCAATATCGTTCAAGAAATTGTGGAAAACAAATTTGTAACTAAGAGTCAGCAGTGGCTTAGATAGTTGGATTTTTGTCTCTGATTTTGCCCCTGACTCCAGGACTTTACAAAAGTTAAGTCCAACACTCTGTTCCTATGGAGTGGTTCAACTTTGTTTCATTGCCATTTCCTTTTGCTTTGTACCATTGTTTCTTTTGTCATTTGATTTGTATTGCTTTTGTTTCCATTTGTCCTTAAATCCTCTCTTTTATCTTTCACATTTTTCAGTTCTGGAAGATTACACTTGGAATAATAGGCAAGATATCAACTTTCTCAAGACTTATTCTCTCAAACTTAAACATTTGTGCCCTGTTTTTTAATCATAACAAATGCTATGTTAATTTAAATCTGCCTTTTACTGTAGAATCTCAGCAACCATCTTGTTTCACCTTTATATACGTCAACTTACCAAGGCTCCCGTTGTATATACCATCCAGAAGGACAAGGGCAGACAAAAGCATAGGAATATGACTATCTGCAAGTTCCCTCCAAGTCTCGCATCATTCTGACTTGGAGCCACATAGCTGATTCTTTTCTATTGCAAGGTCAAATTCCCTCCCTAACAGTTCTGAGGTGTATCAGCACCACATGGACTGCAGTGGTTCAAGAACGCAGGTCACCATCACCACCTTGAGAGGAATAGCAATAAATGCTTGCCCACATCCCATGAATTAATTAAATAGAACCTGTTCTGAATCTATCTTGAGATGGGGTGGGTAGATGCTGTGGGGGCTGTCAAGATATGAGAGAACAGGGATAGTGTGGTGAGGATAATGTTCAGGGGAAGGTGGAGGAAATGGAAAGAGGCAAGCTATGATCGATAAATTAGAATTAGATAAAAATGAAATAGAAAGTTACAATTACGTTTATTGTCATGTACTCAAGTACATGGATATGTGAGTAAAGTGAAAAGTGTACAAAGTCACTGTTTCCAGCGCCGTCTTAGATACAAAGATACCTAGGTACAAAAGCTTAGGTATAAGTTAGAAAAATAAAGAAATAAAAGTCCAGCATTATGGTCTTTCTGAAGAAGGGCATCCAAGCTGGGCTTTACCTTGAGGCTAGGATCAGTTAAGACTTTGCATTTGGTTTGAATTCAGTTCAGATGAAAGTCTCTGGCAGCTATAAACCTATGTAAAACAAGGTTTTAAAGTAAGTTAATTTTTAAATTCTAAACAACCAACACAAGTCTCTGCCATAAAATGCTGCAAATGAAGGTTAAATATATAGAATGTGGGGAAATAGATGGTGACATCTTGGAAAAATATCAATATTACAGAAGAGGAAGTGCTGGATGTCTTGAAATCCACAAAAGTGGATAAATCCCCAGGACCTGATCAGGTGCACCTGAGAACTCTGGGAAGTGATTGCTGAGCCCCATGCTGAGATACTTGTATCATCGATAGTCACAGGAGGTACCATTATTTAAGAAGTGTAGTAAGGACAAGCCAGGGAACTATAGACCAGTCAGCCTTATAACCAAGTTGTTTGATGGAATCCTGAGGGACAGGATTTACATGTATTTGGAAAAACAAAGACCGATTACGGATAGTCAACATGGCTTTGTGCTTGGGAAATCATGTCACACAAACGTGATTGAGTTTTTTTTGAAAAAGTAACAAAGAGGATTGATAAGCATAGAGTAGTAGATGTGATCTATATGGACATCAATAAGGTTTGACAAGATTCCCCATAGGAGAATGGTTAGCAAGGTTAGATCTCGTGGAATACTGGGAGAACTAGCCATTTGGATATAGAGCTGGCTTGAAGGTAGAAAACAGCGGGTGGTGGTGGATGGTTGTTTTTCAGACTGGAGGCCTGTGACCAGTGGAGTGCCACAAGGGTCATATACAAATGATTTGGATATGAACATAGGAGGTATAGTTAGTAAGTTTGCAGATGACACCAAAATTGGACGTGTAGTGGACAGCGAAGAAGGTTACCTTCGATTACAACGGGGTGTTGATTAGATGGGCCAATAGGCTGAGTAGTGGCAGCTGGAGTTTAATTTAGATAAATGCAAGATGCTGCATTTTGGAAAAGCAAATCAGAGCAGGACTTATACACTTAATGGTGAGGTCCAAGGGAGTGTTGCTAAACCAAGACACCTTGGAGTGCATGTTCATAACTCCTTGAAAGTAGAGTCGCAAGTAGATAGGACAGTGAAGAAGGTGTTTGGTATGCTTTTCTTTATTGGTCAGAGTATTGAGTACAGGAGTTGGGAGGTCATGTTCGGTCTGTACAGGACATTGGTTAGGCCACTGTTGGAATATTGTGTGCAATTCTGGTCGAAAGGATGTTGTGAAATTTGAAAGGATTCAGAAAAGATGTTGTAGGTTTGGAGGATTTGAGCTATGGGGCAAGGTTGAATAGGTTGGAGTGTCAAAGGCTAAGGGTTGATCTCATAGAGTTTATAAAATCTTGAGTGGCATGGACAGGATAACTAGACAGTCTTTTCTCTGGGGAGGGGGAAGTCCAGAACTAGATGGCATAGGTTTAGGGTGAGAGGGGAAAAATATAAAAGGGACCTAAGGGGCAAATTTTTCACACAGAGGGTGGGGTGTATATGGAATGAGCTGCCAGAGGAAGTGGTGGAGGTCAGTACAATTAGAACATTTAAAAGGCATCTAGATGGGTATATGAGTAGGAAGAGTTTAGAAGGGTATGGGCCAAGTGCTGGCAAATGGGATTAGTTTGTGTTGAGATATCTTGCCAGCATGGACAATTTGGACCGAAGGGTCTATTCCCGTGCTGTACATCTCTATGACTGTATTTTTTTTCACCAGCACCTGCCTCAGCTGGGTCAAGCTTGTCCTCACTATAAACAACTTCTCTTTGAACAACTGTCACTTTAGGTCAAATTGGTGGCTATGGGTCCAGTTATGCATTATTGTATGTGGAACAGTCCTATTCTGTTTTCCTGCCTTATCCGGAATTGGAAAAGTTTATGGATTTCACTTCCAATTTCTACCCTGCTGTCACCTTCACCTGATCCATCTTTGACTCCTCCCTTCCCTTCCTCAACACCTCTATTGCCATTTCTGGGGATAGGTTGGTTGATAGTTACCTTGACTATATATCCTCACACCATGCTTCCTGTAAAGATTCTATTTCATTCTTTTCAGTTCCTCCATCTCCGTCACATCTTGATGACGCTAGCTTCAACAAGAGAATCCTTGAAATGTTTACCACCTTCCTCAACTGAGGATTCCCCAGCACCATATTAGACAGGGCCCTCAGCCAGTTCTGAGCCATATCCCACATTCAGCCCTCTCTTCCCTCCCAAATAGCAATAAGGCCCCCTTGTCCTCACCTGGTTATAGTCCAACAGGTTTATTTGGAAGCACTAGCTTTCGGAGCACTGCTCTTTCAGGTGGTTGTGAAGAATAAGATCATAAAACGCAGAATATATAGCGAAAGGTAACAGCGTCATGAAATTGAAATGATATATTGAACAAACCTGGATTGTTAAGTCTTTCATCTTTTAGAATGGGTTGTTAAGTTTCGATCCAGTAATATGTAAATCCCATAACTACTTTTAAGTCACCTTCTCGAGATAACTTAAGGTTTTATAACAAAAAGTGACAACTCAGCTCAGACAATGCATTAAAGGTGTAAAGGCAGAATCTGACTCAAAATTATGATGTATACATAGAGATGTACAGCATGGAAACAGACCCTTTGGTCCATGCCGACCAAATATCCCAACCCAATCTAGTCCCACCTGCCAGCACCCGGCCCATATCCCTCCAAACCCTTCCTATTCATATACCCATCCAAATGCCTCTTAAATGTTGCAATTGTACCAGCCTCCACCATATCCTCTGGCAGCTCATTCTATACACGTACCACCCTCTGCGTGAAAAAGTTGCCCCTTAGTTCTCTTTTATATCTTACCCCTCTCACCCTAAACCTATGCCCTCTAGTTCTGGACTCCCCGATCCAAGGGAAAAGACTTTTGTCTATTTATCCTATCCATGCCCCTCATAATTTTGTTAACTTTTATAAGGTCATCCCTCTGCCTCCGATGCTCCAGGGAAAGCTGGGGTTGAGAGAAGACTCTCAGCTGACCACTGTGCTGTTGGTGTCTTTCTCTCCCTGGAGCTCCAGTATTTCTTTGTTCAATAAACTCTGTCGTTGAACCCTGACTCTGACTCCGAGGCTGGTGATTTCCCCCACAACAAGAGTGAAGGGTGAAGTATTTAACAGAGGAGTAGGTAGAAGAGATTATTCCAATTGGTAAAAGGATCGAAAGGAGTGTGCATAATTTTAAGGTGGAAAATGCTTCCTAGCACTGAGAAGTTAGGATGTGAAATGAATCACCAGAGTGTTTAGTGGAGGCAGATTTTCAGTCAAGTTACTCTAAACAGAACTTCACCTTTCTCTGAGAAGGAAGAATGTGCAGGGTTTTGGGGAGAAGTTGGGAGAATGCAATAAAGGTGAACTGCTCTGCAAGGAGGCAAACAGAACAGTAAATAGCCTCTTCCAGCAATTTAATTGTTCTTTCCATTCTACGGGTGATGAAACTTTAGCAGTGCGGTACTGGCCCGCAAAGAAGCATTGCACTATTGGAGGGTCAGCGCTGAGGGAGCGCACACTGTTGGTGAGTCAGCGCTGACGGAGCACCACACTGTCGGGGGTCAGCACTGAGGGAGCACTGTATTGTTGGAGGGTCAGCGCTGAGGAATTACCACACTGTCGGAAGATGAGTGCTGAGGGGGTGCCGTACTTTCGGAGGGTGAGTGCTGACGGAGGGCAGCACCGTCGGAGGGAAAGTGGCACCGTCGGATGGTTATTGCTGAGGGAGTGTTGCACTGAGTCAGACTAGTTCCATTTCCAAAGCGGAATTTACAAAATATTACACGTACTGACTGCCTGCAGATTGTGCATCTTTTGAGCAAAATAGAATGTATGTGCAAACATAATTCTGCAAATACAAATTCAACCCATAAACTTGTGTGTGTGTGTATGTGTGCTTGTGCATGTGAAAGTGTGTATAGTGTAGTGGGGTCACTTGTAGTGTGACATGAACCAAGATCCCGGTTGAGGCCAATCCTCATGGGTACTAAGCTCAGCTATCAGCCTCTGCTTGGCCACTTTACCTTGTTGCCTGTCCCGAAGTGTACCTTCGAGGATGGTAACCGAAAACTTCCAATTGTTTGCTGCTTCAACATGCCACCTTGTTCCCTGGCCAACATCTCTGTCTCAGGCTTGCTGCAGTGTTCAAGCACCTCATTGGGAACTCTGCAGTTTTCTGGACTCGATATTGAGATCAATATTAGGGCTTGAGGCATTTTCTTCCATGTCCTTACCCTAATCCCCATACGCCGAACCTTATCATATCGTCCACTATTACACACAATCCATTGTTAGCCACAAATAGTCCCCATTAGCAGCTATTGATTCCATCTCCAGTGACGGTCTATGGATAGACGTTTACTATAAATCCATATACTCCCTGGACGACACCTCCTCCCAGACTATCTGGACTACACCTCCTCCCCCTGCTATCCTGCATGAATTCCATCCCATTTTCCCAGTTCCTCCATCTCTGTCGCATCTGCTCAGCTGAGGTGATATTCCATTCCTAAGCATCCCAGATGCCCACCTATGTTGAAGAATGTGCTTTTCCCACCTCTGTCATCCAGACAGCCCTCCACCATACCTTCTCCATTCCCCACTTCATTATTGTTAAGTACTTCCCCCCCCCCCCCACAAAACACATTGAAGACAGTATCCCCCTTGTCCTCAGCTTCCACCACACCAGTCTCTGCATCTGATGCATCATCCTTGAACGAGTCTGCCAACTCCACTAGATCCCACCACCAAGAACAACATCTCCCCCCCCCCCCCCCCCAACCAAAACCCCTGTTCTTCCCTTGCAACCATAAAAGATGCAAAATCTGCCAACACACCACCCCTCTCGTCTCCATCCAGGGCAGCAACTAGTTCTTCCAGGTGAGAAGAGGTCCCAATGCCTCCCCTCCAACCTTGTTTACAGTATCCGGTGCTCCCGATGTGGTCTTCTTTACATCAGTGCACTAAGAGTTCATTTTGCTGAGCACCTCAGTCGGGTCGGCAAGGGCTGACCTGACCTCCCAGTAACTGGCCGTTTCAATTCCCCTTCCCCTCTCTTGACATGACCATCCTCGGCCTCTTCCATTGCCACAGTGAATCACATTACAAATTGGAGGAACAACATCTCATCTTCTGCCTGGGCAGCCTGCAGCCTAGAGAACTCAACATTGAAATCTCCAATTTCAAATAAGCTCCCTTCACATCCTCCAACTCCCTTTCTCATCCCCCTCATTTGTCCAACTGTCCTTCTCTCTCTCCCCACCTATCTTTCACTCCTTACCCCATTCCCCCCATCCTGTGTTCTGCATAATCTTTTCTAAGCTAACATCAGTTCTGAAGGAGGGTCACTGGACCGAAAATGTTAACTCTGATTTCTCTCCATAAATGCTGCCAGATCTGCTGACTTTTTCCAGCAATTTCAGTTTTTGTTTGATTTCCAGGTCTTTTGGATTTTAAATATTTTTGATATCTGTTTACGTAAAAGGCTGTGACAGTTCTGCTCTGAATGAATAACATTTGAATGGTTTCATTTTTATTTTCTGTCCCTAGCCTAGTGCAAATAATAAACATACCAGTTCTAAAAAAAAGGGAAACTTGCTCTGAGTTACAGCAAGTTGCTAAAAGCAATAATATATTTTCATAAATGAGAACGAAATGTGATACATGGTGTCTTTCAGACTACTTGACTTCCCAAAGTACCTTTTCAGGCAAGTACTTGAAGTGCAATTATGTATTGTGGGAACACAGCACGTCAAGTACAGCGAACTCCGACAAACAGCAATTTGGTAATGACCAGATAACCTTCATGTAACATTGATTAAGGAATAAATATTGGGCAAAATTCCCCTGTTCTTATTTAAAATGGTGCTGTGGGATCTTATAACCTTGAGAAAGCAGGCAGGCCCTGAGTTTAGTTTGTCATCTGAAAGACAACACTTATTAGATTAGATTAGATTGGATTTCCTGCAATGAGGAAACAGGTCCTTTGGCCCAACAAGTCCACAACCGATTCTGACTGAGGAAAAATATGATGCTATACAGAGAAGGTATAAATGGTATTAATCAGCTGTGGTCTGGGAATATGGAGACAAAAGTTGATCTGAAATTGCTGAACTGTCATGAGTCAGGGAGACTGTTAGTGTTTAATTAATAAATTAGATTCTGTTTCTTAAGTTAACATTAACCTTTCTTGGAATGCTGTATGATATCACAGTCAGTATGGAAATGAGGCACTCAGTTAAAACGACAAGTAACTGAAAACTCAACATTGCACTCACAAGCTGGAGGTACTTAACCTAGAGCTCCCAAACTCTGGGTCCACAACCCCCTATGGGATTGCCAGTCGAGGTCTTTGCTCCAAGGCTTCACAGGGGAGGTGATAACCTAGTGATATTACCTCTGGATTAACAGTCCAGTGATAATGTTCTGGAGACCTGGGTTCAGATTCTGTAATTAGGAGTCTAATGATTGTCTGAAAAACCCATCTGGCTCACTGATGTCCTTGAGGGAAGGAAACTGCCAAGCTTACCTGATCTGGTTTACATGTCACTCCTGACCCACAGCAATGTGGTTGACTCTTAACTGTCCTCCAGGCAATTAGGGATGGACAATAACTGATGCCGAGGCAGTGACTCCTCATCCTGTGAATGAATAAAAAACATTACACATTAAAGTCAGCATTTTATGTCAGTGTTACTTTTAAAATAATAATAGCTGTTGTTTTAAGGCACACATTGGTTCTGAGCAATATCTGTGGATCCCTTGACCATTGGAAAATAAATTAAAATGGAGTGTATTCAAAAATTTGGTGTTTCCATGATTTCAAAAGATAGCATTACTTGGCTGTATTTTTACCATTTCATTGAGACTTATTTTAAAATGCATTTACTGGATCCAATTACTTTTTTACCCAGGTCAAAAAGTGTGGCACTGGAAAAGCACAGTGGGTCAAGAAGCAGGAGAGTCGATGCTTCGGGCATAAGCCCTTCTTCAGGATTGTTGAGGAAGGAGATGTGGCTGTAGTAGCAGGTCTGCTTCAGGACATAGCTGAGTACCTTAAGGGCAGAGAAGACCTGGGGAAGGAGGTGGTGCAGTGAAAGAGAGACTCACTGAGATCCTTGTAGAGGGAGGAGGAGAATGTCTTTCATGTGGGCTTCCTTGGAAGATTCTTTGCAGTAAGGTTACAACAACTAGGAGTAAGTGAGGACTTCAGATGCTGGAAATCTGAGTCGAAAAGTGTGGTACTGGAAAAGCACATCAGGTCAAGCAGCATCTGAGGAGCAGGAGAGTTGACATTTCGGGCATAAACCCTTCATCAGGAATGCACCTCGGATGCTCACTTGACCTGCTGTGCTTTTCCAGCATTACACTTTTCAACTCTGATCTCCAGCATCTGCAATTCTCACTGTCTCCTCTTCCAACCAAGGTCTGCTATCCTTGCCTCAGTGCTATTAAAGTCCATTGTTGCTAACTGCACTATAGCTAAAGACGGTTGTTCAGATAAGTAAATCCCATCTTCTTGTCCAGTTGTGAAAAATACATAATATGTAGTATATTTATAGGATCTATTACAAACCCACTGGAGGTGCCAAGCCAAGCCAACTCCCTTGGGCAAAAATACGATCTCATACTCCCAATTCTTCTCCCTCCGCTGTATCTGCTCCCAGGATGAGCAATTCCACCCCAGGACATCCCAGATGTCCTCCTACTTCAAGGACTGCAATTTCCCATCATGTTCATTGTCTCTAACCTGATTTATTGCATCCATTGCTTTCAATGCAATCTCCTCTACATCTGAGAGACTGAGCGCAAACTCGGAACCACTTCAGAGAACATTGATGGGCCACATTCTTTCTTTAACCTCACTTTCTGGTTGCCATCCATTTCAACACCCCCTCCCCCTCCTAGACGACATGTCCAAACCTGGCTGCCTCCACCATCAACACCAGGCTACGTGCAAACTGGAGGAAGAACAGCTTCTCATCTGCCTCAGGAGCTGACAACCATATGATCTTAACAGAATTCACCAGCTTCCAAATCTCCCAGTCCCAGCCTTCCCTGTCCACCCTGCCCCCTTAACCTGACCCTACTTATTCAATGTCCTTTCCACTAACCACCTACCCACATCTACCTATCGCCATCCCACCCACCTTTCCCCCAGTCCTGATGCAAGGCTCTGAGCTGAAATGTTGCCTCCCCTTCTCCTCTGATGCTGTTTGACTGCTGTGCTTTTTCTAGCTCCACTCTTTATCTACTCTGACTCTCCAGCATCTGCAATTCTCACTATCTCCTCGGAGATATGTATGTCTGAGCTGAAAATGTGTTGCTGGAAAAGTGCAGCAGGTCAGGCAGCATCCAAAGAGCAGGAGAATTGACATTTCGGGCATGAGCCCTTCTTCAGGAATATGTATGTCTGTCTGGTTTACTTTGTGTGTCACTATACAGCATATTCATAACTTACATCCTTTAACTATGTAGTTATTAGATGGAAAGATGTTTTTTAAATTTTCCAATGTTCTGCAAGTAGCTTGTCATTACCAAATGAATGGGAATTCATACTGTAAGATAATTGAATCAGGACATTCAAGTGGTTCCAGTTTCACAGTACAGTGTTCCAAGTCTCTGACAGAGATCTTATATCCTCTTTAGCCATACATAAAGTCC
The DNA here is from genome assembly GCF_020745735.1 of Hemiscyllium ocellatum. NCBI lineage: Eukaryota > Metazoa > Chordata > Chondrichthyes > Orectolobiformes > Hemiscylliidae > Hemiscyllium > Hemiscyllium ocellatum. The sequence goes on along the minus strand of NC_083404.1, from coordinate 12,436,675 downwards.
CAGAAAACTAGAAAATGTTCAATGTTGTTTCTTTGTTCAAGAAGTGCAGCGGGGAAAATCTAGGAAATTAAAGGACAGTGAGCGTTGCATTGCGGGGGGAGGTGTTAGAAGAGAGAGTTATGTGAGAAGATTCTTAGGAATAGGATTTCTTTGCATTTAGAGAAGAATGGATTTATTGTGATAGACAGTATGGCTTTGTGCAGTGAGGTCTTGTCTCACAAATTTGATTGAGTTTTTTGAGGAAAGGATGAAGATGGTTGATGTGTTTGTAATCTATGTGGACCTTTACTAAAGCATTTGACAGTTCCTGTACACTGGTCCAGGAGATTGTCATTTCGGATTCATGGTGAGTTGGTAAGTTAGACGATGGAGGGTAGTAATGGAGAGGTTTTTCTAACTGGAGACTTGTAGCCAGTGGTGTTCCGCAAGGATCGTTGCTTGCTAAATCATGTTGCAGCTGTATAAAAGTTGAGTGAGGCCCCATTTGGAGTATGGTATGCAGTTCTGGTTGCTACACAATAAAACCATAAGATGTAGGAGCTGAAATTAGACCATTCAGCCCATCGAGTCTGCTCTGCCATTCAATTATGGCTGATAAGTTTCTCATCCCCATTTTCCTGCTTTCTCCCTGTAACCCTTGATACTCAAGAACCTATCTGTCTCAGTCTTAAATATAGCTGAAATTGTTTTGCTGGAAAGGCGCAGTAGGTCAGGCAGCATCCAAGGAGCAGGAGAATCGACGTTTCGGGCATGAGCCCTTCTTCAGGAATTCCTGAAGAAGTGCTCATACCCGAAATGTCGATTCTCCTGCTCCTAGGATGATGCCTGACCTGCTGCGCCTTTCCAGCAACACATTTTCAGCTCTGATCTCCAGCATCTGCAGTCCTCACTTTCTCAGTCTTAAATATACTCAATGGCCTGGCCTCCACAGCCTTCTGTGGCAATGAATTCTGTAGCTTCACCACTATCTGGCTCGAGAAGTTTCTCCTTCTCTCTGTTTTACAGGTCTTCCCTTTACTCTAAGGCTATGCCCTCTGGTCTTAGTTTCTCATACCAATGGAAATATCTTCCCAACATCTACTCTGTCCAGTATTCTGTATGAGGGATCTCCCCTCATACTTCTAAACTCCATCGAGTATAAACCCAGAGTCCTTAAAAGTTCCTCATATGTTAAGCTTTTCATCCCTGGGACCATTCTCGTGAACCTCCTCTGAATATGCTCCAGGGCCAGTACATCCTTCCTGAGATATGGGGCCCAAAACTGCAAATGTGGTCCGACCAGTGCCTTATAGAGCCTCAGAAGTACGTCATTGCTTTTATATTCTAGTTCTCTCAAAATAAATGCCATTATTGTATTTGCTTTCCTAACTACAGACTTAACCTGAAAGTTTACCTCGAGAGAATCCTGGACTCGAAGTCCCAAGTCTCTGTGCACTTCAGACTTCTAAATTTTCTCCCCATTTAGAAAATAGTCCGTGCCTCCATTCTTCCAACCAAAGTGCATGACTTTACACTTTCGCAAGTTGTACTCCATCTGCTATTTTTGCTGACTCTCTGTACATATCCAAAACCTTCTGTAGCCACCTGTCCCTCGACCTATCATTGTTTCATCTGCAACTTAGTCGGAATGCCCTCCATTCCTTCATCCAGATCGTTAATGTGAAACGTTGTGGTCCCAAAACTGAGCTTTGTGGAACCACTTGTCACTGGCTGCCATCTTGAGAAGGACCCTTTTATCCCCACTCTCTGCTTTTTGTTAGATAGCCAAGCTTCTATCCATGCTAGCACCTTGTCACTGACACATGGGCCCTAATCTTACTCAATAGCCTCCTGTGTGGCACTTTGTCAAAGGCCTTCTTGAAGTCCAGGTAGATAACATCCATTGGCTGTCCTTAGTCTACCCTGTTCATTGCTTCTTCAGATTTGTCAGGCATGATCTCCCTTTAATGAAGCCATGCTGACTTTGTCCTATTTTACTGTACACTTCCAGGTATTCAAAAATCACATCCTTCACTATGGATCCCAAGATCTTACCCATGACTTAGGTTAGGCTAATCAGTCTGTAATTTTCCATCTTTTGCCTTACTCACTTTTTAAATAGTGGTGTCATGTTAGTGATTTACCAGTCCTCTGGAACTCTCCCTGATCCTAGCAATTGCTGAAAGATCACCACTATAGCCTCCACTATTTCTTCAGCTGTCTCCCTTTGAATTCTGGGGTCTCGTCTATCTTGTTCAGGTGATTTATCAGTTTTTCTAGCACCTTCTCCTTGGTGGTGGCCACCATACTTAGGTCTGTCTCTTGAATTTTTCAGATATTACTCGAGTCTTCCATTGCAAAGACCGACACAAAGTAATTCCTCAGTTCCTCAGCCATTTTCTTGTTCCCCATCACCATCTCTCCAGCATCACTTTCCAGCAGTCCAATGTCCACTTTTGCCTCTCTTTTGCCCAAACGATATCTAAAGAAACTCTTGCAGTCTTCCTTTATATTACTGGCTAACTTAACGTAATATTTAATCTTCTCCCTCCTTTTTTTTGTTGTTGCCTTCTGTTGGTCTTTGTAAGTTTCCCAATCCTCTGGTTTCCCACTGCCCTTTGCCACATTATATGCTTTTATACGATTCTTGACTTCCCTAGTCAGCCATGGTTATCCTCCTTATAGCATGCTTATAGAATTTCTGCTGTGTCCCCTGAATTACTCCCACAAACTCCTGCCATTGCTGTTCCACTGTCTTTCCTGCTAGGCTCCTCTCCCAGTCAATTCTACCCAGCTCCTCCCTCATGCCTCTGTAGTTGCCTTTATTCAACCGAAATACCATTTTATCTGATTCTGTCTTCTCCCTCTCAAATTGCAGAGTAAATTCAATCATAAGGGTTCCTTCACCTTAAGCTTAATAGGAAAGAAATTGAGTCTTTGGAGAAGGGCAAAAGAGGTTGACCAGGATGTCACCTGGATTGGAATGTATTAGCCAAAGGAGAGGTTGGACAAACTTGGATTGTTTTTGTTGGATTATCAGAGGCTGAGGGTTGGCCTTAGGAGTCTTTTTTTTCCCCCCAGGGTTGAAATGTCAGATGCTAGAGGGCATAGGTTTAATGTGAGAGGGTTAAACTCTAAAAGAGATATGCAAGACAAGTTTTTTTTTGTGGGTGGTAGGTAGGTGCCTGGAATGCACTGCCAGGGAGGTGATAAATGTAGATATGATAGCAACATTTGGACTCAAACAGGCAGGGCATTGACAGATACAGGGCAAGTGCAAGCAAATGGGATTAGTTTAGATTAGCACTATCATCAATCAAAATGCCTATTCCTTTGCTGTACTGTTTTGTGTTCTCTGGATTTGTTTTTGGACTCTGCAGTGTGCTTTTCAATGTCTGCCACAGTTAAGTACCATGGCCATTGCATTTTTGACCTATGTTTGTCTTGAAGATACTGCAAACAATATTGAAACTTGCAAGTTGTGACGCAAAACTTGGCCGTGGCGTGGCTTTACGGAAGAAAACTCTGGGCATTATCTGAAGATGGGTGGTCGCACGGCAGATTAAATTTATGTGAAAGTGTATGAGGTGATAAATTTTGCAAAGAATGAGGAGAAGCAATACAAACTTGTATAATTTTAAATATAGTAGAAAGCAGAAAGTTGCTTGACCACAAACTTTTAAAGTAAAAAATGAGGTCTGCAGATGCTGGAGATCACAGCTGAAAATGTGTTGCTGGTCAAAGCACAGCAGGCCAGGCAGCATCTCAGGAATAGGGAATTCGACGTTTCGAGCATAAGCCCTTCATCTCTCTCATTCCTGATGAAGGGCTTATGCTCGAAACGTCGAATTCCCTATTCCTGAGATGCTGCCTGGCCTGCTGTGCTTTGACCAGCAACACGTTTTCAGCCACAAACTTTTAAACTTGGCTACACAGTTAATTGTAGGCTTTATGTTTCTGTCTATGGAACACCAAATTCAATAAGTTATTCTATTATCATTGTAAAGTACTCCTAGTTAGAATATAGTGTCCAATTCTGCATACCACACTTAGAACAAGGGCCTGACTACTTTGGTCAGTGTTTCAAATGTTAGCCTGGATAGTATCTGTTCTGTTTAGAAAAAAGAAGCTGAGGAAGTTAGATATGTTTAAAATTAACAAGTATTTTGAGTAAAAAAGAGAAACTGTTTCCAATGCCTGGATGGTTGATAACCAGAGGACAAACATACCCAGGATTGGTGAAAGAATCAGAGTCAGTAGGATTAAAAAAAACTGAACATAGTTAATATTGGCATGCGCTGCCTGATAAGGTAGTGGATACAAATTCAATTGTAGCCTTCAAAAGAGAATTGGCTAAATCCTGAAAGAGAAGAAATTGTAGGAATGTGCGGTAAGCGTTGGGGGAAGGATTGTTCTTTGAAAGAACCAACTGACTCGATTATTCAAATGGCTTCCTCTGCAGTTCATTTCATTTCTGTTTCTGGAATTATAATTGCTTGAAAAAATAAATAACGGTTTAGCACAATTGTAGTGGTTTTGAAAGTGTTTTCACCCTTTTAAAATAGACTGGTGTGTGTGTGTGTGGCTGACAGCTGACATAGCAGGGTATACATGCAGGCAACCACCCTTATGTCATTGGCAAAACTGATTGGCTTTATGAAATTACTCGAATGTAGAATATTATCAAACAGTCTGAATTATATCAAGTATCCTATGAACTTCTGCAAATCAATATTTTGATTTTCTGAGCCATGTCGATGAGCCATGTTCTAAGTTTAGCTTGCCCTGCTGGCAGATTTCAGCTGGAAATGTAAAAATTAATGACTTTTGTTGAAGCAAACATACATGCACAACATAAGGCAGGATTAGGCTAGATTGTGATGGCCATCGCAGCCCAGTGCACATTTCATGTCATTAAGAGATGATGTTGGCATTGTGCCTTACTGCAAGTGGGGATATAAGAACCAAGCACAAGTCTGTGATCAGAATACTGTAAACCTGAATGTTTTAAATCTGCTGAGGCAGAACATGGGTCAGCTGTTAGTTCTGAGAAATCCTGTGATCAGCAGGCCTGTGAGCTTGTACAGTGTGAATTGTTTAGTTATGCAGGGATTGCAGACCAAATCAGTGGGATGAAAATTGAATTACTTTGTTGGACCTAGTTCTTGCAAATTAGGGGGTCAAATGGATCAAGTGAGAGTTGGGGAGATTTAGGAGACTGTGATAATTGAATCATAAGATTCAGGAAGATGGTGGACAACGAAATGCAATAAGCTAGAGCTAGAAAAATGAGTTGGCAGAGAGCAAGCTTCAGTGGGGCAAGAACAGAGTTGGGCAGGATTGACTGGATTGAGAGGTTGGCAGGCAAAACAGTAACTGAACAATGGGCTACTTTCAAAGCAGAGATGGTTTGGTTACAGTTGAAATATATTCCTTCCAATGGGAAAGGTAGAACAGGCATTTCTAGAGCTTCCTGCGGTAGATGTAAAGGTTAAGAAGAAGAAATGTGGCCTATAATAAATCTCAGTTAGAAAATAAAATTGAGAACCAAGTGGAATATCGAATCTTCAGAGGAGAGATGCAAAAAAAACCCAGCGAAACAAAGCAAAACCATGAGAAAATGCTAACAACTGACACGAAGAAGGCCCTAAAGCCTCCTATGGCCATACAAATAATAAAAGGGTGGTAGAAAGAGGAATAAGGCCTCGAAGGGATGAGAAAAGGCATTTACACCTGGCAATAGGGGTTTATAGCTGAGGGGTTAAATGATTATTTTGCATCTGTTTTTACCAGAGAGATACTACCCAAGCCACGGTTCCAGAGGATGGGACTCCATCAATAGAAGTTGAACATTGATAGGAAAGACTTGTTGGATAGATTGTTGGTGCTTACATTTGACAAGGCGCCAGGACCGAATGAGATGCGTCCAAGGATTTTGTAGCAAGTGAGTGTGGAATTGGAAGGGGTACTGGCCACAATCTTTCAATCTTCACTAGGGTCCAAAGACTAGAAAATTGCAGCCTTGTTTAAGACAAGTCATGAAGATTAGCCCAGCAATTATAGACCAATCAGCTTAAGGTCAATGTTGGGGAAATTCCTAGTCAGGATAGAATTATTAGTTACATGAAAAAAATGGATTGATTAGGAAGAGACCACATGGATTACTGAAGGGGAATTAATGTTAAACTAACTTGCTGGAATTTTTTTGACAAGTTAACAGACTCCGTGAGGGCAATGTCGTTGATATGGTGTACATGAACTTTCAGAAGATGTCTGTTAAAAGTGGCTGCACATCAGACATGAGGACAGTTATAGGTCATGGAATAAGAGAGTCAGTAACACCATGGATACAAATTGGCTGAGTGATAGGAAATAGAGTAATGATCAATGGATTTTTTTTGGCTGAATGCGTTTGTAGTGGAGTTCTCTCAGTCGGTATTGAGACTCTTACTTTACCTTTATATATGTTAATGATCTAGGTCTTAATGTGCAGAGGGCAATATCAAAGTTTGCAGATGATGCAGAACCTGGGAGAATTGCAAACTGTGAGAAGGATGGTGTAGAACTCCAGACGAATAAGTACACATTGGCGGAGTAGGCAGATTGGTGGCACATGGGTTTCAGGACAGAGAAGTGAGAGGTGGTGCATTTTGGTAGGAAGAACATTGAAAGGCAACATAATATTTTCTCCTGAAATGTTGAGTAGGTTGTGCTTGTACTCATTGAAGTTTAAAAGACTGGGAGGTGACCTTACAGAAACATGCAAGATTTTGAGTAATGAAACAAAGAACTGTGGATGTTGGAAATCTGAAACAAAAACAAAAATTGACTGGGAGAAAACAGTTATTTAGAACTGCTCTGTTTTCTCCCTACAGATACTGCCAGATCTGCTGAGTTTCTCCAGCAATTTCGCTTTTTGATTCGAACAGGGTGGTTGCAGTGAGGGTCTTTTTGTTCGTGGGAGAGGCTGAGACCAGAGGACATGACTCAGAATAGAAAGTCACCTATTGAAGACAGAGTTGAGGAGGAATTTCTTAGGATTCTGTGGAATTCTTTACCATTTAGGGCGGCATAAGCTGAGCAATTAAGAATTTTCAAGGCTGGGGTAGGTTTTTAATCAGTTAGGGGATCAAGAGTTGTTGGGAAAGGTAGTAAAGTTGAGTTGAGGCGTATTAGATCAGTCATGATCATCATTGAATGATGGAGCTGACTTGATGGGTTGAATGGCCTACTTCTGCTCCTATGTCTTAAGGTCTAAATAGTGGGTATAGTTTTAAGTTTGGCGGGGGAGGGGAGTGGGTGGTGGTGGTGCAGGAGCAGAGTGACCTAGGTGTATATGTGCACAGATTATTGAAACTGGTATGACCAGTAGAAAGGAAAGTAAAGCTTCCAGTATTGTTGCCTTTATTAACAAAAGCATAGAGTGCAACAGCAAAGGCACAATGTTGTACTTGTACAAAACACTTGTAAGACCTCAGCGTGAATATTGTGTACAGTTCTGGGCACCACATTATTGGAAAAATGTAAACACACTGGAGAGAATGCAGAAGCAGTTTACAAGAACGGATGAGGAACTGCAGGTCTCAAGATAGATTGAAGAATTTGAAGCCATTCTCCTTGAAGAGAAGGTGGCAATGAAGTCTAAGAATTTTTTTAATTTTAGTTAGTGGATTGGATAGAGTAAGGAAAAACTGTTCCCACTCATTAAAAGGATCAGAAATAAGAGGGCATAAACGTAAATCGATGTAAAAGGATGAAGTGAGGAAAAACCACCTTCTCACTCAGCAAGTAATTAGGGTAAGGAATCCAATGCCTGGAAGTACAGTGTATGCAGGTTCAAATGGAGCACTCAAGTGGGCATTGGATGATTATTTGGATAAAGATAATCTGTGATGTTGTGGGTAAAGCAGGAGTTTGGCACGAGGTAATGATGCTTCATTTAATGAAGCAGTGCAATTATGATGGACTGAATGGCCACCTTCTGCACAGTAATATTTTTGTGATTGTGAATGGGTTTTACAATATGTAGACCACTTCAGATTGACATTCATGTATAATATAAATTACCTCCTGTATTTAGTTGAGTCATAGGAGGGTCATACTGTAGAGACAGTTGCTGTAACAGTGCATTTCTAAAATATTTGGATGGCTCATTGCAATGATCAATATTAGTGTACCCAAGAGCATGACTCTTGGGTAAACCACATAATTTATTTTATGTTTTCCAGATGGATTGTAGACATGGAAGGAGCACCAGGCACATTATACGAAGGAGAGAAATTTCAACTTCTCTTCAAATTCAGTGGTCGTTACCCTTTTGATTCACCTCAGGTGAGTACACGGAACCTGATGGCGGTAATATTTATTTCTGTAAGGGAATGTTTATTCAATAGAAAATAGGTAAAATTAGAATAAAATAATGTGAAAATTCAAAATAAGACCCATGTGGAAACTGATATAATCTCATGTTTTATCATCCATTTCTACAAGTTGACCCAATATATTCTTGATCAAGTTAAATTTTTGGTTAGGGTACATAGGGAGGATATTCCTGGGAGACCGTCCAGTGAAGTTATATTGGTGGAACTTAAAAATAAGACGGGGCGATCACCTTGTTGGGATTGAATCATAGGCTATCCAATAGGCAGCGGGAATTTGAAAAGCAAATATGTAAGGAGATCTCTGATATCTATAAGAAAAATAGGGTTGCAATGTTAGGGATTTTAACTTTCCACACAGACTGGGACTGTCATAGTGTTAAGGGCTTGGATTGGGAGGAATTCACTTCCTATAGACCAAAAGGGTAGCCATGGGCACACGTATGGGCCCCAGCTATGCCTGTCTCTTGTTGGCTACGTAGACCAGTCCATCTTCCGTAGTTACACTGGCACCACTCCCCACCTCTTCCTCCGCTACATTGATGACTGCATTGGCGCCACCTCGTGCTCCTGTGAGGAGGTTGAACAATTCATCAATATCACCAACACATTCCACCCCGACCTTAAATTCACTTGGACCATCTCTGACACCTCCCGCCCCTTCCTGGACCTCTCCATCTCCATTAATGACGAGAGGCTTGGACTCTTTTCACAGGAGCTTTGGAGGCTAAGGGGTGACCTTATAGAGGTTTATAAAATCGTGAGGGTAATGGATTATGTGGGAGAGTCCAAAATGAGAAGACAGGTTTCAGGTGAGGGGGGAAAGATTTTAAAAAGCACCAGAGGGGCAACTTTTTCATGTACAGGGTGGTGCACGTATAGAACGAGCTGCCAAAGGAAGAGTGGAGGCAGTTACAATTCAACATTTAGAAGGCACTTGGATGGGTATATGCATAGGAAGGGTTTAGAGGGATATGGGCCAAAATTGGCAAATGGGACTGGATTAATTTAGAATATCTGGTTAGCATGAATGATTTGGACTACAAGCTTCTTCCAAGCTGCTTCCAAGCGATTGAGAGTTACAAGGTAGCCAGGAAGGATCTAAAGAGAGAGCTAAGAGCAGCAAGAAGGGGACATGAAAAGTCCTTAGTTGGTAGGATTAGGGAAAACCCAAAGGCTTTCTATAGGTATGTCAGGAATAAAAGGATGACCAGGGTAGGTATCGGTCCAGTCAAGGATAGTAGAGGGAAGTTGTGCGTGGAGGCGGAGGAGATTGGAGAGACACTAAATCAATACTTTTCGTCAGTATTCACTCAGGAACAGGACACTGTTGCTGATGTGAATATTGAGTCACAAGTGATTAGAATGGATGGCTTTGAGGTATGTAGGGAAGAGGTCCGGGGAATACTGGAAAGGGTGAAAATAGATAAGTCCCCTGGGCCTGATGGCATTTATCCTAGCATCCTCTGGGAAGCTAGGGAGGAGATAGCAGAGCCATTGGCCTTGATTTTTATGTCGTCATTGTCTACAGGAATAGTGCCAGAAGACTGGAGGATAGCGAATGTGGTCCCCTTGTTCAAGAAGGGGAGTAGGAACAGCCCTAGTAACTATAGGCCAGTGAGTTTCACTTCTGTTGTGGGAAAAGTCTTAGAGAGAATTGTAAGGAATAGGATTTATGAACATCTGGATAGGAATAATGTGTTCAAGGATAGTCAGCATGGTTTTGTGAATGGCAGGTCGTGTCTCACAAACCTTATTGAGTTCTTTGAGAAGGTGACCAAGGAAGTGGACGAGGGTAAAGCAGTAGATGTAGTGTATATGGATTTTAGCAAGGCATTCGATAAGGTACCCCATGGTAGGCTACTGCAAAAATTACATTGAGGGAGCATTAGAGGTTTGGATTAGGAATTGGCTGGCTGGAAGAAGACAGAGGGTAGTAGTTGATGGTATAGGTTCATCTTGGAGTGCAGTTACTAGCGGTGTTCCACAAGGATCTGTTTTGGGACCATTGCTGTTTGTCATTTTTATAAATGACCTGGAGAAGGGGCTTGAAGGCTGGGTGAGCAAGTTTGCGGATGATACGAAAGTCGGTGGAGTTGTGGACAGCGAAGAAGGATGTGGCAGGTTACAGCGGGATATAGATAAGTTGCAGAGCTGTGCAGAAAGGTGGCAAATGGAGTTCAATGTAGCTAAGTGTGAAGTCATTCACTTTGGTAGGAGTAACAAGAAGATGGATTACTGGGCTAATGGTAGGCTACTTGCTAGTGTGGATGAGCAGAGGGATCTTGGTGTCCATGTACACAGATCTCTGAAAGTTGCCACCCAGGTAAATAGTGCTGTGAAGAAGGCATATGGCGTACTGGGCTTTATTGGTAGAGGAATTGAGTTCCGGAGTCCTGAGGTCGTGCTGCAGTTGTATAAGACTCTGGTGCGGCCACATCTGGAGTATTGTGTGCAGTTTTGGTCGCCATACTATAGGAAGGATGTGGAGGCATTGGAACGGGTGCAGAGGAGGTTTACCAGGATGTTGCCTGGCATGGTAGGAAGATCGTATGAGGAAAGGCTGAGGCACTTGGGGCTGTTCTCATTGGAGAAAAGAAGGTTTAGGGGAGATTTGATAGAGGTGTACAAGATGGTTAGGGGTTTAGATAGGGTTGACAGTGAAAACCTTTTTCTGCTAATGGAGTCAGCTGTTACTAGGAGACACAGCTTTAAATTAAGGGGAGGTTGGTATAGGACAGATGTTAGGGGTAGATTCTTTACTCAGCGGGTTGAGATTTCATGGAATGCCCTGCCAGTAGCAGTGGTGGACTCTCCCTCTTTATGGTCATTTAAGCGGGCATTGGATAAGCATATGGAGGTTATTGGGCTAGTGTAGGTTAGGTAGGCTTCGGTCAGCGCAACATCGAGGGCCGAAGGGCCTGTACTGCGCTGTATTTTTCTATGTTCTATGATGTATGGCTCTATGACACTAACTTCAGTTGAAAGCTAATGAAAATAGCTTTGAGTCATCAAGGTCTACAGTGTAGAAGAAGGCCCTTTGGCCAAGTAAGTCTGTACTGGTCAAAAACCACCACCTAACTCTTCTAATCCCATTTTCTAGCAATTGCCCCTAGCTTTATATGCCTTGGTATAGTCGATGTACATCCAAATACTTAAATGCTAAAAAGATTTCTGCCTGCCCCATCCTTACAGGCAGTGAGTTCCAGATTCCCACCACACTCGTCAGTTCTATGCTAGCTATTATTCAGCTTATCATGCTCGACCTGATATTGAAACACATTCCAATTGTTTATTCGGAACAGTTTTATTTCCTGGAGTCCATCCCTGTGTGTAATTGACAGTAGGCTAGCTGGCCTACTGAATTAACTATTTGTCATGAGATTTGTCATTCTGAATGTTGGTACTAGCTGACCAATATTGAATACTTAGGATACTGAGCAACATGATCAAAAAAGTAGTGGTCCCTGCTCAACAGGTTGACAACAGACTGGAGACTGCAGGATTTCTAAAAGCCTTATTTCTGGTCAAAGAACCATTGGTCTCTGAATTTTGAATTAGACTAATAAAATGGGATTCATCTAGTCTTAGGGATACAATAAATGAAGTTACAACTACTTCCTCAAATGATTAGTTTTGAGTGAATTCTAAAAATTAGATTGACTTAATTGACCTAATGTAAAATAATTGCTCATAGATCAGTTAACAGTGGTTCAGAGTCATAGAGATGTACAGTATGGAAACAGACCCCTTCGGTCCAACCCGTACATGCAGACCAGATATCCCAACCCAATCTCTAGTCCCACCTGCTGGCGCCCGGCCCATATCCCTGCAAACCCTTCCTATTCATATACCCATCCAAATGCCTCTTAAATGTTGCAATTGTACCAGCCTCCACCACATCCTCTGGCAGCTCATTCACCTTTGAAGCATCAGAGAAAAGTTAGTGGTATACATCAAAAAGAGTATTTCTTCGTGAGTGAAGAGGCTGTTATCATAATTTATTATTCCAAATTCACTATATGTATGTATGTGTATATAATACATATATATGTTGGATTGATCCTCTCATCAATCAAGAAGTCTACTCAGGATCACAATTTTTTGCCAAGGGTCTTCAAGTGATGTGATCAGGTTGATTCTCAAACTTCAGGTCTTTGGGCATGTGGGACTGAATGTAATGAGATCAAGGTATTCTTTCCTATTGTGATGCGTTCTGTTTTACCATTAAGAAGTTTGGACTGAAATCATGTTGTGTCTTCATGGATAAGCTGTCACTATTTTGAGATTTAGATGTTCAAGAAACTTCCTCAGTCCTGCAACTGTTTCATAATAATGACAACTGCCTGGAGTAGGGAATCTGAACAGACTGCTTCAGAATTTGGAGTAGTGTCAAGCAAAGCTGGGTTATAGCCTCCGTTCAATTTGCAGTCTACCTGACAATTGCTGATGAAGTAAATAATTAACTGCTCACTGAAGTGTGTGTTAAATATAACCTAAATGGAAAGGTCTTCCAATTCAGTCAAGCCCAAACACCTGATTCATTGCATCAGCTCAACCTTCTACATATTGCATCAGCAATTGTTTGACAACAAAGATTTCCACGTGTGGAGAGCATTTGTCATCACTTATCCTTTTGTGAGACCCTGACTATGGATCAATGACCCACAGACTTCTAGAAAAACTTGACTAGCAATGCTTTGCCTACATTTTTCAGATTCAGTGGAATGACCACCAAAGTTGTTGTCCTCCTTGAAGCCATCTGTATAAGCATTCAGGTCAAACTTCTGCAGAATCAATTACGATGGACTGGACACCGTCCAGATTATTGAAAGGCATCTCCCTGGCCAGGTCCTATTTTCTGAAATCTCAAATGGCGAATTATCCAGGGAAAGGTGCTGGAAGTAGTTGGAAGACATTGCCATGCTTCAAGTAGAACTTCACAGTGGATGTAGGTTTGTTCGCTGAGCTGCAAGGTTCATTTTTCGACATTTTGTCACCACACTAGGTCACATCATCAGTGACCCTCCGGATGAAGCACTGGTGGTAGGGCCCACTTTCTATTTGTGTTTAGATTTCTTTGGGTTGGTGACGCCAATTCCCGTGGTGACATCATTTCCAGTTCTTTTTCTCAGGGGGTGGTAAATGAAATCCAAGTCAATGTGTTTGTTGATAGAGTTTTGGTTGGAATGCCCTGCTTTTCGGAATTCTCACATGTATCTCTCTTTGGCTTATCCTAGGCTAGATGTATTGTCCCTGTCGAAGTGGTGTCCTTATTCATCTTATATAAGAATACTAGTGAGAGTGGGTCATGTCTTTTTGTGGCCAGTTGATGTTCATGTATCCTGGTGGCTAGAACTTCACGATGTTCACATTAAAGACTGGAGGGGAGCTTGCTACCCCTTGTTCAAAATGCAAAGTTGGTATGCCATAACAAAGTGCCATTAAAGAACATGTTATTTTTGCTAACAGTGGTACTTGGAACTATAGAGATTAGGTTGTTTGCTCGTGTCTCTTTCTAACTCAATAAATACCCTGAGTAAGTTTGTGTACTTTGGTACATTAGATGTGTCACATGCTATGTTGTTACAGAGAATTAACTTAGCACTGAAAACAGTTGCAATATACATTGCAATGAGTTGGATAATTTAATGGAAAAGACAGCTCACGTTAAAATCTTTTAATTATAGTGCCCAACTTAAAACAATTAAAAGCACCCTCTCATGGCATCCTAACAGGACGATGCATTTAGTTGTCTAGCGCGCAACACCTCATCATCTACCTAGTACTGTAAGCCTTCAGGGCTGAACATTCAGTTTAACAATTTCAGAATGTGAACATCCTCCTCTACGTTTATTATCCTCCTCCCATGCCCTTAGGTCCTGTTATGGATAGATTGCTCCAAGCCCTGCTAATGAATTTTCAACCATTAGTCTATCTGTTTTGTACCCCTTCTCTGGACACAATCTCCATGTGCTGTATGTACACCGTCCCTGCAAATAAAAAGTCCTCCGCGTAAATAGATTCCTCTTTTCCAGCTGTTTTCAGTTCTGACAGAGTCACTGGACATAAAGTGTTAACTCCATATTACATTCTACAGATTTTGTCAGATTGAGTTTTTCCAGCTCTTTTTTTTTCAGATTTCCAGCATCCGTGTTTCTTTGCTTTTATTATAATACTGTTCTTTGTATACTTTTGTAGCAGCTTGCAAGACGAGTACAAAAACTGTGCATAATATATATTTCAATGGAGTTTCAAACTTCCTTAAGTTGACAAATTATACCATTGAGTGAAAAAGAACTATTGCAATACCTTTAATACTGGAAAAATAGACATATTCAATGACTATAGACAAATCAGTCAGAGATGATAAATCTCTTAGAATGTAATCCAATGATAGAATGCGTGAATATATCAATGGAAACCATCATGGACCTTCTAAAAGCAAGTCTTCGATGAATTGAGCAACATTTTGGCAATTAGGAACAAACTTTCAAAAGCATAAAAATAGAGTTTAACAAGAACTAAAAAGGGTAATGAAGGGTGATAATTTAGTAGAACATCTGCAAGCAGCAACTTTAACTGATACTGTGAAATAATGGCCTGTATTTTCAACTGGCCACATGGTTTTTTTCTGCAGCGCAAACTAAAGTTGAATATTGCAATTGTGTGGAATCCCGTAAGCAGCAAATTCTGAGGAAATTGCCTGAGAAATTGACGATTCTGTTGGGCAATTCCACCAGTGTTTGAATGCTCCATTTTAAAATCTGAATTCAGAGGATTCTGTTGCAGTTAATAGTTGCCCAGAGACAGTTGGACAATTAAATCTAGTTTAATACCTGGGTAACTGTTAAACTGAACTAAACTTGTGTACACACCCAATTACAGTAACCCCAGACCCCTAGAAGCCTGACTCAGAAATACCTGACTCTTCCTAACCCAAGTGTCAACAAAGTATTGATAAATTTGTTGACTTTTCCTTGTTCATCTATTGTTATAAGTGTCCTTTGATTTGGGCCAATAAAATTTGGGAAACAGAGCACGTACACGGTTTGGGGAAAGGGGCTGATTACAATGGGAGTGTGTGGACACGTTAAAGGGGAGAAGGGTTTCATTGAATCTTCTAAGAGAAAGTATGGACAGCATGGCTGAAAGCTACATGAATACATTTGAAGTGCTTTAAAAAACTTGCTTTCTTGTATGATATTAATGAATATTGACCTTTTAATATGTGAACTTTTAATTATGTGCCAAATGTTACTCTGCTACTGCTGTTTACGAGTAATGGTGTTTCATTTATTTTTAAAAAAATACTTACTCATTCAGTGTAGGTGTTTGTGGCAAGGCCAGCATTTGTCTCCTTGTACCGAACTGGGTGACAAGTTAAAATGGGACCCAATTGAAAATTGGTTTGTGAAACCAGACTTTAGTCTTTTGTTTTGCTTCACAAGTAATAATCTAGAAAGATCATGTTCTGGTGTTCATATGGATTTCATCCTGTATTACACAGCATTGAATGCTGGAATGCTGAGGTCACTTTAATTTAATGCCAACATATTTTTCTACTGTCCTGACAATAATAGAACTTGAAGGGCAAAATAATGTTTTTGTGCATTTAAGGTCTACTAATTTCACCCATTGAAGCATTTCTGATTCGCCCATTTGAAGTATTTGCATTTCCATACAGATAATAAAAATCCTTGATTCTTCTTCACAAAAATGCTTTCAGTTTTTTGTGTCTTTGGCTACTAGTTTTCAGACCTATTTGGCTTAGGGTACTTCCACTCCTGGTGATACAGACTCGATGCCTTTAGTGCAGATTCTACCAGTACAGAAATATTGTGACTCAAACATTGCTATGAAGGAATAAGTTGCTTTGTTGTCATTGTCTGCAATATTTGCTTTGTAATTTATCATGCAATTGATATCTGTAGAAAAATATTAGTACATTTACTGATTGTTTTCTTTAAATGGAGAAGTGGAGTAATTCGAACAAAAAAAAATAATCTTTCAGGGCAACATTTGATTTTTCATTTAAAAATTAGTGAACTTTTATCTTTCCTCTTATAAGAAAACTGCCTTTGGGCATTGCTGCTGTAAAAACATAATTGTTTTGACTCAAAATTAATTGCTTAGAGTTTCTTTTGGTTCTGGGCTATTTTCTGAAATGCATAATTGTGTGATCATCCACTTTCTTTACAAATGTTATCACACAATGTAGATGGTCAGGGTTCTGAAGAAGTCGGTTATAATGCTGTGAATTTTGGTCTGGTCGAAATAGCTAAATATGGCTGTTCTCTCACATACGTGTGTGTGTGTGTGTGTATATAATAGTAACCAAATGAAGAAACAAGTTTTTAATTATAGTATTGATCAATAGGCAAATAATATGTTAACACTTGTATAAACTTTAGAACAGTAATTAATTGTCTACATTGAGATAAAATATTGAACGTATCCTGTAGCAAAGATTTGATTTCCTTTAATACTATTAAATGAAGTGCAATTGTCATTTAATGAAAAGAAAAATATTCTTTTTAGATCATTTAACTATTGTTGAGCCCAATTGTAGTAAATCCAATTATATGTTGAACTGTTGCCATTACTTAAGTTATTAACTTTTTCCATATTGGTTCACTTTGGCTTATCTAACAGTTTTACATAATTCAGTCTATTGCTTTTTGGGGAGCTGCATGAAGTACTGATTTATGACAAGTCAGGATAAGATTGAGATCATTATCCCTGTTAAATTTTATTAATACTGACTTTGTATTCTGGTGGCCAAGGGTTTGTTTCTTCAAAGTTATTGCAATGTTTTAATCAACCCAAAGGGCTGAATTGTAGTATAATCTGCATCAAAAAATTTATAAAATGTTTATAGACTGAGTAATAAAACTGAAACTGTGACAATTTTGTAATAGCGAAAATAGACACATTCAGGAAATAAAGTTTAGTCAAAAATATTACTTAATATTGTGCAATACTGACATTTTTCCCCTTTTTTTAGGTTATTTTCACTGGTGATAATATTCCAGTTCATCCTCATGTTTACAGCAATGGACATATTTGCCTCTCCATTTTGACAGAAGACTGGTCTCCAGCTCTCTCTGTGCAATCAGTCTGTCTTAGCATCATCAGTATGCTTTCCAGTTGCAAAGAAAAGGTAATCCAAGGTTAGAGTCAAAGCTATAATTTATCATGCAAGCTGTTTTTGTGTCTTAAGAGTCTGGATTTTTTATTTAATTAGGATAGGGAAAGAAAAATGAGACATTCTCTATAATTTGATGTATTTTTGTTTGCATATTTTTTAAAAAAAATTCAGTTTGAAAATATGCTGCATATTGACTTGGTTCTCATGGATAATATTTTTTAGATCCTTCTTGTGAAGGAGGTCAGGAGAATGCATTGACACACTAAGTATAGTTGCTAGTAGTTGATTTAGAATGGCAGATTAAAACCTGGGATTTGGGAATTCATTGCTGTGACCAAAGTACATAGGAAACTTTTAAATGGCTTATTAAGAATTTCAAACGATTCACTCATAAGTTATGCGATCTGCTCCCTGATGGTTGAGTTATCAGTTTACTTAATATTCAACTGGACTTCACCAGTTTCCTCTTTTTCCCTTCCCCCAGTTCCAACCTTCCACCTCAGCACCATCCTCATGACCTGTCCTATCTGCCATTCTTCCTTCCCAGCTATCTGCTCTACCCTCCTCTCTGACCTATCACCTTTGTCTCCACCTCCATCCTCCTATTGCACTCCTAGCTACCACCTCTCCAGCCCCACCGCCCTCCCATTTATCTCTCCACCCCAGAGGCTCCACGCCTCATTCCTGATGATGGGCTCCTGCCCAAAATATCGATGACCTGCTGAGTTTTTCCAGCACCACTCTTATCTTGACTCTGATCTCCAGCATCTGCAGCCCTCACTTTTGTCTGATCGGATTATTTAGCCAATTTATCTTTGAACCCCAAAAGTTTCTTTACTTAAACTTAGGTTTGATGAGCAATGAGTCATTGTTTTATTGGCATCAATTACAAGGGTTGTGTGAGGGCTGTAAGCAGGTTGGAAGCGCGAACTATAAAGTGGAGAGATGATTTGATATGGTTTCAGAGCACCAACAGGCTCTAGTTAGATAATTTAAGTTGACAATAAGATTGGTAAGTTACTCTTGGCCTGATCCTATTACTGCCTTTATTAGTTTGGCAACAATAACATCAATTGTTTTTATTTTGAGGAGAATGTTATCAATTCATTTAGTCTAAACTTTATAGAAGTGTCTTGCTTTTAATGACCATCTAGGGCTTCAAGCAACTTTACTGTCAGCAGATGCTCAGTTCTAATGTCCATCGAGTTTTTTTTTACAAGCCAGGGTCCAGAAATAGCTGTTGAGTCAATTTCATGTGGAGTTGTGTGTGAGCATTATTTAAAGTCTTATGATATCTTAATCTGAAAAACATTTTCTTTGTAGAATCTCAAATAGTACAAAATATTTTCCTTCGCATTCAGAGGGAAATTTGGTGGAAGATTTAGTGTTTAGCCTATTATTTTCTATAATTAAAAGATTCAGTTTCTCTTGTCAAGGAGTCTATTATGTATTTATTCTTCTAAATATGTTAGTATTCTTGTTTTGTAACTGTAAGCATTAAGTAGATCAGAATGTGTTTTGGAAATGCTTGGGATGGGTGAGTATCCACAACTACCACCCAATTCTCCCCTTAATGTTCCATACATAGGCTAAATTCAGTGCTGCCTTTTTATTATTCCTATTGTATGCCATTGATTGAAAAAAATCAGATTTAGAAGATACAAGAAAAGTTCTGGATTTCAGTGATTATTTGTTGAGAGTTCTCCAATTACAAAACAATTTGAATCAAATCTTGCATGTAGTAAAATGATTGAAGTCTCTACCTACCATCAAAATGCTTGCAGTCCACAATTGTGATGAGTATTTAACAGTAGATCAGCAGTTGAATGGTGCGAGTGCTAAAACGCTACAGATAATCACTGATTTACTCCCCAGAGTATGCCAGGGTTGTTCATTGATATGTTACTTGTGGTATCAATGCTGTTAGATTTGGGGTAAATAAAGTAGCCAGGATTCTGTGTTGGAAATGGATAGTGGGGAGCGAGGATCAGGCTTCACGTGCTACTCATTGCCAACGCACAATATTGAAGAGATTGCACAACAGTAATGACAACCTGAGCAAGACAGAAGAACAGCTGCACTCAGCAGGGACTAAATATATTCAAAAGATTGGGGAACGTTAGTGAGGACAGTACATTTTGTTACATATCCTGTTCTATAAACTTGCCCGTACATCTTGCCTTGTCAAATACTGGATACCCAAGGTCAAAAACTCATAGTTCACCCTTACAAATATATGAAATTAACTTCAGAGTTGAAATGTTCAGTTTTCCTCAGGTATTTCCACAAAATGAAATTATCAACTTTAAGGACATAGCCGTTAATGACAGTAATTTTCATGTAAGTGCATCTTTAATCTTGTTTGCAATTTTAAGCGATACATTTCTTTGACAGTTATTTTACCTTTCTCTTGTTGCTTTGTTAAATTCTGATCATTGCCTCTCTTAACCTGTTTTAGAGAATGACAATGTCAGATGAATAAGGATTTGTTAGTTGCATTGCTGTCTCCATGAAAAAGTGGCTTACTATGTTGAAGAGTTTCTGTTTTGATGAAGAATTTGAGAGTCTTTGTGCTCGTGATAAGATCTCAGGAATAACAAATTCTGCTTGAACAATGAAGAAATTAGATGAGATAAGCTTGTTTCTGGACTTCCAGTTTGAGGGTCCTATTGTAGTTTCTATTGTATCTATGAGAATGAACCTGAGAAGTGTGCGCTGGGGTGAGAGGAAGTCATTGGGAGGTAATGCGTGTGCAAGTTTGAAAGGATGAAAATCATTTAAGTGTGACATCAGAGGAAAGCTAGTTAGTGATTGAGTGGTGACTGTTTCTTTTTTCCCCTTCCTACTCTGGGAGACTAAGTGAAGCTGGCAACTTGAATGTCAAATATTTTAACTGGAATTTTTTGAAGTGTGGAAACTGAGAGCTTGGATTTTTAAAAGAGCAGGAGTTGAGAGACCAAGCTTTGCGAGAACTGAAGCGAACTTATCTAGATTAATCAAGCATGAAGTAAGTGTAAATTGATTGATTTTTAGCTTTACAGATACTATGGTGGTGAAGCTGATTATACCATTCATAATTTAATTACAATCAATACTCATTAATAAGATCCAATGGTAAAGTTTTATAATTAAATAACAAGGGATAGTGACACTAAAATGCCCTGAATGTTCCAACTAATTAATCTAAGACATTAGATAATTAAGAGTTACATTTTAAAAAAATTCCGTTAGTTTCTACGTAATGAAATAAAATTAGTTTAGTAGAAAAGCAGCTGATTGGTGAGTAACTGGTAAATCTTTTAGTTTTACTTAGTTAATAAATAGTGCCATGCATGAGCAACTAGGACCCATGAAGTGTGCATCCTGATCCACAATGGAACTTGAGGATGCTTCTCTTCTGGATAATGATGAACGCTGGAAATATCAGTTGTAGTGACTTGGGCACTGGATTTTGGAGGTTGAGCAGCAGCTGTGGGGTTGAGTGTGTGGATAGCATGTGTATAGATGTTGCTCTGCAGTTCAGGGTTTGCAGGTGGAGAGGGAGCTAGTAGCCGCAAAACATTGAGAACCAGGCAGGTTGCGCAGGAGATCCCTGTCGGCGCATCTTGCTCTCCAACCAGTTTTCAGTTCTGAATACAAGTGATAGCTTATTTGTGGAATGCAGCCAGTACAAGGCCGATGGTACCATAACTGGCTCAGCTGTATGGGAGAAGGGAGAGAAGTAGTTACAGTAAGATTGGAAAATCAGTAATGCTACAGTCATTGATAGTTAGGAGATCAGGCAGATGTGAATACAATATGGTATGTTACTTTCCTGCTGCCAGGCCCAAGGTGGTAACTAAGTGACTGCAGGGCACTTTTTGAAGAAGGGTGAATAGCCAGTGATAGCAGTCCAAGTCAATACTGTTGGCATGGTCAGAAAACTTTAAGGAGCTAGGTAAGAAACTAATGAACTGAACCAAAAAGATAGTCATCTTAGAGTTACTTATTCGATCATGCTGAAGTGAGTATAGAAATAGAAGGATGAGTATGTGTCTGGAGAATTGATGAGGTGAAGAGGGAGAGAGAATGAACAGCTGGGAAAACTTGAGAATTCCTGGCATCTGGAAGAGTTCTAGAGAAAAATGGATCTGAGCAAGCTGAATGTGTTGCATCTGAACGAAGCTGGAGAATTGCACAAAAAAGGGTGCAATAATAAGGCTAGCAAATACAGACCAGTCCATTTAACCTTGCTGCAGGTTACAAATTAATTGTCACTTGGCAAATGTTGATTGAGGAAGGAAAGTAACACAGAATTCATCATATTTAAGGTATGTATTGGAGTTTGTTTTTGCTGTGGCATTGATGAAGGTAATGGTGATGATATGATGCACATGAACTTTAAACATCATTTGGTAAACTGTTTCACAATTGATGTTTGTTATAATTAAGAGTCTGGAAATAAAAGGGACAACAGCCAGGCATCAGTTTTGAAATTGACAACTTATTTATAGGTTATAGTAATTTAGCCTGTTGCATGTGCTTTTGTCTGCAAAAGCAAATCACCTTGTGCAATTCTCTGCCTTCCTTCTCGTTATAGCAATAGCCCTGTATTAATGCCCTTTTATTCTTAATATTCCCATTGAAGGGAGCAGTTTCTTCTGAAATACTGTATCCAGACTCCCCATAATTTTGAATATCTCTTTAAAAACCCATCACAGCCTTTTCCAAGAAGAGCAAATCCAGATGCTCATCCCTGGAACCATTCTTGTGAACTTTTTCTGCACCCTTGCTACCATCATCTCATTCTTCCTAAGGTGGAGTGTCCAGAACTTGATACAATATGCCAGTTGAGGCTGAATGAGTGTGAGGCAGTGCAAGAAAGTGAGCAGAAATTATGAACTACCTAAAACTGGCTCTTAAAGCTGATTGTTGTACTTGTTCTACTAACCTGCTGAAATTAACTAATCTTACACTGATCAGAAGCTGAACATGGTGTCTTTCAAGACTGTATTTTCCCAAGTTAAAAATCTCACAACACCAGGTTATAGTCCAACAGATTTAATTAGAAGCACTAGCTTTCGGAACGCCGCTCCCTCATCAGGCAGTTGTGCAGCAAGGAATCAGAATCAGCAAAATAAACAACTCTTATTGAAATAGCATTTTTAACATAGAGAACCTTTCAGTGCCTCTCCGGCATAAAGAAAGCAGACATAAGTCTTTGTCAAAGAGATATGTTGATGAAAATGGTAGAGAAATTTAGGGAGTGAGCCACAGATGTAAGGATACTGAAGGCATTGTCACTAGGGTGGGAGAAATGTACAAGATGCAAAGGAGTATGGTATATCTGGAGATGCTGGGAATATGAGAATAAAGCAAGTAAAGGAGGAATTTAAGACATGTAGATTTGGGGCATGGAGAGTTAATGTCCAGTTCAGTTGGCTGGATTTCTGTTTTGAGGCCTACTGATGCCAATAGCATTGTTTCAATTCCCATCGTGACTCTCGGATCAAGCCACCACCAGCTGTCTGATTTTCTCTAGTGGAAGAGCAGTCCTATGGTCTGGTAAAACGATAACATATTTGTCTTCCCTTAATATGCACTACTTAGGATGGAGTGATGGGCAAGTTGGTTTTTGTGTAGAAAATTATGAATATGGCAGATATTTGCATGAATCACATTTTCTAGATCGTGAAAGAATTGAATCTGCAAATTTGAAATTGTCAAAGCTGGAAGTAATAAAGGCATCTAATGAGGGTATGGGCAGTAAAAGGTCTAAAATAAGAATGCTCAGTTTTGCTAAAAATCAGTACAGGGGTTCT
The DNA here is from genome assembly GCF_020745735.1 of Hemiscyllium ocellatum. Lineage (NCBI taxonomy): Eukaryota > Metazoa > Chordata > Chondrichthyes > Orectolobiformes > Hemiscylliidae > Hemiscyllium > Hemiscyllium ocellatum. The sequence goes on along the minus strand of NC_083404.1, from coordinate 12,413,366 downwards.
AGTTTAATTAGAATTAGTATTGATATTTTTTTTAAAAAAACTGCATCTTTCAGTTACCAGGATTCTGGACAGTTTTGCCTCTTTTGCCCAGAAAAGAGTAATACCTTAGATCTACTGTCATGAAATCAAAATCTAGAGACCTCTGTAAAGAAAGGAAGTATATCACTTCTATTTGTTCATGCAGTGCAGATATCACTGTCCAGGCAGGCATTTATTGCCCATGGAGAAAGTGAGGACTGCAGATACTGGAGATCAGAGATGAAGAGTGTGGTGCTGGAAAAAAATACAGCCAGTCAGGCAGCATCTGAGGAGCAGGAGAATCAAAGTTTTGGGCAGAAGCCCTTCATCAGGAATCCAATCAGTTGGCTCAATAGACAGGTACTGAGGAAGGAGATGTGGTTGTGGGAGCGAGTCTGCTTCAGGGCAGAGGAAATGACCTGGGGGTGCAGTGAGAGCACGACTCAGATTTTTGTAGCGGGAGGAGGAGAACTTCTTCAAGGAAGGCATCCTTGGAAGAGGCTTTGCAGTAAGGTTATATTCAACTGGGAGAAAATGAGGACTGCAGATGTTGGGGATCAGAGTTGGAGTGTGGCGTTGGAAAAACGCAGCCAGTCATGCAGCATCTGAAGAGCAGGCGAATTGATGTTTTGGACACTAGCTCTTCATTCCTTATGCCCAAAACGTCAATTCTCCTGCTTCTCTGATGCTGCCTGATCAGCTGTGCTTTTCCAGCACCCCACTCTTCAACATTTATTGCCCATGCTTAATTGTCCTGAAGGCAGTGGTGAACAGGCCTTAGCCTGCAGACCATGTGACATACATTTATACACAATTTTGTTATGAAAGTAATTCTAGGTTTTTGATGCAGTGCATTGAAGGAATGACAGTATAGTTCCAAGTAAGGATCGTGTGCACCTTGGAAGGGAATTTGCAGGTAGTAGCCCATCATGCTCCTTACGTGTACTTTGTATGCCTTAGGGAGTTAGGAAATGAGCAGCATTCCCAACCTTTGATATGCTGTTGTAGTTACAGTATTTAGATGGCTCATCCAGATCAGTTTAAGATCAATCGCAAGCTGTTATGATGTTACTTCATTAACTTTAAAGACAGATAGTTACATTCTTTTAATGGAGGTGTTTATTGTCACAGCGTGCTGGGGTAGTGCACTGGTAATCAAGCTTCTCAATTCCCAGAGTCGTTCAAATTTTGTTGATTGAACCCAAGTTTAAAAAAAAACTGATGTCAGTTTTCAGCATTTAAGAAAACAGCTATTTATCGCAAACCGATTTACTTTTAACGGATAGCTGAAAATCCCACTCATTACTAGCGCATCAATCTTTATAATTTAAACAATACCCCTTTTTAAAAAGAAAATTCCACACACAAACAGCCAGACAAAGAACCAAGACCACACCTAAATAATACGTTTAGAGAAAAAAGCCTCAAAAACCAATGTTGCTGAAGCACAGTTATGGCACCAGTGCAGATTACTGGAATCAATGAAGTCCTTCTGTATTCTCTGCTTCCTTCCGACTGTGTGAGCATGACCCAGAGTTGTGGAGTTACCAATTCTCTCACTAGGTGTGGATTCAACCTATCATTATCTCTGAAAAGGTTTCCCCCTTTTCTTTTCAAGAAGGAAATCCAAGAGAGAAACTAGCTGCTTGGCATCTTATTTTATTTCTGCAGTCTCAGAAGGAGGAAGAGATGTTTTCTCATTCAATGGCTACTATTTTTGCTGTAGTATCCAAACACACAGCTGGTTTTGGGCTAATGGCTACAATCAAAAGGTGACTATGTTGTTTACTCCTGCATAGAAAACAAAAACTAGCCCTGCTTGAAGTAATCAAAAGTCTGTTGTTGCGCAGAACTGTCCACCCACAGAGCTGAAATGTCCAATAGCCTCCCCAACTGGTTCAATGAGGCCTCTTTGCAGATGCAATTTACGTTCCAGTAATTTGTTTTATCAAAACTGCACCATTTTTTCTCTTTAAGGTAATATCTTTGCCAATTTAAGCCCACTGTCCAAAAATAAAAGTGGTCTTTGCATTATTGCCTGGCACTTATCTGCATGAACATTACTTGCCACTTATCAGCCCAAGTCTGATTGTTGTCCAGATCTTACTGCATCCATACTTCTATATCAGAGCAGTGTTAAATAGTACTGAATACAGTGCAATCATCAGTGTAGATCCCCACTTGCAAAATAAGAGAAGGTTAGTGATGAAACAAGATCTCGTGTGTGTTGTCATGAAGTCAAACTCTGGAGACTTCTGTCCTGGATTTTAAAACGAAAACCTGAAACGCTCCTTCCTAAAGGTGCAATGGGTGCACCCACATGACCCAGACTTTACAATTTAGTAAGGACAGTATTTTCTAGAGGTCAAATCCTGGAACTATAAGTGCACATTCCATGAATGAGTTTAAAAAGTGAAATTCCTGCGGTGATGTCTTGGGACTGAAATGATTGACCTCCAGCAACTACTAATTTTATTTTATGACTTTAATCAGTAGAGAGTTTTACCTGAATGGCATTGATTTCAAATTTGTTAGGCTTTCATGGTGAAATGCTGTCAAATACTGCCTTGATATGAAGGCAGTTGATCTTCCCCAATTTCTGGAATTCAGCTCTATCTATGTTTGAATTGAAGGCTATAATGAGTTCTTGTCTAAGTGGCATGGGCTGGATAAGTCAGCTGGTTACTGCTGAATAAGTGGCACTTGATAGCACTTTCAGTAACACATTTATCAAATGAGAAAGGGTACTAAGTGGTACTCATTCCTCCTTCATGAGATGATGGACAGTTAACCATATTGTTGGAGAGACGAGTATACCATAGAGAGTAAGGGCAGCAAATTTCTAAAAACTAAGTGAAGTGGGCCTGCAATGACCTTTAGAACAGCTGTGCAGCTGAGAAGGAACATTGTTCACAATGAAGTTGAACAATTTTCTATTTTTCATACCTATCATTAACACCTATTCTGTATTTCTAACATTCCTCTGCTGCCATTAGCAATTTTTGTATTTTGCTTCAGGCACAGTTGCCATCTGTTCTTCTTATACCTTTCCCCCTTTGTCAACAGCATAAATACCATAATTTTCCTGCCCCCTTCAATTATGAAGATTAGTCATATTTGGCTCAAAATCTCAGTTCTGCTTCTGTCTCCCCAGATGTGGCCAGACATGCTGAGTTTCTCCAAAACATTGATTTTATTTCAGATCTCCAGCATCTCAAATATTTTTTATATTAACTGAATCTATTTGTTTAACCCTTAAGGAGCTGCTATATCACCAAGTTGTTTGGATTTCAAATTGTTTATGTGCTCTGCAAATAAGGATTCAAAAGAGCAAAGTTGGATGTGAATTACTGAGAAATGTGTCAATAGAACTATGATAAACTGGGAAAAAAACGAGAGTAAAAGAAACTTTTGTTTCCAGCCCCGTGTGAATTTGAATTGAGGAAAGACAGACTTAAAATTATATAGCCTTTTATGACTTCCTAACTTCCTGTTTAGCCAATTAAGTATTTTGGAACATAGGAAAAATGACAGCCAATTTGCGCACACATTCACACAAGGAAGTGTGCAATGACCCAGAGGATGTGTTCTGTGATGTTGGTTGAGAAATAACTATTGTCCAGTGTTGTGGGATTTTTTACGTGTATCTCAAAAGGACAGGTTTTGGTAAATGTCTCTTCCGAAAGGTAGCACTTCCAGCATTGTGGTACCTGTACTGGCTGTGCAAGAGGTATGCCCTCAGTACGATATACAAGCGTTAGTCTTGATTTTGTGCTGAAACCTAATTAGAATTTCTGCGGTTAGGGTCAGGAATGGAAGAAAAATCAATATGAAAATGTCGCAAAGAAGTTTTTTTTTTATTTCATGGGATGTAGACTTTTATGGCAAAGCCAGTATTTGTTATAGCCAATCTTACAATGATCGTATGCTGCCATCATGAACTAGTGTAATTCATGTAGTTAAGGTATTCTCAAGAACAACAGTTTGGATTCTTGAAGGTGTGAAAAACAGTTTTAACAGTACAGTTTCCTTTCTTCATGACTGGTTTCTTTGTGTGACTAAATATTGCCAGATTGGCTACCATATTTGCATTTCCGCCTCAAACAGAGATTGTACCTTGCAGACTCTCAATAGGTCAAACAATAAGTCAACAAACAAACATGTTTTACTTTTGCAACCAAAATCATTATTTCCCGACTTATCAGACCCTCCTCAGTTTTAAAGGCCACTTGAGTTAGTGTTTGTTGCAAGGAATTAGGGACATGATCAAGTCAGGTTGCTGATTCTGGAATCAATACTGAGATTGGTGGGAACCAAGATGGAATTGATTGTACACGCACCTCAGTTCTCTTAGACTACAGCTCAATTTTGTAAGAGGCTGATGGGTCCTATCTCTCTCTCTCTCTCTCTCTCTCTATCTCTCTATCTCTCTATCTCTCTCTCTCTCTCTCTGTTGCCCTTTGTCTCTCTCTATCACTCTCGCTGTCTGCTGCTTGCTCTCGTTGACTTATTTTCACATGCTCCCTGGTGCTCTCTTTGTGGTGCTCACTCTCACTGACACACTCACTGGCTCTCTGGCACTCATTTGTGCTCCATGGCTTTTTGTCACTCACTCTCTGGCTCTGGCACTGTCTCACTGGCCCTCTGTCTGGCGCTCGCTCTCACTTGCTCACTCTCACTGGCTGTCTGACATACACTTACTGGCTGTTGCTCTCTCTTTCTCTCTGGTGCAATACTGGCACCCTCCCTCTTTTTTTTGTCTTTTTCTCTCTATCATTCTGGGTGATTTATATACTTCAGATAATGTAGCTTAACCAACATCATCTGTCCTTTTTAATATGCTTGTATGACCTCAATATGTGCCTCCCATATGCAGGTTATGACTCTTGGAATACTGAAAATCAGGTCTATTTAAATTCAGAACTAGGTTTACATGGCCAAACAGACTTGTGTTTCCTACTTGTATGTAAGTAAAGTAATTCGCATCTCATCATTTTTTCCCTCCTGACTAAAATTATATTGATTGAAAATTTGGGGCTGTAGCTATGCATATGCATATGGAACACTGATACCCCCCCACCACTGTTTCCAAATGGTCTCCAGAGTTGATGACTTTGTGGAAATCTGGTCTATGTTTACACTCTAAACAGTGGTGAACACAGAAGGAAAGACTAATCACCCATTAAAGCCTGTTCTGCATTTCAGTTTGATCATCGCTGATCTGTATCTTGGCTCTCTTGACTCATCTTCATTTCACTTCTCTGACAAAGTCCATCCATTTTAGTTTCAAACTTTTCAACCTCAACAGTCTATTGGAGAGAGAATTCCAGATTTCTACTATATTGGTGAAGAAGTGCTTCCTGACATCACTTCTGAAAGGCCTGTCTCTAAAGGTTCTGGAATTGACCGTGCAGAGAAAGGAGTTTGTCTCCAACATTCCTGTCAACTCCTCTAGTCATCATAAACACTTGAGTTTGAACAACCATCAATCCTTTATATTCAGACTGTGCAAACTCTCAACACAGTTTAGCCTTTTTGGCCCAGTACTTTCTCTGCTGAATATTCCTCCAAGTTCATTATATCCTTTTTGAATTGCTTTATCCAGCTGTGAATAGCCTTCTAAATAGGCTAACCCTTACTTACTTTATTTAGCTGGAGCATTATTTCCGTCACTGTTCCTCTGGAGACAAAACTTATTATTCCATTATCCTAGTCTAATGATTTCTGAATTTGGCTGCTGAATCTCTGTCTTCTATGGTTCCCAGCTTCTAAATATTTAGAAAGTATTCTGATCATCTTGAATTTAAAGCAGAATACTTGGTCCTTCCACTTTCCCACTGCATGGGGATTTGATCAATGAAGTACAAAACAGGCTTGTAACAAATCAATTTTTCATCAGGCCAGTTATCCTTTAATTTTTCAGACTTGAAAGGTTTTGCTGAAATTTGGAATTTTAAATCAAATAAAAAAGGCAGTGAACGATTTTCCACAGGCTGTTTGAACCAGCAACTTGAACTTCTTGTGGAGGGAATATCATGCTAAATAGGTTGCTGATTCATTAAAGTTATTTTCAACTTTTGGGGACAGATCAATCTCACCAGTCCATGTGCCAGTTTTGTCTGTTAATTTAATTCATCAATGTCTCATTGTAATTTTGTACTCCCCTTTTGTATATTTGCTGCACCACCAAGCTTTGTGTTTTCAACAAACTTTGACAGATTGATATTCTTTAATCTAAGAAATTTGTAGCTATAGTGAAAAGCTGAGGCCCCTGTACACCACCCCTGGTGGATAGTATTAATTATATCCCATCTATTATCACTATTGTTTCCAACCTCCTGAATAATATCTCACCAGTTTCAGTAGGATGTGTCCTATTGCATATGTCTTTCTTTTTAAGAACCTGGTTTGTTGAATGTCTTCTCAAAAATCAAATAATTAACCAATGAAAACTCCCCTATTAACAAAATTAGCTCTCTTTTTCCAAAAACAATTATCCTTCCTTTGGTAATTGTTATTATTTCACTTGTTCTATGTGAACAGCAGCAAACTTCATTTGATATGCTTTTGCAAAATAGTTGCACCCCACCCATATCGCACAGCCAAACTGATTGCCTAGCTAAAAGCAGTGTGGAGCTCTGATTGAATAATATTCACCTATCGCTTTCTTATGCAAAACAATTGTAGAAAATTGCTATTATAACAAGTAGGGGTTTACATCCTTGCAGTAGTTGGTTGTGGCTGGTGGAATGCAGTTTCAGATATTAGTGTTAATATTATCAATTTGTCTGCTTTATTACAGAGGCGGCCTCCTGATAATTCATTTTATGTAAGGACGTGTAATAAAAATCCAAAGAAAACAAAATGGTGGTATCATGGTAGGTACAGTGACTTTAGACATTGTCCAGTATGTTTGTCTGAATAAGAAGACAAAGGTTGGACTTAATTTAAAATTGTGTTTTTAATTGATGAAGCATTTGTTTTTCCCTCAATCTTCAGCTATAATAAATACAAATTTAACAATGCTTACATGAAATTCTGTGTTTTTGATTTAGTCACTGAAATTATGAAATTTGAACAGGAATGGGAATATATGGAGCAGGCACACTGACATAAAGGCTCTTGTTAAGCACATGTTGCAAATGTGCTGAGTGCATTAGGTTTTGCTGCAATGCTTTTTAGAGTCGACCAGTAATTGTCCCAGTGACTGTCCTTTGTTAATGGTGAGTTTTCTGCTTTCTGATCTATACAGTACGATTGCTACATTATCAGGAGAGGGGAGAAAAAAATTGAATATATTGCTACTAAATTCTCATTCAGGTGTAGCTTATTAAGTAGCTATCAAGTTTGAGAAATACATGAAACATGGTTGGGATAGATGGTTAAGGTGCTTTTAACTGGATTTTGTGAAATTAAAGCAGTTGACTGTATTGAGTAACTTTGGATCAAGTGACAAATAAGGTTGCATCTTTAACTCAGTATAAATGCTGCTCATTTTTCTATTGGATGTATGGGAGAAGGAGTTTGATTTGTAATAAGGTTATGCATTAAAAAATTAATGGACACATGGAAAACAGTAGTTCTGTTTTATCAATTCATACTGCAATTTCAAAACTCAACCAGCTTGAGAGATGTTCAGAGAAACTATTTTCATAGATGAGAAGAATTGGTTGTCTGGAAGTAATAAGTGCTGCTTGTTGGTTATGGAGGCACTGACATAAATTAAGAACAAATCAAATTCTTGATCAGTAAAAGAAAGAAAAGTGGAACCATTTTTGTATGCCCTATATGATGTTTTCTTCATATTGCATTATATTTATTTAGTATTTATTATAAGTTGCTAAGTAATTTGGTGGGTTTATGTCATCCACAGTAAAGTGCAAAATAGTAAAACTAAAGCCAAGCATTGCCATTGGAATCTATTAATGTTTTCCAATGGCAATATTTCCCTTTGAAACACACTGTCAATCTCTTCCCATAAAAGGTTCTAATGCCTCTGATTATTCTTGTAAGCATTGCACCTTGTTTTTTCCTTTGGTAATCTTAAAGAAACCTCAAAGGAAAATATGAAGAATTTTAAATGTTCTATAAAAGGACATTACATGGCTCTTTTAGAATGCATCTTATTACCTTTTCTTACTTTAGCTCAGTCTTTTTTATTCATTCGTGCGATGTGGATATCGTTGGCAAGACCAGCATTTTATTGCTCATCCCTAATTACCCAGAGGGCAGTTAAGAGTCATCCACATTGGTGAATCTGGAATCACATTCAAATAGAATGTAGAATTCGAATTAGATTTTATTGTCACGTGTACTCAAGTATAGTGAGTACAGTGAAAAGGGTAAAAAGTCACCATTCTCAGTTGCCATAATGATTACGAAGCTAGAACTTTTAAAATAAAGCAACAACTGAAATAAAAGAAAGCTAAAGGTTGGCAGTTGCTCTAATGGACATTAGTGAAGCAGATGAATTTTTAGAACAGTCAGCAATTGTTTCATGGTCAGCATTAGACTCTTAATTCCCAGATTTGTTTTGAATTCAAATTCCATCGTTTGCCATGGCCGGATTGGAATTCATTCTCCTCCTCCTTCTCTCTTCTTCCCCCCCCCCCCCCCCCCCCCCCACACCCGGAATGGTAACCAATAAGGCGATTAAATTGGATTAGATTCCCTACAGTGTGGAAACAGGCCCCTTGGCCCAACAAGTCCATACCAACCCTCCAAAGAGTAACTCGCCCAGTCCCATTTCCCTCTGACTAATGCACTTAACACTATGAGCAATTTAGCATGGCCAATTCACCTGACCTGCGCATCTTTGGATTGTGGGAGGAAACCCACGCAGACACTGGGAGAATGTGCAAACTCCACACAGACAGTCGCCCAGGGCTGAAATCAAACCTGGGACCCTGGTGCTGTGAGGCAGCAGTGCTAACCACTGAGCCACCAAGCTGCCCAAAGCAGAAATTGTTTGAGAAACACAGCAGATTTGCCAGCATCTTGAAGAGAAAACAGTGTTAACACTTCAAGTCCTATGCTCCTTCTTCAGAATTGGGTCAAAAATGGTATTTGTGCTCGTGGCAGGAGTGAGGGAGCAAAGGAGTGTGTGGGTAGGTACAGGGAGCCTAAAGAGAGAAGGGGAGAAAGAAATGTACTCCGACAGAGATGGTTGATTGTAAGCCAGGGAAAAAGAGAAGCTAGGTAGGTGATAATGGAGATTATGAGTAGTTGACGGGACTTAGGGTTGAGCAGTTAGCTAATATTCAAGGAAAGGGCGGTGTTCATGCTCTGAAATTGTTAAATTCAAAATTGAATCCTGAAGGCTGTAAGGTAACTTGGCAGAAAACGGGATGTTGTTCCTCCAGCTTGCATAGATTTTGCACAGGTGGTGTAGCAAGCCTGAGACAGGTTGTCATGGGAACATTACTGTATTGGAGTGGCAGGCAACTGGAAACATGGGATCATTTTTACAGACAGAACATAGGTACATGCAAAGCAGTCACCCAGACTGTTTCATCTCTATGTTATGGAGGAGATCGCATTGTGACCAGCAAACACAGTAATCTAAATTGAATGAAGCACAACAAAGCCACTGCTTCACCTGAAAGGTGGCGTACAGCCTTGGTGAGGAAGGAGAAGATAAATGGGCTAGTGTTGCACCTTCTGTGATTGCATGGAAATGTGCTGTTGGGTGGTGTTGGGAGTGGAGGTGGAGTTTGAATGGTCTTATGCAATGCAGAACATCTAAAGTGAAGCAGTGATAACCTATTGTTAATTTTATGATCCATCCTTAGCTTATATTAATGATGTAAGATGAAAGCTTTTACACTTCTTTAAAACTATTCGGTAGATTCCATAGTATAACATACTGAGTATTTGTTGATGTGATTGCTTATCAAACTTAATTGAAACACCAATTCCTGTGAGGTGATTTTATTTTTAATACTCTTTTTGGATGCTGCCAGACCATACCAAATGTCCAGCTTTCCAGTACTTAAGTTTTTTTTCTGTCATCTTTCAATTCTAAAGCAAATTTCTTCAGAAGAATGCATGAAAAGACAAATGTGAATACTATGATGAATTGAAAAATTTACTGTCTGAACAATGGATCACTGTAATTTATTATAATTGGTACAGATTTAATAATTGAGCATGATGTATATGCCATAATCCTACCAGTGTTCTTATTCAGACCTCTCTTTATTTTACAGATGATACATGTTGATGTTCAGATTCTTGGAATCTGGTAGAGGAAAAAGTACTGCTGAGTCCAAAAGCACTTTGATCAGTCAATTTTTGAACTTTAACACAGACTTGCCTGCAGGCACTGAAAACTACTTCCTTTACTGCATTTCTACTAGTGTATATCAGGGCACATACTGATAGCTGGTTAAGTTCCTGCAACTGACCCTATTTCATTTATTAAGCAGTATTAATGCAGCACTTAGGAAGAAATCTTGTAATTTCAACAATAAATCATCTCTGTTGTTTAGTTTACTGTGAGGATATACCTTGTGAGAAGGTTTGAAACCCTCCTGTGTTGTGCAATAAATGGTTATTGGCGCATGCTTGGAGATTTAAAACAAAAGGAAATCTGTGCAATAAGAGCAAAGGGATCCATTTTAATTGACGTTTGCAACTGTATTATTGTACTAAGTTTAATGCATTGCTGTCACGTGGCATATTTTGCTGTGACAACAAATTTAATTCATTCAATGAAGCATTCCAAAACTTAAAATTTTTGAATACCAATTGTCTCAATTATATTTAATTTATTTTACTTGTGCCAAATTACCTTTTGAAAAATATTTTCTTCATGGGTATTTGTCAGGGTCATTGACTAGCCTTCAGTGTGGGCCTCATTCTCCCATTTTCCCAAAAAGACAGTTGTAAACTGGAACGCAACCATGATGTATTGTTTCACATTCATTTTGTTTCTCCAATGTCACACTTTTTTGTTGTCATACTTGAAGCTTCTGATATGAAATGTATTTTGAATGAAAAGTTGTTTTGTCATAATACTGTCTCCTGTAAATTATTTCACATGTATCTGACACCTTGTCTTTAATTCTTCATGCTCTAAAAGTTACAATCCATCTTGAAGGATATAATTAATGTTTTGACATATTACTTAAAGATGTTTAACATATATGTTGCTGTGTTGCAGTTTAATAGCTTCTCATTATGAAAAAGATAGAAGTAATCTTTGTTATACCATTATTTATGAATGAAATTAAATTCTGTAGGTTGGAATTTGAAAGTAACTGTAAAAATATGAGGCTTGAATACTCTATACCACTATTGCATATATTCTTAATGGCAAAATTAGGGCTGAAAGCTGGATGGAAAATGATTTCAGGGTGCACCTGTTGAAACCTCCAAAGATGATACCTGAGGTAGATCAGAGTGGTGATTCTTTTTCCCCAAAGGACTGCTAATCTGTGTAAGAAATATAACCTTTTGTGTACTGAGTCGCCTTTGTAGCATTCACAAATTGACATTTGTTGATATCGGCACCACCATTTTTGCAAAATTTCTAATATAAAATTCAGAGAAGTTGGAAACCATATTATTATTCATGGTAACCTGATAAATAAGACCAACATGGTCAGATAATAATTATTTTCAGTAATGCAACAGCTCCACTACAGGGTTAAATCATTAGTTATACGATCCCTTTCTCAAATATGCAAAATTGTGTTTTTTGTGTAAAGGTGTTAAAGAAAACCAAATATATTTAGCTTTCCATTTTATTTTAGTTTTATTGATCGGTAGCTTTGACTTCCCTATAAACTATTCACCAACAACTTCCATGAACAAAATTTAGCTGATTAATCAGAGCATAGCCAGCCACGCTTCTGAATTCATTGATTTTGGGCAACGTCTGTAAATACTGTCCTGTACTTCAGTCTGAAGTGCCTATATTACCTGTTGTTTGCCATATTATGGTCAAGTTATATTAGGGGTAAGGCTCATGACTAACACTTCAGGTTAAATTGCTTGCAAATCCATCTACTGGCTGAACATTTTCTTAAATTAGGATTGCTTGTTCATCACAGATTAAGGGAGTTTTAACATCTCAACAAATGTCCACTTTTTCAGATGGCATTTGTGTGAAACCACAATTTGTGTTTATTAAGTCAAAACATTATTTCCCCAATTATGTTTGGACATGGGCTGTGCAGCCTGCAATATTTTGGGAGAAATTTATCTCAACAAATTCTAAATACCTAAAATGCAATATTAAAGCATTATCCAGACATTTAAGTGTATAATTTGACATCTCTGCAGGACCAGTGTTAAATTTTAACTAGACTCAGCTTATCTTTTTTAAAAAACAAAATGCCAGCTAATTGACTTGATGTAGCCTGAATGTAGTCTATATTTGTACAGATCTTGCATTTGCAAACGTTTTAACAAAATGCTGCATTTACCATTTGTTAATATCATTGGAGGTGGAAATAATCTCATGGTTTGTGGTGTTAATTTGGCACTCTGGGTCAAAATTTGTATACTGTTAATTGTACCATATTTTGAGTGTTACACTGTGGAGGAAAAATACATGGCAATGAATTGGCTAAAGAAAAAATAAATCTTAGTTTTATACAATAGAGCACTTAAATAATAACATTTATTTCTGAATACAGCATAGTATACTACAAAGGATTTTCTAAGCATTGTTTTCACTTCTAAACATAGTTTTGACAACATTTTAGTAAATGTGTCATTAAATGGGGATTTCTTAGTATGCTCTGAGCAGGCCATATGTAGAATGTTCGTGCCATTTTTTAGAAATCTGGTAGATTTTCAGAAATCCTTTTTTCATCCCATCCAGTTCTTCCTGGCCTAGTAGTGAAGAATGTAATGAACTGCTTTTTGCCAAGAAGGGTATCTACTGAGAATTTAATTAACATTTTAAAATTCGATGAATGTTTGAGCTCTATAAATTTAGTATGTTCTGAACAGTGCCAGACTAAGTTCCCCGATGCTGAAAAGCTTGTGAAAATCTGAATAGTAATTTACCTAGAACAGAGGCTTAATCCTTCAATCTGGCTGTGGAAATTCTACTTATTTTAGCTTTTATAGCTGCAATATTATGTTGAAATTTGTGTTAATGTTGCTTGGTTTTGTTTGGATGTGAAAAAATGTAGATTGTTGCCAATATAGGCATTTTTTTTAAAATGGCCTTCCTGATTTAAGGATCTATAGGTGCATTCTTGTTATCTCTGGCCTTGAGATTTTATTCACCCAGCATTGGGTTTTTTGTTCCTTCCATTATCTAAATCCTCAGCAGCTAAGCAGATCAGGTGACTCCATTGTGCTAAACCTTAAAAATCATTAAAACTCAAAGTTCCAGCAACATGCGCACTAAACTGAAATGGCTGTGAAGTGAATGTCTTTTGGTTAGAGAGAGGATTCCTATTCCTGCTTGTTGTTCAGTTACTCTTGATAAAGAGATATGTGTGACACTGCTAGATCATATTTGACTAAGCTATGTTTTAAACGTGAGTAGCCCACCAGGGACATTCAGAATTGATTTTACTAAAGTAGAACATTGTTTATGACTGTGTACTGTTTTTGGATGTGTTATTAGCTTCAGAAGAAAAGAATGTTGGAAGTCCCTTGGACATGAAATTTTGATCCAGGGAAATCCTTCCATGTAGACCAGGAACTACAACCTACACGACTGAAACATTTTCCATGAAGTGATTTCTACAAATTTCTAAAAATGTTGTTTGTTGAATGTTACATGTGAGAGTTCGAATACTTTTAAAACTTTTCATGTGCAAAATAACTGCCCAAACATACCTCGTACTCTGTTCCCAAAGGATGTTCTGATCTACAAAATCACTGTAATCAGTAGTAGGATGAAAGTGCATTTTTAAAAAAAATTCACTTAAATATTTGATGTAACTGTTGGTAAATGCAGTGCCCAGTGCAAAACTTCACCATACGGATAGGAAGTTACCAGGTTCTACCCCCACACTTCTTAGCAAGTCCATGTCACTTAAGATTGCAGGGGAGATTTAACAATGAGATTGTAGTGCTTGAGGGTTGGGTTGAGGATGGAGGGAATAATGAGAGTTCTTGCATGTCCTCTCAGATCAGCTGCTCCTGCTGTAAATAAAAGTGTGGGTTTGGATGAGGCTTGTTTGAAATGGCCTCAAATCAGGAACTGTCAAATTGAAAATCACAGGACAGGAGTGAATCTGGGTGGGGAAGCCTCAATTTTGTTACTACATTCTCTGGTTCCTGCATATTGCATATTCCTTGATCTTCTGATTTCAGTTTAATTTTCATTCATTCACCTTTTTATGCTGTCATTTCTGTAAATGTTACTTGCAGTTTTTACTCAGTGGAAGAAAGAAAAGTGATGCACAGTCATGAGAATTCTTCTGTGAACATGTTGTTCAATGAATAATCACTTGTGTATTTTATAACTGGTCACATTCACCACCAATCGATTGGGACAGCTTTCATAATCCTGTCTAAGTTCTGTTCCCTTAAAAAAAATTGGTTTATTTCTAATGCAAGGACAATGACATGCAACATAGTTGTTTTGAAATAATAAAAGTTAACATTAAAATCCTAATGGTAGCCTTTGTCTTATGTGTTTTATTAAGACTTAAATGACAACACTCACTGTTAGAAAAATAAGTGTAGTGAATATTATAATCACCCAAAAGAATTTATTCTCGTAAGAGGTATGGCAACTTTTGAGGAACTTCTCATTTTTGTTTTGCACTGGTTAAAACTATTTTGCATCAGTTATTGCAAGTTTATTGCAGATCTTACTTAATACATTTTATACCTTTTTAACAATAGCACAAAGCTGTTGTCTTTGGTAGAGCTAGCACAGTTGTTTAGATACTGAGTTCTTCATGTGTACAAATATGTCCAGTCAGAATGCACTTTGAAAATAATGCTAGATCAACTATAACCTGGCATCTTGCCTGTTTATTTATGTAAGAATATATATAATAGTATGATGCATTAATTGTGATTTCTGATCACCTTATTGAAGTAGATTGTATTGAATTAATTAACTGAGGCGTTTTTTTGATTGATGCAACTGTGACTTAATTCAAAAGCAAATTTTCTAGCTTAATTTTCTGAGGATCTGTATTTGGAAGTGGGTCAAAGTAAGTACTCATGTTCAACTAAAGAGCCATTAATTTTGCCTTTATAACATTTTTCCCCTTTTTGACCCTATTTACCACTGTTTTTCAGTGATTGTTTACTCTGGCCTGTCCCATTCTGGGTATTTTTTATCCAAAGAGCTGACCTGTAATACTGCTATTACCTTTTGCATTGTAAGCTTACATTTCCCCTTTTTCCAAATCTTCCATCTCTTTCCCCAACACCCTTCCAAAATTAAGTAACCTCTCACTACTGCTGTTGTAAAGTGGTAATTTTGGTATCTCAGTCTCTTCTATTGAGACCAAGTGCCCTAAGACTCCTGAAACTGCTCCAAAGTATCCAATTACTAGCACAATTTAGGCTTTTATCAATTATGTAGCTTCACTGAGCTACCACCGAATTTCTGTAAGCTCCAATTTTTCTCAAACTTATCAAATACTGCTTGTTTCAGTTTCAGCTGCTCTGAAGTTCAATAGCACCCAGAGCTTCAGTTTAGTCCACTGGTAGACAGTCCTTTGTTTTGCACTATAGACCCACCTGTCTGAGGCATTTCTGAGGCATAATTGCCTGTTACGTGTTTGCTAACAGCAACACTTGTATTGTCTGAAGTCCATTCTACTTTAACACACCAGCTCCAAACCGCAGATATATCGCTTATTGGCAAATGTGCAAATCTGGACCAGAAAATTTTCTTAAGGTGTACCTATCACAATGATGATTTATTCTGCTCTGAGCTGATCTTGATCTGATGTTTGGAGGTTCGTGGAACGAGCTAGTTTAGCTCTAACTCCCATTGCTTCAAGCTTTGCAGAATGAGGTATCCAGCCCACCTGCTATTTCATAGATTCATCCCTTCCATTCAGATTATTTCTGAATTATTTTAGTATTTTGGCCATTCCCAGCTGTCATCCCCTTAACAAAACATAACCCCGAACTTAAATGTCATACACTTCAAGGTGCTCCATTTTTATTTATCCCATTTTCAACAATTAATTTTTAGTTTTAGGAATTAAAATTCACATGCACAAATGAACCATGTTCTAGATATTTTTAACATGGGACTTTGTATTAATTACTTTTTTCATCTCATTTTCTGTACCATAATAGTATTGAGGATTAATAGGGAAAGAATGTCTGGGGAAAATTGAAAACTATAAAGGGGGGACTTCTTTAAAGGAAATTAAGGCTCTGTTATAATCTTGGATTAAGTTTGGAATAATGTGCTCAAAGCTTTTGACAATTACTGCTCTATTTTCTATTGAACTAACTTGGGTCCATAAAATAGAAGCAAATGTTAACCATTCCCCCACACACCCAAGCCTGTTCTACCATTCAGTAAATCATAACTGATCTGTTGGTTTCACATTCCCATCTACCCCTGGATTAGTTCCATTCCTGATGAAGGGCTTTTGCCCGAAACGTTGATTTTCTTGCTCCTCGGATGCTGCCTGACCATACTGTGCTTTTCTAGCACCACTCTAATCTAGACTCTGATTTCCAGCATCTGCAGTCCTCACTTTCACCTTAGATTAACAAGTGTCTATCCATCTCTGTCTCAATAATATTCAATGACCTCCCACCTCTTGCTTTCTGAGGCAATAGAGTAAAGTATATCAGAGAAGATTGGCCACAAATTTTAAGTGGCACTTATTTCTGCACTGATATCCAAGAGGAACATCTTTTCCACACCCACCTTATCACTTCAATCCAGTCACCCCTCACTCATCTAAACTCTAAACAAGCCCAGCTTGTTCAATCTGTTTTATAAAGGCAGCCTCTTTACTCCAAGTGTCAATCTGGTAAAACACATCTGACCTGTCTCTGAATTTCACATCCTTCCTCAATAAGGAAGCCAAAATGGCACATATTGTTCAAGATGTGGTCTCCCAAATGTCCTGCATAACCAAAGCATATAACGCTTTTACTTGCTAGCCATAAAATATAGGAGCGGAAGTAAGCTATTCGGCTTAATATATCTGTTCAACTATTCAATAAAATCACTGCTGATCAGATAATCCTTAACTCCACTTCTTCCCCCCCCCCCCGCCCCTTCCCAAAAATAAAAAAAATCTACTTCAGCCTTGAATATACTTTATGACTTAGACTCTGCAGCCTTCTACAGGAAAGAATTCCACAGATTGATTGATTTCTGAAAGAAGAAATTTGCCCTTATCACTATTTTAATTGCAACACCAGCACTGCTCTCTGGCCCTTCACTAGTTTCAGGTTGCCATCCTGAAAATGTCACCTTTACTCCAATTCTGTCTTATGTAAGTTTGCCAAGCCTCTATCCATAGTACCCCAACACCATGCACTTTTAAGTAGCCTTATGTACAGTACCTTGGCAAATATAGTTTGGAAATTCAGGTATATTATATCAACTGATTTCTCTTTATCTATCCTGCTTGTTACCACCTCAACAAACTAATAAATTTGTCATGCATGGTTTCCCCTACATAAAGCCTTGCTGACTCTGCCTGATTTTATTATGTATTTCTAAATGTTCTGCTATCATGTCCTTTGTTATGCATTTTCCCAATGGCAGCTGTTAAGCTAACTAGTTTAGTTACCTGGTTTTGTCATTCTCAGTTTTTGAACAAAGATATTACATTGGTGATTTTTCAATCTTCTGGGACTTGCCTGTACCTAAGAACTCTTGGAAGATTAATACCAGTGCATCGACCAACTCTGTTGCTATTTGTTTTAAAATTCCAAGACGCAGCCAAAAACGTCCAAGGATCTTATCAACCTTTAGCCCCATTAGTTTCACAAATAATTCTCCAGCATTTATTGTTCTGCTTCTCACAATGGCCTGTACCATAACAACTAATGCAAAATATTTATTCAACTCTGCTACTAACTGCATCCCTGTTATTGTATCCCCAGTATCACTCTAAGGGTTCTATGTTCATTTTGCCTCCTTTTCCCTTTAATATAACTAAGGATGCTCTTACTATCCATATTTCTATGACTTGCTACTTAGCCTTGATTATGAGGAAAGGTGGCTTAGTGGTATTATCGGCAGACTGTTAATTCAGAAACTTGGGTAATGTTCTAGGGAACTGGATCTAAATTCCATAATTCAGATGGTGGAATTTGAAATCAATAAAAATCTGGAATTCAGGGTCTCGTGATGGCCATGAAACAATCATTGGTTGTCACAAAAACCCACCTGGTTCACTAATATATTTTAGGGAAGGAAACTGCAATCCTTACCTGGTCTAGCATACATGTAACTCCAGACCCACAGCAATGTGGTTGACTTTTAAGTGCCCTCTGGGGAATTAGGCATGGGCAATATATACTAGCTTAGCTAGCAATGCCCACACCCTGTGATTGAATGAAAAGAAATTGTTCTCTACCTGTCAATCATGCGTGAGAACACTTATGTTCCCTGCATTCGGAATTCTGCAGTTCTGCATTTAAGAAATATTCTTTTATTCCCCCCCCCCACCCCCCAGATCACCAACTTCGTATTTTCCCATGTTATATTCATTTTACCAGATTTTGCTCGCTCACTCAACCTATTTAAATCATCTGCAGCTTCTTCAAGTATTCTTTATAACAACGTACTTTCCTAGTTATCTTAGTGTAATTTGTGAATTTAGTTACCATAACTTCACTCAAGTCATTAATGTAAATTGTAAAAGTTCGAGGCCACAGCAAAGTCTCCTGTAGGACTCCATCACATTCTGTCAATCAAGGACCGTTGAGGCATACTCTGGTTGGCTGGCTGGCAGAAAATAATATCCTATCCATGTTAATATGTTCCCTGTCACACTGACTTTTATTTTCCACAATAATCTTTCTGATTTATCAAATGCCTTCTGGAAATTCAGAGAGTACATTCTACAGGCTAGCCTTAATTCACATTGTTACTCCTTCAAAGATCTCTCAGAAATCACTTAGAATGATTTCCTTCCATGCAACCATGTTGGCTTTTTATGACCACCTTGAATTTTTCTGTTAAAAATCACACAACACCAGGTTATAGTCGCTCCGAAAGCTAGTGTGCTTCCAATTAAACCTGTTGGACTATAACCTGGTGTTGTGTGATTTTTAACTGTGTACATCCCAGTCCAACACCAGCATCTCCAAATCTTGAATTTTTCTATGTGCATAGCTGTAATCTTTTTAATGATCAGTTCTAATATTTTCTCAACTTAGAGATTAAGCTAACTGACCTGCGGTTTGCTGTTTGCTACATCCCTTTCTTCTTAAACAAGGTATTGCATTTCTCCTTCCCAGGCTGATGGCACTTTGTTGAATTTATGGAACGTTGGAAAATTAATATCAATACACCTACTTTATTAATTTTTTTCACGACCCCTACCCAATACATCTACTTTATTAATAATTTTTTGAAGGATGAAACTTATTTGGACACAGGAACCTGAGCCCACAGCTCCATTTGTTTGCATAATTCCATTATGGTTGTGATTGGAATTTTGCTATGTTCTTCTCTTCCTTCTGCTTCCTCACTTACAGCTATTAATGGAATATATTTTATACCAACCATAGTGAAGACAAAAACAAGCTATTTATTAATTTTAACTATCATTTCATTATGTATTAATACCCTATTTTTCTCTCTTCCTTCTCTCTCTCCCTTGGACCAACACACACACACTTTGCTATTTTCATTTTCAAATGTAGAAACTTTTGCTTTCAGTGTTAACATTGCTTCTCTCAGCCTTAACTTCTTCCTCGAGATTAGTCTTTGTCACTTTCTGTCATTCTTTATGTACTGACCAATAATCTGATATGTCATTCAGTTTTGTGCATTTACTGTGCTTTTTCCTCAAGTCTAATGCTTTCCATAATTTCGCTAATTAATCACAGATGGTAGGTCCTCCCTTTACAATTTTTCTCTGTAGTAAGAATACACTACTTCTTTGCATACAACAAAATATTCAAGATGTACCACAGCATTAATGTCGAATGGCAGTGTTAAAGCAAATCAGAAGGAATCAAAATCTAAGATTAAAAATCACAAATATTTTACATTTCTTCAGAGAATGTTCTGCTTCCATTGACATTCTCCCTAACATCATGCACCTCCATTGAACACAACTTTTTGTCTCCTGCTTCTCCTTTAAAATCTTCATTGTCGACTAAGTCATCCCAAGTTTCTCACTGAGAGGTTCACCATCAGCCTCTTCACTGAGCATTCTTGATGATTTTAATCTCCATTTCCACTCTTTTGCCCCTTCTGAATTTATTGCCTTCCTGTTTTCACTAAATCTTTCCCTCCATCTAATCAACTGCCCTACTCATGTTCATAACCAGCCCTTACATAACTTCTAATAGTAATACCACATATTCAACTGTCTCTGGTATTCTCTTCCCTCCTTTGTCTCCCATCTAGTCCTGGATTGGCATCTCCAGTTGCTCTCTTAGCTCAACTCACCCATGAGACACTCTACCTGCTCTTGACTTCATTCACGAGCTATTGACCATTCAAATTCCTATCGTGACACCCATACTGACTAACATCATTTCCTAAGATATTTTTGATTTCCTTTCAAAAAACTATCCATTAGCACCTTCTCAAAATGAGAAAAACAGTCCATTCTCCTGCATTATATCCAAACTATCACTCCATTTCCAATCTTCTTTCCTTTTCAGTGATCTTGAAGATGTGGTTGCCC
Organism: Hemiscyllium ocellatum; assembly: GCF_020745735.1. NCBI lineage: Eukaryota > Metazoa > Chordata > Chondrichthyes > Orectolobiformes > Hemiscylliidae > Hemiscyllium > Hemiscyllium ocellatum. The sequence continues at coordinate 12,392,559 of NC_083404.1, read as the reverse complement.
TAAAAATCCATGCTAATTTATCTCGCAACTCCCTCTTTCACTTCTCTAATCAGGCTTCTGTCTCTCCCAGACCAGGAGACCTATCCACAGTCTCAAATTATCTCTTGTGCCTGAAGTCATGGCACTTCCTTACCTTTCTCAAACTCGTGATTATCTATTTTGTACTTCTGCAATGTCCACTCCTCTGTCCAACCTAGGGGGACTGTCCTCACTTGGTTCTAATTTTACCTGATGCAGGAAATGTTTGTGGCTAGTTTCATTTTGCAATCATCAATCTCTCACTTCGATACCTTCATCCAGCACAGATATCCTTTGAAGCACTTACACCAAAAAAATGTAAAAGTTAATGCCACAAAAGTGATTAAAAATTCTTTTGCTTAGGCAGCAATGATATTCAATTTTCTTCTCATGTCCCACCCCACATTGATTTCTCTCCTCAAGTGCTGTGTCTCCATCCCAAGCAAAGACTGAACTTCTAACAATCCTCAATGTCTGTTTCCTGGCTGTAGAATAAGAGCACACACATGTTGCAGAATTGCAATGCAATGGACACACTGGATATCAGGTAGGTGTTATCAATGTGGATTATAGTTGATAAAAATGAAGAGTGATGCAAATATCTGGTAAAAGCATTACATACAAATTTTCCAGTTGTTCTGACATGATTTATGGAATCTTATTCAATGATGTATATAGCTCATGCAACACTGAAAGCGATCAATATTATCAAGAACAAAGCAATCCATTTCACTGGCACTTCCTCCATAATCTTACCTTGGCAGCAATATGCATCATTTACAGCAAGTCAGAAGTCTCCTTCAGTAATTTCTGAAATAACTCCACAGAGGCCAATATCCCGTTTCCAAAACACCCTTTATTTACATTTGCAAAGTCACTGACACTGGTCCAGCTCTCTTGAGTGTCAGAATATCTGACACACCTCTTTCTATCTATGAGCAGGAGCTCCCTGTTTGGACAGGTTAACAGTCCCAATCAAGGAACTCATTCTATGAGGTTCACCTGCCTGATCTTGTTGCAATCAACCACAGATTATAAACACATCTATTTCCAGAGAAAATGTCAGCTTTGTTCCTATGTGGAATTAGCGATATAGGAACAGGAGGAGATCAATAAGTCCCTTTAACCTGCTGTATCATTCCAAATCATGGCTGATCATCCACTTTAATCCAGTTTTCCTGCGCTAACCCTTCTATCACTTGATGTAAATAGTAGCTAGAGATCTACTGATCTCTGTCTTGAACATATTCAATGACTAGCCTTTCTTAATCCCCTGGGAAGAGAATTTCAAAGTGAAGGAATGCCATCTCATCTCAGTCCTCAGTGGTTGTTCTTCATCTTAAGACTCTGCCCCTGGTTCAAGATCAGCATCCACCCTCAATTCAGTCAAACCAACATTTCTACATCCACTTTGTCTAGTTCTTTTAGACTGTTCCCACTTAAAGCAGGGTGAAGAATCTAACCTATTCAGTGTTTTTCCCAGCAGGGACCTTTGCAAGAAGGGGATTGTCATAACTACTTGCCATTTCTTCAACAGTTCATGAACTATGAATTTATATCAGCTCATCATCAGGGCAGCATGGTAATTCAGGTGACAATTTTTGTGGAGTTTTCACATTGTCCCCATGTCTGCATAGGTTTGCTCCAGTTTCCTTCCACAGTCCAAACGTGCAGGTTAGGTGGATTGGCAGGGTTGTAGATGGGATGTTCTTCAAAAGTTCAGTGTGGACTCTGGGCTGAATGGCCTGCTTCCACACTGTAGGGATTCTATATGTACCCTCCTTTTAATTAGAGTTTTTAAATTTTAAAATAAATACAGTCACAACTTTGTTTTAACTGAGATAAATGGTTGGTTTAAAGCTAATTTAAAAGTGCTAAGTTAATTAACAAAAGTACCAAAGTTTAGAGTGAGTAAGTGCTTATGTCTGATTGTCAATATACCTTCACGAGACATGCTTGTGATATCATTACTGCATTGTAGTATGTGACTAGAGAGTATCAAGATCTCATACTAAACTTGAATTACTTGAAGCATATTTAGGGTGGCACAGTGGCTCAGTGATTAGCACTGCTGCCTCACAGCACCAGGGTCCCACGTTCAATTCCAGCCTCCGTCGACTGTCTGTGTGGACTTTGCACATTCTCCCCATGTCTGCGTGGGTTTCCTCTGGGTGCTCCAGTTTCCTCCCACAGTCCAAAGATGTGCAGGTCAGGTGAATTGGCCACATTAAATTGCCCATAATGGAGTCATAGAGATGTACAGCATAGTCAGAGGGAAATGGGACTGGGTGGGTTACTCTTCGGAGGGTCAGTGTGGACTGGTTGAGCTGAACTGCCTGTTTTCACACTGTAGGGAATCTAATCTAATCATACTTGTTCCTCTGTTTTAGCCAATTAGCTTAATACTAGCCCAGGCACTATGTTGGGAAGCAATGTAATGTTTGTATATACTGTTAGTTTTAATAAATGCCTGCTGGACTGTTCAATACCACAATATTCACACCAGTTTCTTACATTATGGAAGCTAACACAAGCTTTGCCACATCAGGTGAAATCACCCTGTTGGAGGCACCCTGTTGTAGCAACAATGGCTGTCTACAGATGTCTCCAGAATCTTGGTTGAAGATATTTGGAAAACTATTTGAAGGCAAACTTTAGACAAAACTGTGTTTGGATAAAGGAAATGCACTGGAATGTACTGCCAAGGAGGGCAGTAAACAATCAATCCTTTAAAATTATGTGGATGGACACTTGAAATGTCATAACGTTAAAGGTGTTGGGCCAAGTGCTGAGAAGTGGGATTATTGAAGATAGCTCAGTGCAGATTCAGTGGGCCAAAGTGTCTCTTCTGTGCTCAATGACTCTATGAATTCTTTTGCAGTTTCTTTGAGTAGAGATAGCTGTACAAATCTAAAAGAGTATTAATTGCTAGGTAATCAAAATAAATTTGCTTTGGATTAGATAAATCAAAATGTAACGTACTTTAAGATAAATTTATATGATTGCCTCCAAAAACAAATTTAAAATAGCTGCAGTCCACTTTTGAGCTGAGACATAGTCTAAGGTATTACAGAGAGCTGGGAGTCTATTTTGCTTTGTTCTTGACAGTGTTAGATATGTGACAATTTCTTTGAATAGATGCAGAGACTGGTTTTTAATAGAGTCATGGAGTCACACAGTAAGGCAACAGACCCTTCAGTCCATGAAAACGATGTTCCCAAGCTAAATTTGTCTTACTTACCCTGCATTTGGCCTATACCCTCAAGACCTTTCCTATTCATGTACTTATCCAAATGTCTTTTAAATATTGTAACTTTACCTATATCCACCATTTCCTCTGGCAGTTCATTCCACATATGAACCACTGTGTGTGTGTGTGTGTGTGTGTGTGTGTAACAAAAAAGGTTGCCCCCAAGTCCTTTTTAAAACTTTCCCCTCTCACTTTAAAAATATGTCATCAAGTTTTGAATTCCCGTACCCTAGGGAAAAGACCCTTGCTATTCACCTTATCTATGCTTCTCATGATTTTATAAACCTCCGCAAGATCAGTTCTCAACCTCCTAGGCACCAGTGAAAAAGGTCCCAGCCTATTTTTATAACTCAAACCCTCTATTACCAGCAACATCCTGGTAAAAATTTTTGAACCTTCTCCAGTTTAAAACATCCTTCCTATGAACAGGATGATCAGAATTGAATACAGTACTGCAGAAGAGACCTCATCAGTGTCCCGTATAACCTCAAAGTCACGTCCCTCCACCTACACTCAAAGAAGTAACATTTTTCATTTTCACCAACACGAGTTTTTTTTTCTAATTTACACTGTCTTAAATGTCAGAGCTTTGAAGGCAGAACTATGGATATCAGAAACCTCATTATCCAGTGACACCTTTGCCAAATACAGTTCTATGTTACAAAGCAGGTTAGATTAGATTAGATTACTTACAGTGTGGAAACAGGCCTTTTGGCCCAACAAGTCCACACTGACCCGCCGAAGCACAACCCACCCATTCCCTTACATTTACCCCTTACCTAACACTAGGGGCAATTTAGCATGGCCAATTCACCTGACCTGCACATCTTTGGACTGTGGGAGGAAACCAGAGCACACGGAGGAAACCCACGCAGACACGGGGAGAACGTGTAAACTCCACACACAGTTCCTGAGGCGGGAATTGAACCCAGGTCTCTGGTGCTGTGAGGCAGCAGTGCTAACCACTGTGCCACCGTGCCGCCTACAAAGAGGTGAACCCAAGCAAAGAGCTCTAACCAGTTGCTTGCCATTGGTAAGGCTGGCCTTTGCAAAATTAACTCTCAGTTTTGCCATGGATGATCAGAAAGATCCAGAAAAGATTTGGAAAGTTCTTAAAGACCAACTCAAAGAAAGGTACAGTCAATCACAGCACCACAAGTCAGTAGCAAGGTTGTCAAACAATTACCACAGAGAACAATACTCTCCAGATGGGAATACAATCAACAAATCAGGATGAATTGTTAAACCTCCCTTTGAAAGTTGAAATTTTTGACTGGTCATCTCTGTTTTACCTGATTGATGTGATTATTGAATTGACAGCACGCACCTCTGTATATATGTTTATGTTTGGGTCAAGCTCTCACCTTTAGAAGATGAGAATGTTGTGTTATGCCTCTAGGTCAGTATATCAATGTGCCTGAACAGACATGGAGCTAGTGACTGACAAGGGTAATAAACTGTGACTCTATTATAGTGCAAAATGATAAAGCTGATTTTTGGAAGGACAGTTTCAGTCAACAGAAGAGAATATGGAGATATATGGCCACTCAGCCAGAGGTCGTATTCTGCAGTGGATTGACTGAAAACCACTGCTTTTATTGAGCATAATTTTTGTTTTGAGTTTAATTTCAAACATAAGTCTGTAAAACATTATTTTACCTAGATTGGTCTTATAACTGATCAAGTCTAATAAACATTTCGATTAGTTCTCTCAACTCAGTCTATAATTGCAATTAATTTTGGTCTTGCAATTAAAGGTAAAGCAAATCCCAAAATCCTTAAACATTTGTGGTGGTGATGTACGAAAAGGTCGAGTGATTGTATCAAGTCATTTGTGATTGTGATGTTTTTTGTTGAAGCCTCATTCCTGATGAAGGGCTTTTGCACAAAACAGACTCTCCTGCTCCTCACCTGCTGTGCTTTACCAGCACCACATTCTCGACTCTAATCTACAGCATCTGCAGTCCTCCCTTTCACCTAGTTGATTGAAACCTACCTAGATGAGGCTTCACAGATTTCTCCATTATGCAGGTTATTACCACAGTGTCTCATGGACACCACTGGTTATTTTCTGCCAGGCTGCCTTTCCAATGAGGTTGGCCTGATCCCAGCATACTCTGGCACAAGCTGCATTCTCTTTAAAGTGGCAAGTTGTGGAATGCTCAGCACACAACCTCTACGTGTCAGTCCCTTGGCAGCCTTTACTGTCTGTTCCCTCCTCCACATCCACCTCCCACCGAGTGATGAAGGTCTGATCAAACTCCAGTCTGGCTGTAATTGTGACTCTGCCAGACAAAATTATATATCGAACCTCTCCTGTGCCTTTATGGTAGCACACTGATGTCGTCATCCAGTGGGAACTCTTGTCATTGAGAAGCCATTATTGAAGTTATGTGAATGTACAAAGAGCAGAAGCATTTGAGATCACGAATAGTGAAAGGCATTATGGCAGCAGCTGTCCAGAAACTTTACATATACCTGGAGGATTCTTTCGGAGAGTCACATATAAACTGCTGGTTAAACGTGTGGAAGTCCTTACAATTAACAAATGCACCTAATTGATCCAATGGAATTTTGATTATGATAAATGCACAGTAAATTATGCCTTGGACCTGAGGAAATCCTGCCACCAGGGAAATGCCTATAGCCCTCTGGGATTGACTAAACTTTGGGCTGTGGATTGTGAAATCCCACCGATGTCTGAAACTGAACCTTAAGGTGTTCTGGACACGTTTAAGTTCAGTTATGGTCACCTTCATGTCATGGATAAAGTGTGTCTTTGCAGACACTACGTACAGCTCAATAAATATGGCGTATAAATATTATGTATAGTGTAGTGTCTTCTTCTGGACACAGCACTTCAGCCACACTCTTTGCTGCATCCACTTGCAGTGTTCTGTATGTTGTAGCTAATGCTTCTGTGAAGATTAGTGTCCTGGATACTGAGATGCACAACTTGCCCCTTTAAACTGGAACAGAGCCAGAGGCCAACTTCATTCGAAAGACAGCCTGGTCAATAATAACCAGAGGTGTTTAGTAGATGTCAGGGTATTAACCTGCATCTTTGTGACCCACCTTACTGTGGACAATATAGAACACGTGGCCACGTATGAGAACATAGGCTATAATGAGATTGAAGTCTTTCAGCTCTCTTGTTACTTCCATTAAATAAGGCAACTTCTTGTTGCCAGCAAAAGCTGCGGTCAGTACAGCCCTCTATTCTCTGAAATGTCTGGAAATGAAACTTTGATTACTGCTCATCCAAGCAGTTGTTTATATGACTGGCAATGGGTGTCATGTTACTTGCTTCAAAAACTGCAGCTGATCTTTCAAACAGTGTTTTTAAATGAGCTCTTCCTCATTTTAGTCCATTGTTTTTTAAAAACAAAAACATTTAAAAGATGTAGTCCTTACAATTGAGACTAGATTTATATTCCAGATTTATGAACTGAATTCACATTTCACCAGCTACCACGGTAAGATTGAGGTCTATGTCTCCAGAACCTTTTAGTGTGGGCTTCTAGATTACTAGTATAGCAATATTACCACTGTGCTACTCTCCTCTCAGTTTTTTCTACAAACCCCTTATACTCTTGCTTCAAGGAGCTGATCCTGTCAGCAACATCATACACTGTGGCTGGCCCATTGATTGTAGGTTTTCCCTTTCACACTGCTGCAATGATGGTGATTTGTGCCCACACTGCTCACAGGTTACTGCTCATGATTTATGTTATTGCACTGCAGATGTGGCTTGTGAGCCCTGTACCATTTGGCAGCAGATGTCAAACACATAAAATTGATCTTTATTGCTGTCTTAAATGTCTTAATTGACTGCCGACACAATTCTGAGAAATCTGGAGGGAGATAGGTTCCAGCTAGTTTTTGTTTTGACAGTTTTCTTAGCCACTACATGGATCCCTCCTTGTGGTAAAGTTTCTTTGTTTCTGCCATAGTTTGATCATTAAAAAAAAACTTACCTTTGGGAAACACCTTAGGACCTTCTCTCCACTAAAAATGTTATACAGGTGCAAGTGGTTTTAATATTAACCATTCTGTCAATATTTTTAAAATCTTTCACACTTAAGCTCAAAGTCACAGTCAACTTCACTGCGTGGGTAAATCTGCTCCATCAGCTCCACAGGCCGACAATAACACGAACAGTCAATCTTTACAGGAACAAATTACTTCTATGAAGGGACATCTACTTTCAACGTTAGCTTGCTCTCTCTCCATGGATGCTTTCTGACCCGCTGTGATCTCCAGCAGGCACTATTGTCCATTCAGCTCAATGAGGTTGATCTTTGACCTATAGATATTACGTATAGAGTAGTGTCTTCTCCTGGGTACAGCATTTCAGCCGTGCTCTTTGTTACATTCACATGCTGTGCTCCGTATCTTGCAGTTGATACGTCTGAGATGCTTCGTGGGTGCTTGATTATGTGAGGTCTCTCAGTTGTAAGAAGGATATTATCAAGCTGGAAAGGGTTCAGAAGCGATTTACCAGGATATTGCAGGGTATGAAAGGTTTGAGTTATAAAGAAAGGCTGGATAGGCTGAGACTTTTTTCAGTGGAGTGTAGGAAGTTGAGAGGTGACCTGATAGAAGTTTATAAAATAATGAGAGGAATGGATAGAGTTGATGGTAGTTGTCTTTTTCCAAAGATGGGGAATTTCAAGACTGGGGGCAGATTTTTTAGGTGAAAGGAGAGACATTTAAAAAATTATATGTGGCAATTTTTTATACAGAGGGTGATTCAAGTATGTAATGAATTTCCTGAGGAATTGGTGGATGTGGGTACAAATACAACATTGAAAAGACACTTAGATAGATACATGAAAAGGAGAAAATGAGGACTGCAGATGCTGGAGATCAGAGTTGGGAGTGTGGTGCTGGAAAAGCACAGCAGTCAGGCAGCATCCAAGGAGCAGGAGAATCAACGTTTCGGGCATAAACCCTTCATCAGGATTCCAGATGAAAGGCTTATGCCCGAAATGTTGATTCTCCTGCTCCTCAGATGCTGCCTGACCTGCTGTGCTTTCCCAGCAACACACACTCAATTCTGGATACATGAATAGGAAAGATTTGGAAGGATGTGAGCCAGGAGCAGGCAGGTGGCACTAGTTTAGTTTGGAATTATGTTCGGCATGGACTGTTTGAACCAAAGGGTCTGTTTCTGTGCTGGATGACTCTATGCTAAAACTGTGAATAACCTGATGAGAATCTCAATAAACCTGAGAAAGCAACGTGCAGAGCTTTTGATGTCTTAGTTGTTGAGTTTACTATTAAGATGAAACTGATATAGAATAAGGTCCAAATTCTGAAATGCCAAACTAGCTCAGCATATTACTTTTGAAAGCAACAGCCTTCAGTATCCCAAAATAAGTAGAGATGATTAGCCAAACAACCTGTTGCTTATTTATTACCAAATATTTCCTTTTGGACTGTAGAGTGTAAAAAATGTTGTACTGAACTGGTCTATCCAGTATAGCCACTTTTTTTGGGGTAGAATTTGATATTATAAAGCTAGTTATTCATTTTTTTAAAAAAGCTATATTATTAGTTGTTGAGAATGTGTGCAAAAGTTGGTATGTTGAAAAATGAATACATTTTATTATCTGATTTTGAAGAAATAAGTAATAAAATGAAAAATGTGTGTTACTTTTGAGAAAAAAATCAATTGTATTTTCCTTTCAGCAAGTTCCCATATAGTCCTATATATCCTAATTGCTGTATTGTACAAATTTCTCCTTGTGGAAACTTGTGATACTTCTTTAGCTACTCCATAATGATTGTTGAGAGATTTGAGACAGGTTTTCACCAACAAAAAGCCCATGATTCATGTGTGCAAACAAATTCCAAATGTCTTTATCCCCCTCCCCGTCTCAGCTTTCTTCTCATCTGACGTTGCTGGCCCATGTTGACTATTACACTATTTATTCTTGCTCTGCAAGCCTAAATAGCTGTCACTGGCAGCAAGTTCTTTTGGGGTACAAAAATGACAACCTAATTTTTAAAAAATTAAATCTCCATATTTGAGCATTATCCAGGAACTGTTTCTGGGTACTCAAGACTAAATCTAATCAATTCATGATACATCATTGTTCAAACAAAGTATTTTAAGGGGGAGGTGCTTTGTAAAATCACTTTCCCTTTTTACTGATCTCTGTGAAGTACATGAATTCTTGACTTTAGTTTTGTTGCTGATGTACTCCTGATTCCAGGCAACCAGTGCCAAGGTTCCCCATGGGAGACTGATTAGTAAGGTTACATCTCATGGAATACAGGGAGAACTAGCCATTTGGATACAGAACTGGCTCAAAGGTAGAAGACAGAGGGTTGTAGTGGAGGGTTGTTTTTCAGACTGGAGGCCTGTGGCCAGTGGAGTGCCACAAGGATCGGTGCGGGGCCCTCATAAGAGGTACACTTGGTAAGTTTGCAGATGACACCAAAATTGGAGATGTAACAGATACCTCAGATTACAACAGGATCTTGACCAGATGGGCCAATGGGCTGAGAAGTGGCAGATGGAGTTTAATTCAGGTAAATGCGAGGTGGTGCATTTTGGGAAAGCAAATCTTAGCAGGACTTATACACTTAGTGGTAAGGTCCCAGGGAGTGTTGCTGAACAAAGAGACCTTGGTTCATAGCTCCTTGAAAGTGGAGTCGCAGGTAGATAGGATAGTGAAGAAGGCGTTTTGTATGCTTTCTTTTATTGGTCAGAGTATTGAGTACAGGAGTTGGGAGGTCATGTTGTGGCTGTACAGGTCATTGGTTAGGTCACTGTTGGAATATTGCTTGCAATTCTGGTCTCCTTCCTATCGGAAAGATGTTGTGAAACTTGAAAGGTGTCAGAAAAGATTGACAAGGATGTTGCTAGGGTTGGAGGATTTGAGCTATAGGGAGAGGCTGAACTGGCTTGGGCTGTTTTCCCTGGAGCGTCAGAGGCTGAGGGGTGACCTTCTAGAGGTTTACAAAATTATGAGGGGCATGGATAGGACAAATAGACAAAGTCTTTTCCCTGCGTTTGGGGAGTCCAGAACTAGAGGGCATAGGTTTAGGGTGAGAGGGGAAAGATATAAAAGAGACCTAAGGGGCAACTTTTTCACGCAGAGGATGGTATGTGTATGAAATGAGCTGCCAGAGGAAGTGGTGGGGGCGAGTACAATTGCAACCTTTAAAAGGCATCTGGATGGGTATATGAACAGGAAGGGTTTGGAGGGGTATGGGCTGGGTGCTGGCAGGTGGGACTAGATTGTGTTGGGATATCTGGTTGGCATGGACGGGTTGGATTGAAGGGTCTGTTTCCATGCTGTACATCTCTGTGACTGCGGATGCTGAAGGTCTGAGACAAAACAGAAATTGCTGGAGGAAGGCAGCATCTGAGGACAGAAAGCAGTTAAAACACTTCTCGGTGCAGTGACCCTTCCTCTTGCACAGATGCTGCCCAGATCTGTTGAGTTTCTCCAGCAGTTTTCTGTTGTTGTTCTGTCTGGGATGGGGTGGGTTGGGTGTGGGAAGCCTGTTTCTGATTTGCATCTTTACCCTCTCTGCCTTCTACTGTTAAAAGAAGGCGTGGGGTTTGCAAGGCTGTGGTACCCTTGGCTCTCCCCAGTGTCTCACATATCAGTGAGTACCTGCTGCAGCTTGAGGTGGCGCCTGGTGAAGCCTGAACCCAGTGGAGGGGGTGGGGCCAGAACCCGGACTCGACCATTTATCATACAGATGAATACGGGGGGAGGGGGAGAAGAAAGGATAATTAAAACAGAGGGGCAGGTTATAAACAGTGGGAGGCAAAGTGAATGAGGTAGAAACGAATATAAGAGTACCGAACGAAGTTTTGATGTTTTAAAGCGGCTGATTGTGGCCGGGAGGTGATAAAAAGGCAGCAATGTTTACCCGATTCCCCCCCCGCCCTTCCCCATCACCAATTGCCCCGCCCGCTGTCATTTCTCTTTAGTGTTTGCCGATGTTTGAGCCGTTTCTAGGGTCTCCCTGGAAATCAGGTAAGGACCGGGGGACGGGGGACCGGGGACCGGCGGGAGGGGGGAGACACTGACAGGGAGGGTGACAGCCCCCCCGCTGGGAGACGGACGGACACACACACACGGACAGGCCGGGCTGTGCTGGCCGAGTGGCCGGCGGTTCGGCCATGATGGGGGGGGGGGGGGGGAGAGGGGGAAGGCTGGGGTCCGGGGACCCCCTCACCTCTCACCCCTCACCTCTCACCCCTCACCTCTCACCCCTCACCCCTCACCCCTCACCCCACCATCTCACCAGCTCCGCCCACACCCTCCCCATATCCTTCAACTGTCACAGCGACTTCCACCAGCCCCGCCCCCTCCCCCTGTCTCCCCCGTCACCCGCACTCTCCCCAATTCCCATCCCCTAACCGTTTCCTTCCCCCGCCCCCCCTCCCCCCCTCTCCCCCCTCTCCCCCTCCCCCCTCTCCCCCTCCCCCCCTCTCCCCCTCCCCCCCTCTCCCCCTCCCCCTTCCCCCCCTCCCCCTCCCCCTTCCCCCCCCTCCCCCCTCTCCCCTCTCCCCCTCTCCCCCCCCCCCCCTCCCCCTTCCCCTCCCCCCCTCCCCCTTCCCCCCTCCCCCTTCCCCCCTCCCCCTTCCCCCCTCCCCCTTCCCCCCTTCCCCTTCTCCCCCCTCCCCCTTCTCCCCCTCCCCACTCCCCCCGCCCCCTCTCCTCCCCTTCCCCCGCCCCCACTCCCCTCTCCCCCCCGCCCCCTCTCCCCCCTCTCCACCTCTGCCCCCTCTCCACCTCTGCCCCCTCTCCCCGCCACCCCCGTCGCCACCCCCGTCCTCCCCGTTCCCCCCTCCCCGTTCCCCCCTCCCCGTTCCCCCTCCTCCATTCTCCCTCCGTTCCCCCGCCCCGCTCCCCTTCCCCCTCCTCCTCTCCCCCACCCACACCCACCCCACTCCCCTTCCCCCGCTCCCCCACATTCCCCTCCCCTACCCCATATGCCCCTCCTCCCCTCCCCTCCCCTCCCCTCCCTCACCCATACCCTCCACTCCACTCCCTCACCCAATCCACTCCACTCCCCTTCTGCCCTATCCTCCACTTCCCCCCCCCCCGGCCCATCTTCCACTCATCTTCTCTCCATCCTCCCGAGCCCCCTCCCCCCCTGTTCCCCCGCTCCCCCTTTCCCCCGCTCCCCCTTTCCCCCGCTCCCCCTTTCCCCCGCTCCCTCTTTCCCCCGCTCCCCCTTTCCCCCGCTCCCCCTTTCCCCCGCTCCCTCTTTCCCCCCGCTCCCCCTTTCCCCCGCTCCCCCTTTCCCCCGCTCCCTCTTTCCCCCCGCTCCCCCTTCCCCCCGCTCCCCCTTTCCCCCGCTCCCCCTTTCCCCCCGCTCCCCCTTTCCCCCCGCTCCCCCTTTCCCCCGCTCCCCCTTTCCCCCGCCCCCCTGTTCCCCGCCCCATTCCCCCTGCTCCCCCGTTCCCCCTGCTCCCCGTTCCCCCTGCTCCCCGTTCCCCCTGCCCCCGTTCCCCCTCCCCCGTTCTTTCGTCCCTCCCCCTTTTCCCCCCTCGCCCATCTCCTCCCCTATCCCCCACTTCTCCCACACCCCCCCCCCACACCCCCAGACCTCCATTCCCCCTCTGTGCCGGACTCTCCCTGCTCCCTGTCTCTTCCCCCTTCCCTTCCCCACAGTCTCCCCTCTCATCTTCTCTTCCCAATGTTCTTCCTATCCTATCCTCTCTACATCTCCCTCCTCCCCACGGTTGTCCTCCCACATCCCCACCTCCTCTCCTCCTCTCCTCCTCTCCTGCGTCTTCCCTGTCCCCACTGTTCCCGTCTTCCCCATTATAACCTCGCTGCCTCCTCTCCTGTCCACACCCTATCCGTCAAACCCATTCTCTCTAACCCCCCCCCCCCCCAAAAAAAGGAACCATGCTTTTTGATCGCCAATGCTTTCCCGTCCCATTCCTTCCCCACCCTCAAGGCCCTGTTATTCTGTCCCCTCTCTCCTTTGCAACTTGCTATTGTAACCAGTGGCACCTCAAGGTATGGTGCGTCTTACAGGTGTTTTATTTAGCTTGTATGGTTTTGATTGAGCTTTCTCGCTTATGTTGATCTCTTTCTACTTTTAATGGTTTCTGTTTCCTTCCTGTGGGCAGCACTCTGGTCATGTTGTTGCTTCATTGAAATATATTTTCAACTATTACATGACTCTAGAGCACTGTGAAGGCACAAGCAAACATCTTTATTCAATAGTATTATTCAAACAGTGTAAATGAAAAAAAATAAAATGAATCAAAATTTGTACTGAAATTTTGATTCATACATTTTGTGGCTGGGAATATCCGTAAGGTGATTGTATTACTGGACTAATAACAGTGGCTCAACTAAAGCTTCAGAAATGAAAGTTCAAATCCCACTGATATAACTGGAGAATTTAAATTCCATTAATTAAATTAATCTGGAATAGAAAAGCTTTTCTCATTAATGTTGACCCTGAAACTATTGGATTTTGTTTTGAAGCTGACTGATTCACTAATGTTTTTAGGAAGAAAGCCTCTCGTCCTAACCTTGTCTGGTCCATGTGTGATTGGATTGGAACATTTTTGACTTTTCACTGTTCTAGAAAATCTCAAAATTCTCACGAAAAGGTCAGATAATTTTAAAACTGGATGGACTACCAACGCAGCTATTGACTCTGAAAGATTTCATCATGAGCATCTGGGGACTTGTGCCATGTTTGAGAATGCTACTGTGGGTAGATCAAATCTGCTAGGGGTAGTGGCATAGTACTACAGAGTTGGGTGGAAGTGGCTCCCGGCTCTAGATCCCATGAAGTCCCATGCCATCTGGTTAGATATTTACAATGGTAGTTTGAAAAGTGTGGCGTTGGAAAAGTACAGCAGATCAGGCAGCATCCGAGAAGCAGGACAATCAATGGTGATATAGGGCTTTTCCAGCACAACTTTTCATCTCTGATCTCAGCATCCACAGTCTCACTTTCTCCATATGTGAGGGAAAGTCCTGCTGATTGTCCCGTACTAGCCTAACATTTTCATCACTTACTGTCTTGTGCATCTAAATGTCTGATGTATGAGTCAGTACTAATCCCTGTTAAACGTCTTCGGGTAGATGGCAAGGGCACAGGATAAACTGCAGCTGAGGATTCAGTGTCCCTCCTTAACAGTGGTTATGCAACATCACAACTGAGCAACCTGGCTGAACCTTAAAGGAGAAAGTGAGGATTGCAGATGCTGGAGATCAGAGCCGAAAAATATGTTGCTGGAAAAGCGCAGCAGGTCAGGCAGCATCCAAGGAGCAGGAGAATCGAGGTCCTTGGCCGCCTCCATCACCAGACCATGACAACACGACGTCTGGAGGAAGAGCGCCTCATCTTCCGCCTAGGAACCCTTCAACCACAAGGGATGAATGCAGATTTCTCCAGCTTCCTCATTTTCCCCTCCCCCCACCTTATCTCAGTCCCAAACCTCGGACTCAGCACCGCCTTCTTGACCTGCAATCTTCTTCCCGACCTCTCCGCTCCCACCCCCTCTCCGGCCTATCACCCTCCCCTTAACCTCCTTTCACCTATTGCATTCCCAATGCCCCTCCCCCAAGTCCCTCCTCCCTACCTTTTATCTTCGACTGCTTGGCACACCCTCCTCATTCCTGAAGAAGGGCATTTGCCCGAAACGTCGATTCTCCTGCTTCTTGGATGCTGCCTGAACCTTTAAAGGACCTAGCTGCTAGACTGGGACTGTGAAAGGACCTGAGAGAACCAATACAGTAGAAAAACTCATCTGGCCTTTTCTTTTCGTTCATTTACAGAATGAGAGTGTTGCTGGTTAGGCCAGCATTTATTGTCCAACCTTTATTACCCAAAGAGTAGTCAAGAGTCAACCCAGTATCACCATTTTAATCAAATGCAAATATTCCTGAATGTAATGGTAGGCATGACCACCACACAGTGCTTGTAATAATGAAGTCTAGTCTTCACAATAAATGTGCCTTCCTTTGCATTATGTGGAACTATTAGATGATATCCTATAAGTTCAGAGCAGATCTAACAGCTTCAAGCTGGGCATCTATGTGTCACTGTGAACCATTTGCTGGAGTCGAAATGTATTCCCTGATATATATCAAATTACCATTTCCAGCAAGCCAGGGATCCATCTAGTTCAAAGAGTGTTGGACAACGTACTATGAGCAGCAGCATGTATATATAAAAAATGGTGTCAATCTAGTGAAGCTACAATACAGGACCATGTGCATATTAAGCAGGGAAGCAATGTTATAGGCACAACTAAACAGTCCCACAACCAGTGGATCAAATTCAAGCTCTGCAGTCCTGTCACATTCACTCATGAATGGTGGTATCTATGGCACAGAAAAAGGCCCTTCAGGTCATCAAGTCTGCCCCTGTTAAAAATAATCACCTAACTATTCTAATTCCACTTTCTAGCACTTAGCCCATAGCTTTGGCATCACAAGTGTGTATCTAAATACGTTTTAAATGTGATGCTGTTTCTGCCTCTACCACACTGAGTGAAAAGATATTTCCCAAGTCCCTTCTAAACCTTCTGCCTCTCATGTTAAATCTATTCCCCAGATATTTATTCCTCCACCTTCCCATTTAAACTGTCCATTCTATTCATAATTTTATACAACTTCAGTCTTCTGTGCTCCAAGGAAAACAATACCAGTCTATCCAATCTCTCATCATAGCTAAAACTCTCCATCCCAGGTAACATCCTGGTAAATCTCCTCTGCAATCACATCCCACCTTAATGTGGATTCCAGAATTATGCACAATGCTCTCTTGTGGCCCAATCAATATTTTGTACAGTTCCAGCATAACCTCTCTGGTCTTAAACTCTATGCCTCAGTTAATAAAGCAAGGATCTCACTTTATCTACTTGGCACTAATACTCAGTGCTTCCTCGGGCTCTACTGTTCATCATTTATTCTTCTTCCTTATTTGTCCTGCACAAGTGTATCACTTCTCACTTATCCAGATTGAATTTTATTTACCACTGATCAGCTGCTCTATATACTTCTGTAAGCTAAGGCTATCCTTCTCACTGTTTATTATCTCACCAATTTTTGTATCATCTGTAAACTTACTGATAAACTGTCCTATATTCAAGTCTAAATTGTTTACATATACCATCAACATCAATGGCCTCAATACGGTTTCCTGCAGAGCCCCATTGGACACAGCATATCCAATGCTCAGTGGATTTATTGGTCCAACTCTTTAACTTTATTGGAACATGTTGGCTGTGTACTCTCCCTATTTCCATCTTGATTGCATCCCAATGCTCTCAGATTTACCTCAAAGTATCTGCTACCAGTCCACTTTGGCCACATCATTGTTGATCTTAAAGTTTGATATTAAAATTAGTCCACCCCAGTTTAGAACTTTGATTTCAGGCTCATCCTTGCCCTTTTTCATTACAATCTTGAACTGAATGGAGTTATAATGAAAAACTTTCAGAAACATTTCCACTTTGTGTTGAAAGAACCTAGCATGTTAGTGCAAAAGAATAAGCTGAAGTGTTTGTAGTTTTGGTCCAGTAATTTTGAATTGGTGATCCATCTCGGCATGTTCCTGACATCCCAGCATTATTCAGACAATTTGATTAATTTCATATGCTATTCAGAAATAGTTGAGTGCATTGGATGCAAAAGGTTGACAGATCCTGACAACATCCTAACTGTAGTACTGAAGACTTGTGCTTTAGAACCATCTGTGTTCCTAGCCAATTTGTTCCAAGACAGTGGTAGCATCTATGTAACAAAGTGGAAAATTGCCTAGGAAAATTTGGTTCTGTCTACTAAAAGTAGGACAAATCCAATATAGCCAACTACTATCCCATTTATCTATTCTCAATCTTGAGAAAAATGATAGATCATAAAACTTTGGAGCAGAAGGAAACCATTTGGCATTTCCAGCTTGCTCTATCATTCAATAAGGTAACGGCCTTATAACCTCAATTCCACAATCCTTTCTAACTCTAATGATCTTTCAAAAGTGCCTTCAGAGTGATCAAGAGCCTGCAAACTGGCTAATCAATTTTACCCTCCATCATCATTGTTGCCAATTTTCAGCCAATTTGTTTCAGTCCATATGGTACTAAGAAAACTGAAGGGACTTGACCAAGTAAAGCCCATAGGTCCTGACAATTGTAGTACTGATGAATTGTGCTCCAGAACTAGCGGTGCTCCCAGCCTGCTGTTCCAGTTATAGGTTGTATAAGACACTTGTTGGACCTCACTTGGAGTATTGTGTACAGTTCTGTGTGTCACACTAGAGGAACAATTGTATGCAGAAGAGATTTACCACAATGATGTTCAGGCATGAGAAGCTTCAGTTGTGAGGACAGATTGGAGAGGTCGGGCCTGTCTTCTTTGTAGAGAAGAAACCTAAGAGGAGATCTATTGGAAAGTTTCCAAAATCATGAAGGACTGGATAGAATATGGAGAAACTGTTTTCAGTCGTAAAATGAAGCAATATCACAGATTTAGTGATTTCCAAAAGAAAAATGATGTAAGAAAAACAGTTTTCACATGACAAATGATTTGGGTCTGGTATGCATTGCCTGGAAGTGTGATGGAAGCAGCTTCAATTGAGATATTTAAGAGGCTGATATGTAAGATCATGGGGAAAAGGCACCAAGTCTCAATGCTTATAAGGAGATCTGATGGAAGAATTGTGGAATTGAGGTTACAATTAGATTGGCCGAGACCATTACCTTATTGAATGATAGAGCCAGCTGGAAATGCCATATGGTCTCCTTCTGCTCCAAAGTCTTCTGATCAGATATTGTGTCATTTTTCTGATAATTGAGAATAGACAAATGGGATAGTAATTGGCTATACTGGATTTGTCCTGCTTTTTGTAGAACAGAACATACCTGAATGGCCTCTTCCTGTGCTCTAACACATCTGTGATTCTGTGATGAGATTCTGAGACAACGCAGGCATTTTTCCTAACAATGTAGAAAATTGCACAGGTAGGTCCTGTCCACAAAATGCAGGACAAATCCAATTAATTTACCCAATTGCTCCTTCACCAATTTACTCTGGGTCATGGAGACAGTAAGGCCTGCAGATGTAGGACAAGATTCAATAGATGTGAAGGACACAGCAGGTCAGACAGAATCTGTGGAGCAGGAAAGTTAACGTTTTGGGCTGAAACACTTCGTCAGGACTGGGGAGGAGGAAAGGAGCCCAGAAGAAATTAGAGGGATGGGGCTGGGGAAGGGAAGGTGGGATGGTGATAGGTGGATGCAGATAGGGGGGTATTGCGGTTGGTTAGTGGGAAGGGTGGAGCGCATAGGTGAGTGGGAAGATTGACGGGTTAGGCCAGGTCAGGGAGGAGGGGCCTGGACATCAGATACGACTGTGGTGGAGGGATTTTGAAGCTAATGAAGTCAATATTGCAACCATTGGGTTGTAAGCTCCCTAGGCAAAATATCAGGTGTTGTTCCTCCAGTTTACATTTGGCGTCACTGCACCATTCCCACTGACTAATCACCAATCCCCTCTCCCAACCCAGCCCCCTCCTTCTATTTACTTCTGGACTTCTCTCCTCCTGCCCAGTCCTGATGAAGGGTTTTGGCCTGAAATGTTGATTTTCCTGCAAATCCGGATCATGGCAAGATAAATTGGATGGGAGATTTCACTTGTTTGTCTAGAATCAGGGACATAGTCCCAGAATAAAATGTCAGTCATTTAAGTTAGAGTTAAGAAGGAAGTTCTTCTTGTTAGTGGGTGGTTATCTTTGGAAATATTTATACCAGAGGGTTATGAATGCTCAATCTTTGAACATGTTCAAGACAGAATCAATAAATTTTTGAATACTGATGACTGTGGATATGGGAAGACTGGGGAAAATGGCATAAAGGTAGATGATCAACAATGATCTGTTGAAGTGATGGTGTAGGCTTGACACTGAGTGACCTACTCCTATTCCATATAATCATATGTTTCATATTGGGGAAAACTCTCCACTGGCTGGATTATACGTGGCATAAAGGAACTTTATGGTGTAGTTATTTGAGGTCAATTATCTTAATCCCAGGAAATCACAGCAGGAGTTTTCCCAGGTTAATTTTTTTTAATTAACCTGTTCAGTTTTATAATTACACTCTGGCACAGGTGAGAGTTGAACCTGGACATCCGAGCTCAGAAGTAGAGATTCTACCACTGGGCCATAAGGAGCCTCAAAACTGGGCAGGTGAGACTTAAACACAGGCCTCCTTGATCAGAAGTAGAGACACGACCACCACAATAACCCTCAAGTTCCCGAACTAATGTTTTCAGCCCTATTATGTTCAGCTGTTTCATTAATAATCTTTCCTCTATCATAAATCCATAAGTGTGCAATAAGCAAACAATCCTAATGTTCAATACCGTTCACAGTTCTTCAGACAGTGAAGCAGTACATGTCAATATCTGGGACAAAATCCAGGCTTGGGTTGCGAATCATAGAGTCATTGTGGTGGATGAGATGTCCTTTCAATCTATTGTCTCCACAGCGGCTCACTGAGCATTATGGTTTCGTGCCATTCTTCTGCCTTTTGCCATAACCTTGAATATTGTTTCTATTTAAATAATCATCTAATTCCCCCTCGATGCCTCAATTGAAACTACCTCCACTGTATTTACAGGCAGTGCTAACTACTCACTGTGTCTAAATGTTTTTTCTTACATTATATTTGCAAATTATCTTGAATCTGTGCCTTTTAATTCTCAATTCTTTTATGAGAGGGAATAGCCACTTCCAATTTGCTGTGTCCTGCTCCCTCATGACTTGGAAAACTTCTATAAAATCTCCTCATAACTTTTTCCTTTCCCAGAAAAGCAGTCCTGACTTCTCCAACCTATCTTCATAACTAAAGTTTCTCATCCCTGGAATGATTCTCGTAAACACCTTCTGCTCTCTCTCTAGTGCATTAACATCCTTCCTCAGGAAGTCTCGGGCAATGACCATCTGCAACAAAAGAGAAGCTAATTATAAATAAAACAAAGTGCTGAAAAAGTTCAGCAGTTCTGGCATCTGTGGCACGTGGAACAGTGTTAATGTTTCAAGTCCAATATAAGTCGTCTTCAGAACTAACAAAAGATTCAAGAAGCTCGATTCCATCAGGACAAAGCAGCCAGTTGGATCAGCACTCCAACCTCCACATTGAAGCAGTCATTTTCTGTGCACAGTGGAAACAATATGTACCAGCCCCAAGAAGCACCACAGCACCTCACTAAGGCTCCTTCAACAGTGACCTCTACCACTTCAAAGGACAAAGGCAGCAGATACATGGGAACTTTATTCATCTGAAAGTTTCCCTACAAGCCACATGTGACCCTGACTTGGAACTATATTACTGCTGCTGGATCAAAATCATGGAACTCCATACGTAACAGTGCTAATGATCTAAATATATCAGATGAACCAGAATGGTTCAAGGAGTTAGTATAACACCTTCTTCTTAAGGGCAGGTAGGGATGGGCCATAAGTGGTGCCACAGCCAGCGACACCCATATCCATGAACCATTAAAAATGAATCCATGTTTACTTGTAGGAAGGTTGAACAACACGTGGGCTTGGGCTGAAAATTGGCACGAACATTCATGCCATGCAAGCTACAGGTAATCACAGAATTATTGCAGTGCAAAAGGAGGCCACTCAGTCTACCTTGTTTGCACTAGCTCCCTGTGCGTTCTCTGGCCCTCTCCATGTAATCCTGCTTAACTCTCCTTTTCAGGTAAGTGTTTTGAATGCTTCAGTTCAACTTAAATCCACTACACTTCCATTTCCAATATAAGAGAGTCTAAGCATCTCTTTGTGATTTTTAGTAAGTAAGCAACTAATGAATCTATCATTAATGAATTCTCCCAGCTCACTGGGGTCACCAGAGGCTTAATTAGAAAAACTACATAAGTGGCTACACCTAGAAATCAAAGGCTGGAAAGGCCGTGAGGATTAACTCACTTCCTGACTCTTCAACAATGTTCCACCATTTATTAAGGCAAAGTCAGGAGTATGATGGAGTGTCCTTTACTTGCTATATAATAATATATACAAGACCTAAGGAATATGAATAACAGAAGACAATACAGTTACATGTCGAGTCTGCCCATCATTTAGTATGATCTTGGGTTTCAACCCCACATATACCCTGTTTGCAATATGCCATGATTGCTTGAGAGACCTAAAATCTATCTTGGCCTTAACTATTTTTGTTGCTAGCCCATCCAAAAACAGCTAGTCTAAAAAAATCCAAAGATTCACAGCCCCTTGAGTGAACAAATATCCTTTCATCTTAGTCCTAATTGATTGGCCCTAATCCTGAAACTGGGCTCTTGTTCTAAATTCTCCTGCAAGGGAAAAACAACTTTATAGTATCTTTATAATCTTGAATGTGTTAATGCAATCACCTTTTATTTTCTAAACAACAGCGAATTTGGACTCCATTTACTCAGCCTGTTATCATAGGATAATTCTTTCATCCCAGGAGCACTCTAATGAATGTTCTGTGTCATATCTCCAATGCAAGAATACAATTCTTTAAGTATGGAGACAAAACTACACCCAGTATTTCTGGTGTAGCCTCACTAAACCGTGGGAAGCCTTCTTTTTTGTTGTATTCAAATCCCTTGCAATAAAAGCCAGTATGCCGTTTGCTTTCTGAATTGCTTGCTGTACGTCTGTGCTAACAATTTGTAAATAAACGCAAAATGCACAGGATGCTGGAAATCTGAAATAAAGAGTTCTGAAGAAGTTGCATTGGACTTGAAATATTAATTCTGTCTTGTTGTGTTGCTGTGTTTCTCCAGCACTTGTAGTTCACAATGAAAACTTTGTGTGGGTACACCCAAATCTCTGCACATCAATATTAACAAGGTTTTGTATACTTATGACCAAAGTAAATAAACTCATTTCTCTGTTGTTGCTTGTTCACTTACGCTGTATATTTTTGTTTTTGTAGCCTCTTTGTGTCCACTTCATATTCCTGCATAGTTTTGTATTGTCAGCAAACTTAGATGCATTATTCCCTGTCTCATCATCTAAGACATTAAAATAGATTTTAAATAGCTGAGATCCCAGCGTGGCTCATTACACCACTCCTGTATCGTAGCCTGCCATATTATATGTGCTTTGGAATATCAACCACAACTACATGAGCCCTTGTGTGTAACATTTTGTGTAACATTTTATTGATTGCCTTTTGGAAATCCAAGTACATTACATCTATTAGTTCCCTTTATCCATCCTACAAGTTAAATCCACAAAAAAACTCTGAAAAGTTGTTCTACCAGTACAGTATTTCCCTTTCATAAAACCATGTCCCTTGCTCAAATCATATAATGCTTTTTAAGTGCATTGTTAAGATCTCCTTGATAACAAATTCCAGCAGTTTTCTGATGACTGATGGCAGGCTAACTGTTGTAGTTCACTGGTTTCCCACTCCCTTTTTTTAAAAAGCAGTTTTTCATTTTCTAACTTTCATTAACCTGGGCCCATGCCTGAATTTAGAAGTTGTGCTTAATGTGTTGTCGGATTGATCCTCACTGTTTCCCGTGAATTGAATACCCTTCTGCCGTGCAAACCCTTAACCACGTGTTGATTTTGCCAATGTGTTGTCCCTATCCAGTTTTCATGTGGCTCAGATAAAAGTTCTACATTTATTAGTCATACGGCTATACTTTTCAATTTAGCTGCCACCTCCTTTCTGTCTCCTTAGCAAGACTTTATTCCTAATCTTTCCTGTGGTGTTTGTTCAGACATGAAGCACAACTGGATCCTTCTCAGCATCATTTTCCACTTTGTTGTGGGTCACTGTGACCTGCTAACTGCAGCACATTTCAAACGTCTAGTGTGTTTGGCTTCTGTGCCTTCATGTTTGTCAGATTCCAGGCATAAAATGGAACTGTTGACTGGGGAAACACTTCAGACAGGCTCCTTTTGACATCCTACCAGCAACTGCTAGCAGATCGTTTCGCCTTCAGAAATGTATGCTTTACCAAGATCGTGGAAGTTCTTCCTCAGAATCATAAAATGTAGTGTACATTAGTGCAACTCAGATTAATCAGAATTGAATTAAAGAGGAATAATGACCTTCACATATTTTTCAGGTAGAAAGTAAAGTGAGTTGCTGAGGGGGAGGATGGCCAAACATAAGTCCAGAGAAGAAAAGCTAAATTCCAGCTTTTGTGAAGCTTGTTATAATGGTGTCAATAAGGTGCATATCATTCGATTGGAAAGAGGCTAATGGGCTCATTTTCAAAAAGCTGATAGAATTATTGTTGATTAACTGCAGGTGCATTACTCAGATCACTGAATGTAAAAGAATGAAATTCATTATCAGGAAAATTATCTGTACCTTAATAGTGGAATGGTTCATAAGTTACTGGAGAAACTCAGCAGATCTGGCAGTATTTGTGCAGAGAAAGCAGAGTTAATATTTTGAGTCCAGTGACGCTTTCTGAGAACACATTCACCATTCATAGATTCACAGAGGTCTTAAGGCCTTTCGGCCATTGTGCCTGCACCAGCTCTTCAATGGGTATCATGGCCTGGTGCTAATCTTCTGCTTGTTCTCCATACCCTTGCACGTTGTTTTAGCCAAACAGTGATCCAATGCCTTCTTGAATGCCTCAGTTGAGCCTTTCTCCATGACACTTCCAGGCAATGTACTAAAACCCTAACAACATGCTGAGTTACAGATCTTCCTTACTGCGTCTTTACTTGTTTTGTAAATTACTTTAAATTTATGTCCTAGAATCCCTATGCTGTGGAAACAAGCTATTTGCCCCAACAGGTCCACACCGACCCTCCAAAGGGTAACCCACCCAGACACATTCCCCTACCCTATTATCCTATATTTACCCCTGACTAATGCACCTGTCCTACACATCTATGGGCAATTTGGCATGGCTAATTCACCTAACCTGCACAACTTTGGACTGTGGGAGGAAACCAGAGCACCCGGAGAAAACCCACACACTCATGGGAAGAATGTGCAAAATCCACACAGTCGCCCGAGGCTGGACTCAAACACGAGTCCCTGGTGCTGTGAGGCAGCAGTGCTAACTACTGAGCCACCGTGCCACCCCTCCTCTTTCCTTTTACAAGTTGAAAGAGTTTTTCCATATCTAATCATTACAGCCCTTTCTTTTCAAGGAGAACAATTGCAAATTCTTCAATCTACCCTCATAATGGCACTTTCTCATTTCTGGAACCAATCCGGTAACTCACATAGAGTCATAGAGACGTACGGTGCGGCAACAGACCATTCGGTCCAACTCGTCCATGCTGACTAGATATCTTAACCTAATCTAGTCCCATTTGCCAGCACTTGGCCCATATCCCTCTAAACCCTCCACATTCACATATCCATTCAGATGCCTTTTAAATGTTGCAATTGTATCAGCCTCCACCACTTCCCTCTGGCAGCTCATTTCATACACGTACCACCCTCTACGTGAAAAAGTTGCCCCTAAGGTCCCATTTATATCTTTCCCCTCTCACCCAAAACATATGCCCTCTAGTGCTGGACTCCCCCACCCCAGGGAAAAGACTTTGTATATTTATCCTATCCAAGCCCTTCATGATTTTATAAACCATTATAATTCACCCCCCAGCCTCTGACGCTCCAGGGAAAACAGCCCCAGCCTCTCCCAAAGGTCAAATCCTTCAACCCTGGCAACATCCTTACCATTAATTGTATAAGTCCTGTTAAGGTTTGCTTTCCCAAAATGCAGCATCTCACATTTATCTAAATTAAACTCCATATGCCACTTCTCAGCCCATTGGTCCATCTGATCAAGATCCTGTTGTAATCTGAGGTAACCTTCTTTGCTGTCCACTACACCTCCAATTTTGGTGTCATCTGCAAACTTACTAACTGTACCTCTTATGTTCACACCCACTCTTTATGTAAACGAAGAAAAGCAGTGGACCCAGCCCTGATTCTTGTGGCATTCTATCTCCATTCTCCACTGTGTTCACATCCTCCCTATAGCGTGCCGTTGAGAACTGTAGCAGTACTCCTGTTGAGGTCTAACAAATGTCTTTTATAAGTTCAACATCACCTTCCTGCTCTTGTACTATTTGCCCCTATTAATATAGTCTAGAAAATAGTATGTGTTTGCTTCTCTCTTCGTCTGTCCTGCCACCTTCAATCATCTGTGGCCATATACACTGAGATCCCTCTGCTCCTGCACCTCTTATGGAATTGTACCCCTATTTCACATTGCTTTTCAATGTTCTTTCTACAAAAGTGCATCACTTCTCACGTATCTGCATTGAAACACATCTGCCACCTCTCTGCTCATTCCACTAACTTGTCTATGTCTTTTTGGAGTTCTACATGGTTCCCCCTCATACTTTACAATTCTATGTTTCTTGTCATCTGCAACTTTGAAATTGTCCCTTACACACTAAAATCTAGATTGTTATTGTGTGTTAGGAAAGGCAAGGCTCCTTATAGTAAATAAAAAACGAAAGAACTGCAGATGTTCTAAACTAAATGAAAACTGAAAGAACTGCAGATGCTGTGAACTAAGTAAAAAGCGAAAGAACTGCAGATGCTGTGAAGTTCTGAGGAAGAGTCTCCGGACCCAAAATGTTAACTTCGATTTCTCTTCACGGATGCTGCCAGACCTGCTGAGCTTTTCCAATAACTTCTGTTTTTGCTCCTAATAATGACCCTGAGGAACCCCACTGTAAACCTTACTCCAGCCCAAAATAAATTGACCAGCACATTCTGTTTCCTACACTCAGCCAGTTTGGTATCCTCATTATTACTGTCCTTTTTTCTTCCATGACCTGTAACTGCTTGTCTTAACCTTATAGATTTCTTGAAGAAACTCAAAGTTTCTGCAATTTTCCAGGCTTCTGGCACCTCCACCAGGTTTAGAGAAGACTGGAAGATTATGGCCAGTGCCTCGCAATTTCTGCTTTCACTTCTTTCAAAATTCTGGAATGTATCTTTTCTGGTCCTGGTGCTATATCAACTTTTAATTACTTATAGTATATCCAGCACTTCTTCCTCTTCAGTTTGAATCCTTCCAGTGATAGATTTTCTTCCTCTGTCACCATGGCCTGTGGATCATCTCGCTCCTTGGTAAAGACAGATGCAAAATATTCACTTAACATCTCAGCCATGGCCTTTATCTCTAGGTGCAATTCCCCATTTTTCCCTCAGCAGCCGTCCTCCTCCCTTTACCAGTTATATGGCCTTAGAAGAGACTCTTTGGCTCACCCCTTTATGGTAGTTTTTTTCTCATAATTCCTTTCTGTTTCTCTTATTTGCTTTTTCACCTCCCCTCTGAACCTTCTTGTTGGTTCTCAGTTGTATTTTCTACTTGACATCTATCACAAGCACACATCTTTATCTTAACTTCTATCTCCTTTGTCATACAGGGAGGTCTGGACTTGTTTGTCCTATCTTTCCTGTTTTGGAATTCATCACAGATTGATTACCGATTCAGAGAATTAAGATCCTGCATGACCAATTTCCTTGATGTTTTCTCGAGATGACATTCTCAGAAAATCTCACTTATTGGCTGGAGAGGCCCTAATTGGGTAATAGCTCCCGTTTCCCAGTGCTGGGTACACTCATCCGTCTCTGAGTGAATGTCGTAGAATGAGGACTTTAATTGCCTTTAGAGTCTAAATTAATCATGGGACCTTCTCACCTCAAAATTAAATTGGAGCTGAGACGGGAAGATATTAGGGTCTCAACTAGCAATCTTCCCACCCATTTAAATGCACCCCTGTTGACAAAACTGCCTTGGGGAAGGCATTAAGTTCCAGTCTGTGTGTAGACTTCAGAAACATTTGACAAAATGCCATGTAAAAGTGTGCACAAAACATTAGCTTTTTGGGGTCAGTTTTGAGAGCAGATTTAAAGAAGAGGCTGATGTCCTTATGAGACATGGTTTGACACATTCTTCAGCTGCAGATAAAGGTAAAAGTAAGAACATATTAAGCATAAATATTGGAAGGCAGATTGCGGTGCTTTTCCAGCACCACACTCTCGACTCTGATCTCCAGCATCTGCAGTCTTCACTTTCTCCTATAAGCATTGGAAGTGGTGAATATTTGGGTATATCAAAAAGTGTAAAAGGAAACATGATAATAAAGGATAAAATGAAAATAAATTTGGAAAATGACCCCAGACTAAATTGCAAGAGTAAATAAATTAAGTTCAATAAATAAAATGAAAAGATTATAAAATTATGTTGTTCTATTAACTGATTATGTTAAATGAAGCCACGTTAGAGGTGTTCATTCTGTTTATGCTGCAGCTTGAATACTAAGTCTTGAATCTTAAAGTCTTTCATTAAGTTTTGCAAAAGGATATGATAAAGGACATTCGTAAATTAATGTGACAGGAAGATTTGGCACTAATGGCCCATACTGAAAGGTGATTAGTATGAACATTTTTGCTACACTGCTAACAGATTTTGATGTGTGCTGCTTCGAATCCATGTCACAGGAAAATTGAGCCAAAAACCACTAAGCAGTATAAATAAAGAATACAGTAGACAGAAACATCAAAGAAAAAAGCCAGCAATTGATCACATGTACCCACTCTGTTTACATACATGAAATCTTTTCCTTTGTTTTCTCACGAGTGTTCTCAATAACCTTTTAGTTTTTTCCAACTTTCTTGAAGAAAAATGGAGGTGGGTACAATGACAACATTTAAAATGACCTGGATGGGTACGTAAATAGGAAGGGTTTAGAAGGATATGGGCCAAATAGGACCAGGTCAGATTGGGATGTCTGGTCTGAGTTGGACTGAAGAGTCTATTTCCATGCTGTGTGACTCTATAACTCTTTGAATAATACTTCCACATATATCATGCAATTTCATCCAGACTTCAAAAAGCTAGGATGTGAATTTCTGTAATATTTACATGTGCAAGCAATGCATTAATTGTATACCTGGTCTTATAAGGACATTGACACTGAATTAAAGCATCAGATTTCCGAACTTAAAATTGTGACCTCAAATTTACAATCAAGCTAAAGCAAAATTCATAATTTGCTTTTCTGTTCAAAATAGAACACATTAATATTTTTTGGTATTTAGCTTTCATTGCTATGTTAATAGATGATTGCTAATGTAAAATGCATATAGCTGGGGTGTATTTGTTAAGAAGCTTTTATATGTGGTGGGTTGCTTTGGGGTAATTGTGTGAGTGGGTGCATTGATAATGGTGCTGGCAGCAAGGTCATACCTGACTGAGTGATGAATGGGAAATGTTATGGACCAGACCAGACCCTCTCAAAACATTTTAAGAAGGTATCCTAGATCCTAACTTTTTCTTAGTTTTAAAGGCAAATGTGAAGTGCCTGTTCCAATTGCAATGTGACTGATCAAACTACTTGATGTTAAGCAAAATTTATTTAAACACTATACTTAAAATACAACCAATGAAAGAGGGATTTAGAATAACAACTCTATTGGAAAACTTAACAGAATAATCGATACAGTACCTACTAACTAACTATTCCAATACAGTAACATCCATTGAATATATTGCTTGACAAAAAAGGAAAATTCAGTCACACATTCTCACACTCAGTTCTCTAATCCAGGAGGAAAAAAACATCAAGAGAAAGTTTAGAGAGAGTAGCAGTTAGGAGACATTCACTAAAGCTTCCAACTCTGTTGAGATCCCAGAGGTTCTGATGCTATTGACAAAACAAAATCCAGACATCGTGATCTGTGATAGCTGTCCACACCCATTCAGGATGTTACAGAAAAACCCAGGGCTTCCCTAGCTGTTTACATTACCCTAAACTGCTTGGCACCTCTGCCTTACAACTTCTCTTCTAAAAGTCAGGACAAGAATAACTCCTTTAAAGCTGTAATATTGTCACAGAAACAATGCCTTGATTCAGCATAACTTTGCTGCTTTTATATTCATACCTGAAGTCCAAAGTCCAATATATTTTGCCACTCTCAAAGGTCCATGCACATGAACCCTCAGGAATATTTGACCTTATACACTCTTTAGAACTGTTCTATTAATGTAAAGGCATTCCCAGGGTGGTGAACAGCTTCTGTTCTGGAGTCCATTCGCAAGCTAGTATTCAAAGCAAAATATTGTAATGCTGCTGTTTGTAAGCACAGGAAATGTTCCTATGTCTGGTCGTTTAGAGTTACAGTCTTGTCTGGGATTGCGTTTGTAAGTATGGTTGTTCATAAATCGGATATTATTAACCATAGACCCCCTGTATATTCTTTGGACGGTTGGTGTGGACTCGATGGACTGAATGGCCTGCTTCCACATTGTATGTATCTAGCCTTTACCTGAAAACTCTCTTTCTTACAGATTACACATTGTTGAGTTCCAATTTTCCCTGTAAAGCTTTAGTTCCATTTTACCCTAGCTAGATACCATATCAATGCAATTATCCCTCTATGAATAAAATAACTTTAGATTTTATTTTTACTTTTCTCTTCCCTGTTAATAATCATTATGACACGATAAATCCAGTCAAGTGTACTCACACAGAAAATTGATCTATCTCCTATCCTTAGCATAGATCCAGCAATGTCTCTTAGGGGATCTATTTTAGCAGAATTTCTCACTTTACGAAAACGTAAGCTAAACAGGAAGGACTTTCTTAATTGCACAATATCATCTTTTATTTAGACCTTCAGTATGAAATGGAAATTGAAGGGATAACCCCAAATTCTGCTATTTCTGAAGCTCTACCAATAAAATAAGGTCGCTAACAGAGCTATTGCTTTGCTCACCCTTTGCCAAAAGATTATTCTGCAGCCTCTTTGTGATATCTTTGACCCTGGGAGGCATGTGGAGTTATATCTACAGCCACAACAACTGTTCCCCTGTTGGATCAGCTACCACAATTGCCTTTCAACTCTTCTTTCACCTCCATCCTTACAGCTGAGCCATTTGTTATAAACTTGGTTCTTGCTACGTTCATCTGAGTAATATAGATACCATAAACACTGGGTAAATCTAATTAGCACCTATATTGTGCAGGACAAATTCCTAAATGTTTACAACAGTTTTACTAAAGCAGCATGTTGAGGAACAAGTTGGAAATATACTCTTTAAATTTAATTTTATGCAATGAGAAAGAACTAAGAAATCATCTTTTGTTAAAAAATTCCCTTCCAAGATGAGTTACCATAATATGCCATTTTCCATTAGGAAAATTATGAAATTTTACTTAAAACTTGAATCTTAAAACTACACAGACAAAGTACTGTGGGGGTGAGATAGATTGTGCGTATTAGGAAAATTGGAATACTGTACACAGGTAATAGATAACATTTAAAGAATGAATACATGGTTTGCAGCAAACATTGTTATGTAGCACAAAAACCCAACAGGGAAGTGAGTCTACTGTGGCTAAGAAATAGAGTTAACAGTTGTAATACAAAAACAGAAATTGCTGGAACAGCTCAGCAGGTCTAGCAGTATCTGTGGAGAGAAATCAGAGTTAATGTTTCAGCTCCAGTGACCCTTCTTCAGAACTGTTTTGTTTCTGAGTTTGAACAGTTGTGCTAGATCAGGTGAGGATCTTAAAGTTGCCAAAAAATAATAAGCCTGATGATTGGGAGCATTTTAAAATTTAACAAAGGAGGACTGAAAAACTGACAAACAGGGAAATTCTTTTGGGCAATAGTTAGTGAATATTTGGATAAAAGCAGAAGCATGTGAAAATCTGAAATAATAACATAAAATGCTAGAGAAAACTCAGCAAGACTGGCAACATCAGTGGAGAGAGAAACAGGGACAATGTTTTGATTACAAAGTTTCTTTTATTCTTTTTTTAAGGGTTTTTATGCTATTGGCAAAGGGCGAAGAGGAGTGAGTGGAACAGATTGTGAGCTGGCCAGAGAAAAAGACAAAGGCAGTGCTAATGGAGGTGAAGAGAGATTCAGATGTAAAATATTTATAAATAATAGATGTAAGAAGGAGGATGTTCCTATGCCATAATTTATTTGCAATTTACATTGTAAGACAGGTCTTGTGACTACACAGGCACAAATGGTCAGAAAGTCTGCACCAGTTGTAGACAGTAGATAATAAATGATATTAATCATCATAATGGCTTGTTCTGAACGACATAGGAGCATTTACTAATGTACTGCTTGTTGCACCAGCCCATTGAGCAAATGGACAACTCATCCATCTTAGGACAAGCTAAACAGAGACATGCACGAAAATTCCTAGAAGCATGGCATTCCAACTGGAACTCTATCAACAAACACATCAAGTTAGACCCCATCTACCACCCCCTGAGAAAAAGACCAGGAAATGTCATCACCACCGGAAATGACACCATCCCAAAGAAACACCATCATATACGTAGAAAGCAGGAATCATATACACTGCTTTGCCTGAGGCCCAGTGAAGATGTTACCTAGTAGGGTGACGAAATGTCTGGAAATGAATTCTCCCAGCTCAGAGAATAAACCTCCATCCAGTAATGTAATAAAATCATACAGAATAAAATGAGAGGAATTTGCTCATTGTGTCTGGCTCTTCAATAGAGCTATCCAATTAGTCACAACCCATCCTGCTCATTTGTTCTGCAAATTATTCCTTTTCTCGACATTATATATACAGATAGTTATTGTTAGGAAGGATGTCAAACAGGAGTCTCTGCTTCAATTTTCATGAGTACAAGTGACCTTTATTCAGAACTCTTTCACCAAATGTGTGGGAGAAGTCCAAATCTGGCTTTCATGTGGGTCCCAGTTGCCCTCTTAAATATGGCTCAGATTGGAGGAGGGGTCAGTGACATTTGGGCTTCCCCTCTGAATATGGTACTTTTATGCATTTTGCGACCAATAATAACATGCAACATAGATATCATTGTTCCATGCCCCTAAGCTGTATATCCAATTCTGCAAAACACCCGACCAGAAAGGAGCTTTCCCATGATCTCATGTTTACCAGACATCATTATCATCAGGCCTTGGGATCTTACTACTTATACATTCTAATGTTAATGTTTCTACTCTTTCTCAGACATTTGCCAGACTTGCTTATCCCTAAGAACTGTTTGAATTCTGTTATTCATTATAATCATTGCTATCCTTAGTAAGTTCTGTTACCCATCATACATTTCCTCCTATCCTAGTCACAGGAAATACAAAAAGATGTTAGTTCCTATAAAAATGCCATATAATTCATAATATCAGTTCTAATGTAAAATCAGTTATATATAAAGTTATATGATTATATCTAATGTTATAATTCTTTAGCCAATGAGTTGTCAGCAATTTCTGTCCCACCTGACCTTGGAGGATTGGACAGAAGCTGCTCATAACTCATTGGCCTTGGAAGGTCCGGTCAGCATCATCCCTTTATCTTGCACCTGTAACTCATTCCAGTCATTTTCTAGTTTTAGAAAATGAAATTTACTAACTCTAAATATTTCTGCACTCGTTCTTTTACTTAATAAGACAACGTCTATTCCATTAATAAGACTGAAACTCAATCACTTACACAACTCAATGAAATTGTCTGAACTCATTGAGTTTTACAAGACATAATCCCGTTCTCCTTTTACCTTCCCATTTGTCTCTGTGATTGTGAGATCATACATTTCTTGTAATTCTTGTTAAACTATAAATTTTGGATTGTCTGTTCCCTGTCTGATATTATCAGACTGTATCGTCCACACATCTGCAGCTGTAGTTTGTCCAGAACTCCCTCTATATTAATTTGTAAGATTCTTTGTTCTGCTCAGACCCCGTTACCTTGGATTTATTTTCTTCTCAAAGCTACCATTGTCCTAAATAATGATCTCACTTTAATACTGAACTCGACAAACTAATTCTGTTACTGCAGCTAAAAATCTTCGCCATATTTATGCCAACTGAAAATCCATGGGCAGCCATCTTGTGCCACCTCTGCCTGTGGGCCACCCAAACATTCATAGATATAGGCCTCTTTTGAAAGTTGATATTGAATCTACCTCAGTGATGCTTTCATACAGTGTGGTCCAAATTATTGTAACTCAAATATGACTGTCGTTTTTAGAGAAACATACTGTTTCATTTGTAATCTTTATTGGAAACATTTTTGGGTACAGTTGATCTCCTAACCTTTCCATAATGTTCCCTATTTCAGAGCTTTAATCTCACATCTTTCTACAGATTCTGGCCCATCTTGGTTCTCTGAGCTCATTCTGTCCATAAGATATAGATCCAGCTACCTCAAACCTATTTCCACCAAACATAGTGATAATGTTATTGGATCAGTAATCCAGAGCCTCAGGCTAATGTTCTGTGACAATGGGTTCGAATCCCATCATGTCAGATGATGAAATTTGAATTCCAAATTTTTTATTGAAATTGAAGCTACTGTCCCATTTGGTTAACTAATGCCCTGTGGAATTCGTCATCATGGAAGTTGTCAAGGCTGGATCTTTAAGTATTTTCAAAGGCTGAAACAGACAGATATTTAATTAGCAAAGAATCAAGGGTTATCGGGAAAAGGCAAGAAAGTGGAATTGTAGATTGTCAGATCAACCATAGTCTCATTGAATGGTGGAGCAGATTTGATTAGCCGTGTGGCCTGTTTGTGTTCCTATGTTTTATGGTCTTCTGCGCCCTTGTTAGCTGATGTTAATGGTTCCCTCTTGTTAGTTAGCATTTCGCTCCCTTGTAAGTCGACTGTAATCACTCCTCATTTCTCCCAAAAAAGAAGTTTGACCTTTCTCCTTGTTACAAAAATATGACCCCAACTCCAACCTTGCTTGAAGGACTTTCAAGTTCAGGTCATCAAAATTGTAATCCCTTGTGGAGATGTAATGAAGTTTTAGTGCTCCAGCCTGTCATTAACATCTAGGGAGGAAGGATTGCTGATAAAATCTGTCGGATCTGACTTGATCACTTTCGCTGTTTGGTGGGTCCTTTAGAGTTTTCAATCACAGTTTGTTACCTACTATAGTCTTTTGAATAAAAGGATTAGTAGTCCCCAGCCAGATTGTAACATAAGTTCGGTGGTCTGATCTGGGATCATAACAAGGAAGCATGGAACTCAACAAAAGTACTTGGTGAAGTTGATACTCCAACACCATGCATTATTGAGACTGAAGCTTGTAAACAGATGAGAAGAAATGGAGGCCAAATTTAACATACAGCAGAACTAGTAAAGCAGAAAGGTTATTCAGCAGCATCACTAACAAAAGAGACAGCACCAGCAAAACCACTAACAGTCAAAAAGATATGTAAGTGAATCAACATCAACAGTATTACCAACAAATGAGACAACAGCAACAGTGTCAACATGATTTAAATATCAACAGCATCACTAATAAGTGACTACATCAACACACTGCCACATGTGAGACAACATCAACAACGTCATTAACAAGTGAGACATCAACAACATTACTAACAAATGGTGCAACATTAAGTATATCATCTACAACAGCAAGAGCAACTTCCACAACATTGCCAAAACAGTTTGCCTACTCATCTGTAAGCAATGAATCCATGAAGGCACAATGTTTTACTGCCCAAGTGATACCATGAATAATATTGTTTGAGAAAAGAAAATAAACTTTTAAAATGTTTTAAGTTTAGAGTTACTTGTTTAATTGTAAAAGTTAATCAATGAAAGGTTTTGTTGATATAAAATGGCATTAACAACGTGGGATATCACATGATTATTCCAAAAAGATTTAGTAACAATATTGTCATGTGTAGATATACATACATATATATTTATTCAGGGTGCCTCATCACTCATTTCCATATGACAGTCACCAAAATAGATATTTTTAATCAACCTGATCAGATGAACCATGTGAAGGATCTGGAAAAGTGCACTGGATTAAAATTGTTTAAAAATGAGATTATTTCAGATTTCTGATAACCATAAAACACATCATTGAGCCAACTAATTTCAAGTCTAAATTCTCTTAATTATATGATGAGTATGAATTTTTGCCAGTCACCTTCTTAACTGAAAATTGCCTCTTTAGTGTTGATTCTCATTCCTTCAATTGTTTAACTGAGATTTTAAAATGTGAAATTTCATTTGTTTTCCGTTACTTTTCTGTCAGGTCACTCTTCTTTTCTATCTTAATCCAGAGTTCCATTTTTTTTTGTTCTCCTGTACCTGATTTGACAATAAATTCACCCATTCTAACATGTACATCCTTCTCTGTGAAACTATTAATTTCATAATTATTAAATCAGATTAGTCAAAGAGATATACAATGACTTGCTCTTTCTCTCAGGTCACAGATGTCCGTTTTTCCTAGCTAGCTTTTTATCAGTTTCCTCCTTCAGCAATTTGCCATTCAAATTTGAGATACATAAACATGAGAAGTGAAGTCTAATAATACTAGATTTCCCCACCTCTCTCAATTCTTGCCAACTGATTTTACTGCAAACATGGGCATTAGAACCAGTGATTGTTGCAGATTATTTTGCTTTCCAGAATAGAGCATGTGCCATTTCCATTTGCCATAACCAGGAGATATCAATTAGAAATAAGCATAGAAGATGCCAAACACTCAGATGATTAGGCAGTATCTGTGAAGACAGAAATAGTTACATTTTCAAGTTGATGATCTTTCGTCAGAACAATGCATTTTCAGTTATTTCAGAACCTGTGGTACTTCATTTTATGTTAATTAGAAATTGTTTATGCTGTTATCATAATCAACTCTTTCATTTCTTTACATATTCTTTGCAGTGATAGAGAATGGCGCAAGTTAAAGTTCAGACTGCAGTAAACCTGTCTGGATCTACCCTGGGAGCCACAGTACAATCAACAATGGTTAATAGCGCAGGTCCTCTGGCTCTGCAGTCTTCTGTGAATGGGTCAGTCCCAGCCTCAAATACCAGCTGTGTTAGTCCTGCAACTGGTCTTGTGGATTCTACTGGTTCTATTAATAACTCACCAGGTAAATTCCTCTTTCAATCTGCATGCTGTCTTGGATCTGAGATTTTTAATGCAGTCAACTGGTGATTTGATACAAAATGATTTTGGTGGTAATGTGTAATGAAGTGTATTTGACCAGTTTGAATAATTACTTACTGTATTTACGCTGTGTGTAAGAACCAGTATAATTTATCAAGTAAATTGAATACCTTGCACTATTTTACAGAATATCTGGGGTCCAGCAAATCAGGTGATGTTGCATTTAGACCTTTTGATATCTATTGAACGATTAAGTAAAATATGTACAGTTGTAAGTGTTTGGGAATTCAAAATCAATGATTCAGTTGGAGGAGAGGAAGTTTCATCTCATGATGGCTTAGTGCATGGGAAATCGTGTCTCGCTGACATGATTGAATTCTTTGAAGAGGTGACAAAGAAGGTTGATGAAGGCAGAGTGGTGGATGTTGTCTATATGGACTTCAGCAAGGCATTTTACAAGGTTCTGCATGGTAGACTGGTCAGCAAGGTTAGACCACATGGAATCCACAGAGAGCTAGCCATTTGGATACAAGGTAGGAGACAGAGGTTGGTGGTGGTAGGTTGTTTTTCAGATGTCAGATGGAGGCTTGTGACCAGCAGTGTACTGCACGGATTGGTCCTGAGTCCACTGTTTTTTGTCATGTATAAATGATTTGGATGTGAATATAGGAGGTATGGTTAGTAAGTTTGCAGATAATACTAAAATTAGTGGTGGAATGCAGAATGAATAGAGTTATCTCAGAGTACAAAGGGACCTTGATCAGATGGGCCAATGAGTGGCAGATGGAGTTTAATTTAGATAAATGTGAGGTGTTGCATTTTGTAAGGCAAATCAGGGCAGGACTTATACACTGAATGGTAAGGTCCTGAGGAATGTTGCTGAACAAAGATACCTTGGGGTGCAAGTCTTGAAAGTGGACTTGCAGGTAGACAGGGTAGTGAGAAGGTATTTGGTATGTTGCCTTTATTGGTCAGTGAGGAGAAAGTGAGGACTGCAGATACTGGAATTCAGAGCTGAAAATGTGTTGCTGGAAAAGTGCAGCAGGTCAGGCAGCATCCAAGGAGCAGGGGAATCGACGTTTCGGGTATGAGCCCTTCTTCAGGAATGAGGAGAGTGTGCCAAGCAGGCTAAGATAAAAGGTAGGGAGGAGGGACTTGGGGGAGGGGCGTTGGAAATGCGATAGGTGGAAGGAGGTTAAGGTGAGAGTGATAGGCCGGAGTGGGGGTGGGGGCGGAGAGGTCAGAAAGAAGATTGCAGGTTAGGAGGGCGGTGCTCAGTTCGAGGATTGGGACTGAGACAAGGTGGGGGGAGGGGAAATGAGGAAACTGGAGAAATCTGAGTTCATCCCATGTGGTTGGAGGATTTGTAGGCGGAAGATGAGGCGCTCTTCCTCCAGCCGTTGTGTTGCTATGGTCTGGAGATGGAGGAGTCCAAGGACCTGCATGTCCTTGGCGGAGTGGGAGGGGGAGTTGAAGTGTTGAGCCACGGGGCGGTTGGGTTGGTTGGTCCGGGTGTCCCAGAGGTGTTCTTTGAAGCGTTCCGCAAGTAGGCGGCCTGTCTCCCCAATATAGAGGAGGCCACATTGGGTGCAGTGGATGCAGTAAATGATGTGTGTGGAGGTGCAGGTGAATTTGTGGTGGATATGGAAGGGGGGAGGTGTGGGCGCACGTTTTGCATTTCTTGCAGTTGCAGGGGAAGGTGCTGGGAGTGGAGGTTGTGGGGGGTGTGTACCTAACGAGGGAGTCACGGAGGGAGTGGTCTTTTCGGAACGCTGATAGGGGAGGGGAGGGAAATATATCCCTGGTGGCGGGGTCCGTTTGGAGGTGGCGGAAATGACGACAGATGATATGAAGTATATGGAGGTTGGTGGGGTGGTAGGTGAGGACCAGTGGGATTCTGTCCTGGTGGCGATTGGAGGGGCGGGGCTCAAGGGCGGAGGAGCGGGAAGTGGAGGAAATACGGTGGAGAGCATCGTCGATCATGTCTGGGGGGAAATTGCGGTCTTTGAAGAAGGAGGCCATCTGGGCTGTTCGGTATTGGAAACTGGTCCTCCTGGGAGCAGATGCAGCGGAGACGAAGGAATTGGGAATATGGGATGGCGTTTTTACAGGGGGCAGGGTGGGAGGAGGTGTAGTCTAGGTACTGTGGGAGTTGGTTGGTTTATAGTAAATGTCTGTGTTGATTCGGTCGCCCGAGATAGAAATGGGGAGGTCTAGGAAGGGGAGGGAGGAGTCTGAGTAGGTCCAGGTAACTTTGAGGTCGGGGTGGAAGCCGCCCCCAGTGACATCACTCACCTGCACAGCGCCCATGCCACATGCGTCTCCGCCCCCACGCCGATCTCCGTCACCACACCTAACCCCGCCCCCACGCCGATCTCCGTCACCACACCTAACCCCGCCCCCACGCCGATCTCTGTCACCACGCCTAACCCCACCCCCACGCCGATCTCCGTCACCATGCCTAACCCCGTCCCCACACCGATCTCCGTCCGCATGCCTAACCCCGTCCCCACACCGATCTCCGTCCGCACGCCTAACCCTGCCCCCACGCCGATCTCCGTCACCATGCCTAACCCCGTCCCCACACCGATCTCCGTCCGCACGCCTAACCCTGCCCCCACGCCGATCTCCGTCACCACACCTAACCCCGCCCCCACGCCGATCTCCGTCACCATGCCTAACCCCGCCCCCACGCCGATCTCTGTCACCATGCCTAACCCCGCCCCCACGCCGATCTCTGTCACCATGCCTAACCCCGCCCCCACGCCGATCTCTGTCACCATGCCTAACCCCGCCCCCACGCCGATCTCCGTCACCATGCCTAACCCCGTCCCCACACCGATCTCTGTCACCACGCCTAACCCCACCCCCACGCCGATCTCCGTCACCATGCCTAACCCCGTCCCCACACCGATCTCCGTCCGCACGCCTAACCCCGTCCCCACACCGATCTCCGTCCGCACGCCTAACCCTGCCCCCACACCGATCTCCGTCCGCACGCCTAACCCTGCCCCCACACCGATCTCCGTCCGCACGCCTAACCCTGCCCCCACACCGATCTCCGTCCGCACGCCTAACCTCGCCCCCACGCCAAACCCCAACCCCGCCCCCAATCTCCGTCCATGCCCCCACACCTAACCCCGCCCCCACTCCCAGCTCCAGCCTCGCACCAGGTTCTAGCTCCCAGCCCTGCCGTGTTTTCACCATCCCACCAGAACTCAGCACCACCTTCCTAACCTGCAATCTTTATCCTGACCTCTCCGCCCCCACCCCCACTCCAGCCTATCACCTTCACCTTAACCTCCTTCCACCTATCGCATTTCCAACGCCCCTTCCCCAAGTCCCTCCTCCCTACCTTTTATCTTAGCCTGCTTGGCACACTGTCCTCATTCCTGAAGAAGGGCTTATACCCGAAACGTTGATTCTCCTGCTCCTTGGATGCTGCCTGACCTGTTGCGCTTTTCCAGCAACACATTTTCAGCTCGTTATTGGTCAGTGAATTGAGTATAGGAGTTGGGAAGTCATGTGGCTGTACAGGAAATTGGTGGGGCTACTTTTGGAATACTGTGTTCACTTCTGGTTTCCATGTATAGGAAAGATGTTGTTAAACTTGAAACTTAAAATTACAAGTATGTGGCATGGATTAGAGACTTTGAGCTGTAGGGAGAGGCTGAATGGGCTGAGGCTGTTTTCCCTGGAGTGTGAGAGACTGAGGGGTGACCTTATAGAGGTTTATAAAATCACGAGGGGCATGGAGAGGGTTAATAGCCAAAGTCTTTTTCCCAGAGTAGGAGAGCCCAAAACTAGAGGACATAGGTTTGAGGTGAGGGAGTAAAGATTTAAAAAGGATCTGAGGGACAACACTTTCACACAGAGGGTGGCACGTGTATAGAATAAGTTGCCAGAGGAAGTGGTGGGGGCTGATTCAAATTAAAATATCTGAAAGGTATCTGGATGGGTACATGAATAGAAAGGGTTTAGAGGGATAAGGGCCAAATGCTGACAAATGGAACTCGACTAATTTAGAATATCTGGTTGGAAATTACGAATTAGACTGAAGAGTCTATTTCTGTGCTGCTCTATGACTCTACCTCTGATAAATTATTATATAACCTCCTGTAACTTCATCCCCTCAATGTAGACCAACTTTGTTTTTGAAATTAATTTGAAATTTTGTCAGTTGCACAGTGCCCCTGACAGTTTCTAATTCTGATTGATAATCAAGGCGTACAGTTGCCCATCATGGAATATGGATGTAAAATTAATATGGTTCAGTGTATGAAATAGTAATTTCAATCAAGGGAACTAATTCTCTCTGATATTACATTGATATGTGTATTTCCTTTGTAATTTATCTAGTCATTGATCTATCGGGTTCTATTAGTTTAGTTCACATCAGTCAGCTGCCCTGAAAGTGTTGCTATTTATTTTGTGCATTGTATAGATATCATGTTTTCATTTTTATAGTTCTATATCTAATTTCCTTTGTGGAATCTAGTAGAATTATTTTAGTAGTATTAATGTAAAGCAGCAAATCTAATAATCCATTAAGCATTCTACAAAAGCAAACAAAATTCATTAATCTCCCAAGTGAAATATTTGACCAAGATGGTTTTAAAGACTTATTTTCAGTTATCTAATAAATGCATTGTTTGTTCTGTGATAATTGGTAGGCTAGTTCTACTTGGGGAAATGTTTGGAAAAGAAAATGATAAACATGATAAATAAAATATCACTCATGAAAGTTGGATTTCAAAGTATATTTGTCAAAGAACTATTTGATCACATGATAGACTATGTGTTTATACTCTCCTTTCACCTATCCCTGCTCCACCCTTCCTGTCACAAGACAGGCTTTTATAGGATAGTCTTAGATAAAGGCTTTTTCAATCATTTGATTTTATTCTGCCAGAATGACAAGCCATTTCACTTGCTCTTTAATGTTCATCTCAACAAGAAAACAGTGCCGAGCACAATGCCTATGCTGGAATATGAAACACTCCTCGAGTACCTGCCTAATGGACTCAAATATTGATGTGGGGCTTGAATTTATCAAATTTTCTTATGACACAGCTAATGGCAAGGCCAAGCTTTCTTTAAAGGAAAGGCAATGGTAGTTTAGAGATTTTAGGTACTTCTCTTTAACACGTAAAGGTACTTTTGTGTTGTGCTAGAATCACTGGGTTCTCCAAATACTGAAATTTGAAAATTGTTATTTCTTTTGTTTCTTGTTAGTGGGCTAGGATAGTGTTTATTCCACATCTGTATTTGCTGTCCAGAAGGAAGTGGTGATCTGCCTTCATGAACTGCTGCAGTGCTTTGGATGTTGTGATGAAAGTTTATGATATATTGTTAGCTGTGAATTTGGATTATAAAGCAGAGGTAAACGGATTTCAGGTTTTCTGTTCTGTGAAAATGATTTTTATTTTAAGGGTCAGAAATCTTTTTCTTAGCAGTGGGTCAAAACAGCATTTCCAAGAAATAATATGACTTCAGTTAAATGAAGTTTAACACAAGCTACCAGATGAGATAATTGCTAACCCATTTCCTAAGTTGAGATTTTATGACCTACAGAATGAGAGGCCAGAGGCCAGAACTAGATACAGTTGAGAAGATTAGATCGATAACGGTAGCTGTGCTGATCCACTGCATCAAAGTAGACAAAGGTCAAAGAAAAGAGAAAACCTCATCCACCCTCCCTTTCTTTCACCCTCTCCATCTCTCATGCATACTTTCCCTTCATCTTTCACATCACTCTCCCTCCCTGTCTCCCTATCACACACTTAACCCATCCTTCTCACACACTCTCTCTGTTTCTCACACATACTCTCCATCCTCTTCCCCATGAGTATGTATATGTGTGAGAGAGGTATAGAGTCTGTGTGTTTCAAGGATGGAGAGGGGGAGAAAGTATACTTGGCAGTATGTTTGAATATTAGGCAGGGAGAAAGAGAGGTTCTATTTTGTATTGATTCATAGTATGCGCTGTGAGCTGCCTTCTTGAACCGCTGCAGGCCGTGTGGTGTAGGCCAACCCATAGTGCCATTAGGGAGGGAGTTCCACGGCTTTGACCCAGTGACACTGAAGGACCAAAGATATATTTTCAAGTCAGAATAGTGAGTGGCTTAAGGAGAGCTTGTAGGTGGTGGTGTTCCCATAAAACTGCTGCCCTTGTCCCCTAGATGGAAGTGGTTGTGGGTTGGAAGGTGTTCTCTAACGAGCCTTGGTGAATTGCTGCAGTGCATCTTGTAGATAGTACACACTGCTGCTTCTGAGTATGTGTGTGTAAGGGAGGACAGTAAGTTCACAGAAGATGTCTGGAGCCCACCTTGAAAATTCTGAACGACTGACTTTGTGCCTTTGATAAGAGCATGCAGGTTCCTCGCCTGCCCCATTCCAGTCCCTAGATTACACCTCCTCCCACCCTGCCCCCTGTAAAAACACCATCCCATATTCCCAATTCCTTCACCGCATCTGCTCCCAGGAGGACCAATTCTACTATCGAACAGCGCAAATGGCCTCCTTCTTCAAAGACCTCAATTTCCCCTCTGATGTAGTCGACGATGCTCTCCACCGCATCTCCTCCACTTCCCACACCTCCACTCTTGAACCCCACCCCTCCAATCACCACCAGGACAGAACCCCACTGGTCCTCACCTTCCACCCCACCAACCTCCGGATACATCGTATCATCTGTCATTTCCACCACCTCCAAACAGATCCCACCACCAGGGATATATTTCCCCCCCCACCCCTATCAGCGTTCCGGAGAGACCATTCCCACCGCGACTCCCTCGTCAGGTCCACACCCCCCACCAACCCAACCTCCACTCCCGGCACCTTCCCCTGCAACCGCAAGAAGTGCAAAAATTGAGCCCACACCTCCCCCCTCACCTCCCTCCAATACCCCAATGGATCCTTCCATATCCGTCGTAAATTCACCTGCACCTCCA
This sequence comes from Hemiscyllium ocellatum, assembly GCF_020745735.1. Taxonomy (NCBI): domain Eukaryota; kingdom Metazoa; phylum Chordata; class Chondrichthyes; order Orectolobiformes; family Hemiscylliidae; genus Hemiscyllium; species Hemiscyllium ocellatum. The sequence continues at coordinate 12,349,429 of NC_083404.1, read as the reverse complement.
TTTACTGTATCCGTTGCACCCGATGTGGTCTCCTCTACATTGGGGAGACAGGCCGCCTACTTGCGGACCGTTTCAGGAAACACCTCTCGGACACCCACACCAACCAACCCAACCACCCCGTGGGTGAACACTTTAACTCCCCCTCCTACTCCGCCAAGGACATGCAGGTCCTTGGCCTCCTCCATCGCCAGACCCTGACCACACGACGCCTGGAGGAAGAGCGCCTCATTTTCCGCCTAGGAACCCTCCAACCGCACGGGATGAATGTAGATTTCTCCAGCTTCCTCAGTTGCCCTCCCCTCACCACGGATTCAGTACTGCCCTCTTGACCTGCAATCCTCTTCCCGACCTCTCCGCCCCCACCCCCTCTCCGGCCTATCACCATCACCCTCACCTCCTTCCACCTATCGTATTCCCAGCGTCCCTCCCCCAAATTCCCTCCCCCCTACCCTTTATCTCAGCCCGTTTGGCACACCAGCCTCATTCATGAAGAAGAGCTTATGCCCGAAACGTCGGTTCTCCTGCTGCTCGGATGCTGCCTGACCTGCTGTGTTTGTCAAGCACCACATTTTTCAACTCTGGTCTCCAGCATCTGCAGTCCTCACTTTCCATTCCCTGCAAAGCAGCTGCAGGTGGAAATGGAGCAACAACAACGCGCCGCTCAGGAGCCAGCTCTTGGGTATCTGCCCCTTTTTGGTCTAATCTGCAAAACTGAACTGGGCAGTTTGCTTATATGTTGAGACTGTGTTACTGGAAAAGCACAGCAGGTCAAGCAGCATCCGAGGAGCAGGAAAATCGACATTTTGGGCATAAGCCCTTTATCAGGAATGAGGCTTATGGGCTGGGGACTGAAAGATAAATGGGAGGGGGGTGGGGTTAGGGGAAGGTAACCCCCCCACCTGTTCCTCCGCTACATCAATGACTGTACTGGCGCCGCCTCGTGCTCCCACGAGGAGGTTGAACAGTTCAACAACTTTACCAATACTTTCCAGCCCAACCTCAAATTCACCTGGACTATCTCAGACACCTCCCTTCCCTTCCTGGACCTCTCCATCACTGTCTCCGGTGACCGACTAACCAAAGACATCTACTACAAGCCCACCGATTCCCACAGCTACCTGGACTACACCTCCTCCCACCCTAACTCCTGTAAAAACACCATCCCTTATTCCCAATTCCTTTGTCTCTGCCGCATCTGTTCCCAGGATAACCAATTGCACCTCAGGAAGTCACAGATGGCCTCCTTCTTCTATGATTGCAACTTCCCTTCCCACGTGGTTGACGATGCCCACCAGAACATCTCATCCACTTCACGCACCACCACTCTTGAACCTCACCCCTTCCAACGCAACAAGGACAGAACCCCCCAACCTCTGCATACATCTCATCATCCTCCGCCTTCCGTCACTTCCAAACGGGCCCCACCACCAAAGATATATTTCCCTCTCCATCCTTCTCAGGGTTCCAGAAAGACCATACCTTCTGCAACTCCCTCGTCAGGTCCACACCTCTCAACCTGCACCCACACCAACCCCCCTCACCTCCATCCAAGGCCCCAAAGGATCCTTTCACATCCATCAAAAACTTACCTGTACCTCTATCAATGGCATCTACTGCATCTGATTGCCCCAGTGTGGTCTCCTCTACATCGGGGAGACAGGGCGCCCTCTTGCAGATTGTTTCAGAGAACATCTCTGGGACACCTGCACCCACCAACCCCACCGCCCGTCACTGAACACTTCAACTCTCCCTCCCACTCCGTCAAGGACATGCAGGTCCTGGGCCTCCTCCACCGCCAAACCGTTACCACCCGACACCTGGAGGAGGAACGCCTCATATTCTGCCTTGGGACCCTGCGACTACACAGGATAAATTTGAATTTCAACAGCTTCCTCATTTCCTGTCCCCCCACATTATTACAGTCCGAAGCCTCCTACTCGGCACCGCCCTCCGGGCCCGTCCATCACTTTCGACCGATCTCTCACCTTCATCTACTTAGCACTTTCCCAGCTACCTCCCCCCAACCCCATTCCCTGCTCCCCCTCCCCCCCACCCCCCCCCTCCATTTATCTCTCAGCCTCGGTCCACAAGCCTTATTCCTTATGCCCGAAATGTCTATTCTCCTGCTCCTTGGATGCTGCCTGACCTGCTGTGCTTTCCCAGCAACACACTCTCAACTCTGATCTCCAGCATCTGCAGTCCCCCTCACTTTCTCCCAGTTTGCTTACATGGCTTTCAATTTAAATTTGGACGATTAGTGTGCAGAGCTCACAAAAATGTGTACCAGTAAAGTTACCCTGTTTTATATTTTAATCTAGAAAGGCTGTAAATATATGCTGTGTGTATAACCCTTAAACTAAGATTGCGTTTAGAGAATCTGATGTTGTGCTTTTTCATAGACTAACATTGTAGCTAGCCACTGTCTGTAGGTAGGGGAAGAAGAGCGATGAGAGGAACAGAATGGAACTGGAGGTGTAAAAGGAAACAACAAATTCAAGAGACTGAGCAAAAGATAAGGAGAGGAATGTGTAGACAAGGCCAATGGTAGGTGTAGGGTAGAGACTTGTATTTGTTTTGAAGGTTTTGTCATGTTGATATCCCACTGCCTGTGAATGCAATATATTTTTGCATGCTTTCTGGAGTTGTTCTCATCACATTTAGATTATCTTGTCTGACTTTTGATGCTTAGAATTAGTTGAATCAGGAAGGGACGTTTTATGGTAAAAAGGATGTAACTCAGCTCATACTGGCTGAAAAAGTGTCGTGCCCCCTAATCTCACATGCTAATTATTTTTCAAAGTCCATAGGTTACAACACCTCAGTTATATATCTGTGTTTTTAAATATGGTGACTGTGCCCATTTCAGAAGCCCATCAACTACTCTACGAAAATATTACCCCTCAACTTCCCCTCAATCTTTCAATCAGTTATTATACACCCGAGTGCCCAGGAAATGGATTGATCTGCTAAGAGAAATATGTCTTTCTGTCTGCTGTAGACCCCACATGGTTTTAGTTTTCTCAGTTGAATCTGTCTTCAGCCTCCTCTTTCTCCTCTTTCACAAGGCAAACAAATGCAGTCAATTTCCCAGCCAAGGCAGTACCCTTGTAAATCACCTCTATTGTGTTGATGCTCTTTCTGTGACCAGAACTGTGTACAGTACTCCATCTGTGATAGAATCAGTGTTTTATATGATTCTCATATAACGTCCCTGCTCTTATACTACAGGCCATAAACAGTAAAGTAAAATGTCCTATATGTCTTCTTGACTACAGAAGTCCCTGGATTGAAAATGGGTTCCATTCTTGAGTCTGTTCACAAGTCGATTTGTACACGAGTTGGAAAACAATGCAGAACAATATAAAATAACTGTTCATAAGTACAGGAAACATTCCAATGTCAGACCTTTAAAATTATACCCCTGTATCAAATGTGCTCTATCAGGGTCCATCTGAAAGTTATCTTCCAATCCTGCTACCTTGAAGGATCTGTTCCATACACTCCAAGGATCCCTCTTTTCCTTTGCATTTCTTGTATTCCTACAGTTTATTAAGTATTCCCTTGCCATGTTTGCCCACCTCAATGCATTCTCTTACATCTCCCCAGATAGCATTTCATTTGCCTATTTTTTCCCAAATGCCCACCATTGATGTTTTCCCCATAACATACCAATTATTGTACCATTAGCAAACTTTTTAATTGATATCTCTTGGGTTTGATTCTAAATAAATATACATGAACAGCAAGGGACCCAGAACTAAGCCTTACAAAACCGCACTGAAAATAGCCTTCCAGTCAATAATACACTGGTTGACCCTTTGATTTCTGTTGCTGAGGCAGTTTTAGAACTAAACTGTCATTTTTCCTTTGTTCCTATACGTTGTGACCAATTTGTAAAATTCATGTAGATGACATCAAATGTGCTGTGTTGTTAACTTCTCAAAAAAATTCAATCTAGTTGCCAGACGTGGTATTGCTGTAGCTGAAAATGTGTTGCTGGTTAAAGCACAGCAGGTCAGGCAGCATCCAAGGAACAGGAAATTCGACGTTTCGGGCTGGAGCCCTTCATCAGGATGAAGGGCTCCGGCCCGAAACGTCGAATTTCCTGTTCCTTGGATGATGCCTGACCTGCTGTGCTTTAACCAGCAACACATTTTCAGCTCTGATCTCCAGCATCTGCAGACCTCACTTTTTACTCGATGATATTGCTGTAACAAATCTGTTAAATGTCTTTGATTAATCTAGGTTTTTCTAAATGATGAGATAGCCTGAAGGATATCCGGAACCAGGTAGCAGGTCCCTGCACCTTTCTGTCTTCTCTTCAGTTTTCCCCTTTAGGCACTTTAAAACCTTAACTAAGCTTCTGGTGATCTGACTGAATATTTTCTTATCCCTTGGTGTCATATTTAGTTTTATATTGCCTCTTTGAAGCACCTTGGAGTGTTTTGTTACATTAAAAGCACTATATGAGTTTTACAAAATTACTTGTTGCTAATTTTTTAAAAATCAGATTTCGAATATCTACTCCTGTAACATTTCATCTCTCAACTCTGCCCCAATTGATTGCATAATTACACATACTGCTGTCTCATATTCCTGATCACTTCCTGTTTTGTACACTTTGGATGTTTTATCCCAAACCCTGGTCAATGGCTCTCACCTTCTGGCAGAGACTGAGAACAGCCTTGCTATCTCGTAAAAACATTAGAAATGACTTCTCCCACCCGCCCCTTGTTTCCCAGAGTATGAATAACATTTTTGACTGTGGAGAGGTCAGCCAGTGAGTCTGTACGTTCAGTAAGTACCTGGGACTGTTACCATCAGTTACAACTTTCTGTCCAAAACATCTGCACCTACCAGGCAGTCAGTCAGGCTGAGTATTGCGAGGGACTCTTCAGAAGTTTTATTTAAATATCTTGCTGGCAGGATCAGCATGCTCTCCTTGTCACCTGAAACCTGGTCCTCATACTCATCACATTGGGCAAATTATTGGAAAAAAATCCAAGAAATAGTATAAATTGGCACTTAAGACTTGCATGGCCGTTTACAATGGTTTTGTTAAGACTAAATCATATTGAATTTAAACGGGCTGATGCCTCAAACTATCGCATGGTGGGCGACTCAATTGCAGGCAGAAGATTTAAAGCAGCTGATCACAGGCTATTGAACACTTATTAGTGTATTATGGGGTACTGTGGTAATACTGTGCCATCTACTGGCATCATAGGGAATAGAACGGTTTATATGGAGCCAAAATTTCAGTGAGTTGTACTTAAGTGAGTTTTCAATTCAAAATATCCAATTTGACATACTTTACTGTTCAGAGAATGTGGATTTTGATGGCTATGTTACATATTTCAACACTTAAATTCAATAAAAACAGACAGCCTTTGCATATTTTAAAGTAATTAAATGAATAAAATATCAACGTTGCATTCTTTCTAACAAAAGATAGTAAAAACTTGGCTAGGATTTTCAGTCGCAAACAGTCAGTTCACCTTAATGCTGTGTTCCACATGTCCCTGTGGAGTATTTTAAAAGGCCAGGCCAATTAATGGCAAGGATGGGCATGCATTTTGCTCTCTTGTGGGACATGGGCGTTGCTGGCTGGCCAGCATTTATTGCCCATCCCTAGTTGTCTTGAAAAGGTACTGGTGAGCTGCCTTCTTGAACTGCTGTAGTCCATGTAGTGTAGGTTAATTCACAATGCCGTTTTAGAGGGAATTCCAGGATTTTGATCCAGTGACAATGAAGGAATGGTGATATATTTCCAAGTAAGGATGGTGAGTGATTTCGAGGGAAACTTGCAGGTGATGTTCACATGTATCAGCTGCCCTTATCCTTCTCAGTGGAAGTGGTCATGGGTGCCATCTCCTCACAGATAGAGGGCAGGCTCCCTATCTTGGAGGATCAGTAAGTAGAAGGTTTGCCAGCACTCCAGGATCAGCAGTCCCACAGTGTGAGGGAGAGTTACCCATCTGAAAATGAAAAGAGGGGAGAAAGGCAAGGTAAGTTTACTTTTCTGGCTGCATAGCCATAAATCTGGGACACTTATTCACGAGAGAGCCAAAAATCAAAGGTCTTCTTCTGGTCTTGCAGTGGGGTTCTCTCTGTTTCTTCATGTCTCCAAACCCCACTCACAATTTAAGTCCACCTGGTCCAAGCTAAACTGAAAATCTCGGTATTTCTAATCTACTTATTCGGATGTTTTATGATACATCTCTAAGGCAGGTGAGAGTTGAACCCATGCCTCCCGACCCAGAGATACAGATACTTCCACTATGCCACAGAGCCCTTATGACTGAAAATCTGAGTTTGCTCAGGAAGGTTAATATTAATTGGTTTCTTTGAAAACGACTAAGGGTTGGCATCATGGTGGAGAACAAACATGGAACCAGCAGCACATTTACTCACAGATGAACCTGACCCTGATCCATTTGAAAGCCCAACCCATTGTATGAGAGTTGTACTTCAATGTCTTGTTTATATTATAGTGTAGATTTTCTGGAGTATAGTACTTGCTAAGTCTCAATGCATTAGAACGTTGCTTGCTAGTCCATTTTATTCAATAAAGTAAACATTGTGAGCTATGAAAGTCGGCATTTTATTGATCATCATTAAGGAAGAATAGATTGGAATTCAAATCTGTAGTTGATTGAAGCTTTCTTGAAAACGTTTTATCAACTTGTAAGAATGTCTAACTACAGCAAGCATATTCAGTGTTCCACTCCAACTATGCCACCTAAAGGGAATCCAATCAGGAAATCAAGAATATCTGTCAATATCATACGGTGGGCCTGTGTCTGCAGTTTTTCGACAAGACAAAAGTTTATTGGGCCCCGTGGACATTTTCAATACCTGTGAAGCAGAACAATGCATCTGTTAACACGCTTTACTTGGGAAGTAATGAAGAGATCCACAATCTTCTCAGGGCAGGTACAGAATCTCAAAGCAGTACTGCCAACACTTTTTCTGTTACTGTTGAAGTCATTGACCATACTTCTGAATTTTTTGCTGGTAGAATTGTTGGAACATCTGTCAGTTTTATAATTAAAGGAGCAATGGGATCTGATTTACAACAGCAAATTTGAGTAAATCTGACAAATACCTAAACAAAAATTTGATAGAGTTGTCTGAATGGTACCATGGGAAGTTGTGTTCCTTAGACACTGAAATCAATTAGAGGAACTTGGTTGTCATGGCTAGTCAATTATCCACTTATATGGTAATGTTTACGTTTAGATTACATGGCTTGGGTATCTCTCTCATTGTAACCTTGGAGATCAAAAACGTTCTGACCATACTAATAGGAAATACTAGAAATGTTTACCATCTCTGAGGTTAGTAATAGTTAAGGTTTCTGGTTTATTACCTTTTTGTTAAAACTGGAACCTGCTACAGATATGACACACTTTGAGCAAATATAGAGCTTCTTAGGAATGAAGGACAGAATGACAGAAAGGTCTTTTAGAGTGAAAAGCAGGCACGATTAAATGACAAAAGGAATATATTGTAATGTTAATGGAGGTGATTATAAAACAATTAAAGAAACAACAATACTTAGGCATTTCTACCCCTCAAGATTAAACATCACAAATGGTGTTGCAATATCTATGAATGGCACTGAACAATCCAGGAGTTTCAATTGCCTCACTACTCAACAAAACCAATATGTTTGGAGTAATGACCAACAAAGCAAGTTGAACACTGGAAAATATATTCATATAGTAAAATATAGCTAAGAGGAGGTTATGCTTAAACTGTATATCGCGCTCTCTGGATCTTAATTACTGCACTCAGTTCTCGTTACAAGATTGAAGATTTAGCTGCAGTTCATAGATGAGATGCAAAGTTAATATATGTGTTGTCAGAGGACTGAACAAGAATGAAATACTGGAGAAACATATTTTTTCAAGCTTGAAAGTGTATGAATGAAAAGTGATTACCATCTTAAATACTTCTAAATAAAAATAATGAGAGATTTTGAATGTTACTTCAAATGAACTGCAGTAATATAAGAAGGGCACATCACACTTTGTAAATGGAAACTTAGGACTGAGGTCTGGAATCTTTTCACAAATGAGTTTCTAAGCAAAATGGTGAAGGTGAGAAACTTAGAATCATTTAACAGTTGTTCTGGAGGGAACAATTTGTTTTGTCTTTCTGGATGGATAAACTAAGTGAGGATAATCTTACCTTCATTTCAAGGGATATAGGGATTGGACAAGAAAGTGAAAGATATGATCCAGCTATACTGTTGGCCAGATAGTTATTTCTGCAGCATAGGCTGGAGTCACACAGGTTAGAACTATGTGACATTCCCAATACAGCTAACTCTGAGTGAATGGCCCAGGAGATTGAAAATCCTGATCAGCAATTCCCGGAGATCTGGAATCCCTAGTGATTTGAGCAATCAATTCACCACTGACCCGTCCCAAAAATGTAGCACCTAGCCTGGACCTGACCCTGTTGGATACGATCTCACATACTCTAGGACCAACATCAACCTTCCCTAACTCCTCCCTGCTTCCCCCCACCCCTCAAGGCAAACCCCTCAAACCCCTTATTCCCTTGACCTGATTGTCCAGACTCAGCATCACCTACCCATCCAATCCCCTGCTGACCCATCTTGACACAACTCCCCACCCTACCTGCAAACCTGACAGCATCCCACCTGGATTCAATTCCTCCATTTATTTAGTGTCCTGGTTCTTCAACCCCCTAGCCCCTACCTACCTCAGCCAGCTGGCTGTCAAGCCACATCATCCACCTGCTACCCTAACCCTATACTCTAACTTCTTATCCACTTGGCACATGACTTACCTCACCCACCTGCCATCTTACCCTTTACTTATAAGTGTTACAAAACAAGTGAGCGTGACTAGCTGTGCTGTCTGTATTTTTCCCCTGTATCTTCTGATGGAATCATTTGGGATACCCAAACTTGAAAGTTTGGCCTAAAAATTGCCAACAGAAAAGTGGGTAATCTTACAAAGAATTACCATCAAATGAACTATTCTTACTGTGATCAGAATTTCTGTGTCAATGTTTTGGTGTCAATGACCCTAATTTCGAGAAAGAAACAATCTAGTCAAGTTCACATTCCTGGTTATTCTTACATTATGATATGCCAATGTGAAAGTGTTTGAATGTCAAGGGAGTGTAGAATCAGCTTTTGGTATGAACGACTGCAGAGCTCATCTTTCCAGATTAAGATACAAATTTGGAAACAACTGAGGTGATCACCTGACTTTACAAACTTTGAGTCATAGAAAAATCGAATTATAATAGTTATCAAATGTCAAGTTGCTGAACCTGTTTGAGGATGTATGTTCAAAACTCTTATTTATCTGCAACCCAGACTACTATAAATATCTCTGACCCTGACAACTGAGGCATTAGTTAAAATAAAAAAAAAGTCCATGCATATATTTTGATGGGGAGATCCTAATATTGATAGATTTACATTTTCTTTTATTTATTAATTGGATGTGAGCATCTTTGGCAAGTCTAACTTTTATTTTCCATCCCAAATTTCCTTTCAGAAATTGGTGACTGATTGCATTTAGGAACCACTGCAGCCACGTTGGTGTAGGTGCACTCACTGTTCTGTCAGAGAGAAAGATGTACAATTTAAAATAACAACAATGAAGGAATGACAATACATTTGCAAGTTACATGATTTGGAAGAGTATTCATGGATTGTGGAGTTCTCAGAGGCCTATTAGCCTTTGATTTTGATGATGATAGATGTGTTGGGTTTGAAAAGAGCTGCTGCAGAAGTTAGGAAGCTGCTGTCAAAGGAAACTTGGCAAGTTGTTGCAGTGCATTTTGTGGATGGTACATGATTCAGCTACTAGCCACTGGTGATAGAGAGTGTCTATATTTGAGGTGTAAATGGGGTGTCAATCAAGGGGGCCTCTCTCTCTTCATTCTTGAACATCAATGAAGCTGCATTCTTCCAAGCTAGTGAATGATATTCAGTGATTTGGTTTTCTGGCAATCTTGTAGTTTCATGATATCAGTATTAAGACTGAGCTTTTATTTTGTACTCCAGATTTATTGATTAATTGAAATTAAATTCTCCCAGTTGCCATAGTGGAATTTGAACTTGTTTTTGGAGTATTAGTCCATTACCAGTCCAATAACATTAGCAATATAGCTATTGATCTTAAAACAATATAATATTGTGTTGTATCATTTAAAAATTACTCGTGAAATCATCATAATTGAAGGAAAAAATATCTCATTTGTCTTAACAAATATTATTTTGTTATTTTCATAACCTGGATTTTGAATAATAATTTAGAGCAAAGAATCTGAGAATACAATGCTTTTTACTTTTCAAAGAAAATGTATATACAATTCTAGTGTTTACAATTCCTTGAAGTTATTTAACTGGTGGTTTCCTCGTATTTGCCCTTGAATGTGAGCAACAATATCAAAGTGGTATTTATTGTCCATACCTGAGGACAACTGGAGTCAACTACATAGGGTATAACTGGAGGTAGGAGTACCTGCATCCCTTCCTTGAAGTGGATAAATGTTGCCAATTAGGTTTTTCCAACAATCCACCAGCTTTCATGGTCATGTTGTTCTAGATGGGGCTTACACAAAGTTCACTATAGACATTAAACCAAAGTAATGTGAAACCGAGTCACATTTTAGTTGTGAAGCAGGTATATATTTACTTCACAGCTCTGCATTGTGATATGGTATATTTTCTTAAATGTGTCGGTTGCAGTTTCTTTCCAGGATAACATGGCAAACCCCAAAGAGAAAACTCCAATGTGCCTGGTGAATGAGTTAGCCCGTTTCAACAGAATCCAGCCCCAGTACAAGCTCCTGAATGAAAGAGGGCCTGCTCACGCCAAGGTAATAGTTGAATAGCAATTTTTAAAATGTTGCTTTATAATGTTGAAGCATTATTTATATTGATTTAGAAAATATTACTGAATAAAGAGGCATGTTGCCAAATCTTTTTGTCTTACACTTATCAGGAGAAACACAAAAGTGTTAAATTACAAATGATCATAATTTACACAGCAGGAGAAAAAGCTGCTGATTGGCCAAAGCATTAGCATGGAGAAAACAATAGAAAACTACAGACTTCCCAAGCTCTCAGTAAATTCAGAAAAGGTGTAAAGCTTGAACATATTCCTTTTGTTCACAGAGAATGCATCCCTGAGTATGAATGTGTGTCGCTCCCAGCAAGCATAACTGAGCCACAATGCAAACTTGCTTGCAAGAGGACTAGGAATATAATGCTGCTGTAAGGCTCTGATCAGACTACACTGGGAATATTGTGAGCAATTTTGGGCCTTATATCTAAGGAAAGATGTGCTGAAGTTGGAGAGTGTCCAGAAGAGGTTTACAAGAATGATCTTGGGGATGAAAGGCTTGTCAGACAAGATGTGATTGGACCTGTACCCAATGCAGTTTAGAAGGATGATGGGGTATCTGATTAAAACTTACAGAATACTGTGAAGCCTGGATATAGTGGATGTGCAGAAGGTGTTTCCCCAGTAGGAGAGATTAGGACCCAAGGGCACAGCCTCAGAATGAAGGGACAACCCTTTAGAACTGAGATAAGGAAGAATGTCTTCAGCTACAGGCTGGATAATCTGTGGAACAAATTGCCACAGAGGGCAGTGGAAGCTAAATCATTGAGTGTAGTTAAGACAGAGATAAATTGGTTCTTGATTGCTAAGAGGATCGAGGGTAACCAAGGAAATGTTAGAAAATGGGGTCGAGAAATATATCGGCCATGATCGAATGGTGGACCAGACTCAATAGGCCAAATGGTCAAATTCCATTCCCATGTCCTTTGGTCTTATGGTCATATCCAGGGTTTACTTTCTTTAATCAAGTTATATTGATATTAGTGCCACTGTTTAATGAAATAATCTAAAGAAATGATCTAAAATAAATGATTGATATAAAGTATGCTTATATTTGGGAGATTTGATATGTTTAAACTCAAATGCACTGCAGACACAATGTCTCGATGCCAGCAACTTTGGAAGTGGATCTGTGCTGGATTTCAGATCTTGCCAGCTTTTAGGTTGAGTGGTTTGGATGGATCAAGTTGGGCATTTTATTCATAGTCAGGTGGGGTCAAAGGTCGGACCCTGAGAAAAGACAAGTGTATAAGCTGATGACTAGTCCCTGTTGTGGTATGTAGCTGAACAAGAAATTAAAGTATTTTATTAATTTAATAAAATTAAAATTCACGTATGATGGCTTTTAAAAATGCCCAAGATTAGGACATTTTGGTTTGCAGATGGTTAGACCTAACATACTGTTCCTGTGTTATTTGTGAATCTTGACTTTGACATGGAAGTATAACCTTTGGATGGTTAATGTGCATTTCTAGTAGTTTATTTCTAATTGTATTCTACCTCTTAAATAGCAATTTATAGAAAATATTAAATTAATTCTGCACTCCTCCCCTAAAAAAACAGTAATTATTTGACAACCTGACTAATTGTGTACAATACATTGATTGGATTCCACTGATTTTATCCAAAATAGCTGAATAATTTGTTCTCATCAGTCTTTCAAATTTTGGGGGACACCAGCACATTAGTACAAAAACAGAAGGCTGAAGCATTTGAGCTCACCTTCAGCCAGAAGTGAATCTGAAAGGAATAGAGGAATATGGACCAAGGGCAGGCAGAAGGGACTAGTTTAATTTGGCGTCATGTTCGGCACAACATTGTGGACTGAAGGGCCCATTCTTGTGCTGTACAGTCCTATGTTCTAAGTGCCAAATGGATGGCCAATCTTGGTGTCCTTCTGAGGTCGTCAGCTTCCCTACTCATTGAGATACTGAGACCATTTGACAGTTGGCATTTGACATTTGACAAATACAATTACTGCCAATTGAGTTAAACTGATTTGATCCAAATTTGATAAGTCATTTGTTCTCATCAGTCTTTCAAGCTCCTGAAGGTGGCCAGCACATCAGTACAAATGGCTGAGACATGTCATCCTCAGTAGTGAGTGGTGAGTGGTACTCCAGGACAAGAGTTCCTTAGGGTAAGGTCCTGGGCACAACTTTGTTTAGCTGCTTCATCAGCAAGCACCTTTGCATTATAAGATCTGAAGTGGGGATGGTCACACAATGTTCAACACCATTCACCATTCTTCAGATACTGAAACCGACAGTGTCCATTTACAGCAAGACATTTAAAATATTCAGGTTTGATTTGATAAGTGCCATATTTGCGTCAAATGATTGCCAGGTAATGACCAACAAGAAATTCATCTGGCAACGTATAATTGTTTTCCGATGACCTTCTCCAACAAATGACAATCTAACCACCACCCCTTGATGTTGAATGGAATACCATTCATGAAACTCATTATTAACATCTTGAAAATTACCATAGACCATAAACTGAACAGTAATAGCCCCATAAATACTCTGGCCACATGAGAAGGTTGTGAGATGGCTGGGAATTCTGCAGTGGCTAACTCATCTCCAGACCTCCTGGTGATGTCCACCATCTCCAAGTCAGGATGTGATGGAATATTCACCACTTATGTAAAAGATCCTCAAGAAGCTCAACACTTTCCGGTACTAAGCAGTCCATGATTGTCACTCTATTTAACAACTTAGCACTTCATTCCTGTTGTGATCTTTTAGGATTCCAGCAGATGGTAATACTGAACCTGTCCGATTCTGGAGGGAGTGCTGGCTTGATAAACCTTAAATCTTGTTTTTATTTGTTTACTTTGAAGGTCTTGTTTAGTTCACCAGAGGCTACCAGTGTATTTTAAAAAAAAGAACATCAAAGTTTATTTCTCATAAAAGGGGAATAAAGACAAAATTGCTAGTTGAAGTGGTCTCATTGCAATATCAGCAATAAAACTTCAGTGCTTTTACCCTCAACACCACCTTCATAGATACACAAACATTAGTACAGGGTCTGAGAAAGGGTCACTCAGCTTGAAACATTAACTCTGATTTCTGTTCACACACGCTGCTGGACCTGCTGAGCTTTTCCAGCAATTTCTGTTTTTGTTTCTGATTTACACCATCTGCATTTCTTTTGGTTTTTATCAGTATAGGGTCCCCCCCATTTCCTCTTTAAAGTTCACTGTTTGGTTGGCATGCTGATAATTGTTTTCTGGAGCTTTGTTCTTACTGACTTCAAAGCACTTTTAGAACCAGCATATAGGTTTTTCAAACAATTTCCTTCCATAGTTTTCTGTTTCTGGATTTTTTAGAGGCACTCAGAACCTTCTCTATAGCCCTAATGCTTTGGAGTTTGCTACATTAACAGCATCTTTTGCTCTCACTGAACCTGCATATGTCTGAAATAACTTGTTTCTCTCTCTGTTTCTTTGGTGTCACCTTTCTTTTTAATGAACTGAATTACTCATCTCAAGTTCTACTGCAAGACTGTAACTCCTTGTTAAAAATGCATGTATTAACCAACTCCAATACCACTTAAAGAACAAGTCTAAAATTAAACTATGACCCTGTCTCCTCTTCTTAACACAATATAGAAATACAAATCAAACATTTCAGCCACCATTGGATACCATCCTGAGAATGCCCCTTAATCCCAACTCTCTCTTTTCTATAAACTAGTTAACCCTGATCCATTCTAATAATCTACCGCCAATACCAGGCTCTTATTTTGTTAAGTGGCCTATGAATGGTCCTTTAGAAAATCCAAGTTTATTGCAGCTGTTGGTTCTTCTTTATCTACTCTGCTTGTTACCCCCTCTCAGAACTGTAATAAATTTATCATAGATGATTTCCCCTCTGTTACATCATGCTGACTCTGTTTGATTACATGGTGTTTCTAAATGGTCTGCTTTACATTCTTTATAATAGATTTAACGTTTCCCCAATAACAGGTGTTAAATTGACTGACCTGTTTTTTGTCCCCCTCCCATTTTGAATACCGGGTGTTACATTGGCAGTTTTCTGATCCTCTGAGACTTTTGCTAACCTAAGGATGTCTCGAAGCTTGCTGCCAGTGCATCTATTATCCCTATAGCTACTTTTTATAAAATCATAAGATACAACCATCAGGTCCAGCCAATCCTATTTGTGTTAGCCCTGTTAGTTTACCCAGTCATACAGTTATAGAGTCATGGAAATAGACAGCATATAAATGGAACCTTTGGTCCAACTTGTCCAGGCTGACCAGAAATCCTAAATAAATCTAGCCCTATTTGCCAGCATTTCACACATATCCCTCATATACCCATCCAGATACCTTTTAAATGTTCTAATTGTGCCAGCCTCCACCACTTCCTCTGGCAGCTCATTCCACACATGTACTACCCTCTGTGTGAAAACTTTGACACTTAGGTCCCTTTTAAATCTTGCCCCTCTTACCTTAAGCCTATGCCTTCTAGTTTTGGACTCCCCCATTCCTAGGCAAAGTCCTTGTCTAATTTCCCTATCCATGCCTCTCATGATTTTATAAACCTCTAAAAGGTCACCCCTCTGTCTCCAACACTCCAGGGAAAAAGCCCCAGTCTATTCGCACTCACCCTATTGTTCAAACCCTCCAACCCTGGCAACATTCTTGTAAATTTTTTCTGAACACTTTCAGGTTTCACAACATCCTTCCAATAGGAGGGAGACCAGAATTGCACACAGTATTCCAAAAATGGCCTAATCAATGACGGGTACAGCCATAACATGATCTACCAACTCCTATATGCACCGACCAGTAAAGGCAATCATACTAAACGCCTTCTTCACCATTCTGTCTACGTGTGACTCCACTTGCAAGGCATTCTAAGGTCTGCCTTTTCAGCCACGCTCCCCAGGACCTTACCATTTAGTACTTTCTCTCTAGTGATAGTTATTGTGTTTATTTCTTCCTCACCGTTAACTCCTTGATTATTTAATATTTTCTGTAATGGTGTTAGTAACCTTTACCATAAAGACTGATTCAAAGTATTTTTTTAACTCCTCTGCCATTTCCTGGCTCCCCATTGTTATTTCCGTAGCCATGTTTGCTAAGGTTCTTGTGTTCACTTTGACCTCTCTCTTCCTTTTCATATGTTAAAAGAAGCTTTTTCTGTCACTTCTTATATTACTTCCTAGTTGCCCTTTTATTTTTATTTTCTTCCTCTTAATTTTATTTTTGGTGAACTTTTGTTGCCTTTTAAAACTTTCCCAATCTTCTGATTTGCCACTAAGCTTTGCCTTATTGCATGTTTTTCCTTTCAATTTGGTACTATCCTTTTCAATTTGGTACTTTCTTTGTTAACCATTGTCATTTTACCCACTGTCTGGAATCCTCCTTTCTCACTGGGATTTAACTTTGTTCTGAGTGGTTAACTTATTTTAAATGTTTGCCATTGTTCATCAACTGTCTTTTCTGTTAAACCTTTTACCTGTGCACAACAGCCAACTCCAACTCTGCCCTCATGCTCATGTAATTATCCTTTTTTAAAGTTTAGCACAGTTGTTTCTGTCTCAGGTTTCTCAGTCCCATCTTAAAGCTAAACCTAAGAACCTAAGAAGGGAACCTAAAAATTTCCTTGCTTTCAACTTATCGAGGTGCTAACCGATAGGGTCCATTGTGTGTTGTACCTCATGTGTTATTTGTGGCTCACTAAGTGTCATACAAAATAAATGAGAGTTAGATAGGTTTGCACTGTAAAGCCTAACTTCTTTATTCATGATGTGTAAGTCAATGAGGCTTAATTTCAGTTTGAATTTTGTTTGAATTTTGTGAGGAAACAGAAGCTGGAAGATTGCCTAGTTTAAAACTGATGGAAGAATCTGCAGAGGTCCTCCACAGAATCTTATGAAAAGAAACTAAACTCAGCTGAATTAGCTTGGAAGTATTGGAAAAGTAACTAGAACCAGGAGCTGAGGCATCCACAGTCAAGACATGGTAAATGAAAGTTTTACATGTGAGAATAGCTGGAGCTAAGATAAATTAAGGGCAGTTTCCAGTCGACTGTGGCATGCATTAATATATGAGAACTCTTGGGGAATTAAGAAATTAACCAGAGTACATAACATGTGTAGTTGTAAACTATAGAGGTAACATGCTTATATTTGCTTTATTTAATTTGCTCTATATACAAGTGTGTTTGTGTTTTAGTTTAAGAAAAATGTGAAATTTTGTGGCTTAGTTGTCTTTTGCTAAAATGAGATTTTTCTTTATAAACTAGTGGTTCTGAACGAGTTTGTAACACCTATGCCCGGGGAATTCAGTTAAGGAGCTGAAATTGTATGTAGCTTCCCAACCTTTGTAAAAATGATGTCAATGACCTACAAAATTTCTGAGGCATCATTTATGTATACAGCTGCTCCTTGGAAGAAGCCAGAGGCGAAGATTATCAAAGCCACGGTGTCTTTGAGTACTTCAGAGAATGGGGTGTGCAGTGCTGCACTATATTATGTAACTTTGTGATCTCTGCACCATTCTTTCTTGATTATCTGAAGTTTGCTTTGACTTCAAAAGCAGATCCAATGTCGCCTTGTCTGCCCTTCTCATGGCCAGAACTTTATCCTTCCTGTGTAACTCCTTAATGTCACTGATCCTGTAACTTATGAATCAGCCTCCTGGTGCCAGCAATTACCTTCCATGTGCTCAGGTGGCCTCCCAATTGTGTTTGAAAGATTTTCCCTTCATCACAATGTCAACAGGGTGATAACACCCTGTGCTACCTAAGTGCCTACAGACCATTTTCAGTGAAACTTGTGTTGATGGTGATGGTGTCTGTATGCAGTGGCCTACCTTCAAGCCGTTATCCATTTTAAGCACCTTGTTAATTTGTTGGGCAGCCATGTGTTAAGACATGGCGGTGAACCCTTCTGTTAATTAAACCAAACACCCAGAAAAGCTCAGCTCACCTTGTAATCTTTTAAAATATGAGTGATAGAGAACTCCCAAATTCCACGATTTAAAGAAAATAATCAATTTATTCTTTAACTCTAAAAGTGAACATTAAACAACAACTATTCACAACTCAAAGCCCCCCTTTCTCTTAACTGTTTATTATCTACCTCCAACTCTATAACAATATACTGTTCCAATGGAAAACACTTAGTAAAATTACATTAACTTCATTTCAAAACCATTTAGTGGCTTTCATCTTCGATGTCTGTCCTCTTCCACCTGAAGATCTCCCTGGGTCATCTTTTTACTGTGAAGATGTTTCATATGAAAAAAGTACCTTTGATAGAGAATATTTCAACCTTTTGGGTCTCCCTCTCAACATCAATTACTCTCTTGGTGGCAGTTACTCTGTCTGACTTTCAAACTGCCTGCTGCTTTTATATCCCCAACATCGGATTGTCTCATTGGTTCGATGTTGGCTAAACGTGATTGTTTTTAGTATCCTGGGGCATAATTTAAACTGATTGGTTAAATTTGAATCTTCTAATCTTCTGAAGTTGCTTAAATTCTGTCCTGATTGCAAATCTGCCCGTTACTGTCTTTGTCAAAACAGCAACCAACTCAGGTCTCTATTTCACAGCCAGATGTTACAAATTTTCCTGTATACACTGAGATTGCTAGTTAGTCATCACAGGCGCTTGTTAGCTCTCAGTTTAGCTCTCAGTTCAGAATAGCATTTACTCTCTCTTAAAGTTCCAGTAAATGATGTATCAGCCTCCATCACCTGGCTTGCCCCAAATTCCATGTGTGACCAGTGGATGTGCTCCAAAATCTGAACCAGTTACTCCTTACTCTCTGAGATATTTAATGGCACAGTTGAACTAATTAGAGGACGGGGCAGATTTTCAGGGCTGGCCACCCTTTACCCTGATGAACCCTGTCAGCACAGTGAATGGTGAAGGAGAACCAGGCACTTTAGACCATGCTGGGATTTTTTTTATCACCTCCTTTCCCACCACTGACAAGACCTATTTGTTCACTAGATGTGGGCATCATTGGCTGGCCCAGCATTTATTGATAAAACCATACAGCTGTGTACTCCACTCATCCACCCCAACCTGTCAAGAATTGGGCAAACCCAGTTGATATCTTTACATGACCAACTAATGGCCACATATGGACTGCTTCTTACCCAGCCACAATTTTGTGACTGGTGGCAGGAGATTAGGAATGAGCGAGTGAAGCCTGGTAGCTAAGTCTGTTTGGCCCTTTGGTGGTGGAGCAGGCACTTCTATCAGTGGCCATTTTCCCAATCAGGGCCCCAACCTCACCAAATTCTTCCCCTTGCCTCTGGATGCTCTTTTTACATCCAAACGTTCAAACAAGACCCCACCACCTCCCACCCAGCTTAGGCCTGGCCTCCACTCTCAGTAGTCACCTCTACTGGTGGACACCCAGCACTTAGGCTCATGGAAAAATGTGTAGACCAAGCAGTGATTATTGTTCCTCATGTCAATGCTGGGACTAGAGAGCTGCCACCAGCTATATTGACTAGTAGCTCTCCAAAGAGGGCATTTTCCCTAGGTGAGGGGATGGATGTTCTGACTAAAGATAATTAATCCTACATACAACATTGCTATCAGCAGGGTGCATTCTCCTCTGACTTGTGGTGAATTGGATGGTCTCGCCATCTGAAGAATCCTACCTCTTATTTCATCCAACTCACTACCCTTTCACAGACAGTGTACCACTTCCATCACCCTACTAATTTTCAGTGACACTGCTTCATACACTTCTGTAGTCTTTTATAAACAGACACTGTATTCCTTTCTCACTCTTCTGTGGTTTATAGTCGCTTTTGTTTAATTATTGGAGTCTTAACGGTGTGGATTATATTTAGTATAAACTATGGTTTAGTGATTGGTACTTGAATGCTGTGCAATTTAAAAACATAAAAGATTTATAGCACAGGAAAAAATACATTTCATCAATCATTATTTATCCGGCTTTAAAAGAGTTATCTAACCTAATCCCACTTCTCAGTTCTTGTTCTATTGTACTACAGATTACTGTCTTCAAGCGTATATCCAAATTTTATTTAAAATGTGATCTGGATTCCTGCCTCTTCCAGCCTTTCAGCTACTGAGCTCTCAACCACACCATGCCCTGAATGAAAAAGTCTCCCAAATTTCTCTCTAATACTTCTACCAACTGTTTTAAATCTGTCTCCTCAAAATCAATTTATCGCTAACAGGAATATGTCTAGTCTAGGCACAGTATAATTTTATATAGCTCAATTAAATCTCTCTTTAACCTCCTTTGTTTGAAGAAGGTCCCAGCCCTCTAATCTTGTTAAATTGCTAAAATTCAGTTCTGACAGTAAATCTGCCTTGTACTGTCTTTGGTGAAATTGTATCCGCATGTCATGAAGATGTTATATCATCAGAATTGTACTGTAGCTGCAGTCAAAACATGTGGCACTGGAAAAGCACAACAGGTCAGGCAGCATCCAAGGAGCAGTGTTTCGGGCATAAGCCCTTCATCAGGAATGTGGGCAGGGGGGGAGTGGTTGTGGGGAGGATTGAGAGATAAATGGGGTGGGAGTGGTGGGGCTGAGGGGAAAGTAGCTGGGAAGGTGATAGGTAGTTGCTGGCGGGGTGGGGAGAGGGGTGATGAGGAAACTGGTTGGAGGGTCCCAAGGCAGAAGATGAGATGTTCTTCCTCCAGGTGTCGGGTGGCTAGGATTTGGCACCCCCCCCCCCCCCGCTCCTGATGAAGGGCTTATGCCCGAAACGTTGAATCTCCTGCTTCACGGATGCTGCCTGACCTCCTGTGCTTTCTCAGTACCACACTCTGATTTCCAGCATCTGCAGTCCTCACTGTCTCCAATATTCTAGCTGCACCCTAGTTCAAGTTTTAAGCAGTTCAAAGTTAAGTTATTTGATTTTATATTCTAGGTTGCAGGCAATAAAGGAAAATTTCCTGCATGCATTTTCTACTTGTCCAGTAATCCTCCAGAATCTGTGAACATGCAGCCTATTCTTTCATATTTCTTGGAGTCCTCCAGTTCATTGTGTATTCCTTGTCTTGTTTGTCTTCCCCAACTATATTGGAGGGGTGGGGTTCAAAGGCAGAGGTGCAAGATGTGGATGGGATGCAGTTTAATCTTCTCCAGCTTGTCATTTTTCTTCCCACTTGATTAATTCACTTCTATCTCCTTGATTTCCATGTCACTATCATTTAGAGTCATAGAGATATACAACACCGAAACAGACCCTTTGGTCCAATTCGTCCATGCTGACCAGATATCCGAACCTAATGTAGTCCCATTTGCCAGCACTTGGCCCATATCCCTCTAAACCCTTCCTATTCATGTACCCATTCAGATACCTTTTCAATGCTGCAATTGTACCAGCCTCCACCACTTCCTCTGGCAGCTCATTCCATACACGTACCACCCTCTGTGTGAAAAAGTTGATAATTAGGACCCTTTTATATCTTTCCCCTCTCACCCTAAACCTATGCCCTCTAGTTCTGGACTCCCTGGCCCTAGTGAAAAGAATTTGTCTATTTATCCTATCCATGCCCCTCATAATTTTGTAAACCTTTATAAGGTGACCCTCAGGCTCCAACCCTCCAGGGAAAACAGTCCCAGCCTGTTCAGCCTCTCCCTATAGCTCCAATCCTCCAACCCTGGCAACATCCTTATAAATCTTTTCTGAACCGTTTCAAGTGTCACAACATCCTTCTGACAGCAAGGAGACCAGAATTGCTCACAATATTCCAAAAGTAGCCTAACCAATGTCCTGTACAGCCGCAATGTGATCAGCTCTCATTTTGTGTGCAAAATTCTTAATCATTTAGGGAATAGATTCTCACAGGTGTGGTTTATATTTAGAGTAAAACTTTGTTTTGTGATTGAATCCTGAATGGTGTGTGCTGCATTTGCTGTGGTTAGTCACTGGATCCTCACTGCTTCAGTTAATATTTACTGTAGCTTATTCTCAACTGACTTCCCCCTTCCCCCTTTGACTCTACTTTCAACAATAAGCTGTCATGGATCTCCTTGTCACAAAAGCTGTGACAGTCTTCAGAAGGCTCGATGTTGAGAGTGCCACCAAATTAGCGCTGACGGTGCAATATTCTATTAAAGTAGTGGGACAAGATTTAGTATGTCTTTAAGAACATTGTATGTAACGATCTATGATATTTACCAACTTAATATCTCAGCTAAATAGCCCCTCTGAACCTATGTTACCCCCATTTAATGTTGAAACCCACATTTGTGAAGCTGTAATGTTCAGACTTAGCTATTCCAGGCTGCCCAAGCCTCACACCCTCATCATTACGGTTTGAAGCTTATCCAGAGCTCTGCTGTGTGTGATCTACTTTGCTCCAACTTCTACTTTTGAACCATCCCTGTTCTCACTGACCTGCTTTGGCAATGTCTTAAGTTTAGAAATATCATCCTTATGTTTGCATTCCATCATGGACTTCATTCTCCCTTTCTATAAAATTTCCTCTGGTCCAACTATCTGTTCTTTTTACTCTCAACATCAATGCATCCTCCCTTTCCATCACTCAGCTATTAGAGCGGCACTGCCAGTTGCTTAGCTGTGTCCAATTATTTATGCAAAGAATAATCAAGCATAAAAACTAAGTTCTATAACAATTTATTGGAAACTGACTTCTACTTCTTTATATTATTAATTCTGTGAAATTGATAAAAAGTTAGCTTTATTAGAATGGCTGGTTAAAATTGGAGAATTTGGAAGCATTTTATATATACCCTGGAGGTTGCTGTTTTAAGTTTTGATAGACTCTGAGATAGTTATAGAACATCATAAATGTCACTCAACTGGTGTAATTGGTTTTGATTTTCTTTCCATACAGATCTTCACTGTACAGTTGACCCTGGGAGATCAAAGCTGGGAAGCAGAAGGGAGTAGTATTAAAAAGGCTCAACATGCTGCTGCAGCCAAAGCACTGAGTGAGACTAATCTCCCGAAACCATGCCCACGGCCACCAAAAACTATCATGAATAATAATCCAGGTACTGGAGCATTTCACGCTAATCATTTGAGTTTCATATTTGTATCAAATTAATTAAAATAGCCATAGTCTTAGAGGCAGCCATAGGGCTGCTCTTCCATTAGAAAGAGAGGCCTGGTAGTGAGTTTAACCTGAAACTCACCATGCCTCAGGTGAGTTTGAAAAGGCAGAACGTTCACGGTAACCTCAGCTGATGTGGGAATTGAACCCACGCTGTTGGTGTCACTTTGCATTGCAAACCAGCCATCCAGCTAACTGACCCCTGTATATTGTCCAGGTGCTGGTGTAACAATTGAGATACTTTACATATAGCATTTATAGAATGTGAATATTTTAATTACCATTTTGTTGTTTTTTTTTCCTTTGCATGTATTATATAGAATGCATAGCATAGAAACATTCACTCCATGTCCTCCAAATAAGCCTCCTTTCACTCCTCTTTATCTCGCCCTATCAGCACAACCTTCCATCCCTTTCTCTCTCATATGTTTTTCTAAATTTCCCTTTAAATTAATCCTGGTTAGCCTTGGATTTCAGTGAAGCATAATGGCAAATCATTTTGAAAGTTTGAATTATTACAGTATTACAGCAGTAGGCCTTGTGTTGCTCCTTGAGAAAGCATTTAGATTTATATACAAGATAAATGAAGAATGCAACAGCAAAACCCTCAGTTGTCCTATTTCCATTATTGTTTTTAAGCCTTTCAATTCAAGTTAACAATGCAGATACAGCAAACTAAGAAACTTGCTTTTATATAGTGTTTCGTGACCACAGGACATATGAAAGTACTTTTGAAGTGTAGTTGCTGTAGTAATGTAGGAAACATGGTAGCTAATCTTCAATAGTACCCTATAGTCTCATTATTCAAGATTGATACATACAGGCATAACTGATAGACTGTTGAAATTTGTGGGATAATATGAGCCTGTGTTAAGCCTCAATAATTTTGTAGTCTATTAGGGGCGGCACGGTGGCACAGTGGTTAGCACTGCTGCCTCACAGCGCCAGGGACCTGGGTTCAATTCCCGCCTCAGGCGACTGACTGTGTGGAGTTTGCACGTTCTCCCTGTGTCTGCGTGGGTTTCCTCCGGGTGCTCCGGTTTCCTCCCACAGTCCAAAGATGTGCGGGTCAGGTGAATTGGCCATGCTAAATTGCCCATAGTGTTAGGTAAGGGGTATATGTAGGGGTATGGGTGGGTTGCGCTTCGGCGGGTCGGTGTGGACCTGTTGGGCTGAAGGGCCTGTTTCCACACTGTAAGTAATCTAATCTAATCTATTCTGAAGCTTTGCCAATTGAATAGTGAACTACTGTTGAACAAGTAATCTCTAATTCCTTATTCTCACTATGAAACATATCTTCTAAATGAATCTTTCCCAATCCTCTACTGTCCCCTCCAACAAGAAGTTCAAAGGGCACCTTTGCTCGTTGGGGGGGGGGAGGTGTTGATGGGACTGGTCGTCGAGGAGACAGGTGGTATCAGCATGGGAGAGAGCTGTGCTGTTGGGGCCAGTTGTTTTCCAGGGGAGAGACTGTGGTGGGTTATAGGCAGAGGGAATGCTGTCCAGTCCAGTGGCAGGGGGCTTTCAGGTCGCACGAAGAGAGGTGAGTGTCTGGTCCCACGCAAAGATGATGGTGTCTTGGGGTCAGGTTCTGGATTCGGTTAGGATTTTGAGGTTGTGGTAAATTGGAGGGTCTGTTTAATAATTACTCAGGCATTAGTCTACATTTTAATTGCCTACCTAAGTAACTATTTACTCAGCTGCAGCAGAGCCCTCCAAATTTCTCATTTAGATAACTTTGGAGGGTTCCATGGATAGAGGAAATGCCCAGTGCAGTCTCCAATTTTCTGTCAGTTCACTTGTAGTCTGCTATTTCAGTGATTCTGCAGGATCCCAATGCACAATTCTCATCTGTACTACAGAGGTGCTAATCTGACTACTGAAAAATGGGGGCTATTTGCAGATGGAAGGAGGTTTCTCTGCCTCTGCAATGCTGGGTTAAAAGTTCTTTTTTGACTAGAATTGTACAGAGTAAGGCCACACTTCACTCCAGCTACCATTGGAATAATCCTTACTTTGATCCTCGACATGTTGGACATTTGCACCATTACATGTGAAGTTTGTAGACAGGAATAATGTGAGGCAAAAGTGAGGACTGCAGATGCTAGAAACCAAAGTC
The DNA here is from genome assembly GCF_020745735.1 of Hemiscyllium ocellatum. Lineage (NCBI taxonomy): Eukaryota > Metazoa > Chordata > Chondrichthyes > Orectolobiformes > Hemiscylliidae > Hemiscyllium > Hemiscyllium ocellatum. The sequence continues at coordinate 12,324,364 of NC_083404.1, read as the reverse complement.
TAACTTAGAGTGATGCTGGAAAAGCACAGCAGGTCAGGCAGCATCTGAGGAGCAGGAAAATCAACATTTCGGGCAAAAGCCCTTCATCAGGAATGGAGACAAGGAGCCTCCAGGGTGGAGAGATAAAATGAACAACATGATATCATTCCCCCATCAGTATGTCATAACGTCATAAACAACAAAAATTGATCAAGATAAATATAGCTGTATGAGAAAAAAACATCAATTTGACTAACATTTTTATATCTATCAGTAATACTGTGAATTATTAAATAACCAGTATTTGTCCCAGAGTGAATATTAAACAAAATAATATATATATATGTCAACAGAAATTGTTGATTTTATCAAGACGGTGAATAAAAAGGTTCAGTTGTTTAGTCATATTTGTAGAGGTTATTGAAAGTTTTGTTTTGGGGTTTCAGGTAGTATAACACCAACTGTAGAGCTGAATGGTCTTGCGATGAAGCGAGGAGAACCTGCTATCTATAGACCATTGGAGCCAAAGCCAGTGCCCAATTACAGAGCCAACTATAACTTCAAGGGCATGTACAATCAAAGGTTAGTCTTGCAAGCTTATTATTCATTAGTAAATTAATTGTTAATTAACATGCTTATTTGTTTTTAATTCAGATTTTTATGAATCTCTCCTAAGAATAAATATGATTTAGACATATTTACAATAAGTTTCCTTCAAGATCAATAATAAATATTTTGCCTGAATTGCGCTGCTTAACCTCAGAAGGAAAACAATTTTTTCTTTTAGGTTTGCATCTGTGTGTGGAATGTAGTGCTCCAGAGTAGTTTATCTTTTTAAATATTTGCAACTTATATGACTTGGGTCTCACTTTTTTAAAAAACTCTTTTGGGAAGAAAGAAGTAACAACACAAGGCAATTCGAAGCATCTGATTAAAGTTATTTTTAGGTTCAACAATATGTTTTTGAACAAGTATTTTATGAAATGTTGCAGTTTCTAGATTGACTTAAAACCCATGTCAAGTTAGTTCCTTTATTTCTGTTTTGTTAGTTAAAGAGAATGTAAGAGTTCTTGACAGTTACATGTAAATGCTACAAAACAACTCTAATGTAGCTGACAGCATAGCGTTTTCACAATACCTCTGTCTGTTTAAATATATTGGCTCTTCTTGTCATATAGTTTTCACCTTTCTGTGTCCATTATGGTACTTTCTAGTTTTTATTTCCTCAGGTCTATAATCATATTCACATTTTTTATGTGCTGTCACATGATTGAAAATTTTATACCTGCCATTACAGTGTTGTCATTTCCCTTTGGCTGTCAGGTTTGGTTCATAGGCTCTAATTAATAACTTGATTCAAATGCCATCAATCTATGTTAACTCCAAACATTATATGAAAGCTTTCCTTATAATTAAATTCACACGATGTCATCGTTGTTTCCCCGTGACACTTGCAACCTGTAAATTCTGCTGTGCATTCCAGAATCAGTCGAGATAAAGTGAATCATTAAGGTAACCTTCAGCACCTCCCTATTCTATCAGGTTGAATGAAATAATAGCCCAGCTGACCCCCTTTCCCCCCCAGCCGTGCATTATTGGACCTTTTTTGCCACGATGAATGAACTATTTAAGCTTGTGCAGCAGCCTGGGCAGGTGGATTACATTTTGAGATACGTAATAATAAATCAAACATATTAACTCACATCTACTGACACCATTTTTGTACATTTTGTCCTTCAAAGACCAATATCTGTTTCCAAAGGTTGTAGTATAAGATCTTATTATATATTAATAAGTTCTAAACTCATTAGATGGAGTATTGAATGTATGGCAGGGTGCTACACTTTAGGAATGTAACAGAAAGTGCAAAACAGGCTTGTGAGAATGTTTCCATGGATGAGAAAAGTTGGTTGCAAGGATAGTTGGGTCAGTTTACCTTACGGAGAAGAAGGCTGACGGGAAATTTGACAGAAGGATCTTTGGTAGAGTAGTTGGGAGTACTGGATCCACAGTTTTAAAGCGTTTTACAAAAGAAGTGTGAGGTGAGGAAATATATTTTTACAAAGCGAGTGGTTTGGATTTGTAATGCCTTACCAAGCAATGTGGTTCAATTGAGAAAATTGAGAGGGCACTGGATTAAATAGAAACAATGCACAAGGTTATGGGTAAAGGCAGAAGTTTGTCACTAAGTCCAAATGCTCAGAGAACCTCTGACCACTGACATTGGCAGAATATAACCAGTGGTGAGTCACAAGGATCTGTGTTAGGGGCTCAGTTGTTCTGTAGTACTGTAAGCAGATCTGGGCAATGCACCTTAGGAAGATTAATTGGCATTGGAAGGAGTACAACGTTGATTTACAAGAATGATTCCTGTACTTCTAGGGTTAAGTTATGAGGAGAGTTTATACAGATTAGGCCTTTTTCTTTAAAATATAGAAGGTTGAGGGGTGATAGGATTGAAGTCTTCAAGATATAAAGAGGAAAGATAGGGTAGATAAAGATAAACTATTTCTACTGGTTGGGGATTCTAGAACCAGAGGGCATAGTCTGAAAATTAGGGCTAGCCTGTTCAAGGGAGATGTTAGCAAGCACTTATACACACAAAGGTAGATGTTGCAACTCACTTCCACAAATGAAGCGGATGCTAGATCAGTTGTTAATTTTAAATATGATATGGATGAACTTTTGTTTAGCAAAGATATGAGCCAAAAGCAGGTACACTATATGGAGTTACACCACAGTTTAGCCACAATTTCATTGAATAGTGGAATGAGAGGCTGTTTCTAACTGATGCAGACATGATGGACCAAATGACCTCATTCTAAATAATAATAGTTCTTTGATTCTATAGTTCTGAGATGCTTGGATAAACTACTGCATCTTTTTGAGCAAAGTAAATTTTCTTGGTGTTATGCAAAACAGATAGCATTTGGCTACTTACTACTTTAATAAACTGCAAAAGTCCAGGAATTCTCGAGATTTTACTGTGTACATTGAAGACTGAAAAAGTTCAGGTGGATTACATTCAGGATCAATTTTGAATTTCATTCTATGAAGCATTTTATAAACATTGTAACATTGGTACAGATCAATTCATGTCAGTAGCCCTATTACTCATTGGTGTGTAAGTTTGTATAAGAATTAAGAGCACAGAGCACTGAAGAAATAGGAATCAAAATATAGCTTCTTATTTTTGTTTGTTGCAATATGTTTTGTACTGAAATATTTATCTTTGTGGTGTCCGTGAACACCCTGGACTAAGTCTTTGAGACAGTTTGGCCATCAACAGCGATTGAGAAACAATGTACTTGTAAATAATATAAAATCTGTCTTCCTGACTGCGTGAAGGAGAGGTGTAAATTTGTAATTCCGTACTCCAAAAGTGAAGCTTTGTAAATATAACCTCCACTACCATAACACAGAAATTGCTGGAGAAACTCAGCAGGCATGGCAGCAGCTGTCGAGAATGAATGTTTCAAAGCATTAACTCTGTTCCTCTCCACACTTGCTGGCAGACCAACTGAGTTTCTATTTTAGATTTTCAGCAAGTGAAGTATTTTGCTTTAATCTCCGCTACTACTCCTGCAGGCCTGCAATGCTCTCTTTCAGTAATAAGTATACTCACTGTTAGGATACTGTTTATCCACTAGTTTTATTTTGAGTACAGATAATCATTACGTAAACTCATCATTTCAAATGAGTTCAGGATTTTTTGATAGCAAAGCTATACTTATAATGTCTGCTGTAATTATTGTGTTTAAATCTTTAATGACCACTTAATCATTTACTGAAGAACTCAAGATGAGCCAAAGAACGTTTGATACTGGAAGATGTTAGATATAGGTATAATGATTGCTGATTGTCATTGTAGCCTGCTCCCAACTCTTTCTTAGTGAGAACTCCAATGTTTTGAAAGCTGATGTGTCCTTGTTGAAGAGGATGGGCTCAGCCATTACAACACCACCTATCAAGTTCATTGACCAAATTTGAATAATTGCATTTGCAATTTTTGACCATACATGCTATGAGTGACATCTTCAACAGACAGACTAGCCATTCCAACCTGAGCCAGCGAATCACAAAATCATTACACCAAGACGGACATTATAAGGCCCTCTGTGTCTGTTCCAGCTCTCCAAATGAGCATTTCACTTAGTGCCATTCTCCTGCCTTCTCCCCATAACTGTACATTTTCCTTTGCAAATAACAGTCTTATTCAGCCTTCTTCCATCCCAGACCTTAACAGCTTACTGCAAGAAAGTTTTCTCTTCGAGCATTTTTAGCTGTTTTGCTAACTACTTTAAACCTGTACCCTCTTGTTCTCAATCCCTTTGTGAGTAGTAATAGTTTCTGATTCCCTCTAGTCTGTCCAGACCTCTTTGAATTTTGAATTCTGGAGCCTGCTCTCCCCTCTCCAAGGAAAAGAGTCTTAACTTCTCCAATCTATCTCCTTAACTGAACTTCCTTATCTCTGGAACCATTCTCATGAATCTTTTATGCATTCTCTCCAATGTCTTCATATCCTTTCTAAATGCGACACTCAGAACTGAATACAATGCTTCAGCTGAAGCTGCACTAATTAATATACTCCAGCTCAAGAAAATCTCCTTGTCCTTGTACTCTAAGACATAATAATGAATCCTGGGCTACTGTATGATTTATTGACTGCCCTCTCAACCATACACATAATCAGGTCCTTGTGCTTCGGATTCCCTTCAGAAACTGAACCCATTATTTCATATTGTCACTCCTTGTTTTTCTTTCCAAAGTGAATCACATTGAATTTCATCTGGCCTCTATCTGCCCAATCCAACAACTTGTCAATGTCCTTTTGAATTCCTATACTATTCTCCTCATAGATAGTTTTATAATGCTTCCATTATAGGTTTCTTATCACCTGCAAATTTTGCAATTGTGCCCCGTCACCAAGGTCTAGGTAATTTCCAGATGAGGTTTTCTAGATTCCGAGAGAAACCAATCCTCAAACCTGAAGTCTGCCTTCTGCCTGGCTCCCATTCCCAAAGTCTATTCTTACTGTCAATGTCCCTTTCCACCACTAGGGACTTGAGTTGCTCCTCTCACTCCCAACTTCACTCCCATCCTGTCTCTTGGCATGGCTCTTGCCCTGCTCTCAGCATGCTTCCCAGTCTGGCTCCTATCTGGTTCCAGACCTTGCCCCAACCTTGCTTTATATCCTGTTCTCTCTAGCCTTTAGTTCCTCTTGTTTCCGTTTTTTTTGTTATTCATTTATTGGTTGTAGACATTTACTGTCTCTCCTAAATTTTCCTGCATTCTGTATGCTATTATGCAGAGACTTTGAGGATTTTGACTCAGCAGCGGTAAAGGAACAGGAATTTGTTTTAAGTCAGGGGAGTGACTGGTTTGGAGGACAGCTTGGAAGTTGTGGTTTTCCCATGTATCTGTAGCCATTATCCTTCTCGAAGATAGAGGTTGCATGTGGGGAAGAGTCTGTGGGAGGATCCTTGGTGAGCAACATTGCTGCCATTGTACATTGGTGGTGAATGGAATGAATGAGGAAAGTGGTGGGCAGTATGTTAATCAAGCAGGCTGCTTTGTCCTAAAAGCTTTTTAAGTGCTTTTGGAGCTGCACCCATCCAGACAATGGAGAGTATCCCATTGACTTGGAGATAGTAAGGACTGCAGATGCTGGAAGTCAGAGTCAATAGGTCTGGACCTGGGAAAGCACAGCAGGCCAGACAGCAGGAAAGTCAAGTTTTCGGGCCGAAATTCTTTGTCAGAATTACAGGGTATTCCATCACACATCTGACTTGTGCCAGTGGACACACATTGGGGAGTCAAGAGGTGAAGTACTTTCCACAGGAGTCCCAGTCGCTGGCTTGCTCTTGTGGTCACAATATTTATATAACGGTTTCGTTAAATAATTAGACTCTCCATTGTTTGGGATGGTCATTGCTTTGAAATGTGTGGCATGAATGTTACTTGCCACTTATTAGTCCATATCTCGATATTGTCTGGGTCTTGCTGTATGTGAACATGACCTGCTTCATTGTCCAAAAAGTCATGAATGATGCTGAATATTATGCATTGCCACTTTTGATCTTACAATAAAAGGAATGTTATTGATAAAGTAGCTGAAGATGATTGGTCCTAGGACACCATCCTGACGAGCTCCTATGGTATTGGTCTGGACGGAGATAATTGACCTCCACCAGCCACAACAATCTTCCTTTGTATTAGGTATGACTCTAATCAATGGTGAGTTTTCTCATAGATTCCCATTTATTCAGTTTTGCTAAGGTTCTTTGATATCACACTGTGTCAAATGCTGACTCGGTGTCAAGGGCAGTCAGTTTCTCCTCACCTCTGGGGTTTAGCTTTTCTGTCATGGTTGGACTAAGGCCTGTAATGATTTCAAGAACTGAATAGTCCTGGCAGAACTAAAACTGAGCATCAGTGAGCAGGTTATTTCTGAAAAAGTGCCACTTGATTGCACTGACAATGAACCTTTCCATCACTTTGCTAATGAATGACAGTAGATTATGGGGCAGTAATTAGTTGGTTTGGATTTGTCTTGCTTTTTGTGGACAAATCATACCCAGGCAGTTTTTACACAGTGCAAGACAGATGTCAAGATTGTGGCTGTTTAGCTCCTCTTCAGCCCTCAGCTCCTGTTCCCCTCTGTGATCTTATCTTTAAAATCCCAGATTTCTGTTGTCTCTACGAGTTTAGAACTTTGATTGTAGGCTCTTCCTTGTCCTTTTCCACACCAACATGAATCTAAGAGTTAAATCTATCTCAGTTAAACCTCTAAACCTTTTACGTTATGACCATCACAGTTAATTGGAGTTGAAATTCACAATTGTCATGACGCTATTGCTTTTACACTTCCCTGAAAATTGCCTGCTCACCTGCTACTCTAATTCTCAGACTTTAAGGACTTTTTGAAGACTAAGACTTACAAGATTTACTGGGATGTTGCCGCGATTGGAGAGTTTGATCTATAGGCAGAGGTTGAATAGGCTGGGGCTTTTAACCCTGGAGCATCGGAGGCTGAGGGGTGACTTTATGAAATCATGACGGGCATGGATAGGGTGAATAGGTCTTTTTCCCAGGGTATGGTAGTCTAAACCTAGAGGGTGTTGGTTTAATGTGTGAGGGGAAAGATTTAAAAGGGACTTGATGGACAACCTTTTCACACAGAGGGTGCTGCATGTATAGAACGAGTGGCAAGAGGAGGTCCTGGAGGCTGGTAGAATTTCAAGATTTAAAAGGCATCTGGATAGATACACCAATAGGAAGGATTTCTAGGGATATGGGTGAAAAGTGAGCAAATGAGAGTAGATCAGTTTCGGATATCTGTTCGGCATGGACGAGTTTTTATTTCATTTGTGGGATGTGGGTGTTGCTGGCAGGCAAGTATTTTATTGCCTGTGCCTAGTTGCCCTTAAAGTTAGACCAAAGGATTTGTTTCTGTGCTGTATAACTCTATGATGAGGAACTTCAGCTGCTTCCCTTCTGGCTGCTGGCTTCAGGCTTCAATTCTGCACTCAGATTGAAGTCCTGGGTTCCATCTAGTGGCAGACATTGAGTGGTACAACTAGTCTTTTTACTTCATTTGATATTTACATTGATGATCTTCTCCACTAGATGGAGTCCAGTCAAGCTTAAACTGCAATACAGTCATAGAGATGTACAGCATGGAAATAAACCCTTCGGTCTAACTTGTCCATGCCGACCAGATATCCCAACCCAACCTAGTCCCACCTGCCAGCATCCAGCGCATATCCCTCCAAACCCTTCCAATCATATACCAATCCAGATGCCTTTTAAAGTTGCAATTGTACCAGCCTCCACCACTTCCTCTGGCATTGGCGAGTTACCTTTTTGAACCGAGGAACTTCATTTGCGATAGCCAGACCTACAATGCCATTATAAATAGAGTTCCAGGATTTTGACCAACAACACTGAAGAAACAATATGTATTTTCAAGTCAGGAAGGTGAGTGGCTAGGAGAGGAACTTGCAGGCAGCATTCCCGTACATCTGCTACCCTCATGTTTTGATATGTTAGTGGCTATGGCATTGGAAGTTGCTAACTAAAAATCCTTGATGAACTGCTCCAGTGTATTTGCAGATTTAAAAAAAAATATATCCAGCATTTTCATTGATATTGCATTTCTTTTATATTTTTATGTTAAACCTTATTTTATTTATGAATGTGGGCATTTAAGTGCTGGATGTCTTGAAACACATGCAAGTGGATAAATCTCCAGGACCTGATCAGGTATACCCTAGAACTCAGTGGGAATCTAGGGAAATGATTGCTGAGCCCCTTGCTGAGATATTTATATCATTGATAGTCACAGTGAGGTGCCAGAAGACTGGAGGTTGGTTAACATGGTGCCACTGTTTAAGAAGGGTGGTAAGGACAAGCCAGGGAACTATAGACCAGTGAGCCTGACGTTGGTGGTGGACAAGTTGTTGGAGGGAATCCTGAGGGACAGGATGCACATGTATTTGGAAAGGCAAGGACTGATTAGGGATAGTCAGCAGGGCTTTGTGCATGGGAAATCATGTCTCACAAACTTGATTGAGTTTTTTGAAGAAGTAACAAAGAGGATTGATGAGGGCAGAGTGGTGGACGTGATCTATATGGACTTCATTAAGGCGTTCGACAAGGTTCTCTCATGAAATACAGGGAGAACTAGCCATTTGGATGCAGAACTGGCTCAAAACTGGAAGACAGAAGGTGGTTTTGGAGGGTTGTTTTCCAAACTGGAGGCATGTGACCAGTGGAATGCCACAAAGATCGGTGTTGGGTCCACTACTTTTCATCATTTATATAAATGATTTCGATGTGAGCATAAGAGGTGTAGTTACTAAGTTTGCAGATGACACCAAAATTGGAGGTGTAGTGGACAGTGAAGAAGGTTACCTCAGCTTACAACAGGATCGTGATCAGATAGGCCAATGGGCTGAGAAGTGGCAGATGGAGTTTAATTCAGATAAATGTGAGGTGCTGCATTTTGGGAAAGCAAATCTTAGCAGGATTTATACACTTAATGAGAAGGTGCTAGGGAGTGTTGCTGAACAAAGAGACCTTGGAGTGCAGGTTCATAGTTTCTTGAAAGTGGAGTCACAAGTAGATAGGATAGTGAAGAAGGTGTTTATTATTAGATTAGATTCCCTACAGTGTGGAAACAGGCCCTTTGGCCCAATAGGTCCACATCGACACTCTGAAGAGTAACCTACCCAGACCCATTTCCCTCTGACTGATGCACCTAACACTACGGGCAATTTAGTGTGGCCAATCCACCTGACCTGCACATCTTTGGACTGTAGGAGGACACTGGAGCATCCAGAGGAAACCCATGCAGACACAGGGAGAATGTGCAAACTCCACACAGACAGTCACCGGAGGCTGGAATCGAACCTGGGACCCTGGTGCTGTGAGGCAGCTGTGCTAACCACTGAGCCACCTTGCCACCCTTGTTTTCCTTTATTGGTCAGAGTATTAAGTACAGGAGTTGGGAGGTCATGTTGTGGCTATACAGGACATTGGTTAGGCCACTTATGGAATATCGCATGCAATTCTGGTCTCCTTCCTATTGGAAAGATGTTGTGAAACTTGAAAGAGTTCAGAACAGATTTACAAAGTTGTTGGAGGATTTGAGGTATAGTTGAACAGGCTGGGTCTGTTTTCCCTGGAGTGTCGGAGGCTGAGGGGTGTCGTTATAGAGGTTTATAAAATCATGAAGGGCATGGATAGATAGATAGATAAATAGACAAAGTCTTTTCCCTGGGGTAGGGGAGTCCAGAACTAGAGGGCATAGGTTTAGGGTGAAAGGAGAAGGGTGTAAAAGAGACATCCGTGACAAAGTTTTCACGCAGATGGTGAACGGATATGGAATGAGCTGCCGGAGGAAGTGGTGGAGGCTGGTACAATTGCAACATTTAAGAAGCATTTGGATGGGTATATGAATAGGAAGGGTTTGGAGGGATATAGGCAGGGTGCTGGTAGGTGGAACTAGGTTGGGTTGGGATATCTGGTCGGCATGGACAGGTTGGACTGAAGGGTCTGTTTCTGTGCTGTACATCTCTATGATTCTATGACAATATTTAAGTTTACACTGCATTTCAAATTATATTTTAAAGCTTATTCCATTTGAGAAAAGACCCAAAAAACCAGATGTCCAGTATTTCTTTCTATTTAGTGGTTTATTTTATTTTGTAAGCTACATCAGCTAAGAATGCACAAGCCTACATGTTTACAAGAGAGTATTTCAAACTGTACAGCTTTTTTTCTGGGCAAAAAATGTTTGCAGGAGTCTAACTCCAGTTTTAACATAGTTTTCTACTAGGAGCTTATGATTCACTTAAAGCTGTGATTTTTAGGAATGTGACCACAACTTTGCATGAGGACTTATTGTGCAGTCTGTGTTGCCAAGTGTTGCCAAGTGCTACAATTGCAGATAAGATTATCATTGATGCTTCCATAAGTTTAAAATGTTCAAAAAACACTTACCTGAGATGGGGTTGGGTCAGTTCACATTTTGATTGATATTTCAAAGAGGTGTGAGAGGATTTTTTGATGTGGATCATGAATGGGAACCTATCTTCATAATGGAACACTATATTGGGGGTGGAGAGGGGATTTAAATGCTCTGAATGGTTTTTATGTATGGGAACGTTTTCCCCTCTGTTAAGTGTATATGTGAGAGTCCTGGATTGGATTGATAGAATTTTTTTTGTTTTCACCCCTACATGACTCCTAAGGGCTGCCAATAGTGCTATGGGTGTATGAGTTAACATGGCTATTCCATGGGTGTGGGTATGAAAGGTGGTACATTGAGGCCCCAGAGGACTGAGATGGGTCTTCTAATTGCTATGGTGCACATCCACCCCATGGCTGGTGCAACCAGAGCCAGTGTGTATGACTTTATTGCATTTCCGCGCCAAGAAATGACCAGTGTGTCCTGGTCCCTTTAAACTGAGGCTGGATTGTCATGTCAGCAGATTTCCTGACTTGCGCTACCTATCTCCATAGTTAGAAACTAGCCCCATGTATTGGCAACAATTTAGGGTCCTCGAGATTTTTGAATTTCAAGACACTATATATTTACAAGTTGCAGATATGGTAACTTGTTTTAATACAGTTACAATCGATAGAGTAATCTCGGGGAAGAACATTTTAAAAAGGGTAGAATATCAAGTAATAAGAAAAAATTTTAATGTCAGTGACCACAACATTGAAGAGCTCGTCATAGTTAAAAGTCTTACCCATTAAAGTTTAGGCACAAAACATATTTTATGTCTGAATTTTTCAAAACAATTTAAATAATATGTTGTTAATGGTAGTATTTTAACACACAAAATGGTATCAAAACACAGAGATGTTTATGTTTGTTGGCTCTTTCCTGGTAGATGTAAAAGGACTACTTGAAATAAGCTGTCTGATTATTGTTCTGAGGCTTGAAGTGTATTTTCGATGAAGACTGCTGTGTAAATTGGTAATTAAACCATGGAAAGAAATCAGATCATTCAAAATGACCAGAAAATTCTGGTTTCTGTTGAAGTTAATTAATCTTGAATTGTTGTTCTGTGCACGATATTTGAATCATTAAATTGGAAATGGAACTGATCGTGGTACTGTTCTTACATGTGTAATATTTTGAGTTTATACAGGTTTGGATGTTAATTTATTCCATTTTCCTAATCATAACTGAATACTTTTCTCCTGCTATACCAATTCTTTTCTACCGTATCATTGCATGATGCAACCCTTCTGTGCATTCTTTAGTGCGATGAGGTATTTTTAAAAATTTCTTACTTGGAATAATAATATTCTTTTGGTAGGTTGTTACAAAATAAACAGACCATTCATTCAAGCAGTTTCATCCCAGTTTCTTTGCTCATAGGAACGTCTTGCCATAACTGCTTATCTAGTTTCCCCTTGAATGCTTCTGAGCTGTCGTGCATCCCTCTTCATTAACCCAATTAAGATATTGTTCTATTCCTTGCTCATGCTTACTTATCTAGCTTGCTTTTCAATACATTTATGACATTCGCTTTAACTCGCTGTGTTATTGTGTTCTACATTCAATTCACATACTGAGTAAAGATGTTCCTCCAAAATCTTATTGGATTTATTAGTGTAAAAAGTGCCAGATGAAGTGCCTGATGAAGGGCTCTGGCCCGAAACGTCGAATTTCCTGTTCCTTGGATGCTGCCTGACCTGTTGGATTTATTAGTGACAATCTTATAAGAAATACCATCTCTACTTTATCCTGTCAAACTCTTCCATAACCTTAACGACCTGTGTCTGATCATTCCTCATTCTTTTCCAGGAAAAGAGTTCAACCTGTTCAATCTATCTTGGTGCTTATAATCTCTCAATCAAAAACGTGTGGTGCTAGAAAAGCATAGCTGGTCAGGCAGCATCTGAGGAGCAGGAGTGTCGATGTTTCGAGCATAAACTCTTCAGTGCCACACTTTTTGACTCTGATCTCCAACATCTGCAGTCCTCATTGTCTCCCAATTACTTATAATCTCTCACTTTGGTAGCAATCTATTAAATACATTTTGCATTTTCTCTAGAGTCTCTATATAGTTTTCACAGACTGTTTGAAAAACCCTAAGTGTTGTTTAATCACGCCCGCACAAGTTTAATATGATTTATCTTTTTTCCTTCTTAGTTGTTGCAAAGTCTTCTCTATCTGAGTCAAAAAAATAGAAAATAATGTGAAACTTTAGTCTGTGCAGAGGTAGTTAATCTCAATCAGAATACCTGTGAAACAATACTGCAGAATTTAGTATGACTGACTTGGCAGGGCAGAGGGTGGGGTGAAAAAAGATTTCAACATGTATTGACAATCCAGTGATACTGGCTGGAGAATGTATTTATGAGAATGTTTTGCTAAATAAAGGTTGGGCGGTGCGTCAACATATTACAACTAAATTCCCACACCAAAATAGGCATTTCAGCAGGCTGTCAATAGGTCATTTGAACTACAGGCCAATGTCTTGAGAAAAGGAGAAAAATAGATGGCAGACAAATCAAAAAATATTACTTTCCTTCAGTATTTTATGATGCTTGGGATCCGGATGTTAATTATACTACTACCATTGTTGTTGATTGGAATAAAATATACATTTATACACCCAAGATATTTTTAGTTTACATTCCTGAATTACAATATGTTACATCACTAGTCCAGATATTTTACGTCAGAGATGTGTGAATGCATCACACCCATTACAACTAAGAACTGAATGAGCAATGGGGTTTTGTGTGAGGTTACATGACATCCATTCATTTGACCAAAATAGTAAAGATTCCAGTGATGTCAAGAGTGTCAAGAGTGCACTTGTTATTTTGGGTGACAGTCATTTAATTAGTACACCTTTGTCATAACCTTAATGAGTAAAACTGTACTTAAGCAACTATGAAATTGGGATAGAGTGACTACTGGTTTATCAAATTCAGGGGATTGCACTAGCCTTGGAGTGACTGGCAAGAGACATAATGCTGGTAAAATGCCTTGGACCCATATTAGGATAGCTTCTAGAAAAGATTCCCAAATGCAGAAATGACTTGCTTGGCTGCCCACCAACTTAAGGTAGATGACCAGTCTAAATAATTAAAAGTTTAATTTACGTACATTTTCCCAGGCTGCCATATGAGGAGGTTGTTTGCTTTGTGATGGTGTTTGAGGTTCCATGGCCTCAGGAAGCAGCTGTCAGTGCAAATGTCAGTTCTAATGATGCCTGTGGATGGGTTTTCCATGGGCCCTGCTTACTTAAGCCCCTGTGAAAACAAAACACTGCCTTCCTTGTGAAGCGCTGTCAAAATTGAGATATATTTGTGTTTTCCTTGCTGCCTCAGCAGTGATCACCACTATCGGTACTAAGGCTGCAGAGTTAATGGCTCTCAGACTGAGAAAGTAACATGGAAGTTAGAACTCCACCATTGCCAGCAAAATCTCATTGTTGTTTTCTTATAGAGTCATAGAGTCGTACAGCATGGAAACAAACCTTTCGTCCAACCACTTCATACTGAATATAATCACAAGCTAAACCAGTCCCACCTGCCTATCCCTGGCCCTTATCCCTCCAAATGTTTCCTATTCATGTATCTATCCGAATGTCTTTTGAACATTATAATTGTACCTGCATCCACCACTTCCTCAGGAAGTTCATTCCACATGCAAACCAGCCTCTATGCAAAAAAATCCTCTTTTATCTTTTTAAAATCTATCTCTCTCCTCTCTCCTTAAAATGTGCCCCCTAGTCTTGAAATGCCCATCCTAGGGAAAAGACAACTACCATTAACTCTATTTAAACCTCTCATTATTTTATAGACTTCTATCAAATGGCCTCTCTGCCTCCTACACTTGAGTGAAAAAAGTCCCAGCTTACCCAGCCTTGCTTTAAAGCTCAAACCTTCCATACCCGGCAACATCCTAGTAAATCTCTTCTGTACCCTCTCCAGCTTGGAAATATCCTTCCCATAACAGGACGACCAGAACTGGACACAGTATTCCAGAAGAGGCCTCACCAATATGGAAGATGTTAATGGAAATTGGGTCATAAGAAGATCATACTATATGGCAAAGTTGCTCACTTATACTAGGTGTTCAGATTCACTTATGAAAAAAAACCTAATTACAAAAATAGAACACTGAAATATTGAAAAATTGCAGCATGTAAAGAGGTCATGACTTATTATGGCTGTTCAGGCCAAGAAATGTATTACCCACCTCATCCCACTTTCTGGTTGTTGTACAATAGCCCTTTAGCTTATGATATTTCAAATCCAAATTCAAGTATTTTTCAATGTGGTGAGAATTTTAGGCTCTTTTGCATTTACCAGATGATTTAAAGTTGATCTTGTGGTTGATAGTGCGAAACAAACCTTTAGGTGCTATCAACTGCAAGCCTCTTAATCCTACTCCCAAGTTACATGTAACTCTAATTAATTGATATCATGAAAATCAAGGGTCCCAATACTGAGCCTGCAGGACACAATGGAAACAACTTTCTATTCACAAAAACACCCATTGACCACTATCCTTTGCTGAAGAGGAGAAAGTGAGGTCTGCAGATGCTGGAGATCAGAGCTAAAAATGAGTTGCTGGAAAAACGCAGCAGGTCAGGCAGCATCCAAGGAACAGGAGATTTGACGTTTCAGGCATAAGCCCTTCTTTTCCAGCAACACATTTTCAGCACTATCCTTTGCTGCCTACCACTGAGCTAATTTTGGATCCAATTTGTCACTTTTTGTTATGACCAGTGTGCCCATAAGTATCTGCAGAAGAGGAACTGAGAGAAAACAACATACATTAATATGTTAATGCCACATTTTTAAAATAAATATAAAAATGTTTTAGTCGTAGAATTTTACAGATGTTAATTCCTTTGCTGAGCAGGTGAAAAGTTTGATTATTCTTTTTTTGTCTTCATGTGAAGCTGGAACTGAAATTTAAATTTTATTGACAAACCTCTTTTTCTGATATAGTTCCATTGCATGTGGTCCCAAACAAGTTTTGAGCCCTTTATAAAACAGCAGATGTGCTAACCCGGTAAGTCACAGTAAATTTAAGTTAGCAACGAGACCAGCAACCTTAATTCCAACTTTGTTAAGATGATCGATTTTGAGGTTAGGTTAAAAATTGCTGAATGATAAAGCCCTTTTTAGATGTTAACTTGCATATCAATTAAAGATTGAACTTTATACAGTGTTTCAAATTGCTTCACAGCAAATGAAATATTTTTGAAATGCTGTATTTTAAAGCTGTAATTAGTGGAGTGCCACAAGAATTAATGTTAGGGCTACAATTAATTTTAAGATTTATCAATGACTTGGATGAAATAAAGTGAATATACAATATCCAAATTTGCAGAAAACACAAAAATAAGTGGGCAAGTGGGAAGGCAAATGTTACGGATGACATAAAGAGTCTGCAGAAGAATATGATAGGTGAAGCCTGTCGGCAAGAACTTTGAAGATGGAATATAATGTATGAGAATGTGATGTAATGTATTTTGGCAGGGCAGAGAGACTAGCTGAATATTATTTAAATTCGGAAAATTGGCAGTAAGTTATAGCTCAGAGAGATTTGGGAGTCTTTGTGCATAAATCACAAAAGTTACCATACAAGTTCAGCCAGTAACAGGGAAGGCAAATGGAATGTTGGCCTTTATTTCAAAGGGAATTACTTATAAAAATAGGAAGATCTTGCTAAAATGATATAAGACACTAGTCAGACCGCAGGTGGGGTACAGTTTGTACACAGTTTTACTGGCTTTGGAGACAGTCCTGACAAGGTTTGCTTGACTGATCTCAGGTATGAAGATATGTTGAGTAGGTTGGATCTGTACTCATTGGAATTTAGAAGAACGAGAGATGATCTTATTGAAACATACAAGATTTTTAGAGGACTTGACAGAGTAAATGCAGAAAGTGGTTTTGCCTTATGGGTGAGATGGGGACCAGAGGGCATAATCTCAGAATAAAAGGTCACCCATTTAAGAAAGAGAGGAGAAGGCATTTCTTTTGCAGAGGGTAGTGAATCGGTGGAATGCTTTATTGTAGTGGGCTATGGAGGCTGGTTGTTAATTTTATTCAAGCAGAGAGGGCCAGAATTTTTAATCAGTAAGGGAATCAAGGATAATAGGGGAAAGGCAGGAAAACGGAGTTGAGAATTATCAGATCACTCTTGATCTCAGTGAATGATGGAGCAGACTGATGTGTTGAATGGCAGCTTCTGTTCTTGCATTTTGTGGTCTTATGGTTTTAAATGACCCATGTTACGAGGGTGACGGATTATCTTAAATTCATTGTGAGTATGGTTATTAGCACACTTAAAACTGTTCAATAAATATGCTTAACTGCAGATTCACATTTAACAGTAAATGTTTTCTTTTTGGTTTTATAAGCATGATCCAGCTGATTATGGTCTGTACTCTGCCTATTGTGAACAACCAAAGGAACATGATCCAAAAACAGAAACTGTTGGAAAAGCTCAGCAGGTCTGGCAGCATCTGTGGAGAGAAACCAGAGTCAGTGCTTTGGATCAAGTGACCCTTCCCCAAAACTGATGGGAGCTAGGAAAATGTTGGCTTATATGCAGAAGATAGGGTGGGGGGAGAGGGTAAGGACTAAGTGATAGTTGAGACTAAGAGCCCAAAGAGGCTGCAGGGACAAAGGAACATGATATTTAATTTGATCAGCTAATCATTGGGACAACTAAACAATCCTCAACATTTTTCAAGAACTAAACAATTCTCAATTTAATAATAGTTACACAAGCAACCAATTTAAGATAATCAGGTGTTCTGCAAACGAGAAGATGCTGCCTGACCTGCTGTGCTTTCCAGCACCACTCTAATCTTGCCTCTGATCTCCAGCATCTGCAGTCCTCATTTTTGTCTACAAACTTGTGCCTATTTAAAAATTGTCTAAGAGCTTGAGAGCCCTTAGTTCATTGTTGCTCTTTCTATTGCAAATACCTCAGTCAATCAGAGTTGACTTTCCAAACAATTAGAACGCCTTTCACTGGTGGAATCAATTGTTGTAAGTGTTTGAAACTTGACATTCTTGTGTTTGTAAGATGAAGGGCTTCAGGCAACATTTTTATTTGTCAGCAGCATTCAATTCTGAACCATAGGCTGACGAGCTTTGGTTTATGTTTCATCTGAATAAAGGCACTTCCATGGTTCTACAGTCTCCTGATATCAGTCTTCATTATGAGTTAAAATCTTGTAGTAATGCTTGAATCCACAACTTCCTGTGTCAGTAACAATGTGCAATCACTAAGCTAAATCAACATATGTTGGCATTTTCTAAATATGTTAATTTTCTGTTTAGTCCTTTGAATTATTTAACTTCCCTGAAGTCTTATTAGGTATTTTATGAAGCATCCAGTAAGATAAGGCAGATGATAGCCTAAGATATTTGACAGGACTTACTTCTTAAAGACAGCTTTTCCGTAGGACCAGGATAAGAAGCTGTTTAATCCTGCATTGCTGCAGTACCAGGCTTCCTTCATCAGGTGGTCCAAATGAGCTGCGTAATCAAGTTGCTTCCAACATTCCAAACTCCAGCTGCTCATTTGCCACGTCTGTTGGTTTAGAAGTTTGATTTTCTGTTGTGTTATCTTTTTAAGCAAAGTACAGGGCTACACTAGATAACTAATATTGTTAAATCATACAGCAATAAAGGAGAATGCCACCCTTGCTGGAAAAAAGGGTTAATGTCCTTTCAATATTAATTGTTGCACTGTCCTCTATTATTCAAATGAACATGTTAGAATAGATCATTTAAAAAAAAGACGAGCTAGAAAAGACAGTAATGTTATTAGTGTTTAAAACTAGATTATAGAGAACTGTAGCATCATATTTATTAACTAAAACTGAGCCACTAGGATAATATCTGATCGCTTCATGAGAGGCAATTATGTTGAGGAGAACTGAGATTGGAACCCTGTATGTCCAAGCAATTAGGGGGCTACAATGAACATGAAAAGCTCAGCCATCTTGATAATTGTTATTGAGTCTTTGCATGTTCCTGCGCTAATAAACCCAGGAACTTTAACAACTTGAATTATGTTAAATTTTATGAGTTTTAGCCTCTTGGCATGTAGCTTCACACTTAGCCTCAATAATACTGCTGAGTTCTTGCTCTGTTGCTATCTGGTGAGCATTTTGGGTGATAATAGATGATCAGGCTTCTGTATCAGGTAGTTGGACTTGGAACTATATCACTGTTCCTTCACTGTCACTGAGTCAAAATTCTAGAATTCTCTCCCTAATGGCATTGTATGTACCTACATGGATAGCAGCAGGTCAAGAAGGCAGCTTGCCATCACATTCTGAAGGGCAACTATGGATGGACAATGAATGATGGCCAAACCACGAGGCCCATGTCCCATGAATGAATTTTTAAAAAGTTGAATAGCCCGTCAATAATTGTTCAAGGGCTGAAATAATGAAGGGCTTTTGCCTGAAACGTCGATTTTCCTGCTCCTCAAATGCTGCCTGACCTGCTGTGCTTTTCCAGTACCACTCTAATCTTCAGCATCTGCAGTACCCACTTTTGCCAATAATTGTTTTCCATATGTGCATGCGAAAACTTTGGATGTGGTACCAAGTGATTAAAAACATGTTTAGCACTGTGCAATTGTATTGCTACAGAAGGAAAGAATGGGGGACAAAAGTAATTTCAGAACTTATTAATTTACTGTTTCCAAATGTGTGAAGGCAACTGCAAAACCAGATCAATATTTTAATCCAAAATGGGGGCAACATCGAAAGCTTTAGTAATTCACACCTTGAGAGAAAAAACATAAATATTGCATTTTATCCATTAAAATAAGTAAAGAACTGGTGAATCTTTATGAACTTTATGTACAGCAGGTTGACCACAGACCATCAGCATTGCGACGATATTACAGCTTTAAGAGGTACATTTTGTCCTAGTTACTTTTTGTGAAGACAAGTTGACACAGAGCTGCTGAGTGGACTGTTTCCAGCCAATAAAGTAACAGCTTGTGAGGCCTTGGGTTTTTTTAAAGTTGGAACAATAGAAGCAACATGAATAGGTGGAGTCAGGCTCCCATAGAACCAGAGTTCTAGTTTATCTTTCAGTAGTTTTTGAAGTTTTAAAGCTGCCATGCATTCCTTCTTTCTTTAGCAAACAGTTTTCTCTCTCTCTATCTGCCAGAATTTTCTCTTGATGTTCTTTCTTCCTGGACTGGAGAAACATTGCATATGAGACCATTGTTTTTACTGAATTTGCCTTTGCCAAGAGCCTTACTATGTTGGAATGGTTGCTGTTTGGTTATTAAATAGCTAAAACTCAATTGCAAGTGAAGCAGCTTGAATACAAACAGGAAATCAAACAGTTTGAGTTATGATTAAAAGCAAAGGAAAAAAGGAAAAGAAAGAAAAGCCCTAGCAGAAGACTTGTGAGATGTTTTGAACTTTGGAAATTGGCAATGGTAGAGGACAGTCAATAGTGGAGGTGAAGGTAGAGGGAGGAGTAGTGTTGGGGACAGTGATGAACAAAATGATCATAGCCAAAAGCCTAGGGAGAAATATATCCATGTATTACCAAATCTGATGAGAAGAATGTAGAATCCATTGCTGGACATACCATAGAAGTCAGGTAATAGGAAA
This sequence comes from Hemiscyllium ocellatum, assembly GCF_020745735.1. Classification (NCBI taxonomy): domain Eukaryota; kingdom Metazoa; phylum Chordata; class Chondrichthyes; order Orectolobiformes; family Hemiscylliidae; genus Hemiscyllium; species Hemiscyllium ocellatum. The sequence goes on along the minus strand of NC_083404.1, from coordinate 12,304,226 downwards.
AGCTTAGGCAGTGATAAACAAACACCCTTAATGTCCAATCCTGCATTTGAAGAACTTTTTCTAAATGCCTTGATTGAATGTGTAAGATCCCTCCCCCCAAAAATGTAGAAATCAATATTTGTTGACCATAATGGATTTGTCTGCCAGATTTTAGATGCAATTCCATTATACAAAATCACAGCTAAAAGGATTATAGAAGGTCACTCAATTTATTTTACTTGCTATGGATTACCCACAGAAATACAATCAGATCAAGGGTCAAATTTTACACCAAAATTATTCAAGTAAGTTATGGATAGCTCAGCATAAAACAATTCAAATCAGGAGTTGGGAGATCATGTTGCAGCTGTATAGGACATTGGTCAGACCCCACTTTTGGAATATTGCATGCAATTCTGGACTCCTTCCTATCTGAATGTGAAACTTGAAAGGGTTCAGAAATGATTTACAGAGATATTGCCAGGGTTGGAGGATTTGAGTTTTAGGGAGAGGTTGATAGGCTAGGGCAGTTTTCCCTGGAGCGTTGGCGGCTGAGGGGTGACCTTATGGTGGTTTATAAAATCATAAGGTCTTTTCCCTGGGGTGGGGGAGTCCAGACTAGATTTAGGGTGAAAGGGGAAAGATATAAAAAAGACCTAAGGGGCAACTTTTTCACGCAGCAGGTGGTGCGTATATGGAATGGACTGCCAGAGGAAGTGGTGGAGGCTAGTTGAATTGCAGCATTTAAAAAACATCTGGATGGGCATATGAATAGGAGAGATATAGGGCCGGTGTTGGCAGGTGGGACTAGATTGGGTTGGGGTATCTGGTCAGCATGGCTGAGTTGACCGAAGGGTCTGTTTCCGTGCTATACACTCTCTATGACTCTATAACTGTATACCATCCAGAATTGCAAGGGATATTAGAACAGTGATGTCAAACTTTAAATACCATGTTACGGGCTTATATTCAAGACTATCCGGAGGATTGGGAAAAAGGAATTCTATTTGTACGTTTTGCAATTAGGGTTGCACCTAATGAATCAACTGAATTCAATCCATTTGAATTAGGTTTTGGGCATGAAGTGAGAGGACCGCTGAAATTGGGGAGTCTCTGTTCAGGGGCCAGATATTTGGACTGTGTGTCAAATTTTAGAGAAAGATGAAATAGAGTGAGTTGGCTAGATAGCACTTGAAATTAACATAGCATGTGATGAAGCAGGAAGCAAACAAGAAATCAAAAATTTGTAGTTTCGATTGAGAAGGTAAAGTATTAGTAGTACTACCATGGCAGGTGAACATTTAAAGGCAAGGTTTAGGGGGCCTTATCAAAACTAAAGGAAATTAAGTGAGGTGAATTATCTAATAAGAACACCAGATAGAAGAAAACCTCAGTGTGTGTCATGAATATGCTCAAATGGAATTTCAATAGGGTAGGAAAACCAAAGGATAATGTGATGTATGTTATAAGTCTGAGTAAAGAACCAAATCCGGATAAATTTGAATTTGATATTCCTCAAATTAAATTGAACAATGAGGAAGATCTCAAAAATTGAGATAAACTAATAAGTTATCTTTCAGAGGAAAATCAAAATGACTTGAAAGAGTTATTACAACCACGTGGGGAGATATGTGGGAATAAGCTGGGAAGTACTAACATGATTACGCTTGATGCTGTTCTAGTTAAGCAACATCTCTATCGGAAGGATGTTGTGAAACTCATAGAGTCATAGAGATGTACAGCATGGAAACAGACCCTTCGGTCCAACCCGTCCATGCCGACCAGATATCCCAACCCAATCTAGTCTCACCTACCAGCACCCGGTCCATATCCCTCCAAACCCTTCCTATTCATATATCCATCCAAATGCCTCTTAAATGTTGCAATTGTACCAGCCTCCACCACATCCTCTGGCAGCTCATTCCATACACATACCACCCCCTGAGTGAAAACTTTGCCACAGAGGTCTCTTTTATATCTTTCCCCTCTCACCCTAAACCTATGCCCTCTAGTTCTGGACTCCCCGATCCCAGGGAAAATACTTTGTCTATTTATCCTATCCCTGCCCCTCATAATTTTGTAAACCTCTATAAGGTCACCCCTCAGCCTCCGACGCTCCAGGGAAAACAGCCCCAGCCTGTTCAGCCTCTCCCTGAAGCTCAAATCCTCCAACCCTAGCAACATCCTTGTAAATCTTTTCTGAACCCTTCAAGTTTCACAACATCTTTCCGATAGGAAGGAGACCAGAATTGCAGGCAATATTCCAACAGTGGCCTAACCAATGTCCTGTACAGCCACAACATGACCTCCCAACTCCTGTACTCAATACTCTGACCAATAAAGGAAAGCATACCAAACACCTTCACTATCCTATCTACCTGCGACTCCACTTTCAAGGAGCTATGAACCTGCACTCCAAGGTCTCTTTGTTCAGCAACACTCCCTAGGACCTTACCATTAAGTGTATAAGTCCTGCTAAGATTTGCTTTCCCAAAATGCAGCATCTCGCATTTATCTGAATTAAATGCTGGGAAATGTTTGGCTACTGGTGAGGAGAAGGTTGCTATGGAAAAGAGGGAGAGCTAAATTGAATTATATTAATGTTCTGTTCTCTCTGTAAGAAGAGATTTAAAAAAAAATTCTTGCTTCTTTTTCCTTTAGAAATAGACCTGTGGTAGGTTCACCCCCAAAACCCTCTACCCTGACCTTCACTTTTTTCGTGGCCTGCAACAAACTTTCTTTTGAAGCAAAAATATGGTTTATTTGTGCATTCACACCCAGGGGTGATTGTTCTAACACTTAGACAAGCGCATATGCACCCATACATGCAAAGGTAGAAGATCAAAGAGAAATGAAGAAAAGGAAAGAAGCTACAGTTAGGAATGATTTAAAAACTCAAAGTTATGGACAAAATTCAAATAATTTTAACTGAATCCAGACAGGCAGTGTCCAGCACATGGCTGAACTTGCAGAATTTTGATTCATAAAAGTTGAAAGCATGGCATGAAATCTTTCATTTAATTGTGGGCATCATTCCATTGGATTTATTATTCTGCCAGCGGGAATGGCTGATGACTTTGACCTCACTATAGTATGTACACTGTAGTACAACCCTATATGATTTTGATTCATTACGATTTCATTATACACAGGGTCTCCAACCTATGAATGTCTGATATACAGATGCTCATACTTACAAACGTGATCTCATATTATAATAAATTTTTTGAATGTTTGCTCATACTTGCAAGCAGATGTTTTATACTGTCCTGAATTGTGTTCCAACTTACATATAAATCGATCTTTGAATATACTTGGGAACGGAATCCATTTGTTACCCAGGGACCTCCTGTAGATTCAAATGCAGCAGGTAGGTTGATATGAATGAATCAGACAGGCGCTTACCTTGTATTTTTTCTGTCAATGTGTTCCACCATGATGGATATCCTATGTTAAAAATGCAACTTGATGTATACTCATTCCATTTTGGAGCTAATCATCTGCCATTGTTGCTACACCCTAACCATTTACTGCCCAGAAGAAAGTGTTGTGTGGATATCTGAAATGCAAATATATCCTTCAGGACTGATCTCTGTTGGTGAAAGTCAGTGAAGTCTTCATTGCAGAACATCCTTGATGCAATCTTCCAAGTAGTGTTCCACCTGACGAAATACTGATTCATCAGTTGAGTGAACTTACGATCGTAATCAGCAGGAGGTTTTTCCCTTCAGATGTTTGACCTGATACTATAATTGCATGCGATCTAGAATCCAAGTTGCGAATTCCTACTATTTCTCCCTTTTTTTATGACTTTTTTTATTCTGATGGATCTGTTTTGCCAGTGAGGAAAAAAATGATTCACGGAGGGTGATGACGATAATGGTCTGAAACATTGGCTAAATGATATCATTTTGTAAGTACAACTAGTCTCTGGGACAGCTCTCCCAATTCTTGTCCAAGATGTTCATGAAGATGACCTTGCAGGCTCATTTGGGTTGGGCATGTTTTGTTGTATACGATATTGGTTAGGTTCACCAGTACTTCCCTGGTTCATCTCTCTTTCAAAAGCACCAAATGCCCAAGTGAGGGACATGGCATTTGGAAGGGATATGACCATTGGGAGTGCCAGCCATCCTTGATTCTGACACCTCTTCATCTCTTTCCATGAATTGGAAGGGGACTCATATGTGGCAGGGAGATTTGCTAGAGTTGCTTGGAAGGATTTAAACTAGTAAGTTTTGTGTGTGTGTGTGTGTGTGTGTGTGTGTGTGTGTGTGTGTGTGTGTGTGTGTGTGTGTGTGTGTGTGTGTGTGTGTGTGTGTGTGTGTGTGTGTGTGTGTGTAGAGGTGGTGGGTGGTGGGGAGCGCGGGGGAGATAGTGAGGAAAGAGATCAATCTGAGACTAGTACAGTTGAGAACAGAAGTGAGTCAAACATTCAGGGTAGGCAGGGGCAAAGCAGAGAACAAGGTAGGACTGATAAATTAAACTGCATTTATTTTGATTCAAGGGGTCTAACAGGGAAGGCAGATGAACTCAAGGTATGGATAGGAACATGGGACTGGGATATCATAGCAATTACAGAAACGTGGCTCAGGGATGGACAGGACTGGCAGCTTAATGTTCCAGGATACAAATGCTACAGGAAGGACAGAAAGGGAGGCAAGAGAGGAGAGGGTGTGGCGTTTTTGATAAGGGATAACATTACAGCTGTACTGAGGGAGGATATTCTCAGAAATACATCCAGGCAAGTTATTTGGGTGGAACTGAGAAATAAGAAAGGGATGATCACCTTTTTTTTTATAAATATATTTGTTAGCAAATTTCTTTTAACTTTACAAATATATAAAATTATTGAAAAATACCATCAATAACAAATATCAGTATAATAAAAAGAAAACAACCACAAATAACAATACGACTACTGTCTCCTAACTATTAACCTACTCTCTAATACAAAACAAACCCTAACACTATGCAAAGTAACACCAGAAAAAGAAATAAAAGCAAAAAAAAACAAAAAACCCCACAAAATACAGAACAGCTATGCTCAGCGCAAAGCTCCCAAACAGAGGAACAAGAGCATTGTATATCTACCCATATTAACTCAGGAGACCCCCTCCAGGGCCCAGGGCTTGACAAATCTAACCATCCTGGTTAAACAAATGCCCTAATTGTGACAACTGGCAAATCTGTTTCCAAATAACTCAAGTAGGGCTGCCATGTCTTATAAAAATGGTCTGGTGCACCATGTTGGTAAAAAAGTCCAAGGGAATGTGCTCCATAATTAATTTCTGCCATCCCAGCATGCCCAGCGGGTTCTTAGACACACAATTCATCAGAATATTCTTCCATAAATATTCTTCCATGCACAGTATGCAAGAATATCAAATAGTTTCTTCCCATGCCCGTCTAAAGATGGTAAATTTGGTAGACCTAAGAGGAGAGATATCGGGTCTACTTTGACTTCAGTCCTCAATACCCTCCCTATCTCTCCTGCCACAGGGCTCCAATAAACACGGAGCATGTGGCATGTCCAGAAGCAATGGCTAAGAGTACCTATACTTATTTTACATTTGGGGCACACTGAAGATGCCCCTTTCTTAAACTTTCCAGATGATCTGCTGCCAGATGAGCCCTGTGCAGAACTTTTAACTGCGTAGCACAAGTCCTATTACAGATTGAGATCTTTCGAGTATTCTCCCACATGTTCTCCCATGTTTCAGAAGAGATCTCCACTCCTAGCTCTTAATCCCAGAACTCACATAACCAGTTAATATCCTGGCAGCCCCTGCCACCCAGCAGGCGACAGAGGGCACTAACCGAAAAAGTGCTTGTGGAACGTAGCAACAACCTCTTTCTATTGAGCTTATAGGGCTTAGTGAGAAGCATAATCTTCTTTTGGATGAAATCCCTAACCTGAAAAAAACAGAACAGATCTCTGCTGGGCACCATACATTTGCGGCTCAATTGCTCAAAAGACATCATAACCTCCCCCTCAAACAAGCGTCCCAAACTAGAAACTCCCCTCGCTGCCCATAGTTTGAACCCTGAGTCCATCATCCCTGGTCGGAACCTTGGCATGCCAACTATAGGTGTAAGTGGCGAAGTCTTGGATAAACAACCCTCACTCTGACGCCATCACCCTCCATGCCCTGACTGTACTGATGATAATGGGGTTCCGGCAGTGGTCCATAATCTTCCTCATCTTATCCATGAACAACAGGTTAATAAGAGGGCACTTTGCTTGGGAGACCTCAATATCCAGCCATATTGAGTTTGGATCGTTCCCTACCCAATCACAGACAAAGGACAGGAGGGAACTCAATTGATAATTCCTGATGTCTGGGAAATCAACTCCTCCCCCTCCTTGAGACAATTTAGTAAGTTTAATGAGGAGCCGCCCACGATGCCAGACAAAGGAACCAAACCACCCCATAAGCTTCCGCAGCGTTGACCTGGGAACATACACATGGGATAAGGCAAACGAGGAAGAACATTCATCTTAATGAGAGATATCCAGCCCAGCCATGAAATTGGAAGAGCCTCCCATCTCTGGAGATCTCGCCTAATTTTTATTTTAGATTAGATTCCCTACAGTGTGGAAACAGACCCTTCAGCCCAACCAGTCCACACCGCTCCTTCGAAGAGTAACCCACCCAGATCCATTTCCCCTCTGACTAATGCACTACAGGCAATTTAGCATGACCAATTCACCTGTCTTTCACATTTTTGGACTGTGGGAGGAAACTGGAGCACCCAGAGGAAACCCACGAGGACATGGGGAGAATGTGCAAATTCCACACAGACAGCCGCCCGAGGCTGGAATCGAACCTGGGACCCTGCTACTGTGAGGCAGCAGTGCTTACCACTGAGACAGTGCCACCCCGATCAATAGTGTAGAGCAAGTGAGCAAAGTTAGTCCGAAATAACAGATCAAACTTGGGATAATAAAAATGCCTAGGTACCGCAACCCTTGACCTACTCTTGGGAAATAAGGCAGGGCAGGTGACTGAGGTGTCAGTGGGGGAGCACTTTGGGGCCAGCGACCATAATTCTATTCATTTTAAAATAATTATGGAAAAGGATAGACCAGATCTAAAAGTTGAAGTTCTAAATTGGAGAAAGGCCAATTTTGATGGTATTAGGCAAGAACTTTCAAAAGCTGATTGGGGACAGATGTTTGCAGGTAAAGAGATGGCTGGAAAATGGGAAGCCTTCTGAAATTAGATAACGAGGGTCCAGAGACAGCATATTCCTGTTAGGATGAAAGGAAATGCTGGTAGGTGTAGGGAATGCTGGATAACAAAAGAAATTGAGGGTTTGGTTAAGAGAAGAAAGGAAGCATATGTTAGGTATAGACAGGATAGATCAAGTGAATCCTTAGAAGACTATAAAGGCAGTAGGAGAATACTTGTGGGCAATCATGAGGGCAAGAAGGGGACATGAGATAGCTTTGGCAAATTGAGTTAAGGAGAATCCAAAGGGCTTTTACAAATGCATGAAGGATAAAAGGATAACTAGGGAGACAATAGGGCCCCTCAAAGATCAGTAAGGCGGCCTTTGTGTGAAGCCGCAGGACATGGTGGAGATACTAAACGAGTATTTTGCATCAGTATTTTCTGTGGAAAAGGACGTGGAAGATATAGAATGTAGGGAAATAGATGTTGACATCTTGAAAAATGTCTGTATTACAGAAGAGGAAGTGCTGGATGTCTTGAAACGCATAAAAGTGGATAAATCTCCAGATCTGATCGGGTGTACCCGAGAACTCTGTGGGAAGCTAGAGAAGTGGTTGTTGGGCTTCTTGCTGAGATATTTATATCATAGATAGTCACAGTTGAGGTGGGCGAAGACTGGAGGTTGGCTAACATGGTGCCACTGTTTAAGAAGGGTGGTAAGGACAGGCCAGGGAACTATAGATCGGTGAGCCTGATGTCGGTGGTGGGCAAGTTGTTGGAGGGAATCCTGAGGGACAGGATGCACATGTATTTGGAAAGGCAAGGACAGATTAGGGATAGTCAACATGACTTTGTGCATGGGAAATCATGTCTCACAAACTTGGTTGAGTTTTTTGAAGAAGTAACAAAGAGAATTGATGAGGGCAGAGTGATAGACATGATCTATATAGACTTCAGTAAAGCGTTCAACAAGGTTCCCCATGGGAGACTGATTAGCAAGGTTAGAACTCATGGAATACAGGGAGAACTAGCCAATTGGATCCAGAACTGGCTCAAAGGTAGAAGACAGAGAGTGGTGGTGGAGGGTTGTTTTTCAGATTGGAGGCCTGTGACCAGTGGAGTGCCACAAGGATTGGTGCTGAGTCCAGTACTTTTTGTCATTTACATAAATGATTTGGTCCTAGGGAGTGTTGCTGAACAAAGAAGCTTTGGAGTGCAGGTTCATAGTTCTTTGAAAGTGGAGTCACAGGTAGATAGGATAGTGAAGAAGGCATTTGGTATGCTTCCCCTTATAGGTCAGAGTATTCAGTACAGGAGTTGGAAGGTCATGTTACGGCTATACAGGACATTGGTTAGGCCACTGTTGGAATATTACGTGCAATTCTGGTCTCCTTCCTATCGGAAAGATGTTGTGAAACTTGAAAGGGTTCAGAAAAGATTTACAAGGATGTTGCCAGGATTGGAGGATTTGAGCTATAGGGAGAGTTTGAATAGGTTAGTTGAAGAGGTTACTTTCCCTGGAGCTTCGGAAGCTGAGGGGTGACCTTATAGAGGTTTACAAAATTATGAGGGGCATGGATAAGAGAAATAGACAAAGTCTTTTCCCTGGGGTGTGGGAGTCCAGAACGAGAGGGCTAAGATTTAGGATGAGAGGGGAAAGATATAAAAGAGAGCTAAGGGGGCAACGTTTCCATGCAGAGGGTGATACGTTTCTGGAATGAACTGCCAGAGGAAGTGGTGGAGGCTGGTACAATTGCAACATTTAAAAGGCATCTGGATGGGTATATGAATAGGAAGGGTTTGGAGGGATATGGGCCGGGTGCTGGCAGATGCGACTAGATTGGTTTGGGATATCTGGTCGGCATGGACAAGTTGGACCGAAGGGTCTGTTTCTGTGCTGTACATCGCTATGACTGTATGCCCCCAACCCATCCATACTCATCTGTCTTCTAGGATCTGTGCTAAGCCCTGTTGAAGGCCTCACTGAATGACCAAGAGCAGTCATTGGGTTTAATTCAATCGTGAGTGGCATGGGATGGGTGAATGGACAAGGATTTTTTTCCCCTGGCTTAGGGGAATCCAAAACTAGAGGCCATAGATTTAAGGTGAGAGGGGAGCGATTTAAAATGGACCTAAGGGGCAACCTTTTCACACAAAGAGTGATGTGTGCACAGAAAAAGCTGCTGAACGAAGTGATAGAGGCCAGTACAATTATAAGGTTTAAAGGCATCTGAATGGCTATATGTATGGAAAAGGTTTAGAGGGATTTGGGCTAAATGCTGGCAAGTAGGACTAGATTAATTTAGGATGCCTTGTTGGCATGGACTAGTTGGAACAAAGCATCTGTTTCCATGTTGTAAAGCTCGATGACCTGATGCTGCTCATTAAACGCCTGATTGCAATTAAATAGCTTTGGGTGGCATTTGAGAGGTGCATGGGTTTCCCACTGATTCTGCTCTCACACGGGTTATGCTACAAAAGTGCTTGGAAGCTGGGGCATTGTGGGATGAGAATCAAATGTTACAGCTGATTATGCATCAGTATAATCTAGCCAGCTCTGTAATTGGATGACCATATGGGTACAATCTGTGACACCTTATACTCTTGGCAGTCATATCACTTTGTAAAAGAAATTTGCCCTGTTGAGCTTGTGTCTCCTTTCTACATGGAAATTGAGGGAAGTGTTATCTTTTGCAATCGTAGTATCTGCTATTTGAATGATTCATGTATCATCAGCAGATGGCTAATTTAGCGTATGACCTCTGCATTGATATGGGAAGATCTGGTAGTGCAGATTGGAGTGGTGGTGTTCAGGGGTACTGGAGAGGTCGCTCTATAATTGAAGTTTTCTTCAACTTGGCAGGGAGAAAATGACAAAGCTCCCTAATCACTTTTTTTATACAAAGGTTTTAAAAAGAAGAGACTTGCATTTACGTAGCACCCATCATGACCCTCAGGATGCCTCAAATCAAATTACAACCAATTAAGTATTTTTGAAGCATAGTTACTCATGTATGAAATGCAGCAATCAATTCATATGCAAGTAATTTCTGAGATGAATAGGTACAATTGTGCAGTTTGTAGTTGTAGGTCATGGGGCAAAAATAGCGCTGTACATAAAGCTGCGAAGTACATTTCAACCAGTCTGGTCCTACTCCTTCAAATAATGTGGACATGAATATGATCGATTGTTAGGGGATGGAACCTTTGCTAGCCGTGGAAATCAGGCATTGACTTTCAAGATGATGTATGGCACTATCTGCATGTTAACGGAATGAAAGCTTTCTGCTTTTGAAGGCGATGTGATTGATTTGAAGAACATGAATATTGATCTCTGGTACATTCTGGGAACCCTGAAATTTAGTAAAAGCTTTATGTCCAGCTGAGCTCATGACTTCTTTCCATGGGAAAATAGATAAAATTATCTTGTTCTGAATTGAGCAGTGCTTTTGGGGCTACCAAATAAACTTCTGTCTCAAAGTTGATTGTAACTTATGTTGTGCGATTAGCTGAACATATCAGGAGACAAACAGATCTCAGACTATTTGACGTGTTGTTGATTTTAGGGGGTTTGTGATTACAGTAACCTAATATAGGTGGTTGTCGATTTAATGCAATTTTCTGATAGTTTATAGAGAAGCATCAGCTTAGATATGATACATTTATTAATTAGGCAAAGAAAGAAAATAAATGGCCTGTGACAAGTGAGAATGCTTTCGCAATCCTGGAACCTTTCTTTAGGATGGAAGAATAGAGGTGGCACACTTCAATGTCCCAGTGGTCCTGCATTTTTTTGTTATGGTCTCTCGTCTTTGGTGGCCTTAGTATCAACAATCTTTGTTCTTCCCTTAGGTTGATGTGAGGGAGCTTGGGATCTTCCTCCAGGGAGATGGTATGTCTCCCTGGATCATCTTGCCTCTTCCTCCCTCCTATCCTTGACATATATCCTATTTTGGGGGCTGGCCATCAATGCTATGTCAATCACCTGTTTAACTCCTCTTGGCCACTTGTCATGCAACAGCTATTCCTCACTCAGTTGACCATTGTCTCCTTGTCCATGTCCATTTGAAGGTTAGTTTGCCATTTTTCCTAAGACCAAAATCACTGCTTTGATAATGGAATGTGGTGGCATGTGAATCAAGACTTTGATGATTCTTGTGACTTCCCTGTTTCATGTAGAGATTTACTTATATTTGTAGAAAGATAGCTACTAATGTGAAACAATTCGATGAGGTCTTATGCTACAGAGGAAATACCAAATATGGAACGGTGAGTCACTGCATGTGTAAGGGGAATCCACGTGCCCCCCACTGGTCAGTTAAAGCAGTTTCCTGCAATTCCTCCAAGACTTGTTCAGATTATAAAATTGGAGCTTAAAAGACTTGCAGCTATTAGCACTTCCATAACTTCAGGATTCCCAAAATGCAAATATGAAGGAACAGTTTCTGCACAACAAAAGTCCCATGAATGGCAATATAGCGATGATCATAAAATCTGCTTTATTGGCTTTGTTTGATGGATATATATTGGCAGAGACAGTGGGATTGACAATGTTGCTCTTAAAACAGTGTCACGATCTTTTACATACTCTTCTGAGGTCAGCCAGGGCTTTGTTTAATTTGTCATCTGAAAGACAGTATGAAATGTCAACCTAGATTTTGCATTCAAGTCTGTAGAGTGGAGAATGAATCCACAACCTTCTAATTTCGACATGATTTCTACAAATGACTCCTAATGTAACCTTGGAGAGTTCTGTGACACTTGACTCTGGATCTAGAGCAGTCCAAAGTAGATGTGGTGAGCACAATTTTTACTTCAAAAAATATTATTTCCTCAAAACTGTAAACTTGTGGGTGCCATTTTAGCAAAAATAGAATTGAGAAAATGCTACAAGTGTTGCTTTTCCTACTTGTGACCTGCTAATTAATTACTGTTGTCACCTTCACCACATTGACTAAAGTAGTTCAAAAAGAAGGATCACCCCATTTTCTTGATCAATTTAGGGGCAAATAATAAATGCTGGATTAACCATCAGCATCCCATCTCTTAATGAACAAATAAATAGAATCCCAGTGGAGACAGCTTTTCCTTATTGACCTTATTTATTTACTTGCCCTAAATTTGTACAGCCCTATCAAATCTCCCCTCAACATTCTTTTGTTCAAATGAAAATAATCTGCCTTTTGTGTCTAAACTTGATGGTAAACTTTCCAATTCCTGGAACCATTCTATTGAACCTCTCTGTATCTCCCAAAGGACCTTCACATCCTTCTTAATTTGGGATTACCAGAACTGGATGCTATACTCTAGCTATGGCCTAACCAGAGCTTTAGAAAAAAATTAGCATAACTTCTGCATTTCGACACAATCACTTCATTTCAAAATCTTCAGGTCCCTCTGACCTGTACTTTCTTTAAAACAGTGCCATTCGTCTGTATTGCTTCTCCATATTCCTTCTGCCACAATGCACCACCTCACACTCATCTCATCTCATCTCGTTTCATTTCTGTGTTAAATGACATCAGCTATTTGCCTGCATACTCTTCTGGCGTATCCATGTCCAGTTGCTGTGAATTGATACTATACTTCAACTCCAGTGCATAAGTGCAAAATACTGTGGATGCTAGAAACCTGAAATAAAAACAGAAGATTCTAGTAATGCTCAACAGATCAGATAGTTCTGATGAAAAGTTATTGTCTTGGAAAAATTGGTTCTGTTTCTGAGATACTGCATGACCATTTTTTTATTCCAAAACTTTTTTTGTCCTTATTCCATAGTTGGTATCATTTTGAAATTTTACTCTATGTTCTAATTTGAAAGATGTAAAATGAAAAAGTAGCCTCAGCACTAGCCCTAGGGAAACACCACTAGTGAATATCCTTCGGTTTTAAAGCAATCACTTTCCATGAAATGTTTGTTTTTATTCATGCTGACACTGACCCTCCTATTTCAAGAGCTTCAGTTTTGTTGTCTAGCCTTTTATATGGTACTTCGTCAAATGCTTTCTTAAAATCCATGTAGACAACTTCAACTGAAATCCTTTGATTCTTTTTGTATATTTCAACAAAAAATAATTTATGAGTCAAACACAATGTGTTATTCTTAAATAACTCAATCTGTCCATGTGACTTTTTTTCCCTTGATTATCATTTCTAAAGCATTACTACAGATATTAAAATGGTTTATACTCATTAGGACTGTCCTTTCCTGAGCAAGGGTGCCTCATTTGATCCCTCTCTGAAATCTCGGGAATATTGGAAGATAATGGCAAGCTCTTCTGCTAACTTGATCCCTTGGCAACCTGGATATAAGCTGTCTGAATGAGGCCCTTTGTCCATATTAAACAAATCTAGCCTTTACAATACATTTGGCTTCTCAATATTCACCCCATTCACTCCGGATCTACTAATACTTTGTCAGCATCTTTTTTCTGTGTAAACACCAATGAAACACTCGTTAAATAATTTAGCCTTGCCATGTGCCTCTAAGCATATATTACCTTTTTGTCAGCAATGACTACTCTTCCGTCATTAATATAGGTGCTTTAATGTGGTGACTAGTAAAACGTTTCACTGCATTTTTCATGTAAAAGTACATGTGACAATACATTTCTATTCTATGCTAAGCTATTCTCTGCAAAGTTATTCTATTCTATGTTATTATTGGATCTGTATTCATTGGAGAAGTGTGAGAGGTGACCTTATTGAAGCATGCAAGATTCCTAGAGGTCTTGACAGTACAGATACAGAAGGTCGTTTGCCCTTGTGGGGAGTGTAGGACCAGAGGACACAGGCTAGATGTAAGGATTCACCCATTGAAGACTGAGATGAGGAGAAATTTCATCTCTCAGAGGATAGTGAATCTCTGGAAGTCTTTACTTTGGAGGGCTGTAGAGACTGGACCATTTAGTATATTCCTGGCTGAGAATGGATAAACTTTTAATCAGGAAGGGAATCAAGGATTATGGGGCAAAGGTAGGAATGTTTAGATTAGATTAGATTAGATTACTTACAGTGTGGAAACAGGCCCTTCAGCCCAACAAGTCCACACCGACCTGCCGAAGCGCAACCCACCCATGCCCCTACATTTATCCCTTACCTAATACTACGGGCAATTTAGCATGGCCAATTCACCTAACCTGCACATCTTTGGACTGTGGGAGGAAAACGGAATGTGGAGGTGAGGATTATCAGATCAACTATGATTTCATTGAATGGTGGTGTAGACTTGATAAGTTGAAGGGCCTACTTTTACTTCTATATCTAATGGCACAGTGATTCTCAAAAATTACTAAGTGATTACTTTTATTCAAATGTTTTCCTGCAGGCACTTGACTCAGTTAGCTCCCCAGGATGAGTTCAAGCAATGCCTGCTTCCTAATTGGAATGAGAAAATACTGGTCAAGAAAATTCTTCTGACCATGAATCAGAAATTCCGTACTCTTCTCCCCCTTTACTCTAACATTGGGTCATTAATGTATCCAGCTTAGTGTATCTTGCTTATCTCTCTGATTTCCATACAGATTTGCTCAATTATCATAGAATTATAGGATGCTTATGACATAGTTGAAGACCACTTGTGTGAATGTGTGCATTCGCCAAGAAATGAACCAACCAGCTTAATCTCATTTTTCAACAATTTTTTTAAGCATTTAAGATTCAGATCTTAATACCTTTTAAGTGAGTAGAGGTTTCTCCATTGACTGTCCTTTCAGGTAGTGAGTTTCACACTCTTCACATCCTCTGAGTGCAAAATGTTTTCCTCATCTCTCCTCTAATCTGTCTACTAATCAGTTTAAATCTATGCTCTCCCCTGGCATTAACTTCCCTGCAAAGGTATATAGGCCTTTCACAATTTTGTACAACTCAATCAAATCTCCCCTCAGCATCTTCTTTTCCAATGGAACCAAGAATCTGACAAATATTACACAGTACAGAAGGATTATTTTTCATGTTTTGGATTGGCGTAGAGGCTGAAGCTGGAAATGCAAAGGAAATGCTGTTAGTTTAAGATATAAAAATCGGAAAGCTTTTCTTGGTGTTTCCCATTTTTCTGTGGATTCTGTTTTGCATTTCCATGCCAATAATGTGTGATATATTGAGCTTTTAGCTCAAACGTCAGTTTTTAAATGAACTGATTGTCCATAAATTGGAGCTGCGTTAATTTCAGAAGATATGAATAAAATAAATCAATGACTGACACACATAGAGAAATAAAATAGCGAGCAAGTTATTTGTAATTTAATTCATTTCAGCGTGTGACTAATGTAGAAATTACATTTAAAGACTGTCATGGATGGTTGAGCTCAAGGACATTATCACTGTTGACAACAGGTTTGATACTGCGGGTGGTTGGCAAGTATCAACGATGACTATTACAACACAACTGCTGTGATAAAACTGCCACAGCTTGTGCTTCCTTTGTTGCAGTAGTGCCAGATCTCACTAGATGTTTTGAAAGGAAAATTAATTTTGAGCCCTGAGAAAATTGCAAGTTGCAGAACATTTCTCTTGAACAAAACTAGTAGAGATAGCCTCATGTTCTTCTGATGTTTTTATTTTTTAATAATTTTTCCATTATCATCTTTGTAACTCATTCTACTTCAGAGGAATTTCAAAGATTATTATAACAGTGCATGTTTTATTCATAATTATTTCTTTTACTTTTAGTTTGTAATATTTCACCCACTTAAATGCCTCAAAAAACCCTGAATTAAAGGTCAAAACATTTTTTTTATTATCATGAGACATAGTTGTCTCTGGCTGGGTCAGCATTTATTGCCTGTCCCTAGTTGACCTTGAGTAGGTGGTGGTGAGCTGTCTTCTTGAATCATTGCAATCCATTTGTATTTCGATCCACCATTAGGGAGGGAATTCTGGGATTTGACCTAGAAACAGTGAAGGAACAGTATTAACCAAATCAGGATGATGAGTGGCTTGGAAGGGGAATTTACAGGTGTTGTTCCCCTATATTAGCTGCCCTTGTTCTTCTCGATGGAGTGATTGTGGGTTTGGAAGAATCTTTGGCAAATTTCTGCAGTCTTGTAGATAGTACACACTGTTGCTAATGGGCATTGTTGGTAGAGGGAATGGATGTGGTGCCAATCAAGATGGCTGCTTTGTGCTGGATGTTGTCAAGCTTCTTGAGTGTTGATGGAATTGCACTCATCCAAGCAACTGGGGAGTATTCCATCACACTCTTGAATTGTGCCTTTTAGATGATGGACAGGCTTTGGTGAGTCAGGAGATGAGTTACTCACTGCAGTATTCCTAGCCTCTGCCCTGTTCTTTATTAGCCAATAAACTTACTCAGTCAGTCCAGTTGAGTTTCTGGTTAATGGTAACCCCCCAGGATGTTGATAATGGTAATGCCATTGAAGGTGCTGATTAGATTGTTTTGTATTGGGGATAGTCACTGCCTGATATTTGTGTGGCATAGACTAGAACATAGAACATTACAGCGCAGTACAGGCCCTTTGGCCCTCGATGTTGCGCTGACCTGTCATACTAATCTGAAGTCCATCTAACCTAAGAGTCAGATGATGTCAGATCCCAATGCACTATTCCATGTGCGTCCATAATCTTGTCCAATGACGACTTGAATGTACTTAAAGTTGGTGAATCTACTACCATTGCAGGCAAAGCATTCCATACCCTTACTATTCTCTGAGTAAAGAAACTATCTCTGACATCTGTCCTACATCTATCACCCCTCAATTTAAAGCTTTGCCCCCTCGTGCTCGCCATCACCATACTTGGAAAAAGGCTCTCCCTGTCCACACTATCTAACCCTCTGATTATCTTATGTGTCTCTATTAAGTCACCTCTCAACCTTCTTCTCTCTAACGAGAACAACCTCAAGGCCCTCAGCCTTTCCTTGTAAGACCTTCCCTCCATACCAGGCAACATCCTAATAAATCTCCTCTGTACCCTTTCCAAAGCTTCCACATCCTTCTTATAACGCAGTGACCAGAACTGTACACAATACTCCAAGTGTGGTTGCACCCAGAGTTTTGTACAGCTGCAGCATAACCTCATGGTTCCGGAACTTGATCCCTCTGCTAATAAAAGCTAAAACACTGGAAGCCTTCTTAACAACCCTGTCAACCTGGGTGGCAACTTTCAAGGATCTATGTACATGGACACCGAGATCTCTCTGCTCATCTGCACTCACAAGAATGTTACCATTAGCCCAGTACTTTGCATTCTGGTTACTCCGACCAAAGTGAATCACCTCACACTTGTCCGCATTCAACTCCATTTGCTACCTCTCTGCCCAGCTCTGCAGCTTATCTATGTTTCTCTGTAACCTACAACATCCTTCGTCACTATCCACAACTCCACTGACCTTAGTGTCGTATGGATGTTACTTGCCATTTTTCAGGCCAAGTCTGGATATTGTTCAGGTGTTGTGCATTTGAACATGGAATGCTTCAGTATCCGAGGACTCGTGAATTGTGCTGAACATTGGGTGAACATCCCTCTGGGTACTGTCACACCCCAAAAACCTGATGTCAGCACCTCCTTCTGCATCAGGTGAAGGCATGATCATTTCCATGTCCTGTGCAGGAAGCAGAATGGTACACGGACCCAGCCTGTTAGTTGTTAATTATGTGGCTGATGCAAACAGAATTCAGAATTACAGAGCCTTTGTCACCCAATTCTGTTTTTGCTTTCAAGCCCCATTGGTTCACATAAATTCACATCAATTCCAACTGATCTGTGACAGAGAAATTCACATTCTGACCAACCAAGATTACTTTTGACCATTCGTGAAATTTTTTTGTAATTATCTTAAATTTATTATTTTCTGTTATTTCTCACCAACTCATTTGAAAGGCACATTTTGCTTATCATATATTTGCAATGTTGATGATCTCTATCAGACCTCCCCTTAACCATCATTGTGATGGTGAAATGAGTTCCCAATTTTACACTTACAAGTAATTCTTGGTAAAATGTGATTGAATGTATCCTTCTCATAAGGTTATGCCTAAAACTGTACACAGTGCTCTAGCTGTAGCTTAATCAAGACTAGGTTAAAATTTGCTGGCTGAGATTCTACAGTCAGTGGGAAGGCATTCGTCAATAACTTCAATAGCAACCTAATGATTTCTGTCATGTGGATTTCATCTTTCTTATCATTAATTTGAAGATGGTGCCAAGTCAAAGAGATCTTCAGGCTTCCAGCAGCAGTTATGTAATCAAGCAGTATAACAGCAACCAATCACTGACAAATTTTCACAGATTGCAAACCAAAAGGTTAGAGACATGATTATCCTTAACTTTTTAATATTGCTTTACAGAAAGTGAAATAAAGGTATGGACATATTTATGTAATTAAGATAGAAACAGAATTATCAAAATATACTTTTAAAACAATAAATTATTGTACTTCATATATCATTAGAAAAATAAGTATTCAACAAGCCTAAAGTTAGGCTTTTTCAGATTGTAGCTGTTGTTAATTTTGATTATGAACTTACTGTGCTGTTAACAAGCAAGTTACACCATTTTCAATGAAGTATTATGTTTTCAAAGGTTTTTGCAGTAAGGGTGATACCATAAAGGTTCTTTTGGGTTGAGTGTTTTTTAGTAGGCTTGTGATTTCAGGGAACTTGAACAGCAAAACCTATAGAGAAGCATAGGTCACTAAATTTTTAATTTAATTGAATGTGCAGGCTTCAGAAGCTTTTTTCCATTTCAAAGGAGTAATAAAAATAAATATTGACAGCTTCATTGCCATTATTATTGCAAACTCTATAATGTTATTTCCTGCTTTTAGTATCTGTTAAAGATTAATCCGTAATCTCTTTCTATTTCTTATTTTTGTGCTGCTGCTTGGTCTTATCAGCTGAAATGCCATAAATTTTTACATATATGCAGATGATATCCAGCTACATTTCACCATAACTCCTCTCAACTATTGCTAAATTATGAGAATGCTTATCCACATTTCAGTACTAAATGGGCGGAGATTTCTGCCAGTTTCATTCATTGAAAGTTTACTCCCTAAATCTCTCTTTCTTCCTTTTAGGGTGCGCCATAAAACTTCCCATTTAATGAAGCTTTTGACACCTAAAATTATGTCACCTTATGATGACGAAATTTATGATCCTTCTGTGAAGCACATTGAGTCGATCTTCATATGTGACAGTGCAGTGCTCTATAAATCCAAGTTGTTGTTGAATCCTACTCCTCGCTGTAACAAAATTAAGGACTCACTTTGTCTCTTTATTGTATTATCTAATTTTTTCATCATCTTTTAAAACCTATGTATACCCACACACCAAGATTCCTCTGTGGATGAATTGTGGGCTGATTCACAGGGGGCTATCCAGTCCACTGTGCATGTGTCAGCTTTTTGAAAGAGCAATCTAATTAGTTCCACTAACTTGTTCTTTCCCATAGCCCATATATATTGTCTTTTCAGGTATTTATGCAATTTCCATTTGAAATGCATTATGAACTCTACTTCCACTGTCCTTTCAGACAGTGCATTCCAGATTTGCATTCTGCCCTCAACACTGTTTAAAAGAACGTTTAGTATATAATCTAAGTTTACTTTCTTTATTCCTATTTCTCAACGATTTTAGTGCCAGCAAGCATTTTTATCATTATTCTCAAACCCATCTCCAAGTCATTCATGAGTGCACTAAATTTCAGAAACCTCTACATAAACCTCTTGCGAAAGACCACTTGCCACATTTTTGCCCAATGCTTAACTCCATCTTTTCCTAAGTTCTTATGTGGTACTTGGAAAAAAAGTTTTTGAAAGTTTACTGAAACCATGTTATTATGTATCATATCTGTTCAGATTACTGGTCATTTAAAATCTGCCTTGAATGACCCTACTCGGCTTTTGTTTCTCCAAGTGCATATTACTTCTGTTGTGCATGATAGATTCTAGATGCGCACAACTAAAATAAGATCATTGATAATTTCTTAGTTTAGAATTGAAGCAAAAAACTCATTTAGGGCTTCCCCTATCTGCTCAGACTTCACGCACAAGTTCCCTCCGCTATCCCTGATCGACCCTACCTTCTCCCTGATCATTCTCTTATTCCTCACATTCGAGTAAAATGCCTTTGGTTTCTCCCTAATCCTTCTTGCCAAGCCTTTTTCGTGCCCCCTCCTGGCTCTCCTCAGTCCATTTCTGAGCTCCTTTTCACAAGCCTGTAATCCTCTAACACTGTGCTAGATCCTTGCTTCCTCCACTTTACGTAAGCTGCCTTCTTCCTTCTGACGAGAAGCTCCTTTGTTCTCGTCATCCAAGGTTCCTTAATCTTACCCCTTCTTACCTGTCTCAGAGGAACAAATTTGTGCATCACTCGCAACAACTGCTCCTTAAATAGTATCCACATGTCTGCTGTACCCTTTCTGTGGAACAATTGCTCCCAGTCTGTACTTCCCAACTCATGTCTGATACGTCATAATTTCCTTTTCCCCAATTAAATATCTTCCCTCGGTGACTGCTCCTTTCCCTCTCCAAGGCTATGGTAAATGTAAGGCAGTTGTGATCACTAAAGTGTTCTCTCACCGCAAGATCTGACACCTGTCCTGGCTCATTGCTGAGCACCAAATCCAAAATGGCCTCTGCCCTTGTCGGTCTGTCTATGTACTAAGTAAGGAAACCCTCCTGAACACACCTGACAAAAACAGCTCCATCCAATCCATCTACACTTGGGAGGTTCCAATCAATATTGGGAAAGTTGAAATCGCCCATAACGACAACCCTGCATCTGCATTTTTCCAGCATCTGCCCACTTATGAGTTCCTCAAACTCTCTACTGCTATTAGGGGGTCTGTAGAAAACCCCCAATACAGTGGCTGTTCCCTTGCTGTTCTTAACTTCCACCCATACTGACTCAGTAGACAAACCTTCCTCAACAAACTTTGTTTCTGTAGCTGTGATGCACTCTCTGATTAGCAATGCTGTACTCCCTCCTCTTTTTCTACCCTCCCTGTTCTCTTTAAACATTCTAAATTATGGGACATCAAGCAGCCATTCCTGCCCCTGTGAAACCCACGTCTCCATTGTGGCCACAACATCATAGCCCCAAGTACTGATCCATGCTCTAAGTTCATCACTCTTGTTTCTGACACTCCTTGCATTAAAGCAGACACACGGGAGATCCAAGATGGCGGCGACTCAGCAAGTCTGAGTTTACAGTGCTCTTCCCAAAACCTGGGTAAAGTGAGTTACTCACCTCCACCACACTTACCAAACCACCCAAAAAAAATTTCTAACCTTAATTAGCTGCTTACTATTATATTTAAACAGTTTAATATTAAGTGGATAATGAGTAAACCAAAGGGATCCCGCAGCTCTCAGAAAACAAAGACCCCTCCCCCACCCTCCTCTCCTCCTCCGGCTGCAGCTGATGTAAAAACAGGCCTTGAAGAGATGATTGCCAGGCTGGAAACGACACTCGTCAATTTCATCGCAGAATCCAGACAGAGATGGAATGCATTCGAAGAAAAGCTGCAGAAACACAGCCAGGCTCTGGAGGAATTACAGGGCCGAGTGAAGGGGGCGGAGCTAAAGGCCACGACCTCCGAGGCTGCAGCACAAACAGCTGCAGAACAGGTGCTAGCTCTGGAGCAGAGAGTCCGGGCCTTTGAAATCTACATCGATGACCTGGATAATAGAAATCGGAGAAAGAATATCCGTCTTCTGGGCCTCCCTGAACAAGAAGGGAAAGGACAGTTAGCAGTATTTCTGGAGCGATGGCTGCCCCAGCTTTTAAACCTGGGGGCTGAAACTGACCGGGTAAGGGTGGAGTGGGCCTACCGGGTCGCAGTACGCGGATCTGGCCCAAACCAGCGCCCACGCCCGGTCCTGTTCCGGCTGCAGAGTTATAGGGAGAGGCAGATACTCCTGGATGCCTCCAGAAAGCTTGGAAAGGATCCTAAAGCCATGATCCATGAAGGATCCAAGATTATGTTATTTCAGGACTTCTCCCCGGCTTTGGCATGAAGGAGGAAGGCGTTTGATGAGGTGAAGAAATGTCTAAGGAACTTAAATATTCAATACACCTTACGCTACCCAGCGACGTTATGCTTTACCCACGAAGGATCCGAGTATAATTTTAGATCACCAGAAGAGGCTAAGGAACTTTTAGACTCGTTTAAATAAATCGTAAGAGACAATTTATGTTGGCTTGCCTCTTCCACACTCCGTGGGGAGAAGTGGATACTTTACTTTACTTTTGCTTCTGGGAGCAGGGTTGTCTTCCCTTGCTATTTTATGTTATTATACTTAACTGTAATCTGTTGGAGTTGTAATTTTATAGTTACGTGTGTTTGTACGTGGCATTGATGCTATCAGATATACTCAGGTGTGGGTGGGGAGGGGTGGGGGTGGGGCGCTCACTGTTAACTCTAGCTCGGTATTATATCTAAATCCTATTAAGGAGCGCCCGGGTCAAGGGTGGGACACTGTTTGGGAGAGGATATGGTGGACCTTTAGAAAGGAAGTAAGGCCCTCTGAGAACAAGGGGGAGGATCTCCATTCAAACATGTTTTATTTTTTTTTGTTCTTATTGTTTGGAAATAGTTTCCTTTTTATTATACTGTTATGAGTGTATTAGAGAACATTTTCTCTTGTTTGAAGGATGTAAGTGACTCAACTATACACTCTGGATAATTGTGGATTAGATTAGTAGTTAACTGAGTTTCATTGTTTTTCTTTCTTCTTTAGTATCATTCCTTTGAATTTTGATGATTATATATTTAAGATCTATTTTTATATTAATGTTTGTGCTTGAAAGTTCTGTTTATTTTTGTAAATCTGTCAAAATATTAAATTTCTAATAAAAATATCTTTAAAAAAATAAAAAAAAAGCAGACACACTTTAACCGATCCCTTTGTTTCATCACATGAGAAACTTTCCCGATAGATTCACTGCATCCTGTCACTGCCCCATCTACAACTGTCCCCCTCTCAGATGTGTGGCTCTGATTCTCACCGCCCCCCCCCCCGCCAAACTAGCTTAAACCCTCCCGAATCACACGAGCAAATTTCCCGGACATTTGTGCCCCTCCAGTTCAGGTGCAACCCATCCTTCATGTACAGTCCCACCTTCCCCAGAAAGTATCCCAATGGTCTGGGTATCTGAAGCCCTCCTTCTTGCACAAGCCTCACAGCCATGTGTTAAGCTGCATTCGCTGACTGTTTCTCACCTCACTATCTCGAGGCACCAGTAACAAACCTGAGATCACTACTCTACTCGTCCTGCTCTTCAGCTTCCATCCGAACTCTCTGTAGTCACTTTTCAGATCCTCAATCCCTTTCCTGGTTATATAATTGGTGCCAGTATGTTTATTCATACCTCTTTTTTTTTTCCATGGATTATGTCACACTTGCTACCCTTCAGTCCTTCTTCATAAATCTCCTTTCCAAACAATTCTGGAAATTTGCACTCGGTCTTAATTATTCCATCCCTAATTTCCTTCAGTGATGTATCTATATTCACTTTAAGTATGGATTATTTTTTCCTTTTGTAGAATGATTCATGAAGGTTACTATTCATCATTGCTTCGTTAATTGCAATGTGTAATAATGTGTGAAAATTGAAACAACATATTTAGTAACTCTGCCATTTACCCATTCACATCACAAACTTGCTTTGTTTTGTGAACCTAATCCTACCTTGACTATCTTATTAATGCTAATATGCTGATCCTCATGCTCTTTCCCTTCATCTTTGTGACATTCTTTAGTGCCTTATTTGTATGTTCTTTGTGCTAATCTATTTTTTGTTTTGCTTTTAAACACTGAATGCTTAAGATTTTCTGCCTTTTAAAGCCTAACATTGTGATTTCCAGTTTCTTATCTACAAAATTGAGTAAAACCTCGTCACACTTTATATTTTTGATTTTTAATTAAGAGCTTCCTCTTGATTGATATCTCTGCAGGCATTGTATAGCTCTTGCCTTATGTTAGAGTATGTTGTATTTAAAAATGACATGGGAATGTTGGACACTGAAACCACAAGTCCTGTGACCTCAATGTGTTTTGATGCTGAACTAATATATCTTATTTTGACTGTATGATGTTTTTCCAGCAATCTTTTTAGCATTCCTCATGCATGAAAGGCAACATCCTGAAATGCCAAACCAATTCTGCCTTTTTTTATGGTTGGTTAAGTAAATTTTCTTTGTGCCTGTTCCAGTTCAGCACCTGCAGTTCAGGTCATGTTGTGTGTCTGTATAGCCCTGGTGTAAGTCTAAGTCTAACATCTTGCTAATGTTCGAGCAAAGTAAGTCTCACAAATTCCATTGAAATTTCTATGGTGAGAGTTTTTGGCTGTGGAGAATATGAAACAGCTTTGTGTACAACACACATTTGGAATTTTAATTTTATAGACAACAGTTAATGCATGTAAGTTTATAATTAAAAGATAACTTGCAAACAACGGTATGCTTTAGTAGTTCTTGCCTAACTTTAAAAATAATTGTAAGAAACAATTTAATGGCAACAAATGCAAGGTGTGAGTTTTGAAAAATTGACCAGTTCCCTTAATGCCATTTCTCAAAATGTTGCAAAATGCTTCCTGTACAGGCATTTACTTTAACATGAAATTAGATTTTATAGGCAAATACAGTAACCATTTTGTATAAAGGAAGATTCCACAGCAGTAGTAAGTCTCACAGTTAATTTAATTTTGCTGTGGAGCACCTTCCTTATCTTTGAATGGTCCCTGTGGATTGCTAGCATCTAACAGAACAGTTAAACAGCTTTTAGATAAGCCTTAGGATGGCATCCATAGGAAAACAGTTTTAATGATATACTATAGCATCACTTTAGAATTTTACTGCATAGCAGTGTCAGTAGATTATATGTTTGAATCCTACAATGAGGCTTGAAGCCACATGATTCTGACACCAATACTAAAATACTCTCAAATGAGTGACGGTTAGCACTCTGAATATCATGAATGCTTTTATTGAGCAGCTGTGGCCTGTTTACCTGAAGATTTTGTTTGCTCTAATGGCCTGAGACATAAAGTTCACACATGCTAGGACCTGGATAAAAGTGATCAGATGTGTCGCAATTTATACATGCCTCAGACAATTATTTGCATGGGTTAATTTCCAGAACTTACAACACATGATAACGCTGTAAAAATATCTTATCCAATAATAGGTTTAATTTAATAGCACTCAAAATCCAAAAAGAGAGTATTAAGCAAAATGTGTTCATTGAATTTCTATGCATTTCTTTTGTTATTTAAATATGTAATAATACTATGGCTTTACTTTGTCCTGTTTTTATTTGAAGAGAGGTTTTAAGATAGAGGTGTCAGGCAGGCTACCAGAAACATTAGATTAAACAGCTTGTGAGGCCTTGTTTTTTTTTGTAAAGTTGGAACAATAGAAGCAGCATGACAGAGTGGGATCAAATTCCCGCAGAACCAGGATGTTTAGTTTAGCTTTCAGAGTTGCTGTTGGTGTCTAGAAGAAGTTAAAGCTATTCTTTCCCTCTCTCAATTAGAGTGAAAAGCTAAGCATTCTCTACCTGCTATGGGAATTGTATAAGACAATCTTTGTTCTGATTTTGCCAAGGGTCTATTTATGGGATGTTACTATATTGGAACAGTTAATTATAGTTACTTTATCTATTATTCTGTTAAGTTTATCAATAGAGTTAAGTTATTCCAATTTCTTCTTTCTTTTGTTGTATTTTAACTATAGTGGATGAATAAAACGTGTTTTGCTTTAGATCGCTAATTTAACCAATCAATTTGCATCTGGATCACAACACATTTAAAATAAAAAAACGTTAGGATCAAGGCTATCTTCTGAATTTTGAGGAGATTTGGTCTGGTCCATAACAAATAAACAATGGATAGGATTTAAGATTCTTCCCAAGATGAATTTTGGAGACAGGCATTTAACTGAGTGATAAGGTGCTGGATTGGGATGCCACCACTGTCCTGCCTAAGCCTTGATTAAGGCCATCTATAAGCCCTCTAACACTGATGTCAATTGGGATCCTTTAAGGGCCTGATTCTATCAGAGCTAAAGTGATAGTGAGCAGAACAGTTGCCATGTAGGAACCTGGAAAGGCAATCCTCTCAGGTTTACTTGTGAGCTGTGGACAGAGTCCCTCATTCAAAGGTTCTCAGTGTCTGATTGAGGCACACTGTATCAAGGAAGGGGAGCTTGCTGAGAGGCACTCCCACCCTTGCTTCCAGCTCATGTGCTGGTGGCCCCTTCTTTGCAATCCTTCCCTTGCTCACATGTAGCTTAATCAAGTGTCTGCAGCCATTGTATTGCTGGCAGCAGTTGCTAATCCTTGGTGATGCTGATGGCAGTAAAGAGATCACAGCCACTAATTAACTTAGTTATTATGGGAGGGTAGCTGGAAAAGTTACTTAAATGCCTGACTGGCCCTTAACATTGAAGAGCTTTTCCAATGGGAAACAGGGCTCTGGCAGGCCCACCAACCAGTGGGTGAGGCCCCAGCTCTTTAGATTAAATTTTGTCCAGTGCCCCCAATATTTCTTGTGGCGGGACATTGGGGATGAAGGAGAAGACGAGGAATCTGATCATTGTGGATCCATGTCTAACAGCACAATTATCCATTGCCTGATTTACATACGTTTTCCCTTAGATTTATTATTTAACTCCTCAATGTTCATTTGTACAAGATAAGGAGGGATCAAGTACTCATAGGTTCTACTATTGAAACTTTAATATTCTGGTTGATTTATATTTTTATAAGCGTACTAAAAACACTTTTAAAAATAAATATAGGAATGAGTGACTGGCTTTTACAAGCTTTTAAATTTGTGACATTGTCACTTTAGTGTTCATTATGCAGACTGGTTGGCAGAGAAATGTAGAAAGTAGGAGAAGGCTGTTTGGTTCATTGAACCTGTTCCATCATTCAGTTTGATCATGTTTAATCCTGTGTCTCTGTGTGTGTCACCTTAAGCTTCTAGAAATGTATAAGAAAGATACTCAATGATTTTTGCCTCCATAGACTTCTGTGGTAGAGAATTCCACAGGGTCATCACCCTTCACCCTTTGAGATTGTGACCCTTTGTTCTGGACCCTTTGTCCAGATGAAATATCATCCCAGCAACTAGTCTGCCCAGTCCTGTGAACGTTTTATATATTTCAGTGAGATCACCTCTCATGCTTCTACAGGCCCACTCCATCCAATGTCTCCTCATATGACAATTCTGCTGTCTCAGTAAACTGACAGGTGAACCTTTACTGCACTCCCTCTATTGCAAATATATCCTTCCTTCAGTATGGAGATCAAAGTTGCACACAGTATTCCAGGTGTGACCTCACCAAGGCTCTGTACAGCTGCAATACGACTTCAATGCTCCTGGACTGAAACACTTTTTCATTGAAGCCTATGTCTAGTTGTCATCTCCATTATATTAGACTCCAGTATTTGACCAACTACTGATGTTAGTCTATCCAGACGGTCATTCCTGGTTTTCTCCCTCCCTCACTTTTATAAACAATGGGGTTACATTGGGCAGCCTCAAATCTGCTGGCCCTATGCCAGAATCTACATTATTTTGGAAGGGAGAGCAGATTTAGGACAGAGTTGAGAAGGAACTTCTTTTTTAGATGAGATTAGATTACCTACAGTGTGAAAACAGGCCCTTTGGCCCAACAAGTCCACACTGACCCTCTGAAGAGCAACCCACCCAGACCCATTCCCCTATATTCATCCTTGACTAATGCACCTAACACTATGGGCAATTTAGCATGGCCAGTTCACCTAACCTGCACATCTTTGGACTGTGGGAGGGAACTGGAGCACTCGGAGGAAAAACCAAAGTGTTGTGAATCTGGAATTCCTTACTCAATGAAGCAGTTGAGTGATTTTAGGTTAAAGATAGATTTTTAGAGCCGTAAAGGAATTAAGGGTTATGGTGAGTGGGTGGATAAGTGGAGCTGAGTCCATGATAAGATTAGCCATGATGTTATTGAAAGGCAGAGTTGGCTTAACGAGTCGGATGCCTACTCCTGCTTCTATTTCTTATATTCTTGTGCTGTGATGACAACCAATGCATCCACTATTTCCATGCCCAGCTCTTCAGCCCTGGGATGTAGATTATCAGGCCCTTGGGTTTTAACAGGTTTCAATCTAGCACTATGGCATCATTGACTGATTTAATTTATTATCACGTGTACCGAAGTTGTGAAAAGTCTTGCTTACGAACGATACAGGCAAATAATAATAAGTAAGGATGTACGGATCAAAAAGCCTTAGACAGAGGAATATAGGTTACATTGCACAGGGCGCGAGCTAGGCGAGATCAACATTAGCAAGATCAGCATTATTTGAGGCTAAAGAATCCATTCATATTAACAGCCGATAAGAATCTGTTCCTGACACTGCTGATGTACTTCTGTATCTTCTGCCTGATGGAAGAAGTTATAGAAAAGCATTACCGGGACGCGATGGGTCTTTGATGATGTTGTCAGCCTTTCTGCAACAGCATGGATAGAAGTTTGGCTTCTGTGATGGTGTGGTTATGCACACCACCCTCTGTAGGTTCTTACAGTCCCGGGTAGAACAGTTGCCATACCAGGCTGTTGTGCACCCGGACAGTATGCTTTCAGTGATGCATCTGTAAAAGTTGGTGAGGGTTCTTATGGACAGGACACATTTCCTGAGCTGCCTGAAAAAGAAGAGGCATTGTTGTGTCTTCTTGACCGTCGCATCTATGTGGGAAGTCCAGCACAGGTTATTATCACTCTGAGGAGCATGATGGTGTCCACCCTCTCAATCTCAGCTCCATTAATGTAGATTCTCCTTTCTTTCTGAAGTCAATGATCAGTTCTTTAGTTTTGCTGAGGTTGTTCTCATTACACCATGTCACCAAGCCCTCTAACTCCCTTCTGTATTTTGACTCATTGTTGTTAAATATATACTATGGTGGTATTGTCAGAGAACTTAGAGATAGCATTTGTTTGGAATTTTGTACCACAGTCGTGGTTGTACAGGGAGTACAGTGAGGCTCAAAGCTTAACCTTGGGTCTCCAGTGTTGAGGGTTATCATGGAGGAAGTGCAGTTACTTATCTTCACTGATTGCGGTCTGTGGGTCAGAAAGCTCAGGATCCAGTCGTAGAAGGTGGAGCTGAGACCAAGCTCTGGAGTGGATATTGATGTTGAAGATGGAGCTTTGTCAATGAACAGGAGACTGATGTGGGTGTCCTTGATATACAAATGTTCCAGGAATGAGTGCAGGGCAAGAGACATGGCATCCACTGTGCCTGTTATGTCAGTAGGCAAATTGTAAGGGATTGAGGCAGGCTGGGAGACCAGAGTTGATGTGGGTTATGCCCAACCTCTCAAAACTCTTCATGCTAATTGAGGTCAGAGCCTTTAAAGGAGATGTTTGGCATATTTGCCTCATTTGTCAGAGCATTGAGTATAGGAGTTGGGACATCGTGTTACAGCTGTACAAGACATTGGTAAGGCCACATTTAGACTACTGTGTACCAATTCTGCTTGTCCTCCTATATTAAACTGGAAAGGGTTGAAAAAGAGGTTCTATCACCATGTTCTGTCTCCCCTCCCCCTACTGCAGTGGGACTGTCTGTTCTTTCCAGTCTGGCAGTTAGACATGCCATTATTCTGCCTTTCTCACATTCTGATCACTTAATTTGAACTACCGGCATCCTTTCTGCCGCAGCACTCCAACCCTATCCCCCCACACACCCCCAGTATTGCATAAATGCTGCCCCCTCCATTCTTCACTTCAGCTCTGAAGAGTCACTTGGACTTGAAACATTAGCTTGTTCTCTCTCCATGGATGCTGTGTGACCTGCTGTGATCGTCAGAATATTTTGTTATTAGTCACAGAATATTATCCAGGTTGAAAGGTTTGAGTTATAAGGAAAAG
Source organism: Hemiscyllium ocellatum (assembly GCF_020745735.1). NCBI lineage: Eukaryota > Metazoa > Chordata > Chondrichthyes > Orectolobiformes > Hemiscylliidae > Hemiscyllium > Hemiscyllium ocellatum. The sequence continues at coordinate 12,274,182 of NC_083404.1, read as the reverse complement.
CTGGAGAGTAGGAGGCTGAGCTTTATAAGTATAGAGGTTTATAAAATCACGAGGGGCATAGTTAAAGTGAATAGTCAAGGTTTTTTTCCCCTAGGGTAGGGGAGAACAAACTCGAGGTCATACACTTATGGTGAAAAGGGAAAGATCTACAAAGTCTCTGATGAACCGACTCTTTCCACACAGAGTGTGGTGCATATGTGGGATGAACAGCACAAAGAAGTGGTAGAACTGGAACAGTTGCAACATTGAAAAAACATTTGGACAGGTACATGGGTAAGAAAGGCTTAGAGAAATAGGGGCCAAGCGCAGACAAAAGGGACTAGTTCAGTTTAGGAAGCCTGGTTGGCATAGATGAGTTGAAGGGCCTCGTTCCATGCTGTATGACTTTATATACGACACTATTTTTGTAGTAATACTAATTTCTTTCAGTTCCTCTATCCCAAAAAAACCTCTTTTTTTCCCTTGTATTTTGGGGAAGTTGTTTATGCTTTCTGTGAAATCAGAACAAAATTCCTCTTCCATTTCCTGGATCTCCATGATCAGTTCTGTTTCAGATTGTGAGGAACCTAGATTCATCCTTTTTTTAACTTACTTACAGAAGCTCTTGCAATCAGCTATTATGTTCTTTTTTTTGCTCTTAATCAATTTCTTTATCCTCCTTTGCTGAATTCTAAACTGCTGTCAGTCCTTAGGCATCTTATTTTTTCTAACAGCTTCATATGACTCTTCTTCAAATCTAATTATATCCTAAATGTCTTTTCATAGCTGTGGTTGGGCTGCTTTCCTGTTGTGTTCTTTTGCCTGAAAGCTATGTATAACTGTTGCAATGCAAGCATTATTTCCTTAAATATTACGTTTGCCTGTGCCTGTGCTCTGTCATGCCTTTTAATGAAGTTGTCTGGTTTTATGCACCCAACTCTCCTCATATTCATGTAGTTTCCTTTGTAGGACCTTACTTTTGGATTGGATTACTTCATTTTCTATCCCGGTGAAAAACTCTTATCATATTGAGATTTATTTTACCCGCAAAGACCTCTCACAACAAGATAATTGATTAATTCTTCTCAATGCGTGGAAGGTGTGAGGGGCTATGGAATGGGTTTCGGGGCATAGGTTAACATGATGAGTAAATGGTGGAGCATAAATTGGAATGAAGTGAGCCTAGGGGGTGAGTGCTAGAGGGCTCTTTTGTGTTTTAATTTTATTATAACTGGGTCAAAATCCAAGAGGTTTTGGCAGGACTTTTAAACAATCCTCTTCCATACCCAGCAGCATTTTTACTGTGTGCTTTTTATTGGACAGCAATAAACATGCTGCAACCATAATTTGAACACTGTTGTAGATTTGAGTTTCAGACATGGTGAAATTTGTAAGTGCTTCAATGCCAAGGAACGAGTCATACAAGTCAGTAGTATTGAAAGCACACTGTAGCCTGTGTGAGTGAGCTATTTACTGTGGCCAGACTTTAAAATAGTTAAACCAACTGTGTTGCTGCATTTACCAGGTATGTTTACTGGCAGCAACAATACTCTTTGGAACGAATGCAGGAAAATCTAGTCCAAGTGTGTCACTATCAGAGCTGTTTGCATCACAGGAGTGATGCCAGAAGCATTTTTAAAAAATGATTCTTTCACAGGATGTGTGCGTAGTTGGCAAGCCAGCACTTGTTGCTCATCCCTAATTGCCCTTTGCTGTCAGAAGCACCTACATAGATACATATGTCATGAGTTCACATCTAATTTATCAAAGCCAAACGTGTAACAGATACATACAATTATCAGTATGCCTGGTGTTATATAGCTCAAGGCATTTTTTCCAAATACACTTCATGAATAGAGTGTGTGCTACAATGCCAAATTGGTTGCTTGCTATCTGTCCATGCTCGAAGGCACTTTGATGTCTCACTGTCACGACAAAGCTTTTTGGCCACTGTTCCCCTCTTCACTCTGGCTGGTGACCCTCCCCTGGTTACTGATCTCTGCTCCACCCACCCTCAGGGTGCAAGCCTCAATCTTCGCTCTATGGCTTGTCGCTTGGATCAGGTAGAGAACAAGTGATGTGGAAGGTGAGGCTCCAGGGGCTTTTTGAAACACACTCAGAAGATTGACTGCAAAGCTGTATTTCTGTGCATCTGCTCTCATTGCACCATCTACTGCTTGCATTAACAAAAAAAAGACTTGGTGAAATAGACATCCCTGTGACAACACTGAGAAACATTAACCAAAAACTAAACTAAAATGGCAGCTAAGAAAACTGAATGATTCTGAATGGTGTGCTGTGTTTCCAAAGGTTTTATGATTTACTTGTGCATCATAAAGACAGCTAAAGCTTATAATTTTTAAAGTTTAGTCTATCACATAAATGTTTAGTTACTGCAGGTGGGTTAAATATATTGAGTGACCAATAATACTCTGAAATTGTGAATTCTGTTTTAGTATTTTTTCTATGTATATGCTTTTATTTTTACTTTTAACATTGACTCCCAGTGAATACAAGGTGACATTTCTCTGGTTAAGATATTCATTCACCTTGAGTACAATGGTAATCAATAGGGGAAGAATGTAAAATAGATGGAATGATTGCAGTAGAGTGATTGCTCTCATACATACACATAATTAAAGGACTCTTCTCGGTCAACCTGACTCATGAGATTTTAGAAATTATTAAACTGTCAATGCATAATGATTATATCAGTATTTAAATGAATGTCAAACACTGATCATTTGTGCAGTAACAATTGTTTTCATAAATATTTAACTAAGTGATTGCAAATATGTGTCAGAGAGAATGAATGTATAAGGTTTAGCATATAGTTGGGCAGAAAATTTAGGAATTAACAAATCCGAAGTCAGTTACCACAGTTGTGGTTTGATGGACTTCTTCCACCTCATGTTAATTAACTGGAAGGGAAATTCATACAGTTGTCTACAGTTCAAAAAGAGGCCATTTGGCCCATTGAGTCTGCACCGACCCTCCTAAGAGCATTCCATCTAATCCCATAATCCCCCGTGGGATTTTTGCCAGTGATAACCCACCTAACTGCACATCCCTGGACACCACAGGGCAATTTTTAAGCATGGTCAATCCACTTAATCAGCACATCTTTAGACAATGGTAGGAAACTGGAGCACCCAGAGGAAACTCATGTCAAAAGTTGCCCAAGGCTGGAATCAAGCCTGGATCTCTGATACTGTGAGGCAACACTGCTAACCTCTGTGCCCCTGTGCTGCCTGCAAGAATTCACAAATTCAAGTTGGTTTTTATCAAGCATAAGTATAAACCCACTAAGCTTACTTAAATTTTTTAAAAATCTACTTAAATATGTATTGGTAAGTTGGTAAGACCCCACAAAGATGCTGCCACAATCAGTGTGGTGTAGATTTGACATGACCCTATTTACTTTAGGACTGTGACTTAGAATTCTTTATGGGACAGCACAGGTCAGATTGCACCTGATTTCACAGCAGGTTACTTGTGCCAATTTTTCTAGAATATGAGAGGCTATTCAGAATGTGAAAGAGTGGAATAATTTATAGACTTTTTTTCAGTTGACTTGATATTTTTTAAAAAGTGCCTATAACAAATTCAGTCACAATTACATGCCTTCTCAAATTCAATGACGCCAGTCACTCCCTTAAATGATCTAAGCAGGTTATTCAGTGGGCGTTGACTCATATTGCCATATACCTAATCGTACAATAGATAGCTCAAGAATGTAACAATAATCCCCTTTTGTGATCTGGGTATTGGTGTCTTTCGCACACATATCTCTTCAATCTCGCTAAAGGCAGATTTGAGAAAAATAGGTGAGGCAATGCTTTGTTTGAATCATTAAATTGTTTAATTTCATAGTTATTTTGAATCTACAGAGCAGCAGTTATGATCACATTGGATTATTGAAAAATCAGCATTGTAACTACAACACAAATAAGGCAAATAATCATAATTCATAACAGATACAGGCAATCATTAAAATAAAGTATAAAGTAATTTTAAAATTGCACAGTTTTGAACATTTCAGTATTTAAACATTTACACTGGCCTAGATTTTGATTCGAACTTAGACGAACTCTTGGGTAACTATTAAATTGACACCCCACCTCAGCATTCACATCCCAAACTGCAATTATTCCATCCACCCTTGGCCTAGACAACCACTCCACACACTCCGTGCTGCACCTAACCAGCCCCCCCCCCAACCCAACTTGATTCCCCTCACCACCCCTCTTCCCTGGGACCCAACATCTTACTTTCCTTCCCCTTCCCCCAGGACCCAACAATGCCCTCCCCTCTGCTAGACCTAACATCCCCTTGCCAGACACAACACACCATCCACTGCACCCGATACCTGCAACCTGCCCCACCTACCCTAAATGCAGGGTGCAAGGTGGCATTCTTACCTGATTCACCTAAATCACCTGAGACCCGAACCTCACACTTACATACTCATTGTTTCACATGCACTGTCCAAGTGGCTATGTTGCTGGACATTTCAATTACAATTTACTGCTGTGAAAAAGGGATTGTGGTTATCTCTTCCCCCCCCCCCCCCCCCCCCCCCACCGCCGCCCGACTAACACTGAAGTGATCGTAATTGCCTGCCAATAATGAGGTACTCTCTGTCTTAATGGAAAGAGGTAGTAGTGAGTGGCAATCTGACTGAAATTGCCACTCCTTGGAAAATTTGGCCCCATAATGTTGCAAAATGCATCCTTTTTACAGTCTGACAGAGATAGAAAGATTTGTCAACATAATAGCCAGAGGTATCTTTTGATATAACAAGGCCATCTAATGTATCACTAATTGTTTGGTTTATGGACAGGACAGTTGACTAGAACATTTCATCTCAGTTTCTTGAGATATACGTAGCTTTTAAAACCCTAGCACTATTCTTCAAAACTTCCTAAATATTTAAAAATGAGAAATGTGACAAGTATTTTGAAAATAAATACCAATATTACCACATTATTGAGAGAGTACTGTTTCATCTGTTTAATAGGAAAGACTTTTGGACAAACTGAAGAAAAAAACTGGAACTTCTTAGGACCAAGGAAATAAGAGATGTGAAAATTAATGATGTCTCTTGCACTCTTCCTGTTATTCCTTGTTCTCCTCTTCCCCTTCTCTTCACCAGCCCCTCCATTTTACTTGAGTTCACCACTATATTGGTTATCTCCATCTCCTCCTCTCAGTCATCCACCCTTTTTCTGGCAGTCTCAACTCCATATTGCAACTCACTACATTTTCTCCATCTCAACAGATGATCAGACCATTTCAATCTCCCCTTGGCTACTTGCTTCATACTTAAATATTAGAATGTAAATCTTTCTGTGTAGTATGTATCGGCAATAGCTTGAAGAAAGAGGTATTTTTTTGAGGAGCTACTTAAAAAAAATGAGGGAAATGTTAAGACCCTAAAAGGTCGGCTGAGGGAATTAAACTTAACAGCTGGTAATGGTGGATTGAAGAAAGAGAACAGAGGTCATAACTAGAGAAGTGCAGAGATCTTGGAGGGCTATAGACTTGGACAATGTTGCAGAGATAGGGAGAGGTGATAATTTGGTGAGATTTGAAAACAAAGATTAGAATTTTAAAGTTGAGGTTTTACTGGTCAAAAATTAATGTAGGTCAGCGAGCACAGTAATAGGGCTTATAAATGAGGATGTGGGCAATAGGGTCTGTTGGATGAATTTAAGCTTGCCCATATAAATTGCATTTAAATTTTAACTACTGAAGTGGAGTGATATCTTGGGGTTCATATAAATTGTGTAAAATAAGTACAGAAGTATACTGGTTGTAAGAAATATTATATTTGTGCCCTAGGATATAAACTACTAGTTGAGATTTGTAAGCAAATAGTGACTTCAATATTTGCATGTTTTAATTTCTCTTTCAGCATAATCTTCAATTTAATTCACATTTTGCATCTCTTTGCTTTTCATTTTTTTTCTCAATCATTGTCTGAGTTAAATGTAATTTACAGGTTTCCTGAATATTCAGATGGCTGAAGGTGTAAAATAACATAAGACATTGTTATGATTCCAGCTGATGTTGTTATTGCTGGATATGTCAGCTCCCAAACCTAAATCTGACTTGATAAATCATATTTTGCTTATTTTGGTTTTAACAAGGTGGTCTTTTGCTGAAAGAAGAATAAAACATTGCAAATACTTTTTGGTAAAACAAAATCTAAGTAAAAACAATGATGAGAAAATTGAAGAAAAAAATCTAGTTACTTATAACACAAATTCAATGTTTTAAACATACAATAAAATCACAATCCCATTAATCTCAAAACTTTTTTTAAAATAATAAGTTATTCCTTCTACAGTACCCACACCAGAGGAAAAATCCTTTTCTAACTCAATAGTCTTAAGGTAATTGTGACTTAAACTCCAAACTGGAAATTTGGATAGCTTCTTCCTGGAGCCGACATACCCCTAATCGTAAACATACTCAACTTCAAGAAATACTTGATAATGTTATCCCAACACTCTTATTTGGCACTATCACTAACTCCTTCCACTATATCCTCCCCTCTCAAGACCAAGCATCTCCATCCAAGGATCTCAGAACTGTCTCAAAAACAAGACCAAAGACGTCTTTCCACTTAAGCTATGGGTGTTTTCCCAAATTTAGAAAAGTCTAGTCCAGAATTTCTAACAGACCTTAAAAACACAATGGCCTATGTTGTTCAGTCATAAAACATAAGCAAGAACTCATCAGGATCCCAACATAACCCTTGTAAATGGCTGTGAAAGCAATCACCATGGCTACAGAGATTCTTGTAAAATAATTATTGTCTTCAGACACATAAGAAACCCATATCTTGTTAACACAATCCAACTTTTAAAAAAAACTATTTCTAAATGACACAATTTATATCACAGCATAGAGACTAGAAGATCCAACAATTTCATTTGCACCAAGCTATATTACAAATTATGTGTAAAAGTGATGAGGGAGTGAAGGTATAAATTGCTCACACAATGTCCATTTTAACTATGAACAAAACCTTTACGTTCCAGGGCAGAATTTAATCCAGGCAACAGGGGCCTCACCTGCCTAATTTTTCCTGTTTTGCCTCCTTTGCAGTGGGCCTACTGGTTTTAAGTTCTCTTGGGCACTTTTAAGTGATCACTGGTGGGCCACCTCCACTTTGGGCACAAGGACCTTAGAGGAGGAAATCCGCTGCCAGCCAATTAGAGGCTAGGATCTATTGTAGACAGCAGGAGAGGGAGCAGTGGCATTAATTGCCCAATTAATAGCCTGAAGTGGTGGCAGAATAGGCAGATCATGAACCTTCCCAGTCCCATCCGTAGATGCACAATATCATTACGGACTAAAGAGTTTGTCCCCTCACCTTTCACCAACGTCCAAGTTCAGATACTGCCACATCCAATAATTCCAAGATTTGCTGTTACGTTCTGGATTTGTCTTTTCCATTTTTCTATTCTGAACTATTTATTTCCACTCTTCTTCTAAATGTGAGATCTATTTAACAGACATAGACAGCAACCTCAAACAGGCATAGCATAGTGGTAATTTTGTTAGACTGTAATCTGGAGCTCCAGGCTAATGTCTTGAGTATGTGTGTTCAAATCCCACCACAGCAGATGGTGAAATTTGAATTCAGTAAAAATCTGGAAAATGGATGTTAGTCTAACAATGTCATCATTGTTGATTCACTGGGGGAAGGACATCTGCCATCCTTCCTTGATGTGGTCTACATGTGACTCCAGACTCTCAAAATGTGGTTGGCTCTTAAACTGCAGTTTTGGCAATTCTGGATGAATAATAAACACTTACATACTGTTATGAATAAAACACTGTGGAATAGTACTGGTAAAGTCTGCCTTTTTTTTCTTCAAATGGCTGATATCTTGTTACAAATCAATTTTTCACATATTACACGCATTGACAATCCATGTATTTTAATAGAACCATCCAGTTAAAAAATTCTTAAAATATGAAAGCAATGGTGAAGCAAGGATGTTTTGCATTCCATTGAATGCTCCCTTCTAATTCTTTATGATGTGTGACAGCATCTGATTGTTTTTTTTTAATTCACCTTCCTCTGTATAGGGAACTGGTCCCCACTGGCTATATCTTCTGACAACTTCTTGGCCAAGGTTTTGGAAATGCCCTCCTTTTAGCATTGCAATAAATGACCTATTTTATCTACAGTTATAAAACAAGACCAACTGGCAATAACTAACTATTGTTTAATTGTTAATTGTCTCACATAGAATTCACATAGGCTACATGGTGAAATAAAGCGATCATTGTTAGCAAATACAAGATTGAATTATTCTCAAGTCTAAATATGGTTGTTGGCTCTTGCTCAATACAGGTACCATTATCCAACTCCCAAATTATTTTACGTTCAGTTGCTTGTGGGGAATGCAGAATTTATTGGAGAAGGACGGACCCGTCAAGCTGCTAGACATAATGCTGCTATGAAAGCTCTTCTAACTCTTCGTGATGAGCCTATTCCAGAGAAGACACCTCAGGTAAATACTTTTCAATAAGTTGGAATTGAGTAATTCGGTCTTAAGGTGTTCAAGATTTACCAGTAATATGTTTCTACCATGGAATTTTTTTCCAAGTTGCTATCCTTTTGTCATTAGCTGACCCCAACTAAACATGTTAGTTCTGAATGGGGTAATTTAAAAAAAAATGGGAGTAGCACTCAATCTATTGCTGAAGTGGTCATTTTACGTGTGTATGTCTGGATAGTAAGTAGCAGTAAGTTTTTTGCAACTGAGCCAAGGCCTTCTTGATAGAGAGCAGAAGACCTGTAAGTCTTTTTCTCTCACCCAGGAACTGAAATTCATTATTGCACTCCAACTGTTGCCTTACACAAGCTCTGCAAATCCAGTACAACACTAGAGAGCTTCTAATTTGTATATCTCTGTTCTGTACCAAGCATTGCCCTTGACCATTACATAATTGGAGCTAACATAATGATATTTGAAACAAAAACAGAACTTGCTGGAGATCCTCAGCTGGTCTGACAGCATCTGTGGAGAGAAAGCAGAGTCCAGTAGCCCTTCTTCAAAACTGAGAATGATATTTTATGTCATTGAGATGTTTTGTTCAGAGAAAAGTTTTAAAATGGACTGTCTGAAAGGTAATCTTTTCTTTTTGAGCACCAATTTATTTATATATTTGTGTGTATGTGTATGCATCTTATATGAACTGAAAATGTGTTGCTGGAAAGGCGCAGCAGGTCAGGCAGCATCCAAGGAGCAGGAGAGTCGACGTTTCCTGCTCCTTGGATGCTGCCTGACCTGCTGCATTTTTCCAGCAACACATTTTCATTTTCAGCTCTGATCTCCAGCATCTGCAGTCCTCACTTTCTCCTATGCATCTTATGTACCTGATTCTTTAAATTCCCTGAGCTAAGCGCAAAAAAAGGGTTGTGTGGTTATTATGTGTTTGTTTAAATATAATCATTTAAATATATGCTTATGCTAATATGTATGTAATCTCAGAAAGTGATGTAATATCATGTGATTTGGTTTTCTTGCATAGTTTGTCAATGCGTTTAAGCTGAACCAACAACAAGTCTCCATTATAGCTCTCTAAACACCTGCCCTTCAGCTTTGTTTATATTAATCTCAAAGAGATAATACAATATGCTGACAATGGTAGTGAGCCAATAGCATTGATCAGCAGCAAAAAATGACAATTCAACTTAGAACTCCTAACTGAAACTCAATCACAGCTCTCTCACTGTGTGGGTTCTGATATAGATTTTGTTCCAAACCATCATTACATAAATAAGTGTCTGTTTCAGGCACAGAGATTGGTCCAGCGTTGTAATTTCACACTAATTCCTTCATGTCATTCCTAGACTCACATATTGTTAACCAACCTGCTGCAAGCTCAAAACCTGTGTTACAGCAATACAGCTCTGCAGACATGTCAGTCTGCAGTTCAAGATGACAGAAGGTTTATATGATAGCAACTATATTTCTAGAGATGGATTGGGACACAGCTGATGTCCAAATTAAGCTGTTTATGAGAGGATTGTACAGTGGTCTGTAAATGCCAAGATTGTGAATGTAAAGTTGAGAAAAATTAGGGTTGCCATAGGAATGTGCAGAATTAATACCTCTGATGCTGACCAGAAAAAATAATCAAAACTGTGGACAACATTTTAAAAAATCAAGTTAGAATTAAAGTCAATTTGAATGTATCATATCTGAAAGGCAGGTGGTACAGACAGAAAGCCAAGAAATGCTTTGATTATTTTGTTCACTAATCCAGTGAAAACGTAAAAGTATTTGATTTCTCTGATGCTAACCTCTCCGAATGAATTATTTGGTTTTTGCCTCCATTCGTATCGAGACTTTGCATGAAGACCTTTTGGATTGGCTGAAGACATACAGTGTGGGGAGTGTATTACAGGATGGATGCAGACACAAAAGTGCTTTATGACTAGGAGACAGCATATGCAAGCCTTATGGTTCAGAATGCTTGTTGAAACACAACAAAGAAATGTGTACAGTAACTGCAATTCCTTCTACAAACAACTTAAATGGTCTGAATATGCAGACACATGCAAAGCCAATGTGCATAAAGGGTTCTGGGTCAAACGTTGCTGGAATTGCAACAGCAGGAATGGAGGGAAAAGCCAACTCACAGAAATTATTCACCTAAAAGCACAAAAAGACAGGAACATAAGGCATATATTGATCAAGTAGATGCCAGCGGAGATCAGCCAGAGGAGCAGAACATCCAGAAAGGGAAAAAAAACCCGCTCGATTATTAATCCAGAAACTCAGGTAATGTTCTAGGGACTGGGTTCAAGTCCCTCCCTGGTAGATAGTGGAATTTGAATTCAGTAATAATCTGGAATTAGAGAATCTACTGATGGCCATGGAACCATTATTGATTGTTGGAAAAACCCATCTGATTCACTAAGGTCCTTCAGGAAAGGAAACCTGCCATGTTCATTTGGTGTGAACTACATGTGACTCCAGATCCACAGCAATGTGGTTGACATGCATCTGCCCTTTGAAATGGTCTAGCAACCCACTCAGTTCAAAGGCCAATAAATGCTGGCCAGCCAGCAATGCCCATGTCCCATGATTGAATTAAAAAAATAAAACGAAAGTTAAGAACAGGAGTAGCTACTTGGTCCCTTAAGCACATCAGCCATTCAATAAAATTAATTCTGGTTACTCCATATTCCAGTCTATTCTAATAACCTTTCACTCTATTGCTTCTTGCTTGTTAAGAATCTATTTATCACTGTCTTAAAAAGCATTCAAAGACTGTGCTTGCATAAACTTTTGACAAAGTGGTTCTAAAGGCACATGGTCCTTTAAAAAATAATTCTTCTCAGAGCTATTTTAAATGGGCTGTTCCTTCTTTTGAAACAATGATCCCCTATTTCTAGATTCTCTCACATGGAGAAACAACATTTTCACATGCACCCTGTCAGGACCCTACAGTATCTAATATGTTTCAATCAAGCTGCTTCTTAATCCTTTGAAGTCCAGTGGATTCAAACCTAGCCTGTCCACTCTTTCCTCATAAGACAATCCATCCATTACATGTTTAGTCTCGTAAAGCTTTGCATAGCTTCCAGAGCATTTATAAATATTTTAATCAATCTGATTCAGACATGTTATGACACACCTCTGGAACAGGTAGGACTTGAGGTAGGGACACTACCACTGCAGCATTAGGGCCAAATTATTTTGAATCTACTTATTTGGGCATATTATGACACACCTCCAAGGCAGATGGGACATGAATCCAGCGATTCTGACCCTGTAGCAATGACACACCACTGTGCCATAAGATTCCTTATCCAATGCATTTATATTCTTCCTTGAGTAAGGACACCAATATGTATACGATATTCTAGTTGTCATCTCTGTATAACTGAAGCATAATCTCCTGGTTTTTGTATGCAACTTCCCTTATAATTAACAGTAGCATTCTATGAGCTTTCCTAATTAATTGCTGTAATTGCACTTCTCTGCATTTAGATTTTTTATTTATCTTGCCAAAATGGACAGAGTTACATTTTTCTGTACTCAATTTCATTTGCCAAATCTTGCCCAATCAGTTAATATATCCGTATCACTTTGCAGCCTTCTTATGTCATCTTTGTAACTAATTTCCACCTATCTTTGAATCATTGGCAAATTGTAGGCAGCAACCTTATCATCTGTATCTTTAAGTAAGTCATTAACATATATTGTAAAAAATTTGAGACCCAGCATTGTTTCCTTTGGCACAATAGCTATTGCATCTTGCCAACCAGAAAGTGACCCCTTCATGTTTACGTCTTATTGGCTAGCCAATCTTGTATCCATTCCAACATACCTTCTACACCATCTTATCACATATCTTCTGGAAATCTAAGTACAGTACATCCATTGGTTTCCTTTTTATCTATGTTACTTTCTCCAAGAAATCCAAAACATTAGTAAAACATGATCTTTCTATCACAAAACCAAATAGACTATGCCAGATAATTTAGAGTTTTTTTTCTAAGTGCCCTGCTACAAAGTCTTTAATAATAGCATATAACATCGAATATTCTAGACTGCAGTTCAAATTATTTTAGATCCTCGCACCCTTCCTATTTCTTATTTATAGCTATTTCTATTGCCTGATAGATGCACTTGCCTTCTCTTATTTTCCATCATTAATTCCCCAACTTACTTTTAATAGGTCAAGTCCTCACTGTGTACACTTTTTTTTTGAGATATTAATAGAAACTATTATTCTCTGTTTTTATGTTTCTATTTAACCATCTTACTATTTAAGTCATTCTTTTCTGTATTTTGTTATCTCTCTAATCATCTGGCAGTTTGAGAGAGAGAGAAGCTTGAATCAGATGTAATGGTTTTACACTTGGTTTTACAAAGATATGAGGGAGGAGCAGGCCAGATTTGATTGGAAGGGGAGCCTGGCAGTGAAGACAATGGAACTGCAATGGTCGACGTTTCTGAGGATAATGCGGAATTCTCAGCAGAAATTCATCTTCAAGAAGAAGAAATATACTAAGGGGAGGACAAGGCAACAAAGGCTGAAAAGGGAAGTGAGGGACAGTGTAAAAGTACAATATAGTGAAGATTAGTAGGGAGTGAGAGGATTGGGAAGCCTTTAAAAACCAGAAGAGGGCAACTAACAAAACAGTAAGTGGGGGGAAGCTGAAATATGAGGGTAATATAAAAGAAGAATGCAAGATTTCTTACAGGTATTTGAAAGATAGAAGAGAGGCAAGAGTGGACATTAGACCACTGGAAAATGATGCTGGAGAAATAGTAATGGGGAACAAAGAAATGGCAGAAGAACTTATGTGTACAAGAACATTTTCTGATTCAGTATTTGGATGTACCTATTAGAGAAGATGCAAACTTGACCTACTCTTGGGAAATAAGACAGGACAGATGACTGTGGTGTCAGTGGAGGAGCTCTTTGGGACCAGTGACCATAAATCAATTAATTTTAAAATAATGATGGAAAAGGATTGACTGGATGTAAAAGTTGGAGTTATAAATTGGAGGAAGGCCAATTTTGACGGTATTAGGCAAGAACTTTCATTAGTTGATTGGGGGCAGGTGTTCACAGATAAAGGGACAGCAAAAAAAACCTTAAAAGGGACTAAAAGGGCATCATTTTCACACAGAAGGTGGTGCGTGTATGAAATGTGCTGCCCGTGTAAGTGGTGGAGGCTCGTATCTGGATGGGTACATGAATAGGAAGGCTTTAGAGGGATGTGGGCCAAGTGCTGGACAATGGGATTATATTAATTTAGGATATCTGGTTGGCATGGACAAGTTGGGCTGAAGGGTCTGTTTCCGTGCTCTACATCTCTATGACTCTCTAACGTTGCATCATAGTGGAACACACCAGTAGCATAAAAGAACTTCAAGTGATTCAGGAGGTAGAGGTGAGTATGGTGGCCATCTCTGAAGTGACGGTGCTGGGGAAGCTGAAAGGTCTGAAAGTGGATGGACTACAGCCCAATGTTCTGAAGGAATATCTAAGAAGGTTGTAGGTGCATTGGTGGTGATCTTTCAGGATTGACTGGAGTCAGGGAGCATCCCAGAGGACTGGAAAATGGCTAATGTAACAGCCCGGTTCATTAAATTGAATTGAATTAGCTTTATTGTTGCAAGTACTCAAATTAGTTCAGTGAAAACTTTACAGTCACCACATTACAGTTACATCTTATGTACAAAGGTACCTAAGTACAGATACTTCAGATCAAATTCTTAGGAAACAAAAAAAGGAAAGAAATAAGTAGTCCACCATTATGGGTCATAGGAATAAATTAGAAAAATAAAGTACTGAAATGATCAGAATATTAGGCCTTCTGACTCACTCCATGGTTGGAGATCTTCTTCATCTCACCGCTGCCTACACCAGAGCCATCAACGTAGGAGTTATCCCATCTTAGGCACTGTATCTTCGCTGCTCGGCCCATTTCGCTGACACAGCTGAACCCCCACTTGCCCCACAACCAAGAGTCCCAGGCTCCACTACCAGGCCAGGCCGCCACTGGGCCATGAATCCCACTTCAGCTGCAGATGTTGCCATGCCGACGCTGCCATCTTGAAGAGTCCGCTGCTGCTGGCAATGCCATTTCTGTTTGCTGGAAGTGCTTTGCTGCCGCTGTTGAAGGGAGAAAGGAAGAAAGTCAGGAGGCAGGAACTTATAGGCCGGTTAGCCTGACCTCAGTTGTTGGTAGATTTCAGAGTCTGTTGTTAAGGATGAGATTATGCAATACTTGGAAGTGCACGGTTAAATAGGGCTAAGTCAGCATGGTTCGTCAAAGGCAGGTCATGCCTGACAAATATATTAGAATACTTTGAAGAGGTATTGAGCAAGTTAGACAAAGCAGAGACAATGAACATGATCGATTTGGATTTCCAGAAAGTCTGCAACAAAGTGCCACACAGGAGGCTGCTAAGTAAGGTCACAGGTCATGGTGTTAGGAACAATGTACTGACATGGGATGTGGATTGGCTGACTGACAGAAGGCAGTGAGTAAGGACAAAAGAAAGCCTTTTTAGTGGTGCAGCCAGTAACTGGTGGAGTTCTGCATGGCTCTGTGTTGGGGCCACAGTTATCCACATTATACATTAATGATCTTGGCAAAAGAACTAAGGGCATTGATGCTAAGTTTGCAGATTACACAAAAATAGGCGAAAGGACAGGTAGTGTTGAGGAAGCGGGGAGGCTGCTGAAGGACATGGACAGGCTAAGGAGAATGGACAATAAGTGGTAGATGGAACACAATGTGGTAAAGTTAAGTTATGCACTTTGGTCGGAAGAATAAAGGCATGCAAGAATTTTGTGATATAAACTTATGCTTTTTAATGGTGACTACAAGATACAAATGTTTGACTTTCATCGATAAAAGGCAGTCTGAGAGTCATAGAGATGTACAGCACGGAAACAGGCCCTTTGGTCCAACTCCTTCAAGCCAACCAGATATCCCAACCCGATCTAGTTCCATCTGCCAGTACCTGGTCCATATCTCTCCAAACCCTTCCTATTCATGCCCATCCAGATGCCTTTTAATTGTTGCAATTGTACCAGCCTCCACCACTTCCTCTCGTAGCTCATTCCATACGCACACCACCCTCTGTGTGAAAAAGTTGCCCTTTAGGTCTCTTTTATATCTTTCCCCTCTCACCCTCAACCTATTCCTTCCAGTTCTACACTCCTCACTCCAGGGAAAATACCTTGTCTATTTACCCTATCCATGCCCCTCATGATTTTATAAAACTCTGTAAGGTCACCCCTCAGCCTCCAATGCTCCAGGGAAAACAGCCCCAGCCTATTTACCCTCTCCCTATATCTCAAATCCTCCAACCCTGGCAACATCCTTGTGAATCTTTAATGAACCATTTCAAGTTTCACTACATCCTTCCGAGAGAAGGGAGACCAGAATTGAACGCAATGTTCCAAAAGTGGCCTGACCAATGTCCTGTACAGCCACAATATGACCTTCCAACTCCTGTACTCTGACCAATAAAAGAAAGCATTCCAAATGCCTTCTTCACTATCCTATCTACCAGCGGCTCCATTTTCAAGGAGCTATGAACCTGCACGCCAAGGTCTCTTTGTTCAGCAACATTCCCTAGGACCTTAACATTAAGTGTATAAGTCCTGCTAAGATTTGCTTTCTCAAAATGCAACACCTCACATTTATCTAAATTAAACTCCATCTGCCACTTCTCAGCCCATTGGCTCATCTGTTCACGATCCTGTTGTAATCTGAGGCAACCTTTCTCGCTGTCCACTACACTTCCAATTTTGGTGTCATCTGCAAACTTACTAACTATTACTCTTATGCTCACATCCAAATCATTTATATAAATGATGAAAAGTAGTGGACCCAGCACTGATCCTTGTGGCACTCCACAGTCTGAAAAGCAACCCTTCACCACCACCCTTCTACCTTTGAGCCAGTTCTGTATCCAAATGGCTAACCAATCTCCCATGGGAACCTTATCAAATGCCTTACTGAAGTTCAAATAGATCGTGTCTACCGCTCTGCCCTCATCAATCCTCTTTGTTACTTCAAAAAACTCAATCAAGTTTGTGAGATGTGATTTTCCACGCACAAAGCCATGTTGACTATCCCTAATCAGTTGGTCTGAATGTGGTTCGAAGGGCTTTTGCTTCCTTCTTTTTCTTAACCAAGCCCTCAATTTCAATTGCATTGAAATAAATGCAGTTTAATTTGTCAATCCTACCTTGTTCTCTGCTTTGTCTCTGCATGCGCTGACCGTTTGACTCCATAAGACTATAAGACATAGGAGTGGAAGCAAGGCCATTTGGCCCATCGAGTCCACTCCGCCATTTAATCATGGCTGATGGACGTTTCAATTCCACTTGCATTCTCCCCTAGCCCTTAATTCCTAGCGAGATCAAGAATTTATCAATCTCTGCCTTGAAGACACCTAGTGTCCCAGTCCACTGCGTTCTGTGGCAATGAATTCTACAGGCCCACCACCCTCTGGCTGAAGAAATGTCTCCTCATTTCCATTCTAAATTGACCCCCTCTGATTTTAAGGCTATGGCCATGGGTCCTAGTCTCCCCGCCTAACGGAGACAACTTCCTAGCGTCCACCCTTTCTAAGCCATGCATTATTTTGTAAGTTTCTATTAGATCTCCCCTCAACCTTCTAAACTCTAATGAATACAATCCCACGATCCTCAGCCGATCATCATATGTTAGGTCTACCATTCTGGGATCATCCATGTGATCTCGCTGGTCTCGTTTCTTTTCTCAACTGTACCGGTCTCAGATTGATCTCTTTCCTCACTGGTCCTCTCCACTATCACATCCCCCCTCCTCCCACAACCCCAAACCCTCCCCCCCCTCCCCCACCAAACTTATTAGTGTAAAGCCTCTCAAGCAGCTCTAGCAAATCTCCCACCCCGTATATTAGTCCCCATCCAATTTAGGTGCAATCTGTCCTTCTTGTACAGGTCACTTCCAGAGATCCCAGTGATCCAAAAATGTGAATGCTTCTCCTATACACCAACTCCTCAGCCCTACATTCATCTGCTCTATCCTCCTATTCCTACCCTCAACTAGCTCGTATCACCAGGAGTAATCCAGATATTACTATTCTTGAGGACCTCCTTTTTAAATTCTTGCCTAACTCTCTATATTCTTCCGTCAGAATCTCATCCTTATCCTTACCTCTGTCGTTGGTTCCAAAGTATGCAACGACCTCCTGCTGGGCCCTCTACCCCTTGAGAACATTCTGCACCGTCTCTGAGATATCATTGATCCTGGCACCAGGGAGGCAACACGCCATTCTGATTTTTTGCTGCTGGCCACAGAAACATCTGTCTGTGCCTCGGACTAGAGAGTCCCCTAACACAATCAAACTCTTGGAACCCAACGTCCACTTCATTGCATTAGAGCCAGTTTCAATGGCAGAACCTTGTCTGTATGTGCTACATTTCTCTGAGAATCCATCTGCCCCTACATTTTCCAAAACAGCATACTTGTTTGAAATAGGGATAACCACAGAAGACTCCTGCACTACCTGCCTACCTCTCTTACCTTTTCTGGAGCGAACCCATGTATGTGACTGTATCTGTAACTTTTCTCCCTTCCTATAACTGCCTTCCATCACCCCCTCTTGCTCTTATAAATTCCTCATTGCCTCTAACTGTCTCTCTAACCGATACATTCGATCTGATGGGATTTGCCATCAACAGCATTTATTGCAGATATAATCTTCAGTAACACGTAAACTCTGCCTATCTCCCACATCCGACAAGAAGAGCATATCACTCTGCTAAGGACCATTTTTGCTTCATCCAATCTGCCGATCCAGAAAATAACATGTCCTATTCCTCTACAAAACACTGCTCCAGGCTAACTTAATACGTATGGCTTATATTTTTAAGTATAATCAAGAGACATATCTCAATAAGAAATATAATCAAGAAATAACCCACTGTACTCACTACTGCAGACGTACAGCAACGCCACACTTAAAACGATTTACTTACCTGTTTCTGTGCTGTGACCTCTCCCAAGCAGGCTCCTCCAAGGTCAGTTGTGAATTTCACTGTTTGTTAATTTTCCCAGATGCACTCCAATGTCCAGCGATACATGAATTCAACAGTAAAGGTAGTGACTGTGCAGGTTCACTGCTGTGTCACTTAGCAGTGTGGTTTCTTTCTCTCTTTCTGTCCTGCACTGACCATCTGCTATCTTTGTCTATACCTCTCCCTTTTAAAAGTGCCATTGCTTTGACTTTTTTTTTCTTCAAAGTTCCAAAACAATGCAGCAACATATAAAACAGTAATTTCTGCTCCTGGAATTCGAGGAAATCACCTCCAATACTTAAAATACCTCAAAAAGGGAGCAGCCTGTTACAGCCAAAAAGTTTTCCGTCTTCCATCTTGGATTACCCAGAATCCTCAGGCAGATCACACAAGTTTTTTCTGAACCATTTCATCAAATTTGGAAACTGTGGATCCTGGGATGGGGAATACATGCAGTCAGTGCAGAGGTCACAGGTCAAGGTTGACTTCCAAAAGTGTCTAGGTTTATTCAACTTCCTTGATGCATACATATTGAGCTTCTTGGAGAAGATAGGCCCAAGATAATTACTGAGAGAATTTTATAAGAAAAACATGCCATTCCATGTTTACTTTTCATCAATATACAGGGCTACTAATATGATTTTGGAAATAAACCTACAAATCAGGTGGTCCTATCAGATGCTGTAAGTCGAGAACCAAACCGTGGGAAGGCATGAGGTATAATCCTCGATATCCTGGAGAATAAAGTCTATGAGTTCTTGGAGAATGTGCATAACATATATATTGATTCAGTCAAAAGCAGAGAGGAACTCCAATGAATTTCTTATGATCCCATAGTCTGAGCAAACTGTCAGATTGTTAGAGAGATTTCCATAAAACGTTCCAGAAAATCTCTTTGAACTTGTGTATGTATTGGCAATTCAAGATGAGATATTTAATTCCAATAGAGTACTTTTCCAAGAAAGTCGACTATTCCTTCTGACAGCACCGACCTGACATATTTGATCAACTCCACCAACACATTGAAAGATAGCTGGCTCAGAGGTCAGTGTTCTGACTCAGCAAGAGTAACAACATGTAGTTGGAGTTTGCAAAGCTTGTCAGTGAGCAGGAAAATCCTCTCCAACTCTGTCATCTTTATGGACCGAGATATTAACAGATGTGTTCCCTTTTTCATCAAAGGTGCCTGGCTTGCTTTGTTCTTCCAGCCTCCTGCTTGTCTACCAGTGACTGAGTATCAGCAGATTCCGAGCTGTTCAGAAGCGTCTGATATACTGAGTGCAATGATGGCCAACATTATTTTTATTCATTTGCGAGATCTGGCCATGCATGGTCAGGCCAGCAATTATAGCACATCCCTAATTGTCCGTGCAAATATAGTGGTGAGCATTCCTTCTTGAAATTCTGCAGGCTGTGTGGTGTGACGATCACCACAATGCTATTAGAAAAGGAGTTCCAGGATTTTGATCCAGCAAAGTGAAGAAATGGTAATTCAGTTCCAAGATCAAATGTATGTGTCCCTGTGGGATCTTGCAGCTGGTAGTGTTTTCATTTATCTGCTGCCCTTGCCCTTCTGGTTGGTAGTGTCCATGAGTTTGAAAGTTGCTGTTGGAAAACCTTTAATGAGTTGCTGTTGTGTATGTTATAGATGGTTCTGTGTCAGAGGTGCAAGCAGTGAATGTAGCAGATGGTAAATGAGATTATTGGGCTGCTTTGTCCTGCATGGTGTCAAACATCTTGAGTATTAGTGGAGCTGCACTCATTTAGGCAAGTGAAGAGTGTTCTGTTATACTCCAGTCTTGTGCTGTTTGGGTGGTGGACAAGCTTTGGGTAGGCTAGAGGTGACCACTTACATTGGATTAAGGAAGATTTACATTGTATCACTGAATGTCAAGGGGTGATGGTTAGATTTTCTCCAGTTGGAGCTGGACATTACTTGGCACTTTTGCAGCCAGAATTTTTTCCCGTCCTCTATCTTGGATTACCCAGAATCCTCAGGCAGATCACACAAGTTTTTTCTGAACCATTTTGTCAAGTGATGAATACATGCAGTTAGTGCAGAGGTCATAGGTCAAGGTTGACTTCCAAAGATGTCTAGACTTATTTAACTCCCATACCTGGCACTTAGGGTGGCATAAATATTACTTGTTACCAATTATCCCAAATCCCTTTGATGCCAGACCAAATTGGTATCTGATAATGGACAATAATTCATATTCTGGAATTGTTTCGAATGTGTGAATGAAGGTCCATCGTCCGTACACAGCATTACCCTAATATCTTTGTTTGAATGGGATGGCTAAATGAATGGTTAGGACAGTCAAATCACTGATCAACAATTAAGGGCAATCCTCCAAACCACAGTCTTCATGCTATGATAACAAGTTCAAGAACATGCCCCCATGTCTTGTCTTAATTTATCATCAAATCAGCCTACAGTTTTTGTGATTCCAAACATAGACAGTTTGAAGAGGATTGTTCCAGATGTTCTTAATATAATTATACATTTTGTGTAAATGCTGTTAAATTTGTCTAATTTCTTGTATTCCAGAAGAATGCATATTGATACAAATTATTGTGATTCTATATGGGGTTGTTATTTATGGAGAGTATAGATAGTGATGTATTTGTTAGTATGTTAAATGTAATATTGTACAATGTTTTGTGCAAATATTCGTGACATTCCAGAAAGTAATGCTGTTTCACTTGATTCAGATCCTTTGCACACAGTCATTTAGCATGTCAGCTGGAGCAACAAGTCTTCACTGAAGCTCTGTTCTGTCCTTCATCTTAGCTTGAATTAGCTTAACTAGAAAGAGATAATAAAATAGCATTTTCTCAGGTGCTCTGTAACTGATAAATATATGAAAGTGACACTGGGTTGAGTACCTTTTTTAGCTATGTAGGTTGCATCTTTAATGAGTGAGGCTGAGTGTGTGATCACATTGTATATGCAATTGGAGGTAAATTAACCTCTCTCAACAAAACAGATGATATAAAGTCCTGCTTGTCTACCAGAGAGAACTGCATCTTAGCTTTCTGGGCTCAGGTTAATGGAGTGGGTCCCTTGGGAGAATGTATGCTGACCATGAAGAGTCATAGAGTCATAGAGATGTACAGTATGGAAGCAGACCCTTCAGTCCAACCTGTTCATACCGACCAGATATCCCAACCCAATCTAGTCCCACCTGCCAGCACCCGGCGCATATTCCTCCAAACCCTTCCTATTCATATACCCATCCAAATGCCTCTTAAATGTTGCTATTGTATCAGCCTCCACCACATCCTCTGGCATTTCATTCCATACACGTACCAACCTCTGTGTGAAAAAGTTGCCCCTTAGGACTCTTTTATATCTTTCCCCTCTCACCCTAAACCTATGCCCTCTAATTCTGGACTCCCCGACCCAAGTGAAAAGACTTTGTCTATTTATCCTATCGATGCCCCTCATAATTTTGTAAACCTCTATAAGGCCACCACTCAGCCTCCGACGCTCCAGGGAAATCAGCCCCAGCCTGTTCAGCCTCTCCCTGTAGCTCAGATCCTCCAACCCTGGCAACATCCTTGTAAGTCTTTTCTGAACCCTTTCAAGTTTCACAACATCTTTCCGATAGGAAGGAGACCAGAATTGCACACAATATTCCAACCGTGGCCTAACCAATGTCCTGTACAGCCGCAACATGACCTCCCAACTCCTGTACTCAATACTCTGACCACTAAAGGAAAACAGACCAAACACCTTCTTCACTATCCTATCTACCAGCGACTCCACTTTCAAGGAGCAATGAACCTGCACTCCAATGTCTCTTTGTTCAGCACCACTCCCTAGGACCTTACCATTAAGTGTATAAGTCGTGCTAAGATTTGCTTTCCCAAAATGCAGCATCTCGCACTTATCTGAATTAAACTCCATCTGCCACTTCTCAGCCCATTTGCCCATCTGGTCCAGATCCTGTTGTCATCTGAGATAACCCTTTTCGCTGTCCACTACACCTCCAATTTTGGTGTCATCTGCAAACTTACTAACTGTACCTCTTATGCTCGCATCCAAATCATTTATGGAAATGACAAAAAGTAGAGGGCCCAGCACCGATCCTTGTTGCACTCCACTGGTCACAGGCCTCCAGTATGAAAAACAACCCCTCCACCACCACCCTCTGTCTTCTACCTTTGAGCTAGTTCTGTATCCAAATGGCTAGTTCTCCCTGTATTCAATGAGATCTAACCTTGCTAATCAGTCTCCCATGGGGAACCTTGTCGAATATGTTACTAAAGTCCATATAGATCACATCTACCGCTCTGCCCTCATCAATCTTCTTTATTACTTCTTCAAAAAACTCAATCAAGTTTGTGAGACATGATTTCCCATGCACAAAGCCATGTTGACTATCCCTAATCAGTCCTTGCCTTTCCAAATACATGTACATCCTGTCCCTCAGAATTCCCTCCAACAACTTGCCCACCACCGACGTTAGGCTCACCAGTCTATAGTTCCCTGGCTTGTCTTTACCACCCTTCTTAAACAGTGGCACCACATTTGCCAGCCTCCAGACTTCCGGCACCTCACCTGCGACTATCTGTGATACAAATATCTCAGCATGAGGCCCAGCAACCACTTCTCTAGCTTCCCACAGAGTTCTCGGGTACACCTAATCAGGTCCTGGAGATTTATCCACCTTTAACCGTTTCAAGACATCCAGCACTTCCTCCTCTGTAAACTAGACATTTTGCAAGATGCCACCATCTATTGCCCTACAGGGGATTCTGGGTAATCCAAGATGGAGCACGGGAAACATTTCTGGCTGTAAGAGCTGCTCCTTTTTTTGAGGTATTTTAAGTGTTGGAGGTGATTTCCTTGAATTCCAGGAGCAGCAATTACTGTTTTATATGCTGTTGCAATGGTTTGGAACTTTGGAAGAGATGAATAAGCATTTCTTGGTGCTTGTTTTAAAGATGCTTTGACCAGACCAGTGAGTGCCTTCATACATCACATATTCTGCTGACCAAGAGAAAATGCATGGAATGAAACATATTGGACAGAAGATATCTTAAATAGAATGAACTACACTGCAGAGGATGCTTGAAGCATAGGGATTAAGTAGATTGTGATTGAAAATGGGTAAAATGACAGAAGCAATGGAATGTTTATTTAGTCCAGTTTGTGAAAGGTAGAGCCAAGATGGCTGGTGAAGAGAGAAATAGTGAAATCAAACAAGGAAAGCAGGAACTACTCAATAGTGTGTAGCTAGGGAGATGACTGAGTATGTAGCGAAGTGGGCATGAAGGGTTATTGTTTGGGGTTCAGGTGGAAGACTGCAAGTGAGGGAAGATATTGCACATATTGAAGAGAGTAATAGAGTTTACAGTGCTAGGCATTTCTCCAGATGGCTGAGACTGCACTGACCCATGTGGTGACCTGAGACTAGGCTGGCATGGTCTGGTGTTGTGGCTTTTTGCGCCAGTCCTGGGGGAAGAGGGTTCCCCACCTGAACACAGCTTGTCCAGCAGGAACCCGAGGACTCTGCCTGCAAAGTGGGATGCTGCTGTCTCCCTATTTGCCTCTCCTGGGGCAAGTGGCTCTAGACTGTCAGTGTTTGTCCAGATGCACATCGGGTTTTCAAAAATGCATGGGAACAAAGAATGCCACTGAATTCAGAGGTATCTGCTGAATAGTGAGTTTTGTTTTGAGAGGGCACCAAGGAGATGGAGCCAGAGTTAAATATGATGGTGCCAGAGGGTCAGGGTGGTAGTTGATGATGCAAGTTTGGTAAGATAGGGTATGAAAACATTTTAAACCTCATGGTGGAAATCCGTTTAAAAAAGATGCAACTTGGACTTTTAAAAAAAAATGCAACTTAGCCAAAAATCTGTAAGATGGAGCCCATTATGTATGTGGAATATTAACTGGTTTGCGTTTCACTGAGTATTTCACAATCATTTTTCAGTGAGCGATTTTCTGTACAGTTACTTACAAAACTTGTTTATGATACATAATACTAATGTGGGATGGATGACCATGTTTTTAAAGTCTGCAAACAGCTTGTTTGAAACTGCTTTGGTTAGGTTTTAGAGAATGAGTTAACAGCTTTGTTTTACGTCATGAGGGGTTCTTGTTTGTTCAGTCGAGTAAATGTTAGGAATATCAGTGTTTAAATGTAAATGTTTATATAGCGAACATGTAAAGATTGTGCAGATGTTTTTGCTAAGTTTAAATTGGTGCTGGACATTAATGCCAAACATTGTTAAAAAAAACTAAAAAATCTAGACTTTACCCACACGTTAGAAATAAATTTCACAATACCTTTTTTTAGGCAACTTTAAATGTGAACTCAAGTAAACGGAAGGATTTCTGTTCAATCTCTGCCTGAAAACAATGGTTAAATATATTATGCTGCCAGTTATGAAATTCTATAGCTATTTTAACTCCAGGATAGCTGCTATTTTGAGGCTTTTGTGTATCTCCGGCTTTCTGTGATGTTTGTTATGAGGAGAGATGACCTGTTTCCCAGGGCAACTCCATTAATTTCAGTGGGGGTCAGCACTTCAAACTAATTTAGGAGCTACGTCTATCTAGCCCTGGAACACAAATCATTACTGGCTTGATGTTGCAGTATGCTCAGCTGGTAGAAAGCTTCTAAGAAGTCGATGTTCCAGCTTTTGTTAAATGAACAGATGCACCCTACAATAAACAACTCCTTCCCACAACCTTCATTACAGAAGCAATGAGAAGACAATGAGACCTTAAAATATTTTAACTATTAAAAGTGGTTAGGGTCAGATGTGAAGTCTGAAAAAACATTAAACTCATCCACAAATTGCCTCTAATCTTCTACTTTGGCTGGAGAGACAGCTGATCAATTTGCTGCTTGGAGTGAGTCATACAATTGGTGGATAGTGCAGCATAAGATCCCACGAGGGCAGTTGAGTTTATTCCTTCTTTGTTCTTTCCTATATCCCCCTAATTTTTCTGCTTTAACTATTTTCATAATTCTCTTATGAAGCCTCTGGTTGAATCTGTATATTACCCTATCAAGCAGTACCTTCGAAATGTTAGCCACTTATTTTGTAAAGAAGTTTTTCACCTGCCATCTCTGTTCCTCTTCCCAATCACCTTAACATTTAACCACCTAGTTATCAGCCCTTTAGTCATCTGACAGTTTATTTCTTCAATTTAAATACATCATGATTTTGAAACGCTTTCAAAAAACTCTCCTCTTAGATTTCTGCAGGAACAACCCAAGCTTCTTCAGTCTACCAACATAGTTGTAATCCTCATTTCTGGAACCATTCCAGGAGCCTTTCAAAAACATTACAGTCTTTCCAAATGTGCATTTTTCAGAATTAGGCACAATATTCCAGCTGGGGTTAGATTATTATTTTATACAATTTTATCATAACTTCCTGGCTTCTCTTTGGCTCCAATTTTCATTCCTTGGTTGGGTTTACAAATTTGGAAGAAATCTCTCCATTGCAAACTTGACGTTTTAAAATGGCTGCCTGCTCTTCTGATTTGTGGTCCAGTGATATGGGCTGGATGAGAGCTGGGAGGGCTGCATGGAGAGCCTGTCTTGGGTCTCCAAAATATTCTTCCTGCACAGAACGTCAGAACGTAGAACATAGAACAGTACAGTATAGGAACCCACCGTTGGCCCACCATATCTGTGCCAACTATGATGCTTTTCTAAACTAATCCCAATTGTCTGCATATCGTCTGTTTCCCTCTGTTCCATACCTGTTGACATGTCTGTCTAATTGCCTCTTAAACTTTATTATCATATCTGCTTCTACCACTTTCCTCACAACACATTCCTTACTACCCTTTCCTTGCATACCTCCTTTAAATGTTTCCCCTCTCATCTTAAACCTGTTCCCCCAATATTTGACATTTCTGCCATGGGAAAGAGACTCTGACTTCCACCTTATCCATGCCTGTCCACAATTTTATATGCTTCTATCAGGTTCCCCCTCTGCCTCTGATGCTTTAGTGAAAACAATCAAAGTTTGTTCAATCTCTCCTTTTTTCTAATACACTCCAAATCAGGCAACATCTTGGTAAACCTCTTCTGCACCCTCTCCAAAGCCTCCATATCCTTCCTACAGCACAGTGACCAGAACAGTGCACAGTACTCCAAATGTGGCCTGATCAACGTCTTATACAGTTGCAACATGACGTGCCCTGACTGATGAGGGTAGGCGTGCAGTGCGTCGCCTTTACCACATATCTACTTGTACTTCCACTTTGTATGGTGTTGGACCCCAAGATCCCTCTGTATATCAATGCTGTCAAGGGTCTGGCCATTTGACCTCTGAAAATGTATCACCCCATACTTGTCTGGATTAAACTCCATCTGCCATTTCTCTGCCCAACTTGCCAATTGATCTATAACTTGCTGCATCCTTTGATGTCCTGTCTCATTATCCACAAGTCCACCAATTTTCGTGACATTTGCAAACTTAATAATGCAAGTCCTTTATATATACTACAAACAACAGTGATCCCAGCACTGATACGTGTTTAACACCACTGGTTACAGGTCTCCAGTCAGAAAAGAACTCCTCCACAACTACCCTCTGTATTGTATGGCCAAGCCAATTTTGTATTTAGCTTGCCAACCGAGCTTGGATTCCATAGAACATAGAACATTACAGTGCGGTACAGGCCGCTCAGCCCTCGACATTGCGCCAACCTGTGAAACCAATCTGAAGCCCATCTATCCTAAACTATTCTATTTTCATCCTTATGTTTATCCAATTACCGTTCAAATGTGCTTGAAAGTTGGCGAGCTTACTATTGTTGCAGGCAGTGTGTTCCATGCCCCTACTACTCTGTGTAAAGAAACTATCTCTGACATCTGTCCTTTATCTAACACCGCTCAATTTAAAGCTATGTCCCCTCATGCTAGCCATCACCATCTGAGGTAAAAGGCTCCCACTGTCCATCCTACCTAACTCTCTGATTATCTTATATGTCTCAATTAAGTCACCTCTCAACCTTCTCTCTAACAAAAACAGCCTCAAGTCCCTCAGCTTTTCATCATAAGACCTTCCCTCCATATCAGACAACATTCTAGTGAATCTCCTCTGAACCCTTTCCAAAGCTTCCACTTCCTTCCTATAATGCAATTACCAGAACTGTACGCAATACTCCAAGTGCAGCCAAGTTTTGTACACCTTGTGGCTCCGAAACTCAGTCCCTCGACCCATAAAAACTAATATGCCATATGCCTTCTTAACAACCCTATCATCCTGGGTGGAAACTTTCAGGGATTTATGTACCTGGACACAGAGATCTCTCTGCTCATCTACACTACCAAGAATCTTACCATTAGCCCAGTACTCTTGATTCCTGCTGCTCCTTCCAAAGTGAATCACCTCACAATTTCTGCATTAAACTCCATTTGCCACCTCTCAGCCCAGCTCTGCAATTTATCTATGTCCCTCTGTAACTTGCAACATCCTTCAGCACTATCCACAACTCCACCCACCTGATTGTCGTCTGCAAATTTACTAACCCATCCTTCTATGCCCTCATCTAGGACATTTATAAAAATGACAAATAGCAGTGACCCCAAAAGAGATCCTTGCGGTATGCCATTAGTAACTGAACTCAAGGATGAACATTTCCCATCAAACACCACCTTCTGTCTTCTTTAAGCTAGCCAATTTCTGATCCAAACCATTAAATCCCCCTCAATCCCATGCCTCTGTGTTTTGTGTGATTGCCTATAGTGGGGAACCTTATTACTGAAATCCATATACACCAGATCAACACTTTACCCTTGTCCATCTGTTTGGTCACCATCTCAAAAGAATCAATGAGGTTTGTGAGGCATGACCTACTCTTCACACAACTGTGTTGACTATCCCTAATCAACTTATTCTTCTGTAGATGATTATAAATCCTATCTCTTACAACCTTTTCCAACATGTTACCCACACCAAAGTAAGGGTCACTGGTTTATAATTACTAGGGTTGTCTCTACTCTCCTTGAACAAGGGGACAGCATTTGCTATTCTTCGGTTGTCTGGCACTACTCCTGTAGACAACTACGGCAAAGCCAAAGGCTATGCAATCTCTTCCCCTGGTTTCCCAGAGAATTCTAAGATAAATCCCATCTGGCCCAGGAGACATCTTTTTCCACACTTCTCAGAATTGCTAACAACTTCTCCTCGTCAACCTCAGTCCTGTCTGGTTTAGTAACCTGTATCTTAGTATTGTCCTCAACAACATTGTCTTTTTCCAGTGTGAATAATGGCAAAAAATATTCATTTAGTACTTTCCCTGTCTCTTCAGACTCCAAGCACAACTTCCCATTGCTATCCTTGATTGGCCTTAATCTTTCTCTAGTCATTCTTTTATTCCTGACATACCTATAGAAAGCTTTAGGGTTTTCCTTGATCCTACCTGCCAACGACTTCCCATGTCCCCTCCTGACTCTTCTTAGCTCTCTCTTTAGGTCTTTCCTGGCTAACGTGTAATTCTCAAGCGCCCTAACTGAGCCTTCATATCTCATCCCAACAAAAGCTTTCTTCTTCCTCTTGACAAGAAATTCAACTTCTTTAGTGAACCATGGATCTCTCACTTGACCACTTCCTCCCTGTCTGACAGGTGCATACTTATCAATGACACGCTATTCCTTGAATAAGCTCCACACTTCAATTGTGTCCATCCCCTGCAGTTTACTTCCTCATCCTATGTATCCTAAATCTTGCCTAATCACATCATAATTGCCTTTCCCCAGCAATAACTCTTACTCTGCGTAGATACCTATCCCGTTCCATCGCTAAAGTAAACATAACTGGATTGTGGTCACTATCACCAGTGCTCACCTACCTCCAAATCTTACACCTGGCCAGGTTCATTATCCAGTACCAAATCCAATGTGGCTTCACCTCTTGTTTGCTTGTCTACACACTGTGTCAGGAAGCCCTCCTGCCCACACTGGACAAAAACTGACTCATCTAAAATAGAACATAGAAAAGTACAGCACACAACAGGCCCTTTGGCCACAATGTTGTGCCGAGATTTAATCCTAATGTAAAATATAGTAACTTAACTTACACACCCCTCAACTCACTGCTATCCATGTGCATGCCCAGCAGTCGCTTAAATGTCCTCAATGACTCTGTTTCCACCATCACAGCTGGCAACGCATTCAATACATTCATAACTCTCTGCGTAAAGAACCTACCTCTAACATCACCTTCCTCCTAATATCTTCAAACTATGACTTCCCGTACCAGTCAATCCTGCCCTGAGGAAAAGTCTCTGGCTATTGACTCTATCTATTCCTCTCATTATTTTGTACACCTCGATCAGGTATCCTCTCTTCCTCCTCCTCTCTAGAGAGAAAAGTCCAAACTTGTTCAACCTTTCTTCATAAGGCAAGTGCTCCAGTCCAGGCAGCATCCTGGTGAGCCTTAATTGCATCCTCTCCAAAGCCTCTGTATTTTTCCTTTAGTAGGGCGACCAGAACTGGACACAATATTT
Organism: Hemiscyllium ocellatum; assembly: GCF_020745735.1. Lineage (NCBI taxonomy): Eukaryota > Metazoa > Chordata > Chondrichthyes > Orectolobiformes > Hemiscylliidae > Hemiscyllium > Hemiscyllium ocellatum. The sequence goes on along the minus strand of NC_083404.1, from coordinate 12,244,130 downwards.
CAAGTGTGGCCTCACCAGGGACTTGTAGAGCTCAGCAAAACCTCGCAGCTCTTAAACTTGATCCCCCTGTTAATGAAAGCCAAAACACCATATGCTTTCTTGACAACCCTGGCAGCATGGTGGCTCAGTGGTTAGCACTGCTGACTCACAGCAACAGGGTCCCAGGTTCAATTCCAGCCTTGGGTGACTGTCTGCGTGGGTTTCCTTCGGGTGCTCTGGTTTCCTCCCACAGTCCAAAGATGTGCAGGTCAGGTGAATTGGCCATGCTAAATTGCCCATGGCATTAGGTGCATTAGTCAGAGGGAAATGGGACTGGGTGGATTGCTGTTCGGTGGGTCAGTGTGGACAGAAGGGCCTGTTTCCACACTGTAGGGAATCTAATTTAATATATCCAGTTGGGTTGCAACTTTGAGGGATCTATGCACTTGCACACCTAGATCCCTCTGTTCCTCCACACTGCCAAGAATCCTGTCTTTAATCCTATATCCAGCATTCAGGTTTGACATTCCAAAATGCATCACTTCGCATTTATTCAGGTTGAACTCCATCTGCCATTTCTCAGCTCAGCTCTGCATCCTGTCAATGTCACACTGCAGCCTACAGTAGCCCTCTATGCTATCGACGACACCTCCAACCCTTGTGTCATCTGCAAATGTACTAATCCACCCCTCAACCTCCTCATCCAAGTCATTTATAAAAACTACAAAGGGCAGAGGCCCAAGAACAGAGCTCTGCGGAACCCCACTCAACACTGTCCTCCAGGCAGAATACTTTCCATAAAAGTACTGGAACTATAGTATTTCCTATCAATATTTGGGAAGTTAAAGTCCCCCATAATAATCACCCTGTTACTCTCACTCCTATCCAGAATTATCTTTGTTATCCTTTCTTCTATATCTCTAGAACTATTCGGAAGCCAATCGAAAACTCCCATCAGGGTGACCTCTCCTTTGCTGTTTCTAACTTCAGCCCATACTACCTCAGTAGATGAGTGCTCAAAGTTCTTTCTGCTACTGCAATACTGTCCTTAACTAACAATATGACACCTCTCCCTCTTTTCCCATGTTCTCTGTTCTTACTGAAACATCTCAATTCCAGAATCTGCAACAACCATTCCTGTCCCTGCTCTATCTACGTCTCTGAAATGGCCACAATATCGAAGTCCCAGGTATCAACCCATACTGTAAGTTCACCCACCTTACTCTAGATGCTCCTGGCGTTGAAGTCGACACACTTCAAACCACCTTCCTGCTTGCCGTGTAATTTGATTTCCTGGACGATCCTACCATGAGGGACCTTTTCAAATGCTTTAGTAAAGTCTGTGTTGCTAACATCCACTAGCTTACTCATCAATCATCTTCATAACTTCCTCAAAAAAACTCAATCAAGTTCATGAGACAAGATCACCTCTGCATAAAGCAACATTGACTATCCTTAATAAGTCTGTTCTCCAAATGCAAGTAAATCCTGTCCCTAAGAATCTTCTCCAGTAGTTTCCCTACAGCTGATGTAAGGCTCACCGACTTATAATTTCCTGGATTAAACCTGTTGCCTTTCTTGAACAAAGGAACAATAATGGCTATTCTCCAGTATTCTGGGAGCTCACCTGTAGCTAAAGAACAATCAAGTCTCTGTTAAGGCCCCAGCAATCTCTTCCCTTCCCTCTTTCAGTAACCTGGGATACGTTCCACCAGACCCTGTGGAGTTGTCTACCTTAATATTTTTCAATACATCCAACACTACCTCTTTCTTAATATCATTATGCCTTACAATATCTACAAACCTCTGTCTAAATTTCCCATCATCCATGTCTTTCTCCATGGTGAACACCGATTCTCATTAAGGACCTCACAGACTTCCTCTAGGTCCACATTTAAATTACTTCCTTTGTCTTTGCGTGGACTTACTCTTTTCCTAGTTACCCTCTTGCTTATAATATAATATAAAATGCTTTGGCATTCTCCTTAATCCTACTTGCTAAGCATATTTCATGGCTCCTTCTAGCCCATCTAATTTATTTTAAGTTAATTTCTGCTTCCTTTAGTTTCCTCAAGGGCCTTGTTTGATTTTAGTTTCCTAAATCTTCCTTTTTTGTTTTTAATTAAACTTACAACATCTCCCATCATCCAAAGTTCCCAAATCTTGTCATCCTTATCTTTCATCCTCACGGAAATATGCTGGCGCTGAACTCTAGTCAACTTTGTTTTTAAAAGGCTCCCATATGTCAGTTGTGGATTTATCTTCAAATAGCTGTTCCCAAGCTAATTTTTCCAGTTCTTATCTAATGCAGTTGTCATTAGCCTTCCCCCAGTTTAACACTTTCTCCCTATAGGGTAAATAGACAAGGTATTTTCCCTGGGCTGGGAGCATCCAAAACTAAATGGCATAATTTTAAGGTGAGAGGGGAAAGATATAAAAGAGCCTAAGTGGCCACTTTATCACGCAGAGGGTGGTGTGTATATGGAATGAGCTGCCAAAGGAAGTGGTGAAAGCTGGTACAATTACAACATTTAGATGGGTATATGAACAGGAAGGGTTTAGAAGGATATGAGGAGAAAGTGAGGACTGCAGATGCTGGAGATCAGAGCTGAAAGTGTGTTGCTGGAAAAGCGCAGCAGGTCAGGCAGCATCTCAAGGAGCAGGAGAATCGACGTTTCGGGCCTGAATAAGGGCTCATGCCCGAAACGTCGATTCTCCTGCTCTTTGGATGCTGCCTGACTTGCTGCGCTTTTCCAGCAACACATTTTCAGCTTTAGAAGGATATGGGCAAATGCTAGGATATGAGGTCAGCATGGACAAATTGGACCAAAGGGCCTGTTTCCATTGTCCCTATGACCAGTCTTAGCCTTTTCCATAATTATTTTAAAACTTCGAGGATTATGATCACTTTTCCTAAAATGCACCCCCATTGAAACTTCGATTACCTGGCCAGGTTCTTCTCCAGTACAGATTCTTCTCCAGTACTATCCATACTGGATAGTAATTGGACGTATTTTTAATTGTACAGAACAGTCCTGGGCAATTTTCTACTTTGTTGCCAGATGCAGCCATACTGGAGCAGCTTGGCCAGTGGCAATGCAAGTTCTAGAGCACAAAGCTTAATTATTATTGCCAGAATGTTATGAGCGCCCATAACCTTTGCAGTAATTTATTTGGTGTCGAGTGACATGTATTGAATTGGCTAAAATCTAGCATTTGTAATGCTGGGAGCCTCCAGAGGATGAGGCTGAAATGAATCATGCACTTGGCTCTTCTTGAGAAGATTGTTGCAAATGCTTTTGCCTTACTTTTTTAACCAGTGTGTTAGGCAACCCGATCATCGAAGTGAGGGGGATTTATCGAGCCGCCTTATTGTTTAATTGTCTACTGTCATTCATGACTGGATATGTCAGGACTGCAGAGGTTAGATCTAATGTGCTGGTTGTGCATTCACTTAGTCCTGTCCGTCTCTTGTTGACTATTCTGTTTGGCATAGAAGTTATCCTGTGTTGTAACTTCATGATGCCTTATTTTTAGGTATTGCCTAGTGCTGCTCCTGACATGCCCTCCAACATCCTTAATTGAACCTGAGTTTATCCCCTAATTTGTTGGTAATAGTAGACTGTGCAATATGCTAATCCATGGATTTATAGGTTGTTTTTGATGGTGCAGATGGTCCACAGCACCTCATGAATGCCCAGTCTTCAGTTGCTAGATCTGTTTGAAGACCGGGGAGTCCAAAACTAGAGGGCATAGGTTTAGGGTGAGAAGGGAAGAATATAAGAGGGACCTAAGGGGCAACTTTTTTGTGCAGAAGGTAGTGTGTATATGGAATGAGCTGCCAGAGGTAGTGGTAGAGGCTAGTGCAATTACAACATTTAAAAGGCATCTGAATGGGTTTATGAATAGGAAGGGTTTAGAGGGATATGGGCCAAAAGCTGGCAAATGGGACTAGATTAGTTTAGGATATGAGGTCGGCATGGATGGGTTGGATTGAAAAGTCTGTTTCCGTGCTGCACATCTCTATGATTATGACTATGACTCTAATTACTTTGCATCAGTCTTCATGGTACAGGATAATAATAACATTCCAAAAATATCAAGTGCCATAAAGGTGATGAAGAAATAGATACAAATATCACGAGGTAAACTAATGTGGCTATATGCCAGTATTTCCCTGGACTTGATGGATTACATCCTTTGATGTTTAAGGTTGTAGCTACAGAGGTGGTGGAGGTATTGGTAGTAATTTTCCAAGAATCTTTAAATTCTGGAAAAGTCCCAGAGCACCAGAAAACTGACAATGTAACACCTTTATTCAAAAAGGGAGAGAGGCAAAAATAGGTAAATATACACCATTAAGATTAACGTAGTTGGAAAAATGTTAGAGCCTGTTATAAAGGATTGAAAACCGAGCATTTAGTAATACACAATATTTAATCAAACAGAGTCAACATGGCTTCATGAAGGGGAAATTCGTGCCTGACAACCTTAAGATAATTAGTTGTTAATAATGAAGATAACAAGCAGGAGAAATAAAAAAAATCAATTGATGAAATATATTTGAATTCTAAAAGGTATTTGATAAGGCACTACACATAAAGCTATTGAATAAGAGCTCAGGGTATTGTGGTTTGTTTATTACTACGGAGAGAAGATTGGCTAATCAGTTGAAGAAAGAGAGTTTGGAGAAAGGGGTCATTTTCAAGATGTCAACCAGTGGAGTGCCACAGGGGTCAGTGCTGGGGCCACAATTATTTACAGATGGATATAGATATTTGAGTGAGAGGGCAAGAACTTGGCATATAGAATGTAATGTGGGAAAATACGCTGTTGTACACTTTGGCGGGAGCAATAGATGGGCTGAATATTATCTAAATGGAGAAGGATTGCAGAAAGATTTGGGATTCTTATGCATGAATCACAAAAAAGTAGCTTCCACAATCAACGGGTAAGAGGGAAGGTTAATGGAATGTTGTTTTTTATTCTGAAGGGAGGTTGAGTGTAAATGTAGGGAGGTTTTGCTAAAACTATACAAGCCTCTAGAAAGACCACAGCTGAAACACTGTGAATAGTTTTGGGACCCTTACCTAAGGTAAGAAATATTGTCATTGGAGGCAGTTCAGAAAAGTTCACTTGGCTGATGCCAGCAATGGAAGGATTGTCTTATGAAGAAAGGTTGAGGGAGTTAAATTTTTATGCAGCAAAGGAATCAGTTGTGATAAAGCAGGAAAATGGAGTTGACAATTATCACATCAGCCATGATCTTGTTGAATCACTTGATGGGCTGATTGGCCTACTGTTATCTCTTGTATAGAATTGTAGTATCCCTGCAGTGTGGAAGCAGGCTTGGTCCATCAAATCCACACTGACCCTCTGAAGAGTAGCTTACCCAGACCCCTTCGACCACTATAATCGTGCATTTCCCCTGGCTAATCCACCCAGCCCACACATCCCTGGACACTATGGGCAACTTAGCATGGACAATCCACCTAACCTGCGCATCTTTGGACTGTGGGAGGAAATCAGAACACCAGGAGGAAATCCACACAGACACAGGGAGAATGTGCAAATTCCACATAAACAGTCACCTGAGAGTGGAATCGAATCTGGGTCACTGGTGATATAAAGCAGAAGTGTTAATCACTGAGACATTGTGCCACCCTACTGTTGCTTCAGCATTGTAGAGTAACAGCTATATCCTTCAGGACTTGACCAGCTCTGTCGGTAGTGGTGCTACTCTTGGTAATGGTCATTGAAGTCCCCACCCAGAATAAATTTTGCAGCCTTGCCACTTTCAATGCTGTCTTGACATGGTGTTCAACATGGAAGAATACTGATTGAGGAGGGGGTTCAAGTAGGTAGTAATCAGCAGGAGATTTCCAATGCACTATCCCAGTGAGTTGTAATACTAACTTCCAAATTTTGTAACATCTGTAAATTCTGAAATTGTGCCCTGCGCTTCCAAGTGCAAATCATTGATGTGCATCAAGAACAGCAGTGTTCCTCACACTGAACCTTGAAAATCTACTGCTACGTTTGTAATGGCCTTTCTTCCCATTCCCACACTGACACCTCTAGATTCCCCCAATAATGCATTCATGGATACTTTGTCTTTCTCCCTTTTTCTTCCCCCTTTCCCCATTCTTTTCCTTTTCTCCGATAGCTTTGGAAAGGTGATAGTGAGTGGCCTTCTAGGTGAACTGCTGTAGTCCATGTTGTGTAGGTACACCCACAATGCTATTAAGGAGGGAGTTGCAAGTATTTGACTCAGCGACAGTGAAGGAATGACAATATATTTCCAAGCTATGATGGTATGTGCCTTGGAGGAAAATTTGCAAGCTTTCCTTTGCTCCCCTTGTCCTTCTAGGTGTTAGAGGTCATGGGTGTGGAAGATGCTGTTAAAGGTCCTACTTAAGTTATTGTAATGCATCATAGATGGCACACTCTGTTGCCACTGTCCACAAGGACAGTACTATGTCGTACATAGGTTGATTCCACGTCACCACCAGGTCTTGATGATAGATGTTCATCAATACTGATGCTGTTGACAGTCAAGTTATAACTCATGGAACCAAAGGAAAAGGAAATGGAGGAAGCTTTGTAGTCATTAGTGTAGAGATTTTTGTTTTTCCTAATGTGCAGGGCTCAATTTCAAAATTTGCAGATAATATGAAACTGCAAAGCATTGTGAACCGTTAGGAAGATAGAGCTTCAAAAGAAACTGAGATAATTTGGTGGAATGGCAAACAAGTGGCCGATGAAATTTCATTCAGAGAAGTGTGAAGTGATTTGTTTTAGGTGCACGGATACAGAGAGACAAAACTGTAAGAAGACTACAATTCTAAAGGGGTTATAAGTGGAGAGATCTGGGTGTTGACGTAACGGTCTGTCATAACTGTTATAAATTTTGAAAACTTTTTTAAAGGTTACATTTTGAAAAATGGAATCTAATGAGGTCAGACCATATCACTGCATCTCCCAGGAAGACAAAAGGACATTCCCAGTTCTGAAAGGTACATTGGAACTTAGTGGGTTTTTCACAAGTATAAACAGATATTATTGACTTTGATAGGTTTCTCCCCGGAGAAAAGACATTAATTGATGAAAAAATCTTTAAAGTATGGAAATCCACTACAGAAGGTGGGAGAAGGATTCAGACAATAATAAAAATTATCATGATATCTTATTTGGAAGATGACTTGGCATTTTGTCTGGGCCATGTGAAATCATGAGTATCGTTGCTTCCTGCTAAATATAGCTAACAATGGCAAACTGTATACATCAGACAGATTTTCTACACAGGGGAAAGTGACGACTGCAGATGCTGGAGATCAGAGGCAAGAGCGTGGTGCTGGAAAGGCACAGCAGGTCAGGCAGCATCCGAGGAGCAGGAGAATTGACGTTTCAGGCATAAGCCCTTCATCAGGAATGAGGCTTGTGGGCCAGGGGTTGAGAGATAAATAGGAAGGGGGTGTGGGCGGGGTGGAAGATAGCTGAGAATGCAATAAGAGCGATAGATGTGATCTATATGGACTTCAGTAAGGCGTTCAACAAGGTTCCCCATGGGTGATTGGTTAGCAAGGTTAGATCTCACAGAATGCAGGGACAACTAGCCATTTGGATACAGAACTAGCTCAAAGGTAGAAGACAGGGTGGTGGTGGTGGATTGTTTTTCAGACTGGAGGCCTGTAACCATTGGAGTGCCACAAGGATCGGTGCTGGGTCCTCTACTTTTTGTCATTTATATAAATGATTTGGATGCGAGCATAAGAGTACAGTTAGTAAGTTTGCAGATGACACCAAATTTGAAGGTGCTGTAGACAGCGAAGAGGGTTACATCAGATTACAACAGGACCTTGACCAGATGGGCTGAAGAAGGGCTCATGCCCGAAACGTCGATTCTCCTGCTCCTTGGATGCTGCCTGACCTGTTGCGCTTTTCCAGCAACAATTTTCAGCTCTGATCTCCAGCATCTGCAGTCCTCACTTTCTCCTTGACCATATGGGCCAATGGGCTGAGAAGTGGCAGATGGAGTTTAATTCAGATAAGTGCGAGGTGCTGCATTTTGGGAAAGCAAATCTTAGCAGGACTTATGCAGTTAATGGTAAGGTCCTCGGGAGTGTTGCTGAACAAAGAGACCTTGGAGTGCAGGTTCATAGCTCCTTGAAAGTGGAGTCGCAGGTAGTTAGAATAGTGAAGAAGGTGTTTGGTATGCTTTCCTTTACTGGTCAGAATATTGAGTACAGGAGTTGGGAGGCCATGTTGCGGCTGTACAGGACATTGGTTAGGCCGCTTTTAGAATAGTGCGTGCAATTCTGGTCTCCTTCCTAACGGAAAGACGTTGTGAAGCTTGGAAGGGTTCAGAAAAGATTTACAAGGATGTTGCCACGTTTGGAGGATTTGAGCTACAGGGAGAGGCTGAACAGGCTGGGGCTGTTTTCCCTGGAGCGTCGGATGCTGAGGGATGACCTTATAGAGGTTTACAAAATTATGAGGGGCATGGATAGGATAAATAGACAAAGTCTTTTCACTAGGGCCAGGGAGTCCAGAACTAGAGGGCTTAGGTTTAGGATGAGAGGGGAAAGATATAAAAGAGACCTAAGGTGCAACTTTTTCACACAGAGGGTGGTACGTGTATGGAATGAGCTGCCAGAGGAAGTGGTGGAGGCTGGTACAATTGCATCATTTAAGAGGCATTTGGATGGGTATATGAATAGGAAGGGTTTGAAGGGATATGGGCCGGGTGCTGGCAGGTGGGACTAGATTGGGTTGGGATACCTGGTCGGCATGGACGGGTTGGTCCGCAGGCTCTGTTTCCATGCTGTCCATCTCTATGACTCTATGACTCCATAAGTAGATGAAAGTGGGAGAAAAAGTGATAGATTGGAGAGGAGGCTAGAGCGAATAGATGGGAAAGGCGATGGACAGATCAAGAGGATGGTGCCGAGTTGGAGGCTTGGGACTGGGATAATGTGGAGAGAGGGGAAATGAGGAAACTGGTGAAATCCACATTATTCCTGTGTGGTTGTATGTCCCAAGGCAGAAGATGAGGCATTCTTCCTCCAGATGTCGGGTGTTTAGGATTTGGCATTGGAAGAGGCCCAGGACCTGCATATGCTTAGTGGAATGGGAGGGGGAGTTGAAGTGTTTACACAGCCTGTTTCCATCAGAGAAAGAGGAGATCAACAAAAGAAAATTGGTCTGTTGTAGTCATTTGGGTAGCTAAAATGTCTTCCTGTAGCCCTTTGAAAAAGAAACAAGGACTTTCTGTCACCCTTACCTTGTTCATCTTCAGCTTTACTTGTGAAGCTAAACTCTGGTAGATTGACTGAAGGCACCATTGCTACTTCTGAAAACTCTCTGCACTTTTAAAGCTTTGACATCAGGCAGTGAAACAACTAGACTGTGAAACAACAACAGGTCTACATTGCAAAAGCAGCTGAGTTTGATTCACTTTATAATTAATGTGAATATCTTCATTTCTATTTATTCTGTGTGTGCATGATAGTGTGAATGAGAGAGTTAGATGTCGTTTTATTTTAGTAACCACCAGGGTAAGGTATGAAAAATACACTAATCTTTTTCCTTTTAAAATATAAAAAAATTGCTACTGGGTTACTTAAAATGGATTAAATATGGGCTAAGTGCTGGCAAATGGGACTTGCTTAGATTAGGATATCTGGTCAGCATGGATGAGTTGGATCAAAGGTTCTGTTCCCGTGCTATATATCTCTATGACTATATAAGTACAAGCACCCACATAAAGACATTGATCGTGAGTAACTTTAAATTAGAGACACTTTTTGACTGTCAATGACAATACCTATGTGCATTAATAATGGGCAATGGCAGGTTAGGTTGAAAGTGTGTTTAATGAAATATGCATGATCAAGACTTTATTAATAGGACATAGAGGAGGGAGGTTGTATAAAACACTAGTTCAGTTTCAACTTGAATTTCACATCCAGTTCTGGGCATCATGCTTTAAGAAAAGTGTGAAAGCATTTGAGGGAAGAATGATTCTGGGGATGGAGAACTTCAGTTATGTGGAGAAATTGGGATCTTTTCCCCTTGGAGAAAAGAAGATTAATTGGTGATTTGATAGAATTATTCATAGTCATAGGGTTGTGGAATAGAGGTGACATGAAAAAAAGCTACTTCCACTGTTGGAAGAGTCAAAGCCAAAAGGACACAGATTCAATATAAGTTAAAAAAAGAAGCAGAGGAGACATGAGAAACCTTTTGTGTAACAACTGGGTTAAAATCAGAATGTGCTGCCAGGGCGAGTGGTGGAGACAGTTTCAGTCAGAGCATTAATGAGGGAATTGGATTATTATCTGAAAAGGAAGAATGTGAAGGTGAATTGTTCATTAGGAGAGTCAGCCTGTAATTGTGCAAATGTTTAGGTTATTTCTTGTTGGGGATGGCTATTGCCTGATCATTGTGCAGTGCAGATGTTGCTGGCCACTTATTAACCCTAGCTTGAATGTGCTCAGTTCCTGGTACATGTGGACATGTACTGCTTCATTGTCTGAGGAATTGTGAATGGGTGTGAACACTGTGCAGATATCAGTGAACATTCCAATTCTGACTTTTCAATGCAGTGTCAGTAATTGTTGAAGCATCTGAGGGTGGATTTACCAAGGCCACTCCCTTCATCTCACACAGTAAGGTTCTGTGGCTGGAGTGATTGATCTCCACAACCACCTTCCTTTGTGCTGAGTATATCATTAGTCCGTTGAGTGTCCCCATTCCTTCTGATCTAAATTCCCAATGAAATGAAATGCTGCTTGATGTAAAGGGCAGTTAATTTTACCTCATCTCTAGAATTCAGCTATTTAATTCTTGATTGATTCAATGCTGGAATGTAGATTGGAGCTGAATGAACCCAGCCAAACTTAAACTAAACATGTTGTCAGATAGGTGCCAGTATGAAAGCTGTACTGGAGCATTTTGACCAAAGAAACAGCTGATTCTGGAGTAGAAGTCTTCAACATTACAGTCAAGATGTGGTGGGGGCTTTGTTCTTTAATGTATCAAGTATGGAATCATGATGTCATTTGGAACAAATCTGATTGGCATTAATATGCTTAATTGTATGTATCTCAGGAGAAAGTTAGGATGGGTTATCCACTTAACATTTCTGGCTGAAGATAGTTGCAAACCCTTCAACATGTCTTTCGTGTACAAATTCTTGGTTGTGCCACCATTGAGAGTGAAGAGTTTCTTAGTAGCTCCACCTCCTGATAGTTCTTTAGTTGTCCACCGCCATTCACACTAAATTAAAACAAAAAGCTGTGATGCTGGAAATCTAAAACAAATAAAATCAGAAATTGCTGGAGAAAACAGAGTTAACGTTTTGAGTCCAGTGACCTTTCTTGAGCAATCATCCTAACTGCCTATTCTGTATGTCAGGGAGTTGGTCCTGAGGGAGCAGGCCATTTCTCTGCTGGACATCCTACAGGTAATGCAAAACCAAGAGAAAGAAGGTATAGCTGCCAGTGGCTGGAAGTGGGCTGCAAAAAATGAAACTGACCCTAGATTACTGTGAGAGTTGTAGTGGAATAAAGAATGTTACTAACACAGTAGCTGGCTCATAGATGTCTAGGCATCCCCACAAGGTGTTTTCTTGCAAGGGACAGGATTCTTTACTCAAAGCAGATAAGGAACCGGATGTCAGACATCCCTCCAACTGTATAGGCTCTTTCTGCCCCAGTGTGGACTTTTTTTTCTGGAACAAGATGAAATCAATGGCACATCTGTTTGTGCTGGTGCAGGTAGTCAAAAATGGTGAGGTGACCCATGTGAGTGAGTAAGCGTTACAGAGTCCGTACAGGGTGAATGGGAGGTATATGAGAGCAAATAAGAGATGTTGATGGGATAAGTGAGAGTGACGGATAATGAGCCTTGGTGGGAGTTGGGTGCATTAGCAGGAAGAGAATGAATGTGAGGTAACAGGAAGAGTTGTATGGCACTTACCCTGGCAGAATTGATCTTCTTGCCACACTGCTGGCCTTGCACTGTGGAAACCATACTGACCTGAGTAACAACCTCTGTCCACGCTGCTGGTGTTGTGGCCACCTCCTCTGGCCCTCTGGAAAGAGAACATCCCCTCCCTCCCCTACTGATTCTCTGAGAAAAGAATGCCCCTTCCCTGGACTACCCTGCCACTGGGCAATTCAGGACCCTGTCAGTGAATCAGTGCACCATCTTCCCCTTTTCCGATATCATTCTGTTGATAACCTGTCATATAGCAGAGCAGTTGTGGAATGCCAGTGCTTGTCTGGGTGGTCAGCAGTCCAGGATGGTGCTCCTTCTGTAGCCGTTGCTTAAATGGCAAATTGTTCCGAGCATGTAGCAAGGTAAAGACAGAATCAGAGGAAAAGGATGCCATAGGGGTAGGTTAGGTAGGTAGTGAGGTGGGTTTGGTTACAAAAAAAAGGATGAGGCACCTTGCTAGGCCTCATGGTGAAAAACCCTCCAAAAACTCAATGCAATCAAAACAACATTCCATTCATTCAAGGGTACAGAGTTTCTAGTATGATCTAAAAATAATGGCTTAGGTGTTAAATATTTGACGAAATTTCTGCTCATCCAGTATTTGATCTTGGGCAAATAAACTCGTAATGTGAAGACAAAGGAGGTATCAAAGGAAATGTTGGTCAGGTAGAACACGGTGTTGGCAGTATACATTTGGAATTAGACATTTTTGTTTTTGAATGGCTACTGAGGGACACCATCTACATATAAATCATATTACATTGCAAACCACAACCAAGATAACTAACTAAAATAAAATTCCTTCTCTTATATTTCAAAGAGTGAAGAAATTTCAAATGAAGAGGAGGAAACCGATATCAACAAATCTGAAATCAGCTTGGTGTTTGAGATTGCTTTGAAGCACAACTTGCCTGTCAATTTTGAGGTAGGTGTTTACATCTAGCAATAAGGAAAATTATAATTGATTTTATAGCCTTCACACACCTTAAATGAAGAGTACATTTGATAGGTTTCAGAGGAACTGGGTGCATATGTGAAAATCTCTTCATGTTCTTACAAATCAATGTAGCGAGCAATTCTCTATTCTGCAAAATCTGTGCAACTGTACCACTTCCATTTTCTATTGGTGATGGTTATTGGCATGACACATTACATGTTTCATTGCCAAGGTACAAGTCAAAATTTCCAGTTTGTAATTGAACATAGATTTGGCTAACCAGAATTTTATCATAAACCATTTATCATGCCATTCAATTACAATGGGCTGGACATTATAGAGTGCAGGTGACTGAACATCTTGAAAATTTTAAACTGATCAGAGAGAAAACCAGCATGGCATTGTAAAAGATAGAACCTAATTAAATGTTTTGAAAAGGAATTTTACGTTAAGCAGGGTTTGTCAAGGTTAAAAAGAATAATTGATGTAGGGGACTTTCCTGTCAGGGGCACAGACAGGACATTCTGTGGCTGTAATTGAGAAATCAGGAAGATATGTTGCCTCTCTGGTGTCAGGGTCAAGGATGTCTCAGAGTGATTGCAGCATATTATCAAAGAGGAAAGTGAGAAACCGGAAATTGTAGCACACATTAGTAACAACAACATAATGAGGAAAGGGTTGAGGCTCTGCAGAGGGAATGTAGGAAGTTAGATAGGAGGTTAAAAAGCAAAACCTCAAAGGTAATAATCTCTGTGCCACATGCTAGTGAAAGTAAGAATGAGAAGATGGAGTACATAAATCGGTGAGTAAAAAGTGGAATCTGCAGATGCTGGAGATCAGAGCTGAAAATGTGTTCCTGGTTAAAGCACAGCAGGTCAGGAAGCCTCCAAGGAATAGGAAATTCGGCGTTTCGGGCCAGAGCTCTTCATCAGGAATGAGGAGAGTGTGCCAGGCAGGCTAAGATAAAAGGTAGGGAGGAGGGACTTGGGGGAGGGGCGATGGAGATGTGATAGGTGGAAGGAGGTCAAGGTGAGGGGGATAGGCCGGAGTGGGGTGGGGGCGGAGAGGTCAGGAAGAAGATTGCAGTTTAGGAGGGCGGTGCTGAGTTCGAGGGAATCGACTGAGACAAGGTGGGGGGAGGGGAAATGAGGAAACTGGAGAAATCTGAGTTCATCCCTTGTGGTTGGAGGGTTCCCAGGCGGAAGATGAGGCGCTCTTCCTCCAACCGTCGTGTTGTTCTGTTCTGGCGATGGAGGAATCCAAGGACCTGCATGTCCTCGGTGGAGTGGGAGGGGGAGTTAAAGTGTTGAGCCACGGGGTGGTTGGGTTGGTTGGTCCGGGCGTCCCAGAGGTGTTCCCTGAAGCGTTCTGCAAGTAGGCGGCCTGTCTCCCCAATATAGAGGAGGCCGCATCGGGTGCAGCGGATGCAATAGATGATGTGTGTGGAGGTGCAGGTGAATTTGAGGCGGATATGGAAGGATCCCTTGGGGCCTTGGAGAGAAGTAAGGGAGGAGGTGTGGGCGCAAGTTTTACATTTCCTGCGGTTGCAGGGGAAAGTGCCGGGAGTGGAGGTTGGGTTGGTGGGGGGTGTGGACCTGACGAGGGAGTCACGAAGGGAGTGGTCTTTGCGGAACGCTGATAGGGAAGGGGAGGGAAATATATCCCTAGTGGTGGGGTCCGTTTGGAGGTGGCAGAAATGACGGCGGATGATACGCTGTATATGGAGGTTGGTGGGGTGGTAGGTGAGAACCAGTGGGGTTCTATCTTGGTGGCGGTTGGAGGGGCGGGGCTCAAGGGCGGAGGAGCGGGAAGTGGAGGAGATGCGGTGGAGGGCATCGTCGATCACATCTGGGAGGAATCTGCGGTCCTTGAAGAAGGAGGCCATCTGGGCTGTACGGTAATGGAACTGGTCCTCCTGGGAGCAGATGCGGCGGAGACGAAGGAATTGGGAATATGGGATGGCGTTTTTACAGGGGGCAGGGTGGGAGGAGGTGTAGTCCAGGTAGCTGTGGGAGTCAGTCGGTTTATAGTAGATGTCTGTGTTGAGTCGGTCGCCCGAGATAGAAATGGAAAGGTCTAGCAAGGGGAGGGAGGAGTCTGAGACAGTCCAGGTGAATTTGAGGTCGGGATGGAAGGTGTTGGTAAAGTTGATGAACTGTTCAACCTCCTCGTGTGAGCATGAGGCAGCGCCGATACAGTCATCGATGTAGCGGAGGAAAAGGTGGGGGGTGGTGCCAGTGTAGTTGCGTAAGATGGACTGTTCCACATATCCTACGAAGAGACAGGCATAGCTGGGGCCCATGCGGGTGCCCATGGCAACTCCTTTAGTTTGGAGGAAGTGGGAGGATTGAAAAGAAGTTGTTCAGGGTGAGGACCAGTTCAGTCAGTCGAAGGAGGGTGTCGGTGGAAGGGTACTGGTTGGTGCGGCGGGAAAGGAAGAAGTGGAGGGCTTTGAGTCCTTCGTGATGGGGGATGGAGGTGTACAGGGACTGGATATCCATGGTGAAGATAAGGCGTTGGGGACCGGGAAGCGAAAATCATGGAGGAGGTGGAGGGCGTGGGTGGTGTCCTGAACGTAGGTGGGGAGTTCTTCGACTAAAGGGGACAGAACCGTGTCGAGGTACATGGAGATGAGTTCGGTGAGGCAGGAGCAGGCTGAGACAATGGGTCGGCCGGAGCAGTCAGGTTTGTGGATTTTGGGCAGTAGGTAGAAATGGGCGGTGCGGGGTTGTGGGACTATGAGGTTGGAGGCGGTGGATGGGAGATCCCCTGAGGTGATGAGGTTATGGATGGTCTGGGAGATGATGGGTTGGTGGTGGGAAATGGGGTCATGGTCAAGGGGGCAATAAGAGGAGGTGTCCGCGAGCTGGCGTTTGGCCTCAGCGGTATAAAGGTCAGTGCGCCAAACTACTACTGCGCCTCCCTTGTCTGCCGGTTTGATGGTGAGGTTGGGGTTGGAGCGGAGGGAGTGGAGGGCTGCACGTTCTGAGGGTGAGAGGTTGGAGTGGGTGAGAGGGGTGGACAGGTTGAGTCGGTTAATGTCGCGGCGGCAGTTGAATAAATAAATCGGTGGCTGAGTAGATAGGGACAGGGTTGGATAGGCACATGCAAGTTAGTACAATGAAGGGTATGTAGGTTAGTCTGATCTTAGAGTAGGATAAAAGGCCAGCACAGCATCGAGGACCGAAGGGCCTGGACTGTTCTATGTTCTATGGTGCAATGGGCAACAATTCAGATTTTTGGATCATTGGGATCTCTGTTGAGAAAGAGACCTGTTCAAAAGGATCAGGTTTCACATGAACTGAGGACAGACCAATATCCTAGCTAGTTCTAGATTTACTACTTCTATTTGAGAGCTTTTAACCTAGTAGGGAAGCCAGGTGGAGGATCCTAAGTATTAGTGAGAACAGAAAGACAGGTGAGAATGGTTCTGAAGTTAAAGATAGCAAATTAAGTAGAAAAGGCAAGCAAGAGCAAGTCAGAGAATGAAATAACTTTGATGAATTAAGCTACATTTGTTTTAACACAAGGGGTCTTATAGGTAAGACAGATGAACTCAGGGCATAGATGGGAACATGGGACTGAGACATCATAACTATTACAGGAACATGGCTGAGGGAGAGACAGGACTGGCAGCTCATTGTTCTGGGGTTTAGATGCTGAGCTGGAAATGTTTTCAGACGTTTCGTCACCATACTAGATAACATCATCAGTGAGCCTCCGGATGAAGCACTGGTGGAATGGTCCATTTTCTATTTATGTGTTTGGGTTTCCTTGAGTTGGTAATGTAATTTCCCGATGTCTTTTCCTGTGATAACGCCATTTCCTGTGGTGGTGTTATTTCCTGTTCTTTTTCTCGGATGTGGTAAATGGGATCCAAGTAAATGTGTTTGTTGATAGAGTTCCAGTTGGAATGTCATGCTTCTAGGAATCTAGGTTTAGATGCTATATTAAGGGTAGAAAGGAGGGGGAGTGGCGTCTTTAATTAGACAAAATATTACTGCTGTACTTAGAGAGGATATTTCTAAGGGATCGTCCAATGAAGCTATATAGATGGAACTCAGTAATAAGAAGGGCATGATCACCTTGATGGGATTGTACTTTAGGCTAGGTAAAAACAATGACTGTAGATGCTGGAAACCAGATTCTGGATTAGTGGTGCTGGAAGAGCACAGCAGTTCAGGCAGCATCCGAGGAGCAGGAAAATCGACATTTCGGGCAAAAGCCCTTCATCAGGAATAGGCTCCCCAGTGGTCAGCTGGAAACTGAGGAGCAAATATGCAGACAGATCTCAGATGTGTGTAAGAACAGTAAAGTTGTGACAGTAGGGAATTTTAACTTTCCAAACACAGACTGGGACTGCCATAGTGTTAAGGGCTTGGATGGTGAGGAATTTGTTAAATGTTTTCAAGAAAATTTTCCTTATCCTTATGTAGCTATAGCTAGGAGAGGAGGAACAAAACTCTAGCTTCTCTTGAGAAATAAAGCAGACCAACTGACTGAAGTGGACGAGCACTTTAGGACCAGTGATCATAATTTTATTAGTTTTAAGATAGTTGTGGAAAACATTAGCCATTTTATAAAAGTTAAAGTTCTTACTTGGAGTAAGGCAATTTTTGTCGGCAGTTTATGAGACGGGAACTTTCAGAAGTTGATTGGAGTGGACTGTTTGCAGGTAAAAGGGCAACTGCCAAGTGGGAAGCTTTCAAAAGTAAAATGACTGGAGTTCAGAGGTATTATGTTCCTGTTAGTGAATGATAAGGCTGATGAAAGTAGGGAACAATAGATGAATAAAGATTTTGAGATTCTGGTCAAGAATAAGGAGACATATGTTAGGTATAGACAACTCGGATCAGTCAATCTCTTGAAGAGAGTAAGGGGTGTAGGGCAGTTCTTAAGAAGGGGGCAAAAGGGGGATATGAGATAGTGTTAGCAGATAAGGATAATCCAAAAAGATTCTAAAAGTATATTAATAGCAAAGGAGCAACTAGGGAGACAATAGGGCCCATAAAAAATATCAATGAACAGAGAGACCTAGATGTGTATGTGCACAGATCATTGAAGGTTGCAGGATAGGTGGAGAGAGCAGTAAGTAAGGTATACAGTGTCCTTTGCTCTATTAATTGGTATCTCGATTAACTATCTGGGGTGATATTGAACTTACTATAAGACACTTGTTAGACCACAGTTGTGGCAGTCACGTAGGAAAGAAGTTAATACATTGGAGAGAGTGCAGAAGCAACTTACAAGAATTCTTCCAGGTATCAGAAACTGAAGTTATGAGGATAGATTGGTGAAGTTGGGACTTTTCTCTCAGGAGAGAAGGAGGCTGAGAAGAGACTTGATAGAGGTTTTCAAAATCATTAGTGGGTGAGATGGATTTAATAAGGAGAAGCTGTTCCCACTTGTAAAAGGAACAAGAACACGAGGGCGTAGATTTAAAGTGCTGTGCAATAGAAGCATGGGTGATATGAGAAACAAGTTATTCAGTATGGATTTCAATATGGTGTTTGACACGGTTCTTCATGCTAGACTGGTTAGCAAGGTCAGACCTCATGGAATACAGGGAGAACTAGCCATTTGGATACACAACTGGCTCCAAGGTAGAAGATAGAGAGTGGTGGTGAAGGGTTGTTTTTCAGACTGGAGGCCTGTGACCAGTGGAGTGCCATAAGGATCGGTGCTGGGTAAATGACTTTTCATCATTTACATAAGTGATTTGGATGTGAGCATAAGAGGTATAGTTAGTAAGTTTGCAGATGACACCAAAATTGGAGGTGTAGTGGACAGTGAAGAAGGTTACCTCAGAGAACAATGGTACCTTGATCAGATGGGCCAGTGGTGGAGGTGTGGCAGATGGAGCTTGATTTAGATAAATGTGAAGTGCTGCATTTTGGAAAGGCAAATCAGGGCAGGACTTAACTGTAAAGTCCTGAAGAGTTTTACTGAACAAAAAGACCTTGGAGTGTGGGTTCGTAGTTCCTGGAAGATAGAGTTGCAGGTAGATAGGATATTGAAGAAGGTATTTGATATGCTTTCCTTTATTGGTCAGAACATTGAGAATAGGAGTTGGGAGGTCATGTTGCGCTATACAGGACATTGGTTGGGCCACTTTTGGAATATTATGTGCAAATCTGGTCTCCCTCCGATAGGAAGGATGTTGTGAAACTTGAAAGGGTTCAGAAAAGACTTACAAGGATGTTGCCAGGGTTGGAGGATTTGAGCTATAGGGAGAGGTTGAATAGGGCAGGGCTGTTTTCCCTGGAGCATCGGAGGCTGAGGGGTGACCTTATAGAGGTTTATAAAATCATGAGGGGCATGGATAAGATAAATAGACAAAGTCTTTTCCCTGGGTATGGGGAGTCCAGAACTAGAGGGCATAGGTTTAGGGTGAGAGGGGAAAGATATAAGAGACCTAAGGGCAACTTTTTTGCACAGAGTGCATGTATGGAATGAGCTGCTAGAGGAAGCGGTGGAGGCTGGTACAATTACAGCATTTAAAAGGCATCTGGATGGGTATATGAATAGGAAGGGTTTAGAGGGACATGGGCCAACTGCTGGCAAATGGGACTAGATTAATTTAGGATGTTTGGTCGGCATGGACTAGTTGGACCAAAGGGTCGATTTCTGTGCTGTACATCTCTATGACTCTGACACAGCAAATAGTTTGGTTATGGTATGCATTGCCTGGAAATGCATTGGAGGCAAGTTCAATTTGAGGCCTTCAACAGAGCATTATAGTGTGCAAGGATATGGGAGAAGGCAGGTATGGGCAATGATGCTCATTTGAAGAGCCAGTGTAGGCATGGTCAGCCAAAAGGCTTACTTCTGTGTTGCAGTAACTCTGTGATTATGCGATATTAGATTAATACTCTTAAAACCTTTGCTTTTTCTCTTATCTTTTTTGAGTGACATGATTAGATTTTGAATTGAAAAAATTAGTTTGCACCTCAGAAAGACTTCGGAAAATTGTATTTGGCTATTTGCAATGTTTTCACATTGTTCTAAGATAATTAAAATCCTGAAATGGAAACCATCTGGTCTTGTGAATTTGTCACTCTTTTAATCACTATTTTGATCAACACAAGTAGTTATATTGGATCCAAATGATCTCCTCAAATATTTTCCTTTTACTAATATGGAGTCAACGAGCTTACAATCTTGAATCATCTTGTCTTTTTTCAAGGTTGGAACTATTTTAGCCTCAGTCAAGTCTAAGAGAGCAGTCGTAGAATCTAGCAAGTTAATAATCATATGCAAAAGTTTCCCACATATCATCAGTCCCATCACCCTGAAGATACTTGGGTGGATATCATCCAAATCGATTACATTGTCTACTTTAAAGTTCCTAATGATAAAATAATAAGTTAACCTATTTTATTCTTAACAGTTTCACTATAAGCAACATTGTAATGTTTTGGATGTAAATTTGCTCGCTGAGCGGGAAGGTCCGTTTTCAGACGTTTTGTCACCATATTCGGCAACATCATCAGAGAGCCTCTGGTGAAGCATTGGTAGTATGGCCCCCTTTTTATTGTAAAGTTCTAACAATGGTGTATCATCTTCAAAAGTGAAATTAGTTGCAAAATACTCATTTAATATTTCTGGAATGCTTTGAGTCCTTTGTAAGTTGGCTTTGAACATTCTTCAGTGGCCCAATATAATCTTGATCTTTCTCTGACTCTTCATAAACTGAGAAAGCATGTCCCATAAATGTGATAATAGCCAGGTCTTTTTATTGGATTCAACTAATGGATGTTTAGTTTTGTTGCATTATTTTACAATGTGGTTGGACTCTCCACACCCCAGCATAAATGCCTGGGCTGAGACCACGTCTGATTGCCAGGCCCTCTCCACTTTCATTTCTTGACTGACAAGCTTTTAGTTATTATTCGGTGAGACTGCCACCCCTTTTCAGGATTTGTCTTGCCTCCAAGAGCTGCCAAACAGTGGGGTGCTGTCATTCCTACAGTACCAAGTGTTACTCACTGGGTACTTAGAATATTCAGTATATTCAGGCAAAGTCAGTGTTTTTGTTGAAAGTGAGATCGTATTTAACCAATTTATTGGAATTCTTTGAGGAAGTAATATCTCTGTGGATAAAGGGGAACCACTGGATATGTTGTGTTTAGATTTCTAGAAGGTATTTGATATAATACCACTTTTTTTTATTTATTCATAGATGAGGGCATTGGTAGCTAGGCCAGCATTTATTGCCCATTTTTAATTGCCCATAATTAATAGTCAACCACATTGCTGTGGTCTGGAGTCACATGTAGGCCAGACCAGCCAAGGATGGCAGATTTCCTTCCCTAAAGGACAGTAGTGAAGCAAATGGGTTTTGTCAAAGGCTACTGCTGCAAGTAGAAGCTCACAATGTAGCGGGTAACGTATTAGCATGGAAAATAATTGGCTAGCTGGTGGGAACTGATTTCTTGCTAGCAGTCGTTTGCTCAACCTCCTACAATTTATCTATGTAGTGATCATAATGAGCTCAACCAGGCGAACCTCATAGAATATGGATTCCCTGATTGGGGTTGTTAATCTGTTACAATCAGGGAGCCCTGGCTGACAGATAAGAATAAGACTGTCAGACTCTTACAGCTCTGCGAGCTGAATCAGTGTCAAGGACTCTCCACATACAAATAAAGGGTGTCTTGGTGAAGGGGTACTGGCCTCTGTGGAGTTATTTCAATGGTGAGAGAAAAACACTCTCCTGAAGATATTCACTCACAACAGTTGTCTTTGAATTAGGGTAAACATCTCTGGTATCATGCCATTATTTGGGAAGCTTGATTCATTCGATTCTGACATCGAAGACAGGGCCTAGAATGTGGAAAGAATGCATTACTTTTTCTGGGCAAATGACACTGTGGCAGATGAAAAGCAACAAGTAATTCTCCTGACAACTTGTGGACCGGCATCTTTTTCAGTTATTAGGAGACGAACTTTCCCTGCGGCAGCAGGTGCTAAAACCTTTCAACAGTTGACGGATTTGATCACAAAATATTATGACCCCAACCCCCCCCCCCACAAGCCCTCTCATTGTGAGATGCTATCAGTTTTACTTCACAATTGAAGAACCAGACTAGATTAAGGTGACTGGCAGAGGCATGTCAACTTCGGTTTAACCCTTAACAAGATGCTGAGAGACCATTTGGTATGCGGGATCAATGATGTGACCATGCAAAAAAACACCTCCAAGCTGACATCCAACTGGACATCAAACAGGCACTACATTAACTTTGTTATTAGAAAATGTGGAATGTGGAGCATATAGCTTGTAGGATATTCCAATGGGAGTGGAAACCTTCACCAGTCTGACTGAGCTTGGGGAACACTACTTGAGTGAAGGCAGTTGCAGAGCCTTACTCAGGACATATCCTGAACAGGGAGACTCTCGGCCAGTTAACAGCAAAACCCCAAAACAAAGCCAAGTCTTGGCCAAACGTTTAACACTTTCTTCAGGATGTGGGCTGGCAAGCCATTATAGTTGCTGCTAATGCGCAGACTTCAGACAGCAAACGCGTCCTACTAGACCGAAACTGAGTAAGCGAATTGTCAGGCCAGTGTCCAGGAGAGTGCACACCCTGGAATGACCAGTTATGCCTGGTTTGGAACGGTTAAATTGCTTAGCAACATCCAAGTCAGAACCAATCAAAGTAAACATCTGGTTAAATGATGACCTCATTCCAATAAAGATTGATACTAGCATGGCCGTTTCAGTGATTGTCGAACCCGTCTTTAAGTTTGTACAAGACCTTGACGAGACTGAACACCAATACTGGGAAACCATTACAGACTAAGGGTACACCTTCAGTTCTGGTCTATTATGAGAAGCAGCTAGTTCAGTTATCACTGATTGTAGGAAATGACTTGGGACCTTGAGGGGAGAAATTGGTTGAGAGAGATTCACCTAGATTGTCTCAACATCTTTCAATTAGCAAATAGCTTCCTGTTTGAATTAAAATACCTAATTAAATATCCGGAGGTTTCTCAGGAAGGCCTAGGGGC
The DNA here is from genome assembly GCF_020745735.1 of Hemiscyllium ocellatum. NCBI lineage: Eukaryota > Metazoa > Chordata > Chondrichthyes > Orectolobiformes > Hemiscylliidae > Hemiscyllium > Hemiscyllium ocellatum. The sequence continues at coordinate 12,221,197 of NC_083404.1, read as the reverse complement.
TATCAAAGAAGCCAAGGCCACCTTACATGTTGACCAGGAAGCAGTTCCAGAATTTTAGAAGGCTTGCCCAGTGTCATGCATAGGCAAATGTAGGGGGAGAAATAAGAAGGCTGGAAAGCAAAGGCATCATCAAACCAGTCGGGATTTTGGAATTGGCAGTACTAGTTGTCTCGATGGTGAAGTCTGACATGAGTTAATTTGTCTTTGTGGGGATTTTAAACAAATGATAAACTGCTTTTTGTAGCTGGGTGTGTACCCAATCCCTCGCATAGAGGATTTATACGCAAACCTGTCAGGAAGACTGTCCTTCACGATGCTAGACATCAGTGATGCTTACTTGCAATTACAGTTTGAAGATGATTCCCAAAAGTATGCTACAATTAATGCCAGTAAGGGTTTGTACCAATATTGGGGTATCATTGACCTGTGCAATATTTCAGCGGATGATCGAGACAATTTTACAAAGTCTACCTGTGTTCGCCATGTATCTAGGTGATGTGCTAATAATAGAGAAGACCAATAAGAAGCACTTAAAGATCTTGGACAAAGTCCTTAGACTTTTCTCCCAGATAGGCATATGCCTTTGAAGGAGAAAATGTTAGTTCCAAGCTCCCAAGAGACCCACTTTGGCAATAGAGTAGACAAGACCGGGTTACACCCATTGGAAGATAAAGTGAGGGTGATCAAAGATGCCCAGCTCCCATGTCTATACCAGAGCTTAGGTCTTTCCCTTGGGCTGGTGAATTATTACAGCAAGTTTACACACTACATGGCCTACATCCTGCTACCTTTGCATCAACTCTTAAAAGAGGGTTGGCCTTGGAAATTATCATGTAGCCAAGCCAAATCTTCCAGGGAAGTGAAGAAACAGCTGTCATCTTCTAAGGTCTTGGCACACAATGATCTCAAGTGAGATCTGGATGCAATGCATCCCCTTACAACATCGAGGTGGTATTAGCTCATAGGTTGCCCAATGGAGAGGAGTGCCCATTAGCATATGCACCCAAGACTTTGTCTAATGCAGAGCGTAAATGCGCCCAAATAGAGAAAGAAAGTTTGGCAGTCATATTTGGAGGAGGAGGTTCCACCAATACCTCTACGGATATAAATTTGTAATAATAAAGGGCCACAATTTCCTGCTTAGGTGTACTTGAGGAGAAGGCAGAGCCACCCATAACTTCAGGCCAAATTCAGCAGTGGGCAGTAATGCTATGTGCAGATAATTACACGTTGGAACATCGTTGGGGAGGCCAAGTGGCAAATGCAGATACATAGAGCTGCCTCCCGCTGGCAGATACAGAGGAATCTCGATTATCCAGCATTTAATTAACTGAATTTTGGATGATCTTAACAAGATTGCAAGATCCCGACGCATGGCTAACTATGTTATCTGGCATCGATTACCCGGCATTTGATTAACCAAATGAAATACTCTCTGCCTGTGTCCTTTGGATAATCGAAGTTCCTCTGTACACCACCAGTAGTACAGCCACTGGAAGAGTCTTTAATGTTTTTAAATTTTCTGAACACGCTGCCAGTCACAGCTGACAATATCAGACTTTGGACACAGAAAGATCCCATCCTGGCAAAACTGAAACAGCTGGTGATGATGGGAGAAACCAAAGGATCGTCAGAACCAGAATTGAAATCTTTTTGGACCCAGAGAGACCAGATGACAGTAGAGGACAATATATTTTCATGGGGAGTGAGAGTGATTGTCCAAGTAAAGGTCTCCACCAGATACTGGCTGACCTCCACCAGGGTCATCCAGGGGTCTCGCAAATGAAGATGTTATCTCTGGTGGCCAGGATTGGATGCAGACATAGCTGCTTTGGTGGGGCTGTGCTCAGAATGCCAACGAAGACAAAAATTACCACCAGCAGTTCCCCCAAATTTGTGGGAATGGCTGGGTAAACCCTGAGCTCAGTTATGTCGATCCTTCCATCAGCCAATGTCCTTAGTCATTGTGGACAGATATCCTGTTCACTGAGAGCTGCCTCTGAGGGAGCTGGATCAGTATCAAGGACTCTCCACATGTAAATAAAAGGTGACTTGGTAATGGGATACTGGTTTGTCTGGAGTAACTTCAACATATGGACTTGGATGGATGGAAAGAAAGTATGGTTGTTAAAGTTGCTGGTGACATAAAGATAGGCAGGAAAGTAAATTATGAACATGACACAAAACAATATAAATAGGTTAAGTGAATGGACAAAGATCTAGCCTTTGGAGCATATTATGGAAAAATATGAAATTATCCATTTTGTTAGAGAGAATAAATAACATCTAAATGTTGAATGAAGAATCATTCTGGACTCGAAAATTTAACTTTATTTTTCTCTCTCATAGATGCTGCCAGATTTCCTGTTTTTCTCCAACATTCTCTTTGTTTGGATTTTTTCTGATGAATGTTTGGACAATCTATGCTTGTATCCGCTGGAGTTAAGAGTATGATGTGACTTGACTGAAACATGTAAGATCCAGAGAGGTCTTGAAATGATGCATGTGGAGAAAGGTTTTCTCTTAGAGAAGAACCTAAAACTAGGAAGTCACTGTTTCAAAATGAGGGGTGATTCAATTAGGACAGAGATATGCATAACTGTCTGTGTTGTGTGTGTCTGGCACACTCTTCCTAAAAGAGATATAGAAGCAGAGTTTTTGAGTATTTTAGATTAGATTACCTACATTTGGAAACAGGCCCTTCAGCAAACAAGTCCTCACTGAAAGAAAGAAGGCAAAATCGACTGGAAGCAGAAGCCTAGTCGGGAAGACAGTAGAGCAACAATGGCAGGGGTTTCTGGGTGTAATTGAGGACACAGTACAGAGGTTCATCCCAAAGAAAAGAAAGATTATCCAGGGAGGGGTTAGCCAGCCATGGCTGACAAAGGAGGTCAGGAAATGTATCAAAGAAAAAGAGAGCGTTTATAAAGTGGTCAAGAGCAGTGGGAAATCAGAAGATTGGGAAGACTACAAAAACAAACACAGGATAACAAAGACAGAAACAAGGAAGGAGAGGATCAAGTATGAAGGTAAGCTAGCCAGTAATATTAGAAATCATACTAAATGTTTCTTTCAATACATAAGAAACAAACGAGAAGCAAAAATAGAAATTGGGCCACTCCAAATTGATGCTGGAAGCCTAGTGCTTGGAGATAAGGAAATAGCTGAAGAACTTAGCAAGTACTTTGTGTCATTCTCCACAGTGGAAGACATGAGTAATATCCCAACAATTAAATGGAGTCAGGGGGCAGAGTTGAGTATGATAGCCATTACAAAAGAGAAAGTGCTAGAAAAACTAAAAAGTCTAAAAATCAATAAATCTCCAGGCCCCAGTGGGCTACATCCTAGAGTTCCGAGAGAGGTGGCTGAGGAAATAACAGAGGTGCTAACTGTGATCTTTCAAAAATCACTGGAGTCAGGGAAAGTCCCAGATGATTGGAAAATTGCAGTTGTAACCCCCTAGTTCAAAAAAGGATAGAGACAAAAGATGGGAAATTATAGGCTGATTGTACGTAAAATTCTAGAATCCATCATTAAGGATGAGATTTCTAAATTCTTGGAAGTGCAAGGTTGGATTAGAAAAGGTCAGCATGAATTTAGTAAGAGGAGATCGTGCCTGACAAACATGTTAGAATTCTTTGAAGAGGTAGCAAGTAGATTAGACCAGGGAAAGGCAGTGGATGTTATCTAGACTTCCAAAAGGCTGTTGATAAGGTGCCTCACGGGAAGCTGCTGAGTAAGGTGAGGGCCGATGGTATTCAAGGTGGGCTACTGGCGTGGATTGGGATTGGCTCTCTGACAGAAGGCAGAGAGTTGGAATAAGAGGTTCTTTTTCAGAATGGCAGCTGGTGACAAGTGGGGTCCCGCAGGGTTAAGTGTTGGGGCCTCAGCTGTTCACTATATATACTAATGATCTGGATGAGGCATTCTGGCCAAATTTGCCGATGATACGAAGTTAGGCGGGCAGGCAGGTTATGCTGAGGAGATGGGAAGGCTGCAGAAAGATTTAGACAGTTTAGGACAGTGGTCCAGGAAATGGCTCATGAAATTCAACGTGAGCAAATGCTAGATCTTGCACTTTAGAAAAAAGAATACAGGCATGGACTATTTTCTAAATGGTGAGAAAATTCATAAAGCCAAAGTACAAAGGAATCTGGGAGTGCTAGTCCAGGATTCTCTAAAGGTTGATTTGCAGGTTGAGTCCATGATTAAGAAAGCGAATGTAATATTACCATTTATCTCAAGAGTGTTAGAATATAAAAACAGCAATGTGCTTCTGAGACTTTATAAAGCTCTAGTTACACCCCATTTAGAATGCAGTGTCCAATTTTGGGCCCCACATCTCAGGAAGAAAATACTGGCAGTGGAACATGCCCAGCGGAGATTCACACGGATGATCCCTGGAATGGTAGGCTTAACACATGATGATTGGCTGAGGATCCTGGGTTTGCATTAATTAGAGTTTAGAAAGTTGAGGGGAGATCTAATAAAAACTTAGAAGATAATACATGGCTTAGAAAGGGTGGACGCTAGGAAGTTGTTTCCGTTAAGTGTGAAGACTAGGACCCGTGGGCACAGCCTTAAAATTAGAGGAGGTCAATTTAGAACAGAAATTAGGAGACATTTCTTCAGCTAGAGAATGGTGGGCCTGTAGAGGCCAGGACGTTGGGTGTCTTCAAGTCAGAGATTGATAAATCCTTGATCTCGCAAGGAACTAAGGGCTATGGGGAGCGTGCGGGTAAGTAGAAACGAAACATCCATCAGCCATGATTAAATGGTGGAGTGATCTCAATGGGTCAAATGGCCTTGCTTCCACTTCTATGTCTTATGGACCCTTTGAAGAGTAACCCCCCAGACCCATATTTACCCTTGACAAATGCACCTAACACTATGGGCAATTTATCATGACCAATTCACCTCACCTGCATGTCTTTGAATTGTGGGTAGAAACCGGAGCACCCGGAGGAAACCCAGGCAGACATGGGGAGAATGTGCAAACTCCACACAGACAGTCGCCGAAAGCAGGAATTAAACCTGGATCCCGGGTGCTGTGAGACAGCAGTGCTAACCACTGAGCCACTGTGCCGTCCCAAATTTTAAAGCAGAGGTAGATGGATTCTTAATAAACAAGGATTATTGATAATAGCCAGGAATGTGAATTAACCAAATCAGCTGGTTTTATTGAATACTGGAACAGGCTCGAGGGACTAGCTGGCTTACTTCATATCCAGATTCCTATGTTTTCCTTTTTGTAATTTTCTGCTCAATATTAATTTGTCTTCCTTCTAAATACTTCAGAGATTTTAGATGTTGATAAATATTTCACAAGTAGTGTTGCATTTTTGATGCAGTGTCATTTAACCTGTTGTTGTGTGGTAATTAAGTAAATTCTATGTACTCGATAATCAGGTGACCTAGAAAAATGCTAGTTTGAATAAGTCATTCTCACTGGTGGAAAGATCTAAGTAAAAAAAATGAAAAGAGGATTAGTGATAAAGGATTTCCTTTGTTATTCTCTCCCTACAAAGTAATCCTCTCTGGTGTAAAGAATCTAGTGATTAATGCCTACAATGCTTGTTCTTATCCATGTCACACAATTAATTGTTTTCTTTGCAGTGCCATTGCTTAATGCTTTCTGGCTAATTCAGTTTTACACTGTTTCAGTGCCATAGACAGCATTACCGTATTTGAGATTAATGCTAGGTCAGACAAATCCACACAAGCATTAGCCAAGTTCTTTTCATGTACAATAATGAAAACAAAGAACTGTGGCTGTGAGATATCTGAAACTAAAACAAGATGCTGGAGAAGCTGAGCAAGTCTGGCAGAATCTGTAGAGAGAAAAAACCCCAGCTAAAACAGAGTTCTAAGGTCAGTGGACTCAAAACATTAACTCTGTTCTTCTCCCTATAGACCTACTGGGTTTTTGTGTTTAAGTATGCTTGAATTGCACTTCATATGTTAGGCTCTGAAAGCTTTCCGATGTTTTTGCAGAACTGAAAGTTGAAATTACAATTATCGCTCATCTATGTTTTTAAAAATGTATGTAAAGAGTGTGGGTGTTGATCTGCTCATCCTTAATTGCCCTTGAAATGAAGGTGGTAAGCCAGGCCTTGAACTGCTGTTGCCTGTGGGGTCAAGGCCCACCTATGATGCTGTCAAGTAGGGAGTTCCAAGGTTTTGATTCAGTGACCCATAAAGGAATAGTGATATAGTTCCAAGTCAAAATGTTTTGTCACTTGGAGAATGATTTGGAGGAGGTGAGGTTCCTAAGCATTGAATACACCTGTTCATCTAAGCAGCCTAGCTCACAGGTTTAGAATGTGCTCTCTGAACTGCCTTGCCAAATTTCTGCAGTGCATTTCATAATGGTATATAGGAGCCATGGTGTGCCAGTGGTAAAGGGAGTAAATGTTTTTTAATCACTCAGGGGACATGGGTGTCTCCAGCTAGGCCAGAATTTATTGCCCATCCCTATTTGTCCTTAGAAGGGAATGATGAGCTGACCCCACAGTCCATGTGCTGGAGGTAGGTCCACAATGCTGTTAAGGAGAAAATTCCAGGATTTTGACCCAACGACAGCAAAGAAATGACAACGTATTTCCAAGTCAGGATGATGAATTGCTTGAAGGGGAACTTGAAGGTGGTGGTGTTCCCATGTGTCATCTGTCCTTGTCTTTATAAATGGAAGTGGTTATGGACTTGGAAGATGCTGTCTAAGGATCTTTGGTGAATTTCTGCAGTGCACCTTATATATTGTACACACTGCTGCCACATGTTGGTGGTGGAGTGACTGATGTGCACTAATGATTCCAGTCAAGCAAACTGCGTTTCGCTAGATGGTGTCTAGCTTTTTGAAGCAAGTATGGAGTATTGCATCATACTGCTGACTTATGCCTTGTCAATGGTGGACAGACTTTGGGGAATCGGGAGGTGTGTTAATCGTTGTAGCCTCTGGCCTACTCTTGTAGCCTCTGTACTTATATGGCAAGACCAGTTGTGTTTCTGGTCAGTGGTAACCCCTCGATGTTGATAATTGGGAATTTAGTGATGATAACTGAATTAAATGTCAAGTGGCTGTGGTTAGATTGTCTCTTTCCAGAGAAGATTTCTGGCATTTGTGTTGTGCCATGGTACTTGCCACTTTTCAACCCAAATATGGATATTGTCCCGGTCTTGTTGCATTTGGACATAGACTGCTTTAATATGTGAGGAGCTGCAAATGGTGCTGAACATTATGCAATGACTGGTGAACAGCCCCACTCCTTATCATGTAAGGAGGTCATTGATGAAAAGCTGAAGATAGTTGGCCTGGGACTCAAACCTGAGGAACTCCTGGTGAGATGCCCTGGACTGACACCACTGATCTCCAACAACCACAGATATGACTCCAACCAGTTGAGAGTTTGTCCCTTGATTCCCATTGACTCTAGTTTTGCTCAGGCTCCTTGATGACACACTCATTCAGATGTTGCCTGAGCAGGTCATTGCTGAGCAAGTGACACTTGATGGCATTGCTGAAGACACTTTCCATCACTTTACTGATGATTGAGCATAGACTGATGGGGCAGTAATTGGCCAGGTTAGATTTGTCGTGTAATTTGTGTACAGGAGTTATGGATAATTTTCCACATTGTCAGGTAGGCACCAGTTCTCTAGTTCTGCTAGTACAGCTTGCTAGAGATGTGGCAGGTTCTGCACAAGTCTTCAGTACTATTGACAGAATGTTGTGTTAGAATCCTCATTAATTTTTCATTATTTAATCTTACTTTTGGTTATTGTTTTTGGATTGGAGGTGAGAGCTGAAGATGACATTTGGACCATGAGTAGCAGCTTGCTTTTTTAAACAAAAAATCACAAACTGTTCTTCGGTTATGAGGCCAGACCTGAAAGTTAATCACACTTTTCTTCTTGTTAAAAGTATTCCATAGATGCTTTGACTCTGGAGAGTCTTCTGCTCAAACAGATGGTAAATGTTGAATGTTTACTGGAAGTTCTTAGGGAGACAACCAATCTTGTAAAGAGAGGCCTGAGTTTAAACTAGTTTTTGAACTCTGTTTAAGTCAGAAACACAGTTTCTGAAAAAGCTACAGACAGAGCTTTGATTGCTCCCTGGTTGTCCTCTTGTCAACTTCTTGAAAGTTCAAAGAATAGAATATCTTTACAATAATTAAATGAGTATTTCTTGGAGCCTGCTGGAAGCTATCTGAATGCCTGGTGTTGTCAGAAACCAAGAAAGGTATAGTCTCATATGCTGATGATATTACAGATCATGGGGACTGCTTAAGTGAGCTGACCAGTTACATCTCATTCATTTTTCCCTTTTGATTTATCCCTTAACTGTGTCTGTTTGTCTGTCTTTCTTTGTGTGAAAGTGGAGGTTAGAAATCAAGAGAAATGGGTTTAAATCATAGATATTAATTAGTTTACTTTCTGGTTTAACGTTGCTCTGCTAAAGCTAGTGCATTATTCATAAATTGGTCAATCTATTATTTATGTCATAAATCTGGTTCTAGTATCAGTTAATCACAAAGTCTGCTCCTGGTTATATAAATATCTGATAATGAACCAGTGGGATTGATTTTAAGGGTCATTGAGTATTTTAATTCTACTATGTTGTGAATACAGGGATAGGGAGGCTGATTTGATTTGGCTGTCTGTCTCCTTGTTGTATTAGTTGTCAGGGCGCATGGCATTTGCAATATCCAGTACTGCCAAGCTTTTCTTGAAATCACATTGATTGAATTGAATTGGCTGATGGTAGGCACCTTTGGAGGAAACAAAGTTGGATCCTCTAGTTGGCTCTTCTTGCTGAGATTGTTGCAAATGCTTCAACTTTATCTTTTGCACTAATGCGCTGGGCTGTCCCATCATTGATGATGATGGGGATATTTGTGACACATCCTCTTTGTCTGAGTTGTTTGGTTTTCCACCACCATTCACAACTGGATATGGCAGGACTGCAGAGCTTAGACCTGATCCATTGATGGTGGGGTCACTTTAGGCGGTGGATAGGGTGCCAATCAAGAAGGCTCTTTTATCCTGAATGTTGCTCAGTTTTGTGACTGTCAGTCCTGCATGCATCCTGATATAAGAAAAATATTTCATCACACAGCAGGTATCTACTACATTGTTGTCTGAGCAGCATAAACTCAACAGTGCAATCATCAGCGAACATCCTCACTTCTGACTTCATGATGAAGTGAAGCTCTTTGATGAAACAGCTGAAGATAGTGAGGTCTAGAACAGTACTCTGAGGAACTCCTGCAGCAATGTCCTCTGTCTGAGACAATTAGCCTCTGACACTATAACCAACTTCCGATGTACTTAATAGTGTTCTTCCTGTGGAAGACTTTTTCTTGATTCCCATTGATGTCGTTATAATCTGGTCCCTGATGTCACGCTTTGTCTAATTCTTCCTTGATGTCAATGGCTGTCATTCTAACCTCTCCTCTGGAATTCTGCTCCTTGTCCATGTTTGGACTAAACTGAAAATGTGTTGCTGGAAAAGCGCAGCAGGTCAGGCAGCACCCAAGGAACAGGAAATTCGACGTTTTGGGCATAAGCCCTTCATCAGGCTTATTCCCGAAACGTCGAATTTCCTGTTCCTTGGATGCTGCCTAACCTGCTGCGCTTTTCCAGCAACACATTTTCAGCTCTGATCTCCAGCATCTGCAGACCTCACTTTCTCCTCCCATGTTTGGACTAAAGCTGTATGAGCTCTGAAACCAGGTTGCCTTAACTTAAACTGAGTGTCAGTGAGTAGGTTATTGGTAACTATAATTTATTTGCACTTTCAATGATATCTTCCATCACTTTACTGATAATTGAGAGTAGAATGAAGCAGCAGTAATTGTCTGCGTGGATATCCTTTTTTGTGGACACAATAGACCTGACCAATTTACACCTTTTTGAGGAGATGATCTATTGGAGCAGCTTTGCTGGAGGCATGGCTAGTGTTTAAAATCTGATTGAAGATTTGTAGCTCGGGTATCCGTTGTTGTGGTTCTGCTCGCCGAGCTGGAAGCTTTTGCTGCAAAAGTTTCGTTCCCTGGCTAGGGAACATCATCAGTGCTGTTGGAGCCTCGTGTGAAGCGCTGCTTTGATGTTTCTTCCGGTATTTATATTGGTTTGTTCTTGCCGCTTCCGGGTGTCAGTTTCAGCTGCAGTGATTTGTATGTGGGGTCCAGGTCGATGTGTCTGTTGATGGATGTTCTTGCCGTTTCCGGGTGTCAGTTTCAGCTGTAGTGGTTTGTATATGGTGTCCAGGTCAATGTGTCTGTTGATGGAGTTTGGGGATGAATGCCATGCTTCTAGGAATTCTCTGGCTGTTCTCTGTCTGGCTTGTCCTATGATAGTGGTGTTTTCCCAGTCAAATTCATGTTGCTGGTTGTCTGAGTGTATGGCTACTAGAGATAGCTGGTCGTGTCGTTTTGTGGCTAGCTGATGTTCATGGATGCAGATTGTTAGCTGTCTTCCTGTTTGTCCTATATAGTGTTTTGTGCAGTCCTTGCATGGTATTTTGTAAACTACGTTAGTTTGGCTCATGCTGGGTATTGGGTCCTTTGTTCTAGTGAGTTGTTGTCTGAGCGTGGACACACAGACCAAGTCTTAAACTATGAAAGTAACCACCCCAACACACACAAACGAAGCTGCATCAGGACACTATTCAAAAGGGCCACAACACACTGCAGTACACCAGAACTGCGAAAAGAGGAAGAGGAACATCTATACAAGGTATTTGCCAAAAACGGATACCCACGCAATTTTATCACCAGATGCCTAAGAGATAGACCACGGAGCGAGGACATGCCACAACCAAAAGGACTAGCCACTCTACCATACGTCAGGAGCGTCTCAGAACTGACAGCCAGACTACTGCGACCCTTAGGACTCATAACAGCACACAAGCCAACATCCACGCTCAGACAACAACTCACTAGAACAAAGGACCCAATACCCAGCATGAGCCAAACTAACGTAGTTTACAAAATACCATGCAAGGACTGCACAAAACACTATATAGGACAAACAGGAAGACAGCTACCAATCCGCATCCATGAACATCAGCTAGCCACAAAACGACACGACCAGCTATCTCTAGTAGGCATACACTCAGACAACCAGCAACATGAATTTGACTGGGAAAACACCACTATCATAGGACAAGCCAGACAGAGAACAGCCAGAGAATTCCTAGAAGCATGGCATTCATCCCCAAACTCCATCAACAGACACATTGACCTGGACACCATATACAAACCACTACAGCTGAAACTGACACCCGGAAACGGCAAGAACATCCATCAACAGACACATCGACCTGGACCCCACATACAAATCACTGCAGCTGAAACTGACACCCGGAAGCGGCAAGAACAAACCAATATAAATACCGGAAGAAACATCAAAGCAGCGCTTCACACGAGGCTCCAACAGCACTGATGATGTTCCCTAGCCAGGGAACGAAACGTTTGCAGCAAAAACTTCCAGCTCGGCGAGCAGAACCACAACAAGCATGGCTAGTTCCAGAATACTGGAATATATTAATGCAGCAGGCACACTATCAAGGCCTTGCTTTATTGAGTGTATTTAGCTGTTTCTTGACATCACAAAGCGAATTGAATCGGCAGAAGATAGGCATTTATGATGGTGAGGACTGCAGGAAAAAGCTAAAGAAGGAAGTCATTCTTTCCTGGGAATGTGGGTGCTGGTGGCTAGGCTAGTATTTATTATCAACCCTAATTGCCAGCAGAAGGTGGTGTTAATTTCCTTCTTGAACCACTGTACACCTTGGTTTATAAGGACCCTCAGTGCTGTTTGGAAGAATGTTCCAAGATTGTGACCTAGTCAGGATCATGTGAACCTTGGATAGAACTTCAAGTTAATAGTGTTCTCATTGCATCTGGTGCCCTTGTCTCTGTCTACCTGGAAGAGGCTGTGGGTTTGGAAGATGCCTTGAAGAGATATATACAACTGTCACTGTGCATCAATGAATTGAGTAAATATTGAAGGTAGTGGTTATGGTGTCAATCAAGGAGGCTGCTTTGTCCTGGATGTTGCTGAATCTCTTGAGTGTTGTTGGACTTGCATTCCTTGTTTGATGATGAGGATGTTCATGAAACCCCTTTGTCTTAGTTTTTTAGTTGTTCCCCACCATTCACAACTGGATATAGCTGGACTATGTCGCCTTGTTGTGATCCATTGGCCTTGGGATGCTTTGTCTTTTAATGTGTTCTGCTTCTGCTCCTTATACATATAGTCTTGTGCTATTTTTTAACCTAGTCGCTCCTTCATTTTTAGTCATGATTTGGAGATGCCGGTGTTGGACTGGGATGTACAAAGTTAAAACTCACACAACACCAGGTTATAGTCCAACAGGTTTAATTGGAAGCACACTAGCTTTCGGAGCGACGCTCCTTCATCAGGTGAAAGTGGAGGGCTCAATCCTAACACAGAATTTATAGCAAAAATTTACAGTGTGATGTAACTGAAATTATACATTGATAAATTGATTGTCTGTTAAGCCTTTCATCTGTTAGAATACTGTGATAGTTTCACTTCTTTCATGTGCAAATCACAAAACCTTTTTTTAAAAAGTTGCATTCTCGGGTTAGCTGTTAACAATGGTGATAGCTAGACAATATGCTGAAGGTGTTGGCCCCCTGTGTTCTGTGTCTATGCCATGATGCTTAGATTGATTCTAATCTAAAAAGTGAGACAGTTCTACATGAATGCATGCAGTTTTTGAGCTCAGAGTTCTACATGAATGCATGCAGTTTTTGAGCAAAGTACAATGTAACTCTGCAAGTACAAATTCACCCCACAAAATATATGTGTGCATGTGGGTCTTCATCTATCTGTGTGCATGTGTTTGTCTGGGTTGGGGGTTGTGTGTGAGAAAGTGTGTGTGTGTGTGTGTATAGTGAGTGCAGAGTGTCTTACGTTTGTGAGGGGGTACATGTGTGAGTGTGTGAGTGTGTGTCTGTAAGGGTGTATGTGGGTGTGTGCGCATCTGTGTATATGTGTGTCTGTGTGTATGTGTGTATAGGAGTGCCTGTGCGTGTGTGTGTGAGAGTGTGTGTGTGTGTAGGATTATCTGTGTGTGTGTATAGTGCAGTGGTGGTCACCTGTAATGTGACATGAACCCAAGGTCCCTGTTGAGGCCCTCCCTATGGGTACCGAACTTCGCTATCAGCCTCTGCTCAGCCACGGTCCTCCAAGGCGGACTTCAGGACAGGCAGCAGAGAAAAGTGGCCGAGCAGAGGCTGAGAGCTAAGTTCGGTACACATGAAAGAAGTGAAACTATCATTGTATTCTAACAGATGAAAGGCTTAACAGACAATCAATTTTTCAATGTATAATTTCAGTTACATCACACTAAATATTTGCTATAAATTCTGTGTGTTAGGGTTGAGTCCTCCACTACCACCTGATGAAGGAGCGATGCTCCGAAAGCTAATGTGCTTCCAACCAAACCTGTTGCACCATAACCTGGTGTTGTGTGATTTTTAACTTCATTTTTAGGCTACTGTTGCTATTCCTGATTTGCTTTTCCAATTTGAATCTGTGATATTCAGTTTTTTGTATCTATTTTGTACTAAGTAAGTCAGCAAACTGAAAATTGTAACATTCAGAGAACTTGGTGTGCTGATATCAGTTACATTTGATTTTGTTCAGGAACAGAGGCAGGACTTGTGAGGTTTTTAATGGTTTGCTAAAACAATTGGTTGGTGTCTGAACCGTCAGTTCAAGGGTTAGAGTTGGTTGGAATTTGTAAAGCAGTTAAAGAGAGAGTCAGAATTGGTTTCCATGAGGAAAACATGCTGCTGCTGACTCTGCTCTTGAGAAGGTAACTTAATTCAAATGACTTGGCGCTCAGGAACAGGCAAGGAGCAGGTAATTGAGATTGCCATTTTATGGAAAGATATTAAAACCGGGCAACTGAATGAGCATCAAGAAATTTGTGTCTCCTGTTTCCCTGATGTTTATGATAATTTTATGTATTTCGCGACAAAGGTTCACCTTTCAGTTAGCCAGCTTGGAAAGACATTGGAAATAGACTCCGAGGTACACACAGAACTATATTCCACCAGCTGCTTTTGAGAGCAGCGCAGAGAGAAGAGAAAGTGATCTGTGACAAGAGACCTGTGTAACTGCAGAACCTTTATTTCCCGGTCAATATCAAACACTATCCATTTTAAATTTATTATTAGAGTTTGATGTTTTATTGGATGTAGGTTTGTTCGCTGAGCTGGATGGTTCATTTTCAGATGGTTCATCACCATACTAAGTAACATCTTCAGTGAGCCTCTGGACAAAGCGCTGCTGATGATTCCTGCTTTCTATTTATATGTTTTAGTTTCTTTGGGTTACTGTTGCCATTTCCGGCGGTGATGTTATTTCCTATAGTGATGTCATTTCCTGTTCTTTTTCTCAGGGGGTGGTAAATGGGGTCCAAGTCAATGGTTTGTTTATAGAGCTCTGGTTGGAATGTCATGCTTCTAGGAATTCTTGTGCATGTCTCTGTTTGGCTTGTCCTAGGATGGACATGCTGTCCCAGTCAAAATGGTGTCCTTCCTTATCTGTATGTAAGGATGCAAGTGAGAGAGGGTCATGTCGTTTTGTGACTAGCTGATGTTCATGTATCCTGGTGGCTAGTTTTCTGCCTATTTGCCCAATGTTTGTTACAGTTCTTATACAGTATTTTGTAAATGACATTAGTTTTTCTTGTTGTCTATATAGGGTCTTTCAAGTTCATTAGCTGTAGTTAAGTGTGTTGGTGTGTTTGTGGGCTACCATGATGCCAAGGGGTCTGAGTAGTCTGGCAGTCATTTCTGAGATGTCTTTGATGTAGGGTTTCTGACGTGTTTTGTCTGCTTGTTTGGGTTTGTTGCTGAGAAATTAGCGGACTGTGTTCATTGGGTACCCATTCTTTTTGAATACAGTGTATAGGTGATTTTCCTCTGCTCTGCGCAGTTCCTCTGTGCTGAAGTGTGTGTTGACTTGTTGAAATAATGTTCTGATGCAGCTTCATTTGTGGATATTGTGATGATTGCTTTTGTAGGTCTGTATGTGTTGATTTCCTGTAGACGCTGGTTTGAAGTTTCCCATTGGCTGTTCACTCTACTGTGACATCTAGGAATGGCAGTTTGTTGTTGTTTTCCTCCTCTTTAATGAATTTTATGCTAGTCAGGGTATTATTGATGATCTTGAAGGTTTCCTCTAATTTGTTTGGTTTAGTGATGACAAAGATGTCATACACGTAGCAGACCCAAAGTTTGGGTTGGATGGTTGGCTGAGCTGTTTGTTTGAGTCTCTGCATTACTGTCTCTGCTAAGAATCCTGATATCAGAGATCCTATGGGTGTTCCATTGGTTTGTCTGTAGGTTTTGTTATTGATGGTGAAGTCGGTGGTCAGGCATAGGTCCACACGCTTGACGATATTGTCCTTGCTGATGAAGTCGGTGCTGTTTGGTGTATGTGTTTTTGCTTCTTCTAATAGTGTAGTCAGTGCTTCCTTGGCCAGGTTGATGTTGATTAATGCGAACAGGGCTGTTACATCAAAGGTGACCATGATTTTCATCCTCTTCTATCTTAGTGTCTTTGATTATCTTCAGGAATTCTTGGGTGGAGTGAATGGAGTGGTGTGAGTCTTCTACTAAGTGTTTTAGTCTTTGGTGTAGCTCATTTGTCAATCTATATGTTGGTGTTCCAGGTAGCAAGACTATGGGTCTGAGGGGGGCTCCTGGTTTGTGAATTTTGTGTAATCCATAGAAGCGTGGTGTGTTGAATCCGTCTGATTTCATTTTTTGGAAGTCAGTCTTATATATTTCTCCAGATTTCTGAAGTTTTTTGAGTGGGGCTGTGATTCGGTTCTCTAGTTGTGGGGTCGGGTCTGTCACCACTTGTTGGTAAGTGTTGGTATCTGCAAATAGTGCGTTCACTTTTTCAGTGTAGTCTCATTGATTTAAAATGGCTGTCAAGCATCCTTTGTCTGCAGGTAGGATAGCAATTTTTTAATTTTTTTTAGTCTTTCTCGTGCTTTCCTTGCTTTTGTATTGAGTGTGTTTCCTTCCTTTTTTCTGCTTAGTGTTGGTGCGACTACCTATCTGACGGTTTGCTGGGTTTTTTCTTTGAGTTGGTTGTCTTTCAGTGTTGTTTCTAATGCTGCTAAGAAGTCTTTCTTGTCCACATCCTGGAAGTTGTAATTTAATCCTCTTACTAAGATGGCTTTTTCAGTGTCTGTTAAGGGTCGGTACGATAATTTTTTTAATCCAAGCTTCTGTGTTATCAGTGTTGTTAGAAACCCAAACATATAAATAGAAAGCAAGAATCATAAGCAGTGCTTTGTCTGGAGGCTCACTGAAGATGTTACCTAGTATGGTGATGAAACATCTGAAAGTGAA
This sequence comes from Hemiscyllium ocellatum, assembly GCF_020745735.1. Classification (NCBI taxonomy): domain Eukaryota; kingdom Metazoa; phylum Chordata; class Chondrichthyes; order Orectolobiformes; family Hemiscylliidae; genus Hemiscyllium; species Hemiscyllium ocellatum. The sequence goes on along the minus strand of NC_083404.1, from coordinate 12,204,788 downwards.
CCTTCCAACTCAGCGAGCAAACGTACATCCAGAACCTCAACTTGAGCTACAAATCTTCTCAAAATCGTTGATGTTTTATTATCGGTTTTTTTTCTCAAGGTTAGTAAATGATAAAATTCCTTTTGTTTCATTCAAGAAAACCTTGGCAATTAACTCCTTAGTTTTCTAATGAATTGTGTTTTAAGTGAGCTGTGATAATTGATTCACAAGTAGGTAGCTGAAATATTTGTTGCAAGCAACCAAGAGAGGTGTAAAAATAAACATTCCCCCTAATCACCAGGTTGTGAGACCTATATTTACCTTACGTTTATTCTGGGTTTGGAATGTAAGTTTTATATATATTGTAACTTGTTGCTCTAGTTTTGTATAGTAACGGTTATTGTTGTTTGTTCAAGTACCTGAAATCTTGTGACATGGCAAAATGGATTATTAATTATTATACAGAAACTTAAACTACACCACTGCTTGAATCTAATTATGCATGTGTTCATTCACTCATAGGATGGAATAAACAGACAAGGTTGACATATGAGAGCAAAACACAACAGTTTCTGAAAGTATGAAATAAAAACAAAGTGCTGCAGGAATTCAGCATCAGTGGAGAAGGAAACGGAGATTGCATTTTGAATATGATGCTTATTCAGAACAAGATAGACAATTTTGCAGAAATATCATATATTGAAGATATGGGCAAAAAGGGAATATGCTTTGAATCAATTATTTACGATAGATAGGTTCTTGATTAGTAAAGGGATCAAGGATTATGGGGAGAAGGCAGGAGAGTAGGGTTGAGAAACCTCTCAGCTGTGATTAAATGGCAGAGCAGACTTAATGGGCTGAATGGCCTAATTCTGCTCCTGTATCTTAAGGAAATTAAGTGACTTTCTGACAGTTTTTTTTTGGTTGACAATAATGATATTATGTGACTGCCAACTGTGACAATCTTCAGTTCGGTATCTGGTCAGTTGAAGTCTTCAGCTATTTGCTGGATTTAAAACATTTTCTTTTTTCTAAGTCTTTTAGTGGTTTTCTTTTGATCACTTGTAACCAGTGTCCTTGGCATTGGAAAGTGTTGTTTACAATAAGTTTGAGATATATGCATATTATATTAAATATAAATAATTCAGATAACACATCTTAACAGTATTTCTAACTCTGTAATTAATATTTATTAAAAGAAAGAAGAAAAATGTGCTTGAATTAATACAGCACCTTTCATGGTCAGCCACACCCAGGCATCTCAAAGCACTCTGCAGCTAATCAAATGCTTTTGGAGTATGCTCACTGGTGTTGAAAGCATTGGGAATATTTTGAAAATGTCGGAAATGTTGGAGGAGGGATTCTCCCTGTAGGACTGTGATTTGTACAACGGTAATTCTTGAGGCCTTAAATATGTTGCACTCCGACTGAGATATTATTTGAACAGATCTACAGCATACTGGGTGAGAAAGACAACAGATTAGTGGAACAACACCTTTATCACGATGATATCAAAGTTTTTCTAATAGACCACTAACTCTTAACAAATTATTTTGATCTTTGCAAAAACACACATCTTCTGTACTGACATCTCTAATTTTTTACGGCCTCTATCTTCCCTCTGTTCTGAATGTCTCAGTACATAATTGTTGAAACCTTTACTCACAGACTCAACAATCTCCCCCAATTTCCCCTCAGCTTTCCAGATTTTTCACTGTTCAGTCTTAATTCTACAGGCCCTTGAATCTTTAAGTTGCTTATATTTTTGCAGGCCTTTCCCAGTATTTCAATGATGGTTTCCCAGTGTTCTACTTATGCTTATTCCCAGACTTATACAATGGGCAATTTATTGTCCATTTAACAATGCAGATTCAATGTTGTGCTTTACGATCTGAGACTTAGATATTGCTACCTGCAACCTATTGTATTTGATTGAGCAGATGTGCCACAACGTAATTTCTAAAATTTCATTTGAACTGGTTATTTAGCTGGTTGGTAGAACCATTTGTTTCTGTGAACTTGTGTGGCTTCTTTAGTTTTAATGTTGCTTTTTCAAACATGCCTCTGTTTCTGATTTAAAGCTTTTCATAGCATTTGGCTTATCACAGTCATTTGATCACATCAGCATACATTTTTGACATAAACTTTGGAAGGAAACCGACAATGCAAGATTTATCAAATTACTGCTGGAACACAAAGTCACAAGTTTGCTATCTTTTCTGGAAGTAAATCTGTGGAGTTATGAATGATTAGTGTGTTACTTCACTATAATTATTTTTAGAACATCGATGATCATAAATTTCATTTCCTTATGTTGGTTTTTTTCAAAATGTAAAATGAAACATGAGAACACATCTGACACTAATTAAATGAAGGTGTAATTCTGAAACCAATTTCTGTAAATACGAGGTCAGCATCAAATTGTCCAAACTTTGAAATGAAAAAACACAAACAAGTTTGTTAAATAGCGAATCACAAATCTTTGCTGGAATAGGTTTGGCTACATTAACATTGAATTATATGTAGTGGATATATGGCAATGAATTTTGCTTCACATGTCCAATATAAAGATGTAATTTGACTACTGTAATGAACCTTTACTGAATGATGAAAGACCCAACTAAAATATGAATTGGGACAAACAATTAACCTAGGTGATCATTTTTATTTTAAAATCCTTATCTGAAAAATCATAATTTGAACACTACAGGTAGACAAACTGTCACACAGGTGAATTCAGCTATCTATTTCGTAAGTAAAGGGAGAGTGAATGGGTAGTAGAATATTAAAGTAAGGATGTTTTGCTACAGGGTATTGGCGATACTACATCCGGAATACTTCATACAACATGTTTCCTTATTTAAGGAATACAACAAATGCATTAGAAACAGTTCAGGAATGCTTGATTGTACTGATTCCTAGGATGGAGGGGTTATCTTATAAGGAAAGGTTGAACATGCTGCGCCTGTTTCTGTCAGTTTAGAAGAATTAAGAAGCATCTCATTGAGACATATACGATTATGAGAGGCCTTGACAGGGAGGATGCCGAGAAGATGTTTACCCACGTGGAAACAATTAAAACTAGGAGACATCATTTACAAACAGAGTGTTCCATTTAAGGTAGCATGAGAAGAGATTATCTGAGTATTATAAAGTTATTTAAACTCTTTGCCACAGTGGAGGAAGAAGTATTGATATTTTTAAGGTGGAGGTAGCTAGATTCTTAACTAACAAGGGAGTCAAAATTATTAACAATAGGAGACAATATGAAGTTGAGGCCACAATCAGATCAACCATGATGTTACTGAAAGTAAGAACAGATATATGCTGGTATTAGGCATACCAACTGGGTAGTCCTGCTCCTAATTTGGATATTTGCATTTTTGGATGAAATATTTTTAAAATATATTTGTGATAATAGGTATAGAAAAGGGGAAACTGGAACAAGATAAAAACATAGTATATAAAATAAGAGTTAAATTGTTGTTTCCAGCGATTATAATCTTCTTTTGGACTAAATTTGTGCAAGCAAGTTATGAGCGAGGAACCTCAGTCCTGACTGCTCAATCAGTGTCATGAACTACCACATTCTAATTTTGATTGTTAGAAATTCTAATTTCGGGGTTTGGTGTGGACACCATGTACCTTCCACAAGTAGAACTTGTAGAACTCGTAGATGTTTCTGGCTTTCACAAATTTTGTGAGACTGTATCTCTCAGGATGGTCAGTGTATGGGAGATAGAGGAATTTTGGATAAAATCTCTCTGCAGCCACTTTGTCAGGTCAGGAAGGGCTGACATTTACTTTCGATAAATTTGTGACATCAGTACTTGGAGTGAAGGATCACAACAAACACATTACCCCTTCCCGTCATTGTTCATACCTCTGTTAAAGCAAGTGAGGAGGGCACACAGTGGAATGCATTCTTCCATCTCACTGTTGTTATGAAGATGTGGGTGTACTGTACCTTTAAGAGAGTTAAAAGCTAGCAGAACTACGTAACAGCGCTGTGTTTTGAATGTAACATGTGGTCCAGCTACTGGGGTAGCTAGGAAAGCTGGCTGCCTGGAGACAAAAACAGATTTGAATTAGGCCAATAAGTTTAAATTATACCTCCCAAAAAACAACCTCGAATCAAGTTCAGATTTCGTATATTGACAATCTTAAAAACTAATGACACAATCCAATGCTTTGGGACCAGGGAAAACTGAACAGTGGGGAAGAGAACTGCCACACCACTAGCATGTAGAAACTGCCTGAAAAATAGCTCTCGTAAAGGTATCTTTATTGACCAGTAACCTGTGAAAGAGAAATCCTTAAGAAGAAGAAAAGAAGACAGAGGAAGATATGAAGAGAAAATTTGACATCTGGCTGGTTTTGAAAACTTGAATTTTTAGTAAATTTTAATTATGGGGTTTTATCGGACCAGTATTGTAAAAGAGAAGGTAAAAGATAGAATAGAGGAAGGAGTTGTAATTAGTTGTTAGTTAATTATTCTCTGTTATACTTAAAGAAATAAAGTTGTTAATTTTTGTTGTTAAATAGTTCTTGGCCTCTCGAATTTTCACAAATTACTGCATGGGATAAATCTTTACTGTGTTGCTGGTTTAATATAAGCAGAGTGTTTACCCTGCTTCATAACACTGTGTTGAATCAAGGACAATTGTCCCTTTTTTTTAGACTTTTCTATGCTTGGTTGATGCTCTGTAACTATAAAACTGAAAAAAATAACTTTTTATGAAGAAATTCCATTTCAGAGGGAGACTTAAGGTCCCTAAACATTCAACAAGCTCTTCTATAAATTGCTCATGTTTTGAAGACTGTGACAAATTGCATCACAGCAACTGAGACAATCCACACCATTCTAAAGGAGATCAATTCACTCAATCTCCCAAAGTTAATTAACCTTTACAAATTTCAGGTTCTGGATTCACATCTTCACCACAAAACTAACCCATTCTTTCTTGGAACATATTCTATCTGTATTTCAAGTTTTATTGAAATATGTCCATTCAGTTTTGAGATTCATTTTTTACATACTGACTAACAAGCATTTTCTCCATCCATTTTCAGAGGCAGAAGTAATGATAGCAAGAGTCTATAGTACCTTTGGAGGGAAAAAGGGGAAGAAAATTGCTGAGAAATATAACAGCATTTTCATTTACATTTTCCCTTTGTGACAGGTAACTAGAGAAAGTGGTCCTCCACACATGAAGAGCTTTGTCACCCGTGTTGCAGTTGGCGAGTTTACAGCAGAAGGAGAAGGAAATAGTAAAAAACTTTCCAAAAAACGAGCAGCCGTAACTGTCCTTCAAGAGCTAAAGAAACTTCCTCCCCTGCCAGTGATTGAAAAACCGAAAACCCATTATAAAAAGCGACCCAAATCTATACTGAAGGTTAGTGATAGTGCTAAAGCAATTTATGCTTTTCCAGAAAAAGAGTGTGTGTTAAAACAATAAGAGTAAACTTCCCTCTGTTTCTTTCATTGTTTTGCTTTGTGTTTCTGATATTGGACGACATTTGATGGTCAAGTGTGGACTTCCAGTCAACTTTTTCTGCTCTGAATAAGAATAGGAAATATTTTTTCTTATGTGTCCACACTTACAAGGAGACTACTTTAAAGATAAAAATCACTCAACACCAGGTTATAGTCCAACAGGTTTAATTGGAAGCACTAGCTTTCGGAGCGCCGCTCCTTGAGTTCTGTGATTTTTAACTTTGTACACCCCTGTCCAACACTGGCATCCCCAAATCATATCTTAAAGATGTGATTAGACTTATAGTTTATCAGTTTCATGCTTCTCAACTCCTTCGTCTTTACAACAACAATCCAGCTAGTTGTGCTTCTCAAATTGCAATAAACTTAACTATTCAATTAAAAATGATGTAGAATTGCCTATATAAGAGTTACAATATGTAAACAAGCCATTTGATTCAAACTGTGTGTTTGAATCAAAGATATGTTTATCCTTCACATGACCTCTAGTTCTAAACCCATGCACCCTACAACCACTTTCAGTCAATTTAGTCTGAAAAGTTGACATGGTTTCAGCTTCCTTTGCTAATACTGATAATGTATTCCACCGCCCCGAAATCTTAAGGGCAGAATCTTCCGTAATGAACTCTATGGGTCAATCTTGCTAGAGGTCATCAGTTCCACTCAGGCTTGGTCCAGGTTTCCTTACATAGCAGTGCATATTTTGTCTCACTCCTTTTGTAGGTGAGTTGATACAGGAGTTGAACAGTAAATCTTATGGGGCATGCAGGAAGATCTTGACCCCACCGGAAAGTCTGGGGTTGAAGACCTGGACATGATTTTTGAAGACCACCCAGATATCCTTTCGGTCATTGTAAGCCTGAAGCATCACTCAGCTTTGTCGTTTGTCCCATCACTCTGGACTTGTCCCAACTGGCTAAAACCTGGCCTGCAGCATCAGCGACTGCTCACTAGGGATTCTGGTTTTGCTTAAACACAAAAGCAGGGAAGTCCTCTTCCCCTGTCAGGGCAGCAGGATGGCCTCCCTTTAGGCCTGTTCCATTGTTGCAGCATAGTTCAGCACCGGTGACCTGCACAAAAAGACCCACATCTACTGCAGGACGAGGATGAAAAATCTTCTGTACTTTGTAAGGCTAAGTGGTGCCAGTCTTCCAATGCAAACTGACACTCACTGGGTTAGACTCAGTGTGCCAGTGTACAGGTGATGATGATCACCTGCAAACCTGAGAAGCACATGGAATATATGCTCAGAAGGGCTGACACCCCTCATGTTGTCAGTCTTCCACCAGTGCATTTCATAATCGCCGAGTGGGAAAGTCTCAGGACCTAGCATGGCTATACATGCTAAAACACCCATTGTGATCACAAACAACCTTTTTTATTTTTCTATCTGAAGGGCAGGATTGCCCATAACCAGAGGAAGTGATCCCAGAGTACCCATGAAGAGAGCAGATTCAATCCCTGAGAGTAAAATCCTGAAAAACTAGGCTGAGAAGAAGAGTTACATTTTTGGCAGTTATTTAGAAACTTAAGACTATTTATTCAATGGAAGATTTATTCACCAAGTTAAAATACATCAATTGATTGAAAAAAAAATTGAGAATGAGACCGACTTGGAATTTGAAGTTTCAGAGCCCTCACAGTGAAGTTAGTTAAATTTTTACGGTATTGATTCGTCGGACAGAATATCAAGTTACATTTAGTAACGACAACATTTTATCGAGTTTATAAAGAAGAAGCATCAGAAACAAAGAAAAGGAGCATGAATCTGATCATGTGGTGTTGTATTCTGTGTGAAACTACCTCAGACACAAAAAATGTGCGAACAACATCACAGTAGCCATCTCTATAAGTCAAAAATTTGAATCATATTGATTAAAGCCATTTTGAGAAGGTCACAGATTGTTGGTTAGTCTATCAACCATCTTGGAAAATGAGTCACTTCATTCAACTCTTTGAAGACGCTATAGTATTAAAGGAAAACTGATCTTTATGTTGAAACAGCATTTAAAACAACAGAAAATTTAACAGCTTTCAGGCTAAGTACTGCAACAACAATATTTAGAGTAACAAGAGTTGAACAACAAATTTAATCAACAAATAATACAACAAAACAACAAAATGGAGTGCAGTATAGGGAGAACAAAGTTCTCGCAATCAACTTACAAGTCAAGAACGTAATCAACAAGTACCTACAATGCTCAGCCAATGTAACAAAATTCACTGATAATAATCCCTCCATCAGAGAAACTCAAAGTATCAGATTCATTTGATAGATTAGTAAATTGACAAATGCGGAGTCAAACAGTGTGGAGCAGAAAAAGCATAGCATATCAGGCAGCGTCCAAGGAGCAGGAGAATCGATATTTTGGGCATAAGCCTTTCATCAGGAATGTTGGGGGCTGGGGGGAAGGTAGCTGGGAAGCCGAGAGATAGATGGAGGTGGGGGGGCTGGGGGGCAATGGTGATAGGTTGGAGGAGAGGGTGGAACAGATAGGTGTGAAGGAAGGTGGACAAGGTAGGACCATTCAAGAGGGTGCTGTCGAGTTGAAGGGTTGAATCTGGGATGAGGTGGGAGGATGAAGAAACTGGTGAAATTGACATTGGTACCGTGTGGTTGGAGGATCCCAAGGTGGAAGATGAGATGTTCTTCCTCCAGGTGTCGGGTGGCCTGGATTTGGCAGTGGGGGAGGCCCAGGACTTGTATGTCCTTGGCAGAATGGGAGGGGGAGTTGAACCGGTCAGCCACATGGTAGTGGTGTTGTTTGTTGTGTCCCAGAGATGTTCCCTGAAACGTTCCACAAGTTGGTGTCCTGTCTCCCAAATGTAAAGGAGACCACATTGAGAACAATGGACACAGTAGATAGAGTATTTGGATGTGCAGGAAAATCTCTGCCAGATGTGAAAAGATCCTTTGGGGCCTTGGATGGAGGTGAAAGGGGAGGTGTGGGTGCCTGTTTTACACCTCTTGCTGGGAAGGTGCCGGGAGTGAGGGTGGGTTGGTGGGGAGTGTGGACCTAATGAGGAGTTGCAGAGGGAATGGTCTCTGCAGAATGCTGATAGGGGTGGGGAGGGGAAATATCTCTGGTGGTGGAGTCTGATTGTAGGTGGAAATAGTGGAGGATAATGCGTTTTATCTGGAGATGAGGTGGAATGTGAGGACCGGGGTGTTTCTTTCCTAATTGCCATTGGAGGGGTGGAGTTCAAGGGTGGTGGTGTGGGAAGTGGCGGAGATGTGTTGGAGGGCATTGTTGACCACATGGGAGGGAAAATTGCAGTCCTTGAAGGAGGCCATCTGGGATGTCCTGGAGTGGAATTGCTCCTCCTGGGAACAGATGCAGTGGAGGTGGAGGAATTGGGAGTGAGGGATAGTGGTTTTACAGGAGGAGAGATGGGAGGAGATGTAATTCAAGTAGCTATGGCAGTCGTGGTTTTGAAGGAGATGACACGTTGAGTCGGTCACCAGAAATGGAGATGGGGAGGTCCAGGAAGGAGAGGAAGATGTCCGAGATGGTCCAGGTGAACTTGAGGTCAGGATGGAAGGTGTTTGTGAAGTTGATGAGCTATTCGACCTCCTCGTGGGAGCACGAGGTGGTGCCAATACAGTCATCAATGTAGCAGAGGAAAAGGTGGGGAATAGTGCCAGTGTAACTACAGAAGATGGACTGTTCCGTATATCCAATGAAGAGGAAGACATAGCTAAAAATGTGAAAAGCAAAAATTCCTAAAATTTCAAAACAGCTTTTGCATTGGACACAAAAATATAGAGGAGATTGGCGCACTGCTTTCATTATATAAGAATAACATAAGATCATGTCTGGTGAAATCCACATTGGAGGAAGAATGGCAAATCGTCCGCCTTGAGACCATCTAAACCATATGACATCAATGTCGATTTCACAAGTTTCCTCATTTCCCCTTCTCCCACCTCATCCCAGTTCCAATCTTCCAACTCGGCACCACACTCATGACCTGTCCTACCTGTCCATCTTCCTTCCCACCTATCTGCTCCACCCTCCTCTCTGACCAATCACCATTACCCCAGTTCTGTCTACTTTTTGCACTCTTAGTTACCTTTCTCCCACCTCCACCCCCCTCTCATTTATCTCTCTACCCCCTCGGCTCACAAGTGATGGACTCTTGCCTGAAATGCGATTCTCCTGCTCCTTGGATGCTGCCTGGCCTTCTGTGCTTTTTCCAGCACCCCACTCTGGACTCTGATCTCCAGCATCTGTAGTCCTCACTTTCTCCTCATATCTTATATTGTCAACAGATCCTCGGACTTAGAAGACTGAATGGAATATTAGGTACTCAAGAGACCAGAGATGGAGGAAAATAAAATTATTGTAGAAATGTAGACAGAAATAGGAAAGAGGAATTCAATGATGGAGGAAGGAAGGATAGGGAGAGGAACCCTCTAATTGTGGGTTCAATATTATGACCAATTCTGAAACCCTGTCTGCGATTCACGAGTGCGATACAGACAAGGAATCAATGAAGGTACATTTAATTTATGGTGTAGTTGTGTGTTAAGTTTCAGTGACAGAATGTAAGTCATTGCTTCAGTCCTGCTTTCCACAAATCACAAGTCGTATACCTTCCATTCATTGAAGTGTTTGTGTTACAGACGGGTCCAGAATATGGACAGGGGATGAATCCCATCAGTCGATTGGCCCAGATACAACAAGCAAAGAAGGAGAAAGAACCAGAATATCTTCTGTTATCTGAAAAAGGTCTGCCACGCCGCAGGGAGTTTGTAATGCAGGTACGTATTAACATAATTTATCATTAGAATTGTGACTTATCAAAGCAATTGTTTAAAAAAAACTGCAGAGCCACTGTTTTTAATTCCGTTTGGTAAAAACACAGTCTATTTTGAGTCCTTTCAGCTTTCACATATAAAATACATAAAATAAAATAAGCATCTAATTTACAAAACAATGATAAGAAAATAGGAAATTATTTGAACATGATGGAGCTACATGCACCATCATGCATTCTTCTGTAGGCGGCAAATTCTACAAAATAATCCAAACACAGCACTCATTTGTTTTGTCACAGGATAATATCTAAAATTGTTTCTTTGATCCTTGTTCATTATTATTGGAGAATGCCAATTCTGACATCACTGGATGTTCACTCTGGACTTACAACTGCATAGTTACTAGAATTGTGCATAATTTTCACTTCTCTGATGCGTGTATGTCCAGATAATCAACCTCTCAAAGGTATTGCTGAGATTGAATTAAACAGAAATTGAATCTGCAATAAACACATAGAACAATCTATAATTTTCTACTCAAGGTAACTCATATTCGGTTTAAACCACTGAGTGTTACTGGACCAAAGATCAGAAGCATGTTTATAAGGATTCAGTCAGGATGAATGAGAAGGTGTGCGCATAACAGTGCAGAACATTAATTGCCACATTAATATTACTTTGATCCTTGGTCACTGTACTTTAACTTTGAGATCTGTGTGAGATTCATGCAATGAAGTCCTGTCCCTTATCTGTAAGTCTTGATAGTTTTAACCCTACTACCTCAGATTATTATCCTGCTAAATAAAATAATGTAAATTAATGATTTTACTTTGAAAAGATTCAAAGATTACTGGTGTCAGAAGTGCAAGAATTCACTGGCATGTGCTACATTAACAAGGTTGATGCATTTGATTAGTTTAGAATACTGTACAGTTGCTCATATGCCTTCGATAACATTTAAGAATGTTTGATCGGTAGCTATTCAACATGGGAAGTGTATTTTTATTATCTCTGATTTCTTTTTCACACAGAGGGTGGTACGTGTAAGGAATGAGCTGCCAGAGGATGTGGTGGAGGCTGGTACAATTGCAACATTTAAGAGGCATTTGGATGGGTATATGAATAGGAAGGGTTTGGAGGGATATGGGCCAAGTGCTAGCAGGTGGGACTAGATTGGGTTGGGATATCTGGTCGGCATGGACGGGTTGGACCAAAGGGTCTGTTTCCATGCTGTACATCTCTATGACTTTATGACACTATGACTAATATCTCCCACCTGAGCAATATCAGAAAGAAATTCTCAAAAAATTAAATAATGGCACGTATCATAAAGTGGGAGTAATGTTGATATGTCGTAAAATAATCACTTTTCTGATAAAAGCAAAACATTTTTATTTGTTGATATTGTAAGGTACAGAAATGTAACAGAGTTATGATTAACTAGTTGCTGAAAGTTGAGTGCCATAAACCTGGAGTATCTATTTACTAGCGATTATATCAAGGATCATGCTTTTTGTGGCAGACCCCCAGGTGGAAGTGAGGTATCAGTATTGGCTGTGGGCTTGCAGATGGCTTATGAGCTCTACCTGGCCTCATTGGCTATCCCACAAAAAAAGTCAGTTGTCAGTAGTAGAGGAAATGGTCCATTGTCAGCCTGAGTAGTTCTCCTCTCATTGTTCTCTGTCAATGGTTGATTTTCTTGACTGGAAGCTCTTGATTCAATTTTCTGATGTTGAATTGCCATTCTTGACAGAATTGAACAATTGCTTCCTCCATGACTTAGACTAATAATGCGTACTGTTGTGAAGCGAAGGTTTACAGTTCTGATAATTACAATCAAAACATCGGAGAAGCTAACTTCGCTCGTAATCTAATAAAATAAGTGTGACAAGTGGTATAACCTACCTCTCACTTCCCCCGCCAATCTGTTATAAAGGAGTGGTTAAATGAAAGGAATCCCTGATACTCACTTTATCAGTAGTAAATAAGTAGTAGGGTTTATTTAACCCTAACAGCGAACAAATGAACAGAATTACTAACAAACCGGACAATTCCTCCCTCAGTAATACCGAGTCCCTAACTGAACTAAATTCTATTGGTATGCTGTTTCAATAACACAGGTCACACATATAAATCCAAGAAATAAGAAAACAATAAATTAAAGCTTAGTCTCTCAAAATTGCAGCAAAAATACGTCTTCCAGAATGCTCTGTTTCCTATCTGCTGTCAGGAATGTTTTCTCTGTAATTCTTTTGTTCTGAATGCCTCACTCCATCGAATTCTGGTATCAGGAATATTCGCTATTCATAGGAGGAAGTGGGGACTGCAGATACTGGAGATCAGAGTCAAAGAGTGTGCTGCTGTAAGAGCACAGCTGGTCAGGCAGCATCCGAGGAGCAGGAGAATTGACGGTTTGAACATACACCCTTCATCAGGAATGAGGCTTGTGGTCCAAGGGGACTGAGAGATAAATGGTAGGGGTTGGGGCTGGGGGGATGGTAGCTGAGAATGTGATAGGTAGATGAAGGTGAGGGTAAAGGTGGAGCAGATAATTGGGAAGGAAAATGGACAGGAAACACAGTTCAAGAGGGCAGTGCCGAGTTGGAAGGTTGGATCTGGGGTAAGGAGGGGGTAGGGAAATGAGGAAAAAGGGTGGAATCCACATTGCTCCCATGTGGTTGGAGGGTCCCAAGGTGGAAGATGAGGTGCTCTTCCTCCAGGTGTCAGGTGGTTAGGGTTTGGCGGTGGAGGAGGCCCAGAACTTGAATGTCTTTGGCAGAGTGGGAGGGGGTGTTAAAGTGTTCGGCCACGGGTCACTGGGATTGTTTAGTGCCTGTGTCCCACAGATATTTTCTGAAATGGCCCACAAATTAGCGGCCTGTCTCCCCAATGTAGAGGAGACCACATTAAGAGCAATGGACACTGTAGATGGCGTGTATGGAAATACAGGTGAATCTCTGTCGAATGTGAAAAGATCCTTTGGAGCCTTGGTGGGGGATGGCGGGGGGTGGGGGGTGGGGAGGAGGTGTGAGCACAGTTTTTGCACTTCTTGCGGTGGCAGGGAAAGGTGCTGGGAGGGGAGAGTGAGTTGGTGGGGGGGCGTGGACCTAACAAGGGAGTCGCAGAGTGAATGGTTTCACCGGAATGCAGATAGGTGTGGGGGGAGGGGGGAATATCCCTGGTGGTGAGGTCTGTTTTTAGGTGGTGGAAATGGCGGAGGATGATGCATTGTATCCAGAGGTTGGTGGGGTGGAAGGTGAGGATAAGGGGATTCTGTCCATGTTGCGTTGGAGGGATGGGGTTCAAACGGAAAGATGTTGTGAAACTTGAAAGGGTTCAGAAAAGATTTACAAGGATGTTGACAGGGTTGGAGGATTTGAGATGTAGGGAGAGGCTGAATAGGCTGGACCTGTTTTCCCTGGAGCGTCAGAGGCTGAGGGGTCACCTTATAGAGGTTTAGAAAAATATGAGGGGCATGGATAGGATAAATAGACAAAGTCTTTTCCCTGGGGTCGGGGAGTCCAGAACTAGAGGGCATTGGTTTAGGGTGAGAGGGGAAAGATATAAAAGAGACTTAAAGGGCAACGTTTTCACACAGAAGGTGGTACGTGTATGGAATGAGCTGCCAGAGGAAGTGGTGGAGGCTGGTACAATTGCAACATTTAAAAGGCATTTGGATAGGAAGGGTTTGGAGGGATATGGGCCGGGTGCTGGCAGGTGGGACTAGATTGGGTTGAGATATCTGGTCTGCATGGATGGGTTGGACCGAAGGCTCTGTTTCCATGCTGTACATCTCTATGACTAGAAGTTGAGGAGATGCACTGGAGGACATCGTTGACCACGTGGGAGGGGAAATTGTGGTCTTTGAAGAAGGAGGCCATCTGTGATGTTCTATGGTAGAATTGGTCCTCCTGGGAGCAGACGTGGCAGAAGCGGAGGAATTGGGAATGAGGAATAGCATTTTTACAGGAGGTAGGGTGGGACAACGTGTAGTCCAGGTAGCTGTGGGAGTCAGTGGGTTTGTAGTGAATGCCCGTGTTCAATTGGTGACTGGAGATGGAGGTGCGCTGGTCCAGAAAGGGGAAGGAGGTGTCCGAGATGGTCCAGTGAATTTGAAGTCGGGGTGAAAGATGTTTGTGAAGTTGATGAGCTGTTCAGCCTCCTCATGGGAGCACGATATAGTCATCAATTTAGTGGAGGAAAGGGTGGGAATAGTGCCAGTGTAGCTGCGTAAGATGGACTGTTTCACGTAGCCGACGAAGAGGCACGCATAGCTGGCACCCACGTGGGTGCCCATCTTTGGTCTGGAGCAAGTGGGAGGATTTGAAGGGGAAATTCTTGAGGGTGAGGACCAGTTCAGCCAATTGAATGAAAGTGTCAATGGAAGGATACTGGGTGGGTATCCTCTAAGAAATGGAGGGCTTGGAGGCCTTTTGTCATGGTGGATGGATGTGTACAGGGACTGGATGTCCATGTTGAAGATGAGATGTTGGGGGCCAGGGAAACGAAAGTATTGGAAGAGGTGGAGGATGTGGGTGGTGTCCCGAATATAGGTGGGGAGTTCCTTGACCAACGGGGACAGGACGTATCAAGGTATACAGAGATAGGTTCAGTGGGGCGGGAACAAGCCGAGACGATGGTCAACCGGGCAGTCAAATTTGTGAATTCTGCGTAGGAGGTAGAACCACAAGGTGTAGGGTTTCCGGATTATGAGTTTGGAGGCTGTGTCACAACGCGTGTCAAATACAGTGATCCAGGAGCGTAAGGGGATGAAGCTGAGGCCTTTACTGAGGACTGATCGTTCATCCTCAGTGAGGGAGAGGTCTGGTGGGGAGGTGGGGGGTAGTAAAAACACAGCAGGCTGGGGGCTAGGACCTGGTGTGGGGCTGGACTGGGAGTGGGGGCTGAGACTGTCACTGGAGTGGATGTGGTTATGGGATCATGGACATCCAATCCCTGTACACATCCATGAAGAAGGCCTCCAAGCCCTCCATTTCTTCCACTCACGCCGACCCAACCTGTACCCTTGCACCGACGCAGTCATTCGATTGGCAGAACTGGTACTTAATCGCAATAATTTATTCTTCGAATCCTCCCACTTCCTCTAGACCAAAGGAGCAGCCATAGGCACCCACATGGGCCCCAGCTATGCGTGCCCCTTTGTCGGGTGTGTGGAACAGTCCATTTTGCGCAGTTATACCAGCACCATTCCCCTCCTTTACCTCCGCTAAATCGATGACTGCATCGGAGACTCCGGACCACAGGTAGGTGTGGGGAGGAAAATATATCTCTGGTGGTGAGGTGTGTTTTTAGGTGGCAAAAATGGTGGAGGGTGATGCGATGTATCTGGAGGTTGGTGGGGAAATTGCGGTCTTTGAAGAAGGAGGTCATGTTCCATGACTCCCTTGTTAGGTCCATGCTCCCCACCAAGCCACCCTCCACTCCTGGCATCTTCCCTGCCACCATAAGAAGTGCAAAACCTGTGCTCACACCTACCCTACTTATTTCCATCTAAGGCCCCAAAGGATCCTTCCACATTCGACAGAGATTCATCTGTATTTCCAATCACGCCATCTACTGTGTCCATTGCTCCCAATGTGGTCTCTTCTACATTGGGGAGACAGGACACAAACTTGCGGAACGTTTCAGAGAACATCTGTGGGACACAGGCACTAAACAACCCCACTGTCCGGTGGCTGAACACTTAAACTCTCCCTCCCACTCTGCCAAGGATATTCAAGTCCTGGGCCTCCTCCACTGCCAAACCCTAACCACCTGATGCCTGGAGGAAGAACACCTCATCTTTCACCTTGGGATCCTCCAACCACACGGGATCAATGTGGATTCCACCCTTTTTTCTCATTTCCCCTACCCCCTCCTTATCCCAGATCTAACCTTCCAACTCGGCACCGCCCTCTTGAACTGCCCTACTTGTCAATCTTCCTTTCCACTTATCCGGTCCACTCTCCTCTCTGATCTATCACCTTCATCCATCTGCCCCCCCCCCCCCCCCCCCAGCTCTATCCCCCCTCCCGTTTATCTCTCAGCCCCCTTGGGCCACAAGGCTCATTCCTGATGAAGAGTTTATGCTCGAAACGTCAATTTGCCTGCTCCTCAGATGCTGCCTTACTGGCTGTGCTTTTTCAGGACCACACATTTTCTTTATACATGCCGTGTACTTTGCTGAATATTTGATGTGGAGATTTCTTGTGAGAGCCTGGTGTTTATTTCTCAGATGGTGGGGTTTGCTCTCTCTTCATATTGCAGTTGGCTCTCTCCCAATTTTAAAAATGCCCATATTTTCTACATCCTTGATGACCTATTAATTTCTTCACAATCAGATTGGTTCCCGATAGTCAAAACCATCAGGCTTAAAACCATCAGGTTTTAATATCTAAGGGCTTGGTATAAATGAATTGGCTGATTCAAGCTAGTTATCAAAACAATAAAACAAGCCTGAGGTTTTCCAGTCAGACAGCCTGTCGTTATATATTTCCATTTTAGAACTGTCTGTGCATTTACAGCAGCTTACAGGCACATGTTTTAAAAATCTCCAAGCTTTAAAAAGCACTTTATCTCTTATAGGTACCATACATTCTGTCCTCCTATGTTTTAAACAAACCAACTTGCTGCCTTCCACTTCATTAGTACTCTGCACAACTTCGTAACACCTCCCCTGTTAAGAAAAAAAATGAATCATCATTATTAAATGATAGCTTTGTCTTTTTTTTAAAATCTTAATACCGTTATCACGAGATACATAGGCCACATGTGTAAGGTTACACATTTCATACTAATTCTGCATACATTTATAATATTGGACTGTACCAGTTTTATCTATGCATTTTCTTTTAAGCCTATGATAACACATCTGCAGTAACATTTTTATGACTCGCAACATGTACAATTTGTAAATTAAAAGGCTGTAATATAAGACTCCAATGAAATAGTCTCATAATTATGTCTTTTAAATCTTTCCAAAAAGATGAGAGGGTTGTGTTCTGTGTACACAACCATGTCAGAAACATTGTTTTTAACAATAATAGTAAAATACTATAAGGCCAGTATCCAACTGAAGAACTGTTTGTTGATGGTGGATTATTTTCTCTGGTGGATATTTAATTTCTTGGAAAAATAACTATTTTTTTTTCAATTACGCCATTATCCTCCTGCGTCAACATAGCGATCCCTACATCTCCTGCGTCAATCGCAACTTTAAAGGGTTTCAGTAAATTTGGTGTGGCTAAAACTGGTGCGATGGTTAAGATGGCTTTAAACTTCGCAAATGCCGTTCTTTGAGGGTGATCTTGGAAATTCCTCAATGGCCTTCATCTTCATGTTCCTTGGGTCATCCCTCCATGTCCGATGCTGTATCCCAAGAACATCACTTCTGCTATCACAAATTCAGTTTTTTGTATCTAAGCCTGAATCTTCACTCCCAGATCATCTCCTACTGGTAATTCAGGTGCTACCCATAAATACCTCCTGTCTGTATGCTACTGGCAACACAATCTGATACGCTTCTGCCCATTTCTCCTCTGTAGTAACGTGCCGAGGTCTCCATTTTCACCTTAGGATTCTATCTTTGGGATAATAACACTCGAGTATACATTCTGACTCCTTTTCCGAGTAGGCTTTATTATATAAATCTTCTATTGTCTCATCTTTTTGTTGTAATTTCAGTCATCTTTCAGAACTAAATACCTCTGCCTGATCTTCTACCTGTTCAGGGTTTTTCTTTACCACTTCATCAAACGGTGTCAACTAACTGAACCTCAACTCTTTCATCTTTCTCTTTGTTTGTCCTTCTTGCTTTAACTAATGACTGTGGGATCTAGTTACCACACAGTCTGGAAAAATTCCAGGATATTTTTCTTTTAACTCTTCACTTCCCTGGTTTTCCTTCTGCTTCTCCACTACAAGGGGCATCACTCCCACCTTTGACCTTGCTTGGTTGTTTCCAAGAACAAACTGTATTCCTGGAATAGACACTCTTTCAATCACTCCCACTATCACTTCCCCAGTCTTGACTGGACTTTTGAACCTAATTTTACACAGGGGAATGGCTAAATCTCTCTCCATCTATTCTGTAAGTTACTACTCTCTCGGGTAACATTTTAGACAGAGTACAAATACTTTCATCTCCTACTGTTAGAGACTGCCTAACTCCTGTATCTCTCAATATTTTCACTTTTTTTAACCTTCTGCCCTTGTTCTTCTGGAGTAGAACTTACCCACAGAAGTGAAGTCTTTATAAAGGTCAGGTGCTAATTCACTATCCAGCCTGTGACTAGGCTACGCACTCTCTTGCTGCTCCTTGACTTCTTTTGGGATTTCCTTCATTACCTTAACTAATCCCACTGGTTTAACCTCTTTTACCACATCCTATTTCCCAGTGCCTTTCTTCAACTGCTAGCACTCTGAGTTTATGTGCTCCACCTTATTACAGTGAAAACACCTGAGGCCTTTCACCTCCGTTTTACCCTCATGGGTTTCTTTTTCACTTGTGGTAAATTATTCCCAGTGTGATCTACTTTTTGTTTTTCAGTGAAGGATCTCCCTGTTTCTCAATTTCTATCCCTCACGGAGTGAAATTTCGATGCTAAATTTCAATGTATGCATTACTGCGTATTCACCCATCTCTGCAGTTTTTCTCGTTGTTTGATCTTTCTGTTCCTCATTATGAATTCTTATCATTTCTGGAAGTAAGTTTTTAAACTCCTCCGACAGAGTAATTCTCTAACAGC
The DNA here is from genome assembly GCF_020745735.1 of Hemiscyllium ocellatum. Lineage (NCBI taxonomy): Eukaryota > Metazoa > Chordata > Chondrichthyes > Orectolobiformes > Hemiscylliidae > Hemiscyllium > Hemiscyllium ocellatum. Next base: position 12,185,803 of record NC_083404.1, on the reverse strand, counting down.
CTCATATATCTTTTCTACCTTTAATGTTCTCACCCATCTTTCAAAGTTGCTATGTTTAATTCGTTCAAATTCAATGTAAGTCTGACTTGGTTCCTCTTTATGTTTCTGAACCATTGTCTATATGCTTCTGGTACCAATTTGTAAGAATTCAAAATACCTGTTTAACATCTTCACAATCTCTTGACACCTCATCTGAATGTTCCAAACACCTCACTAGCCCTGCCTGCCAATTTGGCCTGAATTAACATTACCCACACAGTCTCTGGTCAATTCATCTGCGTAGGAAGTTCTTCAAAGGAAATTAAAAAGACCTCTACATCATTTTCATCAAATTTTGGTAATGCTTTGACGTATTTGTATATGTCTAACAGGCCTTTGGCTATGGTAGTTTTGCTCATCATCACTACCCTCCTCACTAAGTCTATCTTCTACCTCCATCCTGTAACGTCAACTTTCCAGTTTAATTGTCAACTTCTGAAGTTCAAATTCTCTCTTTCTTTGTCTTTTTCCCCTGCTAGGAACCTTCTTTTCCTTTCCTTTTCTCTTTTTTGTAAACCCTGCCTCTTAAGTTCATTTTCTAACTCCAATTGTCTCATTACCAATTTCATTTTTTCTAACTCCACGACACTTGCCTGTTTCTCTGATAAATCAACTCCTTTATAATTTCAGCTTTCCCCTTATCCCTAGTTAAACCCAATTCTAAACTGTCAGCCAATTCTAAATATGTCTCCTTTTTCTGTATTTGTCGAATTTCTTGGCAAATTTGGGAAACATCTTCAAACACCAGAACCTTTTTAACAATGTTAAGAGCCATTTTCCCTACTTCTGATTTAACCAATCACAAGTAACCGAAATTAAACAGATTTTCCACTTCTCACTTAATCTTTATTAGGACACTAGTCCCCAAGTTTGTTTAAATCTGCTGAAACCTTTCATACCACAAATCTGTCCAAATCCTGGCCCTGATCCCCCAGTCTGTTTTGAAGTGGAGATTGACACCCTTTTTAAAACGAAAACACCCAGAAAAGCTCACATCTGATAAAAGAAGTTGACAAGAGATATAACTTACCTCTAACCCCCAATCTGTTATAAAGAAATGGTTAAATGAAAGGTATCTCTGATACTCACTTCATAAGTAACAAGTAACAATTTATTTATTTAACCTTAACAGTGAACAAATTAACAGACTTACTAACAAACCGAACAATTTCTCCCTAAGTACTACCTAGCCCCTAACTGAACTAAATTCTATTGGTATGCTGTTTCAATAACACAGGTCCCACTTACATAAATCCAAGTAATAAGAAAACAATAAATTAAAACTTAGTCTCTCAAAATTGCAGCAAAAGTACGTTTTCCAGAATGCTCTGCACCCTCTCCGCTGATTCTGCTGTTGGGGTCATTTTCTCTGTAATTCTTTTGTTCTGAATGCCTCTGTCTGTCAAACTTTGGTGTCAGGAATATTCACTAAATATGCCATGTACCATTATGAATAGTTGGTGCTTTTTTCAAGACTGTGGAGATTTCTTGTGAGAGCCTGATATTTATTTCTGAGATGGTGGGGTTTGCTCTCTCTTAAGATGGCAGTTGACTCTCTCCCAATTTTCAAAATGCCCACATCTTTTATATCCTTGGTGACCTATTAATCTCTTTACAATCAGTTTGGTTCCTGCTAGTCAAAACCATCAGGTTAAAACGTGATAGGTTTTCAATATCTAAGGGCTTGGTATAAATTAATTAGCTGATTCAAGCTAGTTATCAAAACGACAAAACAAGTCTGAGGTTTTCCAGTCAGACAGCCAGTTGTTACGTGTTTCCATTTTACAACTGTCTGTGCATCTGCACTGGTTTACAGACATTTTTTAAAATCCTCAAGCTTTGAAAAGTGCTTTATTTCTTAAAGGGATCACACACTCTATCCTTGTATCATTTAAATAAACAAACTCTAGCTTCCTGACTTTCACTTCACGTGTACTCTACACAACTTCATAAAAATACACTCCACAATGAAATACATGTTCTACATACCAAAAGCCTGCAGATTCAGACTCAGCCTCATCAGCCATCTTTGGACGCATTTAAAATAATCATTACATGCAGGAGATGGTCACTGATAATATTTGACATTGGCAGTGCAGGTCTTCAGGGAGGCCTTGTTTTTTTAAATTATTTATTTTAGAGCGAGTGTATACAGGCTTCTAGCACAATTCTGAGTAAAGCATTCTGAAGGAAAGTCCTACCTTTATATTTGGCATGTCTGCCTTGAAGGATGCTCATGTTGGCCTGTTTGTTCTTGGGGTATCATAAGTGACACCAGTATTTTACATTTTACTTTGAAATTCAAGTCTGGAAATGGAACAGAAGAGGTCTTGCTCCAAGTGCAATTGTTCCCTATCAGGAATGCTTGTCAGAAATTTGAATGCGCTCTTGACCCTGCATTCTCTGACCAAATAAATTTGATAAAGGTGCCTGAATGTTTGAGTTATTGGTGCAGTTAAATTTCTGGTCAATGGTAGCTCCCTGGATATTGATCAAAGCAGTTTCAGCAAAGATTGATGTGGTTGAACATGATGGAGAGATAGTTGGGTTCTCTCTAGTTGATGAAGTTAATTTACGTGGCATGAAAGCTACTTGCCGTTATCATTCCAAGCTCGAATATTATTGCTGAAGGACAGCTTTTGTATCTGAGCAGTTTTGAATGTTACTGCAAACATCAGTAAACATTCCAACTTCTGAGCATGCGATAGAGGCAAGTTCATTAATGAACAAAGTGGAGCTGCTTGGGCCGAGGACACTGTATTAAGAGCTCCTTCATTGTTTCTTCCTGAGGCTGAAATGATTGACTTCCAACAACCTTAGCCACCTTCTTTTGCTAAGTACAGCTTCAACCATGAAAGAGCTTTCTCACTGATACCTGTTAACTTCACCATTTTGAATGGCACCTTGCTGCCTTGATGTCATAAGTAGGTATTGATGCATCTTAAATGGGGAGGAAGAAACATTGAAGTAGTGAAATTTTGGGATGGAATTTCAAAGCCAACAGCTTAGGATGCTGAAGGAATGGCTGTTAATGATGGAGCAATTAAAATGGGGATGCACAAAAGCTAGAATTTGAAGAGTGCAAAGGTTTTAGAAGGTTCTGAAGTAGGGTCACTGGCTCTGAACTGTTAACTCTACTTTGTCTCCACGGATACTGCAAGATCTGCTGAGTTTTTCCAGCAATTTATGTTTTTGGGTCTTAGAAGATTGTTGGAGGTTATTGAGAATGAAGGGGTGAGGTCACTGATGAATTGAAATCAAAGATGAGAATTTTAACATGCAACATTGTTGGACTTGTTGGACTTGGAACCTTTCATTGGAGCAGTGAATGGGATTTGGTGTAAGTTGGGATGTGAACAGCCAATTTCTGATGAAGCTATCCCCCTGTGCTTGTCATGACATTTACCACAGTTGCAAAAATAGCACCCATAAAAGTCTTTGCAGTTTTTTTATGAGCAGCAGATCCAAATACCCTATCTGCCTTTCTTGCTGAATATTCTATGCATCACGTTCAATATACATATATATTTATATTTATGGACAATTGAAAAAAATTGAAAGATATGAAGCTATTTGAATGCTTTATAGACTGAAAGAGGTTTTTACTATGTCATTTCTAGAAAATGTGTTCAGAGAATGATCCAACTGCTGAATTGAATTATACTTTGAATTCATTAAAGAAACCTGATGAAATGCTCTTTTATTCTGGAGAATCAGTTGGCCATTTTAATGTTTGAATCAAAATATTTATTATAATAGTGCGATTGGTGAAGCAATGGGGCTTGAGTACAAGTTCACTCATGGTCTGGGCATGAACACGAGGTTAATGAAGGAGAACATGTAGGAGAACATGTCAGGAGCTGTATCAGGTATACCTAAAGGTGAAATATCTTAGTGAAGCCATAATATAAGACTATGTGTTTGCGAAACTATAGAAACAGCATGCATTAGAAAGAGTTAAGTCAACCCGTAGCTAATGGATGAGATCAAATCTGTGTTGTCTGTCTAAGGGTGAATGGTAAGTGATTAGTAAACAAGTAATTGCAGAAGAATACAGCTCCACAAATATCCACATTCCTAATGATGGTGAACCCCAATACATTCGTGCAAGACAAGATCCTGAAGCATTTACAACCATCTTGAACCAATTTAAGAAGAGTCCAGTGAAATATCAATTTCAGTTTGCACCTTCAATTCTTGATGTTAGGCCTTCATCCTATTCAACTTATTGCACATGATACTAAGAAATACTTGGAGGTACTTAGGGGTATCGGATACAGCAAATGTCTTGACAATACCTTGGCTATTGTACTGAAGGTATGTCCTCCAGGACCAGAGTTCCTCCAGAGTTCTGAAGTTGTACAGCTTTAGCGTCTACTCAACAATGTAGAAAATTGCCAGGTATATTCTGTCCTCGAAAAGAAACAAATTCTATCTGGCCAATTATTACCCAATTGCCTTCAATTAGTAGTTGTGAAATGGCTGATATTGTCAGTACTTGCATGCAACACTTGTTCAGTAATAAGTTGTTCACCTGTGCTCACTTTGGGATCACTAGGACCATTTGGCTGCAGACCTAATTACAGCCTTGGACAGAAAATGAGCAAAAAGAATTAAGTACCTGAGGTGAGATGAAAATGATTGCCCTTGAGATTAAGGAAACACTTGACTGAAGTGTGGCATCAAGGAACCTTAGAAAAATTGAAGTCATTGAGAATTGGGAAAATGCTCCATTTATTGAAGCCATTCCTGTTACAAAGAAAGGTGACTGTGGTGCATGTGATGCACAAAATATGACAACTATCTTTTGACAACATCTTCTGAATTCACAACATATACCATCTGAATGAACAAGGGTAACAGGCAGATGGGAACATTGCAAGATCCCCTCCAAGCCACACGTCATCCTGACTCAAACTATTTTGGCTGTTTTTTCACAGTTGTGGAGTCACAATCCTGGATGTCCCTCCTTTAACAGCGTTACGGATGTACATGCCCCTAATGGACTGAAGACAGCACACCATTGCCTTCTCAAGGACATTGGGAATGGCCAAGATAAACTGTCCTAGCAACAACACCCACATACCATGAAAAAAAACGCTCTGTGGGTGTTACCACACAGACTGTAACTGTTCTCCACTATCTTCTCAAGGGCAATTAGGGTTGGCAGTTGGTAACATTTACAGTCTCTTTTGTTCAAGCATCTGCAGGGGAGCCAAAGCTCTTTAGCTCCCATGACAACGATTGCAGCGTATTTTGTGATATCATAGTACAATAAGTTACAATGTGCACTTGATTCACCAAGTACACAAGAGGTTACATCCAAATTTGCACAACATGATTGATGCAATATCATTTTTGGTCAGTGTCTGCCTACTCCCTTTTGTTGGCCATTTTCCTAGTCTGTTGGTCAAAGTTCATCCACTCTCAGATATGTTTATGTTATGTTAACCATTTCACAGTGAATTCTGGTAGTGTCAAAATTTAAAATAAAGAACATAGTGATGGGATTAATGTTTTCAGAATCCTCCTTCAGGGAGCTGGAGAGTGATCCAGGGATGGGCATATAGCCATGTGGGACAGCTGTGTGGAGGCTAGGGAGAGATGCTAATATAAAAGTAATTAAAGTTGGAAGGAAAACAGGTGATAGCTGTTATAAAAACAAAGTGCTGAGGAAATGCAGCATGTCTGGCAGCATCTGTAAAGAGAGAGAGAGAGATATGTTAATGTAATGTTTTGATTTAAACATTAGTAATGTAATTCAACACCTATGTGTTGCTAATTCTGAGGCAATTTATAGACGCAGTCTCATGCCCAAGTTAAAGCACAGGCCACTCACCTATTTCATTGCAGAATTCACTGACTCGTGTCTCAATGTAAACTTGGGCCACGTACATAGGTCTATCACCTCTGAGTTCATGGGTCTCTTTGACTTAATCTGGACTGCCAGATGCCAACTGCCAATCACTTTCTAAACTGCATCAGGTCATTAAATATCCTGTTTTTCACAAGTGGGAGGAAAAATCTATGAATAAAGGTAGCTGAGGAAGTCAGCAGCAGGAGCATCATGGCAAGGTCATGAATCATTGCAGGAATTATTTCAATAGCCTGATTAAGTTGGAGAAGTTCAGCACACGTCCTCCTTGACACATCTCCCATTATGTATTTTCTTCTTGGCCGTCCTACATCACTCATACCACTCCTTACCACCGCATCACTTGCCTTAGTGTCACTCACAATAGCACAATGTCTGTCAACTGCTCCTCATTTCACCCCGTTCCTTACAAATGCTAAACTCTTGCTTTCTCGTTTCATTGTTGTGCATAATCCTAGCCTCATTGCGAATGAGCTATGTGACCTACACTAATCACAGCAGACACCATCAATTCTCACGTTACTTTCCATAGCTGCATAATGGCCTTGCTCCTATTACAAATATTTGCTTTTTATTCACTAGTGGATGCTGCTGGCTGGCCCAGCAATTGTTGCCTGCCCCTATTGCCTTGAGAAGGTGGCGATGAATTGCTTTCTCGGTCTGTTCTTGGGTATCACTAAGAAAGGTATTTATTGATAATTTCCATAAATAAAGCTGTCATTTGATACAGAAAATCACACCAATTGATAAACTAATTTGAAGCTGTTTAAATCTGACCATGGGACTTAGTTCACAAGAACACAGTTCATAATGAAGTGAAAGACCATCAGTGAATGGTGCAGCTTTCTGTCCTTCAACATTTGACACAGTAATAAATCCTGCCAGATATCTTTAACAAATCTGCAGATCTACATGAAACCCATACAGCACTAATTAAAATTAGATTTGGATCTTAATTATTAACAAAACTTTGAAACGAGGAGAAACGCCTTCAACTTTTGCTCCAAAGACTGGGTGGGAATTACCTTTCACAGAATCGCTAAGTTCTCAATTTTTGATCCAATCTCGGTCTGTTCTTGGGTATCACTAAGAAAGGTATTTATTGACAATTTCTATAAATAAAGCTGCCATTTGATACAGAAAATCACACCAATTGATAAACTAATTTGAAGCTGTTTAAATCCGACCATGAGACTTAGTTCAGCAGAGATCGCCACAAACAATTTACAGTTTGCATACTACAAAAAAAAGCCGAAAAGATATTAGCCCTCCAACAACCAATCTAAGCAGGCAACCATAGATATTGATTTGTGGTCAACAGGTCTCAAGATGTCTGGGTGTCATAGTAGCCCACAAACCAACTACCACACTACAACCACTACTAACAAGTATAAAGGATCCCATAACCACAACCAACAAGATCGATGTTTTATACAAGATACCATGTAAAGACTGCCAAAAGCACTACATAGGGCAAACAGGAAGGAAATCAGCCAATGGAGTACACGAATACCAATTAGTCACCAAGAGACATGACCAGCTATCACTTGCATCTATACACATGGACAATGAAAGACATCAATTCGACTGGGACAATGTATCCATTCTACAATAAGCCAAGCAGAGAGATTCACAGGAGTTCCTGGAAGCCTGGCACTCAACCCAGAACTCCATTAACAAACATGTAGAGTTGGATCCCATATAATAACTACTAAGAAACAACAATAAAACTGGAAATGACACACCAATTCCAGCTGACCCAGACACACAAATGGCAAGCAGAACAGAACACCAATGCTTTACTGGAGGCGTACTGATGATGTCACCTAGAATGGTGATGAAACGTCTGCAAACAAACATACCACCTCAGTGAGTAAGTCAACACCCTGGCTCTCAAGATACATCAACCTCCAATGTATGGCGTCCTAATTTACAACTATGTTCCATAGTATCTGTGAGGCAACATCATTTCTAAATTCACCCAGTCTTATCTAATAAGTGCATTTGTTTACTTATTGCTTTAACCTACTTCCACTGTAGTTTTGATTTTTGTACCAGTATTCAAATCCACTATTTGATTCTCTTTATTTTAGCAGGTTAGGATTGGACGAATACTTGTCTTCTCACTATATATATTTTCTTCTCGTTTTGTTCACATCATTGAGCTAATTCTAATAGAATGGGCATTGGTGGGAGGGTAGCCTTTGTTGTTAACTGTGTGTATTTTTCAAGAGAGAATTCTCAGAAGGAAGGGGTGCCATTCATTTACCATGACACCACTGTCTGTTGAATTCATGGCTTAAGAACAGTAATTTCCTTTTTCTACTCCTTGAAAAATATCGCGGAAGATCAAGGATTCTCAGTTATATCCAGCATTAATCAAATTCATCTGATTTTCTGTGCTACTATAAACAGCATAAGCATGGAACTACAACAATTCCCCCACCTTCTGACCATTTTCCACAAAACTGGTCACACTCCATATTGAATTAAACACCATGACAAAGATTATGCTAATTATGTCCATTTGTGGACATTCAAGGAGATTCTTAAAATTAAGTGCAAGGCTACAATAGGAACTTCAGAAAAGCCTAATTTTGAAATTTGCGACACAGCAGTCTCCTGTTTCTCAATATAATATTTCTCAATATAGCTGTGTGCCAGTTTTTAAAGTCATCTGTACAAATGTTATTCAAAATTAAGTTATTGGCAGATGTTGGGCTAGGCAATGACTTATCTTTTGTGATGAGCCTCGCTATAGTCATAAAGTTACCATTCTGTCAAAATCAATGTTTTTCCCAAATTGCATTCCAAATACTGCATGATTGTATAGATTTAAGAAAGATTTTATAGTTGCTGATATGTAAATTGTTCCAAGCAGAAACTCTAGCAATGAATTCACATCCCAAAATGAGCACAATTTTGAATAACGTTTGTACATAGAATGGTGATTTTGACTAAAACATGCTGCTGAACAGAAGTTGCTCACTAGTAAACTGACCTGTCAGCTGTAAATGCAAGGGAGAACAAACCCATGATTGAAATCAGAATTGAAATAGTGATTTTTGGGAGGGATTTGCCTACTACAAATGTTTTGAGAACAAGTTTGGTAGTTTTTTTATTTATTCACGGGACAAGGGCATTTCTGCCAGCATTCATTGCCCATCCCTAATTGCCCAGAGGGCAGTTAAGAGTCAATTACATTGATCATAAGACTATAAGACATAGCAGTGGAAATAAGGCAATTCGGCCCATTGAGTCCACTCCGTCATTTAATCATGCCTGATGGGCATTTCAACTCCACTTACCCGCACTCTCCCTGTAGCCCTTAATTCCTTGCAAGATCAAGAATTTATCAATCTCTGTCTTGAAGACATTTAATGACCCAGCCTCCACTGTGCTCCATGGCAATCAATTCTCCTTATTTCTGTTCTAAATTGACTCACTCTAAGGCTGTGCCCACAGGTCCTAATCTCCCCCTGGGAAACAAGTTCCCAGCATCCACCCTTTCTAAGCCATGCATTATCTTGTAAAAGGTTCTCTTAGATCTTCCCTCAACCCCCTAAACTCTAATAACTACAATCCCAAGATCCTCGGCCAATCATCATATGTTAGGCCTACCATTCCAGGGATCATCTGTGTGAATCTCCATTGGACACACTCCAGTACCAGTATGTCCTTCCTGAGGTGTGGGGCCCAAAATTGGACACAGTATTCCAAATGGGGCATAACTAGAGCTTTATAAAATCTCAAAAACATGTTGCTGCTTTTATATTCTAACCCTCTTGAAATAAATGACAACATTACATTCACTTTCTTAATCATGGACTCAACCTGCAAGTTAACCTTTAGAGAATCCTGTACTAGCACTCCCAGATCCCTTTGTACTTTGGCTTTATGAATTTTGTCACCGTTTAGAAAATAGTCCATGCCTGTATTCTTTTTCCCAAAGTACAAGACATCGCATTTGCTCACATTGAACTTCATCAGCTATTTCCTGGACCACTCTCCTAAACTGTCTAAATCTTTTTGCAGCCTCCCCACCTCCTCAGTACTACCTGACTTGAATTGAGAAATGTGATGCTGGAAAAACACAGCAGGCCAGGCAGCATCCGAGGAGCAGGAGAATCGATGTTTCGGGCATAAGCCCTTCATCAGGAACAAAGCCCCTCTTATGCCCGAAATGTCAATTCTCCTGCTCCTCGGATGCTGCCTGGCCTGCTGTGTTTTTCCAGCATCACATTTTTCAACTCTGGTGTCCAGCATCTACAGTCCTCACTTTCCTCTAGTACTACCTGTCTGTCCACCTAACGTTGTATGATCGGCAAACTTCACCAGAATGCTCCCAGTCCCTTCATCCAGTAAAGTGAATAGTTGCGCCCCCAACACTGAACCCTGCAGGACCCCACTTGTCACTGGCTGTCATTCTGAAAAAGAACCTTTTATCCCAACTCTCTGCCTTCTGTCAGACAACCAATCCCCAATCCATGCCAGTAGTTCACCTCAAACACCATGCGCCCTCACCTTACTCAGCAGCCTCCCGTGAGGTACCTTGTCAAAAGGCCTTTTTGAAGTTTAGGTATATAACATCCACTGGGTTTCCCTGATCTAACCTATTTGTTACCTCTTCAAGGAATTATTACAGGTTTTTCAGGCATGACCTCCCCTTACTAAATCCATGCTGATTTGTTCTAACCCGACCCTGCACTTCCAAGAATTTAGAAATCTCATCCTCAATGATGGATTCTAGAATTTTACCTCTAACCGAGGTTAGGCCAATTGGCCTGTAATTTTTCATCTTTTGTCTTGATCCTTTCTTGAACAAGGGCTGCACAACAGCGATTTTCCAATCATCTGGGATTTTCCCTGACTCCAGTGACTTTGAAAGTTCACAACCAACACCTCCACTTTTTCCTCAGCCACATCCCTCAGACCTCTAGGATGTAGCCTATCAGACCCAGGAGGTTTATCAGTTTTTAGACCAATTTTTATTGCTGTGGATCTGGAGTCACATGTAGGCCAGACCAGGGAAGGATGGCTGTTTCCTCCTAAAAGTTATTAGTGAACTAGCAATCGATAATGGATTCATGGTCATCATTAGACTCTTAATTCCAGATTTCAAATTCCACCATCTGCTGTGGCATAATTCAAACCCAGATCCTCAGAACGTTACCTGGTTGTCTGGATTAACAGCCCAGCAATAATACCACAGGACTCTTTTTTTTGGAAAGGCAAGAAAGCTGAGATGCAACCCAATCAGGATATTGAATTTGTGAAAGGTTTTGATGACATGGATAGGAAGAGAATGTTTCCTTTTCTAGGAAAGTGTATACTTAGAGTGCCTCATTACTACAGTGGAAGTGTATCGATACATTTAAGAGGAAGCTGGACAATCATATAAGTTGTAAAAATGGAATGTTTGAGAAATTTAGCAGGTGTGGCTGTATCAAGGGAAGGAGAAGTCTTCAAGGGCGATATGGTCTCTTGTTCAGAATTTAAGTACCTGCAGTATTTTGCTTTTATTTAAGTATGTAAGAGATATGGAAAGATCCCTTGTGTGGAGGCATGTGCTCAAATCTCACCTGTGGCAGAGGTATGTAATGACATCTTTGAATAGATGGATGAGAAAATACACATATACATAAGAGATATGGGGAATAGAATGTTGTGAAGATGGGTTTAGATGAAGAAAGATGTGAGGACTCTCAAGTGGAACATAAGTGCCAGCAGGAACTGGGTCCTTGAATGTCCTGTTTCTGTGCCAGCTGTCCTACCTAAATGTATGAAATGAGGCTGATGAGATTTCTTTCATACAACACAATTAAACAGAACCTAGAGTTCCCTTACTTATGTAAACAGTTCATTGTTCATCTGGAGGGTTTTTTTCTGCCCAACGGAGTTATTAAAAGTCAAACGTTTTAGCAGCACGCAGCATTTGCAAAGGTATAAAAGCGAAATGAACTACAGTTTTTAATCTTTGAATGCAGCAGTTCAGTTTAATATGACTTTCATTCATTTGTGTGTAATTTTCACCTCACTTTGGGCTTTCTAATGATAAGCTAATAAAACCTACAACTGCACTTTCTTCACAAAAGGATTTCAATAGACTTTGAATATACCTGTGAATGAATTTTCTTTCTGCTCAGTTTTCTGACTACCTGATGGGATATGTAGAAAAGAAAGCTTTTGGATGTCTTGGTGAGAATCCATTTGTAATGTCTGATAGAATGTTATTTTTGGCTATGTCATTTCATATAATGGCAACTAAACATCTGAATCTTTAAAACAAATACATGTGTAATTGCTGTTTTGTTCTTTAGGTCAAGGTAGGCCCGGAGGTGACAACAGGAACTGGTCCGAACAAGAAAGTTGCAAAACGGAATGCTGCAGAAGCCATGTTGTTGCAGCTTGGCTACAAAGCATCAATCCCTACTCAAAGTCCGGAGGAAAAGGTAAGCTTAAACATTTGTTTCACTTCTTTTTTATTTAAGTGTGAATAAATAAATCAAATTAAATGTTATTTAATCTTTGTTTCCTATATTCAATTCTTAAGTACCTGTACAATCTTAATGCTTGGTATTTATGTTTCTTTTTAACATTCCAGCCAGTTGAAAAGAGCTGGGATGGGCGGAAGGTGACTTTTGCGGATCAGCCGAATAGCAGTGAGTAGTTTTCACACTTGACCAAACAGAATATGTGTTTGCTTTATTATCAAATGCCATATAAATTGTTATTGTTACTTGCTTGGTTTATTGTTTTTAAATTATGCTAAGAATGGATTTAGGACTAAAATGAGAAAACATTTTTCCATTCAAAGGGCTGGAAATCTTGGAATTCTGTACCTGAGGAATGTGGATGCTCAATTGTTGAGTATATTCATGACAAAGATTGATGAACTTTTGATGCAATATCGTTTGGTAGTATGGAACTTGTGTTTTGCTGAAGAAGGAGACATTTTATCAAAGTGTTTTGTCTTGAACTCAGTGGGAGTTCAATCCTGAGAACATGCTTACACTGGAAGCTACATATATTAATGCATAGACCTCTGTTCTTAGTACACCGAAAAACATAGAATCATGCAGTAGGTCATTTGGCACACAATACTCCAACTGTGGCCTAACCAAAGTTTGTACACACACTTCAACTGTTTCAACTCAACAAAATTAGTGACAGCCAGTCTTTTGCTAATTTCTCAGGCAATACCTTAACAAATCAGAGTCAACCTGCCTGGTTTAAAATGAGGAGGCTGCAAGGGTGGTATGAGTTAGAGGCTGTGAAGGAGAGAGAATAATTTGAAACTGCTTATCAAGAAAATGCTCCAAGAATGAATTAATGAATCCAAGAAAATTTCAAATCACTGAGGGAATGAGTTCCTTGCATAGAATGTGGAATTACTGGTTTAAGGCAGTGCAAGTTCAGGAATTATTATTAATACAATAATGAACACTTGCAATTGTTAAATTTAAATCTGAGATTGAGAGCAAGGTGCAGTATTTAGGGTCGTAATGGCCTGGTTTAAATGTTTCAACTTGTGCACAGGTGATATAAATCATTGGCTGTGACCTTAGCACTCTGCGAAAGGTGTGCTTTGTGTAATGGGATTTGTTTATATTAATGTGCATCAGTTATTCTGAAGAAACATTTTTGTTTACCGATGCCTGTTGCTTTTCTACATTGCTTTAAGTTAAAGGGAGAGTTGTTAATTATTGTGTATTTTACTAAATTATTCTAATTCTTTGTGTGCCCCACCTATCAACGCTACTACTGTATTACAACATCACCTAATAAAGGAATTGTTGAGAATGAGAAAGGTAGCCCTTGAGAAAATCAAAACAAAACTGTTGAAAGTCAAATGGTAGCCTTGAAGAAACCTTAAGAGGAGAACCTGAAGATTAAACAGTATTTTGGCTTCTGCATGGGATGCACACTGGGTAAAGGTCAGAAAATGTTCTTGGAGGCACAATGGCAGCCAGTTATGGCTGCATCATCAAGAAAACAAATGGGAGCACTATTTAGACGGCCACGTAGCCACCAGTACACAACTGGCATTGCATGTTCAAAGATTGCTGGGAGCATGGTCTCTATGTATTTGGGCAGGGCAAGGAGTCATCACGTTTCTGGCATCAAGCTCCTCACAGACCGTGTTAGGGAACTGGAGCTGGATTTGGATGAACTAAGAATTATTCGAGAGGCTGAGAGGGCGATAGATAGAAGCTACAGGGACATAGTTTCGCCAGAGAACAGAGGTAGCTGGGTAACAGTTAGAGGTGGGAAGGGGAGGAAGCAGGCAGTGCAGGGATCCCCTGTGGTCGTTCCCCTCAACAGTAAGTATACCGCTTTGAATACTGTTGGGGGGGACGGCCTAGCAGGGGTAAGCTGCAGTGACCGGGTCTCTGGCACAAGGTCCAGCTCTGAGGCTCAGAAGGGAAAGGGGGAGAGGAGGAGAGCGCTAGTTATAGGAGACTCTATAGTTAGAGGGACAGACAGGCAGTTCTGTGGACATGGGCGAGACTCTCGGTTGGTTTGTTGCCTCCCGGGTGCCAGGGTCCGAGACGTCTCGACCATGTCTTCAGAATCCTTAAGGGGGAGGGTGTACAGCCAGAAGTCATGGTGCACATTGGCACCAACGACATAGGTAGGAAGAGGGGTGGGGAGGTCATTCAAGTGCTCAGGGAGTTAGGCTGGAAGCTAAAAGCTAGGGCGGACAGAGTCGTCATCTCTGGGTTGTTGCCGGTGCCACGTGACAGTGAGGCAAAGAATAGGGTGAGAGTGCAGTTGAACACATGGCTGCAAGGATGGTGTAGGAGGGAGGGCTTCAGGTATTTGGACAATTGGACTGCATTCTGGGGAAGGTGGGACCTGTACAAGCAGGACGGGTTGCACCTGAGCCAGAGGACACCAATATCCTGGGAGGTAGGTTTGCTAGCACTCTTCGGGGGGGTTTAAACTCATTTGGCAGGGGGATGGGATCCGGACTTGTAGTCCAGTTAGTTGTTTTTCAGGATGTCCAAGAATGTAGGGAGGCTGTGGAGAAGGTAGCACTGACAGGGAATACTTGCGGACACGGAGATGGGTTCAAGTGTGTATACTTCAATGCAAGGAGTATCAGATATAAGATGGGTGAACGTAAGGCGTGGATCGGTACCTGGGACTACGATGTTGTGGCCATCACAGAAACGTGGATAGAAGAGGGACAGGAATGGTTGTTGGAGGTTCCTGGTTACAGATGTTTCAGTAAGATTAGGGAGTGTGGTAAAAAAGGAGGGGGTGTGGCATTGCTAATTAGAAATGGTATAATGGCTGCAGAAAGGCAGTTCGAAGGGGATCTGCCTTTGGAGGTAGTATGGCTGAAGTCAGAAATAGGAAAGGTGCAGTCGCCTTGTTGGGTGTTTACTATAGGCCCCCCAATAGCAGCAGAGATGTGGAGAAACAGATTGGGAAACAGATTTTGGAAAGGTGCAGAAGCTACAGGGTAGTAGTCATGGGCGATTTCAACTTCCCAAATATTGATTGGAAGCTCTTTAGATCAAGTAGATTGGACGGGGCGGTGTTTATGCAGTGTGTCCAGGAAGCTTTTCTAACTCAGTATGTAGATTGTCCGACCAGAGGGGAGGCCATATTGGATTGGGTACTCGGTAACGAATTGGAAGAAGTGATGGGCTTGTTGGTGGGTGAGCATTTTGGTGATGGTGACCACAATTCTGTGACTTTCACCTTGGTTATGGAGAGAGAGAGGTGCATGCAACAGGGTAGGTTTTACAATTGGGGGAAGGGTAAATACAATGCTGCAAGATAGGATCTGAGGAGCATAAATTGGCAGCATAGGCTGTCAGGGAAAGATGTCGTTGAAATGTGGAACTTTTTCAAGGAACAGATACGACGTGTCCTTGATATGTACGTACCTGTCAGGCAGGAAAGAGATGGTCGTGTGAGGGCACCTTGGTTGACGAGGGAGGTTGAATGTCTAGTAAAGAGGAAGAAGGAGGCTTACATAAGGTTGAGGAAACAAGGTTCAGACAGAGTGATGGAGGGATACAGGATAGTCAGGAGGGAGCTGAAGAAAGGGATTAGGAGAGCTAAGAGAGGGCATGAAAAATCTTTGGCGGGTAGGATCAAGAATAATCCCAAGGCCTTTTATGCGTATGTGAGAAACATGAGAATGATGAGAACGAGGGTAGGTCTGATCAAGGACAGTAGTGGGAGACTGTGTATTGAGTCGGAAGAGATAGGAGAGGTCTTGAATGAGTACTTTTCTTCAGTATTTACAAATGAGAGGGACCGTATTGTTGAAGAGGAGAGTATGAAACGGACTGGTAAGCTAGAGGAGGTACTTGTTAGGAAGGAAGATGTGTTGGGCATTTTGAAAAACTTGAGGATAGACAAGTCCCCCGGACCTGCCGGGATATATCCTAGGATTATGTGGGAAGCAAGAGAGGAAATTGCAGAGCCCATGGCAATGATCTTTTCGTCTTCACTGTCAACAGGGGTGGTACCAGGGGACTGGAGAGTGGCGAATGTTGTGCCTCTGTTCAAAAAAGGGAATAGGGATAACTCCGGGAATGACAGGCCAGTTAGTCTTACTTCGGTGGTAGACAAAGTAATGGAAAGGGTACTGAGGGATAGGATTTATGAGTATCTGGAAAGACACTGCTTGATTAGGGACAGCCAGCACGGATTTGTGAAGGGTAGGTCTTGCCTTACAAGTCTTATTGAATTCTTTGAGGAGGTGAGCAAGCATGTGGATGAGGGTAGAGCAGTGGATGTACTGTACATGGATTTTAGTAAGGCATTTGATAAGGTTCCCCATGGTAGGCTTATGCGGAAAGTCAGGAGGCATGGGATAGTGGGAAATTTGGCCAGTTGGATAGAGACTGGCTAACCAGTCGAAGTCAGAGAGTGGTGGTAGATGGTAAATATTCAGCCTGGAGCCCAGTTACAAGTGGAGTTCCGCAGGGATCAGTTCTGGGTCCTCTGCTGTTTATAATTTTTATTCATGACTTGGAAGAGGGTGTCAAAGGGTGGGTCAGTAAATTTGCAGACGATACGAAGATTGGTGGAGTTATGGATAGTGAGGAGGGCTGTTGTCAGCTGCAAAGGGACTTAGATATGATGCAGAGCTCGGCTGAGGAGTGGCAGATAGAATTCAACCCTGTCAAGTGTGAGGTTGTCCATTTTGGAAGGACAAATAAGAATGCGGAATACAGGGTTAACGATAGGGTTCTTAGTAAGGTGGAGGAGCAGAGGGATCTTGGGGTCTATGTTCATAGCTCTTTGAAAGTTGCCACTCAGGTGGATAGAGCTTGTAAGAAGGCCTATGGTGTATTAGTGTTCATTAGCAGAGGGATTGAATTCAAGAGTCTTGAGGTGATGTTGCAGCTGTACAGGACCTTGGTAAGGCCACATTTGGAGTACTGTGTGCAGTTCTGGTCGCCTCACTTTAGGAAAGATGTGGAAGCTTTGGAGAGGGTGCAGAGGAGATTTACCAGGATGTTGCCTGGAATGGAGAATATGTCGTACGAGGATAGGTTGAGAGTGCTCGGCCTTTTCTCATTGGAACGGCGAAGGATGAGGGGTGACTTGATAGAGGTTTACAAGATGATCAGGGGAATAGATAGAGTAGACAGTCAGAGACTTTTTCCCAGGGTACAACAGAGTATTACAAGGGGACATAAATTTAAGGTGAAGGGTGGAAGGTATAAGGGGTAAGTCAGGGATAGGTTCTTTACCCAGAGAATGGTGGGGGCATGGAATGCGTTGCCTGTGGGAGTGGCAGAGTCAGAATCATTGGTGACCTTTAAGCGGCAATTGGATAGGTACATGGATAGGTGCTTAAGCTAGGACAAATGTTTGGCATAACATCGTGGGCCAATGGGCCTGTTCTGTGCTGTATTGTTCTATGTTCTATGTGTGGGCATAAGAGATAAGCTGCAAGCATAATAAGGAGTCCAGCTGAATGCAAGGAAGACAACAGCTCGCAATGTTCAATGATAGAACCTTAGGAAGTACAGAGGATCTGAGTGACATTGAGGACAGGTGTACACAAACATAGACTGGGTGGGTAGGGAGAAACATTTTCCCTTCGTATAGGGAAAATCGGTTTTAAGGCAAGGACAAGGGGATTGAGGGAGTTTGAGAGAATCTTTTACACCCAGAGAGTTGTGTGTCTCAGAAACTCACTGTCTGAAAGAGTGGTAGAGGCAGGAACCCTCAAGACATTTAAGAATTGTTTAGATGAATGCTTGAAACACATACAATGCTATTGGCCAAGTGCTGGAAAATTGAATTAGATTAGCTAGGTATGCCTGGTACGGTCATAATGAGCCTGTAAGATTCTTAGTATTTCTTCAGAAGTTTTGGAATCTGCTTTCTCTGGCTTTATCAGACTCCTCAATGGTTAAATGTCTCCCTCACTGCACCTCACAGCGCTCAGGAATGCAGGGATGACTATATCTGCTTCTATTTTGTCAGCTTGAACAAAATAATGGAATCTTTCTATGTAGGAGTTCCATCATACAGCCCTATGGTGACAAACCTTCCAGTTATTTTATAATTTTTTTAAATGTGTAGGGTCTATGAGGCATGATGCATAACAGAAAATTTAACACTACCTAATCTCTTTCCATTTAAAGCAAGGTGTTTCTGAGGCTGCCTGTTCCTCTCCGAATCTATACCTTCACCTGAAAGCATTTCCCTCCATGGACGGCATTCATTACTCAGGATGGAGAACATTGCCAGTTTATTCTGCATTGTTGACCTTTTCCCTAGGGTGAATTCCTTTTATTTTACTGACTGCAAAAGGGGATGCAATGACCTAGTGGTATTATCGCTGGACTGTTAATCCAGAGACCCAGGTAATATTCTGGGGATCCCAGTTTGACTCCTGCCATGGCAGATTTTTCTTTTATTCATTCATAGGATGTGGGTGTCACTGGCTGGACCAGCATTTATTGCCCATCCCTAACTGTCCAAAAGGCAGTGAAGTGTCAACCACATTGTGGGCCTGGAGTCAGCAATTTCCTTCCCTAAAGGACATTAGTGAGGCAACCTGGATTTTTCCTGAGAATTGACAGTGTTTTCCTGGTCATCATGAGACTCTTCCTTCCAATTTATTACTGAAAGTTTAAAAATAAAAAGCAGCCAAAACTCCTGAGCCAACATTATGAGGCTATAGGTTTGGCGCTGTGGCAGTTGTGGCTGAGGAGTTGCGAAGAATTGAAAGATTAAATGATGCATTGCACAGTCCAGGGTCTGCCACCAGGAAGCTACCTCCATGCATTGGTCAGTTGGCAAGGTGTGGGAGGCTGCTTTTGGGGAGGTAGTGGGGAGCACCACTACTCATTCGGCAGAAACAAGATGGCAATCAGAGTAGTTAAAGTACCTATTGAGGGCATTTGTCTCGAAGTTATTTTGAGTTTGTGAGGGGAATGGAATATTTTCTGTTTTGTTTAACCCATAATCATAATTAAACATACCCTAGCTAAATGCGGTATAATTTCTAGCAACACGCGACGTCTGTGCAACTTGTTCAACCTCAAGGCTATAATTTCTTTCTCAGTGTACAGAAAACTGAACAATACATGCTGTTCAGTCTTCAGTACATGATTTAAGTTAAGTGAGAACAGTTTTCATTTGTAGTCATTCATTAAAAGTTTGGCCATTGCAATTTCACACATGATGTGTTTTCTGCTTTGACTGGGCCATTAGTCAAAGTGCTTTTATGTTTCAAAAGCAGCAGCTGACAGGAGACTTGTGGTTCTCTTGACATTAGCTATAAACAGTTCAGATTACCTTATTCAAGGAGCAGTGGGGACATCATGCTTTTTGAGTCTTACAGGTTTTGTACAAACTCCATTTCTTCTCATTGCTTGGTGGCAAAATATAAAGACTGGAGACCTTACTGTCCAAGTCCAATAACGCAATATAAAAGTGCACAAGAGGTTAGAGTTCTGCAAAGAATGTGATTAAAATCAACAGTAGCAACTCTCAGTTATGAGCCATCTTTAATACAATAAAACATCCTACTTTACTTCAAAGATCTAGATTTTAAATTTCATCTTAAAGGAGGAAAGGGAGTTAAAAAGGTAAAGAGACCTGGAGAGTGAAATTCAGAACTTAGAGCTGTAGCAGTTCTTTGTCATCGATGGTACAGCAATGTCTTTTTTGATCATGGGAGATGTGTGTTGTTGACTAAGCCAGCATTTATTGTCATCCCTAATTGCCCTGGAGACAATAGTGGTGAGCTGCCTTATTGAACTGCTGCAATTCCTGGGATGCAGGCACACGTACAATGCTGCTAATAAGGTAGTTCCTGGATCCTTGATGTCTAAGGAGGCTGAACAAGTTAATATATTGCAGTTTTGGATGGTGCTCATGGCTGCCACTGTACACTAATATCGACTATGCATCAATGGTGATGGGAGAACATGTTGAAGGTGTTGGACAAGGGTACCTGTCACATTGGATGATTTGTCCTGGATGGTGTTAAGCTTCTTGTGTGTCATTGAAGCTGCACCCATCTGGATGAGTGGAGAGTATTACATCACATTTCTGATTTTTGCCTTCTGGATAGTGGATGGGCACTAGGGAGTCATCAGGTACGATACTGGCCACAAAGGTCCTAGCTTATGACCTGCGCTTATAGCCACAGTATATAAATGACTAGTCTAGTTCGCTATCTCGTCAATAGTAGTCATCAGGATATAAGCAATTGTAATGCCACTGAATGTTAATGGGCGATGATTAGATTCTCTCTTGTTGGAGACGTTCATTGTCTTGAAGTTGTGTAGTGCAACTGTTAGTTTTCCTTATTAGCTGAATCCTGGATATTTTCCAAGTCTTACATTTAGATACAGAATGCTTCACCAACTGGGGAGTTGCGGATGCTGTTGAACATTATGCAAACTTGAATGAGCTTCCTAACTTCTGACCTGCTGATAGAGTAAGGATCATTGATGTTTGAACCTAAGACACTATCCTGAGGAACTCTTGCAGTGATGCCCTCAGACTGATCATGGTGGCTCAGTAGTTAGCATTGCTGCCTCACAGCGCCAGGGATTCAGGCTCAATTCTAGCCTTGGGTGACTGTGTGGAGTTTGCATATTCACCCCATTTCTGACTGGGTTTCCTTCAGGTACTATGGTTTCCTCCCACAGTCCAAAGATGTGCAGGTTAAGTAGATTGGCTATGCTAACTTGCCCACAATTTATAGGGATATGTGGTAGATCAGCCATGGGAAATACAGGGTTACAGGGATAAGGTAGAGAGATGAGTCTGGGTGGGATGCTGTGTGGAAGGTCCGTGTGAAATTGTTGGGCCACGTGGCCTGTTTCCACACTGTAGAGATTCTCTGATGAAATGTTTTGCCACCAACAACCATTTTTCTTTGTGTTAGGTGTTACTTTTACCACTGCAGAGATTTTTTTCTGATTTCCATTGATTCCATTTTTGCTAAGGCTCCTTGATGCTATTTTCAATCAAATGCTGCCTTGGGTTCAAAGACATTCACACTCACCTCAGGGCTTCAACTTTGTGTCCATCATTGGGTCAAAGCTATAATGAGATGGCTGGGTGGTTCTGGCAGAATTCAAAAAAGTGTCATTGAGCCGGGCCAAGTAATTTCCCCTTGCCAGCACTGTTGCTGACTGTGAATTGACAATCAGGTGATGATTGGCCGGTTAGAATTGGAGATGCTCAACAAGCCAACATTGGGCATGTTGGCCCTTATTGGTTAGGCTATTGTTCTAGGAAATAAGCCAGTGAATGGCTGGCATCTGTTTTGTTGAATTGAAACAAATGTAATCATTCTTTCTATCTACAAAGAACAGCGTCCTTTATATTAATGTAGGTGGCTTCCAGGACACACAGGTGTGTCACACTGTAAACCCAACTGACAATCCTGAACTGTCAGTGTAATTTGTCACACACTCAGGATTAGCCAATAAATTTTGTCTAGTTGTAGCATCATGTCTAATGTTGGGCACTGTGTCACAACCACTAGGATTGTGTATTAGCAATCAAACACTACAGTTCCCAGACTTATGACAAATGTAAAGAGTTAATGAAACTACCACAAATCCTAATTTGTTTCTGGCTGATTACTACCCAGGATAAAAGCAAACTATACCATGTTACTTTAGTAGCAATAAGCATTAATTATTTATTGTGATACCCTTAACTAACAAGAACAGTAAAAGCAAAGGTAGGATTTCAAATTTTTGTATTTGAACTTTACCACTTTTAAAAATCTCTATCTCACTGATGTACAAAGGAAAAAATACAAATATTATGAATGCAAAGAAAAAAAAAGTACAGTTCTGTATCCAAAATCAAAAAAAAACTAAATGGGTTGGTTTCACAATTCTCAGTTCTTCGATGCTGCTTCAATGTTATCAGCACAGTGAGGATCAGTCTGTAATTCATTGGCTATCTGTTGGGACCCATGGTCTTCATTGTTCTTTTGGATTTTAGAATTTTTTGCAGCATTCTGAATATCGTTTTTCTGCTTTTTTTGATTAAAAAAAATTTAGAGAGAGCAACGTTGCAGAGATAAGCGAGAGAGAAAAGATTGATGCAGCTAACTTGTCTCTTTTCTAATTCAAACCCCTCACAAGGATCTTTGTTAAAGAGCGACCTGACCGGTCAGAGGCTTGGTGCCATACTGAGTTGTCCCAAACCCATAACAAATGGTGCCACTTTGTCTGGACTCAATGACCCCAAAAAGTAACTTTGTCTTAGATACATCGGTTAGCTTCTCATTTTTTCCCGCAAAGCTGTTAACAAACACCCTGTACTTCATCTCCTTCTTAATCAGTGTCCATTTTTCTCATTTTCGGTCCGTCATCAAAATCATATATATTTCTAATAACTATGTTTTGACTTTTAAATGTACTTGATGGCCTGTTGCGAAAAGCCAGAATTGTTGTTTGCTACATTCCATCAGTCTTCAGGATATACAGCCTACAAATCTGGCACCATACCAGCACTGGAATTCATATTCTACATTACTCATTTGTGTGACAGGCAGAACATCTCTTTGGCTTGACATCAGCATCCTGTCAGTGTTGAATACCACTTGTGTTGCTACTGTATGACAAAAGCATGGCAGCCAGCTTCACCTGTTCCTTAAACTTTGAAAAGACTTAGCTATCCAGTGCATTCTGGGGTGGAGTGGGACCTTCACAGGTATTTTGTGACTTTGAAAGTTTATAAGGCTCTGTGTGTAGAATATATTTTAGTAATGATCTCCTTTGTTATGCTTTATCCCTTATGAAAAAACAATTTTTAAATCCCTGTGAGTATATCATAAAGAAATGCATAGTTCCACACCGATGCCCAACCAAACCTTATATTCAAGATAGGGGCCAATTTTGTGATTGATAAATCAAACCTTTGCATGCTCATTGCAGCCATCTACATTGAGAGGCTGGCTGGTCTCTGGACAAGTGAGACTTTGCCATTGTGCTGCAACCGTGGATGGGGAGAAGGTAAAATGTGATCAAAGGATAGAGTAGTATTTGATATGATTGGGAAGAGATCAGGGATGGTGGTGTGGCCTTCGAAAGAAAGGACAAGGCTGCAGGAATCTCTGGAGGATCTGGGAGATCTCTGAGGAAATTATGAGCTGTGGACGGCATCTATCCTGGGTCAGAGCGTGATTATCCAATTCCTGGGCATATAAACAAGTTTACTTGAGGGTACAGAGAGAAAATACTATGTTCCCCATCGACAACAAGCATTGCAGGAAGAGCACTAACCTTCTCCATGCAGGAGATTTTATCTCTCTTTAAATTGCAAAGTTTCCTGAGTTTGGAGAAACATAGCCAGCCAGCATTCCAGCTGGAACATTGAAAAAGTCTGAGGAATGTAACTTATTTAAAATATTTAAAATTGTGATTTACTCCCTGTGAATGGTTTGTTCTTTCACTTCTCATCCCATCTCAGAACCAAAAGATTTGTGCGTGGGTGCTGATATTTTAAGGGGGTTTGTATTGAGATTTGAGATTTTTTGAGGATTTTTCTTCCTACCAAAACTGTTCTGAAGGGTTAAAATTCCACCTATTGTCTAAGGCAACTCCCTTCTCAATTTACTGCCTCTTCGCAAACAGACTCTTTGGTGGTGAAATTTGGTCTGTGCTGACAATAGGAACACAGTGAATTGACAGTGAACCAACAGGTTCATAATGAATTGACAGCTAGATTTTTACTGCACCCAATTTTCTTTCAACTGAAGTTAAAATGCTGAACAGAAACACTTTTTTCTAGCCTCATTGTACTACTTTCTTAATTCTTGAAATCTAAAATTTCAATAGAAAATAAAACTTGCCACAGTGTATGTCATTCTGCCAATTTGCTATGAATGCATTTCACACTGCTAATGTCGACTACTGTAAGTACAAAGTTAAAAATCACACAATGCCAGGTTATAGTCCAACAGGTTTAATTGGAAGCACACTAGCTTTCGGAGCGACGCTCCTTCATCAGGTCATAGATGAAGGAGCGTCGCTCCAAAAGCTAGTATGATTCCAATTAAACCTGTTGGACCAAAACCTGATGTTGTGTGATTTTTAAGTTTGTACACCCCAGTCCAACACCGGCATCTCCAAATCATGACTGTAAGTACAAGAAACTTAAGGGAATTCTGAAAGAACATTTGCTACAAACTTCACGAATATCTCAGCTATTATTTTAGGATATTACTGCCTCCAGTGCTCTCAAATATTGGATAGTAGATAACCAGAACCTTGACTGTTATACATGTCAATGTGGGTGACAGGTGGCTACGTCTTAATGTGAAGTTCTGCAGAGGAACTTTCTTAAGACAATTAAGAAGAGTGATGAAGCCAAACAACTCACAAGAGGCATAAAATGCAAAAGTAAAGAAACTACTGTGAATAAAACATTCACTTAGCATCATGTGGATATTCATTTCCAATCTAGAAAATGTGTGTCTGATTTTAGGACCACTCGTTAGGAATAATGTAGATGTATTGAAGAGTGTGTTAAAAAAAATTATGAGAATGTCAGAAGAGTTAAGGATCAGTGGACGTATTTAAGGTGGTTAGCAAAAGAATCAAGGGCAACATGAGAAACAGCCTTTTTACACAGCACATGTCAGAGATCACTGACGTTGCTAATGTTTGTGATGCTGCTAGGTCATTGCCAAGGAGCTGCTTGCCCCACCTACAGGCAATCTCAAGACAACTCTCACTGTCACTGCTCCCAACACAAAATGTACCCAGTAAAGGGGGATGGGCGTGTACAATCATTCAATTCCTTTTGTACTCCAGCACATATTTTTCTTTCTTGAGTATAAAAACTGGAATGGATGTCAGACACGGCTTTATAGATAAAGTACTCACAGTTTCATAACTTAAAAAGTCACTTGGTGTACTTATTAGGTGCATAAGACTATGTTGCTTTTAGGGCAGTGAGATTCTTACACTATGGAGAGCAGAAACAGGAGTATTCAAGTTAGGGAAAATATCCCTGATGAAACCTGCGGGTTGGTTGAGCTGAAGTTTCAATAGTGTAAGAATCTCACTGCCATATAGACTTGTGAGAGCAATGTAGCAAGAACTGTCCTGATCCAGTAAACAGAAAATATCTCTCTCTGTTTCTATATGAGTGAAAAGACAAAAAATAACACCTAGAGATATAAAAGAATTGCAATGCAAAATAATACCTATGTCTGCCTGGTCAACTGAATCTATGAACAATAATCACTCTATGGACAATAGTTTGTTATTGCTAAAATCAAAAATTCTTTGCCAAATTTTGATCCCCAGAATTACGTTGTTTCTGTCTGTATTTTTCTACTCATAATATTTGCCAAACCTTCTGTTTTTTGTCTGTCTTTGTGAATATGTGTGTGGGTATTTAAAGGGATATAATTTAAGTCACATATTAGTAGATTAGTGTTCACTTTTCACTGTATCTTCAAGATACAGTATATGTGACAATAAATAAATCATGCACTCCTGCCTTTCCCTGCTATTTATTAAAGCATTAAAGAATAAAAGTTTTGCTGAAAGATTATGAACAGTTAGGAGCTAAATTAAAAAGCAGAACCTCCATGGTAATAATCTCTGATTGCCTCAGTCATTGGCAACTGGAAATACGGTAAAATTAATGAGTTAAATGTGTGGCTAAAAGGTTTACGTGGTGGAATGGGTTTCAGTTCATGGGGTACTGGCATCAGTACGGGTAGAAGGGAGGAGCTCTGGTGGTATGGGCTTCACTTGACCTATACTGGGACCAGTGTCTTGGTGAATTGAAAAACTGGGACTGTAGATACGGTTCTAAACTAATTAAAGGAATGTATCATTTTTGAAAAGCTAAAGATAGACGCGCAAAGGATGAGGATATGACTACATTGCAATGCAGCTATTTACATAATGATGCTGAGAGTGTTACAGGAAGGGACAGAGCATACAAACAGAGAAAAACAGCAATAAAATAGGGTCAAAGTATGGAAAATAGCAAAAAGGCAAAATTAATGGCTCTTTACTTGATGTGGGTAGTATTCGGAACAAAATAAGTGAACTAATTACACTGGTACAAGTTAATAGGTACACTGTTATAGCCATCACAGAGAAATGGTCACAAAAGGTCAAAGCTGGAAACTAAGCATTTAGGTATATGTGATATTGCAAAAGGAGAGAAAGGAAGTAAGTTAGGTGGGAAGGCAAGTGTTGAGGATGACAAAGATGCTGTAAAGGGATAGGGAGTAGGCAAGACTTAGTGGATGGAATATAATGTGAAAAAATGCACTTTTGCAAGAACAATGAATATTATTTAAATGGAGAAAGACTGCAGAAAGCTGTGGAATGGAGGGATTTGGAAATCCTTGAATTTGTTGGTACATGTTTTCAAACTTCTGTATCTTCTGCTTGAAAGAAGAGGGTGGAAGAGAGAATAACCGGGGTGGGAGGGGTCTTTGATTATGCTGGCTCTTTCCCAAGGCAGTGGAAAGTATAGATGGAGTGAGTGGAAAGAGGACTGGCTTTTGTGATGGACTGGGCTGCAAATTTCTGTAATTTCTCATGGTCTTGGGCAGATCAATTGCCACACTGTGTTGTGATGCTTCCGGACAGAGTGCTTTCTATGGTGCATCTATAAAAATTAATAAAAGTCGTTGTGGGCATGCTGAATTTCCTTATCTTTCTGAGCAGGTTATAGACGTTGGTATAACATTAACATGGATGGACCAGGACAAATTGTTGGTGATATTCAGTCCTAGGAACCTGAAACTGTCGGCCAGCTCCACCTCAGCAACATTGACAGGGGCATGTCCTCCATTCCTCTTCCTGAAGTCAGTGACCAGCTCCTTTTGTTTTGATGACATTGAGGTAGAGATTGTTGTCTTTACACCGTACTACTAAGCTCGCTGGGGATCACTTAGCTCAGTTGGCTGGATTCCCATCATCAGTTTGAGGTTACCATGAAGGACTCTTCTTCTTAACCTCTTCCCTCACCTGAGCTCTGGTGGAATGGGCTTCACTTGACCTATACTGGGACCAGTGTCTTGGTGAATTGAAAAACTGGGACTGTAGATACGGTTCTAAACTAATTAAAGGAATGTATCATTTTTGAAAAGCTAAAGATAGACGCGCAAAGGATGAGGATATGACTACATTGCAATGCAGCTATTTACAAAATGATGCTGAGAGTGTTATAGGAAGGGACAGAGCATACAAACAGAGAAAAACAGCAATAAAATAGGGTCAAAGTATGGAAAATAGCAAAAAGGCAAAATTAATGGCTCTTTACTTGAATGTGGGTAGTATTCTGAACAAAATAAGTGAACTAATTACACTGGTACAAGTTAATAGGTACACTGTTATAGCCATCACAGAGAAATGGTCACAAAAGGTCAAAGCTGGAAACTAAGCATTTAGGTATATGTGATATTGCAAAAGGAGAGAAAGGAAGTAAGTTAGGTGGGAAGGCAAGTGTTGAGGATGACAAAGATGCTGTAAAGGGATAGGGAGTAGGCAAAACTTGGTGGATGGAATATAATGTGAAAAAATGCACTTTTGCAAGAACAATGAATATTATTTAAATGGAGAAAGACTGCAGAAAGCTGTGGAATGGAGGGATTTGGAAATCCTTGTCCATGAATCACAAAAAGGTAGCATCCAAGTTAATTGGATAATAGGGAAGGCAAATGCAATGTTGGGCTTTGTTTCAAAGGGAATGGAGTATAAAAGTAAGAACTATGTAAGGCACTAATCAGACCTCTTCTGGAATGCAGTTAACAATTTTGGTCCCCTTATCAATGCAAAGATATACTGCCTTTTGTGGCAGTCCAGAGAATGTTCACAAGGCTGTTACTAGGTGTGGACAGACTGTCTTGTGCAGAGAGTTTGAGCTTATTGAAACACGCGAGATTCTTATGGGACTTGACAGGGTAAATGTGGAAAGGTTGTTTCCTATTGTGGGAGAGTCTAGGAACCAATCTCAGAATAATCTCATAAAACTCAAACAAAGATAAGAAAGGATTTCTTCTGAGTATAGGGAATTTGTTACTGCAGAAGGCTGTGGATGCTGGGTTGAGTTTACTCATGGCTGAATCAAACGTACTTTTAATCAGTAAGGAATTTAAAGCATGGGAAAAGGCAGAAAAGCGGAGTTGAGGATTATCAGTTCAGCAATAATCTCATTGAATGTCAAAGCAGACCAAATGGGCTGAATGACCTACATCTGCTCCTAAGTTTTATGATCTTTATTAATTAGTTTGTTTGCAATTAATAGAATTATTTTTCTGTTAATGACGATAACCTGGTATGAATTGTTTTTGCTCTGAATACCGGTCAGTCAGACAAAGTGATCACCTTGGTGGTTTAAATTGGGTATTTACAGTTTTGTGATGCATGATGGAAAAGTCAGGCTCAATTGTCAGCTTGGTCTTACTGTTTAGATTGTAATTTTACCTCCACGTTGGCAGTTATTGCACTCTGTTTCAGGAAGGTCATGTCTTTTCCCAGCAGCATAGTTTACTGGCCCTGAAACCCTTTAGAATTATTTCGGTTTCGATCACATCACCCTTAAAACTTAAAAAGTCACTTGGTGTACATTTTTAGGTGTATAAGACTGCGTTGCTTTTAGGGCAATGAGATTCTTACACTATTGAGAGAGGAAACAGGGACATTTAAGTTAGGGAAAACTGCAGCCACCCTTTCTTAGATTAAAAATACTGGTAATACTCAGGAATTTGTTAAACCCTATCTGGCCTTTACAGAGATTCACAGCTCCTTCAGAGCCATAGCCTGCTCTTCCATGCTTTCTGACTGATTTGCTTTCTCAGTATTAGGTATATGTGCTCCAAAATATACCAATAGGTTTTCCTGCAGCCTCCAGCAGTCGGCTTGGATATGCCCTGCCTTTCACCGGTGTTCTTTTTGAACATTGAACTTTACAGCGCAGTACAGGGCCTTCAGCCCTCGATGTTGCGCCAACCTGTCATACCAATCTGAAGCACATCTAACCTACACTATTCCATGTACATCCATATGCTGTCCAATGATGACCTAAATGTACTTCAAGTTGGCAAATCTACTACTTGCCGGCAAAGCATTCCATACCCTTACTACTCTCTGAGTAAAGAAACTATCTCTGACATCTGTCCTATATCTATCACCCCTCAATTTAAAGCTATGCCCCCTTGTGCTCGCTATCACCATACTTGGAAAAAGGCTCTCCCTGTCCACACTATCTAACCCTCTGATTATCTTATATGTCTCTATTAAGTCACCTCTCAACCTTCTTCTCTCTAACGAAAACAGCCTCAAGTCCCTCAGCCTTTCCTCGTAAACCAGGCAACATCCTAATAAATCTCCTCTGCAACCTTTCCAAAGCTTCCACATCCTTCTTATAACGCAGTGACCAGAACTGTACCCAATACTCCAAGTGTGGCCGCACCAGAGTTTTGTACAGCTGCAGCATAACCTCATGGTTCCGGAACTCGATCCCTCTGCTAATGAAAGCTAAAACACTGTAAGCCTTCTTAACAACCCTGTCAACCTGGGTGGCAATTTTCAAGGATCTGTGTACATGGACACAGAGATCTCTCTGCTCATCTACACTACCAAGAATCTTATCATTAGCCCAGTACTTTGCATTCCGGTTACTCCGACCAAAGTGAATCACCTCACACTTGTCCGCATTAAACTCCATTTGCCACCTCTCAGCCCAGCTCTGCAGCTTAGCTCTGTCTCTCTGTAGCTTACAACATCCTTCGTCACTATCCACAACTCCACCGACCTTAGTGTCATCTGCAAATTTCCTAACCCACTCTTCTATGCCCACATCCAGGTTGTTTTGGCCTCACTTTTCTTCTTAGCTGTTACCTCCTGAGAAAGACTCCCAGCATGTCCATCTCTTCCATGAGTACTTCATTTTCTATTACACTCTCAATCTCTATCCTTCTTAGTGGATGGGAGATTATTTCTTCAAGAACAGGGATTTATGGATTAGTTCATAATCATTAGTCAGTAGCCTTCCTGGACTCGGTCACTCTGTTCCTTTCACTGCATTTTTATTGGGAGGGGGTTGGATTTTTGAAAGTCCTTAAGAAGAGTTATTTCAAAGAGGTTTTTCTAAGTGGCCTCTGTATTTAAATGTAAAAAGTGAGGTCTGCAGATGCTGGAGTTCAGAGCTGAGAATGTGTTGCTGGTTAAAGCACAGCAGGTTAGGCAGCATCCTAGGAACAGGAAATTCGACGTTTCGGGCCAGAGCCCTCCTGATGAAGGGCTCTGGCCCGAAACGTCGAATTTCCTGTTCCTAGGATGCTGCCTAACCTGCTGTGCTTTAACCAGCAACACATTCTCAGCTCTGTATTTAAATGCCCTTGTACACTGGTCAAAAACAATTGCTTAAGCCTTTAAAATTCCAAGCATGTCTAGCTAGGCTGTTTTCTTAGGGTGTATAGTTTATGAGGCACTTGTGTGTACTTAAGATAGTCTTCTTTCAAACTGCCTGATAATCAGCAGCACTTCTTCGGGCAAGAAGGGAGTAAACTTTGTGAATGTTTCCAGAAACATTACCCTGCCGTAACAATGATCAGTATTGAATTGGCACTTTACTGCTGTATTACCAACTCAAAAGAGTGAGAGAATGCTTCCACTTCTGCCTCCTCAAACCTAGGAATTAAATGAGCAAACTGATTTGCCTTCACTCTTAAACCTGAGTTGGTGGTGTCTTCATGGGACACAGTAGGATTCCTCTCCCCGGCTTGAGCTGTCTTAGTTCAAACTCTCTTTTCTAACTTTTTTCCTGAAATTGTTTCTCTTCCCTCCTTACTCTTTCCTATTTTTTTCTCTCTCTCTCTTACCCACACCCCGTTTTCTGTGCCTTTCCTTCTCTTTTTCCTGAAATTCTAATTTTGCCTGATCAAATTTTAATTCCGTACAATATTATCTATTTCATCTTTCTCTATTTCACTGTTAAGCCATTAGCCACCCCTTTTAAAATTTTGGGTTGCCTGATTTTTGTGTGAAATCTTAATCTGAAATGCGTCGCTAAACCTTCTAATTATTTAAGGGACAGAACCTTTAAATCATCATAAATAACTTCTCCTAATACATATATCTCTATAGTATTGTAATACAAGCTCAAGCTCAAGAAAGCCTGTTGCAATTTATTTTTAAAAAATTGGTTTCAAAGTGACAATCTACCCACTATAATTCTTGTGTTTTGACTGTTCATTACAATCATGCAAACAAGCCCCCAATTTGACATGGCATTTCCACGGGTGAGGTTCCCTACTTGTTAAAGTTCCAGACCAGCTACTGTTAATTATTAAGCTCCCAGTTTAGGATGGATGAATTGGTTCCCTTTCTTCATTCACCTTCTTCTTTGGTCAGTTGCACTTAGATTAATTTAATAAAGGACCCATTCCTCCAAAGATGCCTTCCCCCCAAAAAGGAATTTAGGTTTTAAAAAGGAACAATTTAACCAGATTGTCTTGAGTTAACAAAAAAATGAGTTCGTTTGTTTCAAAATGAAAGAAAATTTGATTTGATTTATTATTGTCACATGTACCGAGATACAGAGAAAAGTATTATTTTGCATGCTATCCAGCCAAGTCATAAGTATGTCAGGGTAATAAAACAGAATGCACAATGTATTGTTCAAAGTGCAGAGAAGGTGCAGAGAAAGATCAACTTTAATATATGAGCGGTCCAGTCATAATGGATGGCTCAGTGGTTAAATTGCTGCCTCGCAGCACCAGGGACACGGGTTAGATTCCACACTTGGGTGACTGTCTGTGTGGAGCTTGCACATTCTCCCTGGGCCTGCGTGGGTTTCCTCTGGGTGCTCCAGTTTCCTCCCACAATCCAAAGACGTGCAGGTTCGGTGAATTGGCCATGCTAAATTGCCGAGAGGGTTCAGGGATGTATTTAAGTTAGGGGTAAAATGTATAGTAATAGGGTAGGGGAATGGGTCTGGGTTGGTTTACTGTTCGGATGGTTGGTGTGGCCTGTTTCCACACTGTAGGGATTCTATGATAAGTCTGATAACAGCGGGAAAGAAGCTGTTCTTGAATTTGTTGGTACATGTTTTCAAACTTCTGTATCTTCTGCTTGAAAGAAGAGGGTGGAAGAGAGAATAACCGGGGTGGGAGGGGTCTTTGATTATGTTGGCTCTTTCCCAAGGCAGTGGAAAGTATAGATGGAGTGAATGGAAAGAGGACTGGCTTTTGTGATGGACTGGGCTGCAAATTTCTGTAATTTCTCATGGTCTTGGGCAGATCAATTGCCACACTGTGTTGTGATGCTTCCGGACAGAGTGCTTTCTATGGTGCATCTATAAAAATTGATAAAAGTCGTTGTGGGCATGCTGAATTTCCTTATCTTTCTGAGCAGGTTATAGACGTTGGTATAACATTAACATGGATGGACCAGGACAAATTGTTGGTGATATTCAGTCCTAGGAACTTGAAACTGTCGGCCAGCTCCACCTCAGCAACATTGACAGGGGCATGTCCTCCATTCCTCTTCCTGAAGTCAGTGACCAGCTCCTCTTGTTTTGATGACATTGAGGTAGAGATTGTTGTCTTTACACCGTACTACTAAGGTCGCTGGGGATCACTTAGCTCAGTTGGCTGGATTCCCATCATCAATTTGAGGTTACCATGAAGGACTCTTCTTCTTAACCTCTTCCCTCAACTGAGGTCCTCAGGTTAAATCACCACCAGTCGCTTCTCTGTGTAATGAGAGAGCAGCCCCTGTATTCTGGTAAGACCATGGCGACATAACAACAATTAATGTCACTATCTCTTTCCTGTACTCTGTTTTGTCATTGTTTGAGATCCAACCCACTATGGTTGTGTCAGCAGCACAGTTATAAATTTGAGTTAGAGCTGATTTGACCACACCATCGTAAGTGTTTAGGGAGTATAGTAAGCAGCTATGTTAAGAATGATGGTGGAGGAAGTGTTGTCACTTTTTCTTACTGATTGCAGTCTGTAGGTCAGGAAGTCAAAGATCCAGTTGCAGAGTGGAAGAGTAGAGTCCTAGGTCTCAGAGTTCAGAAATGACTATGTTTGGAATTATGGTGTTGAATGCAGAGCTAAAGTTCAATAAATAGGAGTCTAACATTGGTGTCCTTGTTGTCAAGATGTTGCAGGAATGAGTGTAGAGCCAGAGAAATGGCGTCCAGCACACACCTATTGTGAAGGTAGGCATGTTATAATGGATCGAGGCAAACTGGGAGACGAGGGTTGTTGTGTGCCATTACGAACCTTTCAAAGCACTTCATAATGATGGATGTCAAAGCCACTGGGCAGTAGTCATTGAGGCATGCTGTCAAATTTTTCTTTGGCACTGGGAGGATAGTGGTCTTCTTGAAGCAGGAGGGAACCTCAGATCAGAGTGAGGAGAGGTTAAAAATGTCTGTGAATTCACTTGCCAGCTGGTCCGTGCAGGATCTGAGTGCACAGCCAGGGACACCACCTCGGCCAATCACTTTCAGTGGGTCACTCTTGAGGCTGATCTGATGTCTGCAGCAGTGACTGTGAGTACGGGTGCACCCAAGGCTGGCAGGGCATATGACATTATTTCACTGACCATCTATTCAAAATGAGCATAAAATGAGTTGAGCTCATGGGGGAGGGATGCATTGATGCCAGTGATTCTACTGAACTTCGCTTTGTAACCTGTTACATTGTTGAAGCCTGATCACAGTTCGAATGGTTAGTTTGGGACCCTGGTTTAGTTTGGTATTATCATGGGGGCATCTCTGATGTCTTTGCAAAGATTGTACCTAGATTTCCTGCATAGGAATGTTTTGCATTGAATGCCTCAGACCTGAACTTCGGTAGGAAGTGGATCTTTCAGTTCATCCATGTTCCGGTTGGGGAACATTCATATTAAGTTCTTTGGCAGGCAGTCCTCAACACACTTACAACATCACAACACACTGTGATGGTTGGGGTGTACTAACTTAGGTTGGCCACTGAATTCTTGAATATGCACCAGTCTGCCAATTCCAAGCAGTCATGTAGGAGCTCATCCATTACCACAGACGAGCATTGTATGATTTTCTGTACTGGATCTTCACACTTCAGTTTCTGCTTGTAGGCGAGGAGAAGAAGCACAGCCTTATGATCTGACTTACTAAAATGCAGATGGGGAATGGAGTGGTCAGCATCTTTGATGATTGTGTAGCAATGGTCATGGGCCTTTGGTGGAACAGGAGACATGATGATGGTATCTTAATAGCACACTCTTGGGGTTAGCCTGATTCAAGTCACCATAAAATTGCATTTTACACACACACACACACACACACACATGCGTAGATTAGGAATAAGAGGTGAGTTTGAAAGAAGATAGAAGTTTTTAAACGATATATAGCTTAGTCTCTGGTCGTTCATGAAGGTTAGATAGATTGCAGATACAATATCAGAGTTAAACAAACACACGAACAGAGAATGGAGAGAAACAAACCATGTAAAGGCAGATGGGATTAGTTTGGAACAGCATCATGGTTGGCTCGAAGGGCCTATTGTGTACTGTAGTGTTCATGTCATAGACATTATGGCTACTACAATGGATATTACGGGCAGCGTTGAGGTTGGTAGTGAACAGTTAGTTTCATGATTCTTGGCTTTGTAAGTTGATTGAAATTCTTGTCATGGTTCCTTTCAACAGTCACTGGCTGATAGGAGGATTCAAGAATGTCTTTTTTCTTTTGTTAGATTTTGAGGGACCATGACCATAGTTAACTATAAGACACAGTCAGCCATTCATGAGGCATTTCCAATAGTTTATTCAGTTGTTAAGAAGCAGCAATTTATGTATGATACATCAGTTGATTAGACAAAAGAGAGTGTACAACTCAGAACAATTGAAGATGGTTTCTTAATAAGAGAAAATGAACAGCAAGTTGGCATGAAATGTGTTGAATTCATTAAAATTAAGAAAGCAGCATCCCGCCTTCTGGCCAAGTTGTTAAAAAACTGTTCTCTGGGTCTTCCCTCAATCTGTTCTGGTCCGTCTTGCATCTGTAATAGACAGTTCCCTAACACAGACTGCACCCTGCAAGGTCAACCTAACATAGGCAGCCCGATGAAGCTCACCTGACAAGGACTGCCCCCTGACCCTGCTTGCTTGTTCATATACCATATTTCCAAGGGAAGGTAGTTTAACCTGTGTCAGTCACCCATTTAAATCCTTTCAGCTCATGACAATGGGACAGCTACTCAATATGTCAGCCTGACCATTACCCGTTGACCACCTTCATCTGAAGGTTATTTGTCATTCTGTCCAAAGCTTCTCACTTTCCCAAATACTGCGTTGATAATCGGGTACGTATGGCACCAGATAAATCTTTGACATCAGTTCAATTGACCTCGGTGATTCTGGTGTTTCTTCTGACCTTTCTTGTACCTTATGTTTATTTTAATTTCTTAGAATTTGTTTTATGTTTGGGAGAAGCTAGCTACTTACAGGAACAGTAGTTCAATGAGAGCTCATGTAACACAGTAAATACTGGAAAAAATTTATTTTTATGAAGGGGTGTTTAATAGCTGTTCTCAAACTGTGACCTTCACAGCACACACTCCACACTCAAGGACATCGGGCAATAACAACACACAGATCAGCTTGTTTCTAAAACCTGTTTTGTATGTATCCATAGGAAAGTAAAAGGCAACCCTTTTGAATAGGAAAAAATTCAGGAATATGGGCCAAATGCTGGCAAATGGGACTAGATTATTTAGGATATCTGGTCAGCAGGGACGCATTGGACTGAAGGGTCTGTTCCCATGCTGTGCAGCTGTATGACTCTATGTGCAGTTTAGGTGGATTGGTCATGCGAAATTGCCCATACTGTCCAGGGATGTGCAGATAAGTGGTTTAGCAATGGGAAATGTAGGGTTACAGGGATAGAGTTGGGACGTGGGTCTGGGTGGGATGCTCTTCAGTGTGGACTCGTTAGGCTGAATGGCCTGCTTCCACACTACAGGCATTCCATGATTTTGTGCAGAATGTGACCTTCACCTGAAAAGGTATTGGGTTAGTTACTCTCTCCTTTTTAGACTTTTTATTTGAAGCTTCCCCTGCTTGTGTAGGTGTGCTATTCAAAATTCTTCTCCCCAGACAACCATTGAATTTATATCCACAGTCACCTTTTTAAAAAAAAATCAAAAAGTCATAGAGTCATTGAGATGTACAACACGGAAGCAGACCCTTTGGTCCAACTCATCCATGCTGACCAGATATGCAAACACAATCTAGTCCCCATATACCTGCAAGCCCTTCCTATTCATATACCCATCCAGGTGCTTTTTAAATGTTGCAATTGTACTAGCATCCATTACTTCCCTTGGCAGCTCATTCCATACACATACCATCCTCTGTGTGTAAAAGATGCCCCTTAGGTCTTTTTTATATCTTTCCTCACTCATCCTACACTTATGACCTCTAGTTCTGGACTCCCACACCCCAGGGAAGAGACTTTGTCTATTTATCCTATCCATGCCCCTCATGATTTTATAAGTCTCTATAAGGTCACCCCTCAGCCTTCGACACTCCAGGGAAAACAGCCCCAGCCTGTTCAGCCTCTCCCTCTTGTTAAAATCCTCCAACCCTGGCAACATCCTTGTAAGTCTTTTCTGAACCCTTTCAAGTTTCACAACATCCTTCTGATAGGAAGGAGACCAGAATTGCATGCAATATTCCAAAAGTGGTTTAACTAATGTCCTGTACAGCTGCAACATGACCTCCCAACTCCTGTACTCAATATTCTGACCAGTAAAGGAAAGCATACCAAACGCCTTCTTCACTATCCTATCTACATGCGACTCTACTTTTAAGGCACTATGAACCTGCACTTCAAGGTCTCTTTGTTCAGCAACACTCCCAAGGACCTTACTATTAAGTGTATAAGTCCTGCTAAGATTTGCTTTCCCAAAATGCAGCACCTCACATTTATCTGAATTAACCTCCATCTGCCACTTCTCAGTCCTTGCCTTTCCAAATACATGTACGTCCTGTCCCTCAGGATTCCCTACATAAAACTTACTTCAACACCGGACTCCACTGACATCAGGCTCACTGGTCTGTCATTCCCTGGGTTGTCCTTACCACCCTTCTTAAACAATGGCACCAAGTACAGTATGTCCATAGATATTCCAAAGTTATGATCTGTAGTCATAACCATTTCAAAGTAAAACCACTACTAATTGTATCTTAGTCTACGTTAAGAAAATCCATTCAGCAGCTAGCTATCACTTGTAGACTCCATTAGTTATTTTACTATGCATGGCACATATTCTGCACAGGATGTGAAAGAGTTCATTGATACTTAAAGTCAATAAAACTGCAATCCAACTTTTCCTTGGCTAGTAAGAGGTAATTAAATAAAAATGTGGTTTATTTCAGTCTTGTGTGTGTGAACCTGAATATAAGAGGGAAGGCGTGAAAGAACTTCCTGTTCCAACAAATTGGCAAACCATCGAGAGAAGCAGCTCAACTGTTTTGACTCCCGCAATAGAATATCGACAGCTGTTTTTTTCTGACAGAGTGCCAAAGGATCTGCTTCCAAATACCCTCATTGGTTGATTGTGATCTGACTAAAATTCCTGTGAAGAATCCATTTTTAAGATTGGATTTTATCCCTGATGATTGTATTCACAATTAAGTTCTGTACCACAGCTAGTGTCAAACAAGCTAGTTTCTGGGATTTTGATAACTCTAATGCCGTTTCTGTGTTATACTGCTATAGGGAGGGCAGGGACCACATTTTTATGTCACAGCTCTTTGTTATCTCTGATTCTTTTCACTTTGTTGTGAAACTGATCTGTGACTAGCTGGAGAGTTTACCAATTGTTTATAGTGTTTGAAACAAAAACAGAAATTGATGGTAAAACTGAGCAGGTCTAGCGGCATCCGTGGACAGGAATAAGAGTTGATGT
Source organism: Hemiscyllium ocellatum (assembly GCF_020745735.1). Taxonomy (NCBI): domain Eukaryota; kingdom Metazoa; phylum Chordata; class Chondrichthyes; order Orectolobiformes; family Hemiscylliidae; genus Hemiscyllium; species Hemiscyllium ocellatum. The sequence goes on along the minus strand of NC_083404.1, from coordinate 12,147,470 downwards.
TTCAGCATCAGTAATCCTTCTTCAGAACTGTTGGTAGCTAGGAAAAGGTTGGTATGTATACTTTTTCAGTAACTCTGTTGATTTTTAAAGGTTTCCCATTCTTCGGCCTTCATCTTTATATTATCTTTAACTTCCTTGCTTAGATATGGATGTTTTTCCCCCTCTTATCATTTTGCTTCCTCTTTGGAATATATTTCTGTTGGGGGCTATTAAATATCTATTAAACACCTGCCAAAGCTCATCAACTGTCCTCCTACCTTTTAATCCTCCTGCTCAGTCCTCTAGGGGAAGATCTGTCCACATGCCTATGTAATTATCCGTGCTTTATTCCATTTTCTTACACTCCAAATAGATATTCAATTCCTTTAAACATTTTAATCAGTTATGTATGCCAGTCGTTTCCTAGCTACTGTTAGTTCTGAAGAAAGGTCATTGGACCTGAAATGATTACTCTCCACAGATGCTGCCAGACCTGCTGAGTTTTTCAGCAAATTTTAGTTTCTGATTTCAGCATCCGTAATTCTGTCAGTGTTTTTGTTTAGTATTTGAGCCAGCCTGTTTGACAAGGCTCATACAGTTGGGTGCCACTGATTAGGAACATGTTTCTTCAAGATGTGCCCTTCTGTGGAAACCATTGTTGATCTTGCCAAGAAAGATGTGTGATGAATGAAAATTAATTCTATGCCTGTGTTTTTAAGACCACTATTTCAGTTCCACAACCAAACTCTTGGGATAAATATTCATTGAGTCATAGAGATGTACAGCACGGAAACAGACCCTTCGGCCCAACCCAGCCATGCTGACCAGATATCCCAACCCAATCTAGTCCCACCTACCAGCACCTGGCCCATATCCCTCCAAACCCTTCCTATTCATATACCCATCCAAATGCCTCTTAAATGTTGCAATTTTACCAGCCTCCACTACATCCTCTGACAGCTCATTCCATATACGTACCACCCTCTGCGTGAAAAAGTTCCCCTTTAGATCTCTTTTATATCTTTCCCCTCTCACCCTAAACCTATGCCCTCTAGTTCTGGACTCCCCGGCCCCAGGGAAAAGATTTTCAAGGAACTATGAACCTGCACTCCAAGGTATCTTTGTTCAGCAACACTCCCTAGGACCTTACCATTAAGTGTATAAATCCTGCTAAGATTTGCTTTCCCAAAATGCAGCACCTCACATTTATCTGAATTGAACTCCATCTGCCACTTCTCAGCCCATTGGCCTATCTGATCCAGATTCTGTTGTAATCTGAGGTAGCCCTCTTCGCTGTCCACTACACCTCCAACTTTGGTGTCATCTGCAAACTTACTAACTGTGCCTCTTATGCTCGCATCCAAATCATTTATGTAAATGGCAAAAGGTAGAGGGCCCAGCACTGATCCTTGTGGCACTCCACCGGTCACAGGCCTCCAGTCTGAAAAAACAACCCACCATCATCACCCTCTGTCTTCTACCTTTGAACCAGTTCTGTATTCAAATGGCTAGTTCTGCCTGTATTCCATGAGATCTAACCTTGCTAATCAGTCTCCCATGGGGAACCTTGTCAAACGCCTTACTGAAGTCTAAAGAGATCACATCTACTGCTCTGCCCTCATCAATCTTCTTTGTTACTTCTTCAAAAAACTCAATCAAGTTTGTGAGACATGATTTCCCATGCACAAAGCCATGTTGACTATCCCGAATCAGTCCTTGCCTTTCCAAATACATGTACATCCTGTCCAGCAGGATTCCCTCCAACAACTTGCCCACCACCGAGGTCAGGCTCACCTGTCTATAGTTCCCAGGCTTGTCTTTACCACCCTTCTTAAACAGTGGCACCACGTTTGCCAATCTCCAGATCCGGCACCTCAACTGTGACTATCGATGATACAAATATCTCAGCAAGAGGCCCAGCAATCACTTCTCTAGCTTCCCACAGAGTTCTCGGGTACACCTGATCAGGTCTGGGGATTTATCCACGTTTAACCGTTTCAAGACATCCAGCATTTCCTCCTCTGTAATCTGGACATTTTACAAGATGTCACCATCTATTTCCCTACAGTCTATATCTTCCATATCCTTTTCCACAGTAAATACAGATGCAAAATATTCATTTAGTATCTGCCCCATTTTCTGTGGCTCCACACAAAGGCTGCTTTGCTGATCTTTGAGGAGCCGTATTCTCTCCCTAGTTACCCTTTTGTCCTTAATATATTTGTAAAACCCCTTTGGATTCTCCTTAATTCTATTTGCCAAAGCTATCTCATGTCCCCGTTTTGCCCTCCTGATTTCCCTCTTAAGTATACTCCTACATTCTTTATACTCTTCTAAGGATTCACTCGATCTATCCTGTCTGTACCTTCCTTTTTCTTAACCAAACCCTCCATTTCTTTAGTCATTCAGCATTCCCTATACCTACCAACCTTCCCTTTCACTCTGACAGGGATATACACTTACCCTGGATTCTTGTTATCTCATTTCAGAAAGCTTCTCATTTTCCAGCCGTTCCTTTACCTGCGAATATCTGCCCTCCTATCAGCTTTTGAAAGTTCTTGCCTAATACTGTCCAAACAGGCCTTTTTCCAATTTAGAACTTCAACTTTTAGATCTGGTCTATCCTTTTCCATCACTATTTTAAAAAGAATAGAATTATGGTCGCTGGCCCCAAAGTGTTCGCCCATTGACACCTCAGTCACCTGCCCTGCCTTATTTCCCAAGAGTAGGCCAAGTTTTGCACCTTCTCTAGTAGGTACATCCACATACTGAATCACAAAATTGTCTTGCACACATTTAAGAAATTCCTCTCCATCTAAATCTTTAACACTATGGCAGTCCCAGTCGATGTTTGGAAAGTTAAAATCCCCTCCCATATCTACTCTATTATTCTCACAGATAGCTGAGATCTCCCTACAAGTTTGTTTCTCAATTTCCCTCTGACTATTGGGGGGTCTATAATACAATCCCAATAAGGTGATCAGCCCTTTCTTATTTCTCAGTTCCACCCAAATAACTTCCCTGGATGCATTTCTGGGAATATCCTCCCTCAGCACAGCTGTAATGTTATGCCTTATCAAAAATGCCACTCCCCCTCCTATCTTGCCTCCCTTTCTATCCTTCCTGTAGCATTTGTATCCTGGAACATTCAGCTGCCAGTCCTGCCCATCCCTGAGCCATGTTTCTGTAACTGCTATAATATCCCAGTCCCATGTTCCTAACCATGCCCTGAGTTCATCTGCCTTCCCTGTTCGGCCCCTTGCTTTGAAATAAATGCAGTTTAATTTATTAGTCCTACCTTGTCCCTGCCTGCTCTGACTGTTTGACTCACTTCTGTTCTCAGCTGTACCACTCTCAGATCGATCTCTTTCCTCACTATCTCCCTGGTCCCACAACCCCCCCACCTTACTAGTTTAAAGCCTCCCAAGCAGTTCAAGCAAATTTCCCTGCCAGTATATTAGTCCCCTTCCAATTTAGGTGCAATCCGTCCTTCTTGTACAGGTCACTTCTACCCCAAAACAGATTCCAAAGATCTAAAAATGTGAATCCTTCTCCCATACACCAGCTCCCCAGCCATGTATTCATCTGCTCTATCCTCTTATTCCTGCCTTCACTAGCTCGTAGCACTGGGAGTAATCCAGATATTACTACCCTTGAGGACCTCCTTTTTAAATTTCTGCCTAACTCTCTGTAATCTCCCTTCAGAGTTTCTACCTTTTCCCTTCCAATGTCGTTGGTTCCAATGTGGACAATGACCTCCTGCTGGCCCCTCTCCCCCGTGAGAACATTCTGCACCCTCTCTGAGATATCCTTGATCCTGGCACCAGGGAAACAACACACCATTCTGCTTTTTCTCTGCTGGCCACAGAAACATCTGTCTGTATCTCTGACTACAGAATCCCCTAACACAATTGATCTCTTGGAAGCCGACGTACCCCTCATTGCATTAGAGCCAGTCTCAATTCCAGAAACTTGGCTGTTTGTGCTACGTTCCCCTGAGAATCTATCACCCCCTACATTTTCCAAGACAGCATACCTGTTTGAAATGGATATATCCACAAAAGATTCCTGCTCTAGCTGCCTACCTCTCTCACCCTTCCTGGAATTAACTCATCTATGTGACTGTATCTGAGACTTTCCATCCTTTCTATAACTGCCATCCATCACGTACTGTGGCTGTTGCAAATTCCTCACCGCTTCTATCTGTTTCTCCAAACGATCCACTTGATCTGATAAGATTCGCATCCAACAGCATTTATGGCAGATATAATCCGCAGTAACCCTTAAACTCTCTTTAAACTCCCACATCTGACAAGAAGTACATATCACTGCAAAGGCTACTTTTGCTCCTTCACAATCTACAGACCCAGAAAATAACACTGTCTTATTCCTCTACAAACACTGCCCCAGGTTAAATAAATAGCTATGGCTTATATTTTAAGTTTAATCAAGAGACTTATCTCCAAAAACTATAATCAAGAAAGATTCCATTGTACCCACTACTGCAGCCTTTCTCTTGGACAGACTTAAAACAACAATTAACTTCTCTGATTCTGTGCTGTGAACTTTGCCCAACAGTTCCTCCAAGATTAGTTGTGAATTTCACTTTGTTAATTTACAATGGCCAAATTTGCGGATGGCACTAAAATAGGTGAGCAAATAAGTTGCAATGAAGAAATAAATTTACAATTGGATATGGGTGGTTCAGTGAATGCGCCGAACTTTGACAGATGAAGTCTAATGTGGATAAGTGTGAGGTTATCCACTTTGATTGGAGGAATGGAAAGACAACTTAATATCGAAATGAAGGGAAACATTCACTTTGGAGCAGAAGATTCTGGGTATCTTTGTGCATGAGCTGAAAATGTGTTGCTGGAAAAGTGCAGCAGGTCAGGCAGCATCCAAGGAGCAGGAGAATCGACGTTTCGGGCATAAGCCCTTCTTCAGGAATGAGGAAAGTGTGTCCAGCAGGCTAAGATAAAAGGTAGGGAGGAGGGACTTGGGGGAGGGGCGATGGAGATGTGATAGGTGGAAGGAGGTCAAGATGAGGGTGATAGGCTGGAGTGGGGTGGGGGCGGAGAGGTCAGGAAGAAGATTGCAGGTTAGGAAGACGGTGCCGAGTTCGAGGGATTTGACTGAGACAAGGTGGGGGGAGGGGAAATGAGGAAACTGGAGAAATCTGAGTTCATCCCTTGTGGTTGGCGGGTTCCTAGGCGGAAGATGAGGCGCTCTTCCTCCAACCGTCATGTTGCTATGCTCTGGTGATGGAGGAGTCCAAGGACTTGCATGTCCTTGGTGGAGTGGGAGGGGGAGTTGAAGTGTTGAGCCACGGGGTGGTTTGTCCTGGTGTCCCAGAGGTGTTCTCTGAAACGTAGGCGGCTTGTCTCCCCAACATAGAAGAGGCCACATTGGGTGCAGCAGATACAATAAATGATGTGTGTGGAGGTGCAGGTGAATTTGTGGCGGATATGGAAGGATCCCTTGGGGCCTTGGAGAGAAGTAAGGGAGGAGGTGTGGGCGCAAGTTTTGCATTTCTTGCGGTTGCAGGGGAAGGTGCCAGGAGTGGAGGTTGGGTTGGTGGGGGGTGTGGAGTCACGGAGGGAGTGGTCTTTTCGGAACGCTGATAGGGGAGGGAGGGAAATATATCCCTGGTGGTGGGGTCTGTTTGGAGGTGGCGAAAATGACGGCGAATGGTATGCTGTACCTTGAGGTTGGTGGGGTGGTAGGTGAGGACCAGTGGGGTTCTGTCCTGTTGACGATTGGAGGGGCGGGGCTCAAGGGCGGAGGAGCGGAAAGTGGAGGAGATGCGGTGGAGGGCATTGTCGATCATGTCTGGGGGGAAATTGCGGTCTTTGAAGAAGGAGGCCATCTGGGTTGTACGGTATTGGAACTGGTCCTCCTGGGAGCAGATGCGGCGGAGATGAAGGAATTGGGAATATAGGATGGCGTTTTTACAGGGGGCAGGGTGGGAGGAGGTGTAGTCTATGTAGCTGTGGGAGTCATTCGGTTTATAGTAAATGTCCGTGTTGATTTGGTCGCCCAAGATAGAAATGGAAAGGTCTAGGAAGGGGAGGGAGGAGTCTGAGACGGTCCAGATGAATTTGAGGTCGGGGTGGAAGGTGTTGGTAAAGTGGATGAACTGTTCAACCTCCTCATGGGAGCACGAGGCAGTGCCGATACAGTCATCGATGTAGCGGAGGAAAAGGTGGGGGGTGGTGCCAGTGTAGCTGCAGAAGATGGTCTGTTCCACATATCCTACGAAGAGGCAGGCATAGCTGGGGCCCATGCGGGTGCCCATGGCTACTCCTTTGGTTTGGAGGAAGTGGGAGGATTGGAAAGAGAAGTTATTCAGGGTGAGGACCAGTTCAGTCAGTCGAAGGAGGGTGTCGGTGGAAGGGTACTGGTTGGTACGGCGGGAAAGGAAGAAGCGGAGGGCTTTGAGTTCTTCGTGATGGGGGATGGAGGTGTACAGGGACTGGATATCCATGGTGAAGATAAGGCGTTGGGGACCGGGGAAGCGAAAATCATGGAGGTGGTGGAGGGTGTGGGTGGTGTCCCGAACATAGGTGGGGAGTTCTTGGACTAAGGGGGACAGAACCGTGTCGAGGTATGCAGAGATGAGTTCGGTGGGGCAGGAGCAGGCTGAGACAATGGGTCGGCCGGGGCAGTCAGGTTTGTGGATTTTGAGCAGGAGGTGGAAACAGGTGGTGCGGGGTTGTGGGACTATGAAGTTGGAGGCGGTGGATGGGAGATCCCCTGAGGTGATGAGGTTATGGATGGTCTGGGAGATGATGGTTTGGTGGTGGGTGGTGGGGTCATGTTCAAGGGGGCAGTAGGCGGAGGTGTCCGCGAGCTGGCATTTAGCCTCAGCAGTGTAAAGGTCGGTGCGCCAAACTACTACTGCGCCTCCCTTGCCTGCCGGTTTGATAGTGAGGTTGGGGTTGGAGCGGAGGAAGTGGAGGGCTGCACATTCCGAGGGTGAGAGGTATGTGGGTACAGGATGTAATAAGGCAAGTGGAATTTTGACATTTACTGGTAAAGGAATAGAGTATAAAAGCAGTTAACCATTGCTGCAACTGTTCAAGGCATTAATGAGACCGTACCTGACGTTTGCATACAACTTTGGTCCCCCTACTTGAGGAGGGATGCACTTGCATTAGAAGCAGTTTAGGGGAGGTTCACTAAATTGATTGATTCCAGAATTGAGGGGTCTGTCTTATGAAGAGACATTGAGCAGTTTAGGCCTATACTCACTGGAGTTTAGGGGATCGAGAAGAGATCAATTTGAAGTACACAAGATACTGAAGGGGATTGGTAAAGTAGATGTAGAGATGATGAGGCAATCTAGAGTGAAAGGCCATTGTTTTAGGATGGGGGTAGCAGATATAAAGCAGAGATGAGAAGGACTTACTTCTCTCAAAGGGTTGTGAATCTGTGGAATTCAGTACCTAAAGTGCAATGAGTGCAGGGACATTGAGTAAATTTAAGGACTGATATAAACAGATTTTTAATTAGTATTGGGTTGAAGACTGATGGAGAATGGGCAGGGAAATGGAGTTGAGGCCAATATGAGATAAGCCATGATTGTTTTAAACGGCGGGGCAGCCTTAAGGGGCTGATTTGCATACTCCTGCTCCTAGTTCTTACGTTTTAAGATAGGAGTCTGTGAAAGTTTGGATTGTGAGGGCTGTTGTGACCTAAACGAGAGGCGATTTCATCAGACTGAATCTGGTACAGTCTGGAAGAGTGGAATGATTGTCAATCGATACTAGAAGTTTCGACACAGTGTAACAAGAAGTTACTTTAGAAATTACCCTTTACAACTACTTATATGCCAATAGTGTGGCGTACAGTACGGGAGTTTCATAAGGCAAAATCTGAAACCATTTGTTAGTTAACACAAAACCTCCCTTGTTCTTTATTAATGTATCAGTTGTGTGTTGATTAATGTTTTGTCTATATTGATTTTAGTTCTTGTTTCAGTAATAGTTTCCCGTAACAGTAACGTTTTCCTATTATTTCTGCATGTGGACTTTGCTTTATTTTAAAAGTTATTGATTTCTGAGAGCTTGTAACAAAGTAAAAGAAACCAAAAACATGCCACTGTGGACAGACAAGTACTTTGATGCTGATGGAAAGTGAAATATGAGTACTATATATTTGTAATGGAGTCTGCAATGAAGCTTAAGCCTATTTACACTTTCTGATTGAAACCTAATACTAAATTACTAAAAAACCTGTGGTATTTACTTCTGCATGCTGTCCAACTTTGTGAGAAAAATAGGACACAGAGGGCCACCTTTTCCTTCGCATGTGTACATGTTTGCATTAGTTTAAGAAATTGTGGCAAGGAACTATTCAACTCAGATTTTCTGATTAATGTGACAGTGGAAATGAGGAAATGCACCCACATTTGGACAGGTGATTAAAAATGATAACCAAAAGAAGATATCACACACAATATTTCGTATTGTTCATACCTTTGTCAGAATTGTCTTTGCATTCCTGGCATTCAGCTTTGCTACAGAAGTTGAGGAATATAAAATGAAGCTCCTCTTTGTCTAATTGATTACAATAGATATCAAATACATTTTTAAAATTATTTTTCTTCTTGCTGGTTGGTTATTTTCTGTTTTTGCTCTGATTTTGATCAATACTGTTGTAGAATGATTGTGAGAATTTTTTTTTAAAATAACCCATTAGAGAGTATTGCTTTTACTTCAACAGCTATCAAATTGAGACAATTACTTGCCTGCATTATGACATGCCTGGGGAGCCATGCCTTCATCTACCTGCAGTCTTCCATTCTTTCCATAAGTCTGCTCCCAACATGCATTCATATGACCAATGTTAACTATGCAAAAATATATTAATGAGCTGGCCATAGAAAATTTGGACTGGATAAAATACTTCACTTTAAGTAAGTATAATACCCATAACGTTCTAAAATGCACCTATCAGAAAACCTGCTTTATGGATTTTTTTACCACCAATGTTCTGGCTAGGTTTTCATTGCTGTCTGCAGCCCATTTGACATGTTAAAGGGACCACTTCTTTTGCACAGCCTGTTTGATTCCTATAGTGCACATTCTCAATTACTATGTAGCCACATGCCTGTACAGCTCACACAGAATGTTACTTATAACCTTCGCTTTCTTATGCTTGGGAGTCGGCTATGCCTTACTCTGATTTCCTCAACTTCAGGTATTAGAGAAAAAAAATACAGCGCAGTACAGGCCCTTCGGCCCTCGATGTTGCGCTGATCCAAGCCCACCTAACCTACACTAGCCCACATTCCTCCATTTGCCTATCCAATTCCCGTTTAAATGCCCATAAAGAGGGAGAGTCCACCACTGTTACTGGCAGGGCATTCCATGAACTCACGACTCGCTGTGTAAAGAATCTACCCTTAACGTCTGTCCTATACCAACCACCCCTTAATTTAAAGCTATGCCCCCTCGTAATATCTGACTGCATACGTGGAAAAAGGTTCTCATGGTCAACCCTATCTAAACCCCTAATCATCTTGTACACCTCTATCAAGTCAATTGTTAACGCAAATTCTTTTTTTAAATGCTAGAATACAATCTTGTCAGTCAACATATGATGTTCTTTGTAAACTTGTTTCTACATTGCTCTGAACATTTGTCTGAAACTTGCTGCCAGTGACAATGATGTACACATTAGGGCAAAAAGTTTCCTGATCTAATGGGAACGGATATAATTTCTGGGAGTTTCCAGTTGGTTGATTGGTCAGCTGTTGGGTGATTTAGTTGGATAAGAATGGTAGTTAGGTGCTTAGCAAGTTGCTGGGTCTGGTCAAGGGGATAGCACAGCAGGTCAGGCAGCATCCAAGGAGCAGGAGAATCGACGTTTCGGGCATAAGCCCTTCTTCAGGAATGAGGAGGGTGTGCCAAGCAGGCTAAGATAAAAGGTAGGGAGGAGAGACTTGGGGGAGGGGCGTTGGGAATGCGATAGGTGGAAGGAGGTTAAGGTGAGGGTGATAGGCGGAGAGGGGGTGGGGGTGGAGAGGTCGGGAAGAAGATTGCAGGTCAAGAAGGCGGTGCTGAGTCTGAGGGTTGGGACTGAGATAAGGTGGGGGGAAGGGAAATGAGGAAGCTGGAGAAATCTGCATTCATCTCTTGTGGTTGGAGGGTTCCTAGGCGGAAAATGAGGTGCTCTTCCACCAGGCGTCTTGTTGCCATGGTCTGGCGATGGAGGAGGCCAAGGACCTGCATGTCCTTGGCGGAGTGGGAGAGGGAGTTAAAGTGTTCAGCCACAAGGTGGTTGGGGTGGTTGGTGCGGGTGTCCCAGAGGTGTTCTCTGAAACGTTCTGCAAGTAGGCGACCTGTCTCCCCAATATAAAGGAGACCACATCGGGTGCAGCGGATGCAGTAAATGATGTTGGAAGAAAACATGAGTTAATATTTCAAGTCTAGTGACCCTTCATCAGAACTGGAACCCAGTTTTGATTTTCTGCACTCTCTGTTTTTGTTTCACATTTCCTGCATCTGTTGTTCTTTATTTTAGCATGAATGGAAGATTGGTTAATGGACAGGAAGCAAAGAGTAGTGATAAACAGAGCAGTTTTAAGTTGTTAGATGTGACTGATGGATTGTTGCATTGATCAATGCTGTGGTCTTGTCTGTTTGCAATCTATATTAATGATTTAGATGAAGTCTAATTTCCTTATTTTCTTTCTCTCTTATTTTTGGGTAATTTCATGGAGGGCTTCCTGTCATGGCTATGATGTATGGCAGCGTCTCATGCAATCTACCGCTGCCCACTGAATTAATAATGAGTTGAGGCTCTACAGTACCCTTCTCATGTAATTGTGCAGAGGCAGAAGTACTTGCTGCTGGTGCCATATTTAAACCCTTGCTGCATACCACATCAAATGCTGTAAGACAGGAAGCGGCATTTATACTCTGCAGCTGGACCATTTCGGGAAAGGGCATGTCCCGGAAAGGAGAGCTGGCACCCCATTTTGTTGTAAGTGATCTGAGGATGCTGGTGGACAGAGTGTTGGAGAGAAGGGCCATCTTGTTTCTGGTGGACCAGCACATGAGACATTGCAGCCCAGATTAGTGCCATTTTGAGCAGCAAAAAGAAGTTTAATGTTCTTCTGCACTCCACAAGGGTAAGTTTCACCATCTTCTCTCTGCTTCCTCACACTCACTCTAACTCTGCCACTGTGCAATAACATCATCAAGACTAATTATCTGCACCCCTCACCATGCTGCATACATGCTTCTTCCCCACTTCATCCTCTTAAACTACTAACCCTTGCTGATCTTGATGTTGCCATTGATTCAGTGAGGATGTCTCACCCTCTCAGCTGCTCCACCACCACCATTAACAATTCTTCTACCCTCTTTTATCTCACTCAATCCCTCCTTTTATCTAATTACAGTAAAAAAAGTCTTAACTGTACAAAAAGGGCTAAGGCAGACAATGATCTGGTTGACATTTTACTCCTCACCCTACTTGGGAAGAAGATCCTCAAGATTAGATTAGATTAGATTATTTACAGTGTGGAAACAGGCCCTTCGGCCCAACAAGTCCACACCGACCCGCCGAAGTGCAACCCACCCATACCCCTACATTTACCCCTTACCTAACACTACGGGCAATTTAGCATGGCCAATTCACTTGATCCGCACATCTTTGGACTGTGGGAGGAAACCAGAGCACCCGGAGGAAACCCATGCAGACACAGGGAGAATGTGAAAAGAGAACACAGACCGCTCATGTGGAGATGCTGAAACCTCCATGTTGTGGCATCCCATTATGCTGTGCTGCACTGCTGTCCATTACCAACACTGTTGACTAAAGATGCTCAAGCTTCTATCCATATTGCACAGCTAATGGTCTCGCTTATCTTATGAGGCACTAGTGGCACTGACACAGCCATGGCCCTCAAAAAGGCTGGCCATTTAACCCATCAGTAGCTCCTCCATCCATGAGATGTATGCAGGTCCTTCAGAAATGCAATGCAGGGCTTATTCCTGCACCTTCAGCAGTTCAGAGAATTTCATCTTGGTGAGGTCCCTATTTATATTAAATTCAGAGAAACAGTTTTTATTGAGAACATCCATGGTACACCTCCACAGCTTGCTGAGGAAGAAATTCTCCAAGATTGCTGGCTTTCAGAGGACTGCTGGTAACCAGGCGAGGCAGCATCCGAGGAGTATGAAAATTGACGTTTCGGACAAAAGCCTTTCATCAGGACTGAAGACCCAACGTCCCTACATCAGGACTGAAGGCCAACGTTTTGGGCAAAAGCCCTTTATCAGGACTGAAGGCTTTTGCCTGAAACATCGATTTTCCTACTCCTACAATGCTGCTTGATCTGTGCTTTTCCAGCACCACTCTAATCTATACTCTGATTTCCAGCAGTCCTCACTTTTACCTTGCTGGTAGCCAGGCACCTGCTCAGGCCCAAGTAGAAGATGACTCCATGGTGTCAGGTATAAACAGCTGCACACAAATGCACGGACACAGGAGCAGCAGGCAAGTTTGTCAGAGACACTTGGTAAACTGGATTGAAGACTGAGGAGTCCAATGAGGTTATTATGCCTCTGGCATGTGTGCACCTGGTTCAGGGGCAGGTTGACAGGCAATATGAAATACCTGGCGAAAGTGAGGATTCAGATGCTGGAGATTAGAGTCAAGAGTGTGATGCTGGAAAAGCATACAGGTCAGACAGCATCTGAGGAGCAAGAGAATCAATGTTTCAGGCAAAAGCCCTTCATCAGGATTGTGGATGGGAGCCTGGGAGATGGAGAAATAAATGGGAGGGGGTGTGGTGGGGCTGGGGTGAAGGTAGCTGAGAGTGCAGTAGGTGGATGGAGGTGAGGGTAATGATGATAGGTCAGAGGGGAGGGTGAAGTGTATAGGTGTGAAGGAAGATGAACAGGTCATGAGGGTGTGCCAGTTGGAAAATTCGATCTGGGATAAGGTGGGGGTAGGGGAAATGAGAAAACAGGTGAAATCTACATTGATGCCATGGGGTTGGAGGGTCCTGACGTGGAAGATGAGGCATTCATCCTCTCTGAATCGAGTGGTTAGGGAGTGGTGATGGAGGAGGCCCAGTTGCTGCATGTCCTTGAAAGAATGGGAGGGGAAGCTGAAGTGTTCGACCATGTGGTGGGCCTCATCTTGCTAAAAGGCGAGGCATAAATCAGTTATCGTGAACATCAAAGAACAAAGAACATTACAGCACAGGAACAGGCCCTTCAGCAAGCCTGCACTGTAACATTTTGCCCTTCCATACTAAAACTCTTCACTTAGAAATTGGTATCCCTCTATTCCCTTTCTATTCATGTATTTGTCCAGGTGCTTCCTGAATGCTGCTGTTGTCTCTGCTTCCACCACCTCCTCTGGTAACATGTTCCAGGTACTCATTATGCTTCAGGTAAAATAAAACTTGCCTTACATATCTCTTTTAAACATCCTCCCACTTACCTTGAATTTGTGCCCCCTAGTAATTGACACCTCCACCATGGAGGAAAAACAAAACTTATATTTTCCATTCTATCCATGTCATTCACAATCTTATAAACTTCTATTAGGTCACCCCTCAGCCTCCTGCGTTCCAGTGAAAACAAACCAAGTCTATTTTTCATAGCTAAAATCCCCCAAACCAGGCAACATCCTTGTAAATTTTTTCTGTACCCTCTGTACATCAATACTCCTAAGGGTTCTGCAATTCACTACATAATTTCTACCTGCACTTGACTTTCCAAAATGCATCACCTCACATTTGTCTGGATTAAACTCTCCCTGCCATTTTTCTGCCCATGCCTCCAACTGATCTATATCCTGCTGTATCCTCTGACAATCGTTCTCAATATCCACAATTCCAACAATCTTTGTATCATCCGCAAAGTTACTAATTAGGAAACTATGTTTTCCTCCAAATCATTTATGTAGACAACGAACAACAGAGTTTCCAGCACTGACCCCTGTGGATCACCACTTGTCACAGCCCTCCATTCAGAAAATCTTCCTTCCACTACTACCCTCTGTCTCCTATGACTAAACCAGTTCTGTATGTATCTTGCCAGCTCATCCTTGCTACGCGTGACTTCGCCTTTTGTACCAGTCTGCCATCAGGGACCTTGTCAAAGGCCATACTGAAGTCCATGTAGGCAACATCAACCACTCTTCCCTCACCAATTATCTAGGTCACTGCCTCAAAAAACTTGATCGAGTTAGTGAGGCGCAACCTCCCCTGCACAAAACCAAATCCCATTAAAGTAGGCACAATATAAGCAGAGCTCAGAAAGCAAGTGAAGAGCCATGAAATGCATTCTTTACATTTACATGAGAATGGGTGTCCTTGTATGCAAATTGGACCTGGCAGGACCATTGCATTATAAGGTGACTAAGAGCTTCAAAAGTGCAGTGGTGAAGTGTGTTGTGAGCTCGTACAAGATCAACTACGCAGATGTAATGCGACTAGTGTTTTGCTGCTGCCAACTTCTGGAGACAAAGAGTGGAGATGGTCACTGCCCATGGAGTGTGCAATCAGATGTTGGTGAATGGGTCTTGTTGAGGCCCAAAGAAACAACCATTGAGCTGCATCTGCCAGATTATCTCTGGGAATTGGTGCCATCTAGTTTCTCACAAGTGTACGAGAGAATCACAAACGACATATAAATGGAGTGAGATTAGCTAATATTGAAATGCAAATGTGTGGAGATAAGGTAGTCACTACTTACTAGCAAGATTCACAGCTTGCCATTGAAGCTTTCAGAGAAATTTAAATTTCTTTTCTCAGTATCAAAAACTTGATCTTTTGATCTTGTCATTTTTCTTGCCATTGCCCATGTCACTGAAGTGCTAGGAACCTCTGCCCATTGTATCTACATTTTTTGATGGTGCAACGCTAAATTGGAATGTAAACTGTGAGGACAGAAAGAGGCCACAAAGAGTTATAAAAAGATTATGAGTTTGGGAAACAAGGTAAGATGGAGCACAATGTTGCAAAGTGTTAGAGTAATCACTAAGACAGGAAGCGTAAGAATGCCAAATACTTTAAAATGCATGAAACTTGTAAATGTTGAGGTTTAGAAGGATTTGGCCACTTAGGCAAAGAATTTCAGAGGCTGGGATTTTGTGATACTGTGATGGAGTCAGGTTTATATATTAAAAAAGTGATTGCTGAGATTCAAATGCCAAAGGTTCTTCTCTGTTTCCATGTCTAACCATTGTCAATGGGGTGAGAAAGACAGAAGGTCAGCAATCGGGCATGCTTTTATTTCATAATAATGCTGGCAGGAATGGCTGCTGACATTGTAGACATTTCTGAAATTTTCCTGGATGTGACCAAATTTTGACATGCCCAGGAAAACTAATTTCAAAGGTTTTATCACTTGATAAGCAAGAGTGCCCACACATGCAATAAAAATCAATCAAGCTTACCACATTTTCTGAAATACGTCTCTAGATTTACAAGTTGACAGCATGAAAGTGATAGTCTGCCACAAGTGTAAAAAGGACATCTGTTGGAGGTGAGAAACAATCGAGTGATCTTGGTTACTTTATCACGTTGTAGGGGAAAAAAATTACATCAGTAATCCGTGAAACTTTTAACACATTTCTTTAAATATAGTCCATGATTGTCTCCTGCCTTTTTTTTCAACCATGTTCAATATTGCTATTTTTGTACAGACCATTCTTTTTTGCTGTGCACAGAGCTTTGGAGAAATAGTGAAATATTCCGAACATTTAATTGCTTTTATGAGCAAGCAACGAATTGGATAGGTGTAGCAATTCACTTGGTAGCAATTTATGTAGTATTTATGCTGAATTTGTTAAGTCTTAGTAGTGAAAGAAAACTAAACATGGTTTCTTCCTAATGCTAAACATGTGGGATAAGCCTGTGGTGTAAAGATTTTGTTGGTGTCTTGTGGCATCAGTGCATAACATGGCTTTGTACCTATATGCTATTAACATTACACTGTTTGAAAAGGAATGGGGATCCATTTGTTGGTAAATTTAATAATTTCTGAAGCTTTGTTTCCATGTAATGCACAGAAAGATGCAACTTTATAACAACGTGTACTTTATGAAACATAATTGAATAATGACTCTGTGATTAAGTTCTGTCCTTGATTATGTAAGATTGTGATTGAAACTTCCACTTGGCACTACATACATCCTTTTCCTAGAATATTGAATGGAATGGGCTATGTGTGGTGAACTGACGTAGAGTAAATAATCCCCTTGTGACTGACTCATCTTGCCTGCAGCATTAGTTCACTGATCTCTTTAGAAGCTGGTTACAGGCCAGTTCTTACCTCATAGTCAGCTGAGACCTGGAACAGAGAAATATAAAGCACCTGGATTCAGTACTTAACTAATATTCACAGGAACATTCAGTAAAGTAGACCATGAACATACTTTTCGCAAATGGTAGGTTGGCCTTCACTGCTTACTTTAATTTAATTACCCTCAAGTCATTAGTGACTCCAGCATCAATAACTGTTAAGGAATACCATGTGAATTTTTTCACCTTCACTGTTTAGGCAACAAACTGGGGAAATGGACAACCTGTTTAAGTTTCATTCTATTAAAATAAATGGGAATAAAATTGGGACAGTTCTGTCTTAGCCAAAGACATCTTGTTTTACTGTTCACTGGTGTCCTGCATCTTTACACATATGATAATCAGAATGTGTTCCTTTAGCCAACATCTATATAATTAGATTAATGGAACATGAAATAGAATATATATTTGTGACGAAATCAAATAAATTCCAGCACTTCAGGAAGTCAAATTAACAGACAGACATGACACAAAGCTAAGTTCTGATTTTGAGTTATGAGCAGGATGCAAGGAGTCTTCAGGGCAATTTAGCTGAGAAGAGCATGTGGGCAAGCACATGGCAGATGCAGTGTAATATGGATAAATATGATGTTATACACTTCCAGTGTAAAATACCAAAAAGCAGAGCATTATTTAAATGGTCAAATATTGGAAAATGAGAATATACGGAGGGATCTGGGTGTCCTTATACAGCAGTCAATGAAAGTAAACAGGTAGTGAGCAATTAGGAAGGCAAATGGTAGGTTGGCCTTCACTGCAAGGGAATTTGAATTCAGAAGTAGGGATGTCTCACTGCAGTTTTACAGGGCCTTGGTCAGACTGCACTGGGAGTATTGTGCACAGTTTTGATCTCTCTAGCTAAAAGAGGATAATTGCCAGAGGGAGTGCAGCAAAGGTTTGCTAGTCTGATTACTAGGATGGCAGGATTGTTGTATGAGGAGAGCTTGGTTCAGTTGGACTTGTTTGCACTAGAGTTTTAAAGAATGAGACTCTTCCTGATTGAAACATATAAAAGTTTAACAAGCTGACAGACTAGATTCAGGGAGGATATTTCTTCCGCTTGTGGAGTCTAGAACCAGAAGTCACAGTCTCAGGATACAAGTTTGGTTATTTAGGACTGAGATGACGAAACATTTCTTCATTCAGAGGGTGGCCAATCTGAGGAATTTACTAGCTGAGAAGGTTATGGAGACCAGGTCATTTAATATATTAAAGAAATGTTTTGAAATTAAAGGCACAAGGGTAATGGAGAGAAAGCAGGAATATGGCAATGAATTAGAGGATCAGCCATGATCATATTGAATGGTAGGGGTAGCCTTAAAGGGTCGAAAGACCTACTTCTGTTCCTAGTTTCTATTAATTGCAATACTCAAATGTGGTTAACCATAAAAGTACAACACATAACATAAATTTACTGAAATCAGAGTAAAGACATACTGGAGAAATGACAAGTTAAAACCACAATTTCAGTATTAGGGTAAAGAACAAATCTGTTAGTGTTTTGTTTAAATTATCATAAATTTAGATTATAGAACTTATTAAGTTACCTGGGCACTTTTAAGATTGGCTATTGTTCTGATTTGATTTTTGTACTTTGCTGTTGATAAATCTGTGAAGCCAATTACTCAAAATACAATACGTTTATTGGAAAATTGTAATAATATGACTATTATCTTATTTGATCTTCAGCCCAAAAGGGAATCCTACATCTTTCCCCTGATATTTATCAAGAAATGGAAGCAAGTCGTAACAAGGCAGCTCCTACAATGAACTGTTTGACGTCTAAAGAAATAAACCATGGATGTAGTTCATTCTTCAACGCTACCAGCAACACAGCAACCATTGCAAGGGAACTTCTATTGAATGGGACATCCCCAACTGCAGAAGCTATAAGCTTGAAAGGAAAAGTACCTGCGTCCCCATGTTCAGCAGTACAGCCCTCTCAACAGCTAGAGTACTTAGCCAGAATCCAAGGTTTTCAGGTGGGGAAAGTAAAGCTCTGTAATATTGACTATTTCTAATTTTCAAAAAAATTACAGTATTTAGAACTGTGCATTGAATTTTCCATGTTCACATTTATTTTTCAAAATTGGTAGCACACTTATGTATCCACGTATGAAGTAATGATTGCATTAACAGGTTGCATCCAGATTCTCCAAACGTAATTACTATATGTGACATTTTATTTGTACATGTTTTCTTTGTCAGATCAGCTGATATAAGGGATTGCAAATTTCAATAAGTTGAAATTGAGAAACACTTGAAACTCAATATAAATGTCATAATTATAAAATGTGGACTTGCATCAAAGTTTCTGATTTATAGTCAAGTTTGTAAAATATTTCAGAAAAATCAAATTCAAGATATTGCAAGGTAAAATCAGCTCACTGACCCTTCAAAGCAGAAATTTGTGCAAATTGGACAATTGAGCTAGTCTCAGCGTACAAACAAAATAAAAGCTTTAATTTATTTACAGATGCTATTTTACTCCTTCCTCTTCTTTTATGTCTACACAATTGAAGACTCTGATTTGTGCTGCATAAAGTGCCATGGTGCCAGCAGCCCTCAAGTTATGGTTATTATCTGTAAGCAAGGCTGTGTGTGCCAGCAGGTTATTGAACCATAGAGAACATCACAGTCAAACCTTAGGCTTTCCTCACCTGACATATAAACAAATGTACTTTCCAAGTGGAGTTCTCAGATACCAGGTAGAGTACACTGTTTTCAACTTCCTATTCTAAGGCTTGTGAGGAGAATTGTTGATTCCCTTGAGTCAAATATGGACCACAAATAAATCTGAAACATTTTGATCGTATGACTTAGAATTGCAAAGCACAGACTCTTTAACCATTGAGCCATTAAAACATATTTCCCATTATCTTCGCACTTTCTTTCAGAAAACTTATTCATGAAGAAAATTAATTTAAGCTTTGTTATAATTTTTCCTCCAGTTAATTAATACGTCAACGTTCTCAGATACAGTGTTTTAAACAGAAAAGTACAATAATCAGAGCCGAGTCAAATTTACTGAAGGACATAAGAGAGAAAACAGTGAATTTCCAGAACTTTATTCAGTGTTGAAAACAACATAATTATTCACTGCATTATTCACAGCACTAATAAAATTACTGTAAGTTAAGGATGTTCATTTTAGATTCTTAATTACGTCATCAGTGTGCACCATGTAAAGGATTAGATTTTCTGTCTCCAGGACTGAGGGAGAAAGTGAAGACAGATGAGATTAAATATTAAAGTCATAGATGTCTTTTGGATAATGTGGTGACCAGAACTGCACACAGTATTCTATCAATGGCCTAACCAATGCTTTGACTTCTTTGCTCCTATATTCTGGCCCTTGGCTAATTAAGGCAAACATCCTGTATGCCTTCTTCACCAGCCTGTCTGTCTGTGCTGACATCTTTGGAAATCAATGAACTTGGACATCAAGGTCCCTTGGTTCCCCAGTACTCCCTAGTGACCGACCATTCATGGTATATATCGTTCCATGGCTACATCCCTCCACTAGGTCATCTTTGCAGAGATGGAATCAGGGCCACCAAAGCTACCTGCTTACATGCACTGGGTAACTAATCAGACTCATTGAGAGCCAAACTGAAAGAAATTAAATAAAAGTTCTAGTCAGCCTTCCTGTTCCTGAACTAGCACCATTTTAGGTACCTAGAGTTGGTAAGTTAGAGAACCAGTACTCAATGCAGGCCTGCCATTTTTGTTATTCATTCATGGAATGTGGGCATTGCTGGCCTGGTCAGCATTTATTGCCATTTATTGTGTACCTGACCTGGAGATGGTGATGGTGAGCTGTCTCTTATACTGCTACCGTCCATGTAGTGTAAGAACACCCTGAGTGCTCTTGGAAGGGAATTTCAGAATTTTGGCCAGACACCTTTGAAGTGATGTAGTTGCAAATCAGAATGGTGTTTGGCTCAAATGGGAGCTTGGAGGTGGTGTTCCCATGCGTCTGCTGTCTTTGTCCTTGGACCAGCCACCGATAGCATGCAAAAGGATGGCCTTCACTGTCTTAGGCTGCTTGTTAAATCTATTTTTAATTCAAGATTTTAAAATGTTAGAAAGGTGATGCTTCTATATTTTCTACTTCCTTACTTAAACTAAATGGCCCTCTGGCTTCAAGAGTCCATCCACATCCATAATTGAATGGAGGAATCTGTCTCCAAATTTGTTAGGTGACTATAAGATGTAGGAGCAGCAGGAGACCATTTAGCCCATCCAGTATGCTCTGCCATTCATGGAAACCACGGCTGCTCTGATAATCATCAACTCCACTCTCCTGCCTTTCCCCTGTTTCGTTTGATTCCCTTACTGGTTAAAAAAAAATCCGTCTCTCTGTCTTGAATATACTGAAAGATGCAGCCTTGTGAGCCCTCTGCAGTAATGACTTCCACAGATTCACTACCCTCTAAGTTCACAGTGACTACTTTATACCAGACAGCTGCTTGGAGCTGTGAATTGTGTCCCTAGTCTTGAGGGCAAGTGAGAAGAGAAGGCAAATCTCAGGTTTTTCAGTCTACCCTCACAAGTGAAGTCCCTCTGGAACCATTCTTGTATACCACTTATGCACTGTCTCCAGTGTGTTCACATCCTTCTGATAATGTGGTGCCCACAACTGTACATAATACTCCAGCTGAGCTATTAAAATAACTAAAACTTTTATAATTTTATTTTGCTGGCAGCAACAGGAGAAGTTTTTCATTGATGAAACCCACCATCAGCCAACAATACTGCCAATATTTCATCAATGGGTAGCCTCTCAGGGGACCTGCTGTTCAAACAGGGAGGCTCCTTACCTTGACCACAACATTTCCATCCAACTAATTTCCCATTAACATAAGAATTATGAGCAGAAAGGGTTTTTCTTTAAAATTAAATTTCAATTGCAAATATTTTACATTAAATTCGGTTCATTTATTCGTCATAGAATTACAGAAGGAAACTATTCGGCCCATCGTTCTTATACTGGTTCATTATATGAGCATTCATGTGTGCATCCTCGTTATTACGTGGGACTAGCTCAGTCAGAGCGCTAAGTATTCTGGCATACCTCATGGTCGGCACAATATGTTAATTATTTAAGGACATTTCTTTATTGTAGAAGAAGCCATGTATTTTATTTTGCATTCCTTATTGAATGCTCATGATAGCATCCAACGTTGAATTTGCCACTCCATGGGACATGGCTGAACCTGCTGCCCTCCCTTCCATTCATTGTCAAGGAAGTTGTCAGACAGCCTCATTGGAGTACACTTGGGGAGTGATTGAAGGTGAACTCAGAGGCCTATAAGGACTTTACCAGCCGACACCTTGAAATCGCAACACATTTGGATAGTGCTGACACTTTCCTTCAACTCTGTAATTTCTTAGTTTTGACTGACTGTCCCCACTGTCGTAGACCATGGGGTTCAGTAGACCATGAGATTCAGGTTGGACTCAAAATATTAACACTGTTTCTCTTTCCACAGATCCTGACAGACCACCTGAGTTTCTCCAGCATTTTCTGTTTTTATTTCTTTTCACTTCACTCCTTTATGCTCTGACCCCGCCCCCCCCGCTTTCCTAGAAACCTTTCTTCCATTTCTTCATCTGCCTGCCTTGATAAACCCCATTACCATTGTCTCATCTTTGCTGTTCATGAGATGCCAGATAAGAGTCCATTTTCCTGCTCTCCTCCTTTGTTCCATAGAGTTAAACAAGAAAACCTGTTGACCAGTTCACAAAGCCCCAATAGATGCTTACCACCTTTAAGCAATCATTAACCTGGTGCTGCATGCTTCTCATGTGTTGTTGGTTTCACCTTGACAATAGGACACATTTTTAAAAAAAGAAGCTAATGGATATCCGTGGCAGTGCATTACAAGTAGAAACACATCACAAGCCAGTGTAAATTTTGTTACACTACAACATTCCTTTCACTTAATCTCTGTTCTCAGCCACTTTTTGGAAAATCAAAATTTTGCATCTTGCCTAATTAAGTCACACTTCACATCATGCTTTCTGTTGTTGTGGGATCCTTAACATCTTACCCACTAAGTATTTTAACGGTCTGAAAAATCCATCTGTTTCACTAATGTCTCTTAGGGAATGAAATCTGTAATCCTTAACAAACACATATCATGCTGGAGAAACTCAGCAAGTCTGGTAGCATCTGTGGGGAGAGAAACAGAGCTAATGTCTTGAGTCTATTATGACTCTTGTTCGGAACTCCACAGATGCTGCCAGGCCTGCAGAGTTTCTCCACCGTTCTTAGTGCGTTTTCAGATTTCCAGTATCTGCAGTATTTTGCTTTTAATCTGTAATCCTTGTCTATTCTGGCCTGTATATTACTCAATGTGGTGAAAAAAATGTAGTTAACTCTTAACTGCCTGCGGGAATGACTTAGCAAATCAATTGTGTCAAACTATTATTACAATAAAAACTAAGAAGCAAAATTGAATTGATCAGTTGCCATCGAACTAGACACAAGACATAACATAGTCTGAGGGATAATTCTTTAAAGTCCAGATATTAGAAGAGGATTTTGTAAGATTGACAGAAGTGGATCTGCCTATCATTGTTCTGGGAGTTGAGAAGTCGCGTAAGTCAAGAGCAAATCATACTCAATGTTCTCATCAATACCAGGTGAGATGGGCTCTGCCATTACGCTGCTGAGAGTTATCTCCGTAGAATTAATGAAATACAGACATTTTTGTCACCCCTAGATATCCTTGTTCTCAAGAAGGGGCATCATATCAGTGATTGGTGCTGTACTTAGGTGGTTTTCCTACCATAGCTGAATAGTTGATGAAAAATGGAGCTATCCGTGGACGCGGGGCTGAAAGCATTGCTATGAATAAACTGGAGTGCCTGGAATTTGCACAGGTTTGGGTAACAGGAATGGATTAAAAATGGGTGTGTGCTGCATCAATGTGAGAGGTTGGTCTTGTCATGGGGAGGAGTTTGAAGATGCATTCCCTGACGTGAGCATTCATATACGGTTATCAGACTTTCCATGGCATTGCTGTCATTCCCTTGGGTGAGGATGCTATGAAATGACTTCTTTCCCTTCAATCCCTTCTGACAGTCTCTTAAGGAACTTTTGTTCCAATGGAAGCACAGCAAAATACATTTTATTCACAGAGATATCAGGGCTGTTTCTAAGAGCTCATCCTGGTCCCAAAGACAAGCAGTAATAGCTCCTACTCTTTGTGAGGAGTAAACTGCTGCTTGACTGGAGGGAAGGGTGGACAGTCAATTGGCAACAGAGTTCAGGCTGAAAGTGAGCAGACCAGATTTAAACACACCAAGGAGTCATTTTAGAGATGTTGCTGTCTTCACCATAGACCAGCTTTACCATCCAATGGCATATTGAAGAGGTACCATGAACAGGTCAGGCTTTGTCAGAAAGGACCTCAAAATAGCCCCTAACAAGTGTACCCTTGACCAGTAACCCTAGCCAGTGTACGGTACTCAGCAGGGTCTTTGTGTTTGCATAGATATATTGACATTTGATGGTGAACATCTCATAAGTGTGCAGGAGGAGGTGACAAAGTCAGAGGCAGTCCTGAGCAGTCCCGCTCAGAGAATGGTCCAGGTTTTGATTGTATAAATGCTTCCAGAGAGAGTGTGGGCAACCTCTTGGAAAGCCATATATGGTAGTTTAGGAAGCATGTGTAGGAAATATACATTCACATTTACAGAATTCATGCCACACTATGGAATCAAGACTGGTCGGTGATACTGACAGCTATTTGGAGGGAATGTCAGCTGCTACTGAAGCATCATCAGAGGACTGAGGCAGTTGCTAAAGAGAATGAGGATGCTATCCTTCACAGGGTAACATCATTATAATTGTCATTCTTGATCCCTCGCGCAGAGATTCTGTGCAATAACAACTAGTGATGGATACTGTCTCTGCAGAAATGTGGGTGTAGCAACTTCTGGAAATGCTCCCATTGTACCTCAATGAAAAAGACAATATATTTCAACCATGAGCAAAGAGGAATGAACAGTTTGTCTCCAACATCTCTGAGGCCATAGGAGGAGAACAATTCAGAAGTGGCAATGTCCAAAGGGCACCACATCACTCAGAGCACTGAGTGGAATTTGTTGTGCCTGCAACTGAGCACATTCCCTATTTCCAACACAATGTAAATATTGACTGATAACACTGGATGTATGAACTTTCACGGTACTGGAAGATCAAAGAAAGTAAGGGTCTTTGGATGGGATGCAAAATCATCAGGTGCTAAGGATGGACTTAATTTGGTTGCATGTTCAGTGGAAATGCTCTAAAAAGCAACTCAAAGTGACTTCTAGCCCATGCCATTCCTCTTGCATCAAAGAGGCTCAATTGATCATACACCTGAATCAAATAGTTCTTGATGTTGATGGAATCCAGGTGAGATATGCCCTGTGGCTGTTCCCAGACACCTCCCTCTGCAACTGTGACACTTCTATTTTCTACATCTTCCCCATGAGTTGTGCATCACCTACTTCAAGGTCTACTTCTCAGTGGAAGTCTATATCTGGAGAATATTGTGTGAGGCCCTTGCATGAGTGTAATGCTCAGCACCCCCCCCCCCCCAACCTCTTCATGCACTAGAACTGCATTTTTGGAAAATTGATTGTCTGCTTTATCATGGTTCCCCTGAGCTGCTGGTTTGATGATGACTTTGATTCAAAGTCTTATGGAATGGTGAATATCCACCTCTCTGGCTGTCACCTATCCCTAAAGAAACTAGGCATGTAGTTTGAGGGCTGGTTTGAATATTCAAACCCATGACCTGGGGGTTCATGGGTGTAGATCTTTGAAGATGGCAGGACATACCGAGAGAGCAGTTTGGAAAGCATATGGATCTTGGGTGACAAAAACACAAATTACTGGAAAAACTCAGCAGTCTGGTAGTATCTGTGGAGAAAAATCAGAGTTGACATTTCAGATCAAGTGACCCTTCCGCAGAACTGATGAACAGGTTCCACTGAACCTGTATAGAGTTCTGGGTAATCTATAATGTGTATTGAGTTCAGTTCTGGTCAATATATGCTGAGAGATATGAGGATGCAGATGAAATTTACCAGAGTGGTTCCAGGGATGAGGGAATTTAGCTATAAGGTTAGATTGGAGAAACTGAGTGTGTGCTCCTTGGAACAATGAGGATTGAGGGCAGATTTGACAGAGATGGACAGGGTTATGATGGGTTTAGCTAAGGTAGACAAAGGATCACCGTTCTCATTAGCGGATGGTACAAGCATGAGGGGACCCAGAATTAAAGTACTAGGCAAGAGATGTAAAAGAAATGTGAGGAAGAATTTTTTTTATTGGTATTGATCTGGAACTCATTTTGATGAGAGTTGTCGAAGAATTGGCGCTGATTTGATTTGAAAGGAATTTGGTTGGGTAACTGAAATAAATGAACTCACTGGATTTTGGGCATACATTGGGAAAATTAGATAGATTGGATTGTTTTCCAGAATGCCAGCGTAGATAAAAATGTCCTTTTTTTTACTGTTATAATTCTTTTCTCGGGATCAGTTTAACGCAGTCAGTTGGGCAGCTGATTTGAGATGCAGAGTGATGCTCACAGTCAGTGTTAATTTCCCACACTGGCTGAGATTACCTTGATGGATTCTCCTTCTCAACCTTTCCTGTTGCCTGAGGCGTGGTGGTCCTCAGGTTAAACCTCTACTATCCTTCTCTCTCTCTGTAATGAGAAAGCAGCCTTATAATCTGGTAAAGCCCTGGTGCCTTTGCCTTTGCCTTTGCCGTTATCCTTTTGTGACAAGTGCATGTGCAGGCATGTGTGAGAAAATGATTAACTGTGACTATTATGTACTCCATAAATAATTAGGTTGTCAAAATTAACTTACATGCTTAAACTTGAATAGTAATAAAGTTTAAAATCACAGAAGACCAGGTTATAGTCCAACAGGTTTATGTGGAAGTACTAGCCTTCAGAGCATTCCTCCTTCATCAGGTAACTAGTGGGGCAGGATCATAAGACACAGAATTTATAGCAAAAGGTCACAGTTTCAAGCAATTAAAATGAATTATTGAACTAACCTAGACTTAACAGCAATCTAGTTTTGTTCAATATATCATTTTAATTGCATGATGGTTTTGTTATGGGAGACCAATGCATGCTTGATTCCACCTGGATATGGAAACAGCTTGGAGGCAGCTTCGGTGGCTGCTAAATGGCTAAAGAGTTTGGTTAAAAGGCCCAACTTGGTGGTATGGGACTTTGTCCAGTTGTAATGAAAGTAGTGGGCGGCACGGTGGTAGTGGGCGGCACGGTGGTAGTGGGCGGCACGGTGGCACAGTGGTTAGCACTGCTGCCTCACAGCGCCTGTAGACCCGGGTTCAATTCCCGACTCAGGCGACTGACTGTGTGGAGTTTGCACGTTCTCCCCGTGTCTGCGTGGGTTTTCTCCGGGTGCTCCGGTTTCCTCCCACAGTCACAAAGATGTGCAGGTCAGGTGAATTGGCCATGCTAAATTGCCCGTAGTGTTAGGTTAGGGGTATGGGTGGGTTTCGTTTCGGCGGGTCGGTGTGGACTTGTTGGGCCGAAGGGCCTGTTTCCACACTGTAAGTCTAATCTAATCTAATCTAATCTAGTTAGGACTTTTAGCCATCATCCTATGCAGACATGAAAAGATCTTTCACCCTGTATGTGTATCATACAGGACTTACATATCGATGCTTATTTGACAATGCTAGCCTATTTACCAGTATCACCCAAATGATGCATGGACTTTTGCACTGCAACGCTGTTTCATGGTGTTTTAGATCTGTCACCAATGCATGAATCCGTAGACATTGAAATTATGAACATAATAACTGACAAGTTGAGTTCTTTTTATAAAAACTCCATGTTTGTCCAAATCGATGATGTTGCCATGACATCAACTCTAGGTTTAGCTCTTGCAAACATCTTTGACAGATTCCATGAAACATGTGTTTTTGATGGAATGACATCTAACCTCCTACCCATTTCATGTTTTCAATGCATTAGTGATACATTTGAATCTGCAATTGCATGTAATAATTTTCTTGAATTTCTTAATGAGATCTATCCTGCACTTAAATTCACTTTCGAAATTAAGTAGTCAAATAAACTTCATTTCCTTGATGCGCTCATTGGGAAATCTGCATAGGGGTTTTCTACTACTTACTTTCACTTGTCAATATGTGCATTGGCATTCCTACAGTACCACACATTGTAAGGTTAGACTTACCAGCAACCTCATGAATTTTTGCTAACCTCAAGCTATTTGCTAAACAGGTAAGCCTTTTTTTTATTAACTTTTGGGAGATGGGCTTCACTGGCTGGCCAGCATTTTATTGCCTGTTCCTCTTTAGCCTGGAGAAGGTAGTAGTGAATTGCCTTCTTGATCTGCTGCAGTCCTCCTACTGAAGGTCGACCCCAATGTCCTTTGACAGGGAATACCAGGATTTTGACCAAGCAACGGTGAAGGAATGAATGATGTTCATGTAGGGTGCTTCAGTGCCATTCTGTGAGACAGTGGCTGTCCTGATCTGTTCCCTTCTCATTGTTTATCACGCAAACGCATAATCTGGCATAAAGCTGTCTCTTTCTGCCCAGAAAAGTACCCACTCTACCTCAAAGGAATTGAGCAACTGGTAAATGACAGAATTAATTCATGATCATATACATGCAGCTACCACACTCAGTTTGATCTAGGACTCAATGTTGGTTGTTGATGCATAAGAAAGTCTGAATGTTCTTACAAAAATTTAATTTTGTTTGTAGTTTATAATTAAAATTTAATTGAAATCTACAGTTTAAGTTCTGAAGTTCCGAGACTTAGGGAGAGTCTTAAGAAAATCTCTTTTCAAAGAGTTGTTGGACTTAACTAATCAAAGAAGCAGTTCTGACTAGTTCCTCTTTAACTGGTCAGCTCGGCCTTTCATGTTAGAACATATAAACCAGTCAACTTAGTGTGACTTAGCACTTGAATGCTACTTACAATAGAGTGCTGGAGTTGGGTGATTACAGGAAGCAGAGAATAAGCATTACTGGGCTTTTTCAGGTTCATGAGTGGCACTGGGACCTCAGTTTTTTCCAGTTTATATAGATGACTTAGATAAAGGAACGGAAGGCATGGTTGCCAAATTTGCTGATAACACAAATTTAGGTAATAAAGTGATTTGTGAAGAGAACATAACCTATCATTTTCCAACCTCCTTATGTGAAGAAGTCTAGCCAATGGAGCATAATGTGAGAAAATATGGAATTGCCCACTTTTGCAGGAAAAATTTAAAAAATCATGTTTTCTAAATATTAAGAGGTTGCAAAGCTGTGAGGTACAGAGGGATTTGGGGTTCCCAGAGCATGAATCACAAGGTCAGTATGCAAGATCAGAAAGTACTTAAGGAAATTGATAGAATATTATAATTTATCAGAGGTAGAATTGAATGCAAGAGTATTGAATTAGCTTTGTTGTCAGATGAGGAAAGTGAAAAGTTTAGAAGTCACCACTTACAGCACCATCTTAGGTACAAGGTACCTTGGTACAGATTCTTCAATACACGTTCTTAGGTAAAATAATCAGAAAAGTAAAGAAATAAAAAGTCAAGGATTACAGATCACTGGAATAAATTGGAAAATAGCAAAATAAAAGATTCAGAACAACATTCCTTCAAACCCAGTCCAGGCTGGCCACTAGCCTGCAGATTGCATCAGATGTCACCTTGTGGCCAGAAGTCCATGCATGGCCAAAAGACCACCATGGGCCACACAAAACCTGGAGACCGCCATGCCACGGGCAGAAGACTGCCATGCCAAGCCAGGAGACTGCCATGCGGAACCAGGTGACTGCCATGCTGAACCAGGCAAACACCATGCCAGGCCAGGAGACTGCCACGCTGAACCGGGTGACTGTTATATTGGGCTGGGAGACCGCCACACCGAACCGGGTGACCACCACGCTGGGCTAGCTGACAACCATGCCAGGGCAGGAGATCATCACACTTGGCTGGGTGACTGCCACACTGGGCTGAAAAACCCCATGCCGGGCCAGGTGATCACCACGCAGGACCGGGTGATACCCACGCCAGGCCAGGAGATCGCCACCCCAAGCCAAGAAGACACATGCTGAGACAGAAAGCCTCGGAGGAAGGAGGTCATTCTTCAGTTATACAGGATGTTAGTGAGAGCACATCTGAAGTTCTGTTCATCCTATTTAAGAAAGGGTGCTAATGTGTTAGAAACAGTTCAGAGAAGGTTTACCAGACCAACATCTGGAATGAATGGGATGGTTGTTTTATGAGGGCTTGTTCATCTGAATTTAGAAGAGAAAGAAAGGCAACTTGATTGAAAGATATAAGATCCTGAGGAATCTTATGGTGGATGGGGAGAGAATGAATCACCCTAATGGGAGAATCAAGAACAAGGAGTCACTACTTAAAAATAAGGCATTGTCCATTTAAAACAGATGAGGTTTTTTTTTCTCTCAGAGGATCATGAAACTTTAAAACTCTCATGCTGAAAAGATGGTGGAAACAGACTCTTTGAACATTTTCAAGGCAGACATAGATATATTCTTGGTAAGCAAATGGGTGAAAAGAGATTAGTATTGTGGACTTGAAGTTAAAGTCAGATCAGCCATGATCTTATTACATGGCAGAGGGGGCTTGATGGGTGAAATGAACTACTCCTGTTGTTTTTGTTTGTATTTTAATTTTGTGCTCATTGATATACAAATAGGTTTGGGCAGAAATTTGGTGAAAAAGCACATTTTGGAATTGAGCCCTATTTTACACTGGACTCACTGTTAACTCCCAAGGCATCATCTCTACTGAAAGATGCTTCATTTTTAAATCCAAATTTGAGGTATAATTTATAACTCAGCTTAACCAATGCTCAATTTGTTTAGTCACAGTTATCACAATTTTCCTACATTAAGATGACTTTTGGTGTTAATCAACCACAAATGTCAAGTTGATTTGTTAAGTAAAGAAGATTCAGTTTCAATATTTGAAAATGTAATACTTTGATTAGCAGAATGTTGTATTTTCAAGGCTGGTTTGAGATACTTCTCTGTGATGTAGTTGTTAACTTGTTATAATCTTCAGGATACATTATTTTCTATTCACTGCCAGTTTCATAGTTTTTGACAATGACCAATTCATTTTTAGACCACCTAAGCTGAAAACAATGTGATTCACTGAGGAAGGAATTCATTTGTTTGATATTTGTCGTGAAATTGTAATTTAGCAAATACAGTTTTTTCTACAGGAATTGAAGAAAGTATTTTCCAGTGTTTTCTCCATTTAAAAAAAAACGGATGTGAGTAGCTTATATCTATTCTTTAACACTAAAATATACTTGCTTAAAAGAAAATCAATGGAATCAATTTAATGTTTGGAGCTGAGAACATTGGGGTGATTCTATTAATAATTGTGCTATAACGTTTTTTCATTCTAAACTTTAAAAATTTTGGAAAGAATGAACAAAATAATTATTTGATGAATAATATTGAAATAGCTAAAGATGGCTTTGAAAGGCAAATGGAATTTTATGCATTCTCTGTCAAATCAATACAAAACAACGAATGAAAAAAATTAACTCAGGTGCTAAACCATATAGCATAAACCATAGCTAAGCATATAGCTAAACCATAGAGAGTGGTATCATGGAAGTGACAAGTAGACACACTTAACCTATGTAATGTTGTATCAAAACTTAAGTACTCAGTCAAGTTCTGATCACTGAAACACAATATTCAGAGAACAGATAAGACTGATCCTTGATGTTGCAAAGTGGGTGATTAGAAATTTGGAGAAAAGACTTCTCGATCTTAAAAGGCAAAGGACTGTGACTTAATTAAGGTACATAATAGGTAAAATTAATTGAAAAGAACTCAAAGTAGCAGGGCATGGGACACCAATTCAAACTATTAAAAGGTAAATTTAGAACTGATATCAGGAAATTCTTTTGCATATAGAATGACCTTCTCAGTAGAGTAGTTGAGGCAAAACAACCTTAAATCATTTAACAGACATTTGGTCCCTATGATGGGTGGGCTGAAGGATCTTTCAGAGTGAATCAATTAGAAGGGATTGAATGACCTTCCTCATCTATGTTTATCTTGTAAATTTATTAACTCCTCCTCTCCCTTCCCCATCCTAAGCAACTGATTGGGCTTGAGTAAGTATGTTTCCTGTTATCTAATAGGGATCAACACTGGCCCACACCATGGACAGCTCTTTGGCCTAGAGTATCCCAATTCACCACCCAAAATATAGGAGGAGAGTGTGGAGGTAACGAAGCTGTGAAAGATGATTAAAAATAGAGGTAAACTTTTTATAAAACATTATTATGAAATTAGTAGGTTTTTTCTGTCATGTTATTTGATCAGATTATAATATTAAAATGTAATAATAAGCAGATACACTGTGTACTCTTATTTGTTACAATACTGACCTCATAGATAAAGGAAATTGGCTAATTTTGTTGTAATCTTTTACAGCATAAAGAAATTTTGTGTGATACCAATACAAATGAGGCTGTTTTAAATAAAAAAATGATTGAACAGGCCATTTCTCAATGATTTACTTTCAGCTTAAAAATGAGAAGGTTAAGAAGATGAAAGAATAATTATCATAATTGTGTTAATATGTCAACCAACACCTGTACAGCAGTTAACTTAATAAACAAGATTTTCTCACTGGAAACATCTGATTAGTGGACATAAAGTAAATATAATTTGATGTGTTACAAATAAACCAGGAGGCATTCGATAAAGTGCCACATAAAATGCTATTGCACAAGCTCACAATATTGGGGTAATGTATAAGCTTGGGTTGAGGATTGGTTAATATACAGAAGGCAGAGTCAGGATTAAAGTCATTTTCAGGTTGGAAAGATATAACTAGTGGAGTGCCCCTGGGCCTCAATTACTTTCCATCTGTATTCATGACTTGCAGCAGAAGTGAGAATGTAATCTAACATTCAAAGTTTGGGAGAAGATTTGTAGCTCGGGTGCTCGTTGTTGTGGTTCTGTTCGCCGAGCTGGGAATTTGTGTTGCAGACATTTCTTGCCCTGTTCTAGGTGACATCCTCAGTGCTTGGAAGCCTCCTGTGAAGCGCTTCTATGTTGTTTCCTCCGGCATTTATAGTGGCTTGTCTCTGCCACTTCCGTAATCTATCATATTTTCTGATGATACATCATTAGGTGACAGGGTGTGTTGTGAAGAGGACATAAAAAATCTGTCAGGGAAAAAGACAGTTAACTGAATGGGCAAAATTTTGGCAGATGGAATTTAATTAGGAAAGTGTGAGGTTATGAATTCAGGTAAGAATACTTAAAAGGCAGAGTGTGCTTAAAGAGAGCAGTTTAGAGTATTATTTTCTTGTGCATGAAACACAAGCAAGCTAGCATGCAGGCACCAAACATAAGGTCACTAAATTTGCTGACGACACAGATTGGAAGGAAAGTGAGTTGTGAAGAATATATAAGGAGTCTACAAATGGCTATAAATTGGTTAAGTGGCAAAGATCTGACAAGTGGAGTACAATGTGAGAGTGTGTGAAGTTATCCATTTTATCAGAAAGAATAAAAAGGAAGCATATTGTCTAAATGGTGAGAGGTTGCAGAGTTCTGTGTGCAGCGAGTGAAGAGAGATCTGGGTGTCCTAATGCATGAATCGGAGAAGGTTAATATCAGGTACACAGAGTAGTCAGGAAAGCTAAAAGAATGCTATATTTTACTGTGAGGAGAATTGAGGCAAGAGTTAGGAGTTTATGTTTAAGTAACACAGAGCATTGGTGAGATGCATCTGGAATAATGTGTACAGTGTTGGTCACTGTATTTACCATGCATTGGAAACTGTTCACATTACGAGAATAATGCAGGGAATGAATAGATTACCTTATGAGGAAAGGCTAGATAGGCAAAGCTTTTATCCTATGGAGTTTAGGTAAGTCAGAGGTGATAATTGAAACTTATAAAATCCTGAGAGGATTTGGCTGTTTGGAAGTTGGAAGGATGTTGTGGGAGAAGCTAGAACTCAAGGTCATAGTTTTAAAATAAGGGGCTGTCCAGTTATGATAGAAATGAGGAAAAGGTTTTCTCTCAGAAGGTTGTGAGCCATTGGAATTTCCTTCCACACAAGGTCGTGGATGCAGAATCTTTAATACTTCGTAGGCAGAGGTAGATGTATTCTTGTTTTCCATGGGGGATGAAAGATTATCAGAGGTATGCAGGAATGAAGAGTTGAGATTAAAATCAGATCAGCCGCAATCTTATTTAATGGTGGAGCAGGCTCAAAGGGCTGGGTGATCTACTCTTGCTACTTGTTTGTATATAGGTACAGCAAGGTGGCAAATAGAACTTTGGTCTTTATTGCTCTGAAGTTGGAGTTTAACTGTACAAGATGTTGATGAGGTCACATCTAGGGTACTGCGTACAGTTTTGATCCTTGTATTTAAGAAGCGGTGTACTGACATTGGAGGTAATTCAAAGGAGATCCATTGACTTGTCCCAAAGATGGAGGGGTTGATTTACAGTTAGACCATTTTCATTACAGTTTAGAAGAATGAAGTGTGATCTTATTAAAACACACAAGAATGGAAGGGCCTTGACAGGTAAATGTTGAGAAGGCTTTTCCACAGGTTGGGAGAGTCTCAAACCAGGGTCACATTTACATCATTAGGAGAAGCTAATTTAAAACTGGAATGTGGAGGAATTTCCTCTCTCAGAGAGCACTGAAAGTCTGAAATTCTCTGCTCCAGAGTATTGTTGAGGCTAGATCACCAAAAGGATTTAAAGAGGAGGTAGACAAATATTTGAGCTTGAGACTGGCAGTGCTTCTCCAAGTGTGTAGGAGCCTTTTAAAGATGGTGCTGATACCATGGATGTCAGTCAGTTCTGGGATATCTGAGGTGCAGCGAAATCGACGTTTCGGGCAAAAGCCCTTCATCAGGAATCAGGCTTTTGCCCGAAACATTGATTTTGCTGCTCCTCGGATGCTGCCTGAACTGCTATGCTCTTCCAGCACCACTAATCCAGAATCTGGTTTCCAGCATCTGCAGTCATTGTTTTTACTTCTGAGATATTTGAGTTTAGCTAGTTCTTTGGTTACAGTGAATGGGAGAATCAGGTTAACATTGTATGAAAAGGATGCCATAAAAACATGATGGGTAGTTAATGATGCAAATTTGGGCTAATAGCATGAAAAGCTTGGACAGCCTCATGAAGGGAAACCCTCCAGGAAACTTTCCAAAACTGAAACTTAGCCAAGAAATGTAAGATTCAGCCCCATATTTTGTCAGGATGAGTTTATTGACTTCCCAATCATGCACTATTTAAGAGTTTTAAAGAGTAGGGGTTGAGCTGTCTTGTACTGAAGACTTGTGATGTGGTTTGGTGCCTTTTCTCCTTAATTCCATCACACACACACTTCGTTAGGTTGAGGCAAGAGATAGTGATGATGTGAGGTGGAAATACAGTTTTCTAGTGAAGTTCAGGAGGGCTTTTTCTGCTTTTCAGCAAGGGAACAGGTATTCTGTTGTTTGTTTATATCAGAGTAACTTTTATACTTGTTATCTGTGCTCGTATCTCAATGTTTTCATGTTTATTCACATACTCTTTGAGCTCAGCATTCTAAATGAGCTCTGCCAATTCAACAATGAGCCTTATATAATTATTAAATACAGTCAATGGATCGATTTGAGATGTTGTGATGCTTGTGAAGATTTAGCACGTGAAGTCTTTCTTGGGCTATTTTTGTGCTTGGTAATGATGTTTGAGATCAACTTGATGTAGGTTCTTGATAATTTAATGCACTTCTATTGTGCAATTCAACAACATTGTAAAGGCTCCTTAACTTGCACCACCATCACTGACTCAACAAGTGACAGATCCAACAAATGTTACCCAGGAATTCGTCCACACTATTTAAATCAAGTTGTTCCTGTAAAACCTGGGGGTGTCGAGGGACGTCAGCTTGCTAGTATTCAGGTGGGTGCCTCATCATGTATGGCCTGATTAATATGCATTTGGTAAATCCAACCCAGACATTAGGATGTTGATAAGTCTCTTTTTGTGAGAGGAATGACAGGTGTCACTACATTTGGAATCGGCAGTTTTGGTACATTGATAAAACTAGAAGTAAAGGAATGTATTATAAAACATTATTAGATGGTTCAGTGAAAACTTTTTCTTTTCTTAGTTCCTTTCCATAAAAGGTGTAACTGATTAAAATTATTGATAATATAATGTGAAATTAATTGGATGTAGAATAACTAAGAAGCATCAGAAATGTCATAATACATCTTTAAATACAAGCTTATTCCAGCCCTGTGTCAGTTCATACTGGTGAAAACTATTAATTGAAATAGTCTACTGTTCAAAAAGCATCAATCTTTTAGCTGTTGAAGGTTCAAGATAGTAGATGCACCTGGGGTGCATCTAGTTTGAGCTATTAGAGGACAAATAATTACTGTCAAGTTTTATAAATTGTTTCAAGTTACATAAGTAGTTGAGATCCAATGAAGAATATTTGTATCAAACACATGTTTTTTTGACATGATGATTGGGTAATATATCACTTATAAATGTGTAGTCCTTTATCCTTCTCTAATGATCTAGCAAGAAAACCTTTTAAATTGTGGATATTTTTCACACTCTCCTAGGACATTTCACAGAGGGGTGACCACTAGAAATGTCTGATGGACATTATGTTAGTCGCTGTCCTGCTGGGATTAGTAAAATGCTAAATTTAGTGATCCTACACACATCAAGGAACTCCTGCATTGCAGGAAATGGCTTAATGTCTAAGATTTTTGGGAATCTTTATTCTTTGTAGAATTAAGGAAGAATGATACCCTAGTTCTCTGTTAGCAACCAACTGCGTCTTGCTGATGTGCCTTTTTATTAATAGCCTCATTTCAAATTAGAGCCTCTACTCAAAAGAGTAGTATGTATCTTTGCCATAATTACATTCATCGCTTTGCTCAGAAAAGTGCAGTTTGATATATCTCATGTGGTTCTTCAGCCCAAACATCTATAATGCAGTAACTGTGCTGCAACAGTAGATCAAATGACTGCCTAAAAAAAAATCACACACACACCTTGTAGACTCCGTGAAATACAACCACGACAGATAAGGTTATGGTTACAATGTTTTCGTCATCCCTCAAAAAGCAAATGTCTTCAACTTGGAACTGAAGAATAGTTAAATTCTCTGTACTTGCATACACATGACAGTAACATTTAAATCAAATCAAATCCTGATTCAAGAGAAAAGAACAGGAAGAAGGAAAGAGGTAGTATAACATGAACATATGAATTAGAAACATAGTTAGATCTTTTGGTCCTTCTAGCTTGCTCCACCATTCAACAGGATCAGGGCTGATCTGATTAACGCCTTAAATCAACATTCCCATGTATTGCTGATCACTTTTGATTCCCTTGTTAATCAAGCATCTATCTGCTTCTGCTTTAAAATGGCCCTAGTTCCATTTTTCCCTGGGGAAGAGAGTTTGTAAGGTTCATGACCCCACCTAGGGGAATAAAAAAAAGTCTCTTCTCAGCCTTAAATGACACAGACTGTTCCTTGAATTTTATACTGCTTCCCATAGTCCTAGTCTCTTGTACAGGAGGAAACAAACTCCCAGTATCTACCCAATCAAGCCCCCTCAGGATTGTATATGTCTCAAAAAGATCATCTTTTGTTCTTCTAAAAACCAATGGAAAGACATCCACCCTTTCCTTGTCAGGTAAATCCCCCGTCCTAGGTATCAGTTACATTTAGAAGCAGTTCAAATATATCTACATTCTTAATCAAAAATCAGTACCTGATTCACTCTTTTTTTAAGTGGATTTAGATGATTTGGATTTAGGGAGCACAAAATCTGCAAGAATGACTCAAAGTAGGGGGTCTTGGCAAATGCAAGAACCTGTGAGACTAGTCAAAATAGTGAAATTGCCATGTGGTAAATGCAATTAATCTCAATGCATTGATGTTGTAGGGTCCAAATATGTAATTCTCTCAAAATGCTAATGCATGTAGATAAGCCATTAGAAAGCCCAACAGCATTTGGAATTTATATATAGCAGCATAGAGTAGAAGATATAGTGATGAACAGTGTTTAGAGTGCAGTTAGAATACTGTGTAGCCTTTTAGGTAGCACCCCATTATAGAAAGGACTTGAATGCCATGAGACCATACAATTTATCAGATTATAATATAATTATAGTTATGAGGAGAAACATGAGGTACAACGAATAGATCTACAGATGCTGCGGAGGCCAAGATGAAGATTATTAAAATTAGACAAGTTTTGAGGAAGTGAGTAGAGAAAGACAGAATCCAATGTTCTTTGTAGTCAGTTAGTACATTAGAGTCACAAATCTGTACAAAAGGACCCTTTTCCAGTTACAACATCCCAAAATTATATTTTTAAAATTCAGCTTCTTTAGACCAGAAAGTGGACAGCTTTGTTACCCAAAGGTGTTAGAAGATGTGGAGAAAAAGAACAAACTAACATAAGAACTAGGAGCACAAGCTGGCAATCCAATCCCTCAAGCCTGCTCTGCAATTTAATATTGGCTGATCTCACCTTGGCCTCAACTCCACTCTCTTGCCCCTACCCATAACCCTTTAACCTATTACTAATGAAAAATCTGAGTGTCTCCTGCCTAAGTTTGTTTAGTATTTGCATCCATGCACTCTGGGGTAGTGAATTCTAGAGATGCACAAGGGAGCATGAACAATATCCAAAATTTAAAAGGATTTTTTTCAGTATTTGGTTATGGAAAAGTGAAAGCTTTTATCTAAAACTATAGATCTTTACAGCACAGAAGAAGAGCATTCAGCTGAGCTTTCCTAGAACACTCCAAAGTAATTCCACTGCTCTGCTTTCTTCACATGGTCTTACTTACAATATTTAACAATGATCTATCTATTACACGCTATAATTAATCTCTACAAAAGGAAATTTCTCACAACTTCTTCCCTCACTCTTTGAAAGACAGTTTTAAAATTTTGAATGCTTTGTCTCTACTCCTCAATCAAAGGAAATAGCTTTTTTTTTCTTAGCAACAATCTGGAAAATATTGATAGACTAATTTCTTTCAGCTTTCTCTGTTTCAGTAACAATAATTCCATTGACAGAACATTCTCTTTGTAACTATCATTTCTCATCCCGTTATAATTCTAAAACATCTATGCCGTATGGTAACTTTTCAGTTTGGACAATTAGCACTGAAAGAGTGGGCTGTAACTTCCCAACTGACGAATGATATTGTCAATGGTGAGTCATTTGGGTAAACATAGCAGGGTCAGAGAAATGAGAGTCTTGATGTCAGGGAAGAAAAGTCTGTTTTTCACATAAGATTTTAACAGTGAGATGAGAATCTCACTAGTAAGCAGTGAGAGATCTTTTTGCATGTATTAATATCTAATGATTTACGTGCAGTTTGCTATGTTATCAGGCCATGGAAAGAAACCAGATGGTGACAATTCCCATTGTGAAAGTCTGCTCGGATACCTGGTGCACCTACTTGTGCCTCCAGACCTCCATCTTAGCCAACATTTCCCAACACCCAAGGACATGCTTCAGGGACAGCGACCATGTCCGTCTTCCATATTCACTCTATTGAGAACTATCTTGATCTGTCATTTGTGTGTGATGCAAATGCTGAATGCTCACATTATTAAGGATCTATTCTGTTTATGATATGCCCCACATAAGGTCATTGGAACTGTGCCCAATGAGTCTAACCACAGTAGGATTTATTGACACTTTGGCCGTGGTGCAATGAAAGAACAAAGAAATTGAGGAAGAACAAATGCACTAACTGTCAGGACCAGCAACTGCTGAACAGCCTCCACATGGAGATCTCGTAGCTGAAGGTCCCTTCAGGTTGTAGAGGAGGTACAGTGTGCCTAGAGTCTATCGCCTTCAATGCCATTTCCTCTAAATGAGCAAGGTGCCTTGATGCTGCAGATGAGATTGTCCCAGCACCAACTTTCCCTCTAAGCTCTGAACATGCACAACCACACCAACATTCCACAGTCAGCGTACCGATGCAGATTTCAGCAATGATTTCCAGTTCTGGAATTCGCTTTTGCACATGGACCATGCACACCAGGACAAAAGGTTAGAGGGAACGCTGCCCAGGTCACTGTCATCTGCTAGAGCAGGACTTGTAAACAGAAAGTGATGGTTGCAAATCCATCCCAGTGACTGTCACGAAAATAGATCCACTATTTTTTAATGTAACAGGCTTTTCCCACTAGGGACCACTGTGGGATCTCTCAATCATCAACCCACAGCTGTTTCAAGGCTGTTTGTGCCAGATCACACCACTTCATCTTGTTACCCCATGATGGGGTCAGTGCTGCAGCCTGCATGGTAGGCTTTGGCACCGTAACTAGATTGTCTCAACTGTAGGGTGCTATAGATCACATACACTTGATGCTGACAGTGCCATACCATAATGTGACAGACTTCAACAATAGAAAATGCACACTTTAAGTAAATGTACAAATCATCTGTGATCATTGGCACCACATCTTAGAAGTCTGGTCCAGGTACCCTGGAAGCTGCCATGATGCCTATGTCTTTGAGAACTATCAGGTTCCTGCTTTCTTTCAAGTTCAAATTCCTTTCAAAGATGGCTGTTGGGAGACAAGAGCTAGTCTCTGCACCCATGGGTGATAACTCCATTTCTCAAACCTTGGACTGAGGCCAAATATAGCTACAGTGCACCTCATTCATCCATTAGCACCATAGAGCAATAATTGACCTCCTGAAGATGAGGTTCCAATGCTTGGATAGGTTTAGGGGTGCCTTGCAATACAGTTCAGACAAAGTCTTGGTCGCAAAGTCGTGGCATGCTGTGCTGTGCACAGCTGGAGCAAGGAAGGGTGGATGTGGTGGACAGTAAAGTCTACCAAAGAGGAAGATAAGGACTTTAAGCAGAAGGAGCATCACCTTTACCATGATTGAGTAGTGCAGCATTGAACATGACAAGCCAGACAGGACTGAATGCACACCTAGTTCCTATAAGTGTGACACAAAAACAGAAATTGCTGGAAAAGCTCATCAGGTCTGGCAGCATCTATGGGAGAGAAATCAGAGTTAACGTTTTGGGTTGAGTGACCTGATGTTAATTCTGATTTCTCTCCACAGATCCTGCCAGAGCTGCTGAGCTTTACCAGCAATTTCAGTTTTTATTTCTGATTTACAGCATTCACAGTTCTTTGGTTCCAGTATATATGAGTTGGGTGAGATCATCATTCATTAACTGTAAATTTATTGTTAAAAAGGCAGCAAATCCTGTTTATTCCCAGAAACAAATGTGACTTTCTGGTTTCTTTTGCCTTCAGTTTTCATGCTGTTCATTATCAACTATTTGAAGACTTTCCTGTGATGATCCCATACTGAACAATGATGTTTTGTTATACTGACCATTAGGGGCTTGGGGAGGTTGGGGAGGAATGAGGGGCGTCTCATAGAGACTTATAAAATTCTAACAGGACCAGATAGGGTAGATGCAGAAAGGATGTTCCCAGTGATGGATGTATCCAAAACCAGGGGTCAC
This sequence comes from Hemiscyllium ocellatum, assembly GCF_020745735.1. NCBI lineage: Eukaryota > Metazoa > Chordata > Chondrichthyes > Orectolobiformes > Hemiscylliidae > Hemiscyllium > Hemiscyllium ocellatum. The sequence continues at coordinate 12,106,567 of NC_083404.1, read as the reverse complement.
AGTCTGAGGATTCGGGGTGGACCATTTAGGACGGAGATGAGGAGACATTTCTTCAGTCAAAGAGTGGAATTCATTATTACAGGAAGTTTCTAATGTCAATACATTGAATGTATTCAAAAAGCAGTTAGATATAGCACTTGGGGCGAATGGGATCAAACATCATGGGGAGAAAGCAAGATTAGGCTATTGAGTTGGATGATCAGCCATGATCGTAATGAATGGCAGAGTAGACTCAAAGGGCCAAATGGCCTCCTCCTGCTCCTATCTTCTATGTTTCTATATTTACATGTACTGTGAAGGAATATCCTTGGCTAGCAGATTTCACCTGATGTACAGCCATGCTTTAAATGTGGGCTGAGTGATTTTGGGAATGGTTTGTACATAATGAGGTAATCAGTGGAAGTAACTCCCTAGAGCTCATGGAGAGAATTCCTCCATGAAACTCCCCCAAGTTGGTGTCCAATTGACTTTTGTAAAAGTCAGCACATTGTTTCTACTGGTTGACAAAGAGGCATAGAGTCAAAGATATCTTTGAAGGGGGAAGTTATAAGAAATCTTTTAATAGAAAGTGTGGAAGACTTTATCACAATTGATGCGAATACAATACATTGTAAAGAAAATAGGATGAATGTTTGAAAAGGTATACAAAGGATATAGGGCAAAACAGAAAATTGAATTAAAGTGATTTGACTCCAACTGATTCACTACCAGTGATAGACCTATGATGGGTGAATAATATTCTGTCTAGTGAATTATTGGATTCTGTTGTCATATGAAAATGTATGATTGCGAAAATAGTCTACATGCTTATGTGTTAAATGAGAAAAACTCACATTCAGCTATGATCCACTCCCTGGAGAACAGAACATCAACACTAACTGTACAGACTCACATTTAAAGAATGGCTACTTGGCTGAGTTGTTGAATACTGTTTCTGAATGTGGAACTGAACCCCAATAAGTGCCAGATTTCTTTGGAAGCTGAAGGCTAGAAAAGAGCAGATAGAGAGGAAAGTCATAACAGTTTATACGACGATGAACTTCTTTGCAGGCATTAATAAGGGAAATATTTAACACCAAGTTTTGCCAAAACGGCGTAGAAGTTCAGTTGTGGATATATTTCAAAGCTTCCGCCTTGCTGTTGACAATGCCAGAGGAAATGAGTTGAGCACAGCAACAGGAGAAAGCTGTTCGGCTACTTGTGTTAGATCATGACTGAGTTGTGACTCAATTGCATTTACCCACATTTGATTCATACCTCTTGGTATCTTTACTTACCAAGAATCTAAGCATCCTGACCTTGAAAATGTCTGTTAAACTCGGCAGGAATGCGCTAGGATCATGTCTCCATTGCTCAGCTCTGGAAGTTTCTGGAATTTGTCATCGGGGAACTAGTGATTGAGCATGTGGGCAACAATGAACTGATTAGAAAATGTCAGCAGTCTGAAGAAGGATCACTGAATCCAAAATGTTAACTCTGCTTTCTCTCCACACATGCTGCTAGATCTACAGAGTTTCTCCAGCAATTTTTGTTTTTGTTTCAGATTTCCTGCATCCACAGTTCTTTGTTTTTTTTTGTTAAACTATTCTAATGGGGAGACAGTGTCAATTGTTCTTCATTTAAAAACTAAAGATTGTACTCCTGTATGCTGGCCTGTACTACCAGGCAAAATAGATTAAATTGATCTTCCCTATCAAATCCTTTTGCCATTTTAAACAGAGAGCAGAATTATGGTCCTTGCCAGCAGATTTGAATGTAGGGGTGAGGTTGTGGGTTATAAAATTCCCCGAGTGGCCTTTCTACCTACCCTAACCTATCTAAAATTCTGTGGTGACTAGGTAAGCCCTAGGGCCACTAGCTTGCCTCACCCCAATCAAGGCTTTTAATTGGACAATTGATGGTTACTTAACCACTCGACCCCACCCACTTGTAATTTGACACTGGCAGGAAGTGGTCAAGGCGAATGTTTGGTAACTCCTATCAAGTCATTCTGCTCAGACCTCAGGCTAGATAGGGAACTAGGTAAGTGCAACCCTCATTGCCCCTCTTTTCTGATTGAGGCATTTCTCTGAATGATCTGCAACTGCCCTAGGCCCCAGATACTGACCCATTAGTCCTCCCTGGCCTTTTGAGATAGATGTATTTTGTGAAGTGTTATCAAATGATATCTGCTTAGATAAAATCCATAGGCACTCCATGTTATTGACCCTCTCAGTATATTCAATAAAATTTATTCAATACACTGTTCTTTGTGAACCCATGCTGACTATATCTAATCAGTTTACTATTGAACATTCCTGATGAAGGGCTCTGGCCCGAAACGTCGAATTTCCTGTTCCTTGGATGCTGCCTGACCTGCTGTGCTTTAACCAGCAACACATTTTCAGTATTGACCATGTGCTCAATCACTTGGTCCTGGATGACAGAGTCGAGAAGCTTCCCTGCCATGGATTGTAGATTGACAGAAGTAGGCCATTTGGCCCGACAGGTCAGCTTTACCATTCCTTGAAATTATGGCCAATCAGATAATCCTCAACTTTGCCATTTTCTCCATAGCTCTTGATTCTCTCATTCTTTAAAAATCTATTCTAGTCTTGAATATACTTAACACGAAGTCTCTACAGCCCTTGTTATGGACAAGACTAGACCAGACCCTTCAAAATGTAATGAGAGGTAGTCTGGACCTAACGTTTTCTTATTTTGAAGGTAAATATGTACCTGGTGTGATTTGATTGGTCAAACTGCTCGTTGTCAAGTAAAACATAATTTATTCAAATGCTATGGTTAAGATACAACAAAAGAATGAGGAACTTGGATGGACTTAACTCTATTGGAAAACATAACTGAATAATAAATTATTTTACAATTAAACATTGATTGTTCCAATACAGTAATATCCCAAAGATCTACCCTTTTCAAAAGGCAAATTCAGGAGACAGAATAGTCTCACATGCAACTTCAGGAAAAAAAACATCCAAACAAAACCCAAAGAGAGAGTGTACCATCCAGGAACGATTCACTGCCCTCCAGTCCTGCTGAGACCCCAGAAACAACTGCTGCTGAAAAGAACCCGAAAAATCCTGGTGCTGTGAGAGCTTGACCCCCACCCTTTTGGGCTGCTTCTATTGTTTCAACTTTCTTTCTAAAAGCCCAAAGACTCATAAGCTGTTTCCTCTAGTGATTTTGGTAGACTGCTTATCACTTTTGCCTTAAGACCTCTTTTCAAAACATACAAGGACAAAATAACCTCTTAAAGCCACAACATCATCACACTTATGCAGTAAAAATTCTATAGATTTACTACCCACTGAAACAAGAAATTCCTCATCTCTGTCCCAACTGGACAATCCCTGACCCTGAGATTATGCTCTCTGATCCTAGATTGTCCCACAGGGAAACACAATCTCAGCATCTACCCTGTTAATCCACCTAAGACTAGTATATGTTTCAATAAAAAGCTTTGAGTTTTGGCCCAATCTACTCAACAATCTCCTCAAGAAAATCCCCCTCTATACCTCAAATCAATCTACTGAACCCTGTTTGGACTACCTCCAATGTCAGTGTATCTTTCATTAGATAAGAGAACCAATACTATTTGGAATATTCTAGGTCTGGTCTAATATATAATGCCTTATATAGTTTTAGCAAGACTTCCGTCTCTTTATTCTCTATTCCCTTTGAAATGAAGGCCAACATTCCATTATTATTGCCTTCATCATTACCAGCTGAGCTGTGTGCTCAGGTTTCTTTTATTATTTATACACAAGAACCTCCAACTTCTCTCTCTGCAGTTTTCTGTATCTTTCTTCTATTATATAATATGCAGCTCCTCTATTTTTCCTGCTAAAATGCATAACCTCATAATTTTCATTTGTTTCTCTAGCTGTCTCTCTTTTCATAAATAAAGGAGTAACATCTGAAAGTTTCCAATCCAATAACACAACACGTGCTGTAGAAAATTATGACTCATGTAATGATGATTTCATCACCAATTTGTCTTCATACTTTGGGGTAGATGTCATAAGGTTCAGAAATTGTCAGTTGCTGGAAATATCTCTCCTCTAAGTCCCATTAGATTCTCCAGCGCTATCTTTCCTCCACATACTAAATCCAGTAAATTCTTATTATTGTTAATTTAAATTTCTTCTCCTTTATCATGGAGATTATTTTAGAATACTACTTTTAACAGTCTTGACAATTCCTTTTGTTGATTATAGTATCAACTCTATTTGCCTTTAATGGACATATATTCCCCATTACCTCTCTGTCTCTCTCCCTTTAATAGATGTACAGAAACATTTCTCATTTAGCACTCAAAAAGAAGAAAGTTACAAAACTGACGCAGCACCTGACTTTCCACTCTTTGCTAATCTCTTAACTAAAGCTAATTAAACCAACTAAAGGCTGATTTATCTTCTTCTTTCACTTATATTACTGAACTTCTCCCACCAACACAGCTGCAGCTGAATAATATATGTCTCTGTGTGATAGAATACAAGTGCAGCTGTACTTTGAATTGTTTTATTTGTTTACTTTGTCCTCTTGCAATACATTATGGAATGTAAAATGAGTAGCTTTGCAGTTTCATTCTGCTATTTAATTACTATCAAATATAACAAGTACATAGATACTTTCTAATAGTTTCATTACATCCAGTCAGTATAGAATAGTAGTTTTCTGTTAAATTTTACACTAACTGTAAAGTCGAGTAAACATTCGCCCCAAGGGGATCTCAGTCTTCATACATATTGCTTCACTTCTAGTCACGCACGTTGCTGCCTCCATTGTTCCCAAGGTCACTGCCATATGAATAAGACATTCAACTACTGTTGATGATTGTTGAGGTATCTACTTGATAAAGATTGGAACAGACAATGATAAACCATGTCCTGGAATAGGATTAACCTTACAGTGAAGCAACCAGTCTTCACTTGGCAGACAGTAAAGCAAGTGTTGTTTTGACCGGCGCCATATGAACTGGCACTCTCAATAAACCCTGGCAAAAATCATATATCTGAATTACTGGAAATTTACTATATTACCATGACCTCCATTATGTCTGAGTAGTCAGGTGAGGGTGATTAGTGAGAAGGCTTTCTGCCTGTACATTCTATTTAAAGCATTGTTGCATTATTATTTAAGTGATTTATATCGTATACGAAGTATAACAGTGATGTGCAGACTCCCTGCATTACGTTTCTATTACATACTGTGTGTTTTTACATTGATTATGTGCACCTCCTGACCAACTGGAATAAATGATCAACTGGTGCATTTCTGGTCTCATGGGTGTCAGTTAATAAAAAGTTTGCTGTAGCTATGAAACTTTACCAACAAAAACTTGCATCTGTTTGATGCCTTTCAGATGAATAAATGTTCCAAGGTGTTTCATAGAAGCATCATAAGACAAAATAGACACTGAATCAGCGAATAAGTCAATGAAAAGGGGTGTCTAAATGCTTGGTCACAGGTAGGTTTTCCACAGAAGTACAGTGGATCAAGGAGGAAGCTTGAGGCTATGAATACTCATCAATTAAAATCTTAACTGTCATAAATTGGAAAAAGAAGAGAGAAAATTAAATATGATAAACAATAAACATTTCTTACTCGATCAGACAACAATGCTTCATTGATATATTTATTCCCTGTAAACTTTTTTAATGAGACCAAAAGATTGTGAGGTTTGAAATTTAACACTAACCGCGGTGATATCTCAATATTGCATTTTTAAATCCTGTAAATAATGAAGTTTCAGTCATGTTTCACTTTATTACTTATTCTGCAACTGTTATCGACAGCCTGCAAATTCTTTTGGCATTGTCTTAAAAACCACAGTGAACAAGCATATCGGTGGGATGAGCTATTGAATTAATAGGTGATTTCATGTTTTCCTCTTTAACATATTTCTCATTGAATACATTTTAATCTTAAAATTGGAAATTTGAGAAGCAACAGTATTCAGTATACTTTATACTGGTAGTAGAAAGAAATCTGATCTTCTCGAAGATAATTAGGGGTAAGCAACAAACATTTTAATTACCTCACACCTTGCCTTTTTTGCACGGGCTTGCTCTCAGCATAGTTGACCTATTTTCTGTCATTAACATCTGCCAACATACACTACTCTCCACTGATACACTACACTACTCTCACTGATACCATTAGCACTCTCTTTGCCTTTTGCTCTGGGGCAACTTTACCATCTGTTCTACTTGTTCCTCCTCTCCCCTTTTGCTACAGTGTAAAACCCATCAATTTTCCAAAGACTTCAAATGCTCACTTTATTTCTCTCTCTACAGATGCTGTCAGACCTTGCTAAGTTCCTCTAGTACTTTCTGATTTTATTTCAGATCTCCAGCAATCCATAACAATTTGGTTTTGTTTCTGTGACTTGGAAATCTATTGCTGTTTCTTCATATCACAGATCAAAATCCTTGAACTCCTTCTTAACAGTGGTGTGGTGGACTTATCCCCCAAGGGCTGCTGCTATTTAAGAAGATAGCTCACCACCACCTTCTCATGGGCAATAGAGATAAACAATATATGATGATCTAGTCAGCAATGCTCAATGTGATGATTGAATGTTGGTATTAATTGTTGATGAATGACTGTTGCAGTTATAGAATTTTTTTAAAAACTGTTTATAATTTGGCTCTGAAGTTTAAGATTGTGAACGTAACATTAGATTATACTGCAGGTATGGAATTAAGTGGATTCTTGATATGAATAATCTCTCACAAATTTTAGAAATATCGAAAATACTACTGCTCTTCTAGATTTTGATCCACTATATATCATTTATCTTCTATCCACTATATACTGCTATTTAACTGTACCATACACATCTATTACAAATGAAGATCACTATTATAAGGATGTACCTTAGATGAGATAAGGGGAAACCAATGGATGTGGCATATTTACATTTTACATTTTTCAGATTGTGTTTGCGAAGGTTGCAGACAAAAGGTTAATAAACAAAATTAGACCATATGAATTTGGGAGAATATACTGGCATGAGTTAAAAGGCAGTTAATGGACAGAAAATAACAGTTGGAATGAATAGGTTATTTTTAGGTTGACAAGATTTGCCTTATAGAGCACAGGTACACAATCCTTTATCCAAAATTCCAAAATCCGAAAAGCTCCGAAATTTGTAGTTTTTATCGTGAGGTTTTTCTAAATAACAAGGTTGTTTGGCATGTGAGCAGGTGGCCCATCTCCACACCCACTCAACCCACGTCACGCAGGTGTGACGTTGGGGCGTGGCTCAGCATTGGCAGGCGTCAATTGTCTCTCAGTGCTCGTACTAGTCACACATGGTCTGCTGTTCAGTCATTTTTTATAATTTCACTGTGAAAATGCCATTTATGCTGAAATCCGAAAATTCCAAAATCCAAAAATTAACTGGCCCCAAGGATTTTGGATAAAGGATTGTGTACCTGTACTGCATGGATCAGTACTTGGGCCCAGCTCTTCATAAACTATAAAAAAGACTTGAGAGTAGGGATTAAGTATAATATTGGCAAATTTGCTGCTAATTCAAAGGTAGATGGAAGTGTGAATTATGAAAAGGATTCAAAAATGCTTGAAGAGGATTGGGACACCTTATGTGAAATGCAAAGATTTGATAAATGGAGTACGATATGGAGAAATGTGAGGTTATCCTCTTTGGTACAGAAAACCAAAATACATATCATCCCATAAATGGTGCAGCATAGTGACTCAGTGCTTAGCACTGCTGCCTCACAGCACCGGGGCTCCAAGTTCAATTCCAGCCTTGGGCGACTGTCTGTGTGGAGTTTTTGCATTCTCCCCGTGTCAGCGTGGGTTTCCTCTGGGCACTCTGATTTCTTCCCATAGTCTAAAGATGTCTAGGTTAGGTGGATTGGCCATACTAAATTTCCCCCATTGTGTCCAGGGATGCATGGTTTGGGTGGATTATCCATGGGAAATGCAGGGTTACAGGGATAGAGTAGGAGGTGAGTCTGGTTGGGATGTTCTTCAGAGAGTTGGTGTGGACTTATTGGGATAAATGGCCTGTATTCACATTGTAGAAATTCGATGGATCCTAAGGGACAGTTGGATAATGTTGAATTTCAAAGGAACTTGGTGTCCTTGTTGATGAGTTATTGCAAGTTTTTATGTAGGCACACCAAGCAATTAAAAACACAAATTGTATGTTTTGGCTTTTATTACAAGAGGATTTGAATACAGGAGTAAAGTTGTTCTTACTGGGGATAAATGTGTGCTTTTCTGGCTGGCGATCAGTGACTAGTGGTGCACTTCAGGGATCAGTGTTGGGACTCCAATTATTCACAATTTAAAGGTCTGGCAGATGGAGTACAGTATTAATAAATGTGAAATCATCCAATTTGTTAGGAACAACAGTAAAAAGGACTATTATCTGAATGATAAAAAATTACAGCATGCTGCTGCTAAGGGACCTGGGTTCCTTGTGCATGAATCACAGAAGGTTGTCTGCAGGTGCAACAGGTAATTAAGAAGGCTTGTGGAATTTTGTCCTTCATTGCTAAAGGGATTGAGTTTAAAATCAGGGAGGTTATATTGCAGCTGTAAAGGGTGCTGGTGAGGCCACACCTGGAGTACTGCGTGTAACTTTGGTCTCCTTACCTGCAAAAGAATGTACTGGCGCTGGAGGAGGTTGATTCTGGAGATGAGAGAATTGACTTATGAGGGGAGATTGAGTAGACTGGGATTATGTTCATTGGAATTTAGAAGAATAAGGGGGAGTCTTATAGAAATATGTAACATTATGAAGGGATTGGATAAGATAGAAGTAGAGAGGATGTTTCCTACTGGCGGGTGAAACAAGGACAAGGGGGCATAGCCTCAGGATTAGAGGGAACAGATTTAGGACAGAATTGAGGAAAAACTTCTTTACCCAGAGGGTTATGAATCTATGGAATTCCATGCTCAGTGAAGTAGTTGAGGCTTCCTCATCAAATGTTTTTAAAGCTAACGTAGATAATGTTTTAAACAGTAAAGGAATTAAGTGTAATGGTGAGAGGGCGAGTAAGTGAAGCTGAGGCCACGAAAAGATCAGCCAGTTCTGATGTTCTCATGCACTACAGCAATGTGAAACCTTGGTGAGAGGACATCTGGAATTCTATGTGCAATGATATGTAATGATGTTCATCAAACTAATTCCTGAGGTGGAGAGATTGTCATACAAGAAATAATTAAATAAACTGGACTTCTATTCTTGAATTTACAAGGAAATAAGATGATCGCATTCAAACATACATCATTTTTGTGATCATTGCTAGAGTAATTACAGAAAATAAATTTTCCCTGGCTGGGGTGAGGTCTAGAACCAGGGGACAGAATCTCAGAATAAGGGATAGGTCATTTAGGCCTTGGGTGAAGAGCAATTTATTCACTCATAGGGAGTCTTTGGAATTCTTTGCTTAGAGTTCATGAAGGCTTAGTTTTTGAGTATGTTCAAGACCAAGATTGATCAATTTCCACATACTTGAAACTTCAAGAGATAAACTTTGTGTAGGAAAGTGGTGTTGAATTAGAAAATCAACCTGGCCTCCTTGAACAGGACTGAAGAGCATTTGCTCCTATTACTCATATTCTTGTGTGATAAAGCATGATACATTGTCGAGCTTAGTTCTGACTTCAGCGTATAATCCTGTATCCTTTATAATGCAATATAACTCCATTTGTTTTGCATGGCAGTCAGATGAAATACAAAGTGACAGTAGACAGTCTAGGGAATGTGCGTTTAAATATATTATGATCTTAACTGATATTATCACTGGACAATCATTGAAATATCATTTGATAGATCACAGGTTTTTCTTTCTATTTAACAAGATTTTTTTTCTCTGAACACACAATAATGCAATTCTACAGGTTTTATATCAACAGTAAAACAGAAGTTTATTATGCAAAGAAAAATATGGGTAAAATAGAATAAAGAAAGCTACTTACATTTGACACATGTGACAGATTTTGAAATACATAATAAAAATACAATTTCATCTATCCCAATACCATCAATTTCTCACACTCAAATACAAGAGAGACAATTTTTTTCTCTATCAACAAAATGTTTAACTTAGAAGTTTATTTTCATTTCCTGATATTGAGGGTTTGATAGCCTCTTCCTCTATTAATCATAGAAATGAACTTAGACTTCCTCAGTTTCAAATAACCACTTACAGGATCTAACCAAACACTTACGGTATGGAAAATTCAAACTAAAATTCTCAAAAACTGGGATAAATTATTTCTAAACTATTTTAAACTATCTCCTTCTTTAGAAGGAACAGTTTCACATGTCTAATTTCAACCAGGACCTCTGCAAATTGAAATCAAAAGATTTCAGGCTGTGTGTTTTTCCCCTAAGCATAATGACGACTCTGATCCTTCTAAACAGAGAACACACTAATGATCATCAATGTTTACCTATAAAACTCGCCATTAAAACACATTTCCATTACCACCCCAGGAAGTAATTCTCTCATTATAATGATTATTTAAAAATATCATAACCCCAGAAAATAAACATGTTAATCCAAAAAATGGTATAGTTGTATTGTCACTGAACCAGCAACCCCGAGATCTAGGTGTAATTATCTGGGGACTTGGGTTAGATTCCAACCATAATAGATAGTTATAATTTGAATTCAGTAAATATCTGGAATTAAAAATCTAATGAAGACAATTGTTGATAGTTATAAAACTCATTTGGTTCAATAAGGAGAGGAGACCTTTAGGAGGGAAGACCTGCATGAGGCACAGATTCATTGCAATGTGTTGACTATCAGCTCTCATCTAAAATGGCTGAGCAAGCTAGTCAGTTGAATCGACCGCTAGTAAGTCTCAAAAAAGGAATGAAAACAGACATTGATTAAGGCACCAGAAACAGCAAACCCAGCCCTGTTGACCCTACAAAATCCATCTCACTAACATCAGGGGACTAATGACAAAATTAAACAAAACATCTAAGCAACTTCGCAACAAGCAGATTGAATCTAAACTCCTGCAGCATTCAGTCATGAATGATGGTGGACAACTAAACTGCTCACTGGAGGAGGGGGCTGCACGAAAATTCCCATCCACCCTCCACAAGGTGGGAGCCCAACACATCAGTGCAAAATATAAAGCTGAAGCTTTGTAATAATTTTCAACCCAAAGTGATGAATGGATGGTCTATCTCTGCTTCCTCCAATGTTTCCTAGCATCACAGATGCCACATTTTGTCAAATCCAGCTTTAATGTCATACTGAAAATGTGTTGCTGGAAAAGCGCAGCAGGTCAGGCAGCATCCACGGAACAGGAAATTCGACGTTTCGAGCATAAGCCCTTCATCAGGAAGGACTTCATTTAATGTCATACTGTCAGGAATGGAGGAGTTCAATTATAAGAAGAGGCTGGAGTGTAGGAGGTTGAGGGGTGACCTTATAGAAGTTTATAAAATCATGAGTGTAGGCAGTGGTCTTTTCCCTAGGGTGAGGGATTTCAAGGTTAGTGGCCTTATTTTTGTGGTGAGAGGAGAGATATTCAAAAAAGACATTGGGGCAACTTTTTGACACAGAGTGGTTTGTATGTAGAATGAACTTCCAGAGGAAGTGATGGATATGGATACACTTAGAATGTTTAAAAGATGTTTGGATAAGTATATAAATAAATGTTTGGAGGGATATGGGCCAAGCATAGGTTGACAGGATTAGTTTAGTTTAGGATTATGGTCAGCATGGACTGATTAGGCTGAAGGGTCTAGTCCATGCTATATGACTCCGTGACAGTCACTCTTACCTTATCCCTGGAATTCAGCTCTTTTGTCCACAAGAGGAACCAAATAATGAGGTTAAGAGCTAAGTGGCCCTGGCTGAACCCAAACTCAACATCAGTGACAAGGTTTTTTGATTCACTCCAAGAAATGACTGAAGGCATTGAATATTACTACATTCTGGCAGTAGAACTGAAGACTTGTGCTCCAGAACTTGCTGTGTCCAAGCCAAGCTGTTCCAATTCAGTTATAACACTGACACCTACCCAACAATGTAGAAAATTGCGCAGGTATTTCCTGTACACAAAAAGCAGGACAATTCAACCCAGCCAATTACAACCCCATTAGTCTACTTTTAGTCATCAGTAAAGTGATGAAAAGTGTCAGCAACAACATAACCAAGCAGCATTTACTTAGCAATAACCTACTCACTATGTCCTTGGCAGTAAAGCTGAATTTGACAACATGTGGCATCAAGGAGCCCAAATCATACTGAAGTCAGTGGGAGACAGGTGGAAAACTCTCTGCTGTTTGGAGTCATGAATGGTACAAAACAAGATATGGTTGTTTGAGGTAAGTCATCTCAGCATCAGTACATCTGTAGAAGGATTTGTCAGAATAGGCCCAACCATTTTTAGCTGCTTCATCGATTACTTTCTATCCATCATAAGGTCAGAAATGGGGGTAATTGCTGATGATTGCACAATGTTCAACACCATTTGTGACTGAGGCTCTCTGTCAATTGCAGCAAGGGCTGTGCAATATCTCAGTTTGACCTGACAATTGACAAGTAACACACACACCATACAATCATTAGGAAATTACCATATCCAACAAGAAATAATCTGGCTGTCACAACAATGACTTTCAATGGCATTACCATAACTGGGAGTTACTATTGACTTGAAATTGAACTGGACTAACCAGATAAATAGTATAGCTGCAATAAAGTGGTCAGAGCCGAAGATTCCTGCAGCAAGAAACTCACCTACTGAATCACCAAAACTTGTCCACCATCTACAAGACTCAGGTCAGTTGTATGATGGGATATTCCACACTTCCCAGGATGAATGTAGCTGCAACAACAACACTGAAGAAGTTGAACACCATCAAGGTCAAAGCATTCCAGTTGTAGCAGCGTGTCCTATTTCTCAGCTGCATTGCAGAAATTCAACAGGCTCCTTAAATAGCACCTTCCAAACTCGTGACTACTCCATCTGGATGGATGAGGGCAGCAGATACATGGAAACACAACCACCTGCAAGTCCCCTCCAATTCATTCACCATCCTGACTTGGAAATATATCACCATTACTTCACAGTTATTGGGTCAACATCCTAGAACTCCCTCCCTAGTGTCATTGTACCCACAAATGGACTGCAGTGATTCAAGAAGGCGGCTTGTCACCACCTTCTCAAAGACCAATCGTGAATGGGCAATAAATGCTGGTCCAGCCAGAGTTCCTACATCTCATCTTAAAAAAAATACTCAGACCAAAACCCATACTGCACTTAAAATTCCAAATTCTGAAATAAATTACATTAAAATGTATGTGAATCATATGCTGTACATCCCAAGTGGGAGAACAAAACTTTGGGAGTCTTTACACAAAATGCCAGAAAGATAAAAACTTTCCCTTACAAAATTGTGAAACAAATACAGAGTAATAGCAAATTTTCAGTTGATGGTCAATGTCTTTCTCCTTTCACAGACATGACCACAAACAAATTTACTGTTAAATGTTCAACCATTCAAGAATGTCAGTATGTACATTGTATGGGGGAAATTTTTATAGTTATTTGGATGGAAAATTGACTTACCAAATCATACCTATCTACTCTCTGTGCTTAAGTCTCCAGTGTAATATGTTTGTTATCATTCCTGATTGAGAAGTTTCCTATGGTCCACATTCAAAATGATTTGTTTTGATTCATGTTAATGGAATAAGCATTCAAGTTAGAAGTATGTATTTACTAATAGCTCCATATTTTGGAGCTGTTTTTTGGAATTGCCTCTGATGAAGTAATGGAATCCTATAATGATTAGGTAACCATAGAAACAGGAAATAGGAGCAGGAGTTGGCCATTTGGCCCTTTGAACCTACTTTGCCATTCAATACAACTGATCATTCAACTTCGTACACAGTTTCTCTTCCTCTTATACCCTTTGATTTTTTTTTAGCCCTAAGAACTTTGCATACAAGTTCTACAAAACATTCAATGTTTTGGCCTCAGACTGTGGCAGTAGATAGTTGGGAATTGTCCAAAATCACTGATGACATACTGAGGGGATTAATTTGCTTTGTACCGATGTTAGAACAGTCACATGTAGAAGCAGTTCAAAAGACTATTTTCTATTCAATCCTGCTTTTATCTGGAATTAAAAATCAAGCCCTGTATGTTTTTAACGGAAACAGTATTCACATTGAGGTTCTACTTGTGAAATTTACTTTTATAAATTTGATGCTGAATTCAGTAAAACATTATATTGGAAGCATGATAAATGTTGAGCTTGTATGATTAAAAGTTTCATTTTTTTGTATGATGTGTCTTTATTCTTCCAGGTGCAATACAGTGATATGCAGAACGGTAAAGAATGTATGACATACCTGACACTTTCACCTGTGCAAATAACGTTTCATGGCATCGGAAGCTCCATTGAAGCCAGCCGTGATCAGGTAATCAAACATGTAACCTATATTAAAATTGATTGTATTGATATATCTTTAATTTTCATTTCCTAATGTGTCCATTAAAAGGGCAGGTTAATGATTACAACTTGCAAAGCATCATCATCATCATCATCATCTTCTGTGGAATGCTGCAGTGTAAAACCTTGATTTTCTTTTTTCATCCTTTATGTCCATATACTAACTTTTCTGAATATTTTACAAGTCATTACAGAGGAGTTGGTATATGAACAAAAGTGTGAGTTTACACCAGATTTGGAAACATTACAGAAATTGTACCTGAATTGAAATTTTGCTATTCCTTGAACTAATTACAGTAAAGTACTATCAAGATAAAATCATTTCCATTTCAGCTTTCAGATAAGAGGACTAGATTCATTGTTGATCCTTATTGAAGCGTGAAATTAACTCCATAGAAGATAGAGTCTACTGTGCTCATATGTTATAATTCTAAAGCTTCATATTCTGTTGAAGGATTTTCATTACGGCTAATAGATTTATTATTGTATATTGTAAATGAGTAACAATTTTCATTATGATGATAAATGATTTGTTAAATATACCTGGCTTTTGAAATTAGTGTTGCATGAAGAATGCTTGAATTAAATTGGTGCCGGAAAGATTGGAAAATTGCCCTGTCCCCTCAAACCCTGTTCCAGTGAAACAAAATCGCCATTCACTTCCAGTCATAAGAGTGGCCAATATAGATTTGTAATTGGCTTTTGATATCAGTCATCTGTGCACCGGAGATCTAATACTTTCGGGGAAGAGGGACAAGGGCAGTTGCTCAAATATAATTAATGGTTTGTCCCTTCCCCTCCCATCTCCCTACCCCCAGTCTTCCAATAGCATGGTTAAAGACTGGAAAAGCTAATCATTAAATGTATAAGAAATAGGTTTGACAATTAGTTACCTAAGATGAAATTAGTGATTACAGGTGCTGAAAATTCCTTAGGTTATTGGTCTAAATGTGTTCTTTTGAGGTGGTTTAAGTTTGTTAAAATACCAGTCAGGATTAGTTAAAAATTAGAACAAAGTTGTAACGTTTAGGTAATCGTTTTCCATTAAATTGTACTATTCTGTTTAAGAAGGCTTTTCATATTAAAGATTGTTAAAGCCAGTAACAAGGTTCTCGGTTTATAAACATTTTGAGATTGTGAATTATTGGGGAGAATGGGAGAAAAGCAAGAACTGCATAACTGAATGACGAGATGGTAATGTTTTCAAAAGTGTAGTACTTCACTGAGTATTGACCGTACTTGCTGCAGTCCTGATACAGTTTGCTTTTCATGTTATTTAAAATATAGGTGTAACTTCTAATGCTTGTAAATCACTCAGCTGTGACAAAATATCTTTTCATAGAATTGTTCTGGTTAATTTGACTGGATCCAGTATAGTCATAGTATCCCTACAGTGTGGAAAGAGGCCATTTGTTCCAATAAGTCAGCACCAACTCTCTGAAGAGCATCCCAACCAGAACCAGACCCCCTACCGTAAGCTTGTAACCCAGCATTTACCATGGCTACTTCACTTAGCCTGCACAGCTAGTCACTATGGGCAATTTAGCATGGCCAATCCACCTAACATGCATATCTTTGGACTGTGGGTGGAAACCGGAATACCCAGAGGAAACCCATGCAAACACAAGGAAAATGTACAAACTCCACACACAATCGCCCAAGGCTTGAATCAAACCTGGGTCCCTCGCGCTGTGAGGCAGCATTGTTAACCACTGAGCCATCTAGTCATTAGCCAAAATGGAATCTGGAGGAAATGTTAATAAATGATTTGTCATCAGAATATTTTGGATGCATTCAAATTAGTCATATTTGTCTTATAGACACTTTATTATGTTCTACTATTTTGCCAGTGTATTTCACTGCTGCAAAGATTTAAAAGCATTTACAATCCAGCTTTTTCCTATACAAAGAAAAACTCTCAATTTTTCTCCTCCTCTTGATGGTACAATGTTCGTTTTAACATCATTCTTAAGTGATGGCATCAAATCTAAATAACATTGCTTTCACCTTTATCCTTGAGCTTTGCAAGAAAATCGAACCTTTTTCTGTGTTGATATTTGGCCTCGTCTATTTTTACATCCCTAAGCCACACAGTAACAGTGCTTGACAGGACAGAAAGACAAATTCCTCACAGTCTCCTATGGTGCTATACCCAGTAAGACAGTAGTGAGGAAACCATTTTATCATATTTGCTGTGTGTGAAATTGTGGATCCCAATACGACTGTATCATTAAACCACTATTTCACATTTGTTCTTGCTTAGTTCCATTTGTGACCAGTTCTGATTTGTCTCCCCTGCTCTCCACCAAACCTCAACCCCTAAAACAATCAGGAGGCATTCCACATGCTGAATATTTGGATCTTCAATTTATAACCTGAGCCGCACAGAACAATAAAGTATATTTACTGTATCTATCAATGACACTGAAGTGTTTTCCTTAATCATCATGTGGAAAACAAGCAAAAATATTTGGTTCCTAACAGTGTAAAATAGTAAAGGTATGTTTTGTGAAAGAAAAGATTAAGTTTGTTGCATGGTCTGTTGACACCTGTTTATTATCCGGACAGTCACTGACAGTTCTGATTCATGACTGAGTGACTGCTGGACTGGTCTTCAAGTGAACCCTGTGGAGAGCTCTTCTACCACCTACTGAATGCAGATTGTTTGAAGTTTCTTTTAAACATTTCTGAGACATTAGTGCAGCAGGACACCTCCAAAGGGGTTCTTAATGTCACTAAGTCAGCAGCTGTTGAAATCTTTACACTCTGGAATGAGGCTTCTCTTTTCTTTAAAGTCTGCATTTCAGTTAAAATTGCTGATAGTGACTTACTTTAGTTAGATAAAATAAGCCAAAATAAATCTATTGTGAGAAAAACGTTTTTATTTTTTGTATTTGTGCATAATTCAATAGTAAATCTTAATATATTTTCCATAATTCACATTTCCAAAAGGAATGTTAATATACTATTAAAGTGTATAATTTCAGAGAAATTGTGAGCACTCATCACAATCAGAAGGACTTGGTGTACTGTGAAACTAACAATTGTGCTCATAATACTCAATATTGTGGAAAACCTGTATTTCAGAATTCTGAATGCATAAGTCTAAGTTTAAGAAGTATTATTTAAAGCAGAGTAACTGACTTTTAGAGACTATATTAAGGGATGATTCTGACCAGGGAGAGATAATGTTGGCAAACCTATAAGACCGGGGGGATGGGGAGTGCTGGTGAAGCTGGCAAATGTGTGAGTGTTGGGAGTGAGCTGCCGACAGTGCAATGCGCAAAGATTGATGATCCAGAAAATGGAACAAACAGCAAACACTAGACGACCTAGAATGCAAGACTGTGGTTCTGCTATGAGATAGTCCCAGAAGAGCGGAGGTGATTGGTATCCCTGATTTAAAGGGCATTTAGTAATTAATGGTAATTATTGCAATCTGTCATCAAAGTGTGCAGAGCAGTGTAAAGCATCAGTGCAGATATACTAAATTGACCACCTAAAGCTGTCTTATGTTAGACAATTAAAATGGAAAGGAATTTGTTATTTCCAGTTGTTTTCCCTGTTTGCAGCAAAAAAGTCCTTTTGATCAAGGATAGTCAGCATGGTTTTGTTGATCAAGGATAGTCAGCATGGTTTTGTGAAGGGCAGGTCATGCCTCACAAACCTTATTGAGTTCTTTGAGAAGGTGACCAAGGAAGTGGACGAGGGTAAAGCAGTAGATGTAGTGTATATGGATTTTAGCAAGGCATTCGATAAGGTAAAAAATGAGGTCTGCAGATGCTGGAGATCACAGCTGCAAATGTGTTGCTGGTCAAAGCACAGCAGGCCAGGCAGCATCTCAGGAATAGAGAATTCGACGTTTCGAGCATAAGCCCTTCATCAGGAATAAGATAAGGTACCCCATGGCAGGCTAATGCAAAAACTACGGAGGTATGGCATTAAGGGTGCATTAGAGGTTTGGATTAGGAATTGGCTGGCTGGAAGGAGACAGAGGGTAGTAGTTCATCTTGGAGCGCAGTTACTAGCGGTGTTCCACAAGGATCTGTTTTGGGACCATTGCTGTTTGTCATTTTTATAAATGACCTGGAAGAGGGGCTTGAAGGCTGGGTGAGCAAGTTTGCGGATGACACGAAAGTCGGTGGAGTTGTGGACAGCGAAGAAGGATGTGGCAGGTTACAGCGGGATATAGATAAGTTGCAGAGCTGTGCAGAAAGGTGGCAAATGGAGTTCAATGTAGCTAAGTGTGAAGTCATTCACTTTGGTAGGAGTAACAAGAAGATGGATTACTGGGCTAATGGTAGACTACTTGGTAGTGTGGATGAGCAGAGGGATCTTGGTGTCCATGTACACAGATCTCTGAAAGTTGCCACCCAGGTAAATAGTGTTGTGAAGAAGGCATATGGTGTACTGGGCTTTATTGGTAGAGGAATTGAGTTCCGGAGTCCTGAGGTCATGGTGCAGTTGTATAAGACTCTGGTGCGGCCTCATCTGGAGTATTGTGTGCAGTTTTGGTCGCCATACTATAGGAAGGATGTGGAGACATTGGAACGAGTGCAGAGGAGGTTTACCAGGATGTTGCCTGGCATGGTAGGAAGATCGTATGAGGAAAGGCTGAGGCACTTGGAGCTGTTCTCATTGGAGAAAAGAAGGTTTAGGGGAAATTTGATAGAGGTGTACAAGATGATTAGGGGTTTAGATAGGGTTGACAGATATAGGACAGATGTTAGGGGTAGATTTTTTACTCAGCGAGTTGTGAGTTCATGGAATGCCCTGCCAGTAGCAGTGGTGGACTCTCCCTCTTTATGGTCATTTAAGCGGGTATTGGACAAGCATATGGAGGTTATTGGGCTAGTGTAGGTTAGGTAGCTTCGGTCGGCGCAACATCAAGGGCCGAAAGGCCTGTACTGCGCTGTATTTTTCTATGTTCAATGTATAGGTTTATGGCTCAAAGCTACAAGTCTCTGGACTGTCAGCGATGGGACAGATGTTGGGAGATACATGTCAGGACCTCGTGGAGCTCCCACACACAGATATAGATGGAAAATGTCTGACAAATTTAACCTTCCAGTGGGCTAAATCCTGGCTGCCCCGGACCCTCTCCAAATGTCTCTAACCCAGAGCTTAGACCTGATACATGGGATTTGTGTGGTAAGCCCATGTTAGCTCAACAGAACAACACAACCTCTGACTACTATCTCAACCATGCAACTAACCACCCCCAAACTGAGCTGATCCAACTAGCCCCCTCACTCTGCCAACCTCAACTCTTGTAGAACTAACCCCAACTCTTGTAGGTCCCTCAACTACCTCTCCAACCAGATTCAATAACCACATAAGCATCCCAACAAATGACTGCCCCACAATTACGTTACTACTCTCTGGATCTAATTACCAGCCTCACTCACCTATCCACCTATCATTTGCCTACCCACTCACCTAGTCATTCACCCATTCACCTGAACCACAATCATTCATTGAAAGACTTGAGACATCGGAAAATCTGCCTGAAAGCTTTAGCTACTGTTGTAAAAAGGTGGTGTATTTACCTTTTCCTGATTAAACTTTCCTCACTGAATTTCGCCTGGAGTACCTATGCTACTCACGCGGGATTGGACGTCACAAATGGAAATAAGGTAGTATTATGAGGGAGAGAAAACCCATACAAGCAGTGTTGCCTTTGACAAAAAGATGTGGACCTCTGTCATAAATGAAAAATGTTAAGATCCTTCTTGCCTATGCTTAGAGTAAATTAGACATGCATCCAAACGTTTTGTACCTATACTTCTAATCTCATTGGCTAGTCTCTTGAATTCCTAACTGCTGCATCTTGATTGCTGAATGGTCATACAGTGTCTATATCCAGAGAGCATCATAAGCAAGCTATACAAGTTGAGAATTTCGAGATTAAATTTCATGTACTGTACTGTACCTTCACAAGTTGGCATACTACTTTAGGTGTGTCTGGTGCTGTTTTTGACATGCATGCCTTCCTGAACCAAGGTTGGTTTTCTGACTTTATGATACTGTAGAATGAGAGGCTTAATCTCTCTCAGTACAGCAAAAATCACTTCCACCAATATTGCCGTGAACAGTTGCATGTGCAACAGATAAATCTGAGAGGTGAAATCCAGTAGATCTTTCCTTCTTGGTTTCCTCACTACCTGCCACAGAGCCAGTCCGGAATGTATGTTATGCAGGATTTAACCAGCTCAGTCAGCAGGAGTGATCAGAAGCCACAATTGCTGATCAGAATTCGGTTTTCCCACCCAGAGTTTTTTCCAAAGCATATTCAACATAGAGGAGGACTGATTTATCAGCTGAGGGAGGATGGTAGGTGGTGATCACTGAGAGATTTCCTTGCCTGTGTTTGACCCAAAGCCTCTGGCCCTGGGGTCGGGAGTCCAGAACTAGAGGGCATAGGTTTACGGTGAGAGGGAAAAGATATAAAAGGCACCTAAGGGACAACTTTTTCACGCAGAGGTTGGTGTGTGTATGGAATGAGCTGCCAGAGGAAGTGGTGGAGGCTGGTACAATTGCAACATTTAAAAGGCACCTGGATGGATATATGAATAAGAAGGGTTTAGAGGGATAAATGGGTCAAATGCTAACAACTGTGACTAGATTAGATTGGGATATCTGGTCTGCATGGATGAGTTGGACTGAAGGGTCTGTTCTGTGCTAACCATCTCTATGACTCTATGACCACTCAGCAATCAATTACAGGAGTACTACCTCTTTCAGAATGTTTTCTCATTCATGACAAAGGCTTACATCTTCCAGTCGGAGGTAAATTTGCTGTCCTGATAGGTCTACTGTCAATGTTGAGGATTCCCATGGCAACTTTCATCTGACTATACCCCACTGTGTTGCCACATCTGGTGGGTATGTTCTGCTGATGTCCCGGGAATGGTAATGATAGAGTCTGGGAATTTGATTATAGGTATGATACAATGGACATGACAATGTTAAACTGTGTTAGATGAGTTTGTAGGCCAGATTTCATTATTCTAGCACAAGCTCTCAGATTTTAGTAATAACTTTGTACCTCCTGGACATTAGTGCCATATTGTTCACCCAGTATCACCATATCTAGGCACGATGTGGAGTGCCTGTGTTGGAGTGGGGTGGACAAAATCAGAGGTCACAAAACACCAGTTTATAATCCAGTAGGTTTATTTGAAATCACAAGCTTTCAGAGCACTGCTCCTTCGTCAGATGAATTCTAGGTGAAGACCCTATCTAGGCATATGTGAGGACCCACCAATGTAATTGTATCTGCTTTGGTGGACAGAACACTTATAAGGTGTGGTAGCATTCCATCAGAGCTCTAATGCAACTTGAGAGAAGTGGTGGCATAGTGTTAAGATCAATAGACTAGTAATCCTGAACCCTAGACAAATATTCTGGGGGCATGGTTGAATTCCACCATGGCAGGTGGTGAGGTTTGAATTCAGTAAAAATCTGGAATAAAATGTAAGCCTAATTGCAAATCCCATCTGGTTCACTAATGTCCTTTAGGGAAATAAATCTGCCATCTCCACTCACTTGGTCTGCACGTGACTCCAGAAAGTGGTTGACTGTTAACTGCCCTCTGACAATTGGAAATGCCAATAATTATTGGTGTGGCCAGCAATGCCCATGTCGAATGTAGGAATAAAGAATACTCATGAGGCAAGGGAAATGAACTTATTGACGCAAGCCCTGCACTGTGGGAAACACATGTAAAGATATCATGATTTGATCATGGAGAGCAGAAATCTTTCCTGCGCTGAGGCTGTATCAGTCTGTCCAGCACGGTGATCTACCATGCTCCATGCTTAATCAGCACATTGCTGTTCTCTGATCACTATCTCCACTATAAATGTCCATCTCACTATGCATGATTTCCACATTACCTATGGTCCTATCAGAATCTATTGCCTTTGCTTCTGCTGCAAAAATTGCAGGTAGAGGACCCTCCCCTCATTCAAAGCCCTGTTTTAGGCGTTATGAGTTAAATTATCCTGTAATGAGGAACAAGAACATAGTAAAACATGGTGCCTGCTTCTATAATCCTGTAAAACGTGAATGTATGGTGACAGGTCCTCAGCAGCACTCTGTTTGAAATTCTCTGCGGCTCTTTGGCTGGAATGATTGCTGGAGGATGAATAAACACAGTCTATCCTCGACATTAGACCATAAGAAATAGGAACAGGAATAAGCCATTTGGCCTCTTGAGCCTGTTCTTCCAATCAGTAAGATCATAGTTGATACAACATTCCTTATATCCAGTTTTCTGCCTTTTCCCTATAATTCTTGATTTCCCTACTGATCAAGAATTTCTCTATCCTAGTCTTAAATATACAAGGACTCTGTCCCCACTGCTCTCTGTAGCAAAAAATTTCAAAGACTCTCAATCCTCTGAGAGAAGAAATGACTCCTTATTTCAGTCTGAAATTGGTGCCGCTTTATTCTGGAATTGTGCCTTCTGGTCCTTGACTCTCAAGTGAGGGGAAACATCCTTTCAGCATTCACTCTGTCAAGCCCCTTTAGAATGCTAAATGTTTCAACAAGATCACCTCTCATTGTTCTAACTCTGTTGCACAGAGTTCCAATCTGTTCAGAAACTAGGAGAAAGTGAGGTCTGCAGATGCTGGAGAGTCAGAGTCAAAAAGTGGCGCTGGAAAAGCACAGTAGGTCAGGCAGCATCCAAGCATCAGGAGAGTCGATGTTTTGGGCATAAGCCTTTCATCAGGAATGGGCGCGTTGACTCTCCTGCTCCTCGGATGCTGCCTAACCTGCTGTGCTTTTCCAGCGCCGCACTCTCGACTCCTAAGCTATTCAGCCTTTGTTCCCAAGACAATTCTTCCATACCCCAGGATCGCTTTAGTGAATCTGAATAGTATTCACTTTGCCAAAGCATGTCAGGTTATTGAACCTCTTCTGATACTGAATCCAATATCTGCAAGCTGCACTTCTTCCTTTTTGTGTCAGTAATGTTCCTCCTTGCCTGTCTTTCTAGGTAAGAGGTCTCTATCAGCCACCCGCCAGAAACAGCACTTTCCCAGTCTCCATCACTTTTTCCAGGAGGACTTCCCATTCTGTATCAGGAAATCAAGGGCTAACATGCCCTGAATTTCAAGATTCTGACTCTCTAGATCACATTTAAATTCAAGTCTCCTCAGCTTTTCCAGTGTTTGTTCAAAGTATTGATAGGTACAGTATGAATTGTAATGCAACCTGTTTGCCATTAAATGGATGAATGTCTGAGATTTAGTAGCAGTTGATGAAATAATGCATTTAGTTTACAGAAATGCATTGATTGTATGCGACTAGACCTTCAATCACAGCAGCAAATGGCACTCAGTTCCATTTCTTGCTCCTGCAGTAAAAATGTAGCACTTCAAATCTGAAGAGCTCATGTTTTCAAGGGCAACAAAGAATAGGCAGTAAAAAATAAAAGGCAAGTCTTCAATATTTGAAGAAGACAAACAACATTGAATATGTCAGATAGAAAGCATTTCCAAAATTGCCCATATTCCAAGAAGAAAATTCTAAAAAACTTTTCATCAGGAGTCATTCAATGATGATTAGAATTGTAGGCCTTGGATAGTTTATTTTTCCTTTCCAGAGCTTACAGTGCTGAGGCTCATTTTGTGGTAATGCAATGGCTTTATGAGGTACATTTTGTCCTGGTTATTGTTATGAAGAAAGGTTGACGTAGCTCCCAAAGCCAGGTGAGGCATTTACTTTTAGTTGAAATAATAGAAACAGCCTGAATGGTTGGAGTCAAGCTCCCACAGAAGCAGGATTTTTTTTTTAGTTTTAGCCTTCTCTAGCAGCTGCTAGGGTCCTGAAGCTGGATTTGGAAGCTCCTATTCATCTCTCTGTTACAGCTAAAAGCTGGGGTTCTCTTCCTGCTGCTAGAATTGTATGTGAGACAATCTATTTTACTGAATTTGCCTTTGCAAAGGGTGTGTTTATGGGATATTACTGTATTGGAACAGTTACTATTTAGTAGTTAAATACTAAATAGTATTATTCTATTATGTTTTCCAATAGAATTAAGTTATTCCAATTATTTGTTTTGTTGTCTTTTATCTATAGTGTATGAATAAATTGTGTTTTGCTTCAAAATTAGTAACTTGATCAGTTGAATTTAATCTGAAATGGAATACCTGGCACTTGCCTTTAAAATACGAAAAAGTTAAGGTCTGCGCTATCTTCTTCATATATTTTGAGGGTTTTTGGTCTGGTCCATATCAATTCTTCTATCCTGACCGAGAACAGTCAACTTGTCCAAACTAATATATTTGTACCTTGGACCTTTTCCTGCTGTTCTTTCTGCTCTGCCCTGCTTAAGACTATAAGACACAGGAGCAGACGAGGCCATTCAAACCACAACTTAGCTGTCCCACATCTATCAAGTCCCCTATAAGTCTTAAACAAAAACAGAAATTGCTGGAGAAACTCAGCAGGTCTGACAGCATCTGTGAGGAAAAAGAAAGTAGAGTTATTGTTTTGAGTCCAGTGATCCTTCTTTAGAACTCTAAGAATCTTCTGTTTCAATGAGGTTGCCCTTTTTCTCAATTCTATTGAGTACAGGCCCAAGTTACCATCCTCTCCTCGTAAGATAATCGCTCCATCCCTGGTATCAGCCTAGTGAGACGTCTATGAACTTTTTAAAAAATTCACTTTTGGAACATGTGCATCACTGGCTGGGCCAGTATTTATTGGCTGCCCCTAGTTACCCTCAAGAAAATGTTGCTGAGCTGTCTTCTTGAACTGTTACAATCCATGTGCTGTAGTTTGACCCATAATGCCCTAGGCAGGAATTCCAGGATGTTTACTCTGTGACAGTGAAAGAATAGAACAAAGAACAAAGAAACTTTACAGCCCAGGAACAGCCCTCCAAGCCTGAGCCGATCCAAATGTACTGTCGAAACCTGTCAGTCAATTCCTAAGCATCTGTATCCCTCTACTCCCCACCTACTCATGCATCTGTCCAGACGCATTTTAAATGAATCTACCGTGCCTGCCTTTACCACCTCTGCTGGCAATGCGTTCCAAACGCCCACCACCCTCTGTGTGCAGTACTTATTGCATGTATCCCCCTTAAACTTTCCACCTCTCACCTTGAAAGGGTTACTGAACCCTTCACCCTGGGAAAAAGCTTATTGCTATCTACCCTGTCTACACCCTTCATAATTTTGTAAACCTCAATCAGGTTCCCCCTCAATCTCCTTTTTTCTAATGAAAATGAACCTAACCTACTCAACGTTTCTGCATAGCTAGAACCTTCCATACCAGACAACATCCTTGTAAACTTTCTCTGCATCCTCTCCAAAGCGTCCATATCCTTTTGGTAATGTGGCGACCAGAACTGTGCACAATATTCTAAATGCAGCCGAACCAATGTCTTGTACAATTTTAACATGACTTGCCAGCTCTTATACTCAATACACAATGAAGGCAAGCATACTATATGCCTTTTGACCACTCTATCCACCTGTGCAGCAACCTTCACGGTACAATGAACCTGCACTCCCAGATCTCTCTGCCCATCAACTTTTCCCAAGGCTCTTCCGTTCATTGTATAATTCGCTCTAGAACTAGTCTTGCCTAAATGCATTACCTCACATTTTTCTGGATTGAAAACCATCTGCCACTTTTCCGCCCAACTCTCCAGTCTATCTATATCCTCCTGTATTCTCTGACAGTCCCTTATGCTTTCTGCTACTCCATCAATCTTCAAGTCATCTGCAAACTTGCTGATCATACCAACAGTGCCCTCTCCTACATCATTTATATATATTACAAACAACAGTATTAGAACAAACTGACCCCTGTGGAACACCACTGGTCACCTTCCTCCATTTCAAGAAACTCCCTTCAACTACTACTCTCTGTCTCCTGTTGTTCAACTAGTTCTTTATCGACCTAGCTAGAACACCCTGCACACCATGTGATTTCACTTTCTCCATTAGTCTACCTTATCAAACGCCTTACTAAAGTCCATGTATATGACATCAACAACCCTTCCTTCATCTATCAACTTGATCACTTCCTCGAAGAACTTTATTAAGTTAGTAAGGCACAATCTCCCCCGCACAAAACCATCTTGCCTATCACTGATAAGCCCATTCCTTTCTAAATATAAATAGATCCTATCCCTCAGTACCTTCTCCAGCAACTTTCCCACCACTGACGTCAGGCTCACTGGTCTATGGTAATATATTTCAGGATGGTGAATGGCTTGGAGGGGAAATTGCAGCTGATTGTATTCCCATGTACCTTCTTCCATTGTCCTTCTAGATGGAAGTGGTCATGGATTTTTAAGGTACTGTCTAAGGATCGTTGGTGAACCTCTACATTGCATCTTGTAGTTAATACACACTGCTGCTACTGAGCATTGGTGGTGGAGTGAGTGGATGCTTTTAGATGTAATGCCTAATAAGTGGGCTGATTTGACCTGGATGGCATCAAGCTGCTTGAGTATTGTTGGAGCTGCACCCATCCAGGTCAGTGCAGAATATTCCATCATATTCCTCGCGTATGCCTTGTAGATGGTGGATAGGCTTTGGGGAGTCAAGAGGTGAGTTACTCGCTGCAATACTCGCTGTTGTAGGATCTATGTTTAAATGCTGTGTATAGTTGAGTTTCTGATCAGTGATAACGCCCAGGATTTGATAGTCGGGGATTCAGTGATGGTAACCCCATTGACTGTCAAGAAATGTTGGTAGATTGTCTCTTACTGAAGATGGTCATTGCCTGGCATTTGTATGACGTGAATGTTAATTGCCACTTGCCAGCCCAAGCCTGGATATAGTCCAGATCATGTTGCCTTTGAACATGGACAGCTTCAGTATCTGAGAAGTTGTGAATGATGCTGAACATTGTGCTATCATTGGCGAACATGCCAACTTCTGACCTTATGATGGAGAGAAGATCATTGATGAAACAGCTGAATATAAGGATACAACCCTGAGGAACTTCTGCAGAGATGTCCAGGAACTGAGATGACTGACGTCCAGCAGCTTCAACAATCTTCCTATATGCCAAATATGACTCCAACCAGTGGAGGGTTTGCCCCTGATACCTATTGATTCGCATTTTGCTAGGGATCCTTGATGCCACATTTGGTTGAATGTAGCCTTGATATCAAGGGCTGTCGCTGTCAACTCAGCCCTGGAATTCAACTCTTTTATCCATGTTTTAACCAAGGCTCTAATGAGGACAGAAGCTGAGTGCACTTGGTGGAACCCAAACTAGGTGTGACTGAGCAGGTTATTGCTGAGCAGGTACTGCTTGATAGCCCTGTTGATGACATCTTCCATCACTTTCATCATTTGGCAATTGAGTTGGATTTGTCATAAGCGATGCAGAATAGAATAGCGGAAAAAAATTACGTCGCTCTCTGGTGCATTCAATGCATTTTATGCTCATTTTAAACAGAAAGTCCATGAAATGCTATCTCCTGCCCCAACTGTCTCAGATGCATCAATGAGGAGACACTTTTTCATACAAATTTGATGAATCTGTGGAATTCATTACCACAGGAAGTAGTTGATGCCACAACATTTAATGGATTCAAGAGGCGGCTAGATATAGCACTTGGGATTAATGGGATCACCGGTAATGGGGAGAAAGCAGGATTAGGCTATTGAGTTGGGCAAACAACCACAATTGTGATGAATAGTGGAGCAGGCTCAAAGGACCGAATGGCCTTCTCCTGCTCCTATATTCTACGTTTCTATGTTTCTGTGGATAATGCCTGATATAGGTTTAGCAAAACTGCCCTGTTTTTGTGCTCCATTCCCTTTGAAATAAAAGTCAACATTCTATTTGCCTTTCCTATTACCTGCTGAACTTGGATGCTAGCTTTTTGAGATTAATGGAGCAAATCCCTCCATCTGTAGCTCCTAGCAGTCTTTCTCCCGTTAAATAATATTCAGTTCCTCTATTCTTCCTGCCAAAGTGCATAACCTCACATTTTTCCACATTGTGTTCCATCTGCTAAGCTTTTGCCTGTTTGCTTCATCTGTCTATATCCCTCTGCTGACTCTATGTCATCCTCACTACTTGCTTACCACCTATTTTGTGTCATTTGCAAGCTTGACAATAGTACATTTTCTCATCTGTGATATTTGTATGTATAGATATATATAGCCTAATAAGTGGTGATGCATTCTGCATATCAAATATATTTTGAAAATCCAAATTTTCATTACAGTCGGTTCTGCGATAACGCAGTAGTTCCGTTCTCATGCAATTCTGTGTTATAAGAAAATCGCGCAGCAGCAGCACAATTTAAACCAATGCGCGGAATCGCATTATAACCAATACATGATTTAAAATTTCGCCCTTTAGAAACAATGTTCCCAATTTGTCAATCGTGTTGTAATGAATTTGCGTTAATGAAATGCATGTTATAGCAGAATGATCTGTACATTACATCCAGTGCTGCCTGATTATATCCACTGCTTCCCTTTCTGAATTTCTGTCTGGCTGAATTGCCCAATTCTTTCTCTTTTTCAAATGTCTACACATCCACTGCATTTTTAGCACTATTTACTTTCATTTGGATAAAGGTGTTATTTGTTAAAGGTATTTCAAGGAATCTGGAATTAAGAATCTTACAATGACCATGAAACCCGTTTGGATTGTTAGAGAAAGAAACATTGGTTCTCGTAATGTCTTTTAGGGAAGGAAACTGCTAGCCTTACCTGGCCTGGACTACGTGTGACTCCAGGACCCGTAGCAGATAGTTGACTGTTTACTGCCCCCTGGGATGGGCAATAAACACTGGCCTAGCCAGCAATGCCCTCATTCTGTGAAGAAATAAAAAAAAACTGACTTTTCTTTGTAGACATAGATTAATATATCATCCCTATGAAATAAAACCTTGTTTAGATATAGGGATGTACCTTGACATAATAGTTCAAAAAGTAAAATTAACCCTTTAGCTTTGTGGTAGAATTTCTGCCTCTGAGTTGGAAGGTGCAGAATTTGAACTCTGTCACAGACACTGTGAGCGAATAGAGCCTGGAGGTCTGGCTTTGAATTATGGCTGACATCAGCAGGATAACCACACCTGATGGATGTGAGAAAACCCACCACTTTCCAAACCATTGCATGTGTTGTGAGACCCCTGTTATAAGTATACTAACGTTGTTCGGTATAAAGAATGTTATTGACCTGGAAGGAGCTCCTTTACTTTGCAGTCTGTCAGACTCGTAATTAGCCTGCTTTCCAAGGGAACGTTGGAGATACAAAAACAGCTATTTAAAAAGCTGCATACAATATTACAAATGTCAATTCTTTGAAAATGTTATTAGTTAAAAAATAAAATTGTGAAAAGAACAATTCACACACTTTTATAATCACTGATATAGACCTGTTGTAGTGCAAACTTACAAATGTTTGAACAGCATTCGATTTGCTAATTAATCAGGCATACAATTTCAGAATCTTTATTTTTTAACCTTGGGCTTAATCTTATTGGTATGTGAAAGCTTATGGAAAAACTAGCATTCCAACTGTTGGGAATTGGGAATCACTGAGTCAGTGAGCAGGGTGAGCACAGCCTGAAATTAAGTTTGACTGTAATCTTGAAAACAAACTCTTGATTGTAATGTTGTTCTAACCTGTGACTTGCTAACACTCAGGAAACAGCAGGGATACAAACTCGTGATTTGCAGAGAGGTGGCCTGTTTGAGTTTGATTCTAAAAGATATTGTAGGAGTGCTTTAAACTTCATTTGACCAACATAAGAGAGAAATTAGCAGAGATGAGCACAAAGAGAGACGGTTCACTGACGGCTAAAGAACAAAGATCAGTAGAATGGAAGTCCTTATTTTGAAAGAATTGAAGTTGGATGAGACTGATGTGTTTAGGTAGACATTGACTAAAAAGGTAAAATTACCTTTGCTTGATCAGTCTATTATAAGAGCCCTTACATCTGGTATTGCTCTGCCATATCACCACTAATGCAATAGCATTCTGTCTTGAGTTTTTTTTGTATCTTGCCAGTGGCCTGTAACTAATTAATGACCCTACTACAGATTTCTTTGTATTGAAATCTTATTTAATATTAGGTTGGCAAATGGAGCCAGAACAAATTGTTCTTTTTCAGTATTTCATACTTTTAAATCAAACATATAATGAATGGATTATATTACCTAATATGGATCAGTTTAAACTGCGCTCTGTAGTAAAACATTCCTTACAGGATGATATTGTGTAAATCAGGAGTTGGATTTCAGTGGGAGGCACAGGGTTGCACAGCACCCATTTGTCAACTTGATGGCACCTCCATAAGGCTGCATCAGCTTTTCTTTGAAGAGGAGAGGAAATGTTATGCAAGCCATTCACTGTCATTTACATCTACACCCACTCCCTTCTTCCAGACGCTCTGATAATCCAAGGTACAATCCAAACAATCAGTCACCAAAAATATGTGACAACTGTTTGAAGCAAACATTCCTAATTTAAAATTGTTGAATACACTAAAAATGAGGTGGATTAACACAAATCAATCTGGCGTTTCTTTTGAATTATTACAGTTCACAAATCTGCAAAAGTAATTGTTTTTTCTTAGCAGAAGTGTCAAGAGAAAGAAAAGAATTTGCTTTTCAGATGACAATTTAATCAGAACTTGCAGCTATTTGTTAAAAGGAGCAATCACTTTGATAATTACTTTAGTCATTTTCGTTGCTAAAACAGAATGATATAACGTAGCAGATCAAAATGAACAATTTTATTACAGTAATGATTTTAGATAATTGGTTGACTGCAAGTAATTATGTTGCTGCTCTTGAAGAAAAGTTAATGAAAAGATGTGGCTAGTTCAAAGCTTGGTTGCTTAGAATTCTTCTGACAGCTCAATTTTCATCAAACTTTATTTATGCAGTTAATTGTCTTTTCATATTATGAAGCTATTAAATATAAATCATGCAGAAATAAATTTAAATTACAAAGCAAAAGAGTTTTACTTTGTCAATCTGTTTTTTTTAAAGTTGGATGCTAATTTAGCATTTTCCCTCTTTAAAATTAAGCTGCAATTTTCTGGGCATATTTTCTCCTGCATTCTGAAGTTAACATAATCTCAGTAATTAAATTGTAGTGATATTTTGTCTGTAATATGTGGAAAGATAAAATTGAGTTTTATTATTAATTTGGGGAGTGAGAACACAACTTTAACTGAAACAAAAACAGAAATTGCTGGTGTAATTCAGCAGGTCTGACTGTATCTTTCAGAAGAAAAAAATATCTCATGGGAGTTCAGAGAGCTCTGGTGGAGAGTCACTCGACTTGAGATGTTAACCCTGCTTTATGTCCTCAGATGCTGCCAGACCTGCTGAGATTCGGTAGCAATTTTTGATTTTTGTTCCAGATCTCCAGCATCCACGTTCTTTGTTTTATTACAGTTTTAATTCAGCAACATCGTCTATTCCAGTACAAGTTTTTCTCCTACAACCCCATAGTTGCCTTCCAGTGAAACCTCGCTTCATAGAAAATCGCTTAATAGAAATAATGGGGCTTCTGGGAAAGGTGGGGTTGGGCAGACTAGGAAGAAAATATTACTCATGATCACTCAAAAGTTTAACACAGAGTATAGCACAGCCTGAATGAAGGTTGAAATCATATTTATTAAAGAAAAAAAGTAAATTTAACACAGTACATTTAGAAAATGTAAGAAAGCTGCTCTCTGTACAGTACCTCTCAGAGAAACCTGCTCTGTCAGCAGCTGACATCGGTGCATGTGCAGTACAGCATGAAGACTGGCGCTGACATCATGCATGCGCAAAACAACATGGAGACTTAGGCGCAGACATCGGCACATGCGCAGAACGGCACAAAATCCGTCGTCATCGTGCATGTGCAGAACGGTACGGACATCGGTGCATGTGCAGAGATTTAAGTGCGGATATTAGTGCATGCACAGACCGAAGTGCGTGAACCAGTCCCCACTGGACTCACGCTATTGCGAACAATGGTAAGTGTTCTCAAAAATGCAGTTCCCTAATATTTCAGTGACGTTATAGCCAAATGACACTGCCGAAATACGAGTTATCCCAAAACTACCTATATTTATTTCATAGCAATGGTTCAAAAAATATGTTTTTGGTTACCATTGATTGGTGGGCATATTTCACAGCCTTCCACTCATAACTCCTGAGTTCATACCCACCAGCTTTCAAATGTGATGAGTTTGTCAGGCCACAGCAGGGATTCTTGTTTTGCCACCATAGGAAAGAAGAAAATTAACATTATCCATTGGGTGCACCTCCAGGAATCAATTTGATAAAAAGAACTGCCATTAGTACCATTCTAAGAAAAGTACTCACCCCTTGTGGAGTGTTTCAGGGAACGTCTCTGGGACACACGCACCCAACAACCCCACCACCCTGTGGCTAAGCACTTTAACTCACCCCCTCCCTGCCCCCACTCTATCAAGGACATGGAAGTCCTGGGCCTCATCCACCACCAAATCCAAGCCACCCAATGTCTGGAGGAAGAATGACTCATCTTCTGCATTGTGACCCTCCAACCACACAGCATCAACGTCGACTTCACAAATTTCCAAATCTACCCTCCCCCCCCATCCCAGATCCAACCCTCCAACTCGGCACCACCCTCTTGACCCATTCATCTCCCTTCCCAGCTATCCGCTCCACCCTCCCCACTGACCTATCACAATCATCCCCCAATCCCTCACCTACATCCACCTATCACCTTTCCAGCTACCTTCCCCACCCCTCAGCCCCACCCCCACCCTCCTATTTATTTCTCAGCACCCTCCCCCCCACCCCCGCATACCTGATGAAGGGCTTATACCTGAAAAGGTTGACTCTCCTGCTCCTCGGATGCTCCCTGATCAGCTGTGCTTTTCCAGCACCACCCTTTCGACTTTGATTCTTTATCAGGTCAGGCTAGCGTTTTTCCAGTGTTCTGTTGTTTCAGATTTCCAGCATCCACAGTATTTTGCTTTTATTTAATGTTTACTATGGAGAAGTGAGTGATGTTGCACCTTCGTTCTAAGAACATGGGGAGAGACCATATAGACTGAAGGTTACTATTGTAACACATCTGTTGGAGTACAGGAGTATATATAAATGATTAAAAGCAGCAGAAAGGCTAGAAAGAGCTGTCAATAAAATATAAGTTGAAATAACTCCACAAAGGCTGGTATCTGGTCACCATCTCACACTATTTATATGTGCATAGTAACACTGACACTTGTCTGGCTATGCAGAGGGGGCAAACCCATGGGTTCTGATAGCCTTTCTGGCTATTCTGAGGGGACTGGTATGTTCTGCTCCCACACCATTTGCAAGTTTGCAGCTTTCACGTGATCCATGTGCTTGTTCAGGACTGCCTCACCGACCTGAACTTTGTACATCATGGGGCTTGACCATTTCTGTGATTTCAGTACCAAATGTCCCCCAAAGTGTTACTGGGACTCTCGCTTAGAAGAGTCTTATGTCTGGCATTGGCATTCCTGATGCCGTGCCACCCTCCTGCTCTCCCTGGCCCAGGTCTGGGAAAATCAGATTTAATCTGGTGTGGAGTGTTCTCCCCATTAGCAACTGTGCTGGAGCTATCCCTGTAGTTGCATGAGGGGTGATGTGATAATAACAGAGGAACAGGGACAATTTGGCATCGATTGAAGTTGTAAGCTGATTCTTTAAGCCTGACTTCAAAGTTTGGACTGCACCTTCCACTAGGCCATTAGATGATGCATGATATGGAGCTGTCCTTATATACCAAATGTCAGAGGACTCCAGGAAATACTCAAATTCCCTGCTGGTGAATGATGGACTGTCATCTGTGAATAGCATATCTGGGAGCCCACGTAATGCACAAGATACTCCTAGCGTTTCTATCGTTGTCACTGTGTTTGATGAATGAACTCTGTGAACCACCCAACCACTTTTAAGTGGATGTCCACAATGACTAAAGATGTTAAGCCCATGAAAGGGCCTGCAGTGTTGCTGTGTCACCAAATCCAAGGTTTACCTAGTTGTTCCCATGAATGTGGAGGAGCTCCTGATGGTAATTTTATTGGCACTCTGGGCACTGCCCCACCAACATGGTTATGTCTGTATCCAATCCTGGCCACCAGACATAACCTCTCACCAACATCTCCAATTTGGAAACCCTGGCTGAAACTTGATTGAGTTTTTTGAGGAAGTAACAAAGAGGATTGATGAGGGCAGAGCAGTAGATGTGATCTGTATGTACTTCAGTAAGGCGTTCGGCAAGGTTCCCCGTGGGAGACTGCTTAGCAAAGTTAGATCTCATGGAATACATACCAAATTAATCCCACATACCAAACCATCTCTCAGCAGCTCATTATAAATGGTACAATGCCAATAAATCACAGAATTTCTATGGTGTAAAAAGGAGCTATTATGACTGTAGTGACTCTCTGAGCACTTTCCCTTAATGCTGACCTCTGTCACATACCTCTGTCAATCATCTTATCCTTGTCAAAAATCTTGCTATGTATTCCCCTGGTTTTCAAACTGCTGAGTAAAAGTGATAGTGTCTCAGAACTAAAGGAGACTTGGGATTGTAATATTCTTTAACCAAATCCGTCAGCTCTTGAATGGTTTTAATATCTGGTAGCTCAGGGAAAGTTGCCCTCTGAATAATCGATAAAGCTGCATGTTAACAAGCTGTCAGGAGAATTAATTATTGCTTTTCATTGTCTCCAGTGTCATTTGCCCAGAAAGTAATGCATTTTTTCCACATACTGGGCCCAGTCTTTGGCAGAATCGAATGAGCCAAGCTTCATAAATGACAGCATGTTGCCAGAGATGCTTACCACATTGAAAATGACTGTTGTGAGCAAATTTCTTCAGGAGCGTATTGCTTTCTCTCGTTGCCACTGAAATAACCCCACAGAGGCCAGTATTTCGTCGCCAATATGAACACGTGCATGTACTTGACATTGGTCCGCCTTCCTCAGAAGCAATTCTGAGTGAACAGAAACTCTGATGGCCATGTTTATATCTGTCAGCCAGAGCTCCCTGATTACAACCAGTTATTGGCCTAACCTATGAGCTCCACCTGGCTTACCTCATTACAATCACCACATGTCTTCAAGGCTTCATCAATAATGGTATAGAGTACAAAAGTGGGGAGATTATGATGAACATCAAAAAGATGCTGGTTAGACCTCAGCCGGAGTATTGTGTACAGTTCTGGGTACCACAATATAGGAAGGATTTGAATACACTGAAAGGAGTGCAGAAAAGGTTCACAAGGATAGGTCCAGAGATGAGATATTTCAACTATGAAAAAAGATTGAAGATGTTTGGACTGCTTGACTTAAAGAGAAGACAACTAAGAGGAAATTTCATAGCGGTTTCCAAAATTATGAGGGATATGTGCAAAGTGGTTAAGGAGAAACTATTTCTGCTTGTAACTGGCTTAAGAACCATAGGACACAGTTTTATGGTGTTTTGCAAGAGAAGATATAGTGGGTTGAGAACTATCTTTTCACAATCAGTAGTTATAATAGGAATGCACTGCCTGGAAGTGTGCTGGATGCAGGTTCATTTGAGGTATTCAACATGACATTTGATGATGATTTAGTGGTGCAGGGTTGCAGTGAAAAGGCAGCAGTTAAGGGAAAGTGCTCAGAGAGTCCCTACAGACATAATAGTCTAAATGGCTCCTTTTTGCACCATAGCAATTCTGTGATTTATTGGCATTGTACCATTTATAAAAGATGATGGACACTCAGCAACCAACCACTTTCAAATGGAGTATCTTCAGTTAGTGTACATTTACTGGGGCTGAAGAGGTCAATCCTTGATTTGGAGAGGGAGAACTAAAGAAGGATAAAATAATATTGAGAGATCGAAAGGTGGAGATTGATGTTAGTTTAAACACATAAAAGGACTTACATGTGACTTGTAATGATATATATTGTGTCAGTGCTAATCTATTAATACAGTTTGGTACAATGAAAACACTCAAGGAGCCAGAACACCACATCCACTTCCTCCACCACCGACACTCAGTAGTACTATGTACCAACTTTAGACAGCACCTTCCAAAACCACAGCCATCTCCATCTAGAAGGGTGAGGACAGCAGATACATTGGAACACCACCACTTGCACGTTGCCGTCCAAGCCACTCTCTAGCCTGACTTGGAAATATGTCGCCGGTCCTTCATTGTTGCTGATACAAGATCCTGGAACCTTTCTGCCGATTGGCATTGTGGGTCCATTCACAGCGCCTGGACTGCAGTGGTTCAAGAAAACACCTTCTCAAGGGCACCCAAGAATTGGCAAAAAGTGTTGTCCATAACAATGTCCATTTCCCAT
The DNA here is from genome assembly GCF_020745735.1 of Hemiscyllium ocellatum. Lineage (NCBI taxonomy): Eukaryota > Metazoa > Chordata > Chondrichthyes > Orectolobiformes > Hemiscylliidae > Hemiscyllium > Hemiscyllium ocellatum. The sequence goes on along the minus strand of NC_083404.1, from coordinate 12,069,764 downwards.
TAATGAATAAAAATAATGTACAAGTTCATAATGACAGTAAGTGGGAAGCTTGTGATTTAAATTTTAAAAACCGCTATATTTTGACAATATGTGTCAGAGGTCCTGAGAAGGCTTGGTTGTAGGAAAATCCATCTCTGGGATGAGTGAATAGTAAATGATAAGCTCCAAGCATGTCCAAAGGAAAAAAAATGTGCCCAAAAACCAAAAAAGCCTCTGCATATGGGTTTTTAAGGATGTCACAGATAAGTGGAACATTTTGAAGCAATCTTAGTAATGCAGTGGAAATTTCTGTGGGGTGGAAAGAGTAGAACAAAGCATAATTGACAGGAAAATTAGCGTGGTTCTGGAATTAATGGCTAGTTATAATAGCCCTAGGGTTATTTGTCTATTAGCCTACCTAACCACAGGATAGTAGTGGGTATAATGAAAATATTATAGTTACAGAGAGGAGGTGTGCTAAATAGAAATGGAGAGGCAAATTGATACACAAAGCTTTATTTAGTATGTTTCTATATGCATTTTTATTTTTGAGCAGTTGTCGCCTTGCTGCAGTCATCAAAGGTCTTAACAGTAATATTTTATTCCAGATCCAGAACCCACCTGATACTCCATTGAAAATTGAGTAAACCTTAATAGGATGACTTCTAATAATCAACACAAGATTTATCTGTGACATAAAAGATAGTATTTTAAAAAATGCAACCATTGCTATGTCTACTGGTGGCTAAAATTAACCCTTATTTACAATAATTGTGCATTATTTTATATTCTGCACCAGCAAGTAACTACAGTTACTTCTCTCTTCAGTAATCAAAATGAACTGCTTCAGGCTTTAATAACAGACCACCTACCCTTTTTTGGCTGATAAGAACTAATTATATGTGTGGACTGGCTGCAGTAATTCAGTTCAATCTGGATCAGTTTATTTTCACTAGAGAGGAGAGGGTTTTGCTAGACTGATCAAGCATAATTTAAAAGCATTCTTTCCTATGCTGACAGAATTAGATTGTCCAGGTACTCCTTGCTGTTAGAGCTAAACTGATAAAGTTGCATGGAAAAGTTAGTTGCCTATGTTAACTGCTAAAAGAAAGTTAGAAAACCAACATAATTTATTAATCTTTATTACTAAAGGAAGGAATGTAGTCTTTATGTTTATTCTTGAAATTTTGGAAAGTTGAAGTTGGTTCAATGTTTATATACACAATCTAGAGTTTTAACCAAAGGATTTATTTATTTTCTTCCATGTAACGTGATAAGATGCATCTAATATTTCACAAATGCAGGAGAAAATCACGTTTAAAGTGTTTGATACATATATGCATCCCTTGAGCTACCCACATGCAAGTGATGGTTATGTGACCAACATATTTAAGAAGTGTTGATGAATTTCTGTTCCTATCTCATTTTGACACTAATAGTTGTTAGACATACTAACTTTCTGACAGTATGATATCTGGGCTTCTTGGTGCTCTTCCCATTTCTGGCTCATTTTCTCGTACTTGCATTATCTTCATTTTGAAGGTCAGGGTGGTTAGCAATTACCAGAAAACCAGATTAGGGCTGCATTGGGAATTGCCCCACCAACTGTTCTCCCTGAATCATCATCAGCACCATGTAGTTGCTCTTCACCATCTTCAAATAAGGAATGTTAAGAATAGTATATAAATCAAGATAATTATTTAAATTTTCATCTCTTAGTCATGCATCTACAATAGACTAGTTACTGGGCTTGGCCAATTGAATGCTATATTAATAATCCGTTTTGTCGCAATATAATTAATTTACAAAATAAAACACTAGATTGGTTCTGGGAAGATTTTGATGAAATCAGTTTTCAGATGGATAACTTAATATTTTTCATGATGTTGAGGAGCTGGTGTTGGACAGAGTTAAAAAAGACAGAATCGTTTGCTATAAATTCTGTGTATTACGGTCCTGCTCCACAACTACCCGATGAAGGAGCAGCACTCCAAAAAGCTAGTACTTCCAAATCACCCTGTTGGACTATAACTTAGTGTTGGGTGATTTTTAACTAATATTTTTCAATTTTTCTGTGTTGCATTTTCCTAATAGCTTCAAAACAATTGAAACTAAAGAGATCAGGATATTTTTCTCGCTAAAGCCAGAAAATGCAGTTGATTTGTTAAAATCCTGGAATTTTCTTGGGGTTAGTCCAGCTTCTGGATGACTCATGGTTCACTGTCCTCAGACGAGTCATGAACCAGAGTCTGAATTCATGAATCCTGTGCATGATTAGTTACAAAGATTTTATTCATGATCTCCACGGCCCCTCTTTCCCACCATACCCATTCTATTCTATATTAGTGCCAACTCATGCCCCCCACCCACCTTATGACTTCCATGCCAACTCACAGTTCTTCCATACAGATTCATTATATACATATATCCAATTGGCTGTTTGGTAAAATAGAATGAGTGGAACTGCTCAGAAGGAAAACCTGTTCTTAAGCGTTCTTTTGACTAAATGCTATTTCTACAACCTTAAAACATTGACAATCAGAGACTGTGTGAACATTACAGAACAATGCCAAGAGGAAAATAAATCCCCATGAGTACATCAATGACTCAGTCATTTTCAGGATTTGAAGGTTAATCTTAAAAGGTAAAATTTAAAATATTACACATGTGAAAGCACAGGCACAAGAGAAAAAAACATTATCGATGTAGGAATTGTGGTGGTTGTTCTTTATGGTGGATATAATTATTTTGAAAGTATCATCTGGACACACATCATCCAAGCACCAAATGAATGTTCTTATTATTCAGATTCTTAACGCTACATTCATAGGTTTAATACTGGTGCGACCTTCAGCAGGTTATAATAGTTTATCATTTCTTCTAAAAAAGAGCCACCAAAATAACCCCCAAACAGTGAGGGTTTAATAATGAAGACAGTGAGATTTAATAATGTCAAGCCAAACGTAAGTCTGAAAATTATCAACAACAGTAGCTAGAAACACTTCACACTCCTTAATTGTAAACAAGTAAAAATTGACAAAGAGATAATCTGAAATGTCATGTTGTCATGTCACACAACTACAGGCCACGTGCTGTAAAATGGGATGAGTAGTAGGTGCCTCAGGACTGGTGTGGACATGATGGGCTGAAGAGCCTCTGTGTAAGTTGTAAAACTATGACTCTGAGATCACAAAAATAACAACTTCATGTACCCACTTAAAGATGTCAATCAAGCAAAGCCAACAATTTTGTAGATTGGCAAAACATTTTCCAACTGAAATAGAACCTTTGAGTCTAGGTTTTCAGCCATGCATGTATAAAGAGGACGGGTGTAAGAATGCTTTCAGTAGAATTGGATGGCCTTGGATCAAAGATCATGACTTACTGAGACCTTTCTACCAAGATTGGTCTAGTGAGTTCAGAAATTTGAAGATGTAAGTTTCCACCTTCAGTATGAAAAATTCAGCCTTAGTTAGTAAAAAAAACCTGTAATTGAAAGTGCTTTCTTTGAAAGATGTTATCTTTATGTCATGATATCCAAAATATTGTAATTGTCACTTATGCTTATATTAATACTTAATAATTCCATCTCCTTGAGTTGCTTCTGTTTTAAACTTATAAGATCCTCATGTGTAATCTCGTAAAATCTTCAGTGCACTTAACATTCCTGTGTTTCAGCCCCAACATTTTCAGATTTATTATTGGCTTGACATTACTGAACCTCACTGCCTTCATTGATCTGTTTGTCAGTTATTATGGTGGCTTCATTTTACAAGAAACTTTAGACGATTGTAATCTGCTGTGAGACAAGCTGGTACAAGCTCTCAAGCTGTGGCCTTAAGAATCTGAGTAACAAGAACTTTCATTTGGTCCTTGGAAAATATGTGTCCTGATGATACTTTCAAATTTATTATTTCTCTGTAAAGAACCATAACCACAATTCCTTTCTCTGTAATGTTGTCCGTTGTGTCCGTGTTTTCATATGTGTAATAGTTTAAATTTAACCTTTTAAGATTAACTTTCAAATACTGAAAAAGACTGAGTGATTGACGTACTCATGGGGGTTTATTTTTGCATTGTCAATGTCTGTAATATTCACATATGTTCTGCCAGAGTTGTGATTCTTGATGCCTTCCAAGTTTATGTCAGGGATAGAATACATTTCAAAAATATACTATCCTGTTAACCAATTCAAAGACATTATATAAAATATCATGTGAAACATTAAAGCAATTTACATGTAAAATAATCACAATATCATGATTGTAGTTGTGCAAGTATTAGGGTGCAATCTTCATTCAAAGTAGCAGGACCATCTTTACATTCACACAGAGTCATAGAGTTGTACAGGACGGAAACGGACCCTCTGGTCCAGCTCGTCCAAGCCGACCAGATATCCTAAATTAATTTAATCCCATTTCTCAGCATTTAGCCCATATCCCTCTAAACCCTTCCTATTCATGTACCCATCCAGATGCCTTTTAAATTTGTAATTGTACCAGCCTCCACCACCTGCTCTGGTAACACATTTCATACACACACCAACTTCTGCATGAAAAAGATGCCCCATAGGTTCCTTTTATATCTTTTCCCTCTAGCTATACTGTCTATCCACATAAAAAGCAGCAGTTCCTTAACCGGGCATTCCTATACAGAGTGCAGAAACAATGTGGACCAACATACTTCGAAACTCCATTTACTATGTGGCTGTGCCAACACTAGATGAAGTCGGCCATGTTTGCCTAATAGGTCTTTGACCTGGCATTCATCTATTTTCAATTTCATCACTGTGAAGTTCCTTGAAATGTTCAACGGTAAAAGTGATATATAAAGTTCCTGCTGTTGGAGCAAGGGCATCATTTTCTATTTTCTTCTTAGTTGAGCCACCTCTGGATACCTAGCAGATAATCTGTTGAGAAAGAAAGATAGGTTGACTGAAATTAAACTAATGAAAATGTGCAACCTGCAGTGATACATCGTCAGTCTGTTGAAATAATTACAACCTTAACATATAAAAATGCGTTATCATGGAAACCTCAAATCTCTTCACATGCATTTTCTGAGGTTTCTGAGTTAAAAGCTTATGATACCGTGGGTTACCATGGTATCATAAGTACAGCCACATATGTGCAGATGGATATTGGCACCGTATTTACATACATCCAATTGCAATGCCTCACTCTCAACAATTGGGAGCAAAAGTGGAAAACTCCCGACCAATTTGAGCCTAATATCCCTGTAATCCATTATTGACCCCAAACTTAGCAATAACTGTATTTACTGTAAGGCAATACAGAGCCAATACCAAGCTTTTTCTAAAGTTAATGAAAAATACAAATTTATTATCTGCTATATCCAAGGAAAATACTAAAGGTGCAATGTCGAGCATATAGTCTTTGATCAGTCACTTTGGCCCTTTTATACACAGACATAAAGGGAACATTATCCCACACAAAGGGAGATAAAATAAGATCCTGTTTAGAATTCTTTGGTTGACCTTGAGGCTTAAGTCTTTAACCTGATACCAAGGTTGGTTATCTAGCTTCTTGGTTGTAGTCAGCAGTCAAGAATATTTCCGTTATTTTTATAATTCTCAGCTCCATAATACTATTTCTCCCTTCTCCATGGGAACCAGGTCAGTTTCTTTGTGAGAGAAAGAGTAGTGGAGACGCCAGCTCCTTTTCAGTAATTTCTAAATGCTCTTGGAATCTTCTTTGAAATGTTGCTTCACTTTTTATTTCCAAGAGCTTCTTTCAGGCGAATCTATTTCTGGCAGCCTTGTAATCAATGTTCAGTACTTTGCATTTCTTAATGTCTTCCTGAGATTTCAGTAGGTTTTTGTAGGTTTTGATTGTAGCCAATCTGTGTTTTAATTCCCATCTCAAGGGTGATTTATTGGTCCTTTCGTTTCCATGTTCACAAAAGTTTACATTTTTAAGCAATTTGCCTTGTGTAAAAGTCAAATTTCCAATGATTCCAACCAGTTGAATGTTTTAAAAATCATATCTCCAAAAATAGTGGGGCATAGGCCCGTAACAGTTTCAGAACTGGAATACCCACAGTCAACATGATCCTAGTTTGGTAGCTACAGGGGAAGTCCTGTGAATGAAGAAAACCGCTGTATATTGCCTTCATTGATCTCATCAAATATCTCAACCATGCAAGGACAGGCGATTCAGCTGAGCAACTGAAGGAAACCTTGTAACCATTGAAGCTGCTTAATTTGACCCCTCCTTCCATTTCAGCATGAATTGTAAGGTCAACAATGACAGGGCAACATTAGAACCCTGTCAGATCCACTGTGGAGTCAAACAGTTTTATGTTCTGGCATATTCTCTTTGCTGCTGTCATATATCATCAGTTCACCACCACATACACTTACATACTAGAAATGATGGAAAGCTGTTCAGTCTTGCCCACACTTCAGACCCAAGCGTATGCCAACTCCTTATGAGAGAATTGCGCTATGACAATAATACCACACTAGTATTCTATATCGAAGATCATTCTTTGATGACAAATACATTCTCCCCTGTTTGTGAAGCATTTAGTTTGACCATCAGTAATGGGAAGGAAAAATGTCATGATAATGCTGTTCCACCATCAGTCAACTTTGACAATGTGACCCTGGAGACAGTTGATAGCATCATATAACTAAGCTCCCCAGCCACCAGCAATCTGTCACTTGATACTGAAATCAGCACTACAACTGTTATGACCAAACTGAGTTAGAGAATATGGAACAACAGCAATATGATTCAGAACACCAAACTGGAAGCCTAATAGGCTTGTGTCCTCTGTGTACTCCTCTTCAGGAGTAAGGACTGAACAACATGTGCAGGAATTCCCACTTTCACTGTCTCAGATGTATCATTAGCACCTTGTCAGGACAAGGTTACCAATTCAGAGATCCTGAAGAGTGCTAATGCCATCAGCATACACTTGTGCCTAAGCCAATAATGTCTTTGCTACCTAAGCTATATTTATTAAATTGATGATGGCCAGCAAACAAAAAGATCTCCTGAACTAGCCACAAAGTCACAACCTGGAGGATGCCCATACTTCCACTACACAAGCACCTGCAAGTGGAATATGAAGTTAGCAGACATGAGCACACAGTTGCCAGCAACTGTGATCTGGAGGCTGGCTGCGTGGAGCAATATTGGAAGAAGTGAAGCAAGATGGAAAGGTCAGATGGCCAGCAAGAGAGACCAGTGCAAAGATGCCATTGAATCCTGGACTGTCATGGCTCACCGCCTTCATCTGCAATCACACTTGGCAATGCTTATCACAGAGTTGACCACCTCAGCACAAACCATCATCTCAGAACCGGTCCAGGCTCTTTGCCCTGTCTCCCAACAATTTCCTCTCTTCATTGCCTTCTGTCTTTTGAATTATTCCTGACTTTGATGCTGCCATTTGCATATGACTCTTTCAGCCAAGTTTGTGGTTAAAATTAGAGTTTATGATTTTTCAATCTTTTAGTAAAGATTTTTAGTGAGAGCTTCTCTCAGTCTGAATTTACCTCCTGTGGGCCATCAATTGTTCTCTGATTCTCTGCTCTGATATGATCTGGCATAGAGTCATACAGCACGGAAACAGGCCCTTCACCACAACCCAAAGTGCCAAACAGGTTCCCTAAACTGAACTAAAATCCCATTTAGCTGCATTTGGTCCATATCCCTTGAAACGTTTCCTATCCATCTGTCCAATTGTCTTTTAAATGTTGTAAATGTTGTACCTGCCTCCACCACTTCCTCTGGCAGCTGGTTCTAGATATGTACCACCATCTGTGAAAAGGTACCTTTTAAATCTTTGTCCCCCTCACCTTAAATCTATGTTGTCTTGTTTTGGACTGCCCTTTCCTGGAGAAAAGATCTTGGCAATTCACCTTATCTATGCCTCTCCTGATTTTATAAACCACTGTAACGTCATCCCTCAGCCTCCTATGCTCCAGTGAAAAAAGGGATAGGGCTCAGCAAGATAGCTAACAAAGATACTAATCATTTTTCCTTGCTTTCTCACCAAGAAGAGAGACAATTGATACAGAATGTATGCAACATGTTTGCAGTGATTAGTATTATCATGGGATAGGTAGATATTAAAGTGCTAAAGTGCTCCAGTGTGGGGGGCACGGTGGCAAAGTAGTTAGCACTGCTGCCTCACAGCACCAGAGACCCGGGTTCAATTCCCGCCTCAGGCAACTGACTAATGGAGTTTGCACATCCTCCGGGTGCTCCGGTTTCCTCCCACAGTCCAAAAATGTGCAGGTCAGGTGAATTGGCCATGCTAAATTGCCCGTAGTGTTAAGTGAGGGGGTAAATGCAGAGAATGGGACTGGGTGGGTTGCTCTTCAGAGGGTCGGTGTGGACTTGTTGGGCCAAAGGGCCTGTTTTCACACTGTAAGTAATCAAATAACTCAAATTTCAGAAGAACATTCCAATTTCTGTAGGTCCTCGTGACTTCAGTGTTGGAATATGAATGGTATGGAGTCAAGTGTAATATAATTCACTGGTGACTCCAACACAGAATCCTATCATGGATTATAGCACTCAAGTTTTGGAGTGTGATTTGAACTCATAGCCTTCTGACTCAGAGGTGAGAGTGATATCAAATTGAGCCATGGCTGACACATGCATCACCACAAGTAGCCATCCAAATTTTGAGTACTGCATTGGAAGCTCAAACTGCTATCACACAAGGTCATGCCAGTCAAACTGTTAGCTTCTTGGCTGTGGAATACAGTGTGCAAAAAGATTTGCAAGGTGTCATCACAGTCTTGCAATTTTTTTATAAGTGGATTACTAGGATTACTGTGGTGCCATCCTCAGGGAGTGGCTTGATTCCATGGAACATGAACCAACTATTCTGTCATAGGATGACAGCATTCATGCTCCCATGCCTGCCACTCTGCTAATGCCTGTCTGCCAGCTAACCCAACACTGCCGCATATACCAAGATGGTGCAGTTCTCAGCCTAGAGCTGCTCACGTTTGTCCTCCTAAAAGCATCCATGGTTTTCTGCAGCCAAGCTGCAGCAACTGAGGCACTTCTGTGTAGGAGCACTAAGGTAGACAAAAACTTTTGCAAATCAGCACTGAGGTGATTAGTTTCTATTGGTGAGCAATATGACATGATTTCAATTATAAGTTTTGCTTGGAATGTTAACTTTGTAGTCATTTTTATTTTATTTTTGCCCTCGATGGACAGTGTCAGAAGTAGGGATTGGTGTAGAACACTTGGAGTTGGAATGATTGTTACTTGTATTGCATTCCATTTAGTTCTTTATGAACAATTAGTCCAGAAAGACACTGTGTAGTTTTTTTTACCTTTTCTTCCTTTTTCTCATTTTCATCCTCTTCCTCTTTACACTTATCCTCCTCGACTACTAGCCAAAATGTCTGTCCTCTCACACTATCGACATTATGCTGCATGTAGAATGCTACCACAAATCTCGACACATGCCCTGCAAGCATCACGAGAATGCCTCAGGCAGCAGGATTGTTGTTTCAGCACAATGAGCTGCTATTATTTCTTGTGACAGCATGATTTTCATTGTACGCATGCTGACTACACATGCATTAGAATTATCAGCTATGTCCTCTGCAAATCCAGTTTGTTGTTAAATGGATTGATTTTCCATTATGGCTCTATTTCAGTTAGCACAGCAAAGTACTGCAGAATGCAGGCATCATGACTGCTGGCATGATTCTGGCTATTGAACTGTCTCTGATTGCATACCAGCATGATTTTTTGTTGCTGTTATTTACTCGTTTATACAATTCGGATGTCACAGGCTGGAGCAGCATTTATTATTCATTCTTTGTTACCTTTGAAAAAGTGATCTGTGCTGTCTCCTTGATCTATGGAGGCCCGATTGGTGGAGGTAGATCCACAATGCTGCTAAGGAGACAATACCCATGATGCAGAAGAAACAAGAATATATTTCTAAGTCACCACAGTGAATGGCTTTGAGGGACAGCCCTTATCCTTCTAGATACACACTGATATTACTGTGCATTGGTAGTGGAGGGACTGAATGTTTTTGAATATTATGACAATCAAGAGGGCTGCCTTTGTCTTCGATCGTGTGAAGCTTCTTATGTTGGAGCTGCACTCATCCAGGCAAGTGGGGAGTATTCCATCACGCTCCTGACTTATACATTGTAGATAGTGGGCAGGCTTTGCAGAGTTGAAAAGTGAACTACTTGCTACAGGATTTCTAACCTCTCACTTGTTATTTAATCAGCCATAATATTTTATGGCTGGTCCAGTACAGTTTCTGGGAGAAAGTGAGGACTGCAGATGCTGGAGATCAGAGCTGAAAATGTGTTGCTGGAAAAGCGCAGCAGGTCAGGCAGCATCCAAGGAGCAGGAGAATCGACGTTTCGGGCATGAGCCTGAAGAAGGGCTCATGCCCGAAACGTCGATTCTCCTGCTCCTTGGATGCTGACTGATCTGCTGTGCTTTTCCAGCAACACATTTTCAGCAGTATATTTCTGGTCAATGGTAATCTCCAGGATGTAGATGATGAGGGATTCAGTTATGGTAATGCTATTGAATGTGATAGGGCGATGGTTAGATTCTCTCTTGTTGGAGACGGTCATTGTCAGACACTTGCAAGGATCAAATAGTATTTGTTGCAGGAGTAGAATCACTTTCAGTTTTAGTATGTGGCATGCAACATCTGTCATGTAATGTATTTGAAGAACCCAACATTGATGTGGAATGGCCCTTTAGAAAGCAATCTCCATACCCTTGATTTTGAAAACCCTTGCTCTCTTGCCCCTCTTACCTCCCCTCACTAGCAACACTCATGCCTTCCTGCTATGTCTACCGCCAGCCCACAAAACAGGGAGATTGTGATGTCTGTTGGAATATGGGGTCTGACAAAACTCATGGCAGAATTGTCATTTCGTTTGCAGTGGAGATCACCCTGTAATAAGTGAAACTTCACACCTTCATTATTTAGATTCTTCACTGAATGAGTGACCTGACATTTTGGAAGGAAGATTGATGTAGAGGGGTTGGGTGGAATTAACGTTTGCACTTCTTTTCAAGCAAAAAACAAGTGTAGGCCAATCGGGCCTTTGAGTCTACTCTGCCATTCAATAAGAGGTTGATTTAATTTTAACCTCAATTCTGTATTCCTGATGATGTTTCATTGCCTTGGTAATCAAGAATCTATCTAACTGTGCCTTAAAAAAATACTGGAAGGTTCTGGATCCACTGTCTTTTGAGGAATGGAATTCCAAAGTCGTTCAACCCTGAGTGAAGACATGTTTTGTCATCTCTCTCTTAAATTGTCGATCCCTAATTTTAAAGTGAAACTTTTCATATTTCATTAATAATAAGTTTAGCAGTTCTTAATCCTGTTTATAAGAGATAGAGGAAACCTATGGGCGATTGCAGGAACAGGATGATTGGCATGTCTACATCCTGGTGGATTATGATTTTTTCATGTCTTACTGATCAGGATCATTCCATTCTAGTGACTTAGAATAACAGATTGCGAAGGATTTGTTTTTCATATTCAGTTATAACCTTTTAATTTTAAGTCAAATTATAGAGGGGAATTATGGCTGTAAATCCTCTTCCTCTCTTGTCTGAATGCAACCTTAAGTTTTGACATTCTGGAATTGAATCTCAAGTAAAAAGGATGCAACAGTATAATCTATTTAGACTACTTTTTTCCTAAAAGGATGACTTGTTATTTGTATCTTAAGATTTAACTATTTTCCATTAATTTCACATAGCATTTGCCAAGGATCCAACTGATTTTCTAAGACTGCATCAATAAGTTGTCCACTTATTTGTCAGCTACAGTTCTCCTGTTGTCATCAACTACTCCAAATCTAAGACTGTGTGGAGATGAGGAGAAATTTTCTCTCTGAGGGTAGTGAACCTAAGGAATTTTTATCCAACAGTGCTGTATTGTTGTTAAGTATATTCAAGGTTCAGGAAACAGATTTGTAATCAGTAAGGAATCAAGGGTTATAGAGAATAAATACCAAAGTGGAGTTAAGGAATATCAAAGCAGTCAGGATCTTGATGAATCACTGGAGCAGACTCATTGGGTCATGTGGCTGACTTTTGCTCCTACATCTTACAGTCTTATTGTCCCAAGGGATTCCTGTATTATCTGGCTGGTGTTTTTTCTTTGTCCAGCAGTCATGTATTCTTTTTCTGTCTGCGTACTCTTTACTTGTGGTGTGACTATTCCACTGTACATTGTGCCCACGATGATCTCAGTCATGTGGATAGTCTACCATGACTCCGGCTGCTGCTAAAAAATCTTATTCTTGAGCAAGTTAGCATTGAGAAGAAGGTGTTAGCTATTTTAGCAGGCTTAGAAGTGGATAAGACCCAGGGCAAGATGAGATAAATCACAGGCTGAGGGATGCAGGGTTTGGGATTGTAGATGCTCTGACATCAACTTTCAGTTGTTCTCTGGCTAATGGAGGAGTGGGAGAACAACTAATGTGGTGCCATTATTCAAGAAGTGTCATGGGGATAAACCAGGCAACTACATGCGGTGAGTCTGTGGTAGGGAAAGTATTGAAAAGAAATTGACAGAATTAATCTCCATTTGAAGAGGTGAGGATTAATCAAGAATAGTCAGTCAGCCTGACTATATAAAAGGATGATTTTTAACAATTTTTGAGGCAATGACTTGATGTAAAGATTGGTTTTAGTGCTGTTGATGTAGTCTACATGGACCTCAGTGTGGCTTTTCACAAAGTTTCACCTGGGAAATCTGTATGGCAACACAGCAAGACAGCAAATTAGATCCAACACTGCATTCAAGTTATAGATGTGTATAGCACAGGCCAAACAAGTCTGCACTGGTCATAAACAAGCATCTAACTTTTCTAATCCCATTTTCCAGCACTTGGTCTGTAGCCTTGTATGCATTGACATTGCAAGTGTACACCTAAATACTTCTTAAATGTTATGAGTGTTTCTGCTTCAACTACCTGACCAGGCAATGAGTTTCAGATTTCCAGCATCCTCTGGGTGAAACATAAGTTGGGATACTACCAATATCCGTCGTCTCTCTTGTTTAATTGTAACCAGCCAACTAGAAAAAAAAGCAGTTACTTATTATACTCCTCTCACCTGTTTTGCAGAGGCCATAATTTTCTCGCTTGATTCTGCCCCTTTAAAAAACTTCTTAAAAAAACCTTAGATATAACACAGTAACTTGAAGTAAAATGCTAAATTGCAATCAAGGAGTCCCAGATTTCATCTAAGATTAATCCTTACAGTTTAAGACTTTTATCCGCACTTTTATCTCTTCATAATCTTAACAGTCTTCACCAGTGCACTCTGAGATGCCAGTGCAAGTCCTCTAACTGTGCAAGAGAACTAGGAAAAGGAATTGGATCATGTATGCAACTGCTATGAGCTGGTAGCGAGAGATAAAGAAGGACAGCAACCAAAAATTGGAGCACATTGCCATAATGATGGATCAGGATTGAAGACCTAGTGCCACGAGTAGTACACACCAAAGCCATTGATAGAGGCTGGAAAGTTGAGAAAGGGTATTTGATAAAGCCAGCAGTTGCAGGAGACCTACTAAACAATCTGGGCAAAAACCCTGAGTTCAAGAGACGATTAAGAGAAAAAGATCTCTTTTCAAATAAAGTAATTAGTGAAACATGGTCCCAGGAATTTAGCAGTATGAACCTATTCAACTGAGCATGTTATCCAGCTGATTAGCTATCAGGAGTTAAATTGTATGACAATATTTTGATGGATCTGAAATATTGGGCAGATGTCCATCATAAATAGTTCATTCCTCTGAATTAGACATTTCTATTAATATCTCTAAAATTACATTGCCAATGAAATAAATAATTCATCTTTAAGATTCTTTGCCCAGTGCATTTGTTTTAACGTCCTGTAACTTTGGTACACAAATAAGATCATAAGCAATTGGAACAGGAGTAGGCAATTCAGCCCTTTGAGCCTGCTCTGTCATAAACAGCTGATCCGGCTTTCATGTCTACTTTTCTACCCTTTCCCCATAACCCTTGATTCCCCTACATACATTGATGTTGATGTTGCCCTAAAGCTAATGATAAAAAAAATTCTCTGCACCAACCCAGTATTCAACTCTATGTTAAATCGTTAATGGAAATTAACCCCATAGGAACCAATAATGGGACTAATTAATTCTCCACAGCAACAATGTGCATTTATGTAGAAACACAGAATAGTTGAATGCTGAAAATCTAACATAAGAGAAGAGGTGGGCAGCACGGTGGCACAGTGGTTAGCACTGTTGCCTCACAGCGCCAGAGACCCAGGTTCAATTCCCGCCTCAGGCAATTGTCTGTGTGGAGTTTGCACATTCTCCCCGTGTCTGCATGGGTTTCCACTGGGTGCTCCAGTTTCCTCCCACAGTCCAAAAACGTGCAGGTTAGGTGAATTGGCCATGCTAAATTGCCCATAGTGTTAGGTGAAGGGGTAAATGTTGGGGAATGGGTCTGGGTGGGTTGTTCTTCGGAGGATCGGTGTGGACTTGTTGGGCCGAAGGGCCTGTTTCCACACTGTAAGTAATCTAATCTAATCAAAAGACCTTGAAATGCTCAGCAGGATGTAACAGAATGCGTAGACAGGGCTGAGGATATCCAAGTGCCAAGTGGATGATTCATCTCAGCATCTTCCTGAGGTCCAGAGCATGACAGATAACAGTCTTCAGCCAATTCAATCCACTTCACATGAGATCAAGTAACAGCTCCTTCATCCGAGAGCTTTGGAAGAGGATCATAAGACGCAACATTTGTGGCAACATTACAGTGTCATGCAATTGAAATGATATATTGAACAAACCAAGATTGCTGTTAAGTTTTTCATCGGTTAGAATGGGTTGTGAGTTTCAGTTCATTAGTGTGTAAATCCCAGAACTTCTTTTAAGTCACATTTTCAAGATAACTTAAGGGTTTTATGAGAAGAGATGAGACTATCAAGGTCTGTGAATGCAAGTACAAGAATTTCAAAACTGAGTACAAATGATCACATAAAATATTTCAAATGTACAAAATGATGCTTCTGAAACCATTGATTACTTTTTTGTCTACATTTCAAAAGTAGTGCTTTTACCAGGATGTTGCTGGGAACGGAAGGTTTGAGTTATAAAGAAAGGCTGGATAGGCTTTGACTTATTTCACTGGAGTGTAGGAGGTTAAAAGGCAATCTTATAAAAGTTGATAAAATCCTGAAGAATATAGATAGGGTTAATGGTAGTTGTCTTTTCTCTAGGATGGGGGATTTCAAGACAAGGTGGTATATTTTTAAGGTGAGGAGAAACAGATCGAAAAAAGGCATGGGACAAATTCTTTTACATAAAATATAGTTCACATGTGGAATGAACTTCCTGAGGAAATGTAGATGTGGGTACAATTACAACATTTAAAACTCGTTTGGATAAGTACATGAATAACAAATATTTGGAAGGATATGAGCCAGGAGCAGGCAGGTGTGACTAGTTTAATTTGGGATTATGTTTGCATGGACTGGTCGGGCCGAATGGTCTATTTCTGTGCTGTATGACTCTATGGCTCTATTGTAATAGTCATTCAATTTCTTTTTACTTCTCTTTCCTGAGCGTTTTAAGAACATCATGAATCTGTAATTTTGAGGACCGTTTATCCACAGAAAGCTTATCATTATTATAATTAGTGAACATTGATGGCTCTATTGGTGGAATTCTGACAGTCAGTGTCTTTGATCCTTTTAACTACCAGTTTAGGTACAATCAGAGATTAAATTTACATATTATTTTGGTATGGTTTGCCATTTGTATGTTAACAAAAATTGTTTACATAACAGAAGTTTGATTTTAAAGGAATTAATTAAAACAGTCATTTTAATTATACAATATTTCTTCTTTGCATTGAGCTTTTCTGATCAAATGCAGAGATTTTTACCAGTAGGTAATTTTGCTGTATGTTAGTATCTCATAACTCCATTTACTGAAGTAGTTTAAGTTATTTTTAGTTTTTCTGATCATTCCTCTCCACATCTTACTCACAACTTGGTACATTATTCTCTATGATTTGTGTTTCAGAACTATAGGACATATCAGTGTCAATTTGTGATGAGTTTATAGAACATACATGCACATTTATTGTGCTGAAATTACTTAAAG
This sequence comes from Hemiscyllium ocellatum, assembly GCF_020745735.1. Classification (NCBI taxonomy): domain Eukaryota; kingdom Metazoa; phylum Chordata; class Chondrichthyes; order Orectolobiformes; family Hemiscylliidae; genus Hemiscyllium; species Hemiscyllium ocellatum. The sequence goes on along the minus strand of NC_083404.1, from coordinate 12,053,630 downwards.
CACTAAAGTGATGTGCACTATTGAGGAACTTTCTCTTACATCCTATTGTCTTGCAGCGTAATGTCAGTGGAGTATGATAGTGTCTGAAAGTGAAATCTTTCCGGATTTGTTACATTGGGACCTGACCACCTTTTATGTTGGACAACCTATGTTTTTATGAATTCTGAAAGTGTGGCCATGGTGTTCCCTTCACCAACAGTCAAAAAACATGTTGATGCTTCCTGTCAATGGTTATCCATAAGTAATGGCAACTTGAGAAAGATGCACCAGAATACCCAATACTCGTGGAACCAAACGTTGACAATGAATCAATACATTCAGGAATAAAGGAAAACTGAATAAAAAATTTAAATGATATTATAACAGTTTCCTTTTTAGGTATCATTAAGGTATAAATATTCAATACTGTGTAAAGAGAAAGGAAAGTTATAACCTGCTAGTGAGTTGGAAAATCATCTGTCAGGTGACAGTTTTTATTTAAGAGTTGGCTCAGATTTATAGTGAACGAATCAGGAACTGATAACTGAAATGTTCTCTCTCCATCACCTATAAAAAAAAACTCTGGTATTTGAGCAGTCTAATATTTTAAAAATAACATTGGATTTGTTCCCAGATTATGCTCCTGACATTTACTGAATAATAGGTGTAGCTTGATGGTTATGCTGGCGAAATTTGGAGCTTCATAGCCCCAATTCTGAAGATATAACTTACATTTTCATCTGGTTTTAGATGAAGGTTGACTCCTACAGACAGGACTTGCAGGTTTTGTATATTTCAGTTTTCAGAGCTTAAAAATGTGTTGCTGGAAAAGCGCAGCAGGTCAGGCAGCATCGAAGGAACAAGAGAATCAACGTTTCAGGCATAAGCCCTTCTTCAGGAATGAGGAGGGTGTGCCAAGCAGGCTAAGATAAAAGGTAGGGAGGAGGAACTTAGGGGAGGGGCGTTGGACATACGATAGGTGGAAGAAGGTTAAGGTGAGGGTGATAGGCCGGAGAGGGGGTGGGGGCGGAGAGGTCGGGAAGAAGATTGCAGGTCAAGAAGGCGGTGCTGAGTCTGAGGGTTGGGACTGAGAAAAGGTGGGGGGAGGGGAAATGAGAAAGGTGGAGAAATCTGCATTCATCCTTTGTGGTTGGAGGGTTCCTAGATGGAGGTTGAGGCGCTCGTCCTCCAGGCGTCGTGTTGCCATGATCTGGTGATGGAGGAAGCCAAAGACCTGCATGTCCTTGGCGGAGTGGGAGGGGGAGTTAAAGTGTTCAGCCATGAGGCGGTTGGGTTGGTTGGTGCGGGTATCCCAGAGGTGTTCTCTGAAACATTCTGCAAGTAGGCGGCCTGTCTCCCCAAAGTATAGGAGGCCACATCGGGTGCAGCAAATGCAGTAAATGATGTGTGTGGAGGTGCAGGTGAATTTCTGACGGATATGGAAGGATCCCTTGGGGCCTTGGAGAGAAGTGAGGGGGAAGGTGTGGGCGCAAGTTTTGTATTTCTTGGAGAGAGGTGAGGGGGGAAGATGCCGGGAGTGGAGGTTGGGTTGGTGGGGGATGTGGAGCTGACGAGTGAGTCGCGGAGGAGTGGTCTTTCCGGAACACTGATAGGGGTGGGGAGGGAAATATATTCTTGGTGGTGGGGTCTGTTTGGAGGTGGCGGAAATGAGGAAGGATGATACGATGTATCTGGAGGTTGGTGGGGTGATAGGTGAGGACCAGTGGGGTTCTGTCCTGGTGGCAATTGGAGGGGCAGGTTTCAAGGGTGGAAGAGCGGGAAGTGGAGGAGATGCGGTGGAGAGCATCGTCGATCACGTCTGAGGGGAAATTGTGGTCTTTGAAGAAGGAGGCCATCTGGGTTGTTCGGTATTGGAATTGGTCCTCCTGGGAGCAGATGCAGTGGAGATGAAGGAATTGGGAATATGGGATGGTGTTTTTACAGGGGGCATGGTGGGAGGAGGTGTAATCTAGGTAGCTGTGGGAGTCAGTCGGTTTATAGTAAATTTACCTGAACCGTCTCAGACTCCTCCCTCCCCTTCCTAGACCTCTATATTTCTATCTTGGACGACCGACTCAACACAGACGTTTATTATAAACCGACTGACTCCCACAGCTATCTACATTACACCTCCTCCCACCCTGCCCCCTGTAAAAACGCCATCCCATATTCCCAATTCCTTTGCCATCATCGCATCTGCTCCCAGGAGGACCAATTCCAATACCGAACAACCCAGATGGCCTCCTTCAAAGACCACAATTTCCCCTCAGATGTAGTTGACGATGCTCTCCACCGCATCTCCTCCACTTCCCGCTCCGCTGCTCTTGGACCCCGCCCCTCCAATCGCCACCAGGTCAGAACCCCACTGGTCCTCACCTACCACCCCACCAACCTTCAGATACATCGTATCATCCTTCGTCATTTCCGCCACCTCCAAACAGACCCCACCACCAAGGATATATTTCCCTCCCCACCCCTATCAGCGTTTCAGAAAGACCACTCCCTCCGCGACTCCCTCGTCAGATCCACACCCCCCACCAACCCAACCTCCACTCCTGGCACCTTCCCCTGCAACCGCAAGAAATGCAAAACTTGCGCCCATACCTCCCCTCTCACTTCCCTCCAAAGCCCCAAGGGATCCTTCCATATCCGTCAGAAATTCACCTGCACCTCCACACACATCATTTACTGCATCCACTGCACCCAATGTAGCCTCCTATACATTGGGGAGACAGGCCGCCTACTTGTGGAACGTTTCAGAGAACACCTCTGGGACACCCGCACCAACCAACCCAACCGCCCCGTGGCTGATCACTTTAACTCCCCCTCCCACTCCGCCAAGGACATGCAGGTCCTTGGCCTCCTCCATCACCAGACCATGGCAACATGACGCCTGGAGGAAGAGCGCCTCATCTTCCACCTAGGAACCCTCCAACCACAAAGGATGAATGCAGATTTCTCCACCTTTCTCATTTCCCCTCCCCCCACCTTTTCTCAGTCCCAACCCTCAGACTCAGCACCGCCTTCTTGACCTGCAATCTTCTTCCCGACCTCTCCACCCCCACCGCCTCTCCGGCCTATCACCCTCACCTTAACCTCCTTCCACCTATCATATTCCCAACGCCCCTCCCCCAAGTCCCTCCTCCCTACCTTTTATCTTAGCCTGCTTGGCACACCCTCCTCATTCTTGAAGAAGGGCTTATGCCCGAAACGCGATTCTCCTGTTCCTTTGATGCTGCCTGACCTGCTGCGCTTTTCCAGCAACACATTTTTAAGCTCTGATCTCCAACATCTGCAGTCCTCACTTTCTCCTATTTCAGTTTTCAGCCTGGTAGTTAATCTTAGCAAATGTTGGTTACATGTGAATACTTTAAAACCTGTGTCAATAATGAAGTTTTTAAAAGTTTGTTCACGGAATGTGTGTGCTCCTGCTGCTGTAAGCATTTATTGCGTATCTTCAATTGATTTTGAGAAGATGTTGATGATCTATTGCCTTGAAGTGCTGCAGTCCTTGGGTGTAGGTTTATTCACAGCATTGTTTGGAAGGGAGTTTCAGGATTTTGCCCATGCAAGAATGTGAATGGTAAAGACTCCAGTTCTTCTGTTCTAATATTTAATCACACCATGTCTGAACTCTTTACTCTCACTTTCTATTTCATCCAACTGTTGTACAAAGGAAGCAGAGTTACATCGTGCTGTTAAGGATATGGGAATTACATATTGCAGTCAAAAATTAATCTTGACAAATTAATACTGTTTGGACTGCATAGCAATATGTAAATGTTTTATGTAATTAAATGAGCCACTGCTTTTATTCTGATGAAATGTGACAGAAATTGATATCTTGATTGAGGGAAGGAACTTGGTAGAATAACAACTATTTTCTGGGTAATGTGTCCACTTACACAGTGGTGTTTATTTTGTAGTAGGATTTTATCATGCACTTAAATTGTATGGAAATTATGAATCTAAGTCCAAGTATTTATTTCCAATACTAGTTCTGATATTTCCAAAATTCTGAGACATGATACATACAGAAAGTACAAGCTTTCAGAGCACTGCTCCTTCGTCAGGTAGCTAGTGGGGCAAGATGATAGGACACAGAATTAATGTAAAAGATCAAAGTGTCATACAACTGATGTGATGACACTTTAATCTTTCACTATAAACTCTGTGTCACATAATCCTGCCCCACTAGTTACCTGATGAAGGAGCAGAACTCCGAAAGCTTGTACTTTCAAATAAACCTGTAGGACTGTAACCTGGTGTTGTGTGATTTTTACTTTATCCACCCCAGTCCAACACCGGCTCCTCCACGTCTTGAATTAGTTATACATTTTAATTATTGGAAATTTGAACAATTGTCTTCTCACCTCATTCTTAGGTTAACCAGTACAATGGATAATACAAATATGATGTCCTGGAACTTGGCTCTGACCAAAATGCAAGTGACTATGTAATTTTTGTGAAACAGTTCTATGTGTTTACTTCGGTATAATTTAATTCAAAACCAAAGTTAAAATTTTGTTTCCTATTTTTCTATAATCATTAATCTATAGTTGCTGTTTATAAAAGTTAAATAAAGAGTTTTGAACAAATAAATTGATATCATTAGAAGCGAACTGATTGAAAATCTAATTTAATGTGAGAAACATAATTGTTTTATTTTCAGTTACTGGCGATCTTAATTTTGCTCTGTAATTTCAGTTAATTACCAAGCAAAGCCTGTCAGTAGAGTTGCTTCTGATTTTTGAATATATTCTTTCATTAACATCAACAACAACAGTCCCTCCTATTCCTCATCCATATGCTACTACTTGGTAACATCTGAAAACACAGCATTAGGTTCCACGTATATGCTGATGACACAACCCTGCTGTTTCTAAACTGAATGAGCAGATTTCTTCCCACTAAACATTTGAAACACAGAAGCCATTTTCTTCAGTCTCCTTTTCACACTCCATTCCTTTACAACTGCTTTCATTGGAAAATATTTGAATCTAAAATAGACTGTTTGCAACCTTGCCATAATTTTGATGCTGCAATGTCCTTTCTAACTCATATCCACACAATCACTAAGACTGGCTATCCTATTTCCATGATTATAACATTGCTGAACTCCATTTCTGCCTTAGCTCATCTGCAACTGAGGACCTCATCTATAACTTTTTTACCTTCACTTTGACTATTTCAATGTGCTCCTGAATAACCTCCCATGATCTTCTGGAAATTGAAGTAATCTAAATCTCTCCTGTCCATGACTGAAATTGCTTCTTGTCTTTTCGCACATTGTTGTGTGCCATAGATTTAAAAAATGCTTCAGTTTAAAATTCTCATCCTTGTTTACAAATCTTACAAAGCCTCACCCTTCTCAATCTCTGTAATGTCCAGCCCTACCGGCCTTCAGGATATCTGCACTCCTCTAATTATAGCCTCTTGAACATTTCTGATTTTAATGACCCCATCATTGGCAACCATGACGTGAGCTACCAAAATCCCAAATTCTGGAATTTCTTCCCTACTTCTCGCTGCCTTACTACCTGGCTTTCCTCTTTGGAAATACATCCTCTTTAAAACCAACTCTTTGATCAGCCTTTTGGTCATTGACCTAATATCTCCATATATGTCAAATTTTATTTTATAACAGACTTGGACAGTGCCTTGAAAGGATTTACTATGTTTAGAGGAGCTAAATAAATACAGGTTATTCTTGTGTTCCTTTACAATTAGTCTTGGAATAAAATAGGCCTGGACCCACTGAACAAAATAAGCACCTAGCAAATCGGGAACCAATTTTTTAAATTTTTAAATTTTTTTGCTTTTTTTTATTAACTTGGAAAGTCTTGCCAAATTTCAATTTTATACCAAGCAAAAGCAATGAAACTAAGAAACAAGTCTCCAGTAATAATTTAAGACCATAAGGTGCAGGAACAGAAGTAGGCCACATCAAGTCTATTGTGCATTCAATGAGATCATGTTTGAACTGATAATCCTCAACTTTATTTTCCTGCCTTTTCTCTACATCCCTATATTTCCTTAATTCTTAAAAAGCTGTCTGTCTAATTCTTGAATTCCATTAATGACCCAGCCATGATAGTCCTCTGCGGTAAAGAATTCCACAGATTCACTACCCTCTGAGAGAACAAATTCCTCCTCATCTCCGTCTTAAATGTGCTTCCCCTTATTCTGAGATTATGCCTTCTCGTCCTACACTCTTCGACAAGGGAAAATAACTTTCAGCATCTATCCTGTCAAATTCTCTAAGAATCTTCTGTGCTTCAATAAAGTCGTTATTCATTCAGCTACATTCCAACAAATACAGGCCCAATTTACTTGACCACACCTCATAAGACAGTCCTCCATTCCTGGTCTCAGTGCAGCCAATCCTTTCAGGATTCCCTCCAAAGCCAGTATATTTTTTCTTAGATAAGGGGCCCAAAACTGTTCACAGTATTTCAGGTGTAGTATGACTCATGTCTTGTATAATTTTATTACTTTTATACTCCATTCTGTTTGAAATAACTGTCATTCCATTACTTTTAGTGAAAAAGCCACTTGACAGAATTGGCGATTAACTTATACAAGCCCATTTCACACTGCTGGAGTAAATCTTATTTTAACCCTATTGTTTTTCCTAATGGGAAGATTTAGGTATTAATTTTTGATTCTGATTAGTACAATGTTAAGATTCTTGGAGTCAAATACAAGTTTGGATCCTTAAACTGGTGTTTCGAGACGTTCCCCAAATAAGTAAATGTATTCATACAGTTATAGATACACAATATGGAAACAGACCCTTCGGTCCAACTCATCCATGCCGACCAGATATCCTAAATAAATCTAGTCCCATTTGCCAGCATTTGGCCTATATCCTTCTAAACACTTCCTATTCATAAACCCATCCAGATGACTTATAAATGTTATAATTGAACCAACCTCCACCATTTCCTCAGGCAGTTCATTCCATAAGACCCTCTGCGTGAAAAAAGTGCCCTTCAGGTCCCTCTTAAATCTTTCTCCTCTCACCTTAAACCTATGCCCTCTAGCTTTGAACTCCCCCACGTCGGGGAAAAAGGCCTTGGCTATTTACCAGTCAGCTATTATGAGGGGGCATAGCTTTAAATTAAGGGGTGGTAGATATAGAACAGATATTAGGGGTAGATTCTTTACTCAGCGAGTTGTGAGTTCATAGAATGCCCTGCCAGTAGCAGTGGTGGACTCTCCCTCTTTATGGGCATTTAAATGGGTATTGGATAGACAAATGGAGGATAGTGGACTTGTGTAGGTTAGGTGGGCTTGGATCGGCGCAACATCGAGGGCCAAAGGGCCTGTACTGTGCTGTATTTTTCTATGTTCTATGTACCCTATCTGTGTCCCTTATGATTTTAGGAACGTGTATAAGATCACCCCTCAGCCTCTGACACTTCAGGGAAAATAGCCCCAGTCTATTCAGCCTGTCCCTATAGCTCAAATCCTCCTACCCTGGCAATATCCTTGTAATTTTTTTCTGAACCCTTTCAAGTTTCACATCCTTTCTATAGCAGAGAGACAGGAATTGCATACTGTATTCCAATAGCGGCCTAACCAATGTCATATACAGCTGCAACATGACCTACCAACTTCTATACTGAATGCACTGAGCAATAAAGGCAAGCATACCAAATGCCTTCTTTACCAACACGTCTAGATTAGATTAGACTAGACTTACAGTGTGGAAACAGGCCCTTCGGCCCAACAAGTCCACACCGACCCGCCGAAGCGCAACCCACCCATACCCCCACATTTACCCCCCACCTAACACTACGGGCAATTTAGCTTGGCCAATTCACCTGACCCGCACATCTTTGGACTGTGGGAGGAAACCGGAGCACCCGGAGGAAACCCACGCAGACACGGGGAGAACGTGCAAACTCCACACAGTCAGTCGCCTGAGTCGGGAATTGAACCCGGGTCTACAGGCGCTGTGAGGCAGCAGTGCTAACCACTGTGCCACCGTGCCGCCCACTATACTATCTACATTTCCAAGGAACTATAAACCTGCACACCAAGGTCTCCATGTTCAGCAACACTCCCCATGACCTTACCATTAAATGTATAAGTCCTGCCCTGAGTTGCCTTTCCAAAATGAAGCACCTTACATTTATCTAAATTAAACAGCATCTGCCACTCCTCAACCCATTGGCCCATTTGATCAAGATCCCATTATACGCTGAGGTAAACTTCTTCGCTGTCCACTACACCTCCAATTTTGGTGTTAACTGCAAATTTATTAACCATACCTCCAAACATTCATTTATATAAATGACGAAAAGCAGTGGGCCCAGCATTCATCCTTGTGGCTCAGCACTGGTCACAGACCTCCAGTCTCCACCCTCTGTCTTCTACCTTCGAGCCAGTTCTGTATCCAAATAGCTAGCTCTTCCTCTATTGCATGTGATCTAACCTTGCTAACCAGTCTACTTTGTTGAATGCCTTACTGACATCCATATAGAACATGTCTGTCGCTCTACCCTCATCAATCCTCTTTGTTACCTCTTCAAAAAACGCAATCAAGTTCATGAGACACGATTTCCCACACACAAAACCCTGTTGACTTTCCCTAATCAGTCCTTGCCTTTCCAAATACATGTAAATTCTGTCCTTCAGGATTTGCTCCAACAACTTGTCCACCACTGATATCAGGCTCACCGGTCTGTAGTTCCTTGGCTTTTCCTTACCACCTTTCTTAAATTGCAGCACCACGTTAGCCAACCTCCAGTCTCCCGGCACCTCACCTGTGACTATCGATGATACAAATATCTCAGCAGGGCGTCCAGTAATCACTTCCCTAGCTTCCCACAGAGTTTGAGGGTACACCTGATCAGGTCCGGGGGATTTACCCACTTTAATGCTTTTCAAGACATCCAGCACCACCTCCTCTGTAATATGGACATTTTTGAAGAATTCGCTATTTATGTCCCCACGTTCCCTATCTTCTATATCCTTCTCCACAGTAAACACTGATGAAAAATACTTGTTTAGTATCTCCCCCATCTCCTGTGGTTCCAGACACAGGTCCTATTCTCTCCCTAGTTACCCTTTTGTCCTTAATGTATTTGTAGAATTCCTTTGGATTTTCCTGAACCCCTTTTTGCCCTCCTGATTTCCTGCTTAAGTTTACTCATACTGTCTTTATATTCTTCTAGGGAATCGCTCAATTTTTGCTGTCTAAACCTGATATCTGCTTCCTTCTTGCACTTGACCAAAACCTCAATTCATCTAGTCATCCAGCTTTCCTACACCTACCAGGCTTGCCCTTCACCTAAACAGGAACATACTGTTTCTGGGCTCTCGTTATCTCATTTTTGAAGGTTTTCCGGCCATCCCTTTACCTGTGAACATCCGCCCCCAAATAACTTAGGAAAGTATTTGCCCAATACCATCAGAATTGGCCTTGCTCCAATTTATAACTTTAACTTTTAGATCTGGCGTATCCTTTTCCATCACTATTTTAAACCTATGACTTGGAGGTGCTGCTGTTGAACTGGGTTGAACAAAGTTAAAAATCACACAACACCAGGTTATAATCCAACAGTTTTATTTGGAAGCACTAGCTTTCGGAGCGATGGTCCTTCATCAAGTAGTTGTGGACATTAAGATCATACTCACAGAATTCATAGCCAAAGGAGTCCCGTGTCACGGAGGTGTGATACAGTAAATAATCTTAGATTAAAACTTTCATCTTTTGTAATGGGATATGCTCATTTCTGTTCTTTGATATGTAAATTCCAGAACTTCTTTTAAATTACATTCTCAAGGTAGCTCAGCTTTTTAAACAATAGATTACTTACAGTGTGGAAACAGGCCCTTCGGCCCAACAAGTCCACACCGACCCGCAACCCACCCATACCCCTACATTTACCCCTTATCTAACACTACGGGCAATTTAGCATGGCCAATTCACCTGGCCTGCACATCTTTGGACTGTGGGAGGAAACCAGAGTACCTGGAGGAAACCCATGCAAACACGGGGAGAATGTGCAAACTCCACATGGTCTGTTGCCTGAGTCAGGGATTGAACGCGGATCTCTGGCGCTGTGAGGCAGCAGTGCTAACCACTGTGCCACTGTGCGTCTGTCTGTGTCCCAATGCTGACAGACTGACAAACCCTCTGTATAGTTTTACAGAGTTTTACATGGATTCGTGCAGCAAAATAAAGTGTAATTCTGCAAAAACAAATTCACCCTATAAGCTTAAATGTGTGCACATGTAGGGGTGACAGACTGAGTGTGCATGTGAATGTGTGCATGTGGATGTGAGTGCATGTGATAGAGTGTGTGTATATGTGTGTGTAAGCTTGATTAATTGTGTGTGAGTGTAATTGGGTATTTGTGAGACAGTGCATGTGTTGGTGTGAGTGCGGGGGGTGTATGTGTGTGCATATGAGAGAAAGAGAGTGTGCATAGAGTGGGGTCACCTGTGGTGTGACATGAACCCAAGATCCCGATTGAGGCCATCCTCATGGATACCGAAATTTGCAATCAGCTTCTGCTCAGTCACTCTGCGTTGTTGCTTGTCCTAAAGTCCGCCTTGGAGGATGGTCACCCGAAGGTCCAAGGCCGAATGTCCTAGACGGCTGAAGTGTTCCCCGACTGGGAGAGAACACTCCTACCTGGTGATTGTTGTGCCATGTCCGTTCAGCCATTGTTGTAGTGTCTGCACGGTCTCACCAATGTACCAAGCCTTGGAGCAGCGTTGCCTGCAGCATATGAGATAGACCATGTTGGCCGGTCACATGAGTACTCGCCGCGTATATGGTGGGAGGTGTCCCCACGTGTAATGGTGTTACCGGTGTCAATACTCTGACACGTCTTGCAGCAGCTACTGTGGCAGGGTTGTACGGTGTTGTTGTCTTGAAGGCTGGGTAGTTTGCTATGAATCACAATCTTTTTAAGGCTTGGTCTTTGTTTAAAGGCGAGAAGAGGGGATGCGGGGAAGTCTTGGCGAGGTGCTTATCCTCATCGATAATGTGTTGCAGGCTGCGAGGAACATGGCATAGTCATTTGGTTCCTGGGAAGTACTGGACAATGAAGGGTACCCTGTCTTTTATAGCCTGTGTCTGTGTTCTGAGAAAGTCATTACGGTTTCTCCCTGTGGCACGTTGGTAGTCGATGAGTTGAGCGTCGTACCCTGGTCTTATGAGGGCATTCTTGAGCACTTTCAAGTGTCCATTACATTCCTCCTCATCTGAACAGATCCTGTGTATGCGGAGGGCTTGTCCATAGGGGATGGCAGTATTAATGTGTTTCAGTGGAAGCTAGAGAAGTGCAGCATCATGAGGTTATCTGTGGGTTTGCCGCAGAGTGAGGTACTGAGGTGCCCGTCCTTGTTGGTTGGAGGTCCTGTGCAGCAAAGAAGTTTTACTCGAGCTTGTGCATGAAAATGTTGGCATATTGGGGTGAAAAATTCATCCCCATGGCTGTTCCGTGTGTCTGGATGAGGAGCTAGTTGTCAAAGGTGAAAACATTTTGGTCGAGGATGAAACAGATGAGTTATAGCACGGTGCTTGGAGATTGGCAGTTACTGATATTGAGCACTGAATAAAACTAATAGAATTATGGTCACTGGCACCAAAGTGCTCCCCCACTGACACATTACCCGCCCTGTCTTATTTCCTAACAGTAGGTCAAAGTTTGGACCTTCTCTAGTAGGTACATCCACATACTGAATCAAAACATTTTGTTGTACACACTTAACAAATTCCTCTTCATCCAAGCCCTTAACCCTATGGCAGTCCCAGTCTGTTTGGAAAGATAAAATCCCCTACCACAACCACCCTATTATTCTTATAGATAACTGAGATTTCCTTACAAATTAGTTTTGTAATTTCTCGCTGACTGTTTGGGAGTCAATAGTATAATCCCAGTAAGGTGATCATCCCTTTCTATTTCACAGTTCCACCCAAATAACTTCCCTGGATATATTTCCAGAAATATCATGCCTGAATATAGCTGTAATGTTATCCCTAATCAAAAACGCCACTCCCCCTCCTCTCCTGCCCCACTTTCGATCCTTCCTATGGCATCTATACCCTGGAACATTAAGCTGCCAGTCCTGTCCACCCCAAGACACGTTTCTGTAATTGCTATGATATCCCAATCCCATGTTCCAAACCAAGCCCCTGAGTTCATCTGCCTTACCTTTTAGGCCTCTTGCATTGAAATAAATGCAGTTTAATGTATTCCTCCTACGTCGTTCCCCAGTTATATACTTGATACTTGTTTCTGTACTTGCTGGCAGGCAGCATTATATTCGATAAGATTAGACACAACATATTTCCTCACCTAAAATCAACTATTCATTCATTTCTAAAATGTGGAAGAATTATTTTGGTACTTTAATTCCAATAAGAGAAAGTAGCAATTCATCTAGCAATCAGATGATGTTGGAATGATAACGCACTGGTTACATTCATTGAGAAAATTATATTTCTCTGTCATGCATGCTAGTATTTTTTAAAATTACAGGCAGAATTGAATTATATTCTGTTGCCAGCTATTATATTCTGCTTGTATCCTGACAAACAAACACAAAATGTAATATTCCAAATCACACATTTCCAACCCTCTTGTTGTACATGACTGTTTAAAAACTCCAAAAAATGCCCAAAAACCGACTGTCTGATCAGTGATTAACTGCATTCTAATCAGTTTCCATGGTATACTTGAGGAATTTCTGATTCTCTCAAAAGTGGATACGTAATAAGTAAACTTTACAGGCTTATTCCCAGCAATGATTATAATGTAAGAAACAGGATTGTGTGGTAATATTTGCTTGCAATAGCACTGCTAAAAATAGCTTTCAGTTGAATTTTAAGGAAATGACCATATCAGGAATTAAGAGGTGAGCCCATTTCCATTACATATGACACATTACAGTACTTTTGTTCCATGTTGTTTAATGCTAAAATCTCTCATCAAATACAGAAAATCAACAAGATTTAATTATTTTTTGGAAAATCTAGGATAGGTTTTATTCCTCTAGTGAGTGAAGATGTTCCTTACTCCAAAGCAATATCAAACACTGCTTTGATTAATGAAATAATGTTTTGAAATAATAGTTTAGCTGAAGTGCACATGGTCACTCATTAATTCTTTGGTTTCTTAGAGAAATTAACCCCAGCACTCGGAAGCTTGACATTTTGTCAGCACTCTTTTCATCGCACTAAAATTCTATCATTTCTGGAAATAATCCATTTTCAATTACTGTAGAATTGGAGTGTTTTTGTCTCATTGTGTTTAATCCTCTAATCTCATTCAATTTAAATCAGAATGAAGCTGGTCTATGTACATTCTAGTCAGAGAAATAAGGTGTGACAATGTTATGAACAGTTGGTATTATATAAATTAGAAATTTGGTCAAGATTAAAAGTATTAAAATTGGAAAGGCATAACTAATCAGTAAAGAAAATAAGTATTTGAATACAAATGGCAACTGAAAATGTGAAAATTCCTTTTGATCTACCATTTAATAAGGTCTGTTGAAGAATGAAATGGCTCATTCCTAACGACTTTTTCGCAGTGAAGTTAATCCATTTGTTGTTTTTCTTGATAGCCTTGCAAACAAAAGATATTCAGTTTCTGTAACTCAAGTCAGATGATCCCTAGACCAGGAGGCAGGCATAACAGAGGCCTTTTAGAGGGGAGAAGTAGAGGATTGAAATTTAATTATTTTTATAATTTTACCACGTTGAAAACCTTGAAAACAGCTTCATCATGCAAACAACTTTTACATGCATTTTAAACCAAGGGACCCAAAATTCTTTTAAAAACATGAAATATAAGACAAGATTTAAGCAGTTTTAGCAGCAATTCACAGCAGTTAATTACCAGTTGCTTTTACAATCAAGTTTTGCAAGGTTTGTACTGTGCAGAATATTCCATATTTGTATTGTATTGGTAAAGATCTTATATTGGAAACAAGTATCCACGATGTTACTATTCCATTTATTTTGAAATGATAAAAACATTATATCTTTATGGCTTACCTACTTTGGTAAGGGTTAAGTCTGTGTAAGAGCTCAAAATTAAGTTAAAATGCTGTTTAGCTTTCCTGCAGTTGGATTTATTCAAAAACAGACATGTAAGGCAACGGCATACTCTTGTCTATTATGTAATGCTGTTGTAAGTCAGCATTCTCTAACAATTACTTTGTAGAGTGTCTGTAGACACTCAGTCTTTAGGGAATTTGAACGTGCACATCTGCCTTTGTGCCCATCAGGTGTCTTGGCCCTAGCACTTCTTCCAAGAGCTTCTCCAAATGAGCACAGTGGGATCTCTGTCAGCTGCAAGATTTATGTTAGTTCCCTCTTTTCTGAGAACATTTCTTTCAGCTCCTGACATCTGGATTCAATTGAAAAGATATTTAGTGGTTTGGAAAAGTATCTCACATAGAAGAACAGTGCAGACAGGTCTATTAGCAGACCAGGTGCCATTTGGTTAAATAATTCATAAAGAATTACCAACTCCACTTGTAAGAGTTACTGTTTAGACATCATCTACTGTATTTCTTTGATTTTTTTTTCCCTAAAGTCTCTCTTCTAAAGAATTTCCGGATTTACTCCTTTAATCAACCCAGTTGCTGGAAAGAAAATTCTGTTCGATTGTCAGACTCGCTACAGCTGGCAGCAAAATGTGTCATTTTTGTGCCAAAATCATTGTAGAGAAAGGAAACTGCATTTTAAATGTGATGGACGGAGAGTAATTCAAAAAAACAAATGAAATGGATGTCCAGAGCTGCAGTCTATCGAAAATCTGATCAGAGCATTCCATAGTTTGCTCCAGCAATAAGACTTACTTGTACTGGTGAAAAATCTAAGGGAATCCATGGTTTACAGCTTCAAAAGGCTGTAAAATCTTAGATCTTGTAGCTAACTAGCTATTTATCTTGACAAAAAGCATAATGGGAGAGATCAATATTTAGCTGCTTTGAGCAAGGTTTAGTAAGTGGAGATTTTTTTTATCCTTCCAGAATTATGGATGTTTTGAGCAAATTCCAAGAAAAGATATTTGATTTGATAAAAGGATAATGGGGAAAAACAGCTAGATTAATATGTATTTATTAAAAATGGAGTATAAAGATTGTATCATATTCAACAATACTGCTTGATTTTCTACTTATTTGGGGAAGAAACGTATTTTTATCAGAGACAGAAGGTAGTTTAACAATGAACCCTATCATAATATATATCTATACCTGTTCAGAATGGACTTGATGGATTATATAAAATTTTTTCAACCGGTATTTTGTATTTCTATTTGTGGATGTTTCACATTGCTGAGATTCAAAATTGCACTTTCTCTATTGTAGATTTATTTTTTGCACAAAGATTGCATTTTAATTTTGGTCTCAGTGGACACTGCTTTGCCCTCCCTCAATGCTGTCAGTGTCCTTGAGCATGTATCACTGATTGCTGTCCCATCCAGCAACACTTATTTTCAGCAATGCTGTATATTGGCTGGCCCTCTTACTGCTGGAAGTTGATTCCCTCAAGTGGTACTTAACTGGCCACTTAAAGACCCCATTTGCTGGTGGGGTACGGCTCTTGTGGTGCAGTGATAGCATCTGCACCTCTGGACCAGATGGCCTGGGCTCAAGTCCGACCAGCCCTGGAGGTGTTTCCTAACACGTCCAAACAGTTTGATTAAAATAACTCGGTTGTAGGATAGAAGGTTGACCATGAAACTTGTTGCCTCAAACTTAAATCCAGTGGGAGGTGGGAAGGCATTGGAGATCAGGCGAGTCAGTACTGCACCTAATTATTTGGTCTTCAACCCTCCTACCTCACCATCTCTGGGAGTGGAAGACTCAGCATTAATAATGGGAAACCAGGAAATAGCTGAGTTTGAATAAGTTTTTTACATATGTTTTCATATTATAAGATACAAAGAACAACCCCAACAACAGTAGAAAGTGAAGGACAAAAGAAATAGAGGAACATAAAACAATCATTCACGACAGAAAGGGCTAAACTAAGGGGAGTAAGAGCTGACCAAATCCCTAACCTGATGGTCTACATCACATGAAAAGAATTTGCTGTAGAGACAGTAAATGCATTGCGTGCAATCCTAATTCCTTGACTTTGCAAAAGGACAGAGATAGAGAGCAGTAAACTACGGGTCGTTCTGCTATAACGCAACAGTTGTATTCCTTTGCAACTTCACTCTGTAGAAAATCGTGCTATGGGAAAGCACTATTAAAAAATCGCGCTGTAGAAGGAAAATCACTATACCCTTTCAGGAGAAAGTTCTTGACATCCAAACAGCATTCCCAATTCATCAAGCACATTATAGCCAATTCACATTGATGAAATGCATGTTATTCCAGAACAATCTGTATAGGCCAGTTAACTTTAACATTTGTCAATATGAGCTATATTATATCATTACAAAGGTTGTAGCAGAACATTAGAAAGTAATCAGACACAGTCAACTGGTTTTCTAAAAGAAAAGTCATGTTTTACTAATTTATTTTTGTTTTTCGTGGATGTATCAAGCAGTGTGGATAAACAGGATTTTTGGAGCTGCGGCATATATGGATTTTTAAAAGGCATTCATTAAGATACCACATAGAAGGATTATTACACAAGATAAGCGTTTATGGTGTTTGCAATAAGGTTTTAGCCACGATAAAGGGTCAGCTAATCAACAGAAAACAGATAGCCAAGATAAATAGGTTGTTATGGGGTTGGCAAATGAAATGCCACAATTTATGTCAATGACTTGAATGAAGGGATCGATTTTATTCTAACCACGCAATTGCAATTAAAATTGAAATTGCTGGCTGCAAGTATGGGTGATGTATGATCACAAGACAGGAGAACCTTTTCAGTGGTGAAAGCCATTGACCGTTGACAATGCAACAAGTATGGGTGGGCTGTAAAAGCACCAACTGGATAAACAGGGAGGCTTTCTACTATTGACACAATTGTCCATTCAATTGTATAATTATTAACATAAGACTCATTAAGAGCATAAATATGGCATAAGTGTTTTCAAATTTAAATTTCACTTGTACGTATTGTAATTAAGTTTCATTTCATTCATGGTATTTTATTATTATTTGTTGAAACTAGCTTAGTCAGAGAGTTAAATATCCTGACACGCCTAATGGTTGACACGCATTGACGGTTACTGGGAGTTAGAAATATTTCTTTATTGAGGAAGAAACAATGTTGTCTTCTTTTATTTATTCTTTTATTAAATGTTCATGTTAGTATCCGGTGTTGTTCTCACCACTCTTGTGGGACAAGGCTGAACTTGCTGGCTCTCCCTTCTATCCATTGTAAAGGACATTGTCAATGTTTGAAATGTTGCATGTAAACTCTCAGTCAATTGTAAAGACTTTACCAGCCCATACCTTGAGATGGATCCCCATGTAGGAAGTACAGATACTGCCCTTTGGGCGCCTCATTTTCCTATCTTGACTCACTGTTCCCAATGCACAGGGCATCAGGCTGCTTTCCTGCTCTATGCCCCCTATACCACTCCATTCACTTGCCTCCCCTTTTATGCTAATAAATATTGAAATGGGATCGTGCCTTATGCTAGCACAAGGTCAGACACACCATAAACAGGCCACTGACTTAATCTTTGCATTTCACCCTGCTGCATAAAATTTAAATTTCAGTTCCCCTAATTCACACATCATGTTTCCTGCTCTTGATGGCTGCATAAAATCTTGCACTGATGTTTCCCTTTATATTGGCAGTCTAAGACTAGGAAGCACAATTCCAACATAAAATCCATTGAAGATGGAAATTAGGAGGAATTTCTTCTCATAGAGGATTGTTAGTCTTTGGAATTCTTTTTCACAAAAATCAGATAAGGCTGGATCATGAAATATATTTGAGACTTGATTTACAGGAATGTGATGTGTTTTGGAAGGAAGGCAGGATGGTGGAAGTGAGGCCACAACAGGATCAGCCATTGAATAACGGAGAGGCCTCAAGGGTCTAAATGGACTACGCCACCTCCTATGTTTTATGATATTATCATCTGTTTCAGTATTAAAATGGTTAATATATTTAAATTCTGAGCATTAGAACCTGAATCTACACTAGCATCATGATGGTCATCATATTGGCTCTCACCTTTTAGATGCACTCAGCTGTGCCTCAAATCTTGTTGGAATGATTCAAGTATGCAAAGAATGTTCCTGCACTTGTTTCAGGATTCTCCTGTAAAACTAGGTGCAGCATTGTGCCATGTAAATTCCAACACGTTTTTCCAGTTCTGCAAGAAAGCACAGGAAGAAATGGTTGGGCAAGTGTTTTATTATTCCTTCTTCTGTCTGAAGGTGGAGGGGCAGTACTACTGTGGACCAGTCCCATACCCTGCCCTCTCACAACCTCACATGTTGGAATATGCACCAGTAAAAGAGGGAATAAAACACTGCTTGCAGTGCGAATCCTTTTCTTCACATGCCAGATTCTCCATTCTTCCATCACTAGCAATAGTGAACTCCTCAGGTTTCAAACATCCTTTTATTGGCTAGCCTTTGTCAATGTTGCTGCAACTCCTCATGTTTCTGCTGGTGCTGAGGCGCTGCAGGCAATGCTGGGTCTAAAAACCAAATGTTTGATAATTGGTTAATTCTAACGAAGAGTCATCATCGTTTGAAATATTAACTCTGTTTTTCCCCTCCACAGTTTGTGCCTGACCTGTGGGTAACATATTTATTCAGATTTCCTGCATCTATATTTAACATTAGTTTTCTACTGTCTGATGCATCCCGACAGCTAACTCCTATTCATGTAATTCCTAACATAAACTATGACCAACTGGGTTTGGAGAAGTTTTAAGTCTGAAATTATTGGGGTCACTGGGATCACTTCTGTTGGCAATGTAAAGAGTATCTTCTTCATTAACTAAATTTAATCAATTACTCAATGTGTTCAGAGTTCCACCTGAAGGCACAATATCAGTATCATGTTGTGGCATTTAGTATTTTAAAACATAAAAGCCACTTCAGAAACAACTTGCAACAGCATCTATTTTATGCTGCATAACGCCTTTTCCTTACACTTTTATCTTGTCAGATCACAAGGCATTTAATTTGAAAATCTAACTTGCAGAACTAACAATTTTGCTCCATTAATGTTAAAACACAAACTTGTGCAATTCAGTCACAAAATATAAATATTATGAAATTATTTACCTGGCTTAAAAACTCCAGGGACAGACAAGTATATTCCATGTCTGAGTCTCATCACTGTACTCTGTAACTGAAAGTTGCTTCAGACAGTTTGGCTCCAGCCAGTAATCGCTCTTAAAACTACAAGACTTAATTAAAGGTGTATCAGGACACCTGCCTCTGCTAAAGTTTGTGACTCATGCTGAAGTGCAATTTCAGACAATCTTTGATATCTCATTCAAGTAACTAGCCCTCACTTGTGAATACAGAGAGTGAGGCCTTTTAAATTACAAATATATAAAATAAGAGCAGAAGTAAGTAATTCAGTCTCTCAAGCCTGCTCTGCCATTCAATCAGATTGAGACAAATCTATTGGTGTTTCAAATTTCACATTCCCATCTCATCTCAATAACCTTTGATTCCCTTGCCTAACAAGAATCCATCTGCCTCTACCTCAATAAAAGTTAATAACTCTAAAAGTACCAACTTCTGAGGCAGAGTTCCAAAGTCATAAACCTCTCTCTGAGAGAAGAAAAATCTCCTTATCTCTGTCAGAAAAAGGCAATTCCTAATTTAAAACAGTGACTGATAGTTCTGGACCTAGCCAAAAGAGGAAGTATTTTTCCACAACCACCTTGGCAGGACCATTCAGGATCGTATACACTTCGATTATACACTTCACTTTTCTAACCTCCAGTGAAAACAACCTTCCAACTAATCATCATTAGACACCCTACTCATTCCCACTTGGGTATTAATGTCAGAAACCTCCTCTGAACTGCCTCCAATGCATTTACATCTTTCTACAAATAAGGAAACTGAAACTGCACATTGTATTAGAGATGTACACTTACCACTACCTGTATAACTGAAGTATAACATCATTTCTTTTAAGTTCACTTCACTTCCTTTTATAATAAAGGATAGCTTCCCATTGACTTTCTTGATTATGTTCTGTATCTGCATTTTTTTCTGTATCTTTTTGGGATTCATGCATTAGAATTAAATTCTTCTACACCTTGGAATTCCACAGTCATTCTCCATTTAAATAATATTCCACTTTTTCTTTCATTTTGTCAAAGTGAACAACTTTAAATAACATGTGCCAGATTTTTTTGCCCACTCATTCAACATATATCTGTCTATAGCCTCTTCATATCATCTTCACACCATACTTTCCTACCTTTCTTGGTGTTACCTGTGAATTTAGCTATCATGCTTTCACTCACCTCATCTATTATAAAAGATTATAAAAATGGAGGACCCTGCAGGATTCCTGCCAATCAGACAAAGATCCATTTACATATACTCTCTGTTTTTTGCCAGCAAGCCAATTTTCAACCATGCTAGTATATTCCCTTGCACTAAGGTTTTGCTTTCTGCAATAACCTTTGATGTAGCACATTGTCAAATCCCTTCTGGAAATCCAAGTAAAGTGTATCTACAGGCTTCCCTTTATCCTCAGCGCATATTATTCCTTCAAAATGCTGGTAGAGTTCTAAAGGACATTGCTATTAGACTGGGTCTGATAGGTGATGAGGGATCCAACAAGAGATAAGCACCTACTGGATCTCAACCTCACCAATCTGCCTGCAATAGAAGCGGCTGTCCACGACATTATTGATTGGAGTGCCCACTACACAATCCTTGTGGAGATGAAATCCCATCTTCACACTGAGAATATGTTCCATTGAGTTTTGCAGAATTACACCAAGGCTAAATGGGAATATATTTAAACAGATCTAGCAATTTAACTGGGCATCTGTGAGGCACTGCAGGCCATCAGCAGAATTGTATTCGATCACGATTTGCAATGTTATGGCCCAACATTACCCAACAATTCTATTACTATCAAGGCAAGGGATGAAGAGTCGGGGAGGGAATTTCAGGAACACCACCAGTCATACCTATAAGTAAGATATCAACCTGGTGAAGCTACAACACCAGGTTACTTTTGTGCCAAACAACGTAAAAATCAACTGGTAGAGAAGGCAGAGCAACTTGACACATCTACTTATGATTGGTGATAGATAATTAAACAACTCATCAGACGAGGATGTTCCACAGGTATCCCCTCCATCAGTGGGGGGGAACCCAGCACTTCCATGCCAAAGATAAATCTGAAGCACTTGCAGCAAACTTCAGCCAAAAATGTCAAATGGATGATCCAAATTGGACTTCTTCGGAAGTCCCCAGCATTACAGATTGCAGGTTTCAGCCAATATGATTCACCGCACATGACATCAAGAAACGGTTGAAAGCACTAGATGTTGCAAAGGCAGTGGGCCCTGGCAATATTCCCGCAATAGTACTGAAGACTCATGGTCTAAAATTTGCTGTGTACAATTAGAACTCTGGCATCTAAGCAGCAGTGTGGAAAATTGCCCAAGTATGTCCTGTACACAGAAAGCAGAATAAATCAAACCCAGCCAATTACCACCTCATCAGTCTACTCTCAATCATCAGGAAAGTGATGAAGGGGTCTTCAACAATGCTATCAAGTAGCACTTGCTCAGCAATAACCCTTACAATCTGATGTTTGGATTCTACAAAGACCATTCAGCACCTGACCCCATTACAACCATAGTTCAAGCATGGACAAAGGGGCCAAATTCCAGAGGCGAGGTGAGTGTCCTTCACATCAAGACTGTATTTGACTGAGTGCAGTACCAAGGAGCCCTAGCATAAGTAGAGTCAATAGGTATCAGAGGAAAAACTTTCCACTGGTCGGAGTCACAGCTGGCACAAAGGAAGATGGTTGTGGTTGTTGGAGGTCAATCTCAGCTCTAGGAATTCACTCCTGGACAGTTTCACAATCGTGAAGAACTCAGCCCAACCATCTTCGGCTGCTTTATCAATGACCTTTCTTCAACATAAGGTCAGAAGTGGGATGTTCGCTGGTGATTGTAGCATTTGTAACTCCGCAACTACTGAAATAGTTCACTGTCATCATTTTGAGATTACCATTTACCAGAAGTGAACTGGACTAGCCATATAAAAACTGTGGCAATCGGATCAGGTATCTTACCTCCTGACTCTGCAAAGCTTGTCCACAATCAATCAGGCACAAGTCAGGAATACAATAAAATCCACCTATTTGACTGGATGAGTGCAACTCCATCAACATTCAGGAAGCTTGACACCATTCAGATCAATGTTTAGATCAGAGTGGGGCTGGAAAAGCACAGCAGGTCAGGCAGCATCCGAGGAGCAGGAAAATCGACGTTTCGGGCAAAAGCCCTTCATCAGGAATAGAGGCAGGAAGCCTCAAAGCAGCCCACTTGATTGGCACCATAACCACAAACATTTACTCTCTCCAACACACACATTAGCAGCAGGGTATACCATATATCAGTTGCATTTCAGAAATTCAATAAAGCTCCTTTGATAACACCTTCCAAACTCATAGGCACAAACATCTAGAAGGACTAGGGTGCAGGAACACCACTGCCTGAGATTCTTCACCAAGCTGCTCTTCACCCTGAATTGTAAATATATTATTATATCTGCGGTGTAGCTGGGTCAAAGTCCTGGAACTCCTGCCCTAATGGCATTGTGAATGTTCATACACCAAAAAAGCTGTGGCAGTTCAAGAACGCAGCTCAACATCACCTTCTCAAAGGCATTTGGGGATTGACAATAGAATGTACCTACTAGAGAAGGTACAAAACTTGACTTACTCTTGGGAAATAAGGCAGGGCAGGTGACTGAGGTGTCAGTGGGGGAGCACCTTGGGGCCAGTGACCATAATTCTATGAGATTTAAATTAATGATGGAAAAGGATAGACCAGATCTAAAAGAAGAAGTTCTAAATTGAAGAAAGGTCAATATTGACAGTATTAGGCGAGAACTTTCAAAAGCTGATTAGCGGCAGATGTTCGCAGGTAAAGGGACAGCTGGAAAATGGGAAGCCTTTAGAAATGAGATAATGGGAATCCAGAGAAATTATAGTCCTATTAGGGTGAAAGGAAAGGCTGGTGGGTATAGGAAGTGCTGGATGACTAAAGAAATTGAGGGTTTGGTTAATAAAAAGAAGCAAGCATATGTAAGGTATAGACAGGATGGATTGAGTGAATCCTTGGAAGAGTATAAAGGCAGTAAGAGTATACTTAAGAGAGAGATCCAGAGGGCAAAAAGGGGACATGAGACAGCTTTGGCAAATAGAATTAAGGAGAATCCGAAGGGTTTTTACAAATACATTAAACACAAAAGGGTAACTAGGGAGAGAATAGGGCCCCTCAAAGTCTTTGTGTGGAACTGCAGAAAATTGGGAAGATAATAAACAAGTATTTTGCATTAGTATTTACTGTGAAAAAGGATTTTGAAGATATAGAATGTAGGGAAATAGATGTTGACATCTTGAAAAATGTCCATATTACAGAGTGGGAAGTGCTGGATGTTGTGAAATGCATAAAGGTGGATAAATCCCCAGGACATGATCAGGTGTACCCGAGAACTCTTGGGAAGCTAGTGAAGTGATTGCTGGGCCTCTTGCTGAGATATTTGTATCATCGATAGTCGCAGGTCAGGTGCCGGAGGACTGGAGGTTGGCTAACGTGGTGCCACTGTTTAAGAAGGGTGGTAAGGACGCACCAGGGAACAATAGACCAGTGAGCCTGACGTTAGTGGTGGGCAGGTTATTGGAGGGAATCCTGAAGGACAGGATGTACACGTATTGGGAAAGGCAAGGACTGATTTGGGATAGTCAACATGGCTTTGTGTATAGGAAATCATGTCTCACAAACTTGATTGAGTTTTTTGTAGAAGTAACAAAGAGAATTGATGAGGGCAGAGCAGTAGATGAGATCTATATGGGCTTCATTTAGGCGTCTCCCATGGGAGACTGATTAGCAAGGTTAGATCTCACGGAATACAGGAAGAACTAGCCATTTGGATACAGAACTGGCTCAAAGGTAGAAGACAGAGAGTGGTGGTGGAGGGTTGTTTTTCAGACTGGAGGTCCGGTGCTGGGTCCTCTACCTTTTGTCATTTATATAAATGATTTGGATGTGAGTATAAGAGGTATAGTTAGTAAGCTTGCAGATGACAACAAAATTGGAGGTGTAGTGGATAGCGAAGAATGTTACATCAGATTACAACAGGATCTTGACCAGATGGGCCAGTGGACTGAGAAGTGGCAGATGGAGTTTAATTCAGATAATTCAGCATTTTGGTAAAGCAAATCTTTGGTAATTCAGATAGTTTAATTCAGCATTTTGGGAAAGCAAATCTTAGCAGGACTTAATGGTAAGGTCCAGGGAGTGTTGCTGAACAAAGAGACCTTGGAGTGCAGGTTCATAGCTCCTTGAAAGTGGAGTCACAGTTAGACAGGATAGTGAAGGGTCGTCTGGTATGCTTTCCTTTATTGGTCAGAATATGCAGTACAAGAGTTAGGAGGTCATGTTGTGGCTATGCAGGACAATGGTTAGGCCACTGTTGGAATATTGCATGCAATTCTGGTCCCTTTCCTTTCGGAAGGATGTTGTGAAACTGGAAGGGGTTCAGAAAAGATTAAAAGGATGTTGCCAGGGTTGGAGGAGTTGAGCTATAGGGAGAGGCTGAACAGGCTGGGGCTGTTTTCCCTGGAGCGTCAGAGACTGAGGGATGACCTTATAGAGGTTTACAAAATTATGAGGGGCACGAGTAGAATAAATAGACAAAGTCTTTTCCCTGGGGTGGGGGAGTCCAGAACTAGAGGGCATAGGTTTAGTGTGTGAGGGGAAAGATATAAAAGAGACCTATGGGGCAACCTTTTCACGCAGAGGCAGGTACGTCTATGGAACGAGCTGCCAGAGGTGGTGGTAGAGGCTGGTACAATTGCAACATTTAAGAGGCATTTGGATGGGTATATGAATAGGAAGGGTTTGGAGGCAGGTGGGACTAGATTGGTTTGGGATATCTGGTCAGCATGGACGGGTTGAACCGAAGGGTCTGTGTTTGTGCTGTACATCTCTATGACTCTATGACTAAGTATTGGCCACTGTCAGCGAAAATCACATCCCTTGAATGAATAAGAAAATGTTGCAGATGGTTTAGAAATAATCTGCCACTGACACTCATTTTGTTCGACAAAGGCTACTCAGCTCCTGACCTCCATGTAGCCTTGATCCAAACATGGTCAAAACAGCTACAGATCAAAGGTTACGCGAGAGTGAATGCCCTTGTTAACAAGGCTCCATTTGACTGAGTATGGCGTCAAGGTATCCTCGGAAAACTGGAATTCATAGGAATCGGGTTAAATTCTTCATTGGTTGGGGTTGTAAGTACAAAGACTAAGGTTATCGTTATTGGAGGTCAAACTTCTCATTCGCTGGATATCACTCACTGCAGGAGATTCTTGTTTGAGTTGTCCACAGATAGCCAACTGTCTTCCCACAACTTTCCAAGCTAACTCTGCTGACTGCTTATTGCTACAAGGCTCTGTGAAGATCACTGTAGATTTCTTCTAGCTGCAAGCTAGGCAAATCTTTCAGTTGCTCCTTTCCTCATGAAATTCAAATTGAGCTTGAGCCACAGCTGGGAAAGATAAAGTTAATATTTCCTCTATTTGAAACAAATCTAACTTATCATCCCTTTTGGAATCTCTCAATCCATTGCGTTGTAGATCGCCCCGAAAGCAAAGCTGTAAAGACTGTGTCCATTTCCAAACCGAATTGCCTAATTCTGTTACAAACACTGACGGATAAATGAAACAAAAGTCCTTTCAGATACATTTCCACCCAATAATCACTGTCTATAGCAATGTGACACACAAGGCCTATTCCCAAATAGAAATGAAAATCAACCACTTTTTAATTCCAAAAGATTTTCTTGCTTCTGGAAACCATGTGAATAATTTCTATCTCTAATGGATTTATAACTGCTTTCCCAGAATTGTTAGCTTTGAACTTTAATGGAGACAGCTATAGACAGCTTGGCTCTACCAAGATGTCCAGAAATGGGTCATCTATCGTTCAAGTTTTTTTCACTATCAGCTTTGACCTCTTAAGTCAACATGGCCCTAACCTTTTGGTTGCTAATTGCCTTAGGTTTGTTTGATTTGCATTTGCATCACAGCTGTTTTTGCCAGTTTTGCCAGTTTCTCAGCCAGATGCCCTCGTTTATCTTTTGTTAAAACCTTAATTCCTGAAATAAAAAGTTATATTCTAAAGCATATGAATTAGAAACCAGGCATTCACAAAAGAATGAGACAAGGTTTTTTTAGGGATAGTATTATGACCAGTCTTTTTAATAGTTTTTGACTTACTGACAGGGTTATGGAGTCTTTCCAATACAGAAACAGACCATGCCAGTAGTTATGCTCACCACAATCTTCCCCTTACCCGCCAGTATCTATGCCTGCAACCTTAGACTCAGTTCTGCTTCATTTATTTAAATTCATCCTCCCCCATTTAATGCACCTATGATAGTCACATTACTACTCCATCAGGTAATAAGTTCTATACTTTATCCACTCTTTGATTAGCAATATTTTTCCTGAATTCCTTATTGGATCCATTTAGTAAAATTAATATAACAAATGGATGGGCAACAGGATAGACTTGCAAATATGAGGCAGTTATTTTGAGTAGGTTAGAAAATGATTTTTGGATATACTTTACTTGAAAAGTATAAGTAGAAAACAAGAGAGGAAAAATATGTACACATGGAGCTAGGTTTTCCAACCGGAATGTAAAACCCCACTGCTGATCCTGATCAGGTGAAGAAATAATCACTTATCTTCAAATGAGTTTTCCCTGTGATTTTCCTGGCTAGCAACCACCCCTTCTGAAACAGCAAATCGGAATGCAGAAATAAGAGTGCAGTGGATCAGCTTAGCAACCACGTTTTCAGTGGGAAGAGCTGTTTTCTGCAATTACAAATCCTGTAAACTACTTGGAAAGCTACGAGGAGAGGGTTAGTGTATCTGGTAAATGCAGGAGTAGGATGGCAGATTTGTGCAAGTTACAGTTAGAATGGCAAGTGAGTGAGAGTAACAATTTCTTTGGAGTCAGTTGCGTTGGGTTTTCAACGTATTGTGTAACCCAATTCTATTCAAGTCTATGCTATGACAGGATTTCTGACCCATGGTACTTCTCATAAGAGAAAAAGCGTGGATGCACTAGATTCAAAAACTTTAAAAATTTTCAATTGAGGCACTAGTTAAGCCGAACATTAAGTGTAGACTAGAGAACTAGAGGTATGATGCTGTATCAGACTCAACATGAAGAGTTGAAATTAACTAGGAGAAAGTGAGGACTGCAGATGCTGGAGATCCGAGTCAAGAGTGTAGTGCTGGAAAGTCACAGCAGGTCAGGCAGCATCTGAGGAGCAGGAGAATCGATGTTTTGGGGATAGGCCTGTGTATTTCCAGCACCATACTCTTGACTCACCATGAAGGGTATATACAACTACCTTATTTAGTTGCACACACAATGAACTTACCCAAGGTTGACTTGTCCCCCAGTTATATCTTTAGTGGAGTGGTACATTCTTCCCTGCTCCCACGTAAAGCAGTCCATTTCTGAGGGTCAGTGTTATTTTACATAGTGAGAGTAAATGTTAAGAACACTTAAAGTACTACATGAGTATTCGCTGCACTTGGAGCACTTATCTTTATATGAAGCATGTTCACTGCTGAAGATTCTAAATGTTGTAAAATTGAAAGCACTTTAAAACTGGTATTTGCATAATTGCATTGAATGCTTTGTAATCCCCACTTAGCAGACCTACGTCAGCATAAATCAGAGAATCCCTACAGTGTGGAAACAGGCCATTTGGCCCAACAAGTCCACACCGACCCTCCAAGCATAAGGCACACAGCAGCTCACTGTTTCCAACGAAGTCAAGGTTGACACAAAATTTGCATTTAAATATACTACTGCATGATGAAAGCCATTACAATATTTCTATTTAATATCATAAAAACATACACAGTACCAAGAAGTAAGATACAGGACTACACATAACCCAGCGAGTCTGTTCTGCCATTCAGTGAGATCATGGCTGAGCTGGGAATCCTCAGCTCGACTTTCCTGCCTTTTCCCCATAACCCTTGATTGCCAGAATAAATAAGGGTTGGTACTATAACAGGAATACTTAGATCCCTTAAAAGCTAGCATCACAAATTCGCATGGTAATACTAATTAAAATTAATCAACATTCTAATCTGTGCATTTCTTAGAATTCAAAGTGCAGAAAAATACATCATGACTAAATATATAATCAAGATAAAATTAGATGATTATTATGAAAGTATTCAAAGAAGGTAGAAAAGGTTTGATATAGAATTTTAAAAAACAACAAATTTTAAAATTATCAAAATAAAGTAACTTCTTTGCACAAGATGGAAATTTGGAATAATCCTGAATCAAGGTTTTATTTTTTATTCATTCATCGAATGTGTATGTCAGCATTTTTGGCCCATTTCTAGTTGCCCTTGGGGAGGTAGGGCTAAGCTGCTTTCTTGAACAATTTCAGTTCATTTGGTATAACAAGATGCACAATTTTGTTAGAGACAGGATTCCAGGATTTTGACGAAGTGACATGTAAGAAATGGCAAAGGTTTTCAATTCAGGATAGTGAGTGGCTTAGAGTGGAATTTGAGGATGGTGTTCCCATTGTATCTGCTGTCTTTGTCGTCCTAGATGGTCTGATCATGGGTTAAGAAGGCTAAGGATCCTTGGTGAATTTTAGATTAGTTTCTCTTCAGTGTTGAAACAGGCCATTTGTCCCAACAAGTCCACACCAAATCTCCAAAGAGTAACCCATCCAGACCCATTTTCCCCTGACTAACACTGTGAGCAATTTAGTATGGATAATTCACCTGACCTGCACATCTTTGGATTATGGGAGGAAACTGGAGCACCCGGAGGAAACCACGCAGACATGGAGATAATGTGCAAACTCACCCGCGGCTGGAATTGAACCTGGGTCCCTGACGCTGGTGCTACTGAGCATTGGTGGTGGAAGGAATGAATGTTTGTGCATGCAATGCCAATGAAGCATGTATGCTGTCAAGTTTCTTGATTGATGCTAGATCTGCACTTATAATCCATCACATTTCCGACTGACGCCTTGTTAATTGTGAAAAGACTTTGGGGAGTACAAAGATTACTTGCTGCAGGATTACCAACCTATTTAGTTCAGCTTCTGGTCAATGGTAAGCCCCAGAGGTGGGGTGAATTCTATGATGATAATGCCA
Source organism: Hemiscyllium ocellatum (assembly GCF_020745735.1). Classification (NCBI taxonomy): domain Eukaryota; kingdom Metazoa; phylum Chordata; class Chondrichthyes; order Orectolobiformes; family Hemiscylliidae; genus Hemiscyllium; species Hemiscyllium ocellatum. Next base: position 12,024,295 of record NC_083404.1, on the reverse strand, counting down.
TTGAAGGTGAAGGGGCAATGGTTAGATTATCTCTTTTTGGAGATGGTTATTGCCAAGCATTTGCGTAGTGCGAGTGTTATTTGCTGCTTGTCAACTTAAAACCTGAGTATTGTCTAGGTCTTTCTATGTTTGTACTCAAGAGTATCTTCAGAGTTATGAATGGTACTGAATAGTGTGTAATTATCAGAAAACATCCCACCTCTGACCTTATATTTAGGAGAATGTCATTGATAAAAACAGCTGAAGATAGTTGGACCTAGGAAATAGGCCTTTGAAATACAGCTCTTTCATCCATGTTTGATGAATAAATCAGTAATTGAAAGTCCCATGTGGCTGAATGTCAGTGAGCAGTTTTTGCTGAGTGAATGCTCCTTGATAACATTGTTGATGTCGCCTTCTGTCTAGGCGGAGTCTAATGCATTGGCAATGGGTTGGATTGACCTGCCTTTTATGCACAGGATGACCATGGGCAATTTTCACTTTATCATGTGTTGTAGCTGTACTGTAACAATTTGGCTGAGGGTGCAGCAAATTCTGGAGCACACATTTTGGGTACTGGAATGTTGTCAGGACCCATTGCCTTTGTAGTATATAGTGCCACCAGCCATTTATTAGTATCACAAGGAGTGAATCAAAGTGGGTGAAGACTGGCATTCTGTGATGCTGGGACATCTGGCCAAGATGGATCATCTACTCAGCACTTCAAATCCTTATGCCTTATATTGACACATTTTATTTTAGGTCGCTTGTACCATCTATAAGTGCATTTGCATCCAATATTGTATCTGTTACTCCTCTTTGTAACAAATCACTAAAGGTTCACAAAATTAAAATGAGAAAGGCTTATTTCCTGGAATGAAATCAAACTGCGAACCTTTTTCTTTGCATTTTCCATTCTTATTACTTAATTAAAATTATATCCTTTTCGAGTGTTTTTGTCCTTTTTGTCAGATCCTTGCTGGACAAAATGTTTTCGTATTTCAAAGTGAAGGCAGGAGTGGGATGAAAAGACTGGCACGGACTGGTTCCAATGAATGGCCTGAACTAATGGCCTGTTTCTGTGTTGTATATCCTTCTTACTCCCAGGCAATATATTTAGTACAATGACTTATGGCGAATTCCAAACAAGTATTCATTATAAGGTTTAAAAACATAGCAGAATGTTTCTATCCCCTGGAGTTGGGCTGGGAGGTGAGAGGGGTGTTAAAACGACAGTAGAAGGTGTGAAAAGGGAAGCCTGAATTGTTCTCACTACTATGGCACTAGTATCAAAGGCAAAAGCTTGGATTCCCGTCAGCGAGAGGCAGCAGGCCAATTAAGGCATTTCATTTGCCTATTGAAAGCCATTTTACAATCCTGCAGGATTTTGCCAACTTCAAAAGGTCCCCCACCACATAGTTACCGCCTCAAAGTGAATGTCTAGGGCAAAGGGTGCAGTCTCCTTCTTGAAGGCTCCACTGCTCATGGTGGGGTCCATTGACTGCCCTGATGTTGGTGCTGGACGCTTCACCCCTACAGTCACTGGTGCTGCCTGCTTGGTACTTGTTTTCACTTGCAGCTTCAGCCGTCCAGGTTGCAGAACTGCTGTCCACTCAAATGCTAGCAGCTCCTTAGTTCCCAGTGGTGAGCTCCTAATTCATCACCATTTGTAACGTTGCCCCAACAGTTCATTCACCAGCTCATGAACTACTTTGAGTCTCAACATCAGGACTCCGAGTATGTGTAAAATTTTAGTCATGTTGCATACTTTTTGGGAAGTGCATGAGGAAGAAGCATTTTGAAAAATTGTGCCGGTAGAGGCTTACCCAGGCTTTTTTTTGTTCTACAGGCAGCTTTAAGTGCCTTGAAACAGCTGTCTGAACAAGGTCTTGACCCAGTGGAGTGTGCAATCAATATAGAAAATGGTCCCATTGAAATGTAAGTACAGATTAGCCTGCATTAATATGCAGTCAAATTCTTTTGTAATTATTATTCTTAGCTTTGTGCAAGGATATTATAAACAGGTGGTACTAATATTAAGCAGAAAAATAATAAAAGGCTATGGAACCTTGTTAGATAAGGGCTAGGAACTGATTAAGTAGGTGGCAGATGCAATCTGATATGGGTAAGTGTAAAATACCTATTATTGGAGCAAGAAATTAAGGGTATCGCTCCTCAAATGTTACAGTTAGTGATACGCTAATGCAAGTTCATTTGTCTTTTTGACCATTAGTTTGTTGGAGATCTTCACCCATTTCAAGTGGGAGACAAATGAATGGTATGTAAATTTTTTCAGTGTCCCTCTCCTAAAATCCTCAACGGCAACCTGTAGAGCAATACATGACAAATGGAATAAAAACCGAAAAAAAAATACAGATGCTATAAATCAGAAACAAAAACAGAAGTTGTTGAAAAAGTTCAGCAGCTCTGGCAGCATCTGTGAAGAGAAATCAGAGTTAACGTTTCGGGTCTGGTGACCCTTCCTCAGAACATGGAGACCCCTGAGGAAGGGTCACCAGACCCGAAACGTTACCTTTGATTTCTCTTCACAGACATGACAAACGGAACTGTGATGGTCTGGTATTATTCATCATGTGATCCAGGAAATATGATCTATAAACCAGTCAAGACTAGTTGTGAGGTAAAAAGTTGATGAGAATCAACTTCTAATCAAAGACCACTCCAGAAACTTGAGCACATTATCTAATTTAATACTTTCAGCATTGTTGGAGGTGACATCTTTTTTGGATGAATTGTTAGATCAAGACTCCCATTTACTTTTATGATATATTTAAAAGATCTTGCAGCACTAATCACAGAAGAGCACTGGATTTCTCCTTGCAAATATTTAATCTTCTTGTAAATAAGTGCTACAAAAAAAACTTGTTCGTTATTTTATTGGTATTTATGGGACCTTGTGGGCTATCACTGTAGTTGTGAAAGATTCTCCATAAATGAAAAATGTTTCAAGGAAGGACACATAAACTTGAATAAGCAAAGAAATTAGGATGCACATCTAAAAGGTCATAGGGCAGTATTCAGATCTGAGCTGAAATCCTGTGTGCTCTTTTAAAAAGGTCACAAGGCTTATTTTCTTTGGTGAAACATTGAGGTGATCTATTTGAAGTTTTACAGATAACAAATAAATTGACAAAACTAATTCAAGTAAGTTGTTTGCTTTGGTGAACTGTTCAAATATCAGGTAATAAATTAATGGATCCTAAAGTGATTGGGTCAGTTCATAATTAATTCACTTGAAGTTAATTTTCCCAATTTTAAAGAATCTGTAAAAGCTTCTTAAAACAAAAGTGTTCCATTTTCATTATTGGTGGGGAAAAATTTCAAAATAATATATTGAGTTTTCATTATCACTGTGGTCTTTGTGGACTGTTGGCATTGTTGTTCTACTCTTGCTTTCTTCAAGCCTTTCTCAGTCTGTGTCAAAACCTTATCCACCTATTTGGGTTTTCTTCTTCCTCATCTGTTTTTATCTTTTTGAAAATCTACTTTATAAACAAGCTGATTAGGGATGTTATTACACACCTCTGGAACAAGTGAGACTTGAACCCTTGGTTCAAAAGTAAGAATGCACCACAGGAGCCCTGTATTTATTTCCCCTTCAGTTGTTGCCAGAATAAAACAAAATTGATTTTGTTTCCAATGTCCATACTTGGCTATCTGGCTGTCTCTTGACCTAAACTCATTTATGTGTCTGTCCATCCTGCCTACTCCTTCATACACTAGTATGATTGTCCAGCAATGCTGTCATAGAATTTCATAGAATCTCCACAGTGTGGAAGCAAGCCATTTGGCCCATTGGTTCTACACCAACCCTTCAAAGAGCATCCTATACATACCCACCCCCTACGCTATCCCTGTAACCCTGCATTTCCTATGATTAATCCACCTAGCCTGCACATCCCTGGGACACTTTGGATAATTTATTATAGTCAATCCATCTAACCTGCACAGCTTTGGACTGTGGGAGGAAACTGGAACATCCGGAGGAAGCCCATGCAGACACTGGGAGATTATGCAAACTCCACACAAACAGTCACCTGAGATTGGAATCAAATCCGGGTTTTTTTAGCTGGTTCCTACATGTCAAGGCACACAAGGCCACGGGCCAAGTCAGGGAAAATGGGATTAATATAGTTAGGTGCTAGCTTGTGACTGGCGATGCATCAATGGGCTGAATGGCCTCTTTCTGTGCTGTAGACCTCTATTAAAATACTACTTGCCAGTCGCATGCATGGAATAGATGGGTAACTCAGCAGCGGGGCATGCTTTTCATTGGTGTCGGTTGACAATGCTGTCGCTATGGATGAGCTGTAAAAGAGCTGGCTAGCCAAGCTGGGAGGTTCTACATCATGGTCATTACTTTCCTCCCCAATTGCATTATTATTATGGTAAGACTTATTAAAGCTGAATTTTCCCAGACCCTGAATAATGTATGCAATGGCAAGTGAGTTGGGAAAATATGGGGGTCTAGATTAGAGTGGTGCTGGAAAAGCATGGCAGTTCAGGCAGCATCCGAGGAGCAGTAGGATCAACGTTTTGGGCAAAAGCCCTTCATCAGGAATAAAGGCAGAATGCCTGAAGGATGGAGTGATTAATGAGAGGAGAGTGGGGGTGGGGAGAAAGTAACATAGAGTACAATAGGTGAGTGGGGGAGGGGATGAAGATGATAGGTCGGGGGGGGGTGGAAAAGAAGGTAGGCAGGTAGGACAAGTCATGGGGACAGTGCTGAGCTGGATGTTTGGAACTGGGGTGAGGTGGGGGAAGGGGAAATGAGGAAACTGTTGAAGTCCACATTGATGCCCTGGGGTTGAAGTGTTCCAAGGCGGATGGGAAAATATTACAATATGAAAAATGAAATTCTCAGCATCAAAGAAAATGTCCAATTCTGGAATCACATTTGAACAGCAAATTGACTGTCCTGCAAGGGGCTATTTTATCTGTTCGCAGGTCCTTAGTAGCTAATCTCATTGTACTGATGTGCAGTTTCCTAATATGGTTTGATTTATTGTTGTTACATGTATGTAAGTACAGTTAAAAATTTGATATGCATGCATTGCAGGCAGATCATAACATACAAGGCCATACAGATCATAGGGTGAACAGACTGAGGCATACAAAGTTACACTTGCATAGGAGGTGTACAAAAGCAAGGTTAGCATTAGATTTGAAATTGAGAGGTCCATTCAGCAGTCTAATACTGAATGGGGACGGGGGTGGAAGCTGTTGGTATGTGTGTTTGTGCCTGATGGGAGAGGTTGGGAGAGATTATAACCGGCGTGGGAGGTGTCTTAAATGATATTGGCTGCTTTTCTGTGGCAACAAGAGGTGTAGATGGAGTCAGTGGATGGAAGGTTGGCTTGCGTGATATTTTGGGCTGTGTTTACAACTTCCTCTACTTTCTTACGGTACTGGGCAGAGCAGTTACTGTACCAAGTCAGTATGGACCCAGATAGAATGTTTTCTATAGTGCATCTATAAATGTTGGTGAGAGTCCTTATGGACATGCCAAATTTCTTTAATCTCCTGAGAAAGAAGAACTGTTGCATCTACATGGGTGGGTCCAGGACAGATTGTTGGTTATCGTCATTCCCAGGAACTTGAAGCTTTCAACCCTTACCGCCTCAGAGGGAGAAAGTGAGGTCTGCAGATGCTGGAGATCAGGGGTCGGCACGAAATGTCGATTCTCCTGCTTCTCGGATGCTGCCTGACCTGCTGTGCCACTCCACCCCAGCTTCATTGATGTAGATGGGGACATGTCCTATTCATTTCTTCCTGAAGTCAATGATCAGCTCTTTAGTTTTGCTGACATTAAGGGAGAGATTGTTATTTTGTACAATGATACCAAGCATTCTATCTTCCCCTTGTCATTGATATCTGTCCTACAATGGTGGTGTCGTCAGCGAACTTGTGGATGGTGTTCCTCTGTGCTAGAGAGGAACTAGGTGGCAACATTTCCTGAAATGAAAGTCAGAGTGGGTACCTGACCTCTCCAGCCTGCCAGTTTCTCCTCTGGGCCTCCAACTCAGGCAGCAATCCCCAACATCTCTGTATATGCTCGCATGAACAATGGCCGCCTGAGCATTCCATGACCATGTCATTGATTGTTACAGAGATCATAGTTTCTGTCTGTATAGCAGAAGTAATCACAGGTGACCTTAAAAGTCTTGCCTGTAGGCCACAATTCACAAAGACATTTTAAAATTCCACAGGCTGGGCAATGATATAGAAATGATTTCTTTTTCATCTTGAACTGTGAGTATTCATGAACACACTCGTATTGGGAATGCTGCCTTTCTTGGGTGATATGAGGTGGAGGGAATGGGTATCAGCAATTCTACTGCACTTATAGTCCCCTACTGTATTTATGCTGAGTGGCTTGTGCTGTATTCTTTGGAATAACGTCCTCTTTTCAAAAGTCCAATGAGAGACATTGTCTGGTGTTCTTTGTTGGATAAGTCCCTCTCCCATTGTCTGGAGGATTATACCAAATTGTCATTTATATGCAGTGTGAATGCTGACTGCTGACATTACCAGGAAGCTGCTATGTTTGTTTCTGATTTTCCCTCCAGATAAGCTTCTCTAAAAATGCATCCTGTATTCCCAGAATTGTCATGAAAGTTAAAGATTTCAAAAGTATGTATAATTCCCCAATGTACCTGTCTTTCAGATCCAGGTTGACAGAAAGCACAGATTAAGGTTCTGCTCTTAATAAGAATTGCTATTTATTACAAATAATTAGACTCTAGCCACAGCTAAACAGTTATGGACCAATGTCTTATAACTCTGCTATTTAAAACTCTGTCGGACACACACATCGACCTGAAGGAGTGATTACCATCTTATCCCCATTTCTGTCAAAGTGATGGCTGCACAAATGTTTTGTGCAACTAGTTGCTTCCAAGGATCTACTGGACTCTTGTGTGAGGACCTTTGCTTCCTCCAACCAAGGTTACTACAGATGCCATTTCTGCCAGGTCACACTGCTTTATCTTGTTTCCCCTAGTGTAGGGTACTATAAATTATGCAAGTGTCTTGTTAAGACAGCCATATCATAACACAGCAGAGAAGTGTATACCCAGTACCCTAGGCGCTTCGATGATGCCTATGTCCTAGAGAAGTCTCATGTTCCTGCTTTGTTTCAAGGGTTTGATGCCACACAAGAATGGTTACTGGGAGACCAGGGCTACTGTCTACTCCATTACATAACCCTCCAGACCCCCTGACAAAGGCTGAACATAGATACAATACAGTCCATTCTTCTACTGAGGCAATCATGGAGTAGATGATAGGTTTGCTAAAAATAAATCAGCCTTGGGTTGTTAAGGGAAGAAGAGAAAGAGAGAGAGGAAAGGACGGAGAAAGGGAGAAGAAGACAGCTTCCAGACAAAAGTGTGCCATAAAATCCGAGCATGTTGTGCTGTGCACATGTGGAGCAGACAGAGGAGATCTGATGGACATTGAAGATCCTGGAGAGCAGCAGCTATCTTTCAAGGAGGAAGATGAGGACATTGAGGAGGAGGAACATCATGTTCAGTACAATAGAGTGATGAAGCATCAGATGCGACTGGCCAGACTGGATGTTAATTCCTATAGTCAGTTCCTATAATGTGAGCTGGATGCAGTGATCATCTATTGATGTAAATTTGTTGTTGCTGAAATGGCAAGTGGTCCCTGCTTGCTCACAGAAGTAAATGCAGCTTTATTTTGTTTTTCGTTCACTTTTGGTGATGTTGAATACAAGTTAACATTTTAAACCATTTGAAAGCTTTCTATCCTGTGATGCTTTCATATTGAGCAATAGGCATTAGGGAAAGAGTAATACTCCCTTATATTCTACGGTGATATGGCATTAAGGGCACATCACCTGTGGGGCGTGATTCTAGTAGTTGTGGTTACAATGTCAGTCAATCAGACGGGTGATGATGTAAACTAAATGTATGAATGTGGGCTTGTATATGCAATGAAGTTTCACCCATGCCATTTATGTACCCTCAGAAGCACTTCTCTTGTTCCCTGACACTAAGTGTCCTATGATGGGAAACTCTTGGTGCTTGATCTGGTGCATGGCTGGGCATTAATATGGCGCCAGTGGTTGGAATGCAGTGGGAGGTCCCGGTTGTGGTGAGTATTTCCACCATTGCTGAGCGCATAATAGAAATGTATGGTGCGGATATAATGAGGTGAGTACTGGAGCATTGTGTGAGATCACTTGCTGGAGCTCATGAGAAACTCTCCATGAAACTTCCCGATATTGACGTGAAATTGATACTTGGCTGATTTGTTTTGGCAAAATTCAGCTCAAGTGAAACCAAAAAATTGGCATGAGTATTCTCTTCAAATTTAAATTTTACTTGTAAATATTTCATATCACATTAGTTTCACTTTATTCATGAGTGCACTATTAATTATTTGTTGAGATCTCAATGTACTGGCTCACTTCTTCGTTGGTTACAATAGACTTAAGCACATTTTCTTTATTTTGGGAAATGCAATGTATTTTGTTCCTGTTAGTGTCCAGTGTCCTACCCATCCCACTGTGTGTTATGGCTGAACTTGCAGGCTCAGTTAGCCCATCATCCTGTACATTGTAAAGATCATTGTCCAAGATCACGGAATTGAAATGTTTTAAGTGAACTCAAATCCCTAGAAGGATTCTGCCAGCCATCACCCTGCAATAGATATTCATTTTAACAATATTGACACGATCTGTTCAATCCCTTATTTTCTTAATTAACTGACTGACCCCAGGTTACCCAGACTCTTCCAACTTCACTCTCTGATCCCTCAGCGCCAAATCTCTTTTCCACTTCTCATTGCCCCAGAGTGTACTACACACGATGTCCTTTATTCCAAGTGCAACCAATGCCACCACTGAGTCACCTTTGCAGGTCCTGCACCTCCATTCAAGCTGCCATTCTCCATCTTCCCTCCATTTCGCTGTACATTTAAAGAAAGAAAACTGCTTATTTACACACAGTTGCAACAGCCTGGCTGTTGCAGGTCATCTAAAACCATGTGTCATGAGATTTTTGTCTGACACTGACAGATGTAATTAAAACAAAAACTCACTCTAGTAAGTATTCATGGCAGGCAAATCTATTTCCAGAGTGAACCTGGTACAGATCTGTGTAATTTTTGATACATCATAAATAGACCCCTCATTTTATCAGTCAAATCCTGTCCAGCCATATCATCCTCCAAGCCCATTGCTTGCTCTTGACAGCTCAACATAATCCCCTGAAATGCATGGATCTAGTACTTATATTTTTGAGACTGGATTTTGCAGTAATAAATGTTTGCTGTGTCTCAAATCTGTGTGAAAGGTATTGTATTAGCAGTGGGACCCATCAGCAGCTGTTATTTATTGGAGGATTAACATACATACTTTGAAACTGATTTGAAACTTAAAGGCTGTGAGTAAGACAAGTGATTTATTAAAATACAGAAACACTGCTTCTTTTCAAACACACCATGGTAACTTTTATTTTCCTTTAATAGTACTACTTTTAGAAGAAGGTTCAAAACCACTTAAAATACTTTGCATGTAAGATATTAATTAGAATGTAGTCCAGCAAGCAGCAAAGTTCACTCAGAATTTCTGGCTTTCAATAATTAGGCTAGAGCAGTGTGTGTCTGCCTTGCCCCACTCAACAAAACAGCAAGGATTTATTGTTCTGGAAGAACTTCCTCTTACAGAATTCACCTGTGCTCATATCCATTGAAATCATTGCAGTAGTGTCCTGTAAGCTGATCCAAGACATGCCATGAGCGTTCTTACAGGCTGACACATGCCAGGTGGCAATGTCTGGCATCATGGGACATATGTAGCTAGTGCCCATGGACCATGCTTTTAGATTTTTGTGCTTGATGTCCAAACTGAAGCTCCGTCACAGCAAATAATAAGCTGAAGTCACTGAGTACCCACTCTAACTTCCATGACGAGAATACCCATGTGCAGCTTGTTCAACACATTTGGTAAAATGAGTGTTAAATGAGGTGAGTTGCCAAGTTAATAAGCTATTAATCAAGCAGTAATTCCACTTAATTGGCTACTCATGGTCGCCAAGTGAGGAACTCCTCTCATCATTCCAGAAATGTCAGGATGCTCCCGACGTCCAGATAGGTCTTGGCAGACTTCTCACCCGGTCCTGCCACAAATTTCACCATAGCCCATTTTGCTGAGGAACCTATAAGATTCTGCTTGACTAATCATTTTTATTCATCCTTTGCTTAATTGTAACTATTCCATCCTGCAACAATCCTTATTACTTTGAAAGTATCGCTGGTGCATCATTTTTACACAATAATGTCACAACTTTATATATAACGTAAATATTCCCAATGAATTCTGCTCCTTTCCAAAGCATGGAAACAGACCATTTGGAGATGTTCCTCATGTCCTCTTTTAGTTTTAATCCATTGTTCTTTTGAGTTTTTCTACTGAATCTACATTCCCCACCTTTTCAGGCAGCCCATTCCAGTCACAACTCACCATGTTAAAAAAAATAGTATAATCACTTCACCTTTTGATCTTTTGCTGGTCACTTCAAATCTGTATCTTCAGACTACCAACCTTTCCACCAGCGAAAACATTCTAGGAACTGGATTGGACTATTGAGTCTCTTGAGCGTCTTCCTGAGCTTCGATTAAAACTATCATGATTTTGAACTCTGTTAGTCTCATCCCAGCTCTTTCGCTGTTCTCAGAAGTACAACTCCAGCTTCTACAGTCTTTCTACATTTGTTAAATCTGTTATTAAAAAAATGCAAGTTGTTGTTACGTTTCCTGCTAACAGGAAACCTTGCATTAAAAACTCCACTTCGTAACAAGTCAATAGTTCTATCAGAATCTGCAGTTTGAAGGTCTCTGACGAGATTCCCAGACAAGGTTAGTCATCATTACCGTAATGGCAATACTTGGTTTGATGTTAGTGTAGTTCTGACCTTCTAGTGCAAAGACATATCTGGTTGACAATTATTAATTTATCTTTTCTGTATGTGTAAGGTTTCAAATAAGTAGCTTTTGTTATGTGTTCAAATCTCTGGAGTGAGACTTGAACCTTCTGACTTGGAGACAAATTTGCAACAAAACTAATACCTAAACCCCTCCTTCAAATGCTTCAGCATCAGATAATTTATGCAATTCTTTAATCTTCTGTTATGTGCAAATGTTCCAGAAAATAGATACTTCATAACTACTAACTTAATTATTTTTCTCTTGGTTGCTTTATTTTTAAATTAATTTTATTCAGATGACTTTTCAATGTGCTTTTTTCTTTAAAAACATTCCCAGATCATGGATGTTCCTCTAATATGGCACTGCTTTTCTTTGTTGAAGATTTCTAAGGCCTAGGAAAGTGGAGCTGATCCAGAGAATCTTTGTTGTTCCTTTATTTGCATTTATCTGAAGCTTATTCTGTTGTTGTGGCCTTTATGATGTCCTTTTAAGTTACCTGGTCAAGTTTAAATGTTATGCTGTTCCCAGGATTTTGGTGTGAGAATCTACCCTGGTGGATTAATCTTACTTACATTTATCTTTTTTTTGCTCTATTTACAATTTTCATAGATTCCAAAGAAGTTTGTGATCTCCTTAATCTGCCTCTGCCTGTATTGAATCTATTGACTGAATGCCTGCAAATATTTTTGTAAAGGTTCAGATAATTGCTTTCAGTTCCCAACCCATAAGATAACAGGCACAGTAGTAGAAGTGGATTTAGCCAGAACATTATGCAATTAGAATTATTTTATTGAGAAATCAATTGGAAAATAAAATCGGAAAACTCAAAATCTTTTGGATTCACTTCAGATCTGAACTTTTACAGTAAAAAGATGTTATTTTTAATGGGATATTCCGCAAATATATTATTTCATTCAAAAGCAACTGTATATTGGATGCTGGAAATCTGACGTACATGCAGAAAATGATCAAAATACACAGCAGATCAGACACTTTGGTAATTAACTTTTTAAAACAATACTGTAGTAATTTCATGTGCAACAATGCAGATTCACTGTTATAACTCCCTTAACTAGTACAAGTGTAGATTTCACCAGCCTCCTATGGGGTGAAATGTCCAGTAGCACATCATTTGCTAATTTATGCTTGTAGCATGAGCGATACGTCAGAACTCAGAAAATTAAATAATCTTAAAAATATCTACTCATTCTGAAACTGTCTTTCTTGAATTTCAAAGCACTTGGCAAACACTAGTTCAATGCATCAAAACTCCTTCTATGATAGTACTTCATGATTAGTACTATAATCATGAAAATATTCAAATTATTATTGTCCACTATTTTATAATTGTGTTCATTTTTTATACTGATGATGTTGTTAATTGTAATCAATTTAAATATAAACATTGATATTGTGTGCCTCAGGTTTTTGTACTAATTTAGATCCATTCATCTTTACAGACAAGTCAAACATCTGGCACAGAAAGCAGATCATAAACAGACTAACTCAGGCACCACAGCTCAGGACTGCAAGGATTCAAAGGCTGTCGTCATGGAGCCTGTAGCACCCACGGCTGCCAATGCATCCTTATAAACCTGTCAACACGCGATAGGGTGTATATGTATGAGGAAATGACCAATACCATTATATGAATTTATGTGAAGACAACACTAACAGATTGCAAGTGAAAAAAATAATGCATGGTGCAGTTAATGTTCAAGGGAAATGAGCAGACTGTATAGATTCCCCTTTGCAATGAAAAATAAATACTTGTGTCGGTTACCTGTTAGCACTAGATTTGCTCTCATGCTCTGAGCTCATATATCAATTTTTAGTGGAAAGTGATTTTTTAAAAAAAGTTGATAAGATAAATATACTTCAGCACCATTGGCTATAAATACTTCACCATTGTTTCAGTAACAACCAATTTTTCTTACTGTAGCTTTATTTTCAGCTTTTTGTGATGCTTGAGTAAAGTTAACCAATGGCAGTGCCGTGAGAGTTGTAGTTGTTGTCTTCATATATAGTCATTCAGCTTATCTTTTTATGCTGATATAAGCATTTGTCATACTATATGCATATATATGATAAAGATACAGACTACTACTCAAGAGTTGTATGCAAAGGCAAAACCTGAATCATAAAGAAAAATGCTTATTGATACATGAACTGATGTTAGCACTGATCAGTAGAGGTTATAAGATTATACTCCAGGAAAGCAGTTATGGTGTTTGATTTTCATTACCATCACAGAGGTTTAAGGTGTCTTACCTAGCAGTAACATTTTGTATCCTTTGCTCATCTGTTCTGTGAAGCACATCTACACCCATTCTGTGTGTTGTACAACCCACCGTGTGCATCAACTGAGTGTTTTTAATAACTGCATTCAGACCTGGATAAATAAGGTAATCTTACCAGAAAGGTCCAGGTCTACAGAAAAGAATATCACAGTGATATATTTAAAATATGTGGTTATGGGTAATCTATGATAATTGGGCAGAATGTGTCAATCTTGGTTGAATTTTATATGGATTACGTAGTTTTGAATTAATGATTGGTCAAATGCAGTAAAACCACATCAGTTCATGTGTAATTCTGTCTACTGTCTTTATTTAAATACAGTTTTTAAAGCAATATGGCTTTCTAAGGGTGTCAACCCTAAAGGTGTTAACCTTGAAGATATTAGTTGACTGGAATTTAATCGAGCTGATGGTAATTTTACTCACCTTGGGTAAGGCCCATCATATATCACACAGCTAAGTGGCCGCTAATGGGCCTTTCTTGAGATTAAGGATCCCTGGGTGGAAACACTAGCCCCTGATAGCTGCCAGCCAATCAGAAGCCAACAGCTCTCCACTTTGAGCAATGTCATTGGGAGAAGTTGCATTTTCCAGCAATGCACCTCCAGAGCCCATGGACCCAGAAGGACCCAGGTCACCCATAAGTGAGGGCAGAATGGGAATTACAGGGTGGGGATTGCAAACAGTAGGGAAAGAAGATTGGAGGTAAGAGCAGGAGTTAGCTTTTAGTGGTTTTAGATCTCACAGAAGCTGCCGGGTTTGCTTTTCTCGATTTCTGGCAAATAACAGCAGCAGCAAAATGAGGCTGTGAAGTTGGTATTAATTGCATGCATTAGCTAACAGTAGAATGGAATTCTTGTTCACCCAGGAAGCCTACCTTGTGCCAATAATAGTGGCTTGTTGTGTTTGGAACAGGTAGCCCACTACCTGTTTGGATGATTTGGATAAACAAACCCCAGTTCTAGTCAGAGAAGCCCACAGACCCAAGAGGAACATAAGAAATAGGAGCAGCAGTAGTCCACATGGATCCTTGTATTATATAAGACCTTTATATATTTAGAAGTCATTATATAAGACCTGAAACTAAACAATGTTGTGTTTCCTTGCTCAGGGTGGAGGTAGATCTATTACACTATGTTCATATGTTCACAATGCCTGATCAAGAAATCTGACATCATTAGAGAGCCATTCTCCTTGCTGCTGAAACTCTTGCTCCCATCCTGTAACTCCTATCCGCTCTCACTTATTCGTAACCTGGGTCTCTCCCTCGTTGCATTTCTAGTTGCCCCTACTATAGGGAAATAGATAGTGACATCTTGCAAAATGTCCAGATTACAGAGGAGGAAGTGCTGGATGTCTTGAAACGGTTAAAGGTGGATAAATCCCCAGTAACTGATCAGGTGTACCGAGAACTCTGTGGGAAGCTAGAGAAGTGATTGCTGGGCCTCTTGCTGAAATATTGTATCATCGATAGTCACAGGTGAGGTGCCGGAAGACTGGAGCAAACGTGGTGCCACTGTTTAAGAAGGGCGGTAAAGACAAGCCCGGGAACTATAGACCGGTGAGCCTGACCTCAGTGGTGGGCAAGTTGTTGGAGGGAATCCTGAGGGACAGGATGTACATGTATTTGGAAAGGCAAGGACTGATTCAGGATAGTCAACATGGCTTTGTGCGTGGGAAATCATGTTTCACAAACTTGATTGAGTTTTTTGAAGAAGTAACAAAGAAGATTGTTGAGGGCAGAGCAGTAGATGCGATCTATATGGACTTCAGTAAGGCATTCGACAAGGTTCCCCATGGGAGACTGATTAGCAAGGTTAGATCTCATGGAATACAGGGAGAACTAGCCATTTGGATACAGAACTTGCTCAAAGATAGAAGACAGAGTGTGGTGGTGGAGGGTTGTTTTTCAGATTGGAGGCCTGTGACCAGTGGAGTGTCACAAGGATCGGTGCTGGACTGATCATTTATGTCATTTACATAAATGATTTGGATGCGAGCATAAGAGGTATAGTTAGTAAGTTTGCAGATGACACCAAAATTGGAGGTGTAGTGGACAGCAAAGAGGGTTACCTCAGATTACAACAGGATCTGGACCAGATGGACCAATGGACTGAGAAGTGACAGATGGAGTTTAATTCAGATAAATGCGAGGTGCTACATTTTGGGAAAGCAAATCTTAGCAGGACTTATACACGTAATGGTCAGGTCCGAGGGAGTGTTGCCGAACAAAGAGACCTTAGAGTGCAGGTTCATAGCTCCTTGAAAGTGGAGTATTGAGTACAGAAGTTGGGAGGTCATGTTGCGACTGTACAGGACATTGGTTAGGCAATTCTGGTCTCCTTCCTATCGGAAAGATGTTGTGAAACTTGAAAGGGTTTAGAAAAGATTTACAAGGATGTTGCTAGGGTTGGTGGATCTGAGCTACAGGGAGAGGCTGAACAGCTGTTTTCCCTGGAGCATCGAGGGCTGAGCGGTGACCTTATAAAGGTTTGCAAAATTATGAGGGGCATGGATAGGATAAATAGACAAAATCTCTAGATTGGGTTGGGATATCTGGTCGTCATGGGTTGGACCGAAGGGTCTGTTTCCATGCTGTACATCTCTATGATCCAACTGCTGTTCTCGGTGCTTTCTGCAATGGAGAGTTGAACATAGTGTATTCACGCATTGTACCTTTCTTCTAATCAAACAAAAGCATGGTGGCAGTAGTTCCCTGGTGCATTCACCATGGCAATGTTGACCAATCAGCACCCTTTTCCAATACAGTATAAATTGTTGCTCCCTCTGAAATTTGGGATTCTTGTATCTCCCGTTTGAGTGCAACCTGTAAAACTTTGACAGCGTGTTTCTTTTTCAGTAACACGCAAGTACTGTACATGCAAGCAACGAGCAAGACACAAAGTTTATCCTCCTACAGGTTAACTCAGGCCCAAATTTCTTTCTACATGAAACTATATCAGCTTTTACCCCCCATTGGGACCAGAGACCAAGAAAGCTGGGAAACTGTTAGACAGGCCCTTTGTAAGAAGTACAGAATATTTTTAACACAAGCGTTTCCTTTACATTGATGCTGTCAGTCTGCTGCACAGAGCTGGTAAGAAGCTGCCCAGTGATTGGAAATAGGAAACCAAGATACAGATTGCCATCATTGGGAACCCAAAATATAAACCTACCATTCAAATAGACTAGCATGAACTTATTTGGATCTGTGTGCTTTTGGAGAGAAAAGATCAAATGACAAACTAACCTTTTATGTGTTTTAAGCATCAGATTTCTCTGCAGATAACAGAGTGGAAGGAACATGAACCTGAGTGGGTTCTGCCTGTCTCTGTCCACCCAACTTTTATGTTTTCGAATGCTATCCGCTGAACATGACTACTCTAGGTGCCATGGACAGAACATGTTGATAGAACTCCACCCAGCACGACTGTCTGCAGAAGAACAGAAAATCATTCACTTGCTTCTTTAAACCACCTTGATGCTGGAAATGTCATGGCCACCAAGTGAAAGCCTGACCACTGAAATCTGTTTGAAGCCAGCCCAGTCACCAACCTTCACTAAGTATGAGCCATTTCATTTTTATTGGACTCTAACTTACTTAATGTATCCTTTACCACAGTGTAATCAAAGAATATAAAGTATAATAATAGATGGGTCTTGCATGTGGGTGAAACAGGTATTCTATAGAACGGTCAGCAAACGTAATGAAACACTAGCACCATTTTGGGTAGGTGTGGTCCATGGCAGATAGAAGGAGCTATCTGAGAACATGTTCTCGTATTTGTGCTTTTCATCTTCTAAGGTTTAACTATTACTCCAAAGCAGGAGGAGGAGCTGGCTGTTTAATGGCCATCTGGTAAGTGTTTAATGTCTGTGCTACTTCAAACCTTGGAACAGAATGGTACTAATGGTTAGATGAATAAAATATATTTTAAAAAGGAAAATAAATAACTTTTAAAATACTTAACTACTTAAGTAAAACACTTTCAGGATGGCAGGTCAATGATGTGACATGTTTGCAGTTTATGGGAGCGCTTCCACATGCCAGTGTGGCCCAGGCCAAACACGTCTGTGGTAAGATATTTATGACTGCAGGAGCTGTGGCTTAGAATGCGAAGTGGATGCTGAGCTGCAGAGAAATAAGAGTGTGGGAAAGATATCTGGATACTTTATACCAGAAGACACTCACCTCTCCCCTTCCAATAAGATTTCTAATTTGGTTAGTGATCAGGGATGGTTGAGTGTGACTGCAAGTGAGACACCGAAGAGGACCCAGAGGATAGGAACCTCAACCTTGCAATTGTTCAACAAGTTTAAGATTCTTTCAGCTTATTTGGTTAAGAGTGAAGGCTACAGATCTGAGGAGCAAAATAAAAACGTAATGTAATAGGGAATAGTATAGTGAAGGGGATTGGTGCTGTTCTCAACAGCAAGAAATAAGTGAGGTGGTGGCAAAGTGATCGTGTCACTGGACACAGCAGGAGGGGGAGGATCAGTTGTCACTGTTCATGTAGGTACTGATATCATAGGGATGACAAAGCAAGTCATTCTACACAGTATGAGAAACTAGGCACCAAACCCAGCAAAACAGTGGCTCAGTGGTTAGCACTGCTGCCTTACAGCACCAGGGACCCAGATTCAATTCCAGCCTTGGGTGACAGTCTGTGTGGAGTTTGTACATTCTGCGTGGGTGTGCTCCGGTTTCCTCCCATAATCCAAAGATGTGCAGGTTAGGTCAATTGGCTATGCTAAATTGCCATGGTGATGCCTAGGTTAAGTACATTAGTCAGAGGAAAATATAGGATAGAAGAATGGAGCTGGGTGGGTTACTCTTCAGACGGTCAGTATGGACTTGTTGGGCTGAAGAGCCTGTTTCCACACTGTAGGAATTCTAATTCTAAAACCCAGGCTCACGTTCTGAGATTTGGGTTCAAATGCCACTGTGACAATTCATGAACTAGAATTAAAAGCTAGCCTGATAGCAACCATGTAATCGTTCATAAAAATGAATTTCAAGTGCCCTTAAAAGGTGTAAATCTGTTTCCTTATCTGGTCTGGCCCTCCTTGTGGCTCCAGACCCACAGCAATGTGATTGGTCCTTCAATGCCCTTGGACATGCTAGCGCCATTCCACTCAGTTCAAGAGGCAATAAGGGATGCACAACAAATGCTGACTGAGCCAGGTCCAGGGTTTGGGACATGTGAGAAAGAAACCTGCAGCGGGAGGGGGAGGATCAGTTGTCACTGTTCGTGTAGGTACTAATGCCACAGGGACGACAAAGCACAGTATGAGAAACTAGGCACCAAAGCAATGAATAAATTGACATCAAACAAGCAAGATTAGGGAAATGAATGTGTGGTTCGATGGTTTCCGTTTGAACTATGCTAGGACCAGTGTTCTCATGAGCTGCATGGCTCAACAAGTGGAAAGGGCTATAAATTAACGAATGGGTCAAGGAGTCAAATTTGGAAAGATGTGGTAAATTGAAGAGTAGAGACGAGGCAAGGTGCAATGTAATAATCTGGAAAATGATAGACCAGAACAGGAAGAGATAAAGGGTATGAATCTGATAGTAAATCAAGATAAGAGATTACAAAATAAAATGACAGAATTAAAGGCTCTATTCTTGAATGCACTTAGTATTTGGAATGAAACATTTGATCTAATAAGTACGAATTGAAATAAATTGTACAACTTAAGAGCCATCAGAGAGAAATGGCTGCATAACAATTTAGAATGGGACTTGATTTTTGAAGGGTACGTGACATTTAGGGAGGACAGGAAGCTAAGAAAAGTTGGAATGATGGCTCTGTTAATTAGTAATGGTATTAGCACAATAAAGAGGTAGGAACCAACTTTCGAAAACTAGGCAGTAGAAGTGCTTTGGACCAATGTGAGAGATGATAAAGACAAGAAGTCACTTTTCAGAGTGATGTACAGGTGCCCTAATGTAAACATTTGGTAAAATGGAGTAGAAATAATGGGAACTTATCAGAAAGGTGTGATGTGCCACAGGAACGTGTGAAGATCTCAACTTTTTACAATTTATATACGAGTCAGAACCAAAGGCAGGGTTGCTAAATTTACTGATGACAAGGAAAGGTAGAAAATAAGTTGTGAAAGAGTTCAGAAGGAAGCTGCAAGAATAGCAATACAGAAGCATATTATTTAAATGGAGAGAGATTATGAAGGCATAGTTCTAAGAATATTGAATCTGGAAACTAAATATTCAGGGATATGGGACTTTTAGAAAGGATCAGCAGGAAGGGAAGAGTGGTTGATAGACTTTCTTCGTACAAGATAAAATTAGTACATTAGCAAGAAATGCTCTTGTATTGGATGATGTAGGATCCATACGTGTGGTGGTCAGAAATAATAAAGGGAAGAAGATACTGGGTGGAAGTAGATTGTAGGCCCCCTACCAGTATTTGTAGTGCAAAAACTAAATCAGGAGATAGTGAGGGCAAGCAAAAAAAGGCAGTACATTAATCCCAGCTGATTTTAATCTTCTTGTAGATTGGAAAAATCAAATTGGAGGAAGTAGCCACGGGGATGATCCTACAGTGTATTCAGGATACTTTCCCGATAACAGTATATTATTATGGATGTAGGCTTGCTCACTGAGCTGGAAGGTTCGTTTTCAGATGTTTTGTCATCATACTAGTTAATATCTTCAGTGAGCCTCTGAAAGAAGCACTGGTGGTCTAGCCCACTTTCTATTTATAAGCTTGAGTTTCCTAGAATTCTTGTTGGAATACCATGTTTCTAGGAATTCTCGTGTCTCTGTTTGGCTTGTCCTAAGATGGATGTGTTGGTCCAGTCAAAGTGGTATGCAAGATCCCTTAGCATCATGGTAGCCACAAACCCACTAAGACAGCAGCTAGTGAACTTGAAAGACCCTATACAGACAAGCAAAACTAATGTCATTTACAAAATACCTTGCAAGAACTGTAACAAACACTACATTGGTCAAACATGAACATCAATTAGCCACAAAACAACATGACCCACTCTCACTAGTATCCTTACATACGGATGAGGAAGGACACCACCTCGACTGGGACAACACATCCATCCTAGGACAAGCCAAACAGATACACGCACAAGAATTCTCAGAAGCATGGCATTCCAACCTTCATTTGGAGGCTCACTGAAGATGTTACCTAGTATGGTGACTAAACGTCTGAAAACAAACCTTTCAGCTCAGTGAGCAAATGTACATCTAGAACCTCAACCTGAGCTGCAAATCTTCTCAAAACGCACTAATATGTCATTGTGTTATAGATGCAACCAGAGATCAGCTATTTTAGATCTGATAACACGTAATGAAGCAAGTTTAATCAATTACCTTGGAATAAAAGATACCTTAAGGAACAAAGAATATAACAGGTGGAATTTAGCATTTTGGTAGGAGAGTGACAAACGTGACGTTGACATCTGTGGTGGGGTATCTATTGGAAACAATTCGAAGGGACAGATATTAAAATTCACTTGCAGAGTCACCCTTCCTTCAGCAAAATCACTTTATATAAATTATAAAATGAGGTCCCAGCGCTGATCCTGTGGCACACCACTCATTGCATCTTGCCAACCTGAAAAAGATCCATTTTAAATCTACTGCCTATCTTCTATCCAAACCAATATAGTATCTTACACATCATGAGCTTTTATTTTCCACAGTAACTGTTATTGTGGCACCTGATCAAATGCCTTCTGCAAATCGAATTACAAGTCCTTTGATAGTGCAGTGAGATGTAAAGATGGTACAAGCATGGTGGGAGAAGGGAGGAGGAGAAGTAGAATGTAAGGAGTTAGTAAATAAATAGCTACATCAATCATGATGTAAGAGTTCACACGATGGGTTGTAGAGACATTATGGTGTTGACCTCATAGCTCACAGAATGTTAAACAAACAAACAAACATCTGTTATAAAATACCTTAAACTCCATTATAAAAGCTTGAGTGCAGCATGACTGGGTTGACCAACAACTATCATAGCAATGCAGGAAAGCCAAGCTAATGGTTTAAAGGATTTGAAAGTGCAATTGCAACTAATGGGGAAGAATTTATTTGGGGATGATCACATAGGGAAGTTATTGTTAGTGACAAAGAGCAACATGGACTGTAAGAGAATACTCCATTTAATTATAGGGATGAGAGATAAGCAAGTGGCATAAGTAATTACCATGGTTTCAAAATTATAAGAGCGCTTCTATAGGATAGGTTAAGGAATAAAATCAACAATGTTCAGCAGAGCAGAGGGGCCAAGTGAAGAAATGGAAATCAAAAAAGGTGAAGAGATAGTACTGAAGCTGACAATTGTTCAATTGTGAAAAAACTACGCATACAGGAGATGTGAAAATTGTTCTTAAATTGTGTCAGATATTATTTCAGCTGTCTAATCTGACAGTTTATTCATAACTAATCTTAGTAGTTAATGACTGTAAAGTGCGTGTAATCTAGGAAGTAATGCCAACAAACTACAAATAAAATTTATAAACAGGCTTCCATCTGACCGTTTATAGATTTTAGAGGTCCAACAACATTCATAATTACTTTCTTTAAACATTACCACCTCTTCCACTTCCAATCAAATAAATTAACTTCCTTATGAGTTTCAAAAGCATGCATAGACAAATAGGCTTTTTTTAAAAACAGGTTATAGTCCATGGTTCATAAAACATTTGAGATACAGATCGTTCTGCTATAACATGCATTTTTTAACGTGAATTTGCTGTAATGTGATTGACAAACTGGGGACAGTGTTTCTAAAGCACAAACTTTTAGAAGTGTATTGGTTATAATGCGATTCCAGCCCCATGAGTTTAGATGGTGCTGGTATTACACTATTTTCATATTAACATGGATTACATGAGAACAGAACTAACGCATTATAGCAGAACCAAGTAAAATGGGATGAAACTGAAGAGTTAATAAGGGGAACACAGAGATGGCAAAGACACTAAATCAATATTTTCCCCTCAATTTTCATGATGGTATCATCCTAGGAGATTTAACAAGTAATAGAGATTTTAGAAAATGAAGAACTCAGAGCAATCACCACTACTAGGGGAGGAAGAACTGAGCAAACTATTGGGATTGAAAGCAAACAAGTCCCTACATTCTAGTGTCTTAAAGGAAGTGGCAGCAGTGATAGTGGTTCTATTCCAAAATTCCCTGGATGCTGGAAAGTTGTCAATGGATTGAAAAAAATACTAATATAACACACTTATTCAAAAATAGAGGGAGGCCTTCAGTAGGAAACCGTGGACCAGTTAGTTTAACAACAGTTATTGAGAAATTGTTAGAATCCATTATTAAGGAAGTTATAACTGGACATTTGAAAAGTCAGAACTCAATCCATCAGCATTATCTTGATTTTAATGAAGGGTAAATAGTGTTTGACTACTTTGATGGAGTTCTTAAAACATGTGATTAACAAAGTAGACAATATGGATCCTGTAGATGTACAGGGTGAACCCTATATCCGCAGAATAGTTTTCCGTGGTTTCAGTTACCTGCAAATTACTGTGCTTTGAACATATTATAGGGACCGGGAGGTTGCTAGGAAGGTACGTTTCCCATTGAAATGAATGGATTCACTCCTATCCATGGTTTTGGGCTACTGCCATAGATCCTGGAATATATCCCCCACATGTATGGGGGCAGTACTGTAATATATTTGTACTTCCAGAGGCATTTAAGATGGTGCCACCGAAAAGGTTAATACACAAGCTAAGATGACAAGTGGTTAGGGGTCATCTACTAGCTTGAATTGAGGATTGGCTAACCGATAGAAAAAAGAAAGTCGGTAATATTGTAGAACAGATAGACCTAAGGGTTCAGGTACAGAATTCTTTGAAATTTGCATTACAGGCTGACAGGGTGGTTAAGAAGGTTTACCTTCCTTGCTCAGACCTTGGAGTATAGGAGTTGGGATCTGATGTTGAAGGTATATAGGATGCTGGTGAAGCATTTTCTGGAGTACTGTGTGCAGTTCTGGTTGTCTTGTTATAGGCAGGGCATTATTAAACTGGAGAAGGTTCAGAAAAGGTTAACCAGGATGTTGCTGGGATCGGATGGTTTGAGATATATAAAAAAAAAGTGGGACTTTTTTCATTAGAGTGTAGGAGATTGAGAGTTGACCTTATACCCCTCATGATTTTATAAATAGAGTTGAATAGGAAAGGTATTTTCCCTAGATTGGATGAGTTCAAACTAGGGGGCATATGTTGAAAGGTGAGAGGAGGAAGATTTAAAAAGGACATGAGATAATTTTTTTAAAAAAAACACAGAATGGGGAATGAACTGCCAGAAAAGCGGTGAGTGGATGCAGGTACAGTTACTACGTTTAAAAGACATTGGAATAATTACATGAATAGGAAAGGTTGACGAACATGGGCCAAAAAAGGCAAATGGGAGGAGTTTAGTTTGGGAACACGGTTGGAGTGGACTAGTTGGACCAAAAGGTCTGTATCCATGTTGTATGACTCAATGATTTTTTTTTAAGTTGGCAAGCTATAACTAGTGGTGTGCCACAGAGTTCGGCCCTGGGGCCCCAACTATTTACAATCTCTTTAGTAACATGCATGCAGGAATAGAAAGTTATTATAGCTAAATTTGCAGATATTAAAATAAGTGGGTGAATAAATTGCAATGAAGAAATAAAACAATTTAAGTGTATATGGGCAAATTGGTTGAATGCACAAAGAGTTGGCAGGAGTTTAACGTGAATAAGCATGAGGCTTCCAGTTTGTTAACAAGAATAGAAAGGCAACTTACCATCTAAACAGAGAGAAATTTCAGTGCTTCAGTGAGCAGAGTGAATCACAGAAAGCTAATATGCAGGTATGAGAAAAGGCAAATTAAATTTTGGTATTTATTGCTAAGAGGAACACAGTATAAAAGTAGGAAAGTGTTGCTGAAATCTTTCAAGGCATTAGTGAGACGACACCCAATGTATTCCGTACAGTTTTGGTTCTTCTCTGAGGGATGTCATTACATCAGAGGCAATTCACAAGTGGCTCACGAGATTGATTCTAGAGATAGGGATTGGGGAGGGGGTCGTCATCTTATGGTAAGAGATTGTGCAGTTTAGGCCTACTTTTTCTGGAGTTTAAGAAAATGAGAGATCTAATTTAGGTTATACAAGATATTAGAGGGGATTAACAGAATAGACTTAGAGCAGATGTTTCTCCTTGTAAGACAATCTAGAATAAGATGTTGTAGTTTTAGGATAAAGAGTTGCAGATTTAAAACAGATGACCCTTCTATCAAAGGGTCATAAATCTATGGAATTCACTACTCCAAAGTGTGTTGGCTGACAGGACACTGAATAAAATTAAGGAGATAGAGAGACTTTTAATTAGTAACAGGTTGAAGGATTATGGAGAGCTGGCAGGAAAGTGGAGTTGAGACTAAGATGAGATCAGCCATGATCATATGGCCCATTCCTGCTCTTTTTCATGTTATGTAAGAACTAGAGTTCATATCAAAGTTTCTTTCTAGTTATGGTAATCAACTGCTTCCAGGAGCATTTGAGATCGAACAGCAATCTAATGCAAACAGGTGAAAAGTGCTTTAAATGGTAGATAATATTTGAGACACAGTTGCTCTATTTAGAAGAGAACAATTGTTGAAATCAAAATATGGTTCTCACATTAGAAGATGTTAAATTCAGAACCTTGCACGAGATATCAAAGACTGGAGGTTCTGCAATAAATGTGAAATTATTTCAGCACTCAAATTAATTCTTACTTCAACTGGTTAAATGTTGTTAGAGTTTTCCACTATTCGGAGAATTGCATTAATATAACAGAAACAGTATAGTTGTGTTCAATATATCAAAGCTCCAGGACAAAATGTTAATGGGGACATTAACTTCAGCAAACTTGAGTTTACTGACCTTCACTTCCACAAGACAGTCCAAGACCTGTGCTACATTAAATGCTAAGCTACAATAATTATTCCAAATTAAGTAGACTAATATTCATGATGAATATATGCCAAACTAATAGTATTCTATCAGTATTGCGTATCATGGCATTTGTGGGGACTTCAGATTAAACATTTGTAGGAATAAATCTTGGAGAGAGATATATCCAGAATATATAGAGTAAAGGGAAGCTAATTCAAAAGACAAATGAATCTAACCATTTTGATGTGAACATGTTCTGGGGACAATGCTGTGTTCCTCATTTTAATGTTAACAAATATAGTAGTTGACCTCATGCAATCTATTCACATTTGTAATTCTAAACAATTATGAAAATCAAGATTTTAGATTACACAATTAAGCTGGATCTTAAGAGATCAATAGTACAGCTATGTTATGGGAAGTGATGATATTTTTGCTCCAAAACATCTGGCAAGTAACAATTTTGTCTGCATGACAATAAATTAATCTGAAATGTGGTGAAGTAGAAGTCTGTTGATAGAAAATACTCAAAATAAGGGGATTTTGAAAAAGCTGAAGTATTTATCAGTTCCCTATTCAATAGTAGATCCTCTGCATTTAGTGGAGTCCTCAACTGAAAGTTAGTAAATGCTTTGGAAAGAGAATGTATGCAATAGAACTTGAGTAAATTTCAGAGTCACAAGAGATTAATAGAATTGAGCAAAGATTTTTAGATATTTCTGATCATTCTGTCCAGAGTTGTGAAACACCTCTGAAGCACA
The DNA here is from genome assembly GCF_020745735.1 of Hemiscyllium ocellatum. Taxonomy (NCBI): domain Eukaryota; kingdom Metazoa; phylum Chordata; class Chondrichthyes; order Orectolobiformes; family Hemiscylliidae; genus Hemiscyllium; species Hemiscyllium ocellatum. The sequence continues at coordinate 11,998,357 of NC_083404.1, read as the reverse complement.
CAGGATTTGAACCCAGGCCTCCTGGTCTATAGGTCGGGACATTTCCACTGCACAACAAAAGCCCTAAATAAAGATTTTTATTTTTAAAAAAATATATTCTGATCAGACTATTCAGAGATGTTACTAAACACCTCTGGACCGAATGGGACTTGATCCCAAGCCCCTGGGTTTAAGGGTATGGACACTACTACTGTGCCTTAAGAGCCCATTAAAAAAGTATTTATTAGCTAGTTAAAATTACTGTGTCTTTGTAGAGGATGGGTTAGATAAGTTGGGCTGGTTTTCAATAGAGTTGGAGACTTGATCCCAGAAGTTCTAGGCACCTCTGGCAAGACCAAACTGGCACTATTTATATGCTTTTAGAGCAAATAGCAAGAGAATTTGTCCTGATGAGTGCAAGATGAAATGTTTTGGCAACATTTTTTTTACATCAATATTAAAATTCTGTACTACCAAGGAACCCATCTTTACTAAATACATAAAATATCTAAGGGAGGGGAGGAAATGTATAATCAGAATGAAGATTTTACTCTTTATTTCCATCAGATGCATAGAAGCATGTTGTTTTCAAGCCATCTTCCAAAAACTGTGATTAAAGGAATGAAATTGATGCATTCTAAAGTCAGTTCTGCTTTAATGCAGTAGTTCCGTTCTCATTCAATCCAGTGTTAAGAAACTCGTGTCATAGCTGCACCATTTAAACTAAATGAGACCAGAATTGCGTTATAACCAATACACACTTTAAAACTTTGAGCTTTAGAGAGTGTCCCCAATCGGTGTTTTAGTGAATTCTTATTAATGAAACGCATGTTATAGCAAAACAAACTATATTAGTATGAAAAATTCAAAGCAGATCAACCCATTTATATTACTTCCCATTATTGTGGTGTACAGAGCGCTATTTCCATAAACCAATTTCACCTCCAAATCTCCAATACTCACCTAATAAAGCATTGTAACAGTCAAACAAATAGAGGTCCAAAAATGTCAACATTATTTTCTATCTTATTATTTCATTCTGGTATGACATTTTAGCATCCAGACAATAATGAACCCAGCCCAGGGCTAAGATTCATGTACGAACCTACTTTCCCTCCATTGTTCTTTACAAATAAAAGCATTGTTACATAGAGGTTTAGATGTGAACCTGTTTCTTCTGCATACCTATCATAACTGCAACCACTTCCACAAGATTTTTAAGAAAGCAAGTTAAAATAACAAAGATTTTTCTTAATTTTTCCAGCCTGAAGGTATGTACATAAAAGTTACAACATTCAAACTGGCTATTTAGTTCAATCAGTATCAATATTTAGCTTCCATTTGAACAAAATTTACCCATTGCTTCAGTTTCTAAGCCTAAAAGAGAACTTAATGTTAAATTAATACGAATTTAATTAACTTAACCTGAACTGAACTTAAACTAATCACAAAGAAGGAAAGCGTTTACCCTGACCTGTGTTTTAAATCACTACATTACAAATTCTTGTTTTTGATCTCAATTACTGGACCATTTGATTATATTTACCCCACCCTAATTCCATAGTTTAAAAATATTATCTTTGAAACACTGCACAATAAGTTTGTTAAATTTTTGTCAATGTGTTTTATTCCAAATGTTTTTCAACCCATATGCACCCATAATCAAATAGCCTAAGTGCCTGGCTTATGTCCTATTGGACTATACCTTGCCCAAAACTTAAGCTTCATTAAATCTCACTTCACCTTCCACAAAAGGCGGCCCTGTGGTCTAGGCAGGATGGTAACAGGGAAGAAAAATAATGTTCTCAACATGTCAACAAGAAACATGGCCAGGAGTGTAATGCAGTTACGTAGGTCTTGATACCATTGAATGTCAACTCTGAACAGCTGTATTTTAGACCACAGAATATGGGAAGAAATTTATACATTGCTCCTATTTAATATTTTCAATTTCTAAAGGATCAAGAGAGGGAAGAAGAACAAAACCACAGGGCTTTTTAAATAAGTCCAAGAGATCCTGAACCAGCCTACAATTCATGAGTTCATTTAAGGAAGTTAGGATATTACTTAACTAACTACATCAAAAGATCTTCAGTTAAAAATTGCCCATTTAATTTGAGACCTTGTGTGTTTGCAGGTACTGTATCTCAAAGCTCAAATGAATGCATGTAAATTGCTGGGAAGGGTACAATCTAATAACCAATAAATAGATCACCCAATGTGGCTTTTTGAAGAAACTCTCACCAATTCAAAATTATAGAGTCACAGACTCATACAGCTTGGAAACAGATTGTTTACCCTACCCTATAATGTTCCCAAACTAAACTAGTCCCACTTGTTTGTTTGGCCCATATCCCTCCAAACCTTTCCTATTCATGTACTTATCCAAATGTCTTTTAAATGTTGTAACTGTACTTGAATTCCCCACTTTCTCTGGAAGATCATCCCACACATGAACCACCGTGAGAAAAAGTTGCCCCTCAAGTCCCTTTTAAATTTTTATCCTCTTGCCTCAAAAATATGGTCCCTAGTTTTGAACTCTTCTATCCTAGGGAAAAGGCCCTTTCCATTCACCTTATCTATACCCCTCATGATTCTATAAACTTATAGAAGGTCAACCCTCAACCACCTATGCTCCAGTGAAAGTAGTCCCAAGCCTATAAAGCCTATTTTTAAAACTCGAATCCTTTACTCTCAGCAACATCCTGGTAATCTTTCGTCAACTTTCTCCAGCTTGATAATATCCTTCCTAATACAGGGTAACCAGAACTGCACACACCACTCCAGAAGCGGCCTCATAGATATTCTGTACAATCTCATCAGGATGTCCCAACTCAAAAGGAGTAAGCAATGAAAGTAAGCATGCTAAACCCCATAACTGCCTGTCTACCTGTGATGAAAATTTCAAAGTATATGTATCAGAACCCCTAGGTCTTTCTGTTCTATAACACTACCCAGGGCCCTAACATTAAGTGTATTAGTCCTGCCCTTGTTTGTTTTACCAATATGCAATACCTCACATTTATCCAAATTAAACTGCTGCTCCTCAGCCCATTGACCCGATTGATCAAGATCTTTGTAACCTTAGATAACCTTTTTTGCTGTCCACTATACCACCAATTTTGGTGTTATCTGCACACTTACTAACAATGCCTCCTATAATCTCATTCAAATCATTTATATAAACAACAAACAAAAGTGGACCGAGCACCAATCCTTGTGACATACCAATCCGAAATATAACTCTCCACTATCACCCTCTGTCTCTTACCTGTCAAGCCAGTTTTGTATCCTGCACCCCATGTGATCTAACATTATTAATTAGTCTACCACGCAGAACCTTCAAGGCTTTACTAAAGTCCAAATATTGTTTCTTCAATACTAGGTATCATAAAAACTGCACATCTTTTGCATCTTAAATGGCATTTTAATTAAAAATTCTTTACAATTAGCTATATTATTTTAAAAAACTTGAAGACTAAATATTGGTCTATATATAAAGTGATCACAAAGACACACAAAAGACATTACTTTTATAACCTCTGATAAACAAATTTAGGTGTTATACAAATAGATATACAAAGGAGGTAGAAATTTCAGGCTTTTAAAAAATGGACCACTAATCCACAGAAAATAGGACAATGTTTAAACTCTATTCAAAAGGCACACCAATGAGAGATTTCTTTCTTAAAAAGATGTTTTCTAGTGCTGTATGGGAACATGTTTTGCAATTTTAAACTGCAAGATCCATTTGCATAAATTCGCCCAGTTTCAAGGTAAGTAAATGAATATTCCATTGTACCAGTAATTCTAAGATTTACAGAAGTACTTGTGGCCGACTGTGGGAGAAGTCAATCATTACAGTGCATTTACTATTCAAAAAATTTAGTAGTAGGAATTTTCTAAAGTACTGCACTTATCTACATCTCTATTTGAACATCACATAAATACAGTTCTAACAGCAAACACAAATCGCATTGCTGAGTAAAAGTCAAATGTTAAAAACATCATATCTTACTTTGCTCAGTTGGCATTAAAACGTGTGCAAGTCTAACCACTAGAAAAATTATACAAAATGATTGGCATAATACATTTATCTTGTTACTTGTTCAATACACAGGTACAGTATCAACTGCTTTATCCACAGTGATCATGGAAAGCTGAAGCTTCACAGCTATTTGCCAAGAGAGTTCACTCAAATGTAGTCACTGCAGCACTTTCTGATTTGCATGGAGATATTGATGAATCAAATAATGCATGCATTTCTACATGAGGTCCCAGTGCTGGATGTAACAGTTGTGCTTTAGATTTCATTTTTGGCTTCATTGTTATTTAAAGCCTGTTTTCTCTCAGCAATAAATGGATACATGCACTTATCTGCTCCCAAAAAACGGTACATGCAGACGACAGCTTCCCATGGCATAATGCTGAAACAGAGAGAAAGAATTGTTTTTAAAATGCAAAGAGACAAATCTCCCTCTTCAGACTTAAATGGGCCCGAAATTTCAATATTCAGAACTAAATATCTACAAATACTAAACAAAAAATAGATGCTGGAAATCAAAAAGAAAATCAGAAACTGCTGTAAAAACTTAGCAGGACTAGCAGCAGCTGTGGAGGGAAAGCAGAATTAATGTTTGATTTCAATGAACCTTCTGATTGTAGTTAAGAAAACATTGGAATATGTGCGAGAGAAGGTGCAGAGGTGTGTGTGCGTGCGTGTGCGATGGGGGGGGTTGTAAACTGGAGACGGAGACCAGAAAGTGAGAAAACCAGATAAAGGATGTGCAAAGGTCAACATAATAGAATGCAATAATTGCGAATGGGGTCAATTAGTGGCTGACAGTGGGTCATTTGTGGTAGCAGCTCCTATGATGTCAAGGCCTTATGCTTTGAGGTTGGGGTAAGGATGTGGGAGAAGGTGCTCAGCCCCCAAAATTACTGAACTCAATATTGAGTCCAGCAGGTTGTAAGGTCCCAAGAAGAAATTGGGTATTGTTCTTCCAGCTTGCGCTGAGCTTCATTGGAGCACTGTAACAAACCCAAGATGTTGGCCAGGGAATATGGTGATGTGTTGAAATGGGAAGCAGCCAGAATCCCACGGGTCATTTTTGCGGAGAGAATGTAGATATCCTGTAAAGTGATTGTTCAGTCTGTGCTTTGTCTCCTCTACATTGGCTTTGGAGGGTGTGGACTTTGGAAACTGAACACAGGGGAAATCTTTAAATTTCAAAATGTTTCTCCTTCAATTCAGGCAGCAAAGATATAGAAGGAAACTATCGTGACCTCGCAACTATTCAGTGAAGAATGCATTTCTTGTTACATCGTGAGAGTGAAATCAGCTAAGAGGTAAAGAGTGTCAGTGGCAGGAGTGAAAGTGAGTAGAGAGACACCAATAGACAGGGCAGTGGGTTCAGCACCCACAAGTCACATCCATTCAAAATTAGGTATTTGAAAATGGTCACTTAAGGGTAGAATCACAGTAAATGAAGATGATGTTGCAGTGATCATGTTATTTTGGATCTGATGGTGTGTAATAAAGAGAATTTAATAAATGATCTGAGAGTAAACGATCTTGACAAGGCTGTTGCCTGAGTTGGAGGGTTTGAACTACAGGGAGAGGCGGAATAGGCTGGAAATGTTTTCCCTGGAGTGTTGGAGACTGAGGGGTGACCTTCTAGATGTTTATAAAATCATGAGGGGCATGGATAGGGTGAATTGTCAAATGTAGTGCTGGAAAAGACAGGTCAAGCAGCATCCAGGGAGCAGGAGAATCAATGTTTCTGGAATAAGCCTTTCATCAGCAAGGGCTCATGCCTGAAACGTCGATTCTCCTGCTCCCTGAATGCTGCCTAACCAGCTGTGCTTTTCCAGCACCATACTCTCAACTCTTATCTCCAGCATCTGTAGTCCTCACTTTCCCCTGGATAGGGTAAATAGACAAGGTCTTTTTCCCTGGGGTGCGGGAGTCCAGAACTAGAGGACATAGGTTTAGGGTGAGAGGGGAAAGATATAAAAGAGACCTAAGGGACAACCTTTTCACACAGAGGGTGGTGAGTGTATGGACTGAGCTGCCAGAGGTGGTGGTGGAGGCTGGTACAATTATACCATTTAAAAGGCATCTGGATGGGTATATGAACAGGAACGGTTTAGAGGGATAAGTGCCCAGTGCTGGCACATGAGACTCGATTAATTTAGGATATCTGGTTGGCATGGATGAGTTGGGCTGAAGGGTCTGTTTCTGTGCTGTACATCTCTATGACCCTATAACGCTAAAACAGTGACCATAACAGAACTTAGCATTCAGTTCGGGGGAGAAAGGAGAGTCAGAAATAATTGTGCTAAACTTCAGTAAGAGTAATTAAGGGTTAAGCTAGCTGGAGTGTACTTAGAAAGGGGTTTAGCAGCAAAGATGTTTGCAGAACAATGGCAGACTTCTAAGAAAAATAGTTCATGACAGATAAAAGATATATCCAAGTGAGAAAAGACAATTCTAGATTACTTACAGTGTGGAAACAGGCCCTTCGGCCCAACAAGTCCATGCCGACCCATTGAAGTGCAACCCACCCCGACCCATTCCCCTACATTTACCCCTTCACCTAACACTATGGGCAATTTTGCATGGCCAATTTACCTGATCTGCACATTTTTGGACTGTGACAGGAAACTGGAGCACCCGGAGGAAACCCACGCAGACACGGGGAGAATGTGCAAACTCCACACAGACAGTCGCTTGAGACGGGAATTGAACCCGGGTCTCTGGCGCTGTGAGGCAGCAGTGCTAACCACAGTGCCACCGTGCTATTCTAGGAAGGGATAAGACAACTATGGTTAAAGAGAAAAAGTACTAGAGAAAACTATGGGGCTAAAGACAAACATGTCTCCTGGACCTGACAGGAGACAGGTAAATGAATAGGAAGGGTGAGAGAGGGATATAGACCAAGTGATGACAAATGGACAAGGTCAATGGGACGGCTTGTCAGCGCAGGTGAGTTGGACCGAATGGTCTGTTTCTGTGCTGTAAGACAAACAATGTAAACTAGCCAAAAAAGTAACATTAACACCAAGTACTCTGGAGCTGGCTGATTAAGGGAGTTAAGGGGAAGAAGGATAAGTGATATTATGTTGCTTTATTATTTTCTAAGTCTTTCAACTTTAGGGAATTCATTCTTACTCTTATGCAGGGGAGGAGGTCAGTCATTTGGGGAATATCTGCTAAGTGACTAAGGTCCAACCTAGTATAGAAATGGGTGATAAGGTAAGGTATGTAAAACTATTATCTTTATTGAATTACATTAATTTAATTTGTTAATTAGGACACATTAAGGATGCTAGAACAAGTGATGTGTCACAACTGCAGCATGTTGGAGTTCCTGGATGCCAGGCAGCAGTGGGTACTGCAGATGCTGGAGATTAGAGTCAAGATTAGAGAGGAGCTGGAAAAGTACAGGCGGTCAGGCAGCATCGGAGGAGCAGGAAGATCGACATTTCAGGCAAAAGCCCTTCATCAGGAATGAGGCTGAGAGCCTTTGGGTGGAGAGATAAATAGGAGGGATAGAGGGCTGAGAAGAAGGTAGCTGAGTGTGTAATAGGTGGATAAAGGTGGGTGTGAAGGTGATAGGTCAGAGAGGAGGGTGGAGCGGATAGGTGGGAAGGAAGATTGACAGGTAGGACAGGTCATGAGGATGGTGCTGAGCTGGAAATCTGGAACTGGGGTAAAGTGGGGGGAGGGGAAATGAGGAAACCAGTGAAGTCCACATTAATGCCATTGGATTGGGTCCAGTACAATCATGTCTCCAGTAAATAGGGAGGGGCACTGATGAGAAATATTTAGCGTACTGTGCAAAGTATTGATTGCCTTAAGGAAAGATGTTAACATGTTGAAAACAGTTGAGAGTAGGTTCTGCAATGGACTGATTGTCTTGTGAGGAAAGGTTGGACAAGTTTGACTTGTATTTGCTGGAGTCAAGAATAAAAGATAACTTAATTGAAATATACAAAAATCCTAAAGTAACTTCACAGGGTGGACATGAAGAGGATAGTCTCTCTTCGTAAATGTATGAAGAACTATGTGACACAGGAGTCACCCTATCAAAATGGAGACAGATTTTTCTCCCCACACCTCCTTAGTGATAATAGTCTGTTAAACTCTGCCTTAAAAATATTAAAAGACTCTGCTTCTATTACCTTTTTCAGGAAGGCTGGATAGATTCTGGCTAAGAAAGGGTGGGGGGGTGGGGTGGATGGGTGTTGTCGTTATTGATGTAGATTAGAATGGGGTTTGAGATTACAATCAGCTCAGGCAAAATCTGATCAAGTAGACTCGAGGGGCTACATGGCCTACTTCTTGTTCGTAACACCTAATCCATGCTTTGAAGCACGATGCTGAAGGGAGGATTTCTGATTCCTGGGACATTGAAACAGCTGCGGAATAGAAAGTATTCCATTGTGATTGCATTCAATGGCAAAGTAGTAAACTAAACAAGGGGTTAGGCAGGCAGCAGCATGGGGCAGGGGAATGATGTGTGCATATTAAATAAAAACATTCCAAGAAAACTAAGAGGAATGGAAATCCAAGACTAGCGCTGTACACAAGCATGTAGAAATATAACATAGTAACAATAATGGGAACGGATTAAAAACAGTAAGGGTTGGGTGCTCTATACAGAATGATAGAAAATGTTCAGGTAAGTTGAGACAAAATGGAAAGGTGGCAGTAATAGAAGGAAAGACGTGGATGTCACAAAGTTATAGAACAGATTGTGCTTAAATTTAGTTGAATTTTTGATGAAGTGACAGAAGTTTGAAGAAGGAAATGCAGTGACATAGTTTGACAATAAAAGGCTAATTAAGAAAATTAAGAGTTATGCAATAGGATAGTCAGCACGTAATCAGTTTAAATGATAAAGCATCAAATTGCAATAGCTGGTTGTTTTTCAGATCATTGGATGACAGATAATCATTCTCTCCAAAGGGAATGACTCCTAGTTTATTTTTTGGTAAATGGCTCAGATTGTGAAATGCCCAGTAAACTTTCAAAATTTGCCAAAAGATTCAAACTTGGAAGAGCGGTACAATGAGGATGTTATGAATCACCTGTAACAAGATGTATAGTTTAGCAGAATGAACAGAAAGTGGTAAGACTCCTTCAATTAGCTGATATTATGTGAAGGGACAGGGATACACATTTAGGACTTAAGCCAAGAAATGCCTGAGGAATATGATTTTTTTTTAAATAAGGCAGAGAGCAAAACTAATCTGGAACTTGAAAAGGTTGCAAAAGCAGCAGCTATTAAAATATAAATATTATGATTTATGGAAGTGATATTGGAATTAAGCAAAGGGATGGGACTAACAATTGCTCTATGGGAGCAATGAACAGCAAGACATTAGGAAGCTCAGAGGAATTTTGGAGGGCTTCTCCACAGATCCCTGAAGGTCGCAGGACTGGTTAATAGTGTAATTAAAGGCAAATGCTTTGCATGCTGCCTTAGCAGCTGTGCTATCGATTATAAAGAGTGGGAAGGTTATGTTGGAGCTATATAGACACTTGGTTAGGCCACAGTTGGAGTACTGTGTGCAGTCACCACATTATAGAAAGGATATGATTGCATTGGAGGGAGAGCAAAGGAGAGTCCCACCAGGACTAGGCGTGGGATAGAACATTCCAGATATGAAGAGAGGCTGGACAAGCTTGGCAACAAAAAAACTACAGATGCTGGAAATTCAAAACAAAAACAGAAATAGTTCGGAAAACTCAGCAAGTCTGGCAGCATCTGTGGACAGAAAGCAGAGTTAAAGTTTTGGGTCCTGTGGCCCTTTTTCAGAACTTATTTTATCATGTATTTGGAAAAGCAAGGACTGATTAGGGATCATCAACATGGCCTTGTGAATGGGAAATCTTTTCTCACCAAGTTGATTTGTGTTTTTTGAAGAAGTAACAAAGAGGATTGATGATGGTAGAGCAGTGGATGTGATCTATAAAGGACTTAAGTAAGGCATTCGACAAAGTTCCTCATGGTAGACTAATTAGTAAGGCTGAATGACATGAAATACAGGGAGTACTAGCCATTTGGATACAGAACTAGCTCAAGGGTAGAAAACAGAGGGTGCTGGTGTAGGAGTAATTTTCAGATTGGAGGCCTGTGACAAGCAGTGTGCCACAAGGATCAGTGCTGGTTCCACTTCCTTTTGTCATTTATATAAATGATTTGAATGTGAACATAGGAGTATGGTTAGTAAGTTTGCAGATGACACTAAAATTGGAGGAGGTGTAATGGACAGCAAAGATTACCTTGGAGTACAAAGGGAGCTTGGTCAGATTGGCCAATGAGCCAAGGAGTGGCTGATGGAGTTTAATTTAGAGAAAGGTGTGGGGGCTGAATTTTGGAAAGGCAAATCCGAGCAGGACTTATAAACTAGAGGGTATAGGTTAAGGTGAGAGGGGAAAGATTTTTTAAAAATGGACTTAAGAGGCAATCTTTTCACAGAGGATGGTACATGAATGGAATGGATTACCAGAGGAAGTGGTGGAGACTGGTATAATTACCTTTAAAAGGCATCTTGATGAGTACATGAATGGGAAGGGCCAAATGCTGGCAAATGGGACTAGATTAATTTAGGATTATTTGGTCGGCATGGATGAGTTGGATCAAAGGATCTGTTTCTGTGCTGGACAGCTCTGTGACTCTATTTATACCAACCTTTTCCGAGCTACTGATGGGGTGGGAGCGAGGAGGAATAAACAATAGGTGGGGTAGGGGAGACCTGATTGAGTTATACAAGATTATGAGGGGCATTGACAACGTGAATAGAAAGCAGCTATTCCCCCTAGTCGTAAGGTCAGTAAATAGGCATAATTTTAAACTAAAAGGCAGAAGATTTAGAGGGGATTGGAGAATAAGTCATCTTCACCAATGGTAATAAGATCTGAAATGCATTGCCTGGAAGGGTAATTGAGGCACTTTTAAAAAGTACTTGGATGAGCACCTGAAGTATTGCAACATTCAGGGCTATCGGCCAAATGCAAGAAAGTGTAGGTACTGGTTAATTTTTAGGTAAAAACAATGACTGCAGATGCTGGAAACCAGAGTCTAGATTAGAGTGGTGCTGGAAAAGCACAGCAGGTCAGGCAGTATCCAAGGAGCAGGAAAATCGATATTTTGGGCAAAAGCCTTTCATCAGGAATAGAGGCCTGCAGAGTGTCTACATTAGAGTGGTGCTGGAAAAACACAACAGGTCAGGCAGCATCCGAGGAGCACTCTGCAGGCAACCTACCTCTATTTGTGATGAAGGGCTTTTGCCTGAAACGTCGATTTTCCTGCTCCTTGGATGCTGCCTGATCTGATGTGCTTTTCCAGCACCACTCTAATCTAGACACTGGTTAAATTTTGCAGACTTGATGGGGGTGAAGGGCATCTTCTGTACCAAATGATTTTATGAACTGGCATGGATTCAATGGGCTGAATAGCCTCCCTTTGCACTGTAAATCCTCAAATTTTGTTAACATGTGTGCACTGTTTACCAATAACTAGGAAGCAGCTGCGTTTTATATACATCTGGGCAGATCTGTTCACTCATAGCCTTTCGCACAATGACCTTATCAAAAACCCTTCCATGGAATCAAACTGTTCCATGTACAGTGTGTACTACAGATGGCAGCTCAGAAAGAACAGTCATTAGCATGCAAAGCACACTGGAGGATATCCAACTGTTATCATAGTTCTGGCATCTCTAGGACATCTGCAGAGACACCAACGATCCAAGTGCTGTTTTTGGTACCAAGCTATGCTTCCTGCAGTTTACAGAAACTTCCGGCAGTATGTGTGTCCAATTTTAAGACATTTTACAAGCAAGTATCAGTATTTGTTATTGGGACTATTTCTTCACAGATCAAGAGTTAGGCAGTGTCAGTAGTGGAGCATGCCAGGAAAATGCACACATTTTTGGCACTGTATCAGAATTACCACGCTTGTGCCCCCCTGCTAAATCTCTCCAGTATAAGATAGGAAAAGACTGTCGTGCAGCAGTACCATCCAGGAAATAATAGGCAATAAAGCTGGCATGCAAATAGTTAAGGTTTTAAGTAATGTACCTTCCTGCTGTTACCAACTGCCAGAAATTGATGTCAATTATGGCACTAGCTCTATCCCAATGTTTCGCAGATTATTGTAGGAAATTTAAGTTTAGTGTTGGTTTATTTAACATCGTGTGCTTGCACTTTGTCAGTATAACTGACCAATTAAAGAATCTTATGAATGTATAGTACTTCTGAAAGGGATTTTTGCAATATGATCCATTATGGAATATTCTAAAAAACAGTTGGTCATGGCATTACCTCTGTCAACATACAACTGCTCAAGCATGGAGACTTTTTCAGTTATGTTTGTCCTGCTTTACTTCCAAAAAGGAGGAATGAAAGCTTGAATGAAGCAATGCTCCCTGCCTCCAAATACATGTGCACTACCTCCAGGGCAATCATAAAAGTTGGTACAAACTGGAATGTTTCCATTGAAATGGCTTACAATTAGAGATTGTAAATTTGTACTTTTTGTCTTTGAAGTCTGTTTGGCAACATTATCTTCTTATCCTACTTACCTTTTCATAAATGTTACAGTATACATAAGTCGAGGTGTACAAATCATAGGCTGGTCTGTGAGGATGGCTCTCATAGCTTCTTTCACACAGTACTCTGGTTTCAAAGGCGGAAGGAAGGGCTCAAATTCTTTCCTGCAAAAGAAGTTTTAGAATAGTCCTTTTGACATTTGTACATAAATTCTCAATTTATTTTCACTGGTTGTGCTTTACTAATCTCTTTCATCAATATTAAAGTAACATTCTATGAAGAAAGTTGTTTCATACACTGTATAGTTGACAAGAGTAAAGCACCTACTATCTTCCAGGATGGAGATTTTCCCACCAAGTAAAACAGCCCAACCTCATGCCACATTACCACACACCCACCACCAGTGTAGGGTTCAACCTCCATTCTGAATGAATGGAGTAGACTTAGCGTCTGCTTCCTTGCCCTGACTCATAACAAAATCACAGCAGAAGCATAACATTATTACCCAGAGAATGTGACCTAGAGAAGAAACAAACTGAAAGAATTGCAAGTGCAACTTAGTGCATTGAGTATCAGAGTTGGGATGTCATATTGTGGCTGTACAGGACATTGGCGAGGCCACTTTCAGAAAACTGTGTTTAATTCTGGTCTCCCTGCTGTAGGGAAGATGTTGTTAAGCTTGAAATGGTTCAGAGAGGATTTACAAGGATGTTGTCAGGTTTTGAAGGTGTGAGCTATAGGGAGAGGCTGAATAGACTGGGGCTATTTTTCATCAAGGATTAAAGGCTAAAGGGTGACCTTACAGAGGTTTATAAAATCACAAGGAACATGATTAGTGTGAATAGATAATGTCTTCTTCCTAGGGTAAGGGTGGCCAAAACTAAAGGATATAGGTTTAAGGTGAGTGGGGAAAGATTTAAAAGGGATCCAAGGGGCAACATTTCCACACAGCAGGTGGTGCATGAAATGGAATGAGCTGCCGAAGGAAATGATGGAGGCTGGTACAATATGACATTTAAACTGTATCTAGATGGATACAAGAATAGGAGGGGTTAGTGGGATTTGAGCCTAATGCTGGTAAATGGGACTAGATAAATTTTGTATCTGGTCGGTGTGGATGAGTTGGATTGAAGGGTCTGTTTCCATGCTGTACAACTCTAACTCTGTGAATGCAGCCCTGATGTAAAGGGCTGTCACTCGCACTCTCCTCTGGAAACCAAACTGGACAACATGGAGCAGGTTATTGCTGAGCAGATGTTGCTTGATATCACTTAATGGACTTCCATCGCTTTACTAATGGTCGAGAATAGACTGATGGAGAAGTAATTGGCTGGGTTAGGTTTGATCTGATTTGTGTGTACAGGACATACCTGGGCAATGTTTCACATTGTCAAGTTATGCCAGTGTTGTAACTGTAATAGAACAGCTTTGCGAGGGAAGTGGCAAGTTCTGGAGCACAAGTCTTCAGTACTTTTGCCAGGAAATTGCTGGACTTACGTTTCCAACCTTTTTTGAACAGGGTGTAACATTCACAATTCTCCAAACTGCTGGTATCACTCTCAAATCCAAGATAAATTGGAAAACTATAGGCAGCGCTTACACAATTTCTATTTGCTTTTCTCAGTAACCTTGGATCTTATCCTGTCATGGTACCTTAGCAGTTTTGTTTATAGATAGTCAATCCAATATCAACTTAGCAATGAACACTGCACCAAAATGAGTTCAATGCAGTTTGGAAAGAAGAAATAAATAGCTAAAGCTCTACATTCAATAGGATGAAACAATCTAGCCACAGTAAACTGGGAAAAGCTAAACCAGCAGGAGCATTCCAAAATGAATGTAGTACAAAAATAGCAAGAGGGAAGAGCTACAGAAATGAGAAAAAAAAAACACATTCAGAACTACATTAAAAAAATTTCAGAAATCAGCAAAATGTGACATATAGGGAAGAGCTCCAATAAGGGTAGAAAAAGAAAACAAATGATTCAGAAACATTTTTTACAAGCCATCCTGCCCAGCAATCAAGCCCCCACCCCACTTCATTCATCACTCTCTTGTGCCCCTCTCCCTTCACCACTCACCCTGCTAATGCATAATCTGTCATTCCCCATCACACTCATGCCCATCTCCATCAATTGCCACCTGCCCTGTCACAGATCCCTCATACTCCTATCCCAAAGTCTAAAACCATCAACACTCCACCATCAACACTACTTTTTTCCCCCCCCCATAATACATCTGCCCCAATCAAGAGCCATCTTGCCCTGCTCCTGGTCAGCCATCATCTCACCCATAGGTACAGAAAATAATCACAGAGACTATTGGAATGGTATCTTTATACCTAGATAGAAACAGGAGGAGAAGTCAAATTCATGCTTCAGCAATACAAACCCCTTGTTAAATGACACCAAATATGTTAAGCCATACTTGGCACTACACCTGAGGAAATATACTGGACTTGGAGGGAGTGCAATACATGTTTACTGGAAAAGTGCATGGATTCCAAGGTTAAACAAGAGATTACACAAGTTTCTAAATTCCAGTGACTGCAGAATTAGTATAAGAGAGTGATTTGATCAAAGTTTAACAAGAGAAGAATGACCTAGGACTGACATATGTAAAATTACAGGGAGAAAGTGAAGTCTGAAGGTGCTGGAGATCAGAATCGAGAGTGTGGTGCTGGAAAAGCACAGCAGGTCAGACAGCATCCGAGGAGCAGAAGAATCGATATTTCAGGCAAAAGCCCTTCATCAGGAATGTAAAATTACAGCCAAACCCTATTTGGAGTGAAATCAGGAATAATTTCTATGAAGAATGGGAAAGGTTGAAACAATAATCTATCATCATTTGTCAATTAGTTTTGTGTCAGGAATAGATTTATTAGCCATAGAGGTTATCTAAGGAATATGGGATTAAGGTTGAATTTGGAGTTTAGGTTACAATTTAGAAGTTTAAAAGGAACACTCAGAATGGAAAAGATTATTTCTTTAAAAAAAGTATCAGTTAGTTTTCTACCATACCACACTGAAAATGAACTAATTTAGCAATTAGTCTACAGGTTTAATAACATTGTAATTTCAGGAGTTTTGCTTGAACAATGTCAATTGCTCCGTGTAATCTGAATCAGACATCTAGCTGCAAAAGTGAAAAAACCATTGGCTGTGTCTCAAATAATTCAAACTGTGATTAAAAAGTAGTGAATTATACAAACCAGCCTGGGAGCTTAAAAGTGAATTTACATTCAAAGCAACAATTAAAGGTTTGTCTGTAGGGAAAAGGATGTCAGTGGATACAAAAACAGCAGTACCAAAAGTAGTTTCTTAATTTACAAAAATCAAAATACAGCCAAGTTTGGAAGAAGGATTTTTCCTTTGTACTAAAGAATACTTTGAATGGTCCTCTCCCTACATCACTTTCTTCCTGTCATGGTGAGAACCGTGGATAGTTAAATTAGTACAACTTTCTCCAATTTAAAATGAGTGGACAATGGATAAGTCAGGTATTTTGAAAGCTTGTGAAAGCAAAGGGCAAAACACAGAGAAAAACCCTCAGTATTGTGAACTTGATTATTTAAAGCAAGTACGAGAGAGAAAAAAAAAATCAGACAAACGATCTAGTTTTGTTTAAAGTGAAATTGGTCCAATTCATTTTAAAGGTTCTGTTAGAAAAATGAACCATAGCTTGTAAATTAGGCAAAAATGTTTCCAAAATTCCAGTACAGCATAATGTAGTTATTACATTTTTAATAATACCACATCAATGCTCAGGTTGCGCCACAAATGCATTTAAGTTTATAAATATATAGCTACCAGCACTAACAGCTTTAATAATTGCTGATAAGTTTATTTATTCCTGTGATTTGTCGTTAAGTCATTAAGCACTGTCTGAAACTCATGCAAATTTCATTTGAAAAAAGTGGTTTTCTTTTTGGTTAAGTAACAAATAAATTATTTCACATCCTGAAACGCTGTAGGTGCAGCAAACCTGGTTTTAAAAATACAACAACATAAATGCCCTACAGCTGTAATAAAGCACATAATTACCAAAATATACATCATGGAAAATTGAATAGTTTTCAGCTACTACTTTATTCTTGAATGCTGGAGGGTTAGATTCATTAAATTTCAGTGTTTCATCGTGGCTGGAGCACACTCACCTCCAAATTATAAGTTTGAGAGTTCTACACCTACTCTGTGATCCAAACATATGAGAAGTGTGCTGCAAGATATATTTTGTTGAGTGGGATGGTAAGATGGGAGGGACTGCTGAGCTGAATCTTGTTTCAAATGAAGCATTGAACAAGGCCCGACTTGCTTATTTTAAGATGCTTAGTCACCAAAGAAAAATCGAGAAATTGTTCCAAATTCTAGGGCAATATTCCTCCCTCAACTATCATGTAATAGTTTCACTGGCTTATTCACCATAATGCTGGGAGCTCATAGTGGAAAAATAATTGCTTTTGTACAATGTAATAATGACAACATTTCAAGTATCTGTTCTATGTTGGATGCTTCAAAATCTCAAGAACTCCATGAAATGGGTCAAACCCAAAGACTTTTACTTTCCAATTCATTCACAGAATGTGGGCAAGGCCAGGAATTATTGCCCAGAGGGAAGTTTAGAGTCAACCACATTGCTACATGTCTAGAATCACACAGATAGTGAATCAGATGAGTTTTTTTGTATCAATTAGCAACAGTTAATATCATTAGCCTCCTAATTCCAGATTTCTGTTGAATTTAAATTCGACTATATGCCATGGCAGAATTCTAACCCGATGTCCAGAACACTATCTGGGACGCTGGATTAATAAGTCTTGGCGATAATACCACTAAGCCATTGCCTCCCTGCTGATGGTCACCAAGCCTCATAAAGCAAAGCCTGTGCATGTTAAGTTCTTACCCCTCATCTTCATAGTCCAGTGCAACTTTGCCGATTCAGTGACAATAATTAACTTTACAATATCAATATCATATTATTGAGTTAATTGTGCATCCCAGTCCATGCAATGTTTCCCAAACTTTTTCTAATTTGGCACTATTTTGCTTCAAAATTGCTATGACCACACAGCTAAGAGTGTGCTGGGGGAGGACTGGGTGGCGATGGTAAACAAAAGCAATGAAACCAGGGATAGATGGAATTATTTAGTCAACCAGATTTTTAAGTAATAAACACCTACTTTTTCAGAACTGTTATTCACTGCTGAAAAAACATAGGAATTTGGAGAGACATTGCAGCTGTCAGCACTCATTCTGAAATCTACAGCACCCATGACCCAAGGTTTCGGGTCACAACCCCCAATATACTGTGGAAAGCCTTGCCACAGATGATCATTTATAACAGAACCTGTTAAGTTAGCCATTCACAAAAATGCATAATCTGATGTATAATTGAGAAGTGGTCAAATCTCCTTGCAGAGTAGCCATGAAAATCTAAAAACAAGAATGCAATGCTGAAGAACTGAAAACACAATTTTTTTAAAAAACAGTTTAAGTGATTGAAAACATATCACTGTAAAAGAATAATTGCTATGTACTTTAAAACTCTATAAACTTGAGTCAGATTAACAAAGAATTTCAGATGGGGACAAAAGGAATGTTCTCTGCACCATGTTTTAACAGTTGTATTGAAGGTGGGGATATGTTGAGCTATTTTATAAAGTGATAGGGAAAGTGCAGGTCAAACCTCTATTAAAGTTAGTGTCAAATCATTCTTCTTGAATGTCAAAATTTTTATAAGAGAAAAAAAATTTATAATTGAATTAAATATACAATTTAAAACTTTATGTACTAAACAACTAATTATCCATCTCACCTTATTCTGCAGCCACGAAACATGCCTGTATCCACTAAGTATGGGCACACAAGTGTCATCTTGATTCCATCTTTATCAGATGCCTTCAGTTCATGGCTCAAGGATTCATGAAATCCTATTGCTCCAAATTTGCTTGCACAGTAATCCTGAATGGCATAATTGATAAAATAGCATACTTAAAAAAAACAATGCCAGTTTGATTCATAGATAGATTTACCAGCAACATAAGTGAACAATCATGGTCTTATACCCAAGACAGTTGTGCTTCTTTGGGTAAAGGAGTGGCAAAGATCCTCAGTCTTATATTTTTAATTTTAGTGACGATCTGCCATCTATCTGAATAGGCACTTGAGAGAGATGGTGGAAGCAATGGGAGAAAAACCAAGGAGAAATACATTAGTAGAGAAGCAGTTGCAAGGTCTATTAAGAAAGTTTGAACTCAACACATTTGGAAATGTTGGAGAAAGTCAATTTCATGCTGGTAGTATTTTGTACTCAAGTGTTTTTCTTTACATTCAGCAGTAGTGAATGCAATTTTACAAAATCTATTTAAAGGATCAGTAAAATTTAATTGGATACTCTAGATGATATATTCTACAGATCATCTGGAAGAATGGCTAGAATAGATGGAAGTATGGGAACATGGGTGTTACATTAGCTGATAGGTCAGATTGATGTGTTTGTAATACATCAGTTCATGTTAATATTCTATTTGGTTGTTTAAATAAACAGCAGGTGCTTCTTAGAGAAAGTGTAGCCAGACATTATTGCTGTCTTGGGGGATTTGTATGGTCTTGGTATATCTTCACAGCCTCTCTGATGTATCCTATATGTCAATGTGTGGTGGGTTACATTTAGAGTTAAAAGATTGGATGTAGCAATTATCAAGTTAAAGAATGTCTGATAATAACCATTTTACTCCATTCGCTGTGTTTAAACAAGGTTGATGCTTAGAGTTTGGAATGTAAGCTACAGTCGTTGAGGGAGTGAGAGGGCAAGAAAGAGCGTGAGAGAGCAAGAGAGAGAGAGCGCGAGAGCGAGAGCGCGAGCGCGAGAGCAAGGGAGGGAGAGAGCGAGGGAGAGAGCGCGCGCACGGGCGAGAAAAACAGGGTGAGAGGACCAAAAATGGGAAAGAAAGAGAGAATATGAAGACAGAGCATATGTCAAAGAGCTTGCCGATCACAGATTCTATGACACTGTCAATGTTTCTTCTGCTTGGCTGAGCAAATTTGTTTTAATTGGAGCATGATGGCACCAACTTTGTAAATGGGCTTACAGCAGTGTACATATAAACAAGAGAACAGCTGACCAGTTGTAAAAAGGGGCCCAATGCAAAGGAGGGGGAATCAAAAAAGTAAACTCATTACAGGAGATGGGTGGAGCATTAAGTATGATTAGTTTTTAATTTTTAAATTAAGCAAATATTGCTTGCCATACTAGCTTCAGTAATACACCGTGTTACAGTAGGTAACACAGGATGGAGAAGAAAAGAAACAGACAGGAGTTGGGATGTACAGTTTATGCCTGAACACTACATAGCCAAGGAATATTCAATCTTTTAAGGATGGATAATACAAGTTTCAAAATCAATAACTGAAAAGCATATGATTACACAAAGCATTGAAATGCATAGGGAAAGCATATTGAAAAAAAAAGGATGAGCTCATATGAAATTCTTCCATCTTTTTCCTCTTCACTGCTGCTATCATCCCTTCATTTGGCCCCCACGACCAATTCAGAAGCTGAAGTATGTATACTATAGTTTCTGTTAACTATGTAGAGCAATTTAAGACCAGCTGTTTACAATTAGGGCAATTTATACGTACAAAATACTTTAACTTGAAAATTTACATGTTTGAAAAGACACCAAGACATAGCAATTCAATGCATTACATGTTTCTTAAATGGAGAAAAAATAAATATTCCTCCAAGGTGATAATTTAAACTACTAACCTCTACACCAGCGGTGCTAAACAACCCTAGGGAACTTGCCACGGTCACGATATGCCCATGGTTCATTTCCAGCATCTTGGGAAGAAATGCCTTGGCAGTCTAATAAAAAGGAAAAGTCAAAAGTTATCTTCTTTTATGATCTACACCACAAACAAATTTGTAATTCAGACAGTATACCCAAACAAAAAAATAAATTCAAAATTAGACAGTCCTTTTAAAACTTGGAACATGTGGTAGTGAATACAGGCAGCAGAGTGGTTGGTGCTGCTGCCTCAGTGCCAGGGACCCAAGTTCAATTCTAATCTTGGGTGACTGTTTGGAGTTTGCACGTTCTCCTTGGGTTTCCACCGGGTGCTCCCATTCCCTCCCACAGTTCAAAGATGTGCAGGTTAGGTGGATTTGCCGTGCTAACTTTCCCCACAGTGTCCAGGGACCTGTAGGCTAGGTGGGTTAGCCATGGTAAATAAGAAATTACAGGGATGGTGGCGGATGCCTCTTGGATGGTTGGTGCAGGCTTAAGAGGCCTTTCGGCCCATATCTGCACTATAGTTTTCATAAAATTATAGAATCCCAAGGTGTTGCCAGGGTTGGAGGATTTGAGCTATAGGGAGAGGTTAAATAGGCTAGGGCTGTTTCCCTGGAATGTTGGAGGTTGAGGTGTGACCTTGTAGAGGTTTATAATATCATAAGGGATATGGATAGAGTAAATAGACAAGGTTTTTTTTCCCTGGGGTGGGGGAGCCCAGAACTAGAGGGCATAGGTTTAGGGCGAGAGGGGAAATCTATAAAAAGAGACTTAAGGGGCAACTTTTTCATGCAGAGGGTGGTGTGTGTGTGGAATGGGCTGCCAGAGGAAGTGGTGGAGGGTGCTACAATTGCAAGATTTAAAAGGCATCTGGATGGGTATATGAATAGCAAGGATTTGGGGGCACATGGGCCGGGTGCTTGCAGATGGGACTAGGTTGGGTTGGGATATCTGCTCAGCTTGGACAAGTTAGATCGAAAGGCTTGTTTCCGTGCTGTACATCTCTATGACTCTAACAGCAATTTAAATAACAATTATTATTTGACAATAAACAAAAATAATTGCTACAATTTTGTAGAACTACTCAAAACATGTTTAAACATTCCGAGAATTGGATGTCCAACATGTAGCAAATAGTTCTGCACTTAAACAATGAAAAGTTATCAGCTGGAGAACATGTACAATATTGATTCTGTTGCTCTGAATTACAGATTCAAAAAAAAACTTTTACTGAACAAAAATGGAGCAATAACTCCCTCTGTTCAACATTCTAATCGAATTTTACTGAGTATTCATTTCACCTAAAAAATACAGAATCACTGAAATACCAACCACAGGAAACTGAATGTCAAATAATACAATATTTCTCTCCCCTCCCCCCTGCCAACCAAAGCCAGATTCTAAGGTCACATTAATTATGTAAATGAAAGCTGCATTAAGGAAAAAACATGTATTTTATAACAGACTCTTGGGTGTTGTCGTGATCCTTCGGATGCAAAGCTGGCACCTATCAGAAAAGTGAGACAGTTCCAAACAATTCACTACATAAATGAATGAACCATTTATTGCAATTGATGTAATGGTTCATTAAGGAAAACAGTGGTTGTTGTTAAGGGGAGTTACCGAGCCCAGTTAAAAGGAGTTCATATTAAACAGACTGCTATTAAACAAAATGATTCAGCTGTTGTTTACTGCAGTCCATAGCCTTTCAACATTTCCAAATGAGATTTTATTTTCAATACTATCTTCATTCAGAAGGAGAAAACTTAAAAAAAACTTTATTAGAGGAAAGAAGGAGGCTTCCCCTTCCTGTAACAGGGAGAGGAACTATTAGTTAAAGGTGCACCCCAGATTGAGCCTGACTATTTCACTTAATTCATACTGTTGCTAGAAATAAACTAAAACTACGCAGCAACATTTCTGGAATTGGATTGAGTCATAGAGATGTACAGCACGGAAGCAGACCCTTTGGTCCAATCCGTCCATGCCGACCAGATATCCCAACTCAAATCTAGTTCCACCTGCCAGCACCCGGCCCATATCCCTCCAAAAAGTCATAACTGATGGGAGATGGGGGCGATCAGTATGTGGTTAATGCATGCTGAAGGAGAAAGGGCATCAAATTCTTGGGACATTCATACTGTTCTGGGACACTTCTGTTCAACAGGGATGGGTTGCACATCAACCAGGTCTCGCAGGTAGGTCCTCTTAAGTGGTTGGGAAGAGTTTCAACTAAATTGGGAGGGGATACGCATCGAAATACAGAAGTAAAAAATAAAGAGGTATATGGTGCATAGAAGGAACTACTATCGAATAATACTAGAAAAGGTGCAGACTAAAGGTTACAAGGAATGCAAAGAGTATTTCAATACGCAAGTAAATATGATTAGTAAATTACAAGCACAAATAATTATTTGGAATATGATGCAGAGGCAATCATAGAGATGTGGCTTAAAATTAAAGTTTGGGCATTATATACATTCAGAACAGAGCAAAGCACTCAGTTGCCTAAGACTAGTACAAAATGCTGATAATAAAAGAGCCAATCAGGTTGGAATAATCTAATTGAATTTTTTGAAGTATCAGAGAATATTTAAGGAAATGTCTTGCATTTAGATTTTAGGAAAATGATGAAGTATCATTTAGAAGGTTAGTCATGTAAAACAGAAGAAAATATTAGACAAAATTGAGGTTCATTGAACAAAACAGGGTCAATGTGGATAAAAATTGTCTTAAGGACAAAAATCAACTCTT
Source organism: Hemiscyllium ocellatum (assembly GCF_020745735.1). Lineage (NCBI taxonomy): Eukaryota > Metazoa > Chordata > Chondrichthyes > Orectolobiformes > Hemiscylliidae > Hemiscyllium > Hemiscyllium ocellatum. The sequence goes on along the minus strand of NC_083404.1, from coordinate 11,975,267 downwards.
TAAATGGTCATTTGGTAGATAACTGGAGAATAGTAGATGCTGATGTTCTAAATGCTCTATCATAAATGACTTGGATATTGAAATACAGGACAACATTTCAAAGTTCACTTCCAATTCTAATAGTATGTGATGGCAAACAGTGATGATACCACCAGCTGACTGCAACAGGAGAAAATGAGCAGAAAAAAAAAATTAATACAGAAATGCATTTTAGCAGAAGGTAAAAAAGGAGAGGCAATATATACATAATGGGGGAAAGTGAGGACTGCAAATGCTGGAGATCAGAGTCAAGAGTGTGGCATTCTAAAAGCACAGCCAGTCAGGCAGCATCTAAGGAGCAGGAGAATCATGTTTCAGGCATAAGCTGTTCATCAGGAATGATGCATAATGGCAGTTCTAAAGAGTGCATAAGGACAAAAAGAAACTGGGGGTTCTCAGTCATGGGTCTTTGAAGATAGAAGTATGGAAAGTAATTAGCAAAGCTTAAGGGATCTTGAAATTCATAAAGTAAAGTAGGGAAGCTAATGTTGAACTTTTATAAAAGCTTTGGGCAAGTCATTAGAACGGTGTGTTTATGGTAACCACAGAAGGGTTCTTGGGGACTTGGAGATTTACCTCAATGGTTCTAGGGGTGAGGGAGTATGTCATCCTAGCACCACTGGCTGGGCTCGCAATTATTGCCTATGCCTAGTTGCCCTCAAAAGGTGGTAGTAACTTGCCCTGTTAAACTGTTGCAAGTGGACTCAATGCATTAAGGATTTTGATAGCAACACTGAAGGAATGGCAATATTTTTCCAAGGCAGGATGGTGCATGCCTTAGAGAGGAACTTGCAGGTGTTGTTCCAATGCATTTTCCATTCCTTGCCCTTCTAAATGGTAGTGGATTTGGGTTTGGAAGATGTTGTCTAAGGAGCTTTGGTAAATTTCTGCACTGCAGCTTTTAATTCTTTTGGTGCAGATACTTACCATTGGTGGCCGAAGGAATGGGTGTTTGTGAAATGGTGCTAATCAAGCACACTCTTGGAGTCAATCTTCGAGTGTCTTAATGAACTGCACTCATCCAGTCAAGTGGAGATTATTCCCTCACTCCTGACTTGTGCCTTGTAGACTGGTGGACAGGCTGTGGGGAGTCAGGTAACGAGTTACCTACTAAAAGACTGCTAATCTCTGAGCTGCTCTTGTAGCCAGTGTTTTTTTTTGGTCAGTCCAGTGGAGTTTCTGGACAATAACAACTCAGGATGTTGACTGTGGGAGATTCAGTGATAGTAATGCCATTGAGTGTCAAAGACTGATGGTTAGATTCTTTGTTGGAGATGGTCATTCCTTGCATGAATGCTACTTGGTGCTTATCAGTCTAAAACTGGATATTGTCCAAGTCAAAGATATATGCAGTATAGAAAGAGGCCCTTTAGTCTATGCTAACCAACAAACACTAAACTATATTAATCTCATTTACCTGCACTTGGCCCATTGTCTCCTATCCTGGAATTTTAAATCCAGATGCTTCTTAAATGTTGAGACAGTACCCTCTCAGAGGGAATGTTTCATATTTTTATTACACTCAGAGAGAAAGAAATTCTCAGGTTTCCTACAAACCACTTACCCTTCACCTTAAAACTCAGCCCTGTGGTCTCAATCCATTTCCAAGCCCATTTTCAATTCAGTTTGCCAAGTTGCCTTTGGTCCCGTGAGCTCTTACCTTTAGCCCCATCCTTCCACGTGGAACCTTGTCAAAGGCCTTACTGAAGTCCATGTAAAAAACTACTCCACTACGCTCAATATATTTAGCCACCTTTTTCAAAATATTCAATTCAATTAAATAGTTAGACAAAATCTCCCTCTAACAAATTCATGCTGACTATCCTTGCCTTTCTAAGTATTGATTAATCCTGTCTCTCAGAATCTTTAACTAGTAGTTACCTGGTATTGAGCAAAGGACCCACATTAGCTATCCTCCAGGCGTCTAGCATGTCTCCTGTGGCCAGTGATGTATTAAATATATTCACCAGGCCACAGCAATTTCTTCCCTTGCCTCCCATAGCAGTCTGGGTATATCTTATCAGGACCTGGGGAGTTATTCACCTTTATGTCCTCTAAAGCATTTAACTTTTCCTCCTAATTAAAGGAGATCTTGCTAGATATTGACAGCTTCAGTATCTGAAGAGCTGTGAATGGTGAACGTTCTCCAATCAATAGCAAACACCCCCACTTTTGACCTTATCATACACCTAAAGATGGTCAGGCCAAAACTACTACCTTGAAGAATTCTCAAAGATAGATATTCTGGAAGTCAAGATAACTGACCTCCAACAAGCACAATCTTCCTCTGTGCTTGGTATGACTCTAATCACTGGAGAGTTTTCCCCAGTCTCCCATTGACTCCAGTTTTTCTAGGGTTCTTTGATGCCACATGATTAAATGTAGCCTTGATTTAGCTACACGTTAGAAAAACTAGATTTGATCTCCTTAGGAAGTTGAAGGATGCTCAAATACAGGTGCAATAACAGTTTTAGGTGAACAAAGTTAAAAAGCACACAACATCAGTTGGTTTATTTGGAAATATTAGCTTTCAGAGTGCTGCTCCTTCATCAGGTATCTGTGGAGCAGGATCATAAGACAGAATTTATAGCAAAAGATCACAAAAGATTTGAACAAACCTAGATTGCTGCTGTCTTTCATCTTTTAGAATGGGTTGTAGGTTTTGGTTCATTAATATGTAAAAAAGATTACCTGGTTCTCTTAGTTGACAATACAAGGACAGGACTAATTTTTTGGCAAGACATGCTGTGAGGGAGAATTTTTTTTTAAAAAAAGATATATACTGTAAGTGAATGGTAGGGCCTGGGACACTGCCTACAAAAAAGGGGTAGAAATGGAGACTATTGGTGATGAAAGAAATTGAATAGTCATTTAAAGGAAATAAATGTGCGAAGCTATGGTGTTGGATAGGGAAATGTGGAACTGAAAGGAGTGCTGGGACAAAAATTGAACCACTAAATGACCACTTTCTATGCCATAATGACTATGGAATTGTCCAGATCCTAGTTGTAAAGAAGATAAAGCACAATTTAAGCAAATGAAAATTAAAGTAAGCAGGCATGTTGTGTAGTTTCTACAAGCTGGACAAATGGATATTTGGTTGTGAATTCACTTAGAGTATTTTGCATTGGTGTCATGAGGCACCAGCATAATTTGTGTCTGTTTGGAAGGCTGCAAATGACGAGTGATTAACTTAATCTATATCTTTGTGATGAATGCATATGTCATAAACTTATTAATGAAGACAAGCATTTCCAATTAGCTGAGCTAATCATAGCTTAATGTTATTCAAAATAATATATAGATTAATGCCAAGCACACACGGGAAAAAAAAACTATTTCCTTTTCTAACATTGGTTGGAAACATTGAAAAACCAAGTAAATAAAAGGCTACATGCATGCAAAATGCATCTGCTTTTGAGCTCAAACTTACCCTTGGCATCCAATTACACGGTGAAGGATGTCTCGTAGTAGTCTCAATTACATCAGTCAGGAGGGCACTGAGTATACCCAAATTACTTTACATAGCAACATACAAGTCAGGCTTTTAAGTCTTGAAAGATCTCTCCAAAAAGGGGTCAACTTATATGCCCAGTATAAAAATGAAATGCTGAAAGTGGTGTTGCCATTTTCAAACATCATCTACTTCTGACATAAAAGCTTTGCAACATATCCCATATCACACAATTGATTCCTTACACCCAGTCAGAAGATGTTCCAGTCAGTAAAATCCACATTTGAGGGGAGTAAAACGGAGGATAATTGCTAATGCAAATATAGCTTGCTAAAGCAGAATATTGAGTTATTCAAAATTCATAATCAAAAACTGACTACAAGGGACAGAAAACAGGGGGTAATCTTGGGAGCTGCAGTTACATAAATAGTTATAATTTTAAAAGTTAGGCAAGAAGAATTGAAGCGATTAGATTGAAAGAAATTAGAGTTATTTTGGCTTAGGTGATATCATTAGTTTGAGGGACTCTTGAAATCAAGATCAAGTGGAAATATATTTTCAATATTAACTGATTGTAAAGCACTGCAATGAATTGGACTTTTAAAATTAAATGCTACAAATAAAACACTATTGGTATTGATAATTAATCCAGAAGCTTGGCAACAGTACAACATTGTGAAAATACTCAAGAATTGAATTGAGAGTTGAGCCAAGAAAAATGATTAACATTCAGATTTCCTGTATAAATTATAAGAAATGGGTGGGTGCAGGTACAGGAAGCAAAGATTAAATAAATCAGAAATATCATGATATAAAAACCCTAGACATTTACTCATAAGTACTCAAACTTATTTAAATTCTGTCATGCTTAATCTTTTTATTACATCTACAGGCACTAAACTGCATCTATTTAAGGCACTGTTTCTGGTACACAGTTGTTTGCCAAGTAGCTACATAAAAAAAAGTCATATTAAATAGCTGTTTCTTTAGTCAAGCATATATACACCAATTCTGACACTTCAAAATATTATAAGCAAACAATCTGAGTTGAGAAATCCTTCATGTCTTAATTTGTACTTTGAGAAATTGTGGTGTCACCGTTCAGATTACTTGTGAAAGTCTATTAAAATAAGAAGTTCTAAATGCAGGAACAGTCTCACCCCTATAGTTTTCAAGCAAGCAGAGGCAAATGAAAAATAAATCATAAATCTCAGTTGGGTATGGCAGATACTTAGAAAAGAATGATGGAAATTCAAAGCCATAGCCACTCTCCTTCACAATTTTTACATACCTGTATTTCCTGGTAGAAGACACTGGATGGCAAGTCATGAATGAGTGAAAATTCCTCAAGTTTAAACACAGGAAGGATGGATTTTGGCTTCCAACATTAATTCCACTCCTTTGTTCCTGCTTCCAATCACCTGCCCTGTCAATAGTTTAGTCTGAAGTCAGGTTATACAAAACTCAAATCGTTCAGCCAAAAACCACACATGGCTGCAACATTACCAGTCTGCCTGCCTCTACTCCTACTGCTGCTTAAAATTTTATTCTCGTCACCTTTTAAAAACTGTCCTCTTGTAGGCTCCCATTGTCTACTACTATAAACTTGAAGTCGGTTGTTCTGAGACATTTAATTTTAAAGGGTTCAATTGTAAATGCCTCTATTGCCTTGCCTCATTACATTTTGTTTGAAAACTTAAAACAGCCTTGCACCTACCACCACATTAAGAGATTCTTGCCCTCTGAATTTACATCCTTCCCATGAAGACTGTGCATTTACTTCATCCAAACATTAGAGGGAAGAAAAGCTTATTTTGTTATTACCGTACACTTCCAAAAATCTCAACTGTTAATTGCAGCTCAGAAGATATTTGCACTGACTAGGTTTGAAACAAGATTCAGCAACTGAACTGAACATAAAGTTTTAAAGACATACCCACAATGGGCCCCAGCTTGGAGTAAATTGTAAAAACATCAACTGGAAAAAAGGAACATTTATAATGCTTTGATTTTGCTGTTAGAATAACCTACCAAAGATTGTAGGGAGACCAAATTTTGACTAGAAATCATTTATCACATAATGCAGTTTATTGATGAAATACTATAGCTTTTACTTAGTAAACTCATCAAAAAGCAAGTTACAATATTGATAATCTACAATATATAGCATCTATAACTTGTATTAAAAAACACCCAAAGGTTCTTCAAAACAAAAGTCATGCTTCTTTTGTAACAAAGAAATCAAAGATTTTCCTTGAAGCATTTTCATCAGGTATAAAATGAAAAGATGACTACTGATGATCAACTCTTTTCTTTCACAAACCTGACAACAAAATAGATCACGGACATCCCCTACCAAAACAGCTAAGACTCCAATTCAAATATTCCATTTGGCATTATTCAGTGTTACAACTCACAAGTATGACTGGAGATGCTGAAATAATCAAAATGGGTAAAATGAGCAGAGAATGGTTTCTGGCCATCTTTCCTACTTGGATAATGGCACAGTCAAGTTTCAAATAAAAGACACTAACTGGCTATTCAGCTGTGCTCTCGTATTTCACAAAGAATATAGAGTTAGCTCTTATACCCAAGGGCTGTGGAAATATAGCAACCTAACTCGAGAAATTAAAAACAGAAATATTGGAACCATAGCAATTGCTCTAAGTGCATGTTACAGTCAGGAAAGAATTCAGAGCAGGCTGATTAAGGTATATGGGGAAAAAAAGCTAGTTATACTACAGGTATACTAAGACAAGAAAAGACATTATGTAATAATAGAGATCCTGGTCCAAGTGTCAAATGTATCGTCAACATCTGAAATGAATCTTTATTTCAGTGAACCTAAAGGATTCATTATGAAAACTTCTGTTTTATGCGATGAGGCAACGAGACTGGGAGAAATACTGATGTGTCGCTCCAATAAGGGCATAATTCCCTTTCTACATTTGTGAGTAAATAGTAACAGTATATCATGCTGACAAAATGAATTAGGCTAGTTCACAAAAAATTTCTTATCCACTTCTACCAAAAGCACGATCAATCATTGAGATGGCTAAACCATTTAGATCCCAGCAAAGTGGACTGTATTTCCAAAGTTTTCTTAAAAAAATACATTGCCTGATTTTTCTTTCACTTACACATTTGTAAGCTTATACCAAACTATAAAATCATAAATAAAGTATACTACACCTTTTTCTCATGTTACAAGTCCAGGTTTGGCTAGCATTCATTTTCAAATGTAATGTGCTCTCAAGATTGCAAGAGAAGGAATAAGGAGGAAGCAACAAATCTTTCCAACTTCAAGAGATTTATCACAAAGCACTATGACATATTTTCAAATTGTTCTCTGCAGAATATTTTCTAGGAAACTAGTGTTCATAGCACAAACTTGTTCTCCTGTATAATAGTAGAATATTAGAATAATAATTAGTAGAATCAAAAAGGAGCCATAAACCTTCTGAGCCTACTTCACCATTTAATAAAATCACGGGGGTCATAGTAATAAGATTAGGGACTTTTCTCCAATAATCCTCAACTCCCAACAGTTCTAAATCTCATTACCTGAATATATTCAAAGCCAGCCTCCTTTGCTCTGAGGTAGAGGTTCCAAATAATTACCGTCCTCAGAGTACTGAAGAGGAAGAATTTCTCTTAAGTGGGTGACTCCTTATGCTGAAACCATGGCTGCAGTTCTAGATTCCCACATGGCAAAGCATGCTTAGTATTCCACTCACTATCTTAGAAAAAGATCATTCCTCCACTCTCAAGAGCATAGACTTTATCTATTCAACTTTTCTGCATAATGTAATCTTTTTCTGAATACAGAACGTTCAGAGAAAGGAAGATCAGAAAGGATAGTAAACACCAACAAGAGATGGGGTTAAGAGACGAGATGCAGTTTGGGGGTTTGGTGGAAAAAAGATTCCAGAGGGGTGTGGGTATCTCAGTTGTTACAGCTTGCATTCATTATTACCCGAGAGGGAAAAAAAAAGTTTCTTGCTAGAACGTCAAATGAGCTGAAGAATGAAGTGGAAGTGGGGAGGAGGAGTTAGGATAGCTCTGAGATAGCATGAGATGATGCCAATGGAGGGAGAGCCATTCAGAGTGCGCATATGACGGTTCATGGCACTCAGTGTGGATTTCAGGATATGGAGAGAACAACCGTCTAATGAGTGTTGTACATCACGGGTGTGATCCTGAGTGGATTCAAACATGAAGGATGAAATTCAGTTGGAATCCACTTGGGAAGAGTTAGAGTTGGAGGCAGTCACTAAGGAGCAAGATGTGGCTGTGCAGGAGTTTTGGCAAATACCTTATCAGCCACAGAAAGTGAGAACAAAAGTAATGATGTTTAACAAGAAGGAAGATTAAGAGAACGGAGGAGCAGAACTTCAAGGAGAACGTATCTGGAAGAGATGTGCAATGATTTAAAGATGCTGGAAATTTGAAATAAAAACAGAAATTGATATAGAAACTCTGCATTTATGGATGTGATGATGTTGAAGTGCCTGTGTTGGACTGAGGCGGACAAAAAGTTAAAAATAATACAACACCAGGTTATCGGAAGTACTAGCTTTCGGAGTATGACTCCTTCATTAGGAGCTGTGGAGCTGAATCCTGCTCTACAGCTGCCTGATGAAAGAGCAGTGCTCCGAAAGCTAGTACTTCTAAACAAACCTGTTGGACTAAACCTGGTGTTGTGTGATTTTTAACTTTATGGATGTGAACATTGCTGGCTAGGCCAGCATTTATTGCTCATTCCCTAGTTGCCCAAAGAACAGTGGAGAGTCAAACACACTGCTATGGGTCTAAGGTCACATGTAGGTCAGACCAATCAAGGGTAGCCGTTTCCTTCCTTAACAGGGCATTAGTGAACAAGATGGGTTTTTTGACAATTGTCAGTGGTCCCATGCTTATCATTAGACTCTTAATTCGAGATTTTTATTGAATTCAAATTCCAATTCCACCAGCTGCTGTGGCTGGATTTGAGCTCAGGTCCCCAGAACAATCCAAAGACCCAGGCAATAATATACTTGATATACAAGTGTTTGATGCACAGTGGATGCCCAAATCAACTTAAAAAATAGAAATTGACACCTGAAGAAGGGTGACCAAACCCGAAACATTAATTCTGCTTTCTTTCCCAGATGCTGCTAGAATTTTTCCAACAATTTCTGTTTTTGCATCTGTAGTTCATTTTTTTTGTTACAATTGATCAAGTCCTGTGCTTTTCTTTGTTTTAATCTAGCTTCTTGGGCCTACCTTCAGAACGGAGCTGTAAATCAAAAATTTATATTTACTGCGTAAATTGCTTTTGAAAGGATCAGTGCACTAACAAAATAGAAGATATGAATAACTAGCAGAAATGTATAAACTGAAAGCAATTTATTGGATGTATGTGGCCTTGGGCCCTCCAATACACAAAATGTGTTAAAGCAAACAAGGCTCCTGATCCTAGTTCAGAGACCTTCGGCTGTTGTTACACAAAGCACTCCAGTTTCTGCTTACAGCAGATTAATTCACAAAAGTGAGAAGATTCATTTTGCTGCTTTGCACCTCTCGTAATTAATTTTCCTGTTACATCTTTACCAGGAAGATTAGGGATCAATTTTTAAAAAGCAAGCTGATCTCAGCTGTAGTGTCACTCCACATTAGTGCAACAATGTTTAAACAGACGTCATTTTCAAAAAGCCACCTGGATTTCATTAGCTTCAATTGTTTTTCTAGTATTCCCAGCAATACCAAGAAGTCAGTCATGTTAGGATTTATAAGAAACAGCTTATTAATAGTTCAGATTGCTTACATTTCTGTACTGTTAAAGCAACAAGAAAGGAGTCCATTTGCCAGAGGCAGTCAGAATACACTTCCACGGGACAGCTTTGAGGTACAATTGGCAACATGCACCAATTTATACTTCTGTGTACCTGTTTTTCTTGCTCAATGCAGTTAGTCTCATAAGTTTACTTTCCACAATTCTAATTCCACAGAAAGAAAACCTTTGCTTCTTGTCACAGAATCCCTAGTGTAGATAGAGGCAATTTACATTAATTTGTAAAGGCAAGGACCGATTAGGGATAGTTAACATGGCTGTGGGACATCACGTTGCTCAAACCAGATTGAGTTTTGGAGGACTTAACCAAAATGTTTGATGAGGGCAGAGTGGTAGACATTGTCAACATGGACTTTAGTAAAGCCTTTGGCAAGGTTCTGCATGGTAGACTGAATTGGAAAAGTTAGATCACATGGGATTCAGGATATGCTTGTTAATTGGGTAGAAAAATACTTGACGATAGGAGACAGAGGGTGGTGATGGAGGGTTGTTTTTTTTCAGACTGGAGGCTTGTGACCAGTGGTGTTCCACTGGAATCAGTATTAGGTCTGCCGTTTTTTTTTATCATTTATACAAACAATTTGAATGAGAATATAGGAGGCATGGGTTGGTAGGTGTGTGAATGACACCAAAATTGGTGGTATAGTTGACAGTGAAGGTGGTCATCTAAAATTACAAAGAGATCTTGATCAATTGGGTAAATGGACTGAGGAGTGACAGATGGAGTTTAATTCGGAATAATGCAAGGTATGACATTTTGATAAAGCAAACAAGGGCATAATTTATTCAGCTAATAGTCGGGTCCTAGATAGTGTTGTCAAACACAGACCTTGGGTTCAGTAAATAGTTCTTTAAAAGTTAGGTCACAGATAGACAGGTTGGTTAAGAGGTCATTTAGTGTGCTTGTCTTTATTGCTCAGACCATGGAGTATAGGAGTTGGGACGTCTTGTTGAGGTTTTACAGTGCAGTAAAAGGTGGTCTCACCAATGTCATCTGTACAGTTCTGGTCGCCCTGCTATAGTAAGGATTAAAAAAAGATTAACCAGGATGTTGCCAGAACTGGAGGATTTGAATTAAAGAGAGGCTGGGTCTTTTTTTCAGTGGCAGGTTAAGGGGCAACCTTATGGAAGTTTATAAAATCATGAGGGGCATAGACAGGGTGAACGGTAAAAAGTATTTTCCCTAAGGTAGGGGAGATCAAAAGTGGGGAGGCATATTTTTAAAGATAAGAGGAGAGAGATTTAGAAGGGTCCTGAGGGGCAACGTTTTCCACACTGTGGTTTGTTTCTGAAATAAACTGCCAGAGGGAATGGTAGTTGCAAGTACAGGTACAGGTACAGGTACAGGTACAGTCACAACATTTAAAAAAGTCATTTGGACAGGTACGTGAATAGGAAAGGTTTTGAGGGACATGGGCCAAACGCAGGCAAGCGGGATTAGTTTATTTTGGGAAACTTGGTCAGCATGGACAAGGTAGACCGTTGAGTTTTTTTGAAGTAACAAAGAGGATTGATGAAGGCAGAATGGTATTTATGATCTATATGGACTTGAGTAAGGCGTTCAACAAGGTTCCCCATGGGAGGGAGACTGGTTAGCAAAATTAGATCTCACGGAATACAGGGAGAACTAGCCATTTGGATACAGAACTGGCTCAAAAGGTAGAAGACAGAAGATGGTGGTAGAGGGTTGTTTTTCAGACTGGAAGCCTGTGACCAGTGAAGTGCCACAAGGATTGGTGCTGAGTCCTCTACTTTTCGTCATTTATACAAATGATTTGGATGAGAGCATAGTGTTTTAAGTTAGTAAGTTTGCGGATGACACCTAAATTGGAGGTTTAGTGGACAGCGAAGAAGGGTACCTCAGACTACAACAGGATCTTGACAAGATGGGCCAATGGGCTAAGAACTGGCAGTTGGAGTTTAATTCAGATAAATGTGAGGTGCATTGGGAAAGCAAGTCTTAGCAGGATTTATACACTTAATGGTAAGGTCCTAGGGAGTGTTGCTGAACAAAGACCTTGGAGTGCAGGTTCATAGCTCCTTCAAACTAGAGTCAAAAGGTAGATAGGATAGTGAAGAGGGTTTTTGGTATGCTTTCCTTTATTGGTAAGAATATTGAGTACACGAGTTGGGAGGTCATGTTGAGGCTGTACAGGACATTGGTTAGGCCACTGTTCAAAAAATGCGTGTAATTCTGATCTCCTTCTTATTGGAAAGATGTTGTGAAACTTGAAAGGGTTCAGAAAAGATTTACAAGGATGTTAGGAGAAAGTAAGGACTGTAGATGCTGAAACTAACACAATTTTGCCATGTGAACCCTTGGCAAATAAATTGTAAAACTTATTGAATAGAGTCCAATTGAGTACCTGCCTTTAAGCATTAGAAATGCATTAACAATGAAATTCTGCATCTTAGAATGAAAATCGATTAGTTTTTCTATACAACAGATATTTCCAAAAAAAAACTCTTAAATTCCTCCTTTTATACAGTTAAAGGAAAAGGCATGTTTAGTTTTTCACTTGCTCTAATTAGTGAAAACTTAATCTAATTATTTATTTGGTTCAGTAGCAATATCAAGTGAGCTTGCTCCTTCTCCACTTCCAGAAACCAAGCTATGAATTAGATCTTCTGATTGTTGCAAGGGTCTTGTGTGGCATGTACTTTAGTGTATGGTGTTACTTTACATAGCAGGAAAACAAGTTTGCTAAAGGCCATCCTCAGCAGAAGCGCTTTCCACCCAGACAATAACAATGGATGGCATTGGTTAAACATTCTGCTCAGAAAGGTTTGATGTATTATCAGCTCTTATAGGCATTATATTGGACCATGTAAATCTAGAGATTTATTGAAAAGACTGCTCAGATTGTCACAATATTGTCACAGGAGGCTTCTACCTCCTGCCCAAAATCCACAAACCTGACTGCCCCGGCCGACCCATTGTCTCAGCCTGCTCCTGCCCCACCGAACTCATCTCCGCGTACCTCGACACGGTTCTGTCCCCTTTAGTCGAAGAACTCCCCACCTACGTTCGGGACACCACCCACGCCCTCCACCTCCTCCAGGATTTGCGCTTCCCCGGTCCCCAACGCCTTATCTTCATGATGGACATCCAGTCCCTGTACACCTCCATCCCCCGTCACGAAGGGCTCAAAGCCCTCCGCTTCTTCCTTTCCCGCCGTACCAACCAGTACCCTTCCACTGACACCCTCTTTCGACTGACTGAACTGGTCCTCGCCCTGAATAACTTCTCTTTTCAATCCTCCCACTTCCTCCAAACTAAAGGAGTTGCCATGGGCACCCGCATGGGCCCCAGCTATGCCTGTCTCTTCGTAGGATATGTGGAACAGTCCATCTTCCGCAACTACACTGGCACCACACCCCACCTTTTCCTCCGCTACATCGATGACTGTATCGGCGCTGCCTCGTGCTCCCACGAGGAAGTTGAACAGTTCATCAACTTTACCAACACCTTCCATCCGGACCTCAAATTCACCTGGACTGTCTCAGACTCCTCCCTCCCCTTCCTAGACCTTTCCATTTCTATCTCGGGCGACCGACTCAACACAGACATCTACTATAAACCGACTGACTCCCACAGCTACCTGGACTACACCTCTTCCCACCCTGCCCCCTGTAAAAACGCCATCCCATATTCCCAATTCCTTCGTCTCCGCCGCATCTGCTCCCAGGAGGACCAGTTCCAATACCTGACAGCCCAGATGGCCTCCTTCTTCAAGGACCGCAGATTCCCCCCAGACGTGATCGACGATGCCCTCCACCGCATCTCCTCCACTTCCCGCTCCTCTGCCCTTGAGCCCCGCTCCTCCAACCGCCACCAAGACAGAACCCCACTGGTTCTCACCTACCACCCCACCAACCTCCATATACAGCATATCATCCGCCATCATTTCCGCCACCTCCAAACGGACCCCACCACTAGGGATATATTCCCCTCCCCTCCCCTATCAGCATTCCGCAAAGACCACTCCCTTCGTGACTCCCTCGTCAGGTCCACACCCCCACCAACCCAACCTCCACTCCCGGCACCTTCTCCTGCAACCGCAGGAAATGTAAAACTTGCGCCCACACCTCCTCCCTTACTTCTCTCCAAGGCCCCTAGGGATCCTTCCAAATCCGCCACAAATTCACCTGCACCTCCACACACATCATCTATTGCATCCGCTGCACCCGATGTGGCCTCCTCTATATTGGGGAGACGGGCCGCCTACTTGCGGAACGCTTCAGGGAACACTTCTGGGACGCCCAGACAAACCAACCCAACCATCCCGTGGCTCAACACTTTAACTCTCCCTCCCACTCCACCGAGGACATGCAGGTCCTTGGACTCCTCCATCGGCAGAACATAACAACACAACAGTTGGAGGAAGAGCGCCTCATCTTCTGCCTGGGAACCCTCCAATCACAAGGAATGAACTCAGATTTCTCCAGTTTCCTCATTTTCCCCCCGCCTTGTCTCAGTCAGTTCCCTCAACTCAGCACCGTCCTCCTAACCTGCAATCTTCTTCCTGACCTCTCCGCCCTATCACCCTCACCTTGACCTCCTTCCACCTATCACATCTCCATCGCCCCTCCCCCAAGTCCCTTTCCCTACCTTTTATCTTAGCCTGCCTGGCACCCTCTCCTCATTCCTGATGAAGGGCTCTGGCCCGAAACGTCGAATTTCCTGTTCCTTGGATGCTTTAACCAGCAACACATTTTCAGCTCTGATCTCCAGCATCTGCAGACCTCACTTTTTACATGAAAATATTAAGTTACTTGCAATAAGTTTTAAAGACAGACAGAATACACTGATTGGAAGGCATAAATAAAAGTATACCTCAAGGCATCCAAACTGAAGTGTTCCTTACACTTGCCATACATGTTAACAGCTAGATCCCTTGCCTGGCAAGATTGATTACTCGCAGGGACAGTAAAAATGCTGTGCTATCAACATTGCATTTGCTCTGTCATTTGGCATTTAATCAAATTGCTCAAAACAAGTACATAATTGTAAAATAACTTGGTCAGCACAGCCATCTTAGACGTCCAGAAAACACCATTATCATTGACGAGAACATAGAACATAGAACAATACAGCACAGAACAGGCCCTTCGGCACACGATGTTGTGCCAAACATTTGTCCTAGCTTAAGCACCTACTCATGTACCTATCCAATTGCCGCTTAAAGGTCACCAAAGATTCTGACTCTGCCACTCACACAGGCAGCACATTCCTTGTCCCCACCACTCTCTGGGTAAAGAATCTACCCCTGACATCCCCCCTATACCTTCCACCCTTCACCTTAAATTTATGCCCTTTTGTAACACTCTGTTACAAAAGTCTCTGACTGTCTACTCTATCTATTCCCCTGATCATCTTATAAACCTCTATCAAGTCACCCCTCATCCTTTGCTGTTCCAATGAGAAAAGGCCTAGAATTTTATTAAATTAATTAAATTACATTAAATTAGAATTCAGCATCAATGTTTTCCCAATTGTTTACCACAAACTGGCCAATTAAAGTACCATACAATTGTTTTTTGGTGCATTCTAAAACACTAGTGCAATTTGTACTTAGTATTGATTTAATCTGATGTAAAGCTGGGGGGGAAGTAAAACAACTTACCTAGACATTAGCATTCACAAAATGGGTAACAGGAAAGAAAGAAACTTTATAATAGGTTGTCTCGTTTCAAGAATATTGAAATTCAACAGCACTTCCAGTTTACCAGTGCAGTCTTGACTGTTTGATGAACAATGTTAGTTGCCAAAGACCTCAAGCCAGACACAAGGGTCATGGTTTACATGGCAGTAGTGCTACCAGCACTGAGGATGCATTGGAGCTCTTGATCACGAACAACAGAAACTTCGATGTCTTGAGAAAAGCTCTGGTGATGCCTCTGCAAAATAACTGGCAGAATAGGCACTCCAGTATTAGTAGCCCCTCTCAGGCCAGTTTCAAGACACTATTTATATTCAGTCAGTTGCAATGGGCAGGTCACATGTCTCTAGCCTATAGACAAAGACTTCAAAAACAAACTGTCAATAGCTTTGTCACAGCAAACAATTACCAGGAGGGCAGAGGAATGGCTTTTAGTATATCCTTCAAATCCTAGTGAAAAATAAAATGTAAACTCCTCTCTGCCTTATCAAAATAGTCCCAACTAAGTCCACCCAAATTGGAAAAGAAGTGTGCACAAAAGATGCCAATCATTTTAAGTGCCTCTAACAGGCCCAGATGGAGGTAAAGCACATATAACAGAAAGATCATGCCCAAACCTCAGCATCCCACCCACCTCAAACAGCAAGAGGTGTCGATCCAGCTATTCAGTCACCATAGGATAACACTGGAGTGAAAGTCATTCTTGGCTCCAAAGTATAATTGCAGCTGTACTCACATCAATATTTGCAAGCATCTGACATTTTAAAAATAAAATGGTGCAGAAATTCAGCAGGTCTGACAGCATCTGCTCTGAAGGGTCACGGGGCTTGAAATGTGAATTCTGCTTTTTCAGCAGATCTGGTAGTATCTGTGCAGAATTTGTCCTGCAATGTCTGCCTTTCATTTCTGATCCTCAACATCTGCAGGTTTTGTTTTATTCTGCTATTTTAACCCTCTTGTCCCCCAAAGATTGCGTTATTCGTAGGTAGTTCTTAGGATTTGACAGCTTTTAAAACTGAAGTATCACTATCCTAATTTAAAATAAATTCTCGTATAGAACATGAGCATCACTGCTGGCATTTATTGCCCACCCCTAACTGCCTGCAGCGTATTTAAATCTGGAGGGACATGTAAGGAGGTCATTCCTGAAGAAGAGCTTATGCCCGAAACGTCAATTCTCCTACTCCTTGGATGCTGCCCGACCTGCTGCGCTTTTCCAGCAGCATACTTTCAGCCCAGGACTTGTAAGGGTGGCAGAGTCTCCTTCCTAAAGGGCATTAGTGAACCAAATTGTTTCCCCTAATGATAATCAACAATGGTTTGTGGTCGCCATTAGGTTAACTTTCTCTTCAAAGATTTTATTAAATTCACATGTCATCTGCCCTTTGAATGTATGCGTGCAGCCTGGGGATCCGGATTACTAGCCAATGACATAATCAGAATAACACCACATACCTGCAAAGGTTTAGCAGCTTTTTGTCTTTCTTTCCTCTTTGATCAGCAAAAGAGAATAAAGTTATAAAAAGAGTATAAAGAGAGTTTGTGTTTTCATTTCTTTAGTTTGATCTTAACATTTTCTTCAGAAGGGTGGCAAGTAACAAAGGCAATACTATCTTCCCCTTTTCCCCTTGTCTTGCTCAAAGGAAGTTCTCAAATGATCAAAGTTCCAATTCTACCATAAAATTTTAGACATGATCTTTCCTGTTCTGTCAATGTAGTTTCATCTTCAGTAACTTTGTTGACAATAGCAAGGTCAAGAAAAATACTTGCACCTATTTTTTTTAAATTCACTCATGAGACATGAGCATTGCTGCTGAACTATCCCTAGTTGCCCTTGAAAAAGGTAATAGTGAATTGCGTTCTTGAACCACTGCATCTATGTGCTGCAGGTAGACCCACAATGTTGTTAGGGTAGGGATTGCTGAATTTTGACCAAAATACACGGAAGGAATGGCAGTATGTTTCCAGATCAGCGCTGAAAGTGGCTTGGAGGGGAACTTCCAGGAGGTGGCGTTCCCACGTATCTGCTGCCTTTCTCCTTCGAGTTGGTTGCGGGTTTGAAAGGTGCTGTCGAAAGGGGCCTTGGTGAATTGCTGCAGTGCATCTTATAGATGAAATGAGTGCATATTTGTGGGTATGATGCCAATGAAGTGGGCTACTTTGTGCTGGATGGTGTCAGGCTTCTTGAATGTTGTTGGAGCTGCAATCATCCAGGCAAGTGGCAAAGTGCTCTGTCACACTCCTGACTTGTGAACAGGCTTTCGGAGTCAGGAGGTGAGTTACTCACTGCAGTATTCCTAGTCTCTGATCTGCTCTTGCTCCCAGTCTATTGGTTCAGTTGAGTTTCTGGTCAATGGTAACCCTCAAGATGTTGATAGTGGAGGATTAAGTGACGGTAATGCCATTGAATGTCAAGGTAGTGGTTAGATTGTCTTGTACTGGAGATGGTCATAGCCTGGCGTAAGTGGTATTCTTGTTATTTGGCACTTGTCACCTCAGGCATGGATACTGTCCAGATTTTGTTTCATTTGAACATGGACTGCTTCAATAGCTGATAAATCACAAATTATGCTGAAATTGAGTATTGCAGAATGAACATTCCCACTTAAATTCCCTTTACCACTATTCAGCCAATCTGACCAGCAAATCTATGTTGCTTTATTATCTCAGGCTTTCCTCTTTGTTGCTTATGACACCACCAATGTTTTGCATTTGCAGACTTACTGACCTTCTACATTCATATATAAAACCATTAAAATGTATACAACAGCAAAGGGTTCAGCACCTAACTTTGTAGTGTGCCACTGACTTTCAGTCACAAAAAAATCTTTTGACCATCTCCCTCTGCTTCCTGTCACTCAGTCATTTTTGGATCAAATTTGCCAAATTATCCTGGGGATGCCATGGGCTCTTAACTCGTCTACATAAGACTTTGTCAAAAACCTTACAGAAGTCAATTTAGAGTGTGTTACCTTCATCTACACACTTATTCACGTCCTTGAAAATTTCAATCAAATGTTAGCCAATGATATCTCCCTTACAAAATCATCCTGACTATCTTCGCTTTTCAAATGGAGATTTTTCGATCCCTCAACGTTTTCCAATAGTTGCTCTACCAGATGTCAGACTCACTGATCTGTAGTTTTTTGCTTTATTCTTATCACTTCTTGAGTAATGGAAGGTATGTGACTATATTGTATCCATTGGTTTCAGTTACGTTTTTGCCCATTTAAATTTAATCAAGATTTAGTAATTTTATATTTTCATTCACAAAAATGTACTCAGGATTTACTTTTTCTTTGAATAATTGGTAAATCTATAAATTTCTATTCCATCGTATTGATTAATAAATTTGGTACATAGTAGAGACTGTCACAGTTCCTTGTGGGAAACTCTGGTCACATTTACCAATAAATGAAGAGGGCACTCAAACAGAGCGGAGTATGTAGATCTTCTGTGCTGTGTCAAAATTACAATCACAAGTGTCTTTCTTGAGTGGTTCCCTGTCGTGTTTATAATCAAAGCTGAAAAAACCTAAGACGGCTATAGTCCAATCCACATCCAACATCCTGCTGTGAAAATTGTGCTCATATTTTGACAAGTGAGACTTTCCACAACATTCTTAAAAAGTATTAATTTACCCTATTTCCTAAAGTTAACAGATCCTTTAAAAATTTCAGGATCTGGAATTTTGTCAGAAACTAAATTTATTTCTTGGGCCATACTCTGTGCACTAATTTTGTTGAAATCCGTTAGTCTCATATATTGTGTAGAAACAAGGGAAAGATGCATTGCTGCCACTACTTTCCATTACCTCTGTTGTCTGCTATCGCTAAGCCAATTTTTTCCTCAACTGGCAATATTTGTTCCTTTATTCTTTCATGGGCATCACTGCAAAGGCAGCATTCAATACCCATTCCTATGTTCCCTGATAGGCCACTGTAGAGAGTTGTTAAGAGTCAACCATATACTGCTGTTGGTCTAGAATCATATGTAGGCTAAGCTGCACAATGACAGTGATTTCTTTCCCTAAAAAAAGGGAAAATTGTTAACCAGATGAGTTTTACAATCAATTCTAGTTTAATAATTTCTATTGCTGAGGTTAGCTTTCAATTCAGACTTATTAATTGAATTTAAAATTTCACTAGATGCTGTGGAAGGATTTGAAGCCACATCCCAGGAGTACAAACCCCTGGATGTCTAATTCAGTGACATTACTGCTATGCAGTCATGTCTCTCAAGAGACTTGATAATTTGTCTTCAACTTGAGCTAATAGTTTCTTTTAGGGTTTTGTGGATGTTGTTTGCATGAACTTCCAGAAGCAATTTGGCATTCTCCTATCCACTATTTCATTCATTTATCCAAAAAATTCATTTCAGGTTTATTCTTCTATGAACCACCCTTTACATATCCATTCATTGGTTAAATGCTGCTCATCTGTCAGCTCAATGAAAAGACTCATCACTGGCTTGTACTGACAACATGAACACAATAGCTTGCTGACAAAACAGCCTCAAAAAAAAAGGATTGGAGACAAGCCTCCATGAATCAAAGAACACAGAGCAGTCACTCGGCCTTTTACATTTGCTTCACCATTACTGGCAGCCCTGAAAGTTCTTTGCAATCTGTATTCTTTTTATGTTTACCAGTAGTATATGGTTGACCTAACAACTCTCTGCAGTGGCCTACCAGGCCATTCCATTCAAAGGAACATTAGAATGGGTAGTGAATGCTGCCTTGCCAGTGATGCTGATATGTCATATTATGCTTACTTCTAATATGCTTACTTTCCAAGAGTAGCAAAAGAGCAGAAAGAGTAAAATAGGTAATACTGAACTGGGTGTTTTCAATTTTGGGGGGATGGGGGAAAGCAGTGCAGTTTACATTTCCAAAGCTTGATGTTTGCAAGAATTTCCTGAAATTACTTTCTTTACCAGCTAAATTCACATTTAAAATGTTCAATTGTCCCACACATCTCTATCAGTTAACCGTTCTCCACTCGATCACGATGTTAATATTTCACAAGAATTTCAATTTTGGCTTTCTGTCTTGAAAGGACAGTGAATGAAAAAAGAAAAGGGATGACACAGACTTTAATTTTTTTTTGTGTGCAAAAAACTCAACCAATTCTGGATTCTGGCTCATTCAACTTCTTTCCCACAGAATAGATTTTGATTCATAAATCTAGACAGCATATTTGGCATAGCCAAAATGAGAGATTTTAACATTTACTCACAAGATAAAATTTTAATTTCAATTAAGTATGTAGAACAATCCAAGTTCTTCATTATGAAAAGATAAATGCATTCAGGCAATTTACCAACAAGAATCTAACGTTCAGCAGGGGGCAGCACGGTGGCTCAGTGGTTAGCACTGCTGCCTCACAGCGTCAGGGATCTGGGTTTGATTCCCACCTCGGGCAACTGTCTGTGTGGAGTTTGCACATGCTCCTTGTGTCTGCATGGGTTTCCTCCAGGTGCTCTGGTCTCCTCCCACAATCCAAAAGATGTGGGCTTAGGTGAATTGGCTATGCTTCATTGCGGTGGTAAAAACAATGACTGCCGATGCTCGAAACCAGATTTTGGATTAGTGGTGCTGGAAGAGCACAGCAGTTCAGGCAGCATCCAAGGAGCAGCAAAATCAACCTTTCGGGCAAAAGCCCTTCATCAGGAATAAAGACAGAGAGCCTGAAGTGTGGAGAGATAAACTAGAGGAGGGTGGGAGTGGAGGTAGGGAGAAAGTAGCGTGGAGTACAATAGGTGAGTGGGGGAGGGGATGAAGGTGATAGGTCAGGGAGGAGGGTGGAGTGGACAGGTGGAAAAATAGATAGGCAGGTAGGACAAATCATGGGGACAGTGCTGAGCTGGAAGTTTGGAACTAGGGTGAGGTGGGGAAAGGGGAAATGAGGAAACTGTTGAAGTCCCCATTGATGCCCTGGGGTTGAAGTGTTCCGAGGCGAAAGATGAGGCGTTCTTCCTCCAGGCGTCTAGTGGTGAGGGAGCAGCGGTGAAGGAGGCCCAGGACCCCCTTGTCCTCGGCAGAGTGGGAGAGGGAGTATGTTGGGCCACAGTGTGGTGTGGTTGATTGGTGCTGGTGTCCCGGAGATGTTCCCTAAAGCGCTCTGCTAGGAGGTGTCCAGTCTCCCCAATGTAGAGGAGACCGCATCTGGAGCAACGGATGCAATAAATGATATTAGTGGATGTGCAGGTAAACTTTGATGGATGTGGAAGGCTCCTTTAGGGCCTTGGATGGAGGTGAGGGAGGAGGTGTGGGCACAGGTTTTACAGTTCCGGCGGTGGCAGGGCAAAGTGCCAGGATGGGAAGGTGGGTTGTAGGGGGACGTGCACCTGACCAGGTAGTCACGGAGAGCACGGTCTTTGTGGAAGGCGGAAAGGGGTGGGCAGGGAAATATCTCCCTGGTGGTAGGGTCTTTTTGGAGGTGGCGGAAATGTCGGCGGATGATTTGGTTTATGCGAAGGTTGGTAGGGTGGAAGGTGAGCACCAGGGGCGTTCTGTCCTTGTTACGGTTGGAGGGGTGGGTCTGAGGTCGGAGGTGCGGGATGTGGACGGGATGCATCGGAGGGCATCTTTAACCATGTGGGAATAGAAATTGCGGTCTCTAAAGAAGGAGGCCATCTGGTGTGTTCTGTGGTGGAACTGGTCCTCCTGGGAGCAGATACGGCAGAGGCCGAGGAATTGGGAATACGGAATGGCATTTTTGCAAGAGGTAGGGTGGGTAGAGGTGTAATCCAGGTAGCTGTGGGAGTCAGTGGGTTTGATAAAAATGTCATTGTCAAGTCGGTCATCATTAATGGAGATGGAGAGGTCCAGGAAGGAGAGGGAGGTGTCAGAGATGGTCCAGGTAAATTTAAGGTCAGGGTGGAATGTGTTGGTGAAGTTGATGAATTGCTCAACCTCCTCGCGGGAGCATGAGGTGGCGCCATTGCAGTCATCAATGTAGCAGAGGAAGAGGTGGGGAGTGGTGCCGGTGTAATTACGGAAGATCGACTGTTCTACGTAGCCAACAAAGAGACAGGCATAACTGGAGCCCGTACGTGTGCCAATGGCTACCCCTTTGGTCTGGAGGAAGTGGGAGGATTCAAAGGAGAAATTGTTAAGGGTGAGGACAAGTTCATCCAAACGAATGAGTGTGTCGGTGGAAGGGTACTGTTGGGGACGTCGGGAGAGAAAAAAAAACGGAGGGCTTGGAGGCCCTGGTCATGGCAGATGGAGGTGTAGAGGGATTGGATATCCATGGTGAAGATGAGGTGTTGGGGGCCGGGGAAACAGAAGTCTTGGAGGAGGTGGAGGGTATGGGTGGTGTCTCGAATGTATGTGGGGAGTTCCTGGACTGGGGGGGGGGATAGAACAATGTTGAGGTAGGTAGAGATGAGTTCAGTGGGGCAGGAGCATGCTGAGACAATGGGTCGGCCAGGGTGGTCAGGCTTGTGGATCTTGGGAAGGAGGTAGGACCGGGCAGTGTGGGGTTCCCGGACTAAGAGGTTGGAAGCTGTGGGTGGGAGATCTCCTGAGGTGATGAGGTTCTGTATGGTCTGGGAGATGATAGTTTGGTGATGGTGGGGTTGGGTCATGGTAGGAAGAGGTGTCCTCGAGTTGGCGTTTGGCTTCAGCGGTGTAGAGGTCAGTGCGCCAGACTACCACTGCGCCCCCTTTATCTGCTGGCTTGACGGTGAGGTTGGGATTGGAGGGCTGCGGGTTGTGAGGGTGAGGGGTTGGAGTGGGGGTGGGGGTGGGGAGGGGGTAAACAGGTTGAGGCGGTTAATGTCCCGGCGGCAGTTGGAAATGAAGATCTCGAGGGCGGGTAATAGGCCAGCGCGGGTTGGGCTTCAGCGGTGTAGAGGTCAGTGCGCCAGATTACCACTTTGCCCCCTTTATCTGCTGCCTTGATGGTGTGCCCAGAGTGTTCCAGGATGTGTATGTTAGGTACGTTTGTCAGGGGTAAATATAGGGGGAATGGATCTGGGTGGGTTACTCTTCAGAGGGTCGGTGTGGACTTTTTGGGCCAGCAGGCTGTTTCCACACTAGGGATTCTAGATCCTCAATCATGTCAGCATCTGACAGTACCTGATCTTATTCTTTTAAATTTCACTTCTTTAAGATACTTGCACAGAAATATACATTATTCAGTATAGTTGAAAATTGCCATTAAAAATTATGCAAATTGGTTTTAAACTTATTGACTAAAATATGTATTAAAAAAAACAAAAATTGACACTGCCCTTGCTTTAGGGTCAAATAATGTTAGATTTGAAGAAAATACTCAACAGTTGAATAAAACAGAAAATACCCAGCAAGCCAGGCAACATTTGTAGAGAGGAATTTCTAGCATTTTTGTTTTATGTTTTTAGCACATTATATTTTGTTTTTGTTTCATAAGAAATGCTTTTAAGAAGTGAAAGTTCTAAGTTACTAAGTTGTCAGTTGGGGAAGTAAATAACAGCTATAATCACCGACTTGGGATAATTCCCAGAGCATAATCAACAAATGATTGCAGAAACTGGTAACAGCAGCTATGTTTTCTATAGTATACAAACTATTCTTTTGCCATTTAATAATACCTCCTTTGTAAAAGAAAAAGGGGCTGTAGATTTACAAAATGGAGAAGACATCAATGTGGACATATTTCCAACATTATCATCTCTTGCACAAGCAATGCTAATAAACCTATAATGCAATGGGAACATTGCTATCACCTCATTAAATAGAAGAATGAAATTATATTTTAAAAATGCAGATCACATCCTTGGAGTATCCAAACTTTATTGAAACAGATGCAGTTCCACAAATAATACATTCAGAATAACCAGATAAGTCAGTTTTCAAAAATCTGGTGAACTCTCTGCTTTCCTATTCCTAGAGCTTTCTTTTGGATAAAAAGATTTACCTGTTTGTTCAAGTGGATTCTAAAAAAAAACAAACAGTAAGAATAATTAACTCAAGAAGAAAATCATCCAGTTAAGATGCAAATGTTGGCAGGAGAAACAGTGATTGAACAACAAGTTACTTTTCAAAGAGAGATAGTTGAGGCACAAAGTAATTTTCCCACAAAAAGTAAAGACAGGATGAATAAGTCCCAGAGCTAATTGAAAGTAAGAAATTATGAGGCTGTCATGACCTGCTGGGCTCGCGTGCCATAACTGAATCCTGTTGTTTAAAGGAGTATCAAATGTTAAAGTTAACGAACACAAAGCACCCCAATTTATCTGACGTTCAGAGCAAGTTTAATAGAAATCAAAAATCAGGTTTATTACAAGCAATTAAACTAAAATTATAGGAAAACAGATAAACTACTGGCATTTAACACTAATTAAAACTTTGATCCACTTATATATACACACACACACGCGCGCGCAAAATATATTATTTGTGGAAGGTGAAAAAAAATCCGGAAACCAGCTCAGTAGTTTATGCTTCCCGATGTTAACACGATCCTTCTTCAGCTGGTTAAACCCTTGTTTTTCAGGTTATCCTTCTCTGGAAACTTTCATTGGTTTGTAAGCGACTGATTCACTTCAAAAATGTCTTCTGAATCAATGAATCAGACATAACTCACACTAACTACCGCAGAAAAGTAACCAAGTTTCTTCAAGTTTAAATTGAGCTTTTTATTAAAACTGCAGAGTTAGCTTCTGTTTACTTTCAATCTTCCTTTGATCCAGTACTGGTCCCAGCATTTTGACCCAGTCACAGTGAAGGAACAGAAATATATTTTTTCAAGTCAGGATGGTGAGTAGCTGAGAGGGAACTTGAAGGTGATGTTCCCATGTATCTGCTGTGCACCTATAGATAGAAGCAGTGGGGTGAACTGAGCATTGGTGGTGGAGGGAGTAGATGCGGTACCAGTCAAGTACGTTGCTTTATTAGATTAGATTAGATTAGATTACTTACAGTGTGGAAACAGGCCCTTCGGCCCAACAAGTCCACACCGACCCGCCGAAGCGCAACCCACCCATACCCCTACATTTACCCCTTACCTAACACTACGGGCAATTTAGCATGGCCAATTCACCTGACCCGCACATCTTTGGACTGTGGGAGGAAACCGGAGCACCCGGAGGAAACCCACGCAGACACGGGGAGAACGTGCAAACTCCACACAGTCAGTCGCCTGAGTTGGGAATTGAACCCAGGTCTCTGGTGCTGTGAGGCAGCAGTGCTAACCACTGTGCCACCGTGCCGCCCTGGATGGTGTTAAGCTTGAATGTTGTTGAAGCAGTACTCAACCGCGGCAGCACAGTGGCTAGCACTGCTGCCTCACAGCACCAGGGTCCCAGGTTCAATTCCAGCCTTGGATGATTGTCTGTGTGGAGTTTGCACATTCTCCCAGTGTCTGTGTGGGTTTCCTCCAGGTGCTCCAGTTTCCTCCCACAGTCTAAAGATGTACAGGCAAGGTGAATTGGCCAGGCTAAGTTGCCCCTATTGCTAGGTGCATTAGTCAGAGGGGAAACAGGTCTTGGTGGGTTATTCTTCGCAGGTGTGGACTGATTGGGCCGAAGGGCCTGTTTCCACACTGTAGAGAATATAATAAAAAAAACAGGTAAGTGAGGATCTTTGCAATGCATCTTGAGGATGCACACTGCTACTACTAAATGTCAGTGGTGGAGGGACAGCGTGTTTGTGGATATGGTGCGATTCAAGTTGGTCGTTTGACCTGAATGGTATCGAGCTTCTTCAGCATTGTTGGTTTTGCATGTATTCAGGCAAGTGGGAAGTATTCCACCACTTCTGACTTGTGCCTGGTAGATGATGGACAGGCTTTGGGGGAGTCAGGTGGTGAGTTACTTACTGCAGTATTCCAAGCTTCTGATCTGCTCATGTTTATGACAAGTTCAGTTGAGCTTCTGGTCAATGGTAACCTCCAGGATGTTGATAAGGGAGAATTTAGTCATGTAACACCATTCCTATCAAGGATGGTGGTTAGATTGTCTCCTAATGGTTGGTATGAATGTTACTTGCCATTTGTAAGCCCAAACCATTGTTGAACAATCCCATTTCTGATCTTATGATGGAAAGAAAGTCATTGATGAAGCAGCTGAAGATGGTTGGGCCTAGGACACTACCCTGACGAACTCCAGCAGAAGGGTCCTGGAGCCGAGATGACGGATCTCCAACAACTATGACCATCTTCCTATGTGCCAGGTATGACTCCAACCTGGAGAATCTGCCCCCAGTACCCACCTGATTCCTGTTTTTCTAGGACTCCTTGATGCTCCATTCAGTTGAATGTTGCCTTGATGTCAAGGGCTGTCACTTTAGCCTCACCTCTGGAATTCAGTGCTTTTGTCTATCTTTGAATGGTGTTTGTAATGAAGTCAGAAGCTGAGTGGCCCGGGGGAACCTAAACTAAGTGTCACTGGCAGGTTATTGCTGAGGTGCTGCTTGATAGCACTTCTATCACTTTACTAATAATCGAGAATAGACTGATAGGGCAGGAATTGGCGGTGTACACAGGACAGACCTGGGCAATTTTTCCACATTGTCAGGTAAATGCCAGTGTTATAACTGCACTTGAACAGCTTGGGGAAAAATAATTTCTGAACCACAAGGTCCTCAGTACCACTGAAACACTGTCAGGGTCCATAGACTTTGCTGTATTCAAGTTCCCTCAACCATTTCTTGATATTACATGGAGTGAATCGAATTGGCTGAAGACTGGCATCTGTGATGCTGGTGATCACTGCATCATCCACTTGGCAGTTTTGGCTGAAGATTGTGGTGAGTGCTTCAACTTTATCTTTTGCATAATGTTTTACATGCAAGCACATTTGGAATTTCCCCAATCCACTTGTGGAACATTAATAAAAAAAGTCTCCAATTAACACAAACCAGTTTATAGAAGCAAATATGGTTTGTTGTTCCTTCATAGATAATGATGTAGCACAAAAGTTGAATGATTTGGAAATCCCCACTTGATTTACAAAATGTTTGTTTAGTTTTTTTTCTAAAAGAATAAGGCAAGGAAGAAACCCTAACTATTCCCACACCAGGAAGAATCTCTAAATATTTCCACAAAAAATTACATAAGGAAATAGGGATGGCTATTAATTAAATTTCTTAGAACCCACAAATATTACTCCAACAGTTAGTGCCAGAGTGGGAATTCAGAAGTTAATTTCTTATTCAAAAAAGGAACTGAACATTGCAGGCAAGAGGGAGGTGACAGAAGTAGTTTATTCCGGATAGCAATCCATGCAGCCTCATGTCGGTTGGAAAGCAACAGGATGTTATTAACAAACCATCCTTTGGATTTCAGTAAATAGAAACAAATTCTTAAAATCAAAGAATATGACAGAAACCAACTTGATTGGAAACAGAATCAAGTATTATCTGCACATTTAAAACAAAACACCTTCTAGAGTACAGCAGTATAATTAATCAGCAAGATTGGAAATGCATCATCCAACTGTTTAGGAGTTTAAAAACATTGAACTACAAATATAAAAACTATTCAAAGTATAGTCTAAACAGACCACAGCAGTAAGATTCTTGAAATTTCTTTCTGTACATTTCTTTAAAATCACATGACAATTGTTGTTTTTATCTTTTTCTATTTCAAACAATTTAGACAAAAAAAAACAAATTATCCCTGAGCTATATACATATTTCTAAACAATCTGTTGAGAGATGTTATGACACACCTCTAAAGCAGTGTGGGATTTGATCCCAGATGTAGGGACACTACCATTGCACCACAAAGACCCTAAAGTAGAGCTTTATGCAAGGTTAAAACTCTTGAATATTTGTGGGTTCCAGCTGCACCGCTATTTAATGTTGCATATATTGTTCTTTGCTCTCCTTGGAGCAGAAACTGCACACCGGTCTAGTTTATGTAATTTAATTTGAGTTATAATCAATTTAATGCAGCTCTTCCATTTGCTAAATTTATTTCTCAAGCAAACAATTAGGTATTAGCCACTTATTTTGCCATATTGCAATAACTTTCTTTGCAGCTAAGCTAAAAGAGGAGCTGCATGAAATTACAGTAAAGAGACTAGACAGGTATATAGAAATGTGCAAGCTCTTAATCAGTAATAGCAAAAATGCTGGTTTCCTTTTAACATTAAAATCCTTCCACAAGAAAATGAATCTTCAAATAATTGAGATAAAATCCATTAGAAATACACAAAATTGTCATATGCCTCAACTATTTGCCTCACCACCTTACACATTTTTTGCTATTACTCATGGGTGTTACAAAGACCAGAAACATAAGTTGTCCTTAACAGACAGTCAAGATTACAGACTTGCATTAAGTTAATAGTATCAAAGAGGAAACATCTTGAAAACTGACTGTTATTGTGCCTTGGAAATGAATTCCAAAACAAGGTATGACGTTGAACTCTTCTTTGCACACTTCTTTGGACAGGGGCCCTCTCCCCACTTAATAGACCTTTCCACCCGATACGTTTTCATATCAGACCATTCAAGCTGCCTGAATTTCTCTGCTCCCCTCACTAAGTGCAATCGATTTTCCCCTAAACATTCCAAACTTGGCTCTCTGAGGACTAACTCTGAATTTGCTTTCAAACATGCTGCCAACATGCTGTTGTTATCTGCCATACTGATTGCTGGTGCAGAGACTGAGTGCCAACTCTCAAACATGTCTCATCTCCCTGGACCACGATCGTAGCACTGAGCACAGCATTTGTTGCAAGGACTGTAGGTGACCTCAACATCAGAGGAGGTATTCTGTCCGCAGCTTTCTATTTTATGTTCTCCAACAAATTTCCTCCTATCTTGGCTGCTTATTCTCCTTGTCCAGCCTCTTCACAACTATATCAGTAATTATTCAGACACCTTGTGTTAGTTCAACAGTTTTCAAGTTTTTGTCCCTAACTTCCTTCTCTTCACTAAGGACATAACCCTCTATGCAACCTATTATGCCAGTTTGAGGGCTCTGTGCTGAAGAGACCCGAACAGTCAACATCCATCACCACTTTCCTCTGTTTGACTGAGCTCATTCCTCATCAGTAAAATTTCTCTCTCAACTCGTCCTACTTTCTCTAAATTATATTTTAAGAAGTGGTTACGCACATACCAGAGGGGCCTTAGTTTTGTTTGTCTTTGAGTAAAGAACATTCCTTATTCCAGTCCTATTTAAGTTTCCTGCTACAACTCACTTTCTCCAAAACAAATAACTACATTGATGTTGCTTCCTGCTCGCAACTGGAACTGGAAAAATTCAATTCAATTTTGCTTCCAATTTTCACCTTTTTAAAAAATCTTTACCTGGTCCATATCATTCTTGTTCATTCCCTTCCTGAACTTCTAGTCCTATTTCTAAGCATAGGCTGTCTACCAACATTCATTACAAATCCACCAACTCCCACAACTATGTGAATATACTTTCTCACATCTTCCTGGAAAGCACTCCATTTCGCCATCACATTTATTTTTATAATACTAGAAGCCACAATATTAGTGCTGAAAAAAGGGAGACTTATCTCGATATAATTTCCTCCCATCCAGTGCGGTTGACTGGATCCTTAGCCCATATTACACATTTTTGCCCTTACCGGTTTCCCTCTATCCCAACGTCATGATAGGATTCTCCCTGCCCTCACTTTTCACCTCGCTGCCTCCACATTCAAAAGAATCATTCTCTGGCATTTCTGCTACCTCCAACATAATTCCAACAAATATCTTTCCTTTTCTTTCACAGAGACTGTTCTGTAGGGATTATTGCATCTGCAACATCTGGTTTACTCTATCACTTACAAAAAGGTGTAATACTTGGCCCTTTACATCCTCCCTCACTATTTGTTCAAGGCCCTTTACATCCTCCCTCACTATTGCCCCAAACACACCATGTGATGCAGTGATTTAATTGTACCTCTTTTACTACTCATATGGCCTCCTATATATTTTGAGAAATGCAGATTGGATGACTGCTTTGCAGAACACCTGTGTTCAGTCTGCAAACAAAACCCCAACCTTCCAGTCACTTGCCATTTCAGTACGACATGCTGTTCTTACTCTCATCTGTTCTAGACTTGCTGTAGGATTCCATGGAGCCTAGTACAATTAGGAGGAACAGCACTTCCTTTTCCATAGATTTCCAACAGTGTGGAAACAGGCCCTTTGGCCCAACAAGTCCACACCGACCCGCCGAAGCGCAACCCACCCATACATTTACCCCTTACCTAACACTACGGGCAATTCAGCATGGCCAATTCACCTGACCCGCACATCTTTGGACTGTGGGAGGAAACCGGAGCACCCGGAGGAAACCCACGCAGACACAGGGAGAACGTGCAAACTCCACACAGTCAATCACCTGAGGTGGGAATTGAACCCGGGTCTCTGGCGCTGTGAGGCAGCAGTGCTAACCACTGTGCCGCCCACAATACAGACTACTGAAAGCAGAGATCACCAATTTCATGAACTCTGTCTGTTTTAGTACTTTCCCCTATTACTGCTGCAGAAGTCATCTTTATT
The DNA here is from genome assembly GCF_020745735.1 of Hemiscyllium ocellatum. Taxonomy (NCBI): domain Eukaryota; kingdom Metazoa; phylum Chordata; class Chondrichthyes; order Orectolobiformes; family Hemiscylliidae; genus Hemiscyllium; species Hemiscyllium ocellatum. Next base: position 11,944,818 of record NC_083404.1, on the reverse strand, counting down.
CTGTTTTAATACACACTCTTGGATGTACGCCTTGTCTTCAGTTCAACATTGCCACCTCTTTTTTTCCCTTTGACACCTTTGATATCCAATCTCCCAGAACTTCCCTTCAGTTCCACTTGACCCAACACACATCATTGCTCTCCACCTCTCTTCAGAATTGAAGTGTCATATTGGAGACTTAAAATGGTCACCCAACTTCTCTCTCTACAAATGCTGCCAGACTTGCTGAGGTTCTCCAACAGTTTATTTTTACACCAGTGCAAAGTACATTATATCTCAATTTTGGTAGATTCTATAGCTAAGAGCTGCCTACTTCCTTTGTCCTTTAAAGAGACGTCGCACCTTAAAATTCCATGCTGACTGAGACAACGTTAATATTGCTACTTGCAAAAGGTAATGTAAAATTTATTTTACATTTGACTTCCCAGACCACGATAAATGGGAATAACCAAAATGCTATAAGTTTTTTTGACTAAAGCAACCTTCTGTATTTCCTAGTGCGAAAAGCTTTATCATTGCTTTAAAATTCAAAGTCAGAAAATTTAGAAGGCGCACAATAGATCCTTGCTAAGCTTCACATATACTTTTGCACAAAGATAAATACTTAAGAAATTGGATTGAGTGGTTTACAAATTATAATTTTTGAAACAAGGTCAATGGAACAAAAGTTAGTCAAGGCATTTCTCCCAATTCTCACAAAGCATATAAACAAGATTTTAAATCTGATTAGTTGACAAGACCCTTTGATCCGCTTGTTGATGGAATGGTAGAGGGATCAAGGGAACTGGAACACTGGATAATCCTCTTAATCTCCTTTAATAAGTGTTTGAAATTCTGGCTGTAGATTGCACAAATCTGCTTAGTGCATCCTTGTAAAAAGGTTTGGTTTATTGTACAATTCTGGACATTCAGACTTAACACATTGAATTGTAACAGATGAATTTTTCCGGAGAATTCCAATAAAATCCCCCTTTTTGGTTGCTTTCGGTCAATTTTTCCAAATATTAAACAGCTCACATCCTAATCACACTGCAGAGAGAGCACACTAGCTGAGCAGAAAACTCCTTTCAATTCAGTGTCTTCATGGGTGGATTTAGCTCCAAACTTAATTTCATGTGACTTAAATTACCAGAAATACATACTTCAGAATAATGATCACCTTTGAAAAAGGCAGTGGCAAACTGCTTAAAAAAAAATAGATGCAGCACATTTGTGGCCCTTATTGCTATTTCATCCTTTCAAGGCAGTATTTCACATTGACCTCCATATGAACTGCACACACCCACATAGCACCATTTCTAGTGTATGGCTTATCAAATTGTGGTTCCCAACCCCCATTGGGATCACATGACAAGATATTGGGGTCCAAAGCTGAAAAGCCGCATTAGAAAATATCAGTAGTTAACCACCTGTTCAGAGATGTTATTACATACCTCTGGAGCAGGTGGGACTTGAACCCATGTCTGCTTGTTAAGAAAGTCAGGGACACTACTCTCACGCCACAACACACCTATGCAGTACTGACCTACTGCGAAGCTCACATTCATTCCTGACAGCTATCTGGCCACACTAAAAAGCCCACTCTTTTCCTACTAGAGAGCCTGGCATAAATGAATTGCTCAATGGGGCCAGATTAGAGTTGTGATAGCCTTTGTAAAAGGTAAATGCATCTTTCACCAATCGTCCCATGAAGCCATGATGTAGAGATATCAGTTGTTGCACTGGGATGGGCAAGGTCAAAAGTCACACAACACCAGGTTATGGTCCAACAGGTTTAGTATTTAAAATCACAAGCTTTCAGAGTGCTGCTCCATTGTCAGGTGAAGTGGAGAAAGGTGCACTGGCAGAGAATATTTAAGTGGAATATTTTCTATGAAGAGGCACTAAAAGCAGATATTCCTAAATATTAATTTTAAATTGATTAATCTCCTTTAACCACATTTAAACTGAGCATACTTTTATTATCTATTGTGCATTGATTAAAATTATTTTCAATATTTTCCTCTTGTTCACTTTGTGTACTGTTTTATACATTATGACTTTTATAGATCAGAAAGATACATTTTCAGTCCTAACATTTGACCCAGCTGGCATTTGCAAACATGTTGTTGTGTAGTTATATTGAGCTAGCAACCAAGAGTCTAGATGAAACATTAGCTTGCTGTCTCTCCACGGATGCTGTCTGACCCACTGTGAATTCCAGCATTTTTTGTTTTCAGTACAGATTCCAGCATCTGCAGTAATTTGCTCCTAAATTAAAACTAATATTTGGGAATATCTGCTTTTCATACCTGTTCAAAGAAAATGTCTTCAATGAGACAAAACCAGCTTTCAGGAGCAAGCTAGGACAGGAGTAAGTCATTAAGAGGTGTCAAAACTCTTTAAATATAGCTGTAGGTAAACAGCAGCCAATGTGCAAGTATAATTCCCTGTAGACACAATTTGGCAAACAAGTTAAATAACTTTGATATAGCACAAAAATGCAGCCATTTGTTCTGTGCCCATTCTGGTTCTTTACGATTTGCCCCATTCCACTCCATTTACCCACTTCAAGTATACTTCTTGAATACTACTGGATAATTTCCACTCTTCAGGTCAGTACATCCTAGATCATTTTAAACTTACAACATGAATACTGTCCTCAAGTACCCTCCTTGTCCTTTGACCTTAAATCATTGACAAGCTTATGCCCTATATTTTTTGTACAAAGGCACTTTGAGTACTCTCGAGTAATACCATCAGACATTATGTCCACCTGAGCAGGAGGCAAATTACTACAATGCAAGATATCAACCAATATTACATATTCACATTTCACAGCTAGACATGAATGTTTGCTTAGCAGGAGCACTAAAGTTTACAGTGGAGATCGCACTAGGCTCTTGCTGATGTCTAATCAGTATCTCATTTACTGGGCTGGAATAATGTGGTGTGGTGGTGGATAGAAGGATGAAACTTTGCGAATAAGATCTCCAAAAGAATGAATCCTCTCCTTCACAACAGGCAAACCCCACCTCTCCTAAATAACTTTAGTGCTCATATTTTCTCCAGTAAAGCATCCCCCACTAATCAAACTCAAAATATCTCACTTCAAGGTGCTGACCTGTTCCCCGGAATTAATCCTTAAAAATAAACTCACATAGCATCAGCTTTACTTACAGTAGCTTTACAAATAAATTTAAAAATAATGCTTGCCATTAATTGCTTTTAGCTTGAATGCACTGTTTTCTCTTCATTGTCTTGCCGCACAACCCTCATTATTGTATTTAATTATTAAGATTAGTCTCCTATTTTTCATTTGCTTCATATTAATATAGCTTTCAAAAACAAAACGCACATTGGGTGGAGTACATATGCTTCATTGAAACAAAAATATTACCAAGCTTACAAAATCAATTAGCCCACTTAAGATGGTGCATCATAACAGATTTGAAAATGCACCTCTGCAAATAGCCAGTTAAAATTAACTCTCCCTTGGTTGTTTACATCTTCTAAAGCTAGGTGTACAATTAAAAAGATGCATACAATGAATAAAAATTGGGAAATTTTTGGAACTCTTTTCTCAAAAGAGACAATTTGTCGGAATTAATTCCGACATAGTGGTTTTGTTTGACTTAAATTACTATACTAACCTTAAATTTCTTGTTTAGAGACAGAGAATAGCAGAGAGAGGGATTGTTCTGACATTAAAACTGATCAGACAGACAACATAACTGGATAACAAAATTAGGATAGAAATAAAATCTGAATGTAATTTGAAATTCAAACCAAGGTATTTTCACTTAGAGTGTGCAACAAAATTCTGCATCTAGCAATAAGGTCACTGCTGGAAAAATGGTAGCAAAGAGAGAGAGAGATAGGAAAGAAAACACATGCATTTATTTAGCACCTTTTATAACCTTGGTGCTTTAAGAACATAAGGAACTGGAGAAAGCCATTTAGTTTGTTGCTGTTCTACCTCAACTTCATCTTCATTCACTCTTACTTAGGAATCCAACAACCTGTACAAATCATGCATAGCTCCCAAGCAGAGAGAATTCCAAAGAGTCACAAGTGAAGAAAATTTCCAATTTGGTCCAAAACTTATTATCTCTGCCACTGAAGGCGGTGGAAGTAACATGTTGATCTCTACTTATACAACTCAAACTAAGTGGTGGAATTCAATGATATTTGGTATAAATATAAGAGTATGGACAGCAGAAGAAATTATTGTTTTATTTATAAAAATGTGTATTTGAATCTTTGGCATTTTAAGGATCAATTAGCATTGTGAGTTATCATTAAATGACAAGAATCTGGAGGGTTGTCTCAGCTGCAGGGCTAGAATTTGCCACAGCTATCAAAATGTGAGCAGAATTTTCCAAGCAAGTTGTTGAATGCTGATTCAAACAAAACCTCCTTAGTTGGATGAAAGCTGGTTAAAACAAAAAAGTTTATTTTTTCAGCCTTGTTCTCAAGAGTACCAACCAGGCAGGGAAATGTCTCAGAAAATTAAGAATGTCGAATAAATAGTATGGCAAAAGTAAGCAATGTACTGGAGTGAATTCTTCACTTATTCAGAGATTGTGATCTATCTTAATTCTCTAGCTTATTAAATAAAATTAAGTATTTGTATTTCTCCATAATTAAGTATATTAAGAAACGGTATTACAATAGATTGGTGTGGAATACCAATTTATAGCTTAATATTAGTCATATGACAGTGGCTTAGAACAGATTCCTCCTCCAAGGAGGCTTTTATTTAAAACAACAAAGATGATCAACAAGACTACTTCAGATAAACAAATCTCATTTGCAGTAACTTGAAAATACTCTGAAGGATTTAACAAATGTTTTTTTGACTACGCAAGGATTTATGGTCTTCTATAAGTAACTTTCCATATGCTATTGTCAGGGAAGAGTTTTTATTTTTGGAAACTCAATTTGCATTGGTACATGATGACATAAACATGCCCACATTCCATTTCAGAAAAAGATAATGCTGTAGTTTATGCAAGTCAAACAAGATAGTGCTTTATTTTAGACCCTGCTATGTCAGCACAGACAGTTATGAACTGGCCTGGAATTCGAAAGGTGCTTTCTAGTAAATTTAAGAGGAAAGAATATATTTTAAAACCTTAAAATTTTACATTGAACTAATGATTTTACAGAAACATTGCCTGTATTTTTTTCTTAAATCTAGTCATGGGATGTTGGCATCACTGGCTGGGTCAGTATTTATTGTCCATCACAATGTGCTATATCAAAGGTTATTATGGAAAGTAAATAGACATTGTGTAGGGGGCAACATATTTAGCACGGACAGAAGATTGGCTAACTGGTAGAATACAATTTATACATAAAAGCCTGTCTTTAACTCCAGCTTCAAAGCATGGGAGGGTAAGGGAATCTCTTGTTTGGGAGACTTATTTGAGGGAGATGCCTAGATGTCTTTTAACCAATTAAGTCAAAAATACAGGATACCTAGTAGAGAACTCTTCTGATACTTTCAAGTTAGGGATTACATGCAGAAAAAGATCATGCTTTTGGCTCAGCCCTACAAGCCAGACAGAGAGAAGAGTGCTCCAATATGGGAGCGCTCTCTTGGTCAGTACCATATACCCACACAGAAGGGGCTCCTTGGGAGATAATGGAGAGACTCCAAGGGATCGGGAATCAGGAACCAGGAGAAGAAATTTCATTGGAAAAATGGGAGGATATACGGGAGAATGTGAAAAAAATTTTAGTAGGAAATAAAGCATAGGTTATGCAATTGAAGATCCTTCACAGAGCCCATATAGCACCAGAGAGGTTCACAAAGTTTGAGTAAGGATCTTCTCCAGGAGTTACAACGGGACCTTGATGTGATGGGCCAATTGGGCAAGAAGTGGGAAGATAGATTAATTTAGATAACTGTGAGGTGCTGCATTTTGGTAAATCAAATCTTAACTTATAAGCTTAATGGTAAGGTCCTAGAGAGTGTTGCTGAACAAAGAAACCTTGGAGTGCAGGTTCATAGCTCCTTGAAAGTGGAGTCGCAAGTAGATAGGATAGTGAAGGCGGCATTTGGTATGCTTTCCTTTATTGGTTAGAGTATTGAGTACAGGAGTTGGGAGGTCATGTTACGGCTGGTTAGGCCACTGTTGGAATATTGTGTGCAAATCTAGTCTCCTTCCTATCAGAAAGATATTGTGAAACTTGAAGGGTTCAGAAAAGATTTGCGAGGATGTCGCCAGGGTTGGAGGATTTGAGCTGTAGGAAGAGGTTGAATAGGCTAGGACTGTTTTCCCTGGAGTGTCAGAGGCTGAGGGGTGACCTTATAGAGGTCTATAAAATCATGAGGGGTATTGATAGGATAAATAGACCAAGGCTTTTCCCTGGGGTGGGGGAACCAGAACTAGAGGGTGCAAGTTTAGGGTGAGAGGGGAAAGATATAAAAGAGACCCAAGGAACAGCTTTTTCACGCAGAGGGTGGTATGTGTATGGAAGGAGTTGCCAGTGGAAGTGGTGGAGGCTAATAAAATTGCAACACTTAAAAGGCATCTGGATGGGTATATGAATAGGAAGGGGTTAAAGGGGTATGGGCTGGGTGCTGGCAGGTGGGAATGAGATTGGGTTGAGATATCTGGTCAGCACGGATATGTTGGACTGAAGGGTCTGTTTCTATGCTTTACAACTCTCTGACTCTATAAGTCCCAAATATAAAATTAGCACAGGTACCCTTACAAATTGCTTTTGGGCCTGCTACAAGATTTATGGATACTGGGATGCCATTGTGAATGAGCTGGAGAAGATCCTGGGAATTGAAGTAAAAAGCAGACCTGATATCCCTTGTTTTGGTACTGCCGAATCTACCCTCCCTGAATGAGCACGTTAAAAAGTTACTTAACATTCTTACACACTGTGCAAGAACATTCACATGAAGTGGATATCAGAACATACACCCCCCCCCGTATTAGAGGGAGGTGCACACCCACAATGAAGCACATCACCCAAGACTATCTTACAAACATGGTCCACTACAGAACACAGAAATTTTATATGACGTAATGACCCTTTCTAAATTAGATAGGCAAGGATTGATCGGCAATCCTGATTAGGGCCTTTACATAGCCACGAGGGCCAGATTTGGTGGTCCAGGGACTCCAGCTGAGAAGGCTTAGCAAATACGGGTATAATAACTGTTGCTCCCATGGATGGGAGCTTCAGTGGAAGTGTGGCAAGTGGAGTAATGTCATGTAATGTAATTTAATTTAATTTCACTTCATTTAATGATTTTAATTCAACTTGAATTAAGTTAAGTAAGCAGGAGATAATTGTATCCTGTATAGTAAGTATTTTATTGTTACTATTATTGTAATAAAATAATGTTGTGTTATCTCTATTCTTCTGTATCTTTGTATTTTTGTAAGAGTAAATTTAAAATATTTTTATTGAAAAAAAATTGTTTTTTTCTGACAAGTGGAGCTCTGCATGGATCTATGGTGGCCTCAGCTTTCTATAACAAATGAGGGAGAGCGAATGGCAGATAAATTCATAGACAAATCTGAAGATAGGTAGAATAGTATGTTGTGAAGACAACTTAAAATTGTAGACCAATTTAGTGAATTGGCAGAAATCTGGTAGATAGAGTAAAAAAAAAACTGGAAAAGATGATTTGGAGATGCTACTGTTGGATCAGTTAAAAATCACACAACACCAGGATATAGTCAGACAGGTTTATTTGTAAGCACTAGCTTTTGGAGCACTGCTGTTTCATCAGACAGTATGTAGGTAGATGGGAATCTAAGGAGTTCAAAACATAAGACCTATCATGATCTTATTGAATATTGGGGCAGGCTTGAAGGGCTAAATGCCCTACTTTTGCTCCAATTTCTTATGTTTATATGCTCTGTTCACAGAAGGGAGACTCACATTCCGGTTAGGCCGATCAGTCTGAAAGTAATCACTTAGGATACCACATCAAGGAGCTTTGTCAAATCAGGGATAACAACCAGGTTCTAGAGTCAAGAACTTCAGTGTGGCCTGTAGTAATGATTGACAAAGCTGTGCACAAAATGAGTGTTGCTACCCGTAAAGTAAAAACTGCAAGTTGAACCAAGGGTTCAGAGTTACCAAAAGATGTAGTGTGGTTTTCACTAGCCCCAGAGTGTGAGCAGTCACTTGAGAGAGATGCGGTGCTATGAAAGCCCCTCTGAAAACATGAGTCTAAGTGATTAGGACCACGTCCACCTCTGCTCCCAGTTCCTGCATTACTGAAACCCAATTCGCTTTACGTAAGTGGGCTCTTAACCCTCAGGATTAGTAGGTTTTGGAAAGCTACACTGCTCTTGATTTGAGAGAGGTACTCTTGCAGGATGGAGTACGAACCCGGATGTTTATGTCCAATTCCTGGAGAGGGATGAAACCCAGAATCTGACTCAAATGAGCCACTGGCGATAAATCTTTACTATCATCCTCTTTGTAAGTCCTCAATTGAAAAACTGAAAAAAGTAGTTTTAAATTCTTGCAGCCAATTAACAATTAAATCTCTAAAGATACTCCCTTACATTTAGGATGCAATCTAAGCAATTGCACTGAAGCAAACTAATTATTAAAGTTCAAGAAATTTAGCTTCACTTATACAGACATTAGTCTAAGAAAAAGCTTCAAAATCTCAAACAGATGTTGTTGTCTGAAATTTTTAATTAAAACTTCCAAAAAAATCTTTCATGAAAATCTGTATTTCCTGGCTAAAATCCACTGGAGATGATAGAATAACAACAAAGGTGGCTGCATGGTCCTTTGTTTCCTGTCAGTAATGGAAGAGCAACTCACTTCCCTGGCTTTTCCCCTCAGGTCACAAACCTCTCTTTAGAAAACTATCCAGTTCCCTTTTTAAAGCAGTGATACAATTTGTCTTTCATACTCCAGGAGTGAATGCCAAATCCCAATCACTGGCAACATAGAAGCAAAAACTTACATTGCCACTGGCTCTCAATGCTTTAATAGGTGCACAGTTATTCCTAATGCACTGTGTTTCTAATAACTTTGAACAGCTGAGAAAAAAAAAGCTTCTCCAAACTAACCTTTTAACCAGAATCACAAACCAAGAAATGATTAAAATTTTGCAACACTAAAGCCTTCATATAATTTGTGAAGCACTGTACTCAGAATTTGACAGTACTGCAGTTGAGGCACGACCACTCACCTGCCTCATTTATCACTCTTCCCTCGATTATATTTAATGTTTGTATCTTTCACATATGCAGTGTTGTTAATAACCCCCAGGTTCCTCTGCTTTTTCCTTCCCTTTAGAATTATATTCTTTACTTAATATTGCATTTTTGTTTCTCCTTCACAAATGTATCACTTCAGAGTTCATGGAATTTAATTCCATCTGTCATGTGTCCACCTATTCCACAGTCATGTTTTATGTCCTTTTGAAGTTCATCACTATTGTCAGTTTACAACGCTTTGTATCATCTACACAATCAAAATTTCTGTTTTATATAAGTTTAGGTCATTAGCACAGATCATGAAAATACAACGTTCCTTGTACAGACTCCAGAGAAATCCTGTATTTGACATTCCCTTGTAACAATCCTGCAGCATTGAGACAGTGAATGCACCCTCACTTAAAGACTTCAGTCATTTTAGTGGATCCAACAAGGGTGATCCAATGTCACAAAGTCCTTGCACAACAGGTCAAAATTTGAATCAAAAGAATCAAGTTAAACATTTGATTCATTCAATTTTCATGCCCAGTACAGGCATGATGTTACAAATTTTAAAGCCATACTGTTTTAAAAAAAAGGGAAAAGATGGCTCCAGCAGACAAGACTTTTGGCAGTATCAGTTCCCATGGTCACGAAATTCAAGAAAAAAACCCTAATATGCATAATCACAGCAACTTGGAAAATTGACACTTTCTTAAAATGTGCAGCATTCCAGCTGCCTCCCTTTTCTGCTTGGTCATAGACAAATGAGACATTGGAAATAATCCATCAACCTTACTTTGGGATCAAGGGGCAAGACAAGCACAAATCTTGGCTGTCTCAAATGAAGTGTGAAAAGCTACAATTCAGAACATGCATCTGCTTAACACATCACCTTAGTTGGGAAAGGGACTTGAAACTTCAGTTTTACCCTGAACCTGTTTACATATGTTATATGCTTTTGAAAATTAGAAGTTGTCCTATGACTTAAAAATCATCTGAAAGCGGTCGAACAGGCTCCAAGAGAGCTGTGCAACTAATGTTAAATGACTACTCCTCAAGTAATAGAAGGACTTCTTCCTAGCACCATCCCAAGCTGTCTTAAGTTACTGTGCATTGGAAAGTGGAGTTTCTGGCAATTCAACAATAAGAAGCCTTGCAGCTAACAAAGAATATATGACTTTACAAGACGTCTACCCAGGCTAGAATGGCAACTATCCTGTGAAACTATAGGCCTGCAATGAAAGAGAAAGGTATACATCCAAATTATAAATCAGTTAAAATCACTATTTGAGGGAGACATCCTTAGTTAAAATCTCCAGAGCAAATATGATTAAAAATAAGGATTATTTATATTTTTAACTCTCAAAAGCTTTGAAGTGTTTCAGATTGGAGGACAGTATCTGATTAAATCCAAAAAACATGGCAGGGTAAATCTAGAGAGTTTGTTTTCTTTTGTGGGAGAGTCTAGGCACAGGACAACCTTAGAATAAGGGTCACCCTTTAAGACAGAGGCAAGGAGGAATTTCTTCTGAGGGTACTGAAACTGTGGAGTTCTTTACTGCAATGGGGTGTAAAGGCTGGGTTGTTAAGTACAGACAGATTTTTTTTAATCACTAAGATCATCAATAGTTATGAGGAAAAGGCAGGATAGTGGATTAGAGGAGGATCAGATCAGCCATGATCTCATTGAATGACAGTAAAACGGATAAAGGTGGTTTTAAAGAATCAAAGCTAGTTTGAAAGAATAAAAGATTACTGAAATATAGTCTAAGAAAATTACAGTAGTGCCACTTAATGGTCAGGATATGTAGCTGCATGGATGGATTGCAAACAAAATACAAACATAAATGCCAAAAATATTTAGTGCTGTGATCATTTGCACAAAGATACATTCTACCTTCCAATTCAATGGGATCTGCAAGGAGCTCTTTCCACTTGTTTCTGCAGGTCACACTATAGTCACTCCACTGAACAACTTAGGGTTTTGCAGTCCATGCACAGAATTCAAGGAGTTGAAGAGTATTAGACTGAAGAGGCAAGATAATTTAATGTACTGTCAGACTTTCTGACCAGTGGGGGAAATGGAGTAAGAAAACACTATGCTTGGCAATTTTCTGTATATAGATTACACTGTACTCACTACTTTCAGAACTGGCAGAGGCAAAAGGGGAAGCTATATTCCATGTTTTTGAAGTTCTAGTTAAGCCTTAATATGTTTTCATGCTACTAGAGTGGGATTGTCAGAGATAGTTTGCTCTACTTCAGAACCAGATGTGCTTGGTGTTCAAAATTTCAGAGTATAGCAATTCAAGCTTCAACATTGTGGTCAGTGCAACTTCGTGGGCTGAAGGGCCTGTTCCGTGCTGTACTGTTCTATGTTCCATTGCATTGTTGCTATATTGTGAATTCAAGCTGAATTTTTCAGAGCTAATCCATCAGTTTAAATTTGGCCAGCTATTTGTAAAGGCAGACTCATTATCCCACTTTCACTTAGAGTAGCTTGGCTCATAATAAGCAGATGGTACTATGTATTTTCCAGGCAGAGGCATCACTCGAGCTATCACACTTCAGCCAGGGGTTCAGGTTAAAATCTGTTATCCAATACATGGTAGAATGGAAGCAACTGTAATATTGGTATAGCATTTACAGTGGTGTCCTTAGCACCCAGAATTCCTTTTATTTTGAAAATGAAATCACAGGTCTAACTGTAAAGAAGTAATGCACTATTCAGGTGACAAATAGATCCAGGCTTTCATTTTTTTTTATTTTTAAAAGTTTGGTGCAGAAGCATGCTGAAAATAGAGGAATGGTTACTGTAGTTTAAATCTAGTGGAGTGGTAGATTTATTTAAACCCAGTGCTACTGACGCGTATATTGTCTCACTGGTCACACAAAAGTCACACGTCTTCCATGAATAGAGTCTACAGTAATTCGACTGAGTCAGAACCAAATTTCACCAGCTATCTTTCAGCTAGATCTGAACGGTATGAAACAAAGTCACACTACACATGGAATTAAGTTGGAACATGACACCTCCCAGGCCTTCAAATGTTTAAAACCTATACAAAAAAAACTAAATGTAAATGCTGAAGATGTAAAAATGACACAGACTTTGAAACTTAGTACTTTCACTTAAAAAGCATCAGCCTTAGTCGTTTACAGCCCCAAATTCATGTGAGGTGAAATCTTTGAAGCGACACGCTATTTGGAACTCCTTTGGGGAGTTCCAGAATCGTGTTTATTGTCGATAACAGCGCGTGAACAAAACTGGTCATTAAAATAAAATACACTCACGCAATGCTGTGGAATAACCACTTCATTACTTAAATTTCCAGCAGCCACAGTACTTCGCTTTTATTCACATTGTAGATTCAGTTTACAGGGGTTAGATCCTCATAGAAACGGCACTCATTACTACGATCTGGTTTTATTTTTTTAAAAATGTGTACAGTTACCATCGACGCAGGTTATGCAATCACAGCAAACTTTACAGTAGAAATTAACAGTTCGGACAGTTCAAAAAGAGGATTGAGCGAACTCGCGTCAAGAAGGAATCGGTTTAATAGTGCTAGTGGGATAGAGGTTAGAGTCTTTTCCGAAACAGTAACACGCCTGTCACAATTCAACTACAGCTTATTTTGCCCTGATCCACCTGGTCGAAGAGGTTGAACTCCAAACCTCGGGACTGAGTTAGGGCCACTACCACGGCACCGCAAGATCCCTAGCCCAACTAGTAGGGTCGTTAACATTAACAAGGGAAACAAGTGTGGAGATTCCCCAGCATCAGAATGTTGCTCAGAGCGAGTATTCATTGGTTGCTCTCGGTTGTAGCTTTTAAAAGTCCGTCGATTCTGTTAAAGGCCATTGATTTCGTGCAAGTTTTTCAGTCTTCAGAAAAAAGGTTATGAAAACAGATTGTGCTTTATGTATATCGGCAGCTAGAAAGCATTCAGGAAAGATTTTGAAAACTTTAAAGTGAATGCTTGTATTTGAACAAGCATCGGACTTTTTGGCAAGTCCAAAGATGCGCGATCTCTCACATCGCTATTTCGATGGGGTGAATGCGGGTCGATATCGAGGGTTTACCCTCAGGACCGGAAACCATTCCGGTGAGGCATCAGCAAATCACCGGGAACCGCTTTGAATCACAAGGATCGGGGTTAAAATGAGAATTGTTTTTAAGTCAAAAGATTAAGAAACAGTTTCTGTTGCATCATTAAATTAGTGAAGTATATGCTATTTAATAACCACCAGCCTGAGTGAGTTTATAGGGGAAAAAAGCTTGTATCGTTAGTGGGACGCGGATAGTTGCTTTCAAGCGTTTATTTCCCTACTTTTCATTCAATTAACGCATGTGTACTTTTACATTGTTAACACTACATTCTTTAGTGAAATTAGAAAACTTCCGCCACATCTCAATACACCTGGCTCATCAGTACAAAGATGTAATTTATTCAATTTTAATGAAATTGATTCATTTATCCCAGGACAGCGTTTGTGCCTAATACTGTAAACTGTAGGGAAAATAGGAGAGGCTGTTAAGTGACATTACCAACAGTTAAACGTATTTGGAAATAGATAAAAAAACACTTTCCCAGCTCTTCAAACTCACCCAAAAGTGAGCGTGGCAGTTGACCATCATGGTCCTTTCGATAAGTTCGTCGGGACACTCGAGGAGATGGTGTCCGGACACTACACCTGCGTTGTTGACCAACACCGTCACATCTCCGATCTCTCTCCTCACCAAGTCAGCCGTCCGGTAGACGCTGCCCCTCTTGCTCACGTCGCAAGTGTAAGTGTGCACTCTGGCGCCCAGCTGCCGGACCTTCTCGGCCGTCTCCTCGTTGCTCTCCTGGTTGATGTCCCACAGCACCAGGTCGGCGTTCCTCTTGGCGAACTCCAGCGCGAAGAGCCGGCCGAGCCCGCTGCCGGCTCCGGTGATCAGGCACACCTGATCGCACACGCTCTTCTCCTTGGGCTTGATCAGCCATCTCGCCGCGGCCAACACGAAAGCCCAGAGCACTTTGAAAATGACAACGAAGAACTCCGCGACGATGTTCATGGCGGGTGCCGGGGGGAAAAGACAGGAGGCCGGGCCGTTACTACAGGGAGCGCGGGGAGGGGGGGAAGGCGAGGCGAAACGTCTGCTCGGAATACGAATATATAAGTGTTACCCTTGCTCTCTCTTCCCCTAGTGTCCAATTGCTGTACCAGCCCTGCCCCCAATACCTCCAGCACAACCTCCTCCCCCCGACTCTAATCATCTTCAATCCGCGTCACTCTTTAAATAAGGAACCTGCTCGGCCCCGGGGCCAAGGACCCCTACCGAGGAGGCCACTTCAGTGCTGTCACCTCCCCCTTTTTCAATTACTCCAGGTCCCTATCCATCCCTCACTTATTATTTTTTTTAACGAGAGGCGTTGCTTCCAAGGAACAGAGTAAATCATCGGATTTTTTTTTTGAAACCCTTCTGCTGTTGCCGCATTGACTCAGGCAGCAACATAGACAGTTTCCAACGGCAGGCTTTAACTGTTCTCCGCGCATGCGTTGCTGCCTTTTTCCCCCCTCAGACGGCAGTGATCATGGCGGAGACGAAGTGAGTGTGTCGTGAAGCTTTTTAAAATCCGAATCCATCCTTAGATAAATCTCAGTTTTTGCTGTAGTTTTCTGGCAGGATTGCTGCGTGTGATGAGCCATGCACGTATTTTACCAATTATATCTTGAAGATAGTTGGTTTGGACGCAGTGTTGTGATGCGTCTCGGTTCGGAGTTTTGCACTGAGCCTTGTTGAAGCTTTGAATTATTATAAAAGATTTGAGCAACCTGATCAACTATTAAGATCTTCGAATTTAAAAAAGTAAACATATTTTGTTGCAACTGGCTTATCCACTTTTTAAAAATTGTTTGTTTTGCGTCTAAATTGTCAGACTGTGGCCTAACAGGGCGAAAATAGTTTTCGATTGCTGCTGCATCAGGATGTAAACGCATTGTTTAACACTTCTATTACATTGAGAGTACTGAGATAAAATTCAGTTTTGAGATTTATGATAGATTAACTCTCCACCTCCATCTGTCTTGTTTTAACCAGAGAGAAGAAAGTGCCATCTGTGCCTGAAAGCCTTTTGAAAAAGCGCCAGGCGTTTGCACTAATGAAGGCCAAGCGCATCAAGCGTTTGTTAATAGAAAAGAAGGTTTGAGAAACATTTCAACCTACTGGACTAACAGTGTGTTTCAATTATGATTATGAAGTTAGAAATTTAATTGTTCTGCATACTCACTTAATGGTGGAAACATTTGTGCTGACGTCCGATACCAAGGACTAAATAAAAGCATGACTTGGAGATGCCAGTGTTGGACTGAGGTGTACAAAGTTAAAAATCACACAACACTAGGTTATAATCCAATAAGTTTAATTGGAAGCACACTAGCTTTCAGAGCGCCGCTCCTCCATCAGGTGGTTGATGAAGGAGCAGTGCTTCAAAAGATTAGATTAGATTACTTAGTGTGGAAACACCTTTGGCCCTACAAGTCCATACCGAAGCGCAACCCACCCATACCCCTACATTTACCCCTTACCTAACACTACGTGTAATTTAGCATAGCCAATTCACCTCATTGGACTGTGGGAGGAAACCGGAGCACCCGGAGGAAACCCACGCAGACACGGGGAGACTCCACACAGTCAGTCGCCTGAGTTGGGAATTGAACCTGGGTCTCTGGCGCTGTGAGGCAGCAGTGCTAACCACTGTGTCACCCACTAGTGTGCTTCCAATTAAACCTGTTGGACTATAACGTGGTGTTGTGTGATTTTTAACTAAATAAAAGCACATGTTCTGGGACAAAGTCTGGCATCATCTTTGGAGAGAAAGCAGAGTCAATGTTTTGCATCAAGTGACCCTTCTGTGCTGCTGTCAGACCTGCTGACTTTTTCCAGCAACTTGTGTTTTGTTTCTGATTTCCTGACAGTTCTTGGGTTTTCTCCATTTGTTATGGAAGAATAAATGTCACCATAAACTTATATAATGTTCTTTACTCATTGATTATGTTCATCTTCTGTAGAAGTAATCTTTTATTCAGCATCTTCCCAATATAGTAACATACCAAAAGGATTATCTATATTCTTGGTAAATTATATGTACGACAGCAATTTAGAGTCAGAAGATTGCATCCTTGTGGAGGGTTATTTTAACTGCAGTTGTTACGCATTATAAACAAATTGTTCAGTTGCAAAGCCTCCAGCTGTGGGTCACTAGGGAGCAATTGCCCATATGAAGTGGGAGCCAGAATTGACCACTTGGCTCCTTTAGATTGCTTTGCTATTCAATAAGTAGACAAACAGAAGGCTGGAAGAACATAACAAGTAAGGCAGTATTAGGAAATGGAGAAGTCACCATTTGCCTGAAGAAGGGTTATGCTTGACACGTTGAATTCTCCACCTCCTGATGCTGCCTGGCTTGTTTAGTTCTATCCTCCTGCTTGTCTATTTTAGATTCCAGCATCTGCAATTTTCTTGTCTCTTGCTATTCAGTGAGATCATAGAGGGACAGGGGGAAGTGGCAGCACAGTGGTTCAGTGGTTAGTACAGCTGCCTCATAGAACTAGAGACCTGTGTTCAGTTCCAGCGTCGGCTGATTTTGTGGAGTTTGCACATTCTGTCTGTGTCTGTGTGGCTTTTCCCCCAGTCCCTAAATGTGCAGGTTAGTTGGATTAGCCATGCTGAATTGCCCATAATGTCCCGAGGTGTGAAAGCTAGATGCCTTACCATGGCAAATGCAAGGATAGGTTGGAAGGTGGTTGGCTGTGGGTCGGGTGTACTTCATAGGGTCACCGTGGACTCACACTAGGGATTATATGATTCTAACATCTTAAGTGTATAGTGAATGATGATGTAGTTTTGCATACAATGTAGATCTTAATTTACATAAGACATCGGAGTAGGATTAGACTATTCAGCCAATCGAGCCTGCTCTGCAATTTGATCATGCCTGATATGTTTCTCAACCTCATTCTCCTGCCTTCTCCCCATAATCTTTGATCCCTTTACTAATGAAGAACCTATGTATTTCTGTCTTAAATATACTCATTGACTTTGCCTTCACAGGCTTCTGTGTCAATGAGTTCATCAGATTCACCATGCTCTGGCTGAAATTCCTCCTTATCTCAGTTCTAAAGGGTTGGCTCTTTCTTCTGAGGTTCGCTGTCTCCTATGTGGCAAAATTTTCTCCATCTCCAGAAAGTTTCAATCCGATTCCCCCTCATTCTTCTAAACTCCATTGAGTACAGACTCTGAGTTTTCAACTGCTCCACCTAAATCAAGCCATTCTTGTAAACATGCTCTGGACTCCCTCCAAAGCCAACACATGCTTCCATGGATATGGGACCCAAAACTGCTCAGTGTTCCAAATGCATTTGACCAGACTCTTATTTAGGTGTTGTAATATATCTCCAACCACAAGGGATGAACTTAGATTTCTCCAGTTTCCTCATTTCCCCTTCCCCCACCTTGTCAAGTCAAATCCCTCAAACTCAGCACCACCTTCCTAACCTGCAATCTTCTTCCTGACCTCTCCGCCCCACCCCCACTCCAGCCTATCAACCTCACCTTGACCTCCTTCCACCTATCGCATTTCCAACGCCCCTCCTCCCTACCTTTTATCTTAGCCTGCTGGACACACTTTCCTCATTCCTGAAAGGGCTCATGCCCGAAACGTCGATTCTCCTGCTCCTTGGATGCTGCCTGACTGCTGCACTTTTCCAGCAACACATTTTCAGCACTGTAATATATTCCTAGATTTGCATTCTCGCAGTCTTAAAATAAATGCTAACATTGCATTTGCCTTCTGAACTTATTATAAACTGTATTAATATGAAAACTTGTATATATTTGCCTTCAATATTTTAAGGGTTAGGTTTTCTGAGGGTTGAGGAAAATGTAATAATGGAATAATTGTTGATCATATTACAGAAGTAAAACAGCCTAAGCCATGTATTTATTACAGTTTTTAAGAAAAGTATATTTTTAAAGATAAATAGAGAGAAGAGAAAACTAATCTACAAGAGGGCTGAAAGTTACCACAAGGAGTACAGACAAATGTACAGACGTGAAATCCGCCTTGCCAGAATGGCACGTAAAGCTAATAATTACTACGTCCCTGCGGAACCCAGGCTAGCTTTTGTGATCCGTATTAGGGGGTAAGTTTAAATGCATACTTAGTTATTTATTGTGGTTATGGGTGAATGATAAAAATTTTATCAATGTAAAAGTGTGCGATCATTTTTCAAATTATTACAAACCGTAAATAAGCTACTTGTGGAATAAAATTTTCCTTTACCTACCTTGCTAATTTCTGTCCATGGTTTCACAGCATCAATGGTGTTAGCCCTAAAATCCGCAAGGTGCTTCAACTCCTACGACTGCGTCAGATCTTCAATGGAGTGTTTGTGAGACTAAATAAAGCTTCAATCAACATGCTCCGTATTGCAGAACCATACATTGCATGGGGGTATGTAATTAGGAAATAAGCAATGAACAAAATTGAAATTGTGTTTTAGTTTAAAAATGAAATATAGCATGATGTCAATGTGAAACCAGGTATGATATTTTCTGAATAGATGCATTTGGTGCTTTGTTATGTTATACGATGCTACAAGCAGTCATGCATTGCTGGATTACAAATAATCATACATTTCTGTTTTGTTGCTTCTAATTTTTAGCCATTTCATTGGAAAGGTTTCTAGTTTTCTGACTACATAACGCACAATTTTCTTTACATTTACAATTAAAATAGTTTCCTCAAGGTTAACATTATGCATGTTCACCACCGAGTACTTTGGCAATCTGACTATCATTGTGCCATGTGCCATTCATTGGCCTCTGCTATCAAACAGCTGAGTCTGACTGTTTACCAACCAAATTTTCACAAATGTGCTGAATAAGTAAGGAACCATGCTGTTTTATTCGGTCTCATCTTGCTATGGTGCTGAAATTGTTGGTTTGTGTCACGGGTGTCAGTCTTGACTCAAAGTAATACCATTAATTCTGAATCAGAGCGTTGTGGATTCATCACTATTGTGTTATAAATACATCAACCATTCTTGGATTATAATTCTGTTCTTTAAAATGAACAGTGGTATGGATGCACCTTGGTAGGATGGAAATTTATAAAGGAAACGTACTTAATGAAAGCATAATTTCCAAGTGTGCTGATGGATCCAGCCCCCCAGGTCCAACCATGCTGGTGGACTCCGCATGCTGTCCCTCTATTGACACTTGAATGTGGATGGGATCCCAGAAGTGGGCAGGCATACAGATACAATAGTGAAGCAGTTGCGGGCACTCTGAAGTTTTAAAAAGTGTTGGTAAATTTTTGTTCTGACTCGCTCTTTCTTTCTTTTTCTCACATTAATTTTCTTACCTCATCCTCCTGTGGCAAAAATCTATGTAGCATGTTGATCTGTTGGGGAGAATCTGATTGTGCTAGAACAGAAATTCAATTGAGAAACAATGAACAAGAGAAAATAGATCATATATAAAAATATAATTTGAACATTTGCTATGCTTCATAGATTAAATTATTAAGCCTTTTTTTGTTAAACATTGCAAAATGCTTTATAGCATACAGTTGTATTGAAGTGGCACCTCTGAAACACTCCTCAAATCTGATAAGAATTTTGGTCAATTTGCTATCAGCAAAGGGTTGAATATGTCAATGTTAACTAATCACAGAACTATGTGTTGATTGAGACCATCAGTGCTTTGTAGATTCATTAGTATATAGATTTGGAATTTAACTCAGGGGGAGGCATGTCTTGTGATATTAACATTTAAATAAACCTTATTGCTTGTATTAATTTTATAGATATCCAAATTTGAAATCTGTCCGTGAATTGATCTACAAACGTGGCTTTGGGAAGATTAAACAACGGCGCATTGCTCTCACTGACAACTCATTAATTGAAAAGAAACTGGGTAATATTATTTAAACTTGTCAGTACTGGTTTAGCTTGATATTATGGATGCTCGAATTTTATGCAAGCAATTTTTATTATTGTAGCTTTTCATCTTTCTGGTATTCTTACCACTACGCTAACTCATGATATTTCCAACTACGGGTAATTTTCAGAATGCTGTTTGCTACCATTACTAAGTTAAGATAGTGACTACAGTTCAGAGCACTTTGAGATGTCTGCTCCTGGAAAAGCACTGTATAAGGCTTTCTATTGTCCCACGTGAACTTGCCCTAAATGCCATCAGCATATACTGCTGTTCCTTTTTCTTTTATGCTTCTCTAGCTCGTTTGATGCAACTTGTTTTCTTTTCAACTATCTTTTACGGTCATAAGTTTCCATTCTTGCCATCTGAGTGTTTTAAAATTTATTTGAGGGTCCATGTATCATTGGCAAGATCAGCATTTATTAGCTCTCTTAATTGCCCTTGAGAAAGTGGTGAGATGTTTGAATATAACTGAGCGACCTGCTTAGCCAGTTCAAAAGGCTGTAGCACACATTGCAGAGGGCTTAGAGTAGTAAAGATGGCAGATCATCCTTTTGAAAGGATATTGATGAACGTCTTGGGAGTTTCATCACAATCTGCTATTTAATGGCCACTATTGCTAGTTTTTTTTAAATTCCAGATAGAAATAATTGAATTTAAATTCCTCAGGCACATGTGATTGGATTTGAACATGTTTCTGGATCATTATTCTGGGCTTCTGGATTACTAATCCAGTAACATAAACATTTTTCATGGAAAGAAGTTTCATGGTCTCCAACACAGGCTAGGTTTTGGTTTTGTAATACCAAACATTATCATTAGAACACGATAAAAACTTATATGGTGTATTAGTATAAATGTCCTAAAGTGCTTAGTGTTTATTTAAAGCAAAATTAGAGGTCGAGTTACTTCAGGTGATATCATTGCAAATGGCCAAATGCTTGGTCAAAAAGTTGGTTTTTAAGCAGCACCTCAAGGGGAGTCAGAGAGGTTTAGGAAAGGAAATCCAGAGCTGAGGACTAGGCAGCTGAAGGCATGGCCATTAGTGATGAAACTTCTATAATCAAGAAAGCCGAAGAGGACGGAATCCGGAGGGAGAAAGTGAGGGCTGCAGATGCTGGATATGAGCAGAATCGATTGGTCTCAGATATCATAGGTGATGTGAAGCAGTGCTAAAGAAGACCAGAGATATGGAGGGGTGAGGGTATAAAGGCTTTTGAACAAAAACAAGAAGAATAAAATCCAGTCTTTGTTGACTGAACCAATGAATATAGCATGTATATTTGATGGATAAGCAGAGTAAAGGTAAGACATAACACTTCACAGACTAGCCAGGAATATGTTGGGATTGTCATGGAACAGTTTTTTTTCTTTGCAAGTTGATGATTAAAAACCGCATGAAGTCCAGTGTAAATGACTGGCCAGCCTACTGGTAGTTTACCACACACTTGTTAGGAAAATGTCTATTACTAGTTCTTCATGTACTGCTAACTAAAAGTAGTTGTCAACTCTATCCTGCATGAGTATTTATTTATTGATGATTTTACTTGAATTGTCAGTTAATAATTGAACAGCCCAAGGTGCAGCAAAGGAACAGAAATCATATTGAACTGCTAACTATATTGAAATAAAGTCAGACACCATTTTTAATGATAGTCTGATAAACAGATAGGGCTGTCCATTGCAAGGTGGGCTGGTTTGCCTTCCAGAGTTATCTGGTTTGTGTGCTGCCTATAGTTTTGTCTTGGGGTGCAGGAACATCCGTAGTGCTGGTAGCAAGGGAATTTCATGATTTCAACCTAGCAGTAATGGCTGTTTTGCATACGGATATTGTCCATAGTTCATGACTGATCTGATGGTGAATCAAACTGCACTTGCTTGACTACTTGCTTGACTCCCATATCAAAAATCTGTTACGCAGCCTTGAAATACATTTACTGATCCAGTCTCCAATCTTCCTCTGAAAGAGCATTCCAAAGATTAATGACTCAGAAAGAAGAAATTCCTAATCTTTTTTCACAAATGCCAATCTATTTGTTACCCCAGTTATTAGATCCCCCACAAGGGGAAGTATCTTCTTGGCATTTGAAATCAAAATACTGCATGTGTTGGAGAAACTCAACAGGTCTGACAGCATCTCTGGTGAGAGAAATAGTTAGTGTTTTGAATGTAGTATGATTCATCTTCACGATCTTAAGTAACTATGCTGTCAAGCCTCTTTAATGTTTTAATAATATGTTTCTCATTCTTAACACAAATGAGAATATGCCCAGCCTGTGCAATTTTTGTTCATTAGATAACACCTTTGTTCCAGAAATCAGCCTGGTGAAGCTTCTTTGAATGACTTTTGTTACAATTATCAGCATTCATTAAGTAAGAAAACTAAAACTATACACAGTACTCTAGCAGTGGTTTTACCAATACCTTCTACCATTCCTGAAGAAGGGCTTATGCCCGAAACGTCGAATCTCCTGTTCCTTGGATGCTGCCTGACCTGCTGCACTTTTCCAGCAACACGTTTTCAGCTCTAATCTCCAGCATCTGCAGACCTCACTTTCTCCTTCTACCATTCTTGCAAGACTTGTATTTTTGCAATCAAATTTAGTAGGTTTCAAGCCAATAAGAAAAGAAAATTGATAGAATGGAACTTGGGAAATATTACATTAAAAATTTGGTATAGGGCAATGGTAATAAGACATGTACAGACAGAAACTTGTTTGCTGAGATGCGAATGGTGAAATGATGAACAGCAGCTGCGACGATGAAAGCAAAAAGAAACTAAAACTCTCACCTGCAAAGAAAGGGACTAGGATTAAGGCTCTAAATTGTTGTCATGAAGACCGCAGATCACCTAACCAAACAAATGTAAATACTGTTGCTTAAGCTTGTTGTGAATTTTGTTGGAACACTGCAGGAGACCAAGGGTATGAATGGAATATATAAAATTAAAAGGAAGTCTGGTGACATGCTTGCAGACTTAACGTTTGAATTAGAAACAGAAGTAAGCCATTTGGCCCCTTTTTAGCCTTATCTGCTAGTTATTAGTGTGTTGAACTGTTTGTCTTTTAAATTCCAATTTTCCATTCCCTTAGCTAACAAATAGCACATTTCACCTTAAGATATTCAATGACCCCACCTTGTAAGGGAGTTCCAAAGTGTCTCCAACTTATGTAAGAAAAATTGTCTTCACACCTCTGTGCTAAAAGAGCAATCCCAGTTTGTAAACAGTGCCTCTTGCTTATTTACAAGAGGAAAAAATATTTCTGTATTCACCTTGTCAATAACATTCAAGAGTTTAAATACTTCAATCAACTCACCCATCTTCTAAATGCCAGTGTAACCAAGCCCGGACTGTTCAACCTATCTGACAACCTATAAGACAAACTGCTCATTCAAGATATCCATCTTGTGAACACTTGAGCCACATCTCATTCAATTACATATTTCTTTCTTAAAAGAAACAAACTGACACTATATGTAGTCAACCAATCTGCATTTTCTGTGTTGTGAATAGGGAGGTAGTGGAAAAACGGATTATTATGATTGGATTTATTTGATTCTTAAGTGTGACATTTTGTTAATTATGTGTACTTATATGTAAAAATATGATTATTGTCAACTTATTGTCTTAGATAAAGTGTTATTATAAAAGGATCAAAGGTAGAAGAATGGTATTCACAGAGCTGGTGCAGACCTGAGTGTCTTTGTGCATTGTAATAGTTCTGTGATTCTTTGAGATAAGAAGAAAATTTGAATCTACAAGAGAACTGGATTGCTGCAAGAAGTGCAGATGTGTAGGGTTACAGATGTGTAAGGTTAATATTGAGTTAGTAAGATGCAGGTATTCTCCTGCGTGGGGAATGATATTCAAATAGTAAATATTAGTCCCTCTTTATGGGGTGTGATCCATTTTGTCCATTCATGTGACAAAGGAGCTAGTCACCCTGGGTGGATTCGACTAGGTGTAGACAGCAGACAACAGATTCCTGTAGTACAATTCTCTTAATTATGTAATTAAATAAATTGAATGCAAATTATTATTGATTTATTTACATTTCAGGAAAATATGGCATCATTTGTATTGAAGATCTGATCCATGAGATCTATACAGTAGGAAAGAACTTCAAAATGGCCAACAATTTCTTGTGGCCCTTCAAGCTATCTTCACCACGTGGTGGCATGAACAAAAAGACGACACACTTTGTCGAAGGTGGTGATGCTGGTAACAGAGAAGACCAAATCAACAGGATGATCAGAAAAATGAACTAAAGGTAAGCTGTGCTTTTTTTTTTAAGGGGCTGTATGACTGGAGTATTAAAGATGCTTCAGCAAGAATTGCAAATCTAATACTTAACACAAATAGGCACATTATTCTGGTCACAAATAAAACTTGATGTAGATAGGTTATTGCTAGAATACATGATGGATGAAGAAATTCAAATGCATATATTTTCTGAAGAACTCTGCACAGCAGGACTGCATGTCTACAGCTATGCCCTGAAAAATTTTAAATTAGTGTACATAGGCTAAATAAAATGTGTTGAAAGCTAAATGAATGTATGACTGTATTTCAATTCGAAATATTGTTAAAGCAAGTGTTGGTTTTATACGATTAAAAGAAGTGCACAATAAAAGCTAAGCTAGCTGTGTTAGGTGGCATCTTTTAATATCATTCAAAGCTCTGGGAATAGATGCAAATTTGGTGTAGCAGAGAATGGGAAGGGATTATTCTGTATCTGGCTGTAATTCTCATTGACTGGGTTGAATCTTTGGCTCGCTTACTAACATGTTCTTTGAGTTATTTGGAGATGAGGGAGGAACTTGTTTTCTCCTAAGTGTAACAACAGCAGCAATATTGCTAGAGTTGTCATATTGTATCCTACCTACCAGCATCCAGGGTAGGTGGTTGTTAGTGAGTCTGGAGGGAAATGAGCAGTCCCACTTAATTGAAAGCTATCTTTATAACATTTATTCCGTAAGAATTTTTAATACTTGCTTGACCAAGAGTTAATGGCAATGTAAACCCTATTTTTCAATTTTTGTAACCACAAGGAATTGTATGTTCTGGTCCAGTTGCATGTCAGAGAATCTGGTACAAAATGAATAATAGAAGAATGTCATTGGTAGCAAGATATTTTGTGCAGGTGATGCCTGTGAAGCAATGAATAAAATAATATAGTAAGGGTTCTTTTTCTAGCTAAACTGATCTTTTGTAACTTTATTCTTCTGTTAGGGAATGTATGAACAGTTTTGATTTATTCCTGTGGTGATTTCAAATCAAATTGCAGTATTTATGCTTAGAACCTTTCAGCTCAGTGAGCAAACCTATATCCAGTGTCTATGCCCTCGAGCTATTAATATATTGAAGTTAGTGAGTATTAAGATTTCATGTTCCTGGATGTGAAATGATGAGTATAAATACATTTGCAGAAGATATGTATTCAAAGTCTTCAAACAAGTTAGAATGATACATGAAATTGTTTGATTTATAGTACAGAGGTGGAGAAAATATTTGTGATTTAATGGAATCCTAAAGGGCAAAGGCAGCTTATTCTAGTTAATGTTTTCCTTTGTGAAAGGAAGTTGGCGTCTTTGGAAGAAAAGAAGGAAATAATGAAAAAGCATGTGTGTGTAAATTGATCATTTCTGACAAAAGGGATTTCTAGATCACTGCCAGATAGAATGCAATCTACTTTTTGTCCAAAAGCCCAAGAAATGTTGTTGTTTATTTTTTTTAAAATTCTAACTTTTTTTTTCTTTTTCTCTTCTAGGTAAACAACAGTTGTGAAATTACCATTGTGTTCTGTTAAATAAAGAAATTATTTACACAGTAATCTTTTGTCTTGGACTTTGTTTGCTTTTATAGCAATTTAAATTTAAATCGATATGTCTGATTCCTTTACCATTTAAACCACAGCTCAAATTGAGATTATGGAGTATGAAATTACAAAGATTCTGACTTTGTAATTGGCATAAAAAGATTTGTTGAAATGCGTTGTAATGGATTGAGGGAAAATTAAAATTTAACATTTTCTTCAAGTTTAAATTCATACTTTAGCTGTACTCCCTTATAGAACCCAATAACTTTATATTTTGAAATGAAGAACATACTATCAAAGTTTTAGCCTGTACATTTGGTGTGAATTAGTCAGAAGAATGATCTGTGTTGATTGAGACTATGACTAACTCTAATATTTTTCCTTGAGATTAATTTATTGTGCCAAAGACTTTTGTTATGGGATTTCTTAACTTCTTAAGGTTTGGTTTTATGCCTTGCTTAGTTTTTACAAAATTGCAATATAATTAGCACAAAGTAGCATATGAATTGATTGGATCACTGTGTGCATTGGTTGTTTGACATCCAACAACGTCTTTTGGATTTCACTGAATCCCGAAGAGTACATAAAATAAATGTTCATGGTTATATTACAATTAACTTGAGTTTTACTGCCAAATAAATTCAGCCTTCTCTTAAATTCTTAGTGGGTGAACAGGTTAGGCACGCCTGTGGACCCGATTATTATGGCCAAGTGGAGCTCTGAGGGACTTCTAAATATTGATATGGCCAAAGCAGTATGTTTTTGTACTGAATGCTGAAAGGATGTATTAGCCAATAGGTTGTTTTTCTTAATTTCTTTTCTAAATGTATTTTGGATGTTTTTTTTTAAGAAATTTATTTTCTCGATTTAACTTACTTATTTTGCTGCATGTTTTTTCTGTGATATGGCAAGCTGTTTTTAATGTGACATTGGCTCTAAGAATGAATGAACTTGTCTGCTTTATAAAGCCGTTCCTAAGTAGGATTGGATTGCGTAAACTGAAGCAGAACAAGGGAATCAAAATGAATAGGAAAGCAGTGTAGTGATTTAATCTACAGGTGATGCAATTTTTAAGAACACTTCATGTTCTATGATTAATTTATACACCGTACATCAGAATTATTGCTACAGTGGGTTAGATCAGTGTCTTTATTAATCTCCTTACTTCTGTTTTTTCAGGTACTGTTTCTGTAGCTAAATTCATTCTTTTGTGTTTCAGCACTTAGTTTTTAACCTTGCCCTTTTCCAAAGTATTGGTTATACTATCATTAGTGTGCTGTGTGTGCAGACCAGCCTTTGTTAGAAGACCATTGCAATTAATTGATATGGTGTTAACTATCTGCATTGAGAAAAGAAGGTTAAGAAAAATCTGCACAGATTTTTAAAAAATCTTACTGAGCGAAGTGGTACGGTTTCTTTACATAGTTGTTGAGAGTATGAAAGACATATAGTGTGTAAACGTCTAAAGTAGATGAAAAAAAAATAGTATGAAAATAGGTCAGGGAAGATGGACTGGATTACCTAATTACTGCTGCAAATACATAAATCTATGCAAGCTTTCACTTTAGATATTAAACGTGAAATAATCTTGCATATAATATTGCTGTAATAATTTGAGTACTTGTGGCTAGAATTTGGCCCCCACTGTAGAATTATCAGAGGCAGATTGGAGAAAAATAAACAGCTTATGCGTGCTGGTTGTTTGGCTCCATCTGTCTCTAAACTAGAGGCCAAAGCCTTCCCTTAAGTCAGTTTGAGTGACAAAGTCAGTTACCAATTACACACCAGGAGGCTATTACTCTAGACAGACTTAGAAGCTGTGTCTGCTTACCATTCTGGTGGACGAGCAGTCTCAATGCTTGTGGAAGATTTCCCATATAAGGGATGACTTTGGCAATATGCATAGATATTTTCTGTAATCAATCTGAAAAGCTTACAGTAGACCTCTGGACCAGGTGTGATTTGATCCCAGGTCACCTGGCTCAGAGTTAAGGACACTGCCACTCTACCACAAGATCCCAAAATATGTAAACAGAGGAACCTCAATTATCCCAACGAGATAGACGGGCACTATTTCGTTTGGTGGATTGATAATTTGGATAATCGATTTTACCTTAAACAAAGGAAGCCACGCTGATCTAACGCTGTGCTCTACCGGAGGATTTGTTTAAATCTATAACTTAAATTTATTGAGTGCAAGAGGACACCGATTTCACATGATGAACAAAATAAAGCAATAGTAACATGAGAAAACGGGTTAAAAATTCAGCAGCAGTTAGCATTTGGCAAGGTGTGGTTAAGATAGTATTAAACAAGGTCCTGAACAGCTTCTCTGATTGCAACAGCATTTGTCAGTTTCCAGGAACTCAGTCTCGTGAAAGAAAGACAGAAGCACCACCTCACACATACATTTATATTCTCAGCCATATTTTTTCATGAATGGCCCAGTAAAGTGATGGGAATGCTGTAAAACACTCACTTTTGCAAAAGGCAAAATACCCAGTCGCTAATGCTTGAGCTGCTTGTGTTTCTTTGTTTTTGCCAGCGTTTTCACATCTTCAGTTCAGGTAAGTCGAATACACTTGCCTCTTTGATGTAACGTTTTGTGGGACCTTGAATATTCTTCGGATAATCTGAAATTTGGATAATCAAGGTTCCTATGAAGATGTTTTCTAATCAACAGCTGTTATTACACACCTCTGGAGCAAGTGGTACTTAAACCTAGGTCTTTTGGCGCAGAGGTGGGGATACTCCTTTGCACCACAAGAGCCTCAAGGTAATAAATAATTTTTTCTGAACTTCTTATTTAATTTTTTTTTAAGCAACCTGTGCAGAGATGTTATTTCATACCTCTGGAGCAGGTGTGACTTGAACCCAGGTCTTCTTGCTCAGGGGAAAGACACTACCACTGTACCTTAAGAACCCGATTAAATGAATTGAATTTTAATTCCACCACCAGCTCCCATCGAATTTGAACTGCTGATTCTCTACATTTGAGAGTTGAAGGCCTATCACTCTTAAAGAATCCCTGAAGCAAAACACGTGTAATCTGTTTCTTTAAATGAATTTCAGCTGTGATTTTGTAGGACATTTTAATGTGGATAAATCATTTTACTACAAATTTAAATCATTCTTTGAATCTGATTATATTCATAGTCACAGGGGACTGCCGTGCAGAAAAAGGTCCTTTGGCCGATCAAGTCTGCGCTGGTCAAAAACACGCATCTAACTTTGTTCTAATTTCCACTTTCCAGCACATGATCCATAGCCATGTTTGTGTTAGCATCTATCAGGTGCATATATTTTTAAAAATGCACATCTAAATAAGTCTTAAATTTTGAGGATTTCTGCCTGAGTCCCAGACTCCTCACATCTCCCGTAAACTTCATGCCCCATAAATCTGTGTGCCTGCTAATTCCTTCACCAAGGTAAAAAGTTACTAACTGATCTATGCCCTTCATAATTTTATTATTAGCAATTGCTGTGATATTTGCATTGAATACCTCTAAATGTATTTATAATTTTCAAATTCTCTACTGATAGAAATTGCAGATTTTGCATATGGTACAGTTTAATTCATGTAAACAAAACTAAAACGTAAAACTGAAACACATGTATGATTGAAGAAATTTCTTTAACAGGATATGTTTACAGATAAGAAAACTGGAATGACTGAACCCATCTATTCGATCATAAATCTGCTTTTGCATCATTGTAAGCCTGAGATGAGATACAGTGCAAAGAAACAAGAGGAAATGCAACTTTGTTTCCTTCTAGTGTTTTTAAACTTCATTTTTGGAAGACATTTCCTTTGTGTCTCTGTGTAGTTTTCAGTTCCTCTTCTGTTATCATCATCAGGGTGGCACTATGGCTCAGTGGTTAGTACTGCTGTCTCTCAGTGCCAAAGACCCAGGTTCGATTCTTGCCTTGGGTAATTGACTGTGGAGTTTGCACATTCTCCCTGTGTCTGCATGGATTTCCTCCGGGTGCTCCGTTTTCCTCCCACAATCCAAAGATGTGCAGGTTAGGTGAGTTGGTCATGCTAAATTATCCATAGTCAGGGGTGAACATTAGGAAAACGTCTGAGAGGGTGACTCTTTGGAGGGTCGGTATGGACTTGTTGGGCCAAAGGGCATGTTGCACACTGTAGGGAATTTAATTAATCAGTTTGAAGATGCTGAGTATTTAAAAGAAAAAACATAGAATTCCCCCAGTGTGGAAGTAGGCCATTTAGCCCATCAAGCATCCTTGTAAATGGATTACCTATTCTGCCAGTGGAAGTGGTCAACAACTTTGTAACTGGAGATTCCTATTTTAAAAAAAACGGATGCTGGAAATCAGTAACAAACAGGAATTGCTGGGTAAACTCAGCAGGTCTAGCAACATTTGTGGTCAGAAAGCAAAGTTAATGTCATGTCTCGTGATCATTCTTCAGAACTGAGATTTAAGTTGTCTGAGTTTGATTTCAGAATCAAGGCAGATGGAAACAAGATATCTTATGGTGTGGTTTTTAATAAAAGGCAAGAGGTGAAAATGTATAGGGAGAGAATTCTGGAAATTAAGATCCTGGCTGCTGAAGACATGGCTATCCATTATGATGTTTAAAATCAGCAATGTGCAGAATGGAAGAGTACAAAACTGAGATTTGTAGGGCTGTTGAAGGCTGCAGCAAAAGGGAGAGGGGAGCCAATGAATTTAAGATTTTAAAAAAGGTTTTTTTCCTTCTTAGCTAAAGTAAGACACTGAACCTAGGGATAACAGGTGAACAGTGATGCAATTAAGGATAATGGAAGTAGAGTTCCAGATGAAAATCGAAGACTGACCAAAAGTGTTTATTCAAAAGTTCTCTAGTTGTAACTTTGGGATGTTGTGTAAGGTTGTGTTTAAAGACTTTTACTATTTGGGCTTCATTCAGTGCATTTCATCTTTTTTCCTGGAGTCTATTAAAGTGTATCACTGCACCTCAATTGAATCACCTGTACCACTCAGATCTTTGGCCTCTTTCTCCCCAAAGAGCCCAATTTCCTTCATAGCTCTTTTCCTATTACTACTGCAATGTATTGGCCCTGTACTGTAGAAGTACATTTTTAAACAGCAAGAAAATATGGGTAGGGGGCAGGAAAATGTGGGAATGGAGGTGGCAGTGGGAGAAAAAGCACTTTTCCTATCCTCCAGTTTGGAATGAGGATCATGATGTTATTTAATGCTTTATGGGCAGATGGTGACCCAGTTGTATTATTGCAAGATTATTAATCAAGAAACTTATGCAACGTAGTGGGCACGTGGATTCAAACCCTACCGCATCAGATAGTAGAATTTGAATTCAAATATTTGGAATTAACAACCATGAAACCATTGCTAACTGCCGGAAAAGCAATCAATTAACATTCTGCTTGGTCTGGCCTACGTGTGACACTTATAGCAATGTGGCTGTCTGTCAATGGCAAATTAAATGGCCCAGCAAGCAGTTGTATCAACACAACATTCCTTTGTTGAGACTTTGAAACTGGACTGACCACATGACATCAACCTAGGCACTGGAAATGATACTGCAGGGTTAACATGGCTTTTATTTTTTGGCCAAAGTCCTTTATTAATATCTGGGGGGCTAGTCCAAAATTGGGAGAACTGTCTCAGATTAGTCAATCAACAGCCTGATAGATCAGAGAATCCAACTGAAAGTATGGCTATGTAGATTGCCTCACACAACTGTAATACCATATCAACTCTTTTCACCTGGATCCATGCAATCTCCTGGAAGAGTTAATAAACCAAACTGAAGCCCCAAGTCAATTTGGGAGAATATGCACTGATGATGATTTAGTTTAAATTGAGAAATTGATGTTTTTAACCTAACTGTTGCTATTGAATGTTATTTATATTGTGATTTCCAGACACTTGTAATGCCTCTGGGTCTCTAATGGCTATTTCACAGATTTGTTTTTCTTTGTCTGCACTGAGAGAAGAGAGGGAAAATGGAGCCCTATTGCAGATCCAGAATTGTCTTGCAGGCTGAAGACATATCGTCTGCATAAGCAGCAGAAAACCTCCCAACAAACTCTTCTTGGATTGAAGATTCACCAGTCAAATTTATCCACCTCATTTCCTCCTTTTTAATGTTTCAGGACTGCCCAGTAGTAAAAAATGTAAAATTATTTTTAGCTGAACCTTGAGTCTCACTAACTTAACAATTTTAAAGCCAACGCATGGACAGTGGAAAATATATTCAGCTTTCTGCTCTAAGGCCCAGTTAGAATTCTGGCTTAAAACTACTGACCATGTTTCATCTTAAATTGCTAGTGATCCAGTACTGTCATCTTTTAAAACATTCCAAACCCATAAAAACAGGAAAATAAAGTCTCAGCGAGAATTGTCACAGACTTATATTTTCAGGCCTTTTGGCAGCTCAGGAGTCTGCACTGAAACATTCACCATTCTTTAATTGCAATGATTTTGAATCACTTGATATCAATCAAAGGTGTCTCTACCTGGTTTGTTTGAAAGAGTGCAGGATTCCTACCAATTTGTGTCTTGTATGAACAAGTTGCCAAAACAAAGCAAATCTCTGTTCCTGAGAACTGAAAAACTTCTATGTATGTGAACGATGCAGTGACAGGAAGTTTAAATGGTGGCACGGTGGCTCAGTGGTTAGCACTGCAGCCTCACAGTGCCAGAGACCTGGGTTCAATTCCCATCTTGGGCAACTCGTGGAGTTTGCACATTCTCCCCATGTCTGTGTGGGTTTCTTCAGGGTCCTCTGGTTTCCTCTCACAATCCAAAGATGTGCAGACCAGGTGAATTGGCCATTCTAAATTGCCTGTAGTGTTCAAGGATGTATAGGTTAGATGCATTGGTCAGGGGTAAATATAGGATAAGGGAATGCGCCTGGGTGGGTTATTCTTCAGAGAGTTGGTATGGACTTGTTGAGCCAAAGGGCCTGTTTCCACATTGTAGGGATTCTGTGAATATGCCCACTTCAACATGAGCTGCTAATTCAATATCCTACCCCAATGTAAAGGTAAATTTGTCATGGTGTGAGTGGACCATAGAACTTGCTGTCATTAGTGGGAGATGACTGGTGGTAGTTTAACCTGAGTGTCATCATGCCTCAGGGGACAGGAGAGTCCTTCATAGTGACCTCAGATTGACCTAAGTGAGCCCTGCCAACCCAGTAAATTAAATAGGTTTATCCTAGAAACAAAATTCAATAAAATTTAGATGAGACCACCAAAGCTGGAAACAAGACAATTTATTCTACGATCTTGCAAGAAAGGACCTCAATTGCAGAGAGCAATTGAAGTGATGATTATTCAAACTACTACACAGTTATACTTTTGAGCTGTGTGAGGTCACCTCTCCTGACTCCTGCATTGCCCAATCTCTCTTAGTATTTTGCTTCTGCCCATGTATGCTCCACGCCCATTGCCCCCTTCCCCAGGTTGGCAACCTTCCTCTCTAAGTACTAACACACATTATTTTGTCGACAGTACATCAAGATCTGGTTTAACATTTTGTATTAATTCTGCTGGTGTATTCTATCCTCGGACATTTAATTAACTTGTATCATTTTGTATAGCCCAAGCATTTCGGTTATCTCAGCTTTTTGCTGAAAACATAATTTTTAAAAAGAACATATTTGCTATAATAATTAGTATTATATGAAGTTAGTATTTAATTAACCACAATTATACACTGGAAAAATAGAGATACTCTTCCCTAAATACCTGCAGAGTTAATAGTTCTCTTGCTGTACCCCTTTTCTGTATGCTTTTTTTATATCTGCAAAAACACCTTTTCCCCATTTCTATCAATCCTTCTGATTTTAACTTTTAAACTGAACTATTCTATTGTTGCCCTAACAGTCTCCCACAAGGTTATAAGCTTATTGCTGCCTGCCAAAAGGGGGCAATTTTCTTTTAAAGGAGCAAACCAATTCCTGCACCTGAAACGTCGACTTCTCCATCGCCTGATGCTGCCTAGGTTGCTGTGTTCTTCCAGCCTCCCGCCTGTCTACTGTGGCGGAAGGAAGGCCTCTGTTCGCTGCTGGATGGAACACCTGTTTGCCCGTTGCTAGGAGACGGCGCGGGGCACAATGGCGGTTATGGAAAGGTGCGCGCGGGAGGCAGGGCGAGGTAACGGCCCGCCTCGCTCACAACAATGGAAGCGCTGAGCGCTAGGGAGTGCGTTCGGTGCCTTTGCTCCATTAATCTGTGTATTGATCTTTTAATATAAATGAGGACGCTAAATGTCGTGGTTGGATGCGGACGACGATGATGAAGAGGACGACGACTACCAGCTCCCGGAGGGGGTTTCAGAGGGTTGGCGACGTGGACCGATGGTTCCGCCCCGACGTGTGTTTAAAGTTGGCGATCTGGCGCCGGCCCTCTCCCCCGTGCAGACTGGCCTGGGCTCACACTTGAGTCCTGAAGCTGGACTTCAGTCTCCAACTAGACCCAAAGCCAAGCCATTCCGGGACAGCGACAAGACTACCCAAGAACGAGACGATATGTACGAGGTGGAAGAGTTGCGAGAGTAAGTTCGCAGAGATTGCAAGTCTTCTGTGCTTTAAGAGTTAAAAGTCACACAACACCAGGTTATAGTCCAACAGGTTTAATTGGAAGCATACTAGCTTTCGGAGCTGATGTTTACACTGATTCTAATCTAAAAAGTGAGATAACAGAGTTTTACATAAATTCATGCAGTTTTTGAGCTACATGAATGTATGCAGTTTTTGAGCAATGTGCAATGTAACTCTGCAGTACAAATTCACTCCACAAAATATATGTGTGCATGTGGGTCTTTGTCTGTGTGTGTCTGTCTGGGGTGGGGGTTGTGAGTTTGAGAAAGTGTGTATGTGTGTAGTGAGTGCAGAGTGTCTTAAGTCTGTGAGGGGGTGCATGTGTGAGTGTGTATGTCTATAAGGGTGTGTGTGTGGGTGTCTTGTGCGCATCAGTGTGTACCTGTGTCCGTGTGTGTGTGTGTAGGAATATCTGTGTGTGTGTGTATAGTGCAATGGTGATCATCTGTAATGTGACACGAACCCAAGGTCCCGGTTGAGGCCCTCCCTATGGGTACCGAACTTAGCTATCAGCCTCTGCTCGGCCACTTTCCTCTGCTGCCTGTCCCAAAGTCCACCTTGGAGGATGGTCATCTGAAGGTCTGAGGCTGAATGTCCTGGACCACTGAAGTGTTCCCCAACTGGGAGGGAACCCTCCTGTCTGTTGATTGTTGTGCGTTGCCCATTCATATGTTGTCGTAGCCTTTGCTCGGTTTCCCCAATGTACCATGCCTCCGGGCATCCTTGCCTGCAACGTATAAGATAGACAACGTTGGCTGAGTCACATGAGCACCTGCCATGTACAAGGTGGGAGGTGTTCCTATGCATAATAGTGGTGTCTGTGTCCACAATCTGACACGTTTTGCAGCATCCACCGTGACAGGGTTGTATGGAGTTATCCTGAGAGCCGGACAGTTTGCTACAAACAATGATCTGTTTAAGGTTTGGCGGTTGTTTAAAGGCAAGTAGTGGAGGTGTGGGGAAGGTGCTCATCCTCATTGATAATGTGTTGCAGGTCACGAAGAACATGGCATAATTTTTCAGCCCCTGGGAAGTACTGAACAACGAAGGGTACCCTGTCAGTTCAGCATGTGTCTTGTCTCCTGAGGAGGTCATTATGGTTCCTTGCTGTGGCACGTCGGAACTGGCGGTCGATGAGTTGAACATCGTACCCAGTTCTTGTGAGGGCATCCTTGAGTACTTCCAGATGTCCGTCACGTTCCTCCTCATCTGAGCAGATCCGGTGTATGTGTAGGGCTTGTCCCTAGGGAATGGCTGTTTTAATATGTTTTGGATGGAAGCTGGAGAAGTGTAGCATTGTGAGGTTGTCTGTGGGTTTGCGATAGAGTGTGGTGCTGAGGTGTCCGTCCTTGATGGAGACGCACGTATCCAAGAATGAGACAGACAGTCGAGAGTAGTCCATGGTGAGTTTGATGGTGGGATGAAACTTGTTGATGTCACTGTGTAGTTTTATCAGTGACTCCTCACCATGGGTCCAGAGGAAGAAAATGTCATCAATGTACCTGCTGTACAATGTTGGTTGGAGAAGAAATCTTGTTCGAACCTGTGCATAAAAATGTTGGCATATTGGGGTGCAAATTTGGTCCCCATGGCTTTCCGTGTATCTGGATGAAGAATTGGTTGTCAAAGGTGAAGACGTTATGATCAAGGATAAAGCGGATGAGTTGTAGGATGGTGTTTGGAGACTGGCAGTTGTTGGTGTTGAGTACTGAGACTGTTGCCGTGATGCCATCCTTGTGGGGGATGCTGGTGTAGAGTGTGGAAACATCCATTGTGGCGAGAATGTTCCTGGTTCGACTGGTCCGTGGGTGCTGAGTTTCTCTAAGAAATCCATAGTGTCGCGACAGAAGCTGGAGATGCCCTGTACAATAGGTTTCAAGATGCCTTCCACATAGCCGGAGAGATTCTCCCATCGGGTCCCATTGCCTGACACGATGGGACGTGCCGGTGTGTTGGCTTTGTGTACCTTTGGAAGGCAGTAGAAGTCGCCTATACGAGAAGTACGTGGGATGAGGGCGCGTAGGGAACTCTGAAGGACTGGATCCAAAGTTCTGATCAGTGTGTTTAATTCTCGGGTGTGTTTTTTGGTCGGATCAGCTGGTAGTTGCCTGTAGTGTTCCTGGTTGTTCAGTTCTCGGTACACTTCCTTGCAGTGATCTGTTCTATTCTGAATGACAATGGCTCCTCCTTTATCTGCTTTATCATCAAGTGATAGTGGAGGGCTCAATCCTAACACAGACTTTATAGCAAAAATTTACAGTGTGATTTAACTGATATTATACATTGAAAAATTGATTGTTAAGCTTTTCATCTGTTAGAAGTGAAACTATCACGGTATTCTTTCATGTGCAAATCACAAAACTTTTTTTAAAAAAGTTGTATTCTCGAGTTAGCTATTAACAATGGTGATAAC
Source organism: Hemiscyllium ocellatum (assembly GCF_020745735.1). Lineage (NCBI taxonomy): Eukaryota > Metazoa > Chordata > Chondrichthyes > Orectolobiformes > Hemiscylliidae > Hemiscyllium > Hemiscyllium ocellatum. The sequence goes on along the minus strand of NC_083404.1, from coordinate 11,907,836 downwards.
TAGACAATATGCTGAAGGTGTTGACTTCCTGTGTTTCTCCAGTTCCCCTCCCCCCACCTTGTCTCAGTCGATTCCCTTGAACTCAGCACCGCCCTCCTAACCTGCAATCTTCTTCCGGACCTCTCCGCCCCCACCCCACTCCAGCCTATCACCCTCACCTTGACCTCCTTCCACCTATCACATCTCCATCGCCCCTCCCCCAAGTCCCTCCTCCTTACCTTTTATCTTAGCCTGCCTGGCACACTCTCCTCATTCCTGATGAAGAGCTCTGGCCTGAAACGTCGAATTTCCTGTTCCTTGGATGCTGCCTAACCTGCTGTGCTTTAACCAGCAACACATTTTCAGCTCTGATCTATAGCGGATCATTTCAGAAAACATCTCTGGGACACCTGCATCCATCAACCCCACCATCCTGTGGCTGAACACTTCGACTCCCTCTCCCACTCCGTCAAGGACATGCAGGTCCTGGGTGTCCTCCATTGCCAAACCGTTACCACCAACACCTGGAGGAGGCACGCCTCCTATTCTGACTTGGGACCCTGCAACCACATGGGATAAATGTGGATTTCTACAGCTTCCTCCTATCTCCTCCCCCAACGTTATCCCAGTCCCAAGTCTCCAACTCGGCCCCGCCCTCTGGACCTGTCCATCAGTGCTCCCTCTGACCTATCACCTTCTCCTTCACCTTTATTCACCTATCACTTTCCCAGCTACCTCCCCCCCAACTCCAACCCCCTCACATTTATCTGTCAGCCCCGACCCACAAGCCTGATTCCTGATGGAGGGCTTATGCCCAAAATGTCGATTCTTCTGCTCCTCGGATGCTGCCTGACCGGCTGTGGTTTTCCAGCACCATGCTCTCGACTTTGATCTTCAGCATCTGCAGTCCTCACTTTCTTCTGGCTAGCTACTAACACGTTTTAAAAATTCAGAAAGAATTGAACAGGTTTGAAGATTTTCAAACTGGAAATATTGACCACTTTTAGTCTTTAAAGATCTACTTGTATGACTATGCTAAGAAAGAGAAGTTACATGGAGAAATAGGATAGGAAGGTAGCCAACATATATTAAAGCAAAACTTTCAGAGCTTGCTAAGATAAATTCAATTTAAAGTGTTGCTGTTATAAACTTGCTGTTTCCTGAGGTGATCCTTTAGTTTCTGGAAGATGTTGGAGGGACTACCATTTTAATTCTCTGGATTTTTTTGAATTTCTTGAGTAATTGGGCGGCATGGTGGCTCAGTGATTAGCACTGCCGTTTCACAACGCCAGGAACCCAGGTTCAATTCCTGCCTTGGGCAACTGTCTGTATGGAGTTTGCACATTTTCCACGTGTCTGCGTGGGTTTCCTCTGGGTACTCTGGTCTCCTCCCACAGTCCAAAGATGTGCAGCTTAGGTGAATTGGCCATGCTAAATTTCCCGTAATGTTAGGTGCATTAGTCAGGGCTAAATGTAGGGGAATGGGTCTGGGTGAGTTGCTCTTTGGAGGGTTGGTGTGGACTTGTTTGGCCGAAGGGCCTGTTCCCACACTGTAGGGAATCTAATGTTCTGCATTTATTTATCTGGTCTAACAAAAAATATAAAATTTGATTATTTTTTCACATCTCTGCACAATTTATGTGTTCTTGATCAAATCTGTTCTTGATCAAATCTGTTCTTGCTTTATAATTCATCTTTATTTATCTGTACTAAATATGACTTTAGTTGCCTGTGAATAGTTATTTGGACTCATGTAGAAAAGAGATTGGGGAGCTAGTTGAACAAAGTGACTATTGAGAGAACTTTGATAAAAGTGATCATACTATCTAGACTGGTAATGCTGAGCATAGAACAGTTTAGACTACTTTAATTGTAAGATGGACAATGTGAAAGAGAGCTAGCCAGAGCAAAATGAAACCAAAGATTGACAGGATCAAATATAATTGAACAATGAGTGATTTTTAAGGAAGTGATGCTTCAGGTACGAGCTAGGTATGTTCCAGCAAGGCCAAAAGGTGCAAAAGATAACGTTCCTTAGATGATGAGGATGGAGAATGTGATAAAGTAAAAAGAGACCGCATATGTCAGGTCAAATGCAATGTGAGGAATTGAAGAGGAAAATAAGACTGACAAAGAGAGATGAAAATAGACAGTCAACATAAAAGGGAATCCAAAAATCATCTGACATATAGTAGACAGCTAGTAAAAGATGGATTGGGTTTCTATAGTGGCAAAGAGGCTAAGATCAATTTAAAGACACAGGGCAAGGCTAGAATATTTAATGAGTACTTTTTCTCCCTGACTGCTGAAGGAGTGGAGATACTGGGCGGCACGGTGGCACAGTGGTTAGCACTGCTGCCTCACAGCGCCAGAGACCTGGGTTCAATTTCCGCCTCAGGCGACTGACTGTGTGGAGTTTGCATGTTCTCCCCGTGTCGGCGTGGGTTTCCTCCGGGTGTTCCGGTTTCCTCCCACAGTCCAAGATGTGCAGGTCAGGTGAATTGGTCATGCTAAATTGTCCGTAGTGTTAGGTAAGGGGTAAATGTAGGGGTATGGGTGGGTGGCGCTTCGGCGGGTCGGTGTGGACTTGTAGGGCCGAAAGGCCTGTTTCCACACTGTAAGTAATCTAATCTAATATTGGAAATGGTAAATGGATGAAAATTGAGACACAGCATTAATGAAAAGTTGACCATGTTTAGAATGGATAAGTTGCCTGGTTTGGATGACTTGCATCCCAGGTTGGAGGTAGTGAAATGGCCAGCCATAATCTTCCTAGATAGAGGGAAAGTGCTAGAGGATTGGATAATAGCAAATTTAACACCCTGTTGAAGAAAGAGGTGTGAGAATAGTCCTAATAATTACGGGCCAACTAGTTTAACATTGTTTTTATTTTTTTATTATTAACCCCCACACTACCGCCTAACTGCAGTAGTGCTTATTTTTGTTCCCCAGCACCCATAGTGTGTGTGTGCAGGTGTGAGACACAGTGAGACACAAAGTGCACAAATCTTTATTTAATTTCCACCACCAGGAAAATAGGAAAACACCGAGTGGCCAGTGACAAGCAGTGCCCTTCACATCAAAGGGCAATGCTGTGTGATCAAAACAGTGAAGGGGAGGGCAGGGACTAAATCAAAATAGCGTTGGAGGGGGAAATGATGCACTCCACTCCCTGCGGCACCCACCTCTCCCTGAACAACTCCAGGGTGTTGGTGGACACCGCGTGCTCCTTCTCCAAGGACACCCGGGCCCTAACGTAACCGCGGAAGAGGGGCAGGCAGTTGGCCCTAACGACCCCTTCCACGGCCCGCTGCCTGGACCTGTTTATGGCCAGTTTGGCCAGGCCCAGGAGCAGACCCACGAGGAGGTCTTCAGACCTGCCCTCCCTCCTCCGCACCAGGTGCCCGAAGATCAGGAGCGTGGGACTGAAGTGCAACCAAAAGCAGAGGAGAAGGTTTTTCAGAAAATCAAAAAGGGAGTGCAAACGCCCACACCCAATATACACATGGTCCACGGACTCCACAGCACCACAGAACAAGCAGTTGGGCTGGGAGTCCGTGAACCACCGCAATCTGCGGTTGCAGGGGACTGCTGCGTGCAGCACCCTCCACCCCAGATCCCCAAGAGAAAGGGGGAGGACTCCTGCATAGAGGGCCCTCCACTGGGGATCCCCACCGCCCAAGAGATGGACGGTGTGCAGCAGCAGTCGATACAGGGCATGCCTTTTAACGTCCTTGAACGGGACAAAATTAAAATTTCGGAGGCGGCTCAGGTTGTGGGGCACAGGCTCCCGCGGGAAATACGGGACCTTGGGGCCAATGTGAAATTCCGTCCGGGCAGGGGTGACCGCACACCTGAGCGTCCTCCAACTGGTGCACTACGTTGGGTCCGAGCACCGCCGTTTTAAGGCGTCGGATGGCGGTGGCCACGTACCGGACGTCTACCGCTGCCCTGCTCACTATGTCTTGCGGCAATGTCCAGCCCAGGCCCCCGGCACCCAGCACGTCCCCGACCCTGGTCACCCTCGCCGCCACGGCCCTCCCCTCTGACAGCCACTTGAACCCGCGAGCACGGAGGTGCGGATTCCTGAGCAACGGCTCCCTGACGACAGCTGCTACTCCTGCCGGAGGGTAGGCGCGACGCAATTCGACCATGTTCCAGACAGTGATCAGGTCCTGGTAAAAGACAGGCAGCACCTTGAGGGCAACCTCCAAACCGTCACGATCGACGAACAGGAGCTGCGTGTCGTAGTTGAGGTTACGCACCTGGCGGAAAAAATACGTCGCCAGGGCGCACCACCTAAGAGGAGGCTCGACGTAAAGGTATCGCTGCAAGGTCTGAAGGCGGAAGGTCGCGACCTGGGTGCGGACGCACACCAGCGACTGACTGCCCTCCTCAATAGGGAGACTCAGAACCTGCGCAGCGACCCAGTGCATCTTTTTGTCCCAGAAGAAGTCGACCAACGTTCTCTGGATGTCAGCAACAAAGCCAGGCGAACATTGTTTTTAATGTTGCTCAACAATAATCAGCAGCCACTTGGAGAGGTTTGAATTTGAGGATAAGTTGCATGATGAGTGGAGTGGATGTTGATGAGTGTGAGATTGATGGGAAAATTGAGAATGGGATACAAGTTTATGATAGGTTTGAGTAAGGTAGGCAAGGACAATCCATTCCCATTAACAGATAGTACAGGACTTTTAGGCAAGGGATGCAAGGAATTGGAAAAGATTTTTTTAAATATATAAGACCATATGCATAAGCAGCGACTGTAGGGCACTGGCCTGTCAAGCCTGCTCTGCCATTCAGTTAGATCATGACTGCTCTGATTATTCCATGTTCCTGCTTATTCCCAATGCTCATGAAGAATCTATCTACCTCTGCCTGAAAAATATTCGGTACGCTGCTTCCAACACTTTTTGAGGAGGACTGTTCCAAAATTCATGACTATGAGAAGAAAGCATCTCCTTATCTCTGTCTTAAATTAGTGACTCCCCATTTTGAAACAATGACTCTTAAATCTAGATGATCTTAGAAGAGGAAACATCCTCTCCATTTACACCTTGGGATCTTTGGATCAGGTCACCTCCTACTTTTTCTAAACGCCGAAGGAAAAAGATCTAGCCTGGCATTCCTTTCCTCTTAAGACAACCCAGGTATTAATCCAATAAATCTTCTCTAAACTGCTTACAATGTAAATGCATTATTCCTTATATAAGGTTACCCCTTATGGCCCTTAGATCCATTTCATTCAGAGCTGAGAATAGTGTGGTGCTCCTCAAAGACAGAGAGGCAGGGTGCACTCATTGGAAGGATCACTTGGTGGACCTCCTCAATCAAAACTCATTTCTTGATGTGATAACCTCAACCCATTCACTGAATGGGTGGTAAGTTTTCTGGGGGAATCAGTGAGTTGCCCTAATTGTGAACATCTTCAGGAAAGACAATAAGGCAACTGTTTGCAGTAACTACAAAAGGGGTATGTATGCTCTCCATCACTAAGAAAATCATTGCAAAAGTCCTTCTCAATTGGCACCACTGAATGGCTGAAGAATTTCTACTGATTCACAATGCAAATTTTGTCTATCAAGTTGCAGAGAACGATTTTCACATGAAGACAAATTTAAAATAAGTGCAGAGAGCAGCAATATATGTGGCCTTTTCTTGACCTCAAAGACTTTTAAATCTGTCAACTGGGAGTGACTATTGAGCATTCTTCTCAAATTTGATTGCCTACAGAAATTCATCACCATTTTCTATTTGTTTTGCATGATGTAATGCAACCTGTCATGCTCACTAATAGATCCACCACAGATCCAATTAATGCACAAATTGTGTTAAGCAAGGCTATGTCACTATGCTGATACTCTGTTCTACTTTACACACTAAGCACTCCGGTCTGTCTTCACGGAGGTTGGTGCTGCGATGGAGCTAATCTACAGGAAAAGCAGAACCTGTATCTCCTCTAGACCAGGACCAACACCACCCCAACCTGCATTCATCAAACTGAAGCATGCTTGCTTGTTGTGCATTTGAGGCCGAGCTCCAAACTATTGTCAATGTGTTCAGAGGCTTATCAAAGAATAGGCCTTAGAGTTAAGCCAGAAATACTCCACCTGTCTGCTCCCATCACACGAAACTGACCCCAGTCCTGACATGAGATGTACAGTGAGCCACTGAACAATGTCTTGGGACCTCACCTCCGCAAGTACAGACATCACCATGAAATTCAACATCGCTTTGGCTGACTGATGTCAAAGCTTGACACCAAGCTAATGAGCTATAGGGTGATAGTGTTACTTTCTTGCATACATCAGGGACATGGACAATGTATAGCTGACAACTCAAATTCCTTCAGAAATATCACCTAGCGATGTCTGCAAATCTACTGGCAAGAGAGGTGCTCCAATGTCAGTGTCCTTTCTGAAGCCTACCTGTTGTGTGTTAAGACTCTGCTTATGGTCATTGAGTTGCTTTTGGGAGGTTGGGATGGGGGGGGGGGGGGGGGGGGGGGGGGGGGGGGGGAGGGGGGGATGCGTGGGAGGTGAGAGCACTTCATACAAGTCTTCTACAGTAATCTGTCCACTGCAAACTTTGTTGATGCAAATAGTAGTAGAGCAGAGGAAATGTTTCAAGGAAGTACATGAAACCTGCCTGCAAAAATGCATAATCTTCCTAACTCAGAAGGAATGTTTAGCCCATGAGTGGTGAAGTTGGAGAAGAAGCGACTATGGAGGTGCAAACTGTATCAAATATTTCTAAAACGCCTAGCTGGAGGTCAGGCGCAAACAAGAGAAGCAGTGTGCAAAAACTTGCCATTTTTAAATTGTTTCAGAACCCTTCTGACTCTGTGGAAATCTGGGTGCCTCTGAGGATGCATTATTGATATTCTACTTGACTAAATGGGGGCTAACTTCATAATTGCTTTTATTTACCCTCACTGACTCTGAGAAACTAATTTTATACTTACAGGATCTCACACATCATAATGATCAAAACACCACAATTTTTAAAGAGTTTGTTTATTGTTGTTTCAGTTCTTCACTAACATAATCATTATAATGTATAAAAAAAAACACCTGAGCAGCCCACCCACTTGCCTTTTCAAATGCCACCTGTACCGCCTGCGGCAGTGTTTGTAGATCCATCATTGGATTATTTAGTCACCTGAGGACCCACAACAGTGGAGTGGAAGGACCCAAGAGACTCCCTAAGAAGAAGTATAACTGAAGCATAACCTCCTTGTATTTGCATTAAATTTCCCTTACAATAAATGATCACATTCTATTAGCATTCCTAATTGCTTGTTGTACCTGCATCCTGGCTGTTTGTGGCTCCTGTTGTAGAATACACACGTTCCTCAATATTTCAGAGCTCTACCATCTGTCATCATTATTTTGCATCACTTAAATGAGTTGCTGAAAGTCAAGCCCTGCTATTCCTGGAGTCAGCACAAAAGTTAAAGATTTTAGAATAAGTACACAAAAATTCCCTGACCTACCTGATTTTTCAGATTGATATGTGGACTTTTAAAAATTATTCACAGGATGAGGGCATCGTTGGCTAGGCCAGCATTTACTATCCATCGGGCAATTAAGAGTCGACCACATTGCTGGGCCCTCATGTTACGCGTAGGCCAGACCAGGCAAAGATGTCCCTCTCTAAAGGACATTAGCAAACCAGGTGGGTTTTTCCAACATGGTCATCATTAGACTCCGAATTCTAGATTTTTGTCATTGAATTCAAATTCCACCACCTGCCACAGTGGGATTTGAACCTGAGTCCTCAGAATATTACCTGGGTGTCTGGATTAACAGTCCAGCCATAGTACCACTAAGCCATCACCTCCCCACTAAGTTTCAGTATTTAAGAAGAATTACTATTTATTACAAGTAATTAGACTCTAGATAAACAAACAATTATAAACTGTTGACAGCTAACACAAAGTTAAAACTCTCATCCTGTTAAACTCCTCCATACACACACACATGCGCGCGCACAGATGTAGACAGGGAAAAGTTGACAATGATTGGAGGAAAACCAGGAGTTCCTATTTGTGGTGGTTGCTGAGATAAACTTTGATCCTTAATGTTGCTCAAATGTTGGCTCAAAGTCCACTTCCTCTGGATGCTTCCACTAATTTGCAAGAGGCACAAGGTGGGAAAATATCACTACTTGGAGCCTATCTATTCACAATTTATATCAATCATTTGGAAGTAGGGACAAATTATAATATTTCCAAATTTGCAGATGATATAAACCTAAGTGAGAATGTGTGTTGTGAGGAAGATGTAAAGCAACTTCAGGAGCATTTGGGCAGCTTAGTGATTGAGCAAGGATATAGTGGATGAAATATGATCTTGAAGAGAGATTGGGCAAATTGGACTTGTAGTCTCTAAAATTTCAAAGAATGAGAGGTGATCTCATAGAAATGTACAAAATACTTGAAAGGTTAGACCTGTTTGATGCAAGTAAGATTCTGGATCAGTGGTACTGGAAGAGCACAGCAGCTCAGGCAGCATCCAAAATGCAGCGAAATCAACGTTTCGGGCAAAAGCCCTTCATCAGGAATAAAGGCAGTGAGCCTGAAGCGTGGAGAGATAAGCTAGAGGAGGGTGGGGGTGGGGAGAAAGTAGCATAGAGTACAATGGGTGAGTGGGGGAGGAGATGAAGGTGATAGGCACGACATGGTTGAAGAGCTTCAGGGCAGAGGAAATGACCTAGGAGTTGCAGTGGGAGAGGGACTCCCTGAGATTCTTGTAGAGAAAGGAGGAAAACTTCTTCAAGGCAGGCATCCTGGCAAGAGGTCCCAGGTCTTCCAACACCATTGATCCAGAATCTGGTTTCCAGCATCTGCAGTCATTGGTTTTACCTCGTTGATTTTAACCCTACTGCAAATCCTCTTGCAAGGATGCCTGCCTTGAAGAAGTTTTCCTCCTCTCTCTAAAAGAATCTCAGGAAGCCCCTCTCCTACTGCAACTCCCAGGTCATTTCCTCTGCCCTGAAGCTCTTCAACCATGTCGTGCCTATCACCTTCATCCCCTCCCCCACTCACCCACTCACCACTGATCCAGAATCTGGTTTCCAGCATCTGCAGTCATTGTTTTTACCTTGACATAAGTAAGATGTTGTCCCTGGTTAGGGAGTCTGAAGGGCATAATTTAAAAATAAGGGGTGTGCCTAGGTTGGAGATAAGAGAAACTATTTTAATCAGAGGGTTGGGAAACTTTGGCATTCTCAACCGTAGAGTTGTGGACACTCTGTTTTGATTATGTTTAAGATAAACATTGATTTCTGGTAACCGTGTACACAACTGGTAATGGGCTTGCTCAGTAAAAGACATTGTGTGTTTGATCAGCTCAATCATACTGAATAGGCTAATGGCCTATTCTTTTTTCTGTCTTCCTAAGAGTGTCCACTTTATGGCCTTTAATGAGTTTTTAGTTATACACAGGGAAATTATCTAATTAGGGTAGTCATTATCTCACAAATTGTCAATGATGTGTTCCATTTTAGCAGCTATTTGGATAGTGAAGATATCACTCAGGCCCTATTTAAGGTTACCAAGGAGGTAAATCCTATAGTGTATGGAGCTGTCAAAATCCTGAAGTACATATTGACCAGTGAAGGTAGGTTTGTGTAGACTGTAGTAAAGAACCCATTGGCTGATATCTCAACTAAACAAAGAAAGGACACTTTAGATTAGTTTAGATTCCCTAGTATCAAACTTGCATCAAACACGTCTGTCCGTTCAAGTATTTTGTACATTTTTATGAGATCACCTCTCATTCTTTTAAAGTTGAGAATACAGGTCCAATTTGCCCAATCTCTCTTCAAGATCATATTTCATTTGAGACAAGTGACACTTGTTTCACTGTTCCATTTAAAATATGAATTCAAACACAGGATGGAGGCCACAAGGACATAAAAGGAAATTCTTGCCGGTAACTACAGATTGAAAACATATTTTCAACATATCTGAAGACTTGTGCTCTAGACATTGCTGCTCCCCTAGTCAAGCTCTATTATTACAACATTGGCATCTACCTGACAATATGAAAAATTTCCAAGGCATGCTGTATTCATTAAAAAGCAGGACAAATCCAACCTGGCCATTTTACTGCTCCATCAGTCTACTTGCAATCATCTGTAAAGTGATGGCAGATGTCATCAATAGTGCTATCAAGCAGCATCTTCAAAGCAATAACCTGCTCAGTTTACCCAGTTTGTGTTCTGCCAGGGCCACTCAGCTCCTGACTTTACAGCGTTAGATTAGATTAGATTAGATTACTTACAGTGTGGAAACAGGCCCTTCGGCCCAAGTCCACACCGACCCGCCGAAGCGCAACCCACCCATACCCCTACATTTACCCCTTACCTAACACTACTGGCAATTTAGCATGGCCAATTCACCTGACCTGCACATCTTTGGACTGTGGGAGGAAACCGGAGCACCCAGAGGAAACCCACGCAGACACGGGGAGAACGTGCAAACTCCACACAGTCTGTCGACTGAGTCGTTGGTTCAAGCATGGACAAAAGAGCTGAATTTCACAGATGAGGTGATAGTGACAGCCATGGAGTCATAGAGATGCGCAGCATGGAGACAGACCCTGCAGTCCAACCCGTCCATGCCGACCAGATATCCCAACCCAATCTAGTCCCACCTGCCAGCACCCGGCCTATATCCCTCCAAACCTTTCCTATTCGTATACCCATCCAAATACCTCTTAAATGTTGCAATTGTACCAGCCTCTACCACTTCCTCTGGTAGCTCATTCCATACACATAGCACCCTCTGTGTGAAAAAGTTGTCCCTTAGGTCTCTTTTATATCTTTCCCCTCTCACCCTAAACCTATGCCCTCTAGTTCTGGACTCCCCGACACCAGGGAAAAGACTTTGTCTATTTACCCTATCCATGCCCCTCATAATTTTGTAAACCTCTATAAGGTCACCCCTCAGCTCCGACGGTCCAAGGAAAACAGTCCCAGCATGTTCAGCCTCTCCCTATAGTTCAAATCCCTTGACTTTCGTGCTGCATTCGACAGAGTATGCATCAAGGAGCCCTATCAAAACTGGAATCAGTAGGTATTGGGGCACACGCTCTGTTGGTTGGAGTCATAACTAGCACATAGGAAAGTGGTCATGGTTATTGCAGATCAGTCATCTCCCCTCCAGGATATCGCTGCAGGAGGTCCTCAGGCCCAACTACCTTCAGCTACTTCGTAAACAACCTGCCCTCCATCAGAAGGTCAGAAGTGGGGATGCTTACTGGTGATTGATGCTGAACATTGCACATTCATGACTTCTCAGAGACTGAAGCAGTCCATGTTCAAAAGCAACAAAATCTGGACAGTATTCTAGGTTAGGTTGACAAGTGGCAAAGTAACATGCACGCCACACAAATGCCAGTCTATGATCATCACCAATAAGAGAATCTAACCACTGTTCTTTGATATTCAATGATGTTGTCATCATGGAATTCTCCACTATCAACATTCTGTGTCTTGCCATTGGCCAGAGACTCAACTGGGCTCACAACAGTCGCTACAGGAGGCTAGGAATACTGTGGCAAGTAACACACCTCCTGACTCTCCAAGCCTATTCCATCATCTATTGGGCAAACGTCAGGAGTATGATGGAATACTTTCCACTTGCCTGAATGGCTGCAGCTCTAAAACACTCAAGAAGCTTGATGCCATTGAGGACTAAGGAGCCCGCCTGATTGGTGCTGCATCCACAAACAGCCACTCCCTCAATCTCTGACATACAGGGGCAGATTTGTGTACTATCTAAAAGATGCAGAAATTCACCATAACTCCCCAGAACACGCATTCCAAAGCCACACCCGCTTCCTAGAAAGACTAGGGCAGCAGATATGTGGGAACACCACCACCTTGTAGGTTCCCCTCCAAGCCACTACCATTCTGACTTGGAAATATATCGATATTACTTCACTGCTGCTGGGTCAAAGCCCTGAAATTCCCTCCCTAACAGCACTGGCTGCCAGAGGAAGTGGTGGAGGCTGGCACAATTACCATTTAAGAGGCATTTGGTTGGGTTTGGAGGGATATGGGCTGGGTGCTGGCAGGTGGGACTAGTTTGGGTTAGGATATTTGGTCGGCATGGATGGGTTGGACCAAAGGGTCTGTTTCCATGCTGTACATCTCAATGACTCTATGTAGGTCAACCCACTGCAGCAGTTTAAGAAGGCAGCTCACCACCACTTTCTCAAAGGCATCTAGGGATGGCCAATACATATTGGCCAGCCGGCAATGATCACATCCCATGAATGAATTCTTTTAAAAATCAGAAATATGAGAAGTTTTGGAAGTTAGATGTCGTGCTGTTCTATCATGGAATCTAATGAAGGTATTTGCAGACACTGGGCCTAATCTTATGGCAACACCATCTGTTCAGACATAAATAGTGTCATTGAAACTGAACTCGACTGCATGAGTTGTTGAGCTCATAAGTTCAACAAATACTGATTTTTGCAATGGTGGCAGGCCCAGATCACTCTGGTATAGTGCTAACATGCAGATGTTCATTGTTTCTTTGAGTAGTGTATTGAATACACTTGCAATGTCAAATGAGCACAAGGATACTGCAGTCCTATCAATATGCAAGTCTTCTATATCTTTGCAATATAATAATCCTTTATTATATAACTGGAGAACTAGCTCAAAACTGGCTACAGCAGTTCACCCAACCATTTAGCCGTTTAACTGGTGTCCTCTGGTTTTTTGAACCTTCTACCAATGGAAATGTTTTTCTCTACCCTGTCCAGACCTCTCATAATTTTGAATACTTCTGTCAAATCTTTTCTTAACTTTCTCTTTTACAAGGAAAGTTTTCCTAGCTTCTCCAACCTGTTTAAGTAGTTAATATTTCTCAGCCCTGGAACCATTCTCGTATGTTTTTTTATTGCACTCTTGACATTCTGACATTTTTTGCTAATCAAAGAAGTTTAAAGAGAGTATTAAGTTCAAAGAAAAAGCATATTAAGGAAAAAAAATCAAGGCAGTCCCAAACACTGGGATAAATTTACACATTCTTGTAAAATGTTTGGAACATTTGTAAATTTGAGATGTGGGCATTATTGGCAAAGCCAGTATTAATAGTCCTTGGGAAGCTGATGCTAAGTCATCTTGATTAAGATACATATTCAGTGATGTTAGGGAGTATAATATTCGATAAAATTTTTAGGTGACAAAAAAATCAAAGCGTAACAATTTATTGAATATAACAATTAGAAGTAATGCATAATCACAATAAATGGATGAATAACAAGTGATGACTGTTTACCAATCTTGGATCAGGTAGGTGGCATGATGTGGCAAAATCTCTTGAGGTCTCTCTTGCTTACAAGGAACTTTCTGTTTTGGCTGTCTCTTGAGCTGGCTAGAGACATTTAGCCAAAGCTAGCATGGATCCATCTTGAGGGTAACAGCTAATTCTAGGTGTTAACCTGAAGCATGTTTTGAATAAACATGGGGATTCTACCCTTCTCCCAAATTAGTTTTCCTCCTTAGCTGTCCATTTATACTTCCTATTTTTAAGAGGTTTCTGGATACTTCCTGTTAATCATTTGTTTATTTTTTACCACTTCACATATGCAGTTACTAGGGAGATGTTCAAGGTAGCATCCTCAGAATCTCTATCCAGGAATATTAAGTCATCTCTCCCTCTTATATGGATATGTTGTAGTCTTCTCACAGATTGTTTTTAAGTATTATTGATTTTTTAAATCAGGCTTAGCAATGCTTACACAAAGGTCAGTTGTTAAGCTATCCCCTTCATCAGACAATATGGAGCTTGATGAATAACCGTGAATTCATGGCAGCATAAATAGCTTGTTAGTAGACTTTCAGAAAGAGAGAGAAATCATCTTCTCAAAAAATTGATAAATATTTTAAATGATTTTATAAGGGCACAGTCCCTTACAGAAGTTCCAGGACTTTGAGTGACAATGAGCAAACAAAAATATATTTACGGCATTTCTCATGCCATTATTGCATAATACATTTGAGTATCATTCTCAATAATCTTTTACCAATCTAGGCAGTTTTTATTTGACATCGGAATGATTTGTTATGCAGTGTTATTCTATCAGGCCTGACTGGGGCATTCATCTCACTTGAATCTATTTGCATGTTTTTTTCAGAGCTTTGACAAACTATAGAAAATAAGTTCAAACAAATTAGAAGTACTTAATGGTACACATGTAGCTTTAAACTTTTGACTTTCATGTAAAAACAAAGATCTGTAGTTAGCATAATTTCACTTTTTATCTCCTGTATTTTCATGTACAAGTTAATTTTATAATTCTGTGTTTCAGCTTCCTCTTTCCAAGAATACACCAATTCCATACTATCTCCAACTTATTTTTTGACCTGTCAATCAATCAAATTCAAGATTCTCAACTGCAACCTGATCTGTAAGTGAATTTGGATTTCAAGAGTATAGAATATATGCAAAATCCTCTTAAGGGAATATACAACAACATTATTTTAAATGCTATAAATAGAATAAATATTTCACTTGTGCGCTTTTCATACAGGATTTGTCATCTTTGGAATATGCAGTCCATGGTTTTCCACCTCTTCATTCTCATGGCAGTTCTGGGATACTGTGTGTCATTTTTCAATATGAATTTCCAGTGGAAGGTTTTTCATTATGGAAACGCACAAGTGAAAAATTTACTCTAATATTCTTGCCATTGTAAAACAGTGTATTTGATTTATTTTCCATTCACCAAAGCCCCTGTGTTTTTATGGAGAGGGAATAGATGCAGGCATTTGAAGGGAACAGAAACTAGGAATGGGGACCACAATCCAAATTAAAGAGGGCTTTTTTTTTAGATTTCAATTTTCCCATGTAGCGGCTGGTTAGATTGTGAGAAGTTTGTTAGCTGATAGAGAAAAGTGTCAGTGCTAAAATATTTGTTTTGGATGGACCCTGGCAACCACAAAACACGATTTGTCAGTGGAGGCAGGTAGAGTCAAAAAAGTAGTCAGAATGTAAGAAAAAAGCAGCAAAGAAGATCATGGATTGAGGACATCGAGTATCTAACTGGTAATGAAGAGATATGGGGTATCTGCCAAATATCATAGGATTGTTCAATGTGTTGGATTAGCAATTGAGAGGAAAGGGCATGGGATTAAAGTGGTGAATCGAGAAGGCTGGAGGGGCTGAACACTTTTACTTCATTGTGGAATTTGACAAGGAGAGCTCTATAAGAAATGTCTCCTTTCGCTGGTCATGATTCTTGGAAAGGCCAGTGTGAATGATTTAAAATTCACTGGAAAAAAAGTGGAGAAAAGGAGGCTCAATAACATCATATTCATGGACTTGCCCCTGCATTGTGGCATACTCAATAAACCCAGTAGAGTTAAAATGAAAGTTGATGGGCGCGGTGAAATGAGGACAGGTTTCACGTTAATGCCAGTTTTATTGATAGGGGGATTGGAACCTAAGGGGAGGCTCTGAGTTAGCTAGAATAGGTGAGGGCTTAAGGAAAAAGAGTATCAAGACAGTAAATAAAAAGCAAAAAGTAGCTGAGCAGTGTAGCACTAAAATGAGTGGAAATCAGGTCATGACAGAAGAAGGGGGAATGTTTAAATACTAAGGTACTCCTGGTGTACATGTTTAGATTCAAAAAGAAGGTATGGAAACCAGCATAAGAGCGCTCTACCTGAATGCTCGAAGCATTCGAAACAAGGTAAATGAGATGACTCACATATCATCGTGAATGGATGTGATTTAGTGGCTATTACAAAGACATTGTTCCAGAGTGCTCACAACTGGGAGTTAAATATCCAGGGATATCAGACTATTCAGAAGGACAGACAAGAAGGAAAGGTAGGCGGTATAGCTCTGATATTTAAGGATGACATCAGGGCAGTAGTAAAAGATGATGTAGGTTCTAAGGAGAAAATGTTGAATCAACCCGGGTGGAAATTAGAAATATTAAGGGACAAAGTGACTGATAGGTGTAGTCTATAGGCCAACATATTATAACATCATGAGGGGTGGGCAGTAAACAAAGATATCATGGGGGACTTTAATCTACATATTGATTGACCAAACCAAGTCGTTCAAAGCAGCTTTGAGAAGTTCTTGGAATATATCCAATAATAGTTACCTAAAACAGTTTGTAATGGAATCTACGAGGGAGCAAGCTAATGTAGATTTGGTTCTGTGTAATGAGATAGAAGTAATGAACAATCTCATAGGTAGGGATTATCTCAGAAGGAGAGATCACAGTATGATTGAATTTAAAATACAGATGGAGGGTGAGAAGGTAAAATTCAATAACAGCGTCTTATGCTTAAACAAAGGAAATTACAATGGAATGAGGGAGGAGTTGACTAAGGTAGACTGGAAGCAAAGACTACATGGTGGGACAAGTGAGGAAGACTTCCAAAGCAACTTTTCACAGTACTCAGCAGAAATATAGAGAACAACCTCGATTATCCGAAGAAGATCTCAAGGTCCTGTAAAAACGCTATCCATTATCTGAACTCTCAGTTATCCAAACAAAATATTCCCTGCCCATCTCTTTTGGATAATCAAGGTAGTTCTGTACCAGTGAAAAGGAAGGACTATCGGAAAAGGTATAATCAGTCTGGGACAACTAAGGAAATAAGGGAGATTATCAAACTGAAAGATAATGCATACAAAGTGGCAAGGATTAGTGGAAAACTACAGGACTGGGAAATCTTTAAAGGCCAAGGGAAAGCCATGAGAAAAGCTTTAAAGAAAGATAAGATAGGTTATCTAAGACTAGCTCAGAATATTAAAACAGTACAAGTTTCTACAATTACATAAAACGAAGAAGAGTATCTAAGGTAAACATTGGTCATTTGGAGGATGAGAAAGGGGAATTAATATTGGGAAATGAGGATATGGCCAAAGCATTGAACAAGCATTTTCTGTTCTACCTCACAGTGGAAGATACAATAAAATGCCAATAATTGATGACATGAAGGCTATAGCAGGTGAGGACCTAGAATCGATCATTATCATTAGTGTTGAGCAAACTAATGAGGCTAAAGATAGACAAGTCTCCTGGTCCTTATGGAATGCATCCCAGGGTACTATTAGAGATGAAAGAGGAAATAGCAAATGAGCTCATCATAATTTTATCAAAATTCACTGAATTCTGGGGTGGTTCGGGCAGATGGGAAAACAACAAATGCCATGTCAGTGTTTAAAAAAGGAGGTAGACAAATCTTGGGTGACTGTAGGCTTGTTATCTTAATTTCTGTAGTGGGGAAGATGCTTGAATCTATCATCAAGGAAGAGGACATCGAGATAGAAATTGTCCCATTGCCAGTTGCAGTATGGGTTCATGAAAGGCAGGTCAGATTTAATTAACTTGCTGGAATTCTTTGAGGACATTACAAACACGGTGGACAACGGGAAACCAGTGGATGTGGTGTATCTGAATTTCCAGAAGGCGTTCACAAAAGGCTGATGCATAAGATAAAGGTGCATAGCATTACCAATAATGTATTAGCACGGATAGGGGATCTTAACCAACAGAAAGCAAAGAGTGGGAATAAATTGGTGTTTTTCTGGTTGGCAATCAGTGACAGATTGTTCGCCTCAGGGATACGTGTTGGGACTGTGATTGTTTACAATTTGCAAAGATGATTTGGAGTGGGGGGAACCAAATGTAGTGTCTCAAAGTTTGCAGATGACACTAAGATGAAAGCAAAGTGGGCAGAGGACACAAAGTCTGTAGAGGGATATAGATAATTTAAGTGAGTGGGCAAGGGTCTGGCAGATGGAGTACAGTGTTGGTAAATGTGTGATCATCCATTTTGGAATAACAGCGGAATGAACTTTTATTTAAACTTTGAAAAATTGCAGCATGCTGTTGTGTGGAGGGATCTGAGTGTCCTTGTGGACAAAAAGCTGGTTTGCAGGTGCAGCAGGTAATTAAGGCAGCAAATAGAATATTTTCCTTTATTGCTACAGGAATGGAATTTAAAAACAGAGATTATGCTATAGCTGTATAGGGTGCTAGTGAGGCCACACCTGGAGTACAATGTACAGTTTGGTCTCCTTACTTGAGAAAGGATGTACAATTAGTTCTGATGTAACGCGATAGTTCCATTCTCGTTCTCTGATCTCGCATTAAGAAAATTGTGCAATAACCGTGCCATTTAAACTAAGGGGGTCAGAATCATGTTATAGCCAATACAAGTAAGGAAAGTTCGTGTTCTACCAATAGCAGTTCTAAGTTCTTCAATTGCCTTAAAGTCAATTCGCGTTAAAGAAAAATGGCAGAACTGACCGCTGGCATTGGAGAGCTGCAGAGGAGGTTCACTAGGTTAATTCCAGAGTTGAGAAGTTGGCTTATCAGGAGAGATTGAGTGAACTGAGACTATGTTGATTGGAATTAAGAAGAATGAGAGGGGATCTTATAGAAACGTACAAAATTATGAAGGGAAAAGA
Source organism: Hemiscyllium ocellatum (assembly GCF_020745735.1). Taxonomy (NCBI): domain Eukaryota; kingdom Metazoa; phylum Chordata; class Chondrichthyes; order Orectolobiformes; family Hemiscylliidae; genus Hemiscyllium; species Hemiscyllium ocellatum. Next base: position 11,889,391 of record NC_083404.1, on the reverse strand, counting down.
TAAAATAGAAGTAGGAACATTAGTGGGTGAAACTAGAACTAGGAAGTGCAGCCTAAAAATAAGGGGGAGCAGATTTAGTTGAGGAGGAACTTCTTCATCTGAAGGGTTGTGAATCTGGAATTCCGTGCCCAGTGAAATAATTGAAGCTACCTTGTTTTAAGGCAAAGTTATGTATATTTTTGAACAGTAAAGGAATTAAGAGTTAATGCGAGCGGGTAGGTAGGTGGAGCTGAGTCCATGAAAAGATCATCTATAATATTATTGAATGGTGGAGCAGGCTTGAGGGTCCAGATGGCCTTCTCCTGCTCCTTTTTTATGTGCTCTTATGTTAATTCTTCCCATGGGAATTGGTTTATCTCAGTTGGCTGGATTGTTGGTTTGTAGAGCATTGTGACACCAACAGAGTGAGTTCAATTCCTATTACTGATTTGAGGTTACCATGAAGGATTCTCCTTCTCAACCTCTTCCCTCGCCTGAGGTCTGGTGGCCCTCAAATTAAATCAAAACCGGTATCAAAACCGGTCGCTTCTCTCTCATGAGAGAGCAGCCTTATGGTCTGGTAAGGCTATGGTGACATAAGTTCTTCCCACTCTCTCCTGTGAGTTGTTTCAATTTGTAAAACTCACCCACTACTCCAGATATTATCCATCATTACAAATGCAAAGTCATGATTTTTTTTTAAAGAATGAAAGTTGATAATTGAATTGTAGCATGGATTTGCAAAGCAATTGCAGTTGTTCGTTGATTATCCTCAGCAACTTGTATGTAGCTACAATTAATTTTCTTGGATTTACCTGATTGGAACAGCAGGCCAAACTGCACAGGCCAGGTTAGTAGATGAGCATCATCACCATGTTCTATACTTGTGTGTGCATATATAGTAGAACATTTGCTATTACCTAGAATGAGTCCAGAATGAACCGGATTACATGAGATTTGTGATTGTTTCATAGAATAAACTTCATAATACAGTTACATAAGAATGTAAACATAGGAGTGGGAGTAGGCCATCCGGCCCCTCAAGCCTGCTCCGCCATTCAAAAAGATTATGGCGGATCTTTTTGTGGACTCAGCTCCATTTATCTGCCTGTTCAGCAGTGAAGTGAATAATACTTTCATCATTTTGTAAGAACTATAGAGTCATTGGAAATAAGTTAATATCTCAACAGGATAATTAAAATTGAGTATATGTCCTTAAATGTTGAAGAAAATCATTTTGAGAACAGGATCATCCAACAGTTTCATTTTATTCTGAGGAAAATATACGTTCATGTAAAATTTCAGAAATTAAATGAAATGTACCAGTTTGTAAAGTTTTCTGCACAATCTCAACAAATGCAGCAGAGATTATTGCACATAATTGGGAGTGATTGGCCCTACAGTCTTCAAATTTGACTCTACACCCCTTGAATTCTCATGGCATCAGGTCAGGTATGGGCAAGGAAAATGTCATTGCCATCTGTCAGTTGATAAGTCAGAATTTCTTCATATTGAATCCTACTTGAAGTGGTGGCAAGGGGTCAAAATGTTTTCTGGATAAGAAACTTGCATCTTGATCAAGATTACTCCATTCCAATTACTGACTGAAATAGATGAATGCTGGGAGACATTCAAAGAACGATAGAGGAAAATGCACACCCTGGAAGGTCCACCTACATCTGATTTGGAACAGTTCAATTGCTTAGCAACATCCAAATCAGAACCAACAACAATAGACACCAGGTTAAATGGTCACTTGGTTCTGATCATAGAAGTCAATACCGGTGCGGCCGTTTCAGTGATCGCAAAACTGGTCTTTAACAAAATTCGCTACGCACTCCAACCTTAAGTTTGTGCATGACCTTGGCGAGACTAAGCACTGGAGACTATACTGGAGAACCTTTGTAGATTAAAGATACAACTTTGGTTCCAGTCTCTTATGAGAAGCAGTTGTTTCAATTACCACTTATTGTAGTAAAGGCTGAAACCCAACCTTGCTAGGGTAAAATTGGTTGAGCAAAGCTAGCGGGGACTGTCCTTCAAAAACTGGACATGAGCCATGTGTACAGGCAACTGTGGTTAAATGAAGATTCCCTGAAGTATGCTACAAATAATACCCATAAGGGCTTGTACCAAAGTACAAGATTGCACATACCCCAAATAGCAGTTTTTCAGCCGATGGAGTACAGTTTACAAGTTTACCCCAGGCCACCATTTATTGAGATGTTATGCTAATAACAAGGAAGATCAATAAGATGCATTTAGAGAATTTGGACATAGTCCTTGGACATTTCTCCAAGGTGAGCATATGCCTTAGAAGGGAACACTTGCATTCCAGGTACTCCAAATGACCTACTTGGGCTACAGAAAGGACAAGACTCGGTTATGTCTGTTGGAAGATAAAGTGAGGCGCCAACTCCAAACTCTGTACTTGAGTTTAGGTCTTTGCTTGGCTGGTGAATATTTTTGGAAAGTTTATACATTACTTGGCCTGCTTCCTGCTGTCTTTGCATCAGCTCTTCAAAAATGATCAACCTGGACTCAGCAAGATGGCGGCAATTCTGTAGAACTGTTGTGGATAGCTCTGCCTAACAGCCAAGGTATACTGGTATTTTTTGCCATCCCTGGCCAACTTATGTGGTGGAATTATTAGTCTAAAACCTTACAGAACATATATTTGTTAATATTTGGGAGTGGGAAGGATGCCAAAGGGAAAAGGAGGGCGCAAACAGCAGCAGGGAGGACACTTCCCTGCAGCGACAGGCATACCAAAGACAGCAGCAATAGCAGCCTCCCCTGAACCCCCGGGGATCTGACAGACTCTCAGGAATTGGCTGTGGCGATGGAGAGACTTACCTTGAAGGTTGGGACTGCGATTGAGGCGATCCGTGGGGAGATTCATGCGCAAGTCCAACCTTTCGCATCCATGCTGCAGAAGCAGGAGATCCAGGGCCTTGGGGAGCGGCTGGAGGAGGTGGAGGGTTGAGTTAAGGCTTTAGAAGCTCCGATGGAGTCCTCATCCAGTCATATCAGGTTTTGGAGCGAGAGATAGGGGCTTTGCGAAACCATATCGACGACCACGAAAATTGAGGTTGGAGGATAAATTTCCGAATTGTCGGGCTCCTGGATGGTGAGCAGCCAGTCAGCTTCTTTGAAAGCTGGCTGCCAAAGCTTTTGGGCCTTCACGTCAAGTCCAGCAGGCTGCAGATTGAAAGGTAAAAACAGTGACTGCAGATGCTGGAAACCAGATTCTGGATCAGTGTTTCTGGAAGAGCACAGCAGTTCAGGCAGCAGCCAACTTGCAGCGAAATCGACGTTTCGGGCAAAAGCCCTTCATCAGGAATAAAAGCATTTTATTCCTGATGAAGGACTTTTGCCCGAAATGTCGATTTCGCTGCTCGTTGGATGCTGCCTGAACTGCTGTGCTCTTCCAGCACCACTGATCCAGGATGCAGATTGAAAGGGCTTATCTGGTTACAGTGCACAGGACAGGGTCGGTGCAGTGCTCCCGTCCAGTCCTAGTGCACTTCCATTCACATAAGGACAAGCAAAAAGCAATAGAAGCCTCCAGATTACTGGAAAATGATCCATAGACACTGCTGTACAAGGGATCAAAAATTTTCCAGGATTTCTCGGCAGCTTTAATTCGAAAGAGGAAGTCCTTCGATGAAGTTAAAAAGAGGCTGAGGAACCTGGGCATGCAGTGCTCCATGAGGGACCCCGCAGTGCTCTGTTTCAGCCACAAGGACTCAGTTTATACATTTGGCTCAGCGGATAAAGCTAAAAACTTTGTAGACACTTTAAAGTAGACAAACTGGCCTGAAGAATATGGTTAATGATCGTTCTCTTTTCCTTCTTTCCCCATGTTTTCCCTTCATTTTTTTATTCCTTTCTTTCTCCCTAATAATTTCTTCTTTGGAAAGAGGGAAAAGAAAAACTTGTTTCTTTTCTTACATAACCAGATTGTATAATGGGAAATTTTGTGGATGTTCTTTATTGTCCACTCCATGTTTGTTTTAGTCACAAGTGGAGGTGACGTAAAGCCAGGGATGGGTGGAGTGCTCATCCTGATTTTGTCTTTTTTCTGTTGATTTAAGGATCATTTCCTTGTTTGTTTTTTGGCCTTAGGCTGGGGCACAGTCTGAAGAAGCTGTGAAGGAGGGAATGGGTAGGGTGAGTGTCCCCTATGGGCAGGGGAAAGAGGTTTTATAGTTGGTTTTCTTTGTAGTTTTTTAGTAGTAATAGTTGTTTGTAGTTATGATAGAATAGTTTTTGGATACATAATTCTTCGACTCTATAAGTCTTTATTTACTTGTGCTTGGCGCTTTGTAAGCTGGGTTCCCCATCCCAGTGGATTAAGGGTCTCTGAAAGGGAATATGGCTAAGTGTCTTATTAAATGGTGCACCTGGAACAACAAGGGAAGTCATTTGCCTGTTAAAAGTAAAAAAAAAGTGCTTTCTCGCCTTAAGAGAGAAGGGTTGATGTTGCTTTGTTGTAGGAAACCCATCTTGATGATGGGGAACACCTGAAGTTACAACAGGGAGCTATGACTGGGTATTCTTTTTGTCCTTTATTACTAAAAGTAGGGGAATGGCAGTACTTATCCAGAAAAATCTTCCGTCCACATTGTTAGAGCAAGTGAAAGATGAGCAGGGATGTTTTGTAATACTTAAAGTCCTGATATATGGGGAGGAATATGGCATTTAAAATGTCCACTATTCTCTGGCGCATTCCCTCAAATTTTTGTTTAGTGCTTTCTCTAAGCTGAGTGCCTTTGGAACACGGCACATTATTATAGGGGGGATTTTAATTGTCTTTTGGATCCGACAGTGGACAGGATGCCTAGTGGGCCCCTAATTATTTCTTTGCAAGCCAAGCAGGTGGCCGATGTATGTGAGGAGTTGGGGCTGGTGGATATTTGGAGATGTCTTCACCCTACCAGCAGGGACATCATCTTTTTTTTCAAACCTGCACAAATGTCACATGAGGATTGATCTTTTTCTGGCTCCTTCAACCCTTCTGGATTCAATTATGGGTTGTAAAATTGGGAATATAGCTACCTCTGATCACACGGTGGTATATTTGGAAGCTAAGGCCAAGAGTGAGGGGCTAGGTTTGCGACATTGGTGTTTGGACCCTTTTCTCCTTAAGGATTCTAAATTTATGGAATACATTTTGAAGGTATTTCAGGAATTCTTGACTATCAACTCAGGCACGGCAAGTAGTCCATCTACGGCTATGGGAGACCACTAAGGCCTTTGCTAGGGGATTAGCTATTTCCCATTTGGTTAGCCAGAAACGACAAAAGGAAGAACAGCAGCATCTACTTGAGATATGGTTGAAAGCCTTCAAGGCAGCAAATCTTGCGCAGCCTCCGGTGACTAAGCTACGGCAGATCACAGTCCTCTGGGCTTCTTTGAATTCAATACTGACACAAAACGCAAAGAAAGAACTTGCTTTTGCTTGACAAAGGCTGTTCGAGTATGGGGATAGACCAGGCAAGTATTTAGCATACCTGACTAGGAAAAAGTGTGCACCTCAATCCATTACTGCAATCGGAGACAGCGCCGGGGTCCTTACATACGATGCTAAAAAGATTAATGAGGCTTTTCGGAGTTTTTACTCTGAATTGTATCCGTCTGAAGGTTGTGAGGATAGGAGGGCTAAAATGGAGGCCTTTTTTAAGAACCTGGACCTACCAGGGGTAACCTTGGAACAGGTCTCTCTCCTTAAGGCCCCTTGACAGTTCAGGAAATATAGGAGGCAGCTAGGCAACTTCAGAGTGGGAAAGTGCCTGGCCCTGATGGTCTCCCAGGTGAATTTTATTAGGAGTTTATAGGGATTCTGTCAGGACCGATTTTGGAAATGTACAATCACTCCTGTGTGCATGAATGCCTACCACCATCTTTGAGAGAAGCTAATATTTATTTCCTTAATTCTTAAGAAGAGGAAGGTTCCTGAGGATTGTGCCTCATGCAGGCCCATCTCTCTATTAAATTCAGATTTCAAGATTCTGTCCAAGATCCTGGCACTGAAATTGGAAAAGGTGTTGCCCCATATTGTTAAAGAGGACCAGCAGGCTTTATAAGGGGTCCTCTAATAATATTAGAAGGTTGATGAATATGGTCCAAGTTTGACAGCAACGATCGATTGAGGGGTTGGTGATTTCCTTAGATGCAGAGAAAGCATTTGACCGGGTGGAATGGCCGTGTTTTTGTTGATGTCATAGAATAGTTTGGGTTGGGTGGGGTCTTTGCTAGGTGGGTTGAGGTTTTATATCGCCACCCTCTGGCCACAATAATCACCAACAGGGTGAGGTCTGGGAATTTTAGGATTGGTAGGGGTAGTTGGCAAGGCTGCCCCCTCTCACCGTTGTTGTTTATGTTGGTGATAGAGCTGCTGGCAGAGGCCATTCGTCAGAATGTCCACATAACTGCTCCGGAAGTGGGACCGAGGGTACACAAGATTACATTGTATGCTGAAGATGTCCTTCTGTTTTTATCGAACCCGATGACCTCCGTACACCATTTGATACAATGTATCAATTCATTTAGAGCTATTTTGGGATATAAGATTAACTTTGCAAAATTGGAGGCTATGCCTTTGGGGAATCTCAAGAATGTGCCAGAAGTTGAAGGTGGCCCTAAGTTCCCTTTTAAGTGGTCACAGGCAGGGCTCCGATACGTAGGCATTTTGATTACCCCCAAGTTCGATCTGTTATTTTGGACTAACTTTGCTCAATTGCTCGACAATATTAGGTGGGATCTCCAGAGATGGGAGAGTCTTCCAATTTCATGGTGGGCAGAATATCTCTCATTAAAATGAATGTTCTTCTACGTTTGTTTTATTCCATGCGTATGCTCCCGATAATATTTCCCAGTTCAACGTTGTGGAAGCTTATGGAATGGTTTGATTCCTTTGTCTGGCATCATGGGCAGCCTCTCGTCAAACTTACTAAATTGCAGTTGCCTCGAGGAGGAGGAGTTGATTTCCCTGACACCAGGAGGTATCAGCTGAGCTCCCTGCTGTCCTTTGTCTGTGATTGGGTAAGTAATGATCCGAACTCAATATGGCTGGATATCGAGGCCTCCCAGGCAAAGTGCCCTCATATTAACCTGTTGTTCATGGATAAGATGAGGACAGTTATGGACCACTACATGAACCCCATTGTTATTAGTACAATTAAGGCATGGAGGGTGATGGTTCAGAGTGAGGGTTGCTTATTCAAGACTTCGCCACTTAAGCCTATAGTTGGCATGCCAAGGTTCTGACCAGGGATGATGGATTCAGGGTTCAAACTATGGGCAGCGAGGTGAGTTTCTAGTTTGGTACGCTTGTTTGAGGGGAAGGTTATGATGTAATTTGAGCAACTGAGCCGCAAATATGGGTTGCCTAGCAGAGATCTTTTCCATTTTTTTCAGGTTAAAAATTTCATCCAGAAGAAGATTATGCTTCTCACTAAGCCCTATAAGCTCGATACAAAGAGGTTGTTGCTACGTTCCACAAGCACCTTTTCAGTTAGTGCCCTCTGTCGCCTGCTGGGTGGCAGGGGCTGCCAGGATATTAACTGGTTATGTGAGGTCTTGGAGCAAGATCTAGGAGTGGAGATCTCTTCTGAAACATGGGAGAACATGTGGGAGAATGCTCGAAAGATCTCAATCTGTAATAGGATATGCGCTGCGGATCAATGGGAGGCCATAGAGGAGACAAGGGTGAGTAATCAGAGTGTGAGGGAGAGAATAAAACACCAACCAGAAATGTGGGGCCCACGGGAAGAAAATTAATTGGAAAAGCGATACCCAGCACGTGTAATGTCAGGGAGACTGTGGGACATTTCAATGTTAACCACTAAGAGTGGCTTGGCAGCAACACTTTGGAAAAAAGAATACAAGCATGGACTACTTTCTAAACTGTGAGCAAAATCGTAAAGCCAAAGTACAAAGGGATCTGGGAGTGCTAGTCGAGGATTCTCTAAAGGTAAACATGCAGGTTGAGTCCGTGATTAAGAACGCGAATGTAATGTTGTCATTTATCTCAGGAGGGTTGGAATATAAAAGCACCGTTGTGCTACTGAGACTTTATAAAGCTCTGGTTAGGCCCCATTTGGAGTACTGTGTCCAGTTTTGGTTCCCACACCTCAGGAAGGACATACTGGCACTGGAGCGTGTCCAGCGGAGATTCACACGAATGATCCTTGGAATGGTAGGTCTAACATACGAGGAACGGCTGAGTATCCTGAGATTGTATTCATTGGAGTTTAGAAGATTAAGGGGAGATCTAATAGAAACTTACAAGATAGTACATGGCTTGAAAAGGGTGGATGCTAGGAAATTTTTCCATTAGGAGTCTAGGACCCATGGACACAGCCTTAGAATTAGAGGGGGTAAATTCAGAACAGAAATGTGGAGACATTTCTTCAGCCAGAGAGTGTTGGGCCTGTGGCATTCATTGCTGCAGAGTGCAGTGCAGGCTGGAACGCTAAATGTCTTCAAGGCAGAGATTGATAAATTCTTGATGTCACAAGGAATTAAGGGCTACGGGGAGAATGCGGGTAAGTGGAGTTGAAATGCCCATCAGCCGTGATTGAATGGCGGAGTGGACTCAATGGGCCGAATGGCCTTACTTCCACTCCTGTGTCTTATGGTCTTATGCTCTTATGCAGTTAAAAGTTCTGCACAGGGTTTATCTGGCACCGGAACGTCTGGTGAAGTTGAAAAAAGGTACATCTTCAGTGTGCCCCAAATGTAAAATAAGTGTCGGTACTCTTACCCATTGCTTCTGGACGTGCTACAGGCTACGTGTTTATTGGAGCCCTGTGGCAGGAGAGATAGGGAGGGTATTGAGGACTGAAGTCAAAGTAGACCCGATATCTCTCCTCTTAGGTCTACCAAATTTACCATCTTTAGACGGGCGTGGGAAGAAACTATTTAATATTCTTGCATACTGTACGCGGAAGAATATTCTGATGAACTGGGTGGCTGAGAATCCGCTGGGGTGGCAGAAATGAATTATGGAGCACATTCCCTTGGACTTTTTTAAAAACATGGTGCAACACACAACAGACCATTTTTTATAAGACATGGCAGCCCTACTTGAGTTATTTGGATATAGATTTGTCAGCTATTCATCATGATCATGGCTGATCGTCCAACTCAATAGCTTAATCCTGCTTTCTCCCCATAACCTTTGATCCCATTTACTCCAAGTGCTATATCTAGCTGCTTCTTAAATACAATGAATGTTTTGGCATTAACTACTTCCTGTGGTAATGAATTCCACAGGTTCACCACTCTTTGGATGAAGAAATGTCCCCTCATCTCCGTCTTTAATGGTCTATGCTGAATCATCAGACTGTGACCCCTGGTTCTGGACACACCCACCATCCTCGCTGCATCTACTCTATCTAGTTCTGTTAGAATTTTGTAAGTCTGTATGAGATCCCCCACACTCATTCATCTGAACTCCAGCAAAAACAATCCTAATCTAGTCAATCTCTCCTTATATGTCAATCCCACCATCACTGGAATCACCTTCGCTGCACTCCCTTGAGAACAAGAGCATCCTTCCTCAGAAAAGGAGACCAAAACCGCCCACATCTTCTAGGTGGCCTCATCAAGGCCCTATATACCTGCAACATCCTTGCTCCTGTACTTGAAACCACTCACAATGAATGCCAACATACCATTTACCTCCTTTATCGCCTGCTGCACCTGCATGCTTACCTTCAGAAACTGGTGCACAAGGACACAGGTCCCACTGCACACTCCTCTCTCTCAATTTATAGACATATACAAAGAAAGAACAAAGAAAATTTACAGCCCAGGAACAGGCCCTTTGGCCCTCCAAGCCTGAGCCGATCCAAATTACTGTCTAAACCTGTCGGTCAATTCCTAAGCATTTGTATCCCTCTGCTCCCCACTACTCATGCATCTGTCCAGACGCATCTTACATGAATCTACCGTGCCTGCCTCTACCACCTCTGCTGGCAACACGTTCCAGACGCCCACTACCCTCTGTGTGAAGTACTTGCCGTGTGTATCCCCTTAAACTTTTCACCTCTCACCTTGAAAGCATGACCTCTTGTTTTTGAATCCTTCACCCTGGGAAAAAGCTTGTCTCTATCCACCCTGTCTGTACCCTTCTTGATTTTGTAAACCTCAATCAGCTTCCCCCCTCAATCTCTTTTTTTCTAGTGAAAATAAATCTAACCTACTCAACCTGTCTTCATAGCTAGCACCTTCCATACCATCCCTGAAGAAGGGCTTATGCCTGAAACGTCGATTCTCCTGCTCCTTTGGTGCTGCCTGACCTGCTGCGCTTTTCCAGCAACACATTTTTGAGCTCTGATCCCCAGCATCTGCAGTCCTCACTTTCTCCTTCCATACCAGGCAACATCCTCGTAAACCTTCTCTGCACCCCTCCAAAGTGTCCACATCCTTTTGGCAATGTGGCGACCAGAACTGTACATTCTAAATGCGGCCAAACCAATGTCTTGTACAATTTTAACATGACTTGCCAGCTCTTATACTCAATACCCCATCCAATGAAGGCAAGCATACTATATGCCCTCTTAACCACTCTATCCACGTGTGCGGCAACCTTCAGAGTACAATGGACCTGCACTCCCAGATCTCTCTTCCCATCAACTTTTCCCAAGGCTCTTCCATTCATTGTATAATTCTCTCTAGAATTAGATTTGCCTAAATGCATCACCTCACATTCGTCTGGATTGATAGCCATCTGCCATCTTCCGCCCAACTCTCCAGTCTCATCTATATCCTCCTGTATTCTCTGACAGTACGTTATGCTTTCTGCTACTCCATCAATCTTTGTGTCATCTGCAAACTTGCTGGTCATACCAACAGTGCCCTCTTCTAGATCATTTATGTATATTACAAACAACAGTGGCCCCAATACTGACCCCTGTGGAAAACCACTGGTCACCTTTCTCCATTTTGAGAAAGTCCCTTCAACTACTACTCTTTGTCTCCTGTTGCTCAACCAGTTCTATTTCCACCTAGCTAGAACACCCTGCACACCATGTGACTTCACTTTCTCCATTAGTCTACAATGGGGAACCTTATCAAACACCTTACTGAAGTCCATGCATATGACATCAACAGCCCTTCCTTCATCTAACAACTTGGTCACTTCCTCAAAGAACTCTATTAAGTTGGTAAGGCACGATCTCCCCCGCACAAAACCATCTTGCCTATCACTGATAAGCTTATTACTTTCTAAACATAAATAGACCCTATCTCTCAGTACCTTCTGCAACATCTTCCCCACCACCGACATCAGGCTCACTGGTCTGTAGTTACCCGGAATATCCCTACTACCCTTCTTGTAAGAGTGGACAACATGAACCACCTTCCAGTCCTCCAGCACCTCACCTGTATTTAAGGATGCCACAAAGATATTTGTCAGGGCCCCAGCTATTTCCTCTCTCACCTCCCTCAGCAACCTGGGGTAGACCCCATCCGGTCCTGGGGATTTGTCCATCTTAATAACCTCTAGCATACTCAACATAGCTTCCCTAATTATGCCGTGATCCAGACTATTCAAACTTCTATCTCTAATCTCAAGATTCATCATGTTCCTCTCCTCAGTGAACACTGATGCAAAGTAATCATTCAGAATTTCATCCATTCTCCCAGGTTCTGCCCACAACCTTCCTTCATTATCTTTTAGTGGACCAAGCCTTCCTCTAGTTACCCGCTTCTTATATAAGAATAAAATGCTTTGGGATTTTCCTTAATTCTGCTTGCTAAAGCTAGTTCATGACCCCTTTTAGCCCGCTTGATTCCTTGTTTAAGACTTGTCCTACTCTTCTGATATTCCTCCAGGGCCCATTCTGTTCTTAGCTGCCTAGACCTTATGTACACTTCCCTTTTCCTCTTGGCTAGTCGTACAATTTCTCCTGTCATCCACGGTTCACGAATCTTGCCCTTCCTATCCTTTGTCTTCAAAGGGACATGCCTATCCTGCACTACTGTTAACCTATCTTTGAAAGCCTCTCACATCTCAAATGTGGACTTGCCTTCAAATAGCTGTGTCCAAACCACATTTCCCAGCTTCTGCCTAATTTTGATATAATTGGCCTTGGCCCAGTTTAGTACTCTTCCGTTAGGACCACTCTCTTCTTTATCCACGAGTATTCTAAAACTTACAGAATTATGGTCACTGTTCCCAAAGAAATCCCCCACCGCAAGTTCTACCACTCGTCCTAGCTCGTTCCCCACTACCAGGTCCAATATGGCCGCTTCCCTTGTCAGACTATTGACATGCTGCTCTAGAAAACTCTCCTGGACGCTTCATACAAATTTTACTCCATCCAGACCTCTGACGCTAAGTATATCCCAATCAATGTTGGAAAAATTAAAATCTCCCATCACCACTACCTTATTGCCTCTACATCTATTCATAATCTGTTTACCTATTTGTTCTCCTACCTTACGCTCATTGTTGGGAGGTCTGTAATACAGCCCCAACAATGTAACTGCACCCTTCTTATTTCTCAGCTCCACCCATCATGCCTCACTACCCAAGACTGTCATAGTGTCCTCCTTTAGCAAAGCTGTGACATCGTCCCTAACCAGCAATGCAACTCCACCCCCTCTTTTACTTCCCTCCCTGTCCTGTCTGAAGTGTAGAAAGCATTATATCTGGGTCCATAATGGCCTGGCATGGCAACTGCTCTGCACAGGACTGTAAGAAACTACAGAAAGTTGTGTGTACAGCCTAGATCATCACGGAAGCTAACTTCCCATTCATGGATTCCATTTACACTTATTGTTACTATGGAAAGGCTGCCAACATCATCAAAAACCCCTCCCACCCCAGCAATGCTGTCTTCCAATCTCTTCTATCAGGCAGAAGATACAAAAGCTTGAACACACACACACACACACACACACGTTAACAGGTTCAAGAACAGCTGCTTCCCTTCTGTTATTAGACTGCTGAATGGACCTCTCTAACTGTAAATAATGTTGATTTTGCTTTGTGCACCTCCTGTGCAGCCATAACCTTGTTTGCCTCATTCTGTCAAGCATCTTATTATCTGTTTGCCCTTGTTTGCTATGTTCTCCCTGTACTGCTTGCAAAACAAAGCTTTTCATGGTACTTAGGTACATGTGACAACAACAAATCAAGTAAAAGGAAGGCACAAGGGCCTTTTGAATAATCAGTTATTGTGTTGAAGATTATGCTTCAGAACTAGCTGTATTTGCAACCAAGCTCCTTTAGTACAGATACAATAGTGTCATGTACCTAACAAACTGAAAATTACCATGACATGGCCTGTGCATCAAAAAAAAACAGAACAAATCTAATCAATTCTTGTCTATCAGCCTTCTGTCAAGTCAGCAGAGTGCAGGAAGATTTCTTTGAAGTTGCTGTTTTGTAGCACTCTTAATGGCATTGATACTCCGTTTAGGCTCTATCAGCGCCATTAATCTCTACTACAAATTTAACTAGATAAACCATCTTAATTCTGAGGCTCTGAACATTTGGAGTTGCTCACAGCAGAATGTCCAACCTAATTTCTTGACTCCTCAAAGATTTTTCATGATCTTCAAGGACCAAGACAAGAGTGTGATTGAATATTCATTTGCCAAATGCATTTAGTTTTCACATCACTAAAGAAATAACACCATCCTGAAGAAAGCAATTTGTTTAATTGGTAAGACCCAAAAAATCTTCCATTGCCATTATGGTTGGAGTGTGTACTATTTACAAGATGAAGTGCAGCAACTCGCTACACTTGTTTGACAACAGCTCACAAACCCATCACATTACTACCATAATCAAAAGAGCAAAGGCAGCAGACATACAGGAGTATCATAACGGCTACCCACAAGTTCCCCTCCAAGCCACAACTTCAAAATAAATCTGTGTTACCTTATTGTGATTGAGTCAAAATTCTGGAGCTCCAATCTAATGGCACTATGGGTGTGCCTATAGCACCAGGTTCAAGAAGGTGGTAAGCCCACACCACCTTCTGAAGGGACGTTTGGACTGGGCAATACCTCATCCCTTGAAGAATTTTAAAAAGTTCAGAACAAGTTGTTTCAAAACAGAATTAATCATGTTAATCTTGCTTAATCAGTTTACTTATTGCTGTATGCAAAGTTATTAATTCATCTGTTCATATTCCTTCTAATGCATTTGACTCTATGCAGATAGTTCTATAACGGTGTTTCGTAAACACGATTAGGCTGTAATGAGATTTATAAATTGTGGACTTTTTTAAAATAAGCGAAATCCTGTTCACTGTTATGCGATTCTATCCCCTGTTTTACCAGCCAGCTGTGACTTATTTTGTAGGCATATCTGTTGCAACAGGTTGTCGTGTGTGTGTGTGGTCTTTTGTTTCTATCAGCAAATAAGATAGGGGAAGCGGACATTGGAATATTTTGCAAGAATGCTTACTGGGACCTTGCATGGAGTTCGGGCATGTTGGGGGCCGAGGAACAGGAACAGCGACAGAGAGTGATAGGGAGCAAAAGAAGGTGCAAATGCAGCGATGGCCATCGAGTGTTGGAGAATAGCAGGGTCTTTTGTTAAGCAGAGGCTCATTTGCTGGCTATCTGAAGTATCAACATATGGCGACTTTACACGAGAGGGGTGTATGTGTGTGGAAGGGGCACACTTAGGAACGATGATTGGGGATCGTCATCTCTCCCCACTCCACCCCCAAGTGATCTAAGTACACCCAGTCTCTGTTTGAAAATGGGGGGGGGGTAGAGATCTGACAGTGTCGACCCTCATTCCCTCCGAAACCCATCAACATGTCCAGCTGTTCAGAGCGTCACAGCCCTTTAGCCACCCCTCAACAAAAAAGATTTTACTCGTGCCAAAAAAAGTTCCGAAAGTTTTGTGAAGTTTAATAGTAAACAGCTGGGTACTAGATAAACTTCGCTCCAGAAGGAACAGGGAATACAACAAAACATTGGGAAATTTTGTTTGTAACAACTTGGCACTTCTGTAACCGACCAGAACTGGACACGTTCGCTAAACTGGAGTCCCCAACTCTGTTCTTCCTATAGGCCCCGTTACTTCGATTGTGCGATTTTCTATAACATGACGTCGCACGGGAATGCAACTACCGTGTTTAAGGAGAACTACTTGTAGACTTGTTTTGTCCTTTCTTGTATATGCCAAAGGTAATTTCAAATTTTTTTGGTATTAAATCCTTTGCAATATCCTTATTATATCTCATCCTAATTGTTTCATTGTATATCTCTCATCTTCGCACAGTTAATAACAAAGGATGCAGATTTTGAAAGTCTTTGAATAATCAGTTTAACCATTCATCCCCACATCTAGCTACCCCATTTAAGACATTATTGGCTGTCCATCATTAAAAAATTGCACTCTTCAAAATTCATCCAGGCAGGCAAAGAAAGCTCCTGGCTTCTTGTCACATCAAGAACCACCTTCTCTGCCTCAAACACTATGATCTGTAGCAAATAGTATGATGAACTCAGGCATTTTATGTTACAGAGGTAGGGAGACCATCCTTTTGAACTGCTTCTGCTGCTATTTCTTTTCACCTCCCATAATCTACTGGATCATGCACCCTCTAAACCTCAGAATTACCCTAAACCTGATTTGGAATCTTTTTGTAGTTTCCTTCCTTAGAGTCGTAAAATTGTAGTGATGTACAGCATGGAAATGGACCCTTCAGTTCAACTTGTCCATGCCAACCAGGTATCCTAAATTGAGCTAGTCCTATTTGCCAGCATTAGGCCCATTTCCCTCTATATCCTTTCTATTCATAAAGCCATACAGATGCCTTTTAGATGTTGTAATTGCACCAGCCTCCCCCAACTCTTCTGGCAGCTCATTCCATACACACACCACCCTCTACATAAAAAGGTCCCTTTTTAAATATTTCCCATCTTACCTAAAACCTATGCCGTCTACTTTTGGACTCCACTACCTATTACCTTGTCCATGCCCCTCATGATTTTATAAACCTCCATAAGCTTTTCCTCAGCCTCTCCCTTTAGCTCAAAGCCTTCCTTCATTCCCTCCAAGCCCTGATCTTGTTCATAGGAAGCTGACCACTTAGCTTTCTGTTGTTGGATATTATGTTAGTAAATGACTTCTCACCACAGTTCGTATTCTCCTCCTTTTATCATCCCTCTCCTCAGGTAAAAAGGCAACCCTTGACCCTTCCATTCTTGCAAACTACAGTTCCATTTTGCAATGTTCCCTTCTTCTCCAAAGTCCTTGAACACATTTTATCCTCACAAGTCCTTGCCCATCTATCACTTAAATCTGGTCTGAATCTTTTCAATTAGCTTTCACTCATTTCATAGCACCAAAGTCACAAATGAGATCCTTATTAAATGTGACAAAGTTTACCTTAATTCCTCCTTGATTTATCACCAACTTTTAAGATTCTGCTTCAGTGCCTTTATATCATCGTCTGGCTGGTCTGCCTTTGCTTAGTGGGACTTCCTTTTCTGGGTTGCATTTATTGCCCATCCCTAAAAAGTCAAGATTAGACTCCTTAATTCCAGATTTCTTTTATTGAATTCACATTCTACTATCTACCATGGCAGGATTTGAACCCAATCCTCAGAACAGAAATGAGGCTAAAGTTAACGAGAACATTTTCTTTATTAATGTGATTTCAGACACGACTTGGAAGCAAATCAGAGCTTTCTATTCTGCATGTTGAAGTTCAGTTTTTGGGGTTTAAGCAAAGATTGAGCAGAGATGGACACAAAATATGATCTAATGGTCACGTAATCATATTATTATGGAATGGTTTTACTTTTATTGACCTTTTGTCATCAGATTTTTCAATTACGTGTTGGAAAATAATAAATTATTTTCTTCAAAAAAACTTTATATAATTATCTTGGAATGTGAAATACAGTTCTGAATCACCTTTTGTTTTGCTGTACTATTCTATGATTCCACACTATGTTGTGACAAGGAGGCTATGTAGGCTGTTTTTTACATTAACACTGGAAATCCTATTGCATCTGTGGATTGACATGCTTCAAAACTTATTTATTTTCCAGAATGTAGTCTGGAACAATTCTACAAGCTGATGCAAAACTATCAACATAAAATGTTAACTTTATTTCTGGAATAGATGCTGACTGTAACCTATGTCTCCAACATTGATCATTTTTATTTCAGCTAGATTGAAACTGCGCTGTAACTCTCTCAATTCAATAATTGGAAAACCGTGGGAGCTGGGAGCTTTTTGGCTTAAACATTTGACATAAATTAAATATTATCATACAGCAAGTAAATAATTTAAATAGTTAAGCCTCCAATTTAGATTTCTTTTTCAGGCTCACCAGCAATTTACTGGTAAAGAAGCGATCCCTTCTCCAATTATCCCCTGTTCCAACCAGCTAAATGGAGGCAACTATTTTGTGCCTGGCTGGGTTGTCAATGGGATCAAATGCCCCACTGATGTCACTGGAATGAAAGCAACTTATATGGCCCCGCTAATTGCTTCTGGAAGGCTTTCTCCTGTATAATACAGAACATACTGTCTGGAGGTAGGTTTGCTCGCTAAACTGGAAGGGTCATTTCCAGTCATTTTGTCACCCTACTAGATAATATTTTCAGTGGGCCTCTGGGCAAAGAACTGCTGATGATTCCTGCTTTCTATTTATATGTTTGGGTTTCTTTGAGTTGGTGATGTCATTTCCTGTGGTGATGTCAATTCCTGTTCTTTTTCTCAGGGGTCTAGCTCGATGTGTTTGTTGATAGAGTTCTGATTGGAATGCCATGCTTCTAGGAATTCTCATGCATGTCACTGTTTGGCTTGTCCTAGGGTGGATGTGTTGTCCCAGTCGAAGTGGTGTCCTTCTTTATCTGTATGTAAGGATACTAGTGAGAGAGTGTTGTGTTGTTTTATGGCTCATTGATGTTCATGTATCCTGGTGGCTAGTTTTCTGCCTGTTTGTCCTATGTAGCGTTTGTTACAGTTCTTACATGGTATTTTGTAAATGACATTAGTTTTGCTTGTCATTAGCAAAATGTCATTTACAAAGTACCGTACAAGAACTGTAATGAACACTACATTGAACAAGCAGGCAGAAAACTAGCCACCAGGATACGTGAACATCAACTAGCCACAAAACGACACGACCCTCTGACTAATATCCTTACATACAGATAAGGAAGGACACCACCTCGACTGGGACAACACATCCATCCTTGTGTCCTTCCTTATCTGTATATAAGGATATTAGTC
This sequence comes from Hemiscyllium ocellatum, assembly GCF_020745735.1. Classification (NCBI taxonomy): domain Eukaryota; kingdom Metazoa; phylum Chordata; class Chondrichthyes; order Orectolobiformes; family Hemiscylliidae; genus Hemiscyllium; species Hemiscyllium ocellatum. The sequence goes on along the minus strand of NC_083404.1, from coordinate 11,871,176 downwards.
AGATGGTCGTGTCATTTTGTGGCTAGTTGATGTTCACGTATCCTGGTGGCTAGTTTTCTGCCTGTTTGTCCAATGTAGTGTTCATTACAGTTCTTGTACGGTATTTTGTAAATGACATTTTACTAATGACAAGCAAAACTAATGTCATTTACAAAATACCATGTAAGAACTGTAACAAACACTACATAGGACAAACAGGCAGAAAACTAGCCACCAGGATACATGAACATCAACGAGCCATAAAACAACATGACACTCTCTCACTAGTATCCTTACATACAAATAAAGAAGGACACCACTTCGACTGGGACAACACATCCACCCTGGGACAAGCCAAACAGTGACACGCACGAGAATTCCTAGAAGCATGGCATTCCAACCAGAACTCTATGGAGTTAGACGCTATCTACCAACCCCTGAGAAAAAGAACAGGAAATTACATCACCAACCCAAAAAAACCAAACCTATAAATAGAAAGCAGGAATCATCAGCAGTGCTTCAACAGAGGCCCACTGAAGATGTTACCTACTAGGGTGATGAAACGTCTGGAAATGATTCTTCCAGCTCAGTGAGCACACCGACATCCAGAACCTCAACCTGAGTTACAAATCTTCTCAAAACTCCCTAACACACTGTCTTCTCTCTAAAATGCTTTGTTTTTACTCCTCCATAGACATCACCATTTTGAAGCATTCTCATTTTTCAGACATGTTCAGCAGGGACTACCTCTCCCAGAGGACTGCTGAGACTCTATAATTAGGTCAGTATCAATTGTTCAGTTGGCCTGCCACATGACATAGCTTTGCCAATTATTCTACCATAAACTGTCAACTTATGAGTCCAGTTTGATCCTGACATCCCAAAAAGCATTGAAGCAATGGAGGAAATTGAATTGTAGCATCGGAGGATAGTAAGCTTTCAACTACTTCCACTGCCATTTGCTAGTAACATACAAATGAATTCCCATAGCAGGAGAAATGGTGAAGGAGGAAGATTGTTAAGTTTAATATGCTCAAGATGGAGGGGTTTTGTCAGCAGGGTTAGAATCCAGTGTCCTTGGAGAGAAGTTGCTTAGTGATATGGGGTAAGTTTAAATTAATTTTGGCCAAATGAAGCACACCAAACTGATATTTTAGGAAGGACTAGGAGAAAGAAACAGTATTAGAATAAATGGTAGTTATTAATTAGGAGGGAATATATAGGGAAAAGAAAACAACAAGCTAAGATGAATTCAGAGTGCAGGTGTCTAATTGCATAAGCATGGTAAATATACTTTGTGTGCTGCAGGCACAAAGGATTACAATATATTGGCAATAATTGATAACTAATTTAAATAAGTGGAGAAATGCACATGTAATAATTCTGGCTATAATTTATTCAGAAAATGTACAGAATTAACAAGGGATGGAGAACACAGATAGAGGTAATGTGATGATGGGATTTGGTGATGGGGTAAAGGTGATACTATTGAGCTAGGTCTCCATTATTGCTGCAACATTAAACTGTTTCAGCACATGTTCTATCAAACATAGGATTATAGACTGTGGATATAAAATCGGTTGAGATACGCAAAGCAGAGAGTGGGGTGAATAGTTATTTTTCAGACCGGAGAGAAGTATCAAAAGTGCTCCCCTAGGGTCAGTGTTATACCCACTGCTGATTTTAATGTATCTTGATGACATCGACTAGACTAGGGTACGCTGAGTATAAGTTCAAATGTTGGAAATTATAGAGACCCAGAAATGTAGTAAACAACAGAGAACATGGTCACGTACTAAAGGAGGATATATGGAAAACTGATGAAATAGGCAGCTACATAGCAGATGAAATCTATTGCAGGAAATTGTGGGAGGTTTTATTAGGAGAAACAGGGTAAACCGAATGTTGCAATTTTAAATGTGATGTAGGAACAGAGTTACTTGTATATGCATGTACAGAAACTTTTGAATGTGGCAGAGTAAATTGATAATGTTTTTAAATGAAAAAAGGTAAATGTGATCTTTGATTTTACAAGTGGAAGCATGGTAAACAAAATAATGATATTTATAAAACATTTATAAATCACTGGTTGGACATCAGCTTTAGTATTCTCTTCACTCAGGCCAACATATCATAGAAGGAAGGTCAAGGCCTTGAGCGCAGAGATGAAAGACATCAATTTTGAGTTGAGAATGGAGAAAGTTAAGGGGAGATTTTCTGAAAATCTTCAAAATTATGAAGGGTTTTAAATGAGCACAGAAAGAGAAACTGTTTCCAATTACAGAGGTAGTTTTTCCTAGAATTCTGACGCTGAGCTCATTTTAAATTGTGCAGACTATGCATGTGCAGTGTTTCTGTTTTCCTAGCATGCATCAGTGAATTCGTCGGCTTATTTTGTCTGATCCTGACTGGAATATTCTCTAATCTCTCAAAACTAAACAACTAGTTCCTAGCAGAGTATGTAGTAGAATTTCCCAACATGGACCCCTACTTTTTTTTTGATAAATTAGTGACCTAAACTTTAATTTGCAGATAACATATAATTTGAAGGTAGCATCAACTGTAAGGAGTGTAGTGATAAACTTCAAAATCACACAGACTGGCTAGTGGAATGAGTGGACAATTAGGCAGAGAGGTGTGCAGTGACCTTTTGATAGAAAAAACAAAAGGCAAAATAAGATAAAGGGTACAGTTCTACAAGAGATGTTGGACCATTGGGACCTGGGTATGCATGTGCACATATCATTAAAGCTGATTCAGTTCTCCTTAGAGAAGAGAGTACTAGGAGGAGATTTTATAAAACTGTTCACTATCATGAGGGGTCTGGGCAGGCTGGATAGGAAATAGCTGGTTCTGTTGGCTGGGGGATCATGAACAAAACTTGATTTAAGGCAATTGGCAAAAGAAACAATATACACAAGGAAAACTATTTTTATGCAGCGTGTGATTTTAATCTAATACATAGATTATGAGAATATAGAGAGGGCAGATTCAACTGTGGGCTTTCAAAAGGGAATGCGATAATTATCTGAACTTTTCAGTCTAAGGCTGTTGGAAACAGATGGAAAGTATGGACCAGGTGAGTTGCACTTGCAGAAAGACAACCAGCAAGAGCATGATGGGTGCAATAACTTCTTTCTGTCTTATGCCCCTTCTATGACTAAAGTATATGATTCTAAGTACACCATTAATCTAACAGCTCCAAAAATATTAGAGTTCAGTAAGCTGATAAAATATTTTTCTTCAACTTCAAATAGTTCACATGTATTATTTCTGAAATTATTACATTTCAAAACTCTATTCAAGTATAACTTGTGTGTTTTTAAGCCTTTGGGAATGAGAAGGAAAGAGAAAAGAATGACTATTGTATATTCTGAGTACTTCAGAAAGTGTGGAAGAGAAGGAAAACATCTTTGTGTAATTGGTAAAATTCCAAAATAACTTTTGGAGGTAATTAATTTTCACATATACTCTGTTAGAAAGAAAGTAATTGCTAATTCCTAACATGAGCTGAAAAATGTGTTGCTGGAAAAGCGCAGCAGGTCAGGCAGCATCCAAGGAGCAGAAGAATCGACGTTTCGGGCATAAGCTCTTCTTCAGGAATGAGGAAGGTGTGCCAAGCAGGCTAAGATAAAAGGTAGGGAGGAGGGACTTGGGGAAGGAGCATTGGGAATGCGATAGGTGGAAGGAGGTTAAGGTGAGGGTGATAGGCCGGAGAGGAGGTGGGGGCAGAGAGGTCAGGAAGAAGGTTGCAGGTCAAGAAGGCAGTGCTGAGTGTGAGATTTGGGACTGAGATAAGGTGGGGGGAGGGGAATTGAGGAAGCTGGAGAAATCTGTATTCATCCCTTGTGGTTGGAGGGTTCCTAAACAGAAGATGAGGCGCTCTTCCTCCAGGCATCGTGTTGCTATGGTCTGACGATGGAGGAGGCCAAGGACCTGCTTGTCCTTGGTGGAGTTGGAGGGGGAGTTAAAGTGTTCAGCCATGGGACGGTTGGGTTGGTTGGTGCGGGTGTCCCAGAGGTGTTCTATGAAACGTTCCGCAAGTAGGCAGCCTGTCTTCTCAATGTAGAGGAGGCCACATTGGGTGCAGCTGATGCAGTAAATAATGTCTGTGGAGGCACAAGTGAATTTGTGATGGATATGGAAGGATCCCTTGGGGCCTTGGAGGGAAGTGAGGGGGGAGGTGTGGGGCAAGTTTTGCATTTCTTGCGGTTGCAGGGGAAGGTGCCGGGAGTGAAAGTTGGGTTGGTGGGGGGTATGGACCTGACGAGAGAGTCGTGGAGGGAGTGGTCTTTCCGGAATGCTGATAGGGGAGGGGAGGGAAGGGAAACATATCCTTGGTGGTGGGGTCTGTTTGGAGGTGGTGGAAATGATGAAGGATGATACGATGTATCTGGAGGTTGGTGGGGTGGTAGGTGAGGACAGTGGGGTTCTGTCTTGGTGGCGATTGGAGGGCGGGGTTCAAGGGTGGAGGAGCGGGAAATGGTGGAGAGCATCGTCAACCACGTCTGATGGGAAATTGCGGTCTTTGAAGAAGGAGGCCATCTGTGTTGTTTGGTATTGGAATTGGTCCTCCTGGGAGCAGATGCGGCTGAGGCGAAGGAATTGGGAATATGGGATGGCGTTTTTACACGGGACAGTGGGAGAAGATGTAATCTAGGTAGCTGTGGGAGTCGGTCGGTTTATAGTGAATGTCCGTGTTGAGTCGGTCGCTCGAGATAGAAATGGAGAGGTCTAGGAAGGGGAGGTCCAGGTAAATTTGAGGTCAGGGTGGAAGGTGTTAGTAAAGTGGATGAACTGTTCAACTTCCTCATGGGAGCACGAGGTAGCGCCGATACAGTCATCGATGTAGCGGAGGAAAAGGTGGGGGGTGGTGCCAGTGTAGCTGCGGAAAATGGATTGTTCCACATATCTGACGAAGAGGCAGGTGTGGCTGGGGCCCATGCAGGTGCCCATGGCTACTCCTTTGGTTTGGAGGAAGTGGGAGCATCTGCTCCCAGGAGGACCAATTCCAATACCGAACAACCCAGATGGCCTCCTTCTTCAAAGACCGCAATTTCCCCTCAGATGTGGTTGACGATGCTCTCCACTGCATCTCCTCCACTTCCCGCTTCTCCACCCTTGAACCCCGCCCCTCCAATCACCACCAGGACAGAACCCCACTGATCCTCACCTACCACCCCACCAACCTCCAGATACATTGTATCATCCTTTGTCATTTCCGCCACCTCCAAACAGACCCCACCATCAAGGATATATTTCCCTCCCCTCCCCTATCAGCGTTTCAGAAAGACCACTCCCTCCGCGACTCCTTCGTCAGGTCCACACCCTCCACCAACCCAATCTCCACTCCCGGCACCTTCCCTGCAACCGCAAGAAATGCAAAACTTGCGCCCACACCGCCCCACTCACTTCCCTCCAAGGCCCCAAGAGATCCTTCCATATCCCGTCACAAATTCACCTGCATCTCCACACACATCATTTACAGCATCCGCTGCATCCAATGTGGCCTACATTGGGGAGACAGGCCGCCTACTTGCGGAACGCTTCAGAGAACACCTCTGGGACACCCGGACAAACCAACCCAACCGCCCCATGGCTGATCACTTTAACTCCCCCTCCCACTCCACCAAGGACATGCAGGTCCTTGAACTCTTCCATTGCCAGACCATAGCAACATGACGCCTGGAGGAAGAGCGCCTCATCTTCCGCCTAGGAGCCCTCCAACCACAAGGGATGAATGCAGATTTCTCCAGCTTCCTCATTTCCCCTTCTCCCACCTTACCTCAGTCCCAACCCTCAGACTCAGCACCGCCTTCTTGACCTGCAACCTTCTTCCCGACCTATCCGCCCCCACCTCCTCTCTGGCCTATCACCCTCACCTTAACCTCCTTCCACCTATCGCATTCCCAATGCTCCTTCCCCAAGTCCGTCCTCCCGACCTTTTATCTTAGCCTGCTTGGCACACCTTCCTCATTCCTGAAGAAGGGCTTATGTCCGAAACGTCGATTCTCCTGATCCTTGGATGCTGCCTGACCTGCTGCGCTTTTCCAACAACACATTTTTCAGCTCTGATCTCCAGCATCTGCAGTCCTCACTTTCTCCTAATTCCTAACATGAGGCATACCAAAAAGAGGTGAGATGTTTTTAAAGAAAAAGTAATTTTGTTATTAACTCATCTCTGGGGATATAAATAAAAGACGATAGGAGAATTGGAGGATGAAAACCTGTGTCTAAGGATGCCTCTTGTCATTTTACTTTGGGGGAAGAGGCTGTGAAAAGTGAAGCCAGATAGAGTGTTAAGGGTGAATTGTGTAATAGCAGTTAAAAATATCATGCAACACCAGGTTTTAGAGCAATAGGTTTTTGTGAAAGTACAAGCTTTCGGAGCATTGCTCCTTCGTCAGGTAGCTAGTGGGGCAGGTACATAGGACACAAAATTTATAAATGAAAGTTCAAAGTGTCATACAACTGATGCAATGTATTAGACAAATCTAGATGGCAGTATGACTCCATGTTGGGATATAGACAGACTCTAACCTCATACCTTTAATTTAGATTAGATTAGAGATTAGATTTACAGTGTGGAAACAGGCCCTTCGGCCCAACAAGTCCACACCGACCCGCCGAAGCGCAACCCACCCATACCCCTACATATACCCCTTACCTAACACTACGGGCAATTTTTTTAGCATGGCCAATTCACCTGACCCGCACATCTTTGGACGGTGGGAGGAAACCGGAGCACCCGGAGGAAACCCACGCAGACACGGGGAGAACGTGCAAACTCCACACAGTAGGTCGCCTGAGGCGGGAATTGAACCCAGGTCCCTGGCGCTGTGAGGCAGCAGTGCTAACCACTGTGCCACCGTGCCGCCCTAATGTGCTGTCTGAGCTGAGATTTTTTTTTATTTTTAATACACTGATAAAACCATAAGTTATCTTGGGGCTGTAACTTGAAATTCTGGGATTTACATATTAATCAATCAAAAGCAGCATCCCTGTTCAAAGTGATTTGTCTAATACATCACATCAGTTATATGACACTTTGACCTTTTACTTATATGTCATATGTATTCTGCCCAAAGAGCTACCTGATGAAGGAGCAGCCCTCCAAAAGCTTGTAATTTCAAATAAAGCTGTTGGACTATAACCTGTGTCGTGTGATTTTTAACTTGTCCACCCCAGTCCAACATGCACCTTCACCTCACCTGTAACAGCAGAAGAAGCAGGATACATTATAGGGTTAAGGGATAGGGGATGTGATGAAAGTGATTAATAGGAGGGAAGTATGAACCTTTGAGAGAAGAATAAAGTTGGAGCCATGAAAGGATATATTTTACCTGCAACCCCATTCTAAAGGTAGCCTAAAATCGTTGGTGGCTCATTCTCCCGCTACACTATGCCATGTCGCCTGCCATCTAAAAGAAAAGCCAGAAAGGGAAGGAAGAAAAAGAATGAGAGAGAAGCAGGAGAGGATGATAAAGAAAGAAATGAACAGAAGAGAAGAGGCCGAGAAAAGAAAAATCACAAAGGCAACAAAGACAGGGTAAGAGAGAGCTCATTTTGTTATTTAAAGTTTACAATTTCAAAGAAGATCAAGAAACCTATAGCAGATGAAGTTTTAATGGGAGCCATTGTGAGGCCGTCCACTTTGGACTTGAGGAAGAAACATAGGATTATATTTTACATGGCAGGAAACTAGTAACTCTGGAGGACAAAAGCAATTTAGCAGTCCAAGTGCAGAACTCACATGAAAGCAATTGCACATATACAGTTAGTAATTTAAAAAGGTATTTTTTTTTGTAATTTATTGGATATGAGCTTCACCATTATTTTGTCAATTTCTAATTGCTCTTGAGAAAACAGTATTGAGTGTTGGTGTTTAATTTGAGGCAGGAATACAAAGATTTTAAAGTTAAAGACAAGAACTTTATACATTCCTGCATTATGGTAAATATGGTATGTGGGCGACTGAATGAGCTGGGATGCAAAATGTGAGCAGTTGTGTCTGAAGTCTGGTTTTCCTTGACAAACTGTATGGCACAGGAAAGGGAGCAGGAAAATGTAACTTGCATGGATATTTGGAACTGGTAATAATGAGTCAGTGTTGAAGGTTGAGGGGGGAATATGGAATGATATTGAAGACGTGGGATCCAAGGAAGGACAGAATGTGGAGTCAGGCACGTGAAGCAGAGAATGAGGACTCTAAGGGAGGACAAAAGGTGGTATCGGGGTATAGAGGATTAAAGCATGAAAGGCCTGATGCCTTGAAAGAGGTAGGAGGGTTTGATGGGTGGAATCAGTCAAAGTAAGAAAACAATGGGCCTAAATAGTACTGTCCAAACGAAGGTTGGGCGGCACGGTGGCACAGTGGTTAGCACTGCTGCCTCACAGTGCCTGAGACCCGGGTTCAATTCCCGACTCAGGCGACTGACTGTGTGGAGTTTGCACGTTCTCCCCGTGTCTGCGTGGGTTTCCTCCGGGTGCTCCGGTTTCCTCCCACAATCCAAAGATGTGCGGGTCAGGTGAATTAGCCATGCTAAATTGCCCGTAGTGTTAGGTAAGGGGTGTATGTAGGGGTATGGGTGGGTTGCGCTTCGGCGGGTCGGTGTGGACTCGTTGGGCCGAAGGGCCTGTTTCCACACTGTAAGTAATCTAATCTAGTCCCTCTCAGGATGTTAGTTGGCAGAGCCTTTAATGAGGTAAAAACAATGACTGCAAATGCTGGAAACCAGATTCTGGATTAGTGGTGCTGGAAGAGCACAGCAGTTCAGGCAGCATCCAAGAAGCAGTGGAATCGACATTTTGGGCAAAAGCATTCATCAGGAATAAAGGCAGAGAGCCTGAAGAGTGGAGAGATAAACTAGAGGAGGGTGAGGGTGGGAGAAAGTAGCATAGAGTACAATAGGTGAGTGGGGGAAGGGATGAAGGTGATAGGTCAGGGAGGAGGGGGGGAGTGGATAGGTGGAAAAGGAGATAGGCAGGTAGGACAAGTCCGGACAAGTCATGGGGACTGTGCTGAGCTGTAAGTTTGGAACTAGGGTGAGGTGGGGAAAGGGAAATGAGGAAACTGTTGAAGTCCACATTGATGCCCTGGGGTTGAGTCGACTACAATATTTCAGCTATCACAGTGAGAGTGATTATGGATAATTTCCTTTATAATGCATAAGAGGGAGAACTAAGGAAATTGTCCATAAATATCTCATTAGGACAGCTGAAATGCTGTAGTTGACTCATTAAAGGCACTGTCAACTAACATTCCGAGAGGGACCCTCTTTTGGACAGTTCTATAAATTCAGCCATGCCCCCACAATATGGTGAGCACAATACAGGACACTAACAATGACCAATCAATAAAGAGTGAACAAATGAAATACACGTTTATTCTTGCACAATAAAGGAAATGTTCTAAATAGCCTGTAACCTCATTGTCTGCCGAAGAGGCAGGCCAGTTCATTTAAATCTCTGACTATGCTAGTCTGCGCAATTAACACCAATAAACAGAAGTAAAATAAAACTAATATAATGTGAATTATTTACAAATGGAATTTAAAGTTGACTCTTAACTGTCCTCTGGCAGTAGGAGCTGTCCTAACTAGCGATACCTACATCCCATGAATGAATTAAAGTAAGACCTGCTTGAATGATGGGAACAGTCTTATCTTTATGAATTTTCTACTTATGTTCTATGTCCCTTTTGACTAGCAATATAAAATCAAAATATGCATTCAATATATTGCATCTGTATATAGTTTCTGTTTTCACCATTTGACTTCCTGTTCTCAGTACTGTTTGTGGAAATCTTTCTCCTGTTATAATGGAGTCAGGGCTGCAGAAGAAATTTGAGTTATATATCAATTCTGTTACTGCCTTGTTTTTGTTTGATTGCTTTTTGGTGGGTATTAGGAGGCAAGTAGATTTAATTAATCAGGTGGTGGGATTTTTTAACTGGGTAGGTATAAAGAGACAACAAATGAGACTTGAGTTGAGAAGGGATTGTAAGACTGAACAGTTAAACGAACTTTATCCACAAAGAAAGGTGTCTTGATTTTTAGACTCACTGACTGACTTTGACTTTGATTCAGATTGACATTGGTAGCACAGGATAGTTGCCTAAAGGTGAAGATTGGAAAGTAAGAGTTCTTTTCTGACAGCAGATTGCAATTGGAGCTATTTTGGAGAAGAATGGCTAAAATGAAGCATAAGAAGCCGGGATACAAATTCCCACCAGTTGTTTGTGGAGCTGAACCTTATGGTAAATAGAAAAATAAAGTGAGTATATGTCTTTACCAAGTCAAAAAGACAAGCTTTGGCCTTGGTGCTGTCATTGCTGACTAGAAACAATATCATATGTCAAATATTTTTAGCGTTAGGGTCTCAACAATTAGACTCTGAAGAAGGTTTGGAAATTCTACTAAATGTTATGGACAAAGTTTATATAAAAATATGACCTATTAAATGCACACAGGGCTGGTTAGACTTTGATAAGTTTAGAAAGAGAATGGTTGTTCTGCAGAAAAATGAACAATGGATTTAATAGATTCAAAATTATGAATGGCATAAAGGCTCAGAATGAGAAAGTGATGATCAAGCCGAGGGAATTGGCCTAATTACAGGAGGCTTCAGTCCAGAAATGAATGTTTTAGTCTCAGACTCATTCAATTGCAATGGAGAAATTATTTGAAAGTCAATGGATTACAGTTTACACAATCAGGACATTATTGTATTCCTTCTAATAATACGTAATTTCTAAAAGTGAAATATTAGGCAGGTGTTATTGGTATCAGGCGATGGAAGTTTAAATGTTGAAAGAAAAAATGATTAATTAGATTAAAAAAGGGCGAATTATCTTAAAACTGTATTGGCAATTTGTCCATCTATCTCTTGCAGGTTAAAAATTGCCCAGATATGTTCTATACACAAAAAGAAAGACAAATCCAATCTGGTGAATTACTGCCCCATCAGTCTACTATCAATCATCAGTAAGTGATGGAAGGTGTCATCAGCACAGCTATCAAGCAGTAACTGCTCAGCAATAAGCTGCATACTGATGCCCAGTTTGGGTTCCGCCAGGGTCATTCAGCTCCTGACCTTATTACAGTCTTGGTTCAAACATAGTCAAAAGGTCTGAATTCCAGAGGTGAGGTGAGACTAACTGCCCTTGACATCAAGGCTACATTTGACTGGAGCAGTCAAGGAGCAGTGGAAAAACCTGCGTGAGTGAGAATCATGGGAAATCTTTGCTGGTTGGAATCATATCTGCCATGTAGGAAGATGGTTGTGGTTGATGAAGGTCAGACATTTCAACTTCAGAACATCCCTGCAAGAGTTCTTCAGGGTAATGCCCTAGGCCCAGTCATCCTGAGGTATTTCATCAATGATCTCCCCTTATTGTGAGTTCAGAAATGGTGATATGCAATCATGATGGTCTCACCTCACCTCTGGAATTCAGATCTTTTGACTATGTTTAAACCAAGACTGTAATAAGGTCAGGAGCTGAATGACCCTGGTGGAACCCAAACGTGACATCAGTATGCAGCTTATTGCTGAGCAGTTACTGCTTGATAGCTGTGCTGATGACACCTTCCATCACTTACTGATGATTGAGAGTAGACTGATGGGAGAGTAATTCGCCAGATCTGACCAATATATAGGTTTGTTGTAAGTTTGCTTGCTGAGCTGGAAGGTTTGTTCTTAGACATTTTGTCACCATGCAAAGTAACCTCATCAGTGAGCCTCTGTTGAAGCACTGATGTACTGTCCCACTTTCTATTTATGTATCTTGGTCTGTTGTGGTGGGTGATATCACTTCTGGTTCTTTTTATGAGAGGTGGTAAATGGGGTCCAAATTGATGTGTCTGTTGATGGAGTTCCTGTTTGAATGCCAGGCCTCTAGAATTTCTAGAAGGCCTGGACCCGCCATCCCTTTACCCAATTCCGGTAAATGACCAGGGACCGGGCAGATGTGGGTTAGGTTGCCGGGGTCTGGGCATGCTCACTCGGAGAGGGAGAAGAAGGACCTCTCTGGAGCAGATAAAGGTGGAGAGCCAGTGCCAGCAGATATTATCCATTAATATGATCCAGATCAGAGGGGGAGTCCACCCTCTCAGTGAGCGGGGGATTTCTTCAGGAAGGAGCCATAACATAAAACTAAGGACTGGTCTGTCACTGTATGACATAGTTCTGGTGGGGCAGGTCTGTCAAGACATAACACTGTGATAGAGCACTGCTGAAGCACACCTGTCACTGAATAACACTGGGCTGCAGCACTGGTGGGGGCAGGTCTGATACTTATAGCCATGGGTGGTGTTCTTTCTTTCCTAAGGTCCTTACGAACTTAATGCAACTGCATACACCATCTTCTGTGAACAACAACCAAATTTATTAAGCACAGTACAGAACAAGCTTTTGAGAATCCCTGAACACTCCTCACCATTCTTGCGAGTCATGTCCAGGGGTCTTTCTCTGGAGGAACCTTTAACCCACACCTTGCAGGGCTTACGGGGTTGTGGCAAAGGCTCTCCATGAACAAAGGAATCTGTCCTTCCTTTATACAAAGTTTTTACATCACAACCTCCAGTCACTCCCTCAGTCACATACCACTCAAGATGCGATGCAGTGACTATCCCAATTCCAGAAACAATGTAATGCAAATCATCCCTTAATCATCAAATTTTAGTTTTGTAACTATAGGGGAGTAGTCAAATTCCAACTGTAATGTTCTTATTGATTTCTGGATGAAAATGTAAATCATCCTTGAATGGCAAGGAAATGGTATTGTAAACCTCCTACAATCCACCTAAAAGACAATGACGCAGCACCCTACCCTGGGGGCATTCGATTTCTTGCAGGTCAGCAGAGCAGATTAACTCGTTAATGTCTCATAGGGTACAGCACCTGTGGGAAAGGGCTTGTAACTATAACATTGGAATTCAGTACTGGTGAGGACAAGTTTGCCAAGATATAACACTGTTGGTGACAACTCTGACACTATAGCACTGGGGTACAATAAGGGGGATGGATCTACTAGTGTATATCAATGGGATGCAGTATTGGTTATACTATTCTGTCACCGTGTAACACTTGAGTACAGTAGTAATGGGAACTGGACTTGCACTGAATAACACTGAGGTATAGACCAATTATAACACTGCCAATTTATAACACTGGGTACAGTGCAGGTGGAGACAACTGTGTCACAGACTAACAATGTAGTACACTGAGGTGGGATCAAGTCTGTGACTGAGTAACACTGGGGTACAGGACTGTTGGGAACAGATCTCTCCCTATATAACACTGGAGTACAGTTCTGGTGGTCTGTGACGATATAACATGGTTACTATATTGGTGGGGCAAGTCCGTCACTACATATCACTGGGATAGAGCAGTGCTGAGGTATGTTTGTCACTATATAACACTGGGCTGTAGTACTGGTGGGGACAGATTTGTCAATGTATGACACTAGTACAGTACAGTTGGGGACAGGTTTGCCACTTTGGAACACTGGGTGACAGTACTAATGTGGACAGGGCCATCACTGTATAGAACATATAGAACATAGAACATTACAGCACAGTACAGGCCCTTCGGTCCTCGATGTTGCGCTGACCTGTCATACCAATCTGAAGCCCATCTAACCTACACTATTCCATGTCTGTCCATATGCTTGTCCAGTGACGACTTAAATGTACAAGTTGGCAAATCTACTACCGTTGCAGGCAAAGCATTCCGTATCCTTACCACTCTCTGAGTAAAGAAACTACCTCTGACATCTGTCCTATATCTATCACCCCTCAATTTAAAGCTATGCCCTCTCGTGCTCGCAGTCACCATAGTTGGAAAAAGGCTCTCCCTGTCCACCCTATCTAACCCTCTGATTAACTTATATGTCTCTATTAAGTCACCTCTCAACCTTCTTCTATCTAACGAAAACAGCCTAAAGTCCCTCAGCCTTTCCTCGTAAGACCTTCCCTCCATACCAGGCAACATCCTAGTAAATCTCCTCTGTACCCTTTCCAAAGCTTCCACATCCTCCTTATAATGTGGTGACCAGAACTGTACACAATACTCCAAGCGCAGCCGCACCAGAGTTTTGTACAGCTGCAGCATAACCTCATGGTTCCGGAACTCGATCCCTCTATTAACAAAAGCTAAAAGCCTTCTTAACAACCCTATCAACCTGGGTGGCAACTTTCAAGGATCTCTCTGCTCATCTACACTACCAAGAATCTTACCATTAGCCTAGTACTTTGCATTCCGGTTACTCTGACCAAAGTGAATCACCTCACACTTGTCCACATTAAACTCCATTTGCCAACTCTCAGCCCAGCTCTGCAGCTTATCTATGTCTCTCTGTAACCTACAACATCCTTCATCACTATCCATAACTCCACCGGCCTTAGTGTCGTCTGCAAATTTACTAACCCATGCTTCTATGCCCTCATCCAGATCGTTTATAAAAGTAACAAACAGCAGTGGACCCAACACCGACTCTTGCGGTACACCACTAGTAACTGGACTCCAGGGTGAACATTTCCCATCAACCACCACCTCTGTCTTCTTTCAGCAAGCCAATTACTGATCCAAACTGCTATATCTCCCACAATCCCATTCTTCCGCATTTTGTACAATAGTCTACTGTTGGGAACCTTATCGAATGTCTTGCTGAAATCCATATACACCACATCAACCGGTTTACTCTCATCTATCTGTTTGGTCACCTTCTCAAAGAACTCAATAAGGTTTGTGAGGCATGACCTACCCTTCACAAAACCGCACTGACTATCCCTAATCAAATTATTCTTTTCTAGATGATTATAAATCCTATCTCTTGTAACCTTTTCCAACACTTTACCAACAACTAAAGTAAGGCTCACTGGTTGATAATTACCAGGGTTGTCTCTACTCCCCTTCTTGAACAGGGGAACCACATTTGCTATCCTCAAGTCTTCTGGCAGTATTCTTATAGACAATAACGATTTAAAGATCCATGCCAAAGGCTCAGCCCTCTCCTCCCTGGCTTCCCAGAGGATCCTAGGATAAATACCATCTGGCACAGGGGACTTATCTATTTTCACAGTCTGCAGGATTTCTAATACCTCTTCCTTGTGAACTCAATCACACCTAGTCTAGTAGCCTGTATCTCAGTATTCTCCTTGACAACATTGTCGTTTTCTAAAGTGAATACTGTCGAAAAATATTCATTAAGTGCTTCCCTTATCTCCTATGACTCCACACACAACTTCCCCCTACTACCTTTGATTGGCCCTAATCTTACTCTCGTCATTCTTTTATTCCTTAAATACCTATAGAAAGCCTTAGGGTTTACCCTGATCCCATCCACCAACAACTTCTCATGTCTCCTGGCTCTTCTGAGCTCTCTCTTTAGGTCTTTCCCGGCTACCTTGTAACCGTCAAGCACCCTAACTGAGCCTTCACATCTCATCCTAACATAAGCCTTCTTCCTCTTGACCAGAGATTTCACTTCCTTCATGGCTCCCACGCTCTACAGCTTCCTCCTGCTGTATAATGTTGGGTACAGTACTGTTGGGGACAGGTTTGTCACTTTGGAACTCTGGGTACAGTACTGGTAGGAACAGGTCTGTCAGTGTATGACACAGGGATGTAGTACTGGTGTGAACAGGTCTGTCACTGTATAACATTGGATTATCCAATACTTTTGGTGACAGCTCTGTGACTGCATTACACTGAGGTACCTACTGTTGGGACAGATTTGTCACTCCATAACAGTGGATATCACCATATAACACTTAAATACAGTCCTCGCGGGGACATCTCTATTAGGGGTACAGTACTAGTGTAGACCTTTCTGACATTATATAACACTGGGGTACAGTGCAGGTGGAAACAGGTCTGTCAATGTATAACACTGGGCTTCAGTACTAATGAGGGGTACCCTGTCTAACCATGGGGTACAGCATTGGTGAGGACAGGTCTGGGCACAGTACTGGTGGAACCGATTTGACACTGTACAGAACTGGGGTACAGTAATGTTGGAGAAAGGTCTGTCGCTGTATAATGCTGGGGTACAGTACTGGCATGGACAGGATTATCTTTGCATAATATTGGACCACAGTACTTTTGGGGGCAGGGTTTGTCAGTGTACAGCACAGGGGTACAGTACTGTTGGTGGCAGGTCTATCACTTTGGAACACTGGGCTACACTGATCTATCACTGTGTCGCACTTGGATATAGTCCCAATGGGGACAAGGTCTGTCAGTGTATGACACTGGCGCACTACTGGTCGGGACAGGTCTGTCACTTTATAAAACTGGGGTACAGAACTGGTAGAAACAAATCTGTCATGTATAACACTGGACTGCAGTACTGGTGGAAACAGGTCTGTCACTGTATAACACTGGGCTGCGGTATTAATGGAGAAAATTCTGTTACTTTATAAGACTGAGCTACAGTACCAATGAGGACTGGTCTGACACTGTCTGATCATAGGGATACAGCACTTGTGTGGACAGGTCTGTAACTATAACACTGGGCTATAGTACTGATGGGGACAGGTCTGATACAGTGTAGCACAGGGTTTCTGTACTAGTTTGGACAAATCTGACATTGAAGCACTTGGCTCCAGTACTGGGGAGAACAGGTGTGTCACTAGCAAACACTGGGGTACAGTGGTGGAGATAATTCTGTCACTGTCTAACCATGTCCCCATCTGTGAGGATAGATCTCTCACTCTATAACACTGGGTTACAGTACTGTTGGGGGACAAGTCTGTCATTGTCTAACACTGAGATCCTGCACTGGTGGAGACACATCTGTAACTATAAACTGGAGTACAGATTTGGACATGTCTGCCAGTGTGTATCCATGGTTGTGCCATATCAATGGGCATTGATCTGTCACTATAACCCTGGGTACATTGCTAGTTTGGACAAGCTTCTAACTGTATTACACAGTAGTACAGTACTGGTGGGAACAGGAAAAGCACAGCAGGTCAAGCAGCATCTGAGGAGCAGGAGAATTGATGTTTCGGACATAAGCCCTTCTTTCGGAATCCCCAAAACGTCGATTCTCCTGCTCCTCGAATGCTGCCTGACCTGCTATGCTTTTCCAGTGTATGACACAGACACACTATTGGTCGGGACAGGTCTGTCATTTTATAAAACTGGGGCACAGCACCACACTGTCAACTCTGATCTCCAGCATCTGCAGTCCTCACTCCCTACTGGTGGGGCTAGGTCTGTCTCTGTATAACCCTAGGATACTGTACTGGTAGTGATAGGACTGTCACTGTATAACATTAGGGTGCAGGACTGGTATTGACAGGTCTGTCAGTGTATAACATTAGGTATAGTATTGGTGGAGATAGGTCTCTCAGTGTATAACACTGAATACAGTACTGTTGGGGGCAGGTCTGTTAGTGTATGACACTACTATATTAGTCTGGTTAGGATGGGTCTCAGTGTATAATGCTGGGGGTATGGTATTGGTGGGGACAGGTCTGTCAGTGCATAACACTGTAGTATAGTGGTGGTGAGATCTGTCCCTGTGTAATACTGGGTTACTGTATTCATGGGGTAGATCTGTACCCCAGCATTACAAGGTGACCGTACTGGTGGGGTCCGGTGTCACTATAGCACTGGGGTACAATATTAATGGTAACAAATATGTGACAGCACAGTTTGTGTGTACAGTTCTGGTGGGGTCAGATCACTGTAAATGCAGGGATAGGGTTGAGGAATGGGTCAGTATGGACCTGATGGGCTGAATGGCCTGCCTTCCCACTGTAGGGATTCTATGATTCTAAATCCTGCTGACTTGTGTCTTAAGTCAATTCACTTGTTTCAATATTCTTTCATCATCTTACCCAGCAGCATCTGCTCATCTGTTTAGAGAGCTTGAATTGTTGCAGTAAGCACAGCAGTTTTGGCAGTGACAGTTTAACATTTCCATAACTTTTGGTGTGACATCGTGGTCTGGCTTATGACTTTCCTATCTCTAATCTTACGATCATGTTCCCTGATGTTTGATTTTCCCCATGAAAGGAAATAATTTTTCTGTGTCCACCCTTTCAGTTTCTTTTAATATTCTGACATCTAAATTATTTTACTCTTTGAATTTTGAATTCAAAGAAATAAATCCTGTAACCTGTCTCCATAATTTAATCATTCCAGTGTTGGTGTCACACTTTTGGTTCAGTGTCAGTGTAGCACAAGCCGATAAATCCTTCCTCAGGTGCAGTGTCTGGAATTATATACAATACTCCAGACGCAATCTGATCAAAAAACTCTATACAACTGAAACACAACTTCCCTTTTATATTCAGCCCCCTTGCGACATCAGTCAACTTTCCATGAGACTTGATTTTTTTTGGTCCTGTTGACTTGCTTAGAATGATTTGTTGACCTCACAGATCTAATTTCTCCTCCACAGTCTCCAGTTTGTTGCCACTTAGGAAATAGTCCAACATATCTTTCCTCAATATATAGTTATAGGTCTTTTTTGCTGGGGTGGGGGAGTCCAAAACCAAAGGACATAGATTAAAGATGAGAAGGGAACGATTTAAAAAGGACCTAGGGGTAACTTGTTTATGCAGAGGATGGTACATGTACCGAATGAGCTGCCAGAGGAAGTGATGGAAGCAAGTACAATTACAACATTTCAAAACATCTTCTTGTGTATATGAATAGGAAGGGTTTAGAGGGATATGGGCCAAATGCTGGCAAATGGGACTAGGTCATATTGGGATGCCTGTTCTGTGCGGATGTGTTGGACCAAAGGGTCTGTTTCTGTACTTTATGACTATATTTCAATATCTAACAAACCTTCCAGCTTAGCGAGCAAACTTACAATCTGAGCCACAACCTGAGTACAAATCTTCACAAAAAATACATACAGGCTTGTGCAGAAAGGCAAGAAACAAATGACCAACTCCAAAAAGAGTCACTCTAATCAACACACCTTGACATTCAATTGCGTAATCATCACTGAATACCCAACTGTCCTCTTTGTGGTTTGGGGATACCATTGACCAGAAATTGAATTGGACTCATCGTATAAATACGATGGCTACGTGAGCAGGTCACATGCTCAGATTACTGTCCCCTAGTCTGGATAAGTGAAGCTCCAACAACACTCAAGAAGCTTGACACCATCCAGGACAAAGCAGCCCACTTGATTTATACCTCATCCACAAACATTCAGTCACTCCGCCACTGATGCTCAGCAGCAGCAGTGTGTGCCATCTATAAGATGTGCTGAAAAAATTCACCAAACATTTTTACATAGTTTTCCAAACCAATGACCATTTCCATCGAGAAGGACAAGGGCAGCAGATACCTGGGAATGCTGCCACCTGCAAAGTTTCCCTAAAAATCACTACTTACCATCTAGATTTGGAAATGTGTAATTGTTACTTCAATGTCTTTGGGTCATAATCCTGGAATTCCTTCCCTGAAGACATTGTAAGTCTATCTACAACACATGGACTGCAGCAGTTCCAGAAGGCAGCTCATCACCACCTTCTCAAGGGCAACTAGGGACAGATAATAAATGCTGGCCAACTAGCAATATCCACATCCCCGAGTCAATAAAAAAGCACTGATGGTGTGGTAATTAATTAGGTTATATTTGTCCCCTTTGTGCACAGGAAGTAACTGGGCAATTTTCCACATTGCTGAGCAGATGCCAATGTTAAACATATACTGACACAACTTGATTAGGAACCAGATAATTCTGGAACACAAGCCTTCAGTACTATTGTCAGAACATTGTTAGGACTTTTATGTTTCTAGCATCTGCTACCTTCTGTCATTTCTGAATATTGTGTGGAGTAAACCAAATTGACTGATAACTGGTATTTGCATTTGAGCATTTCTAGAGAAAGTTAAAATTTTTCTTCTGGTTGAATGTTATTGCAAATACCTCAGGGTTGTATTTGTACTGATATACTGGGCTCCCTCATCATTACAGTTGGGAATATATGTGGAGCCTCCTGTGCCTATTATTTATATAACTGCCTACCACCATTCATGGCTGGCTATGGCAGGATTGCAGGGCTTAGAATTTTTTTTAAAGAAAATTTATTTTTGGTACATTAGCTAGGCTAGTAGTTATATCCCATGCCTAGCTATCCAGGGAAATTAGTGGTAAGCTGTCTCCTTGAACTTTTACAGTCTTTGGGGCAGAGAGGTACTCTCAGTACTGTTAGGAACAGAGTTTCGCTATTTTTACTCCGTGACGGCAAAGGAGCAGCAATAGTTCCAAAACAGGAAGGAGAGCTTGCAGGTGATGACGTTCCAATGTACCTGCTGCCGTTGCCCGTCCTGATGCTACTCTGCTTCTTGTTTGTTAAGCAATCTTCTTTTAACGCTAATATCTCTTAATTGCTGCCTTTGAAATGGCATCTTGTGAAATGCTTTCTGGAAATCTAATTACAACACATGCAAGAGATCTCCATGATCCACATTGTCTGTTATTTCCTCAAGGAGCTCCAATAAATTAGGCATATGTTTCCTTTCTCACAAAATCAAATTGATTCTGCCTAATTGCATTGGAACTTCCAAAGTACCCCACACTAACTTTTCTAATGATACATTATATTGTTTCCCTGATGAAAGTTGTTAAGCTAATTGGACTGCAGATTCCTGCCGTCTTTTACTGTATTCCTTGAATGTCGGAGACATTGGCTACTGAGATAACTGCACAGAGGCTGGTATGAAATCACCTTCACCCTTTATTTACATGTTCACAGTGCATGGGTTCTGAACAGCCACTAGAAACAGGAGACTCTGAATCTCCTATTTTGACCTGTCAGTCAGGGCTATCTGGCCCAGGTTAACAACCCAAATCAAGGATCTCTTAGTCAATGAGATCCACCTGGCCCTCGTTCCATCAGTGTATCCCTCCCCTTTAAGTCCAGAGTTGTAAGCCTGCTCTTTTTCTTGAAGTTTCTCATGGAATGTTTTCACCCCAGTTCTTCTGACTCTGACTTATACATGGGCGATGTGGACCAGACAGTAGCACTGGGAAGACCTTGCCGAATCATAGAATTGTTTCCAGGTCAACATATAAGGTGGCTTTGGCTCCTTTGATAGTCTTTAAACCTTCCTGAAAATCTGCTGAGTATTTAATTAGGACTTCACTCAGGCAGCTATTTTCTAATCAAAACATTTAATGCCAAATCAAGGTGAATCTTTCTCAATGAACTCCATACCATTAGGCTTGGGCCTGAGCCTTTTGCTACAATCAGTGGTAACTGCATCAACTGCTTCTTATAGGAGACCAGAACCCTTAATGGTTCCCTAAGGTATATTCTCAGTCTGGCCGAGGTCTTGGCAAGCTTACAGGTTAGAGTCCAGAGCAAATTTTGTCAAAGATTGATACGACAACCACTGCTGCACTGGACCTCCATGAGAACCGGGTGACCATTCAACCAAACATTTATTTTGATTGGTTCTGATTTGGATGTTGCTAAGCAATTTAAACTGTTCCAAATAATATGTAGGTGGATGTCCCAGGGTGTGCACTCTTCTGGATAATGCCTATGAGTTCTCTTACTTATGTCAGGCCTCACCAGACATTTTTGCTATCTTGAGTCCGCATTCTGGCAGCAACTATAATGGCTTGCTGGCGCAGATTCTGAAGAACATTTTAGCTATTTAGTCGAGGCTCTGCTTTGTTTTGAGGTTTTGCTGTGGGCTGACCAACAGTCCCTCTGCTCAGGATATGCCCTGCGTGAGGCTCTGCGATTGCGCACACTCAAGTGGGCTTCCCCAAGCTGAACTGGACAGGTGAGGGTGTCCACTTCAATTGGGATACCCTGTATCTCCCATGCTCCATTGGCTACAATTTCTAATGACAAAACTAGTTAGAGTGCCTGTTTGAAGTCCAGTTGGGCTTTAGCGAGTAAACATTTTTGCATGGTTACATCACTAATCTCACATACCAAATGTTGTCTCAGCATCTTTTTCAGGATTAACCCAAAAGTACATGCCTCTGCCATGGCAGAGACCGAGCAGAGAACAAGGTAGGATTGATAGGTTAAACTGCATTTATTTCAATGCAAGGGGTCTAACAGGGAAGGCTGATTAACTCAGGGCATGCAGGATGACTAAAGAAATAGAGGGTGATTTGGTTAAGAAAAAGAAGGAAGCATAGGTAAAGTATAGGCAGGATAGATCGAATGAATTCTTGGAAGAGTATAAAGGAAGTAGAGGTATACTTGAGAGGGAAATCAAGAGGGCAAAAAGGGGACATGAGATAGCTTTGACAAATAGAATTAAAGAGAATCCAAAGGGTTTTTACAAATACATTAAGGATAAAAGGGTAACTAGGGAGAGAAT
Organism: Hemiscyllium ocellatum; assembly: GCF_020745735.1. Taxonomy (NCBI): domain Eukaryota; kingdom Metazoa; phylum Chordata; class Chondrichthyes; order Orectolobiformes; family Hemiscylliidae; genus Hemiscyllium; species Hemiscyllium ocellatum. Next base: position 11,848,871 of record NC_083404.1, on the reverse strand, counting down.
AGGGCCCCTCAAAGATCAGCAAGGTAGCCTTTGTGTGGAGCCACAGGAGATGGGGAAGATACTAAACAAGTATTTTGCATCAGTGTTTACTATGGAAAAGGACATGGAAGATATAGACTGTAGGGAAGTAGTTAGTGACATCTTGCAAAATGTCCATATTACAGAGGAGGAAGTGCTGGATGTCTTGAAACACGTAAAGGTAGATAAATCCCCAGGACCTGATTAGGTGTACCCGAGAACTCTGTGGGAAGCGAGGAAAATGATTGCTGGGCCTCTTGCAGAGCTATTTGTATCATCGATTGTCATAGGTGAGGTGCTGGAAATTTGGAGGTTGGCTAACGTGGTGCCACTATTTACAAAAGCACAAACCAGGGAACTGTAGACCGGTGAGCCTGACGTCGGTGGTGGGCAAGTTGTTGGAGAGAATGCTGAGGGACAGGATATACATGTATTTGGAAAGGCGAGGACTAATTAGGGATAGTCCACATGGTTTTGTGCGTGGGAAATCATGTCTCACAAACTCGATTGAGTTTTTTGAAGAAGTAACAGAGGATTGATGAGGGCAGAGCAGTAGATATGGTCTATATGTCTTCAATAAGGCAATTGACAAGGTTCCCTATGGAAGACAGTTTATCAAGGTTAGATCTCATGGAATACAGAGAAAACTAGCCATTTTGATACAGAACTGGCTCAAAGGTAGAAGACAGAGGGTGGTGTTAGAGGGTTGTTTTTCAGATTGGTGGCTTGTGACCAATGAAGTGCCAGAAGGATCACTGCTGGGTCCACTATTTTTCGTCATTTGTATTAAGGATTTGGATGTGAACTTAAGAAATATAGTTAGTAAGTTTGCAAATGACACCAAATTTGGAGGTGTAGTGGACAGTGAAGAAGATAACCTCAGATTACAACGGGATCTTGATCAGATGAGCCAATGGGCTGAGGAGTAGCAGATGAAGTTTAATTTAGATAAATGCGAGGTGCTGCATTTTGGGAAAGCAAATCTTAGCAGGACTTATACACTTAATGGTAAGATCCTAGGGTGTGTTGCTGAACAAAGAGACCTTGGAGTACAGGTTCATAGCTCCTTGAAAGTGGAGTCGCAGGTAGATAGGATTATGAAGGCGGCATTTGGTATGTTTTCCTTTATTGGTCAGAATATTGAGTACAGGAGTTGGGAGGTCATGTTGTGGCTGTGCAGGACATTGGTTAGGCCACTTTTGGAATATTGCGTGCAATTCTGGTCTCCTTCCTATCGGAAAGATGTGAAACTTGAAAGGGTTCAGAAAAGATTTACAAGGATGTTAGGAGAAGGTGAGGACTATAGATGCTGGAGATCAGAGTCACAAGAGTGTAGTGGTGGAAAAGCACAGCAGGTCAGTCAGCATCTGAGGAGCAGGAGAATCGACATTTTGGGAATAAGCCTGATGAAGGGTTTATGTCCGAAACATCTATTCTCTTGCTCCTCAGATGCTGCCTAACCTGCTGTGTTTTTCCAGTAGTACACTTAACAAGGATGTTGCCAGGGTTGGAGGATTTGAGGAGGGAGAGGTTGAATGGGCTGAGCCTGTTTTCCCCGGAGTATTGGAGGCTATGGGGTGACTTTATAGAGATTTATAAAACCATGAGGGGCATGGATAGGGTAAATAGACAAAGTCTTTTCCCTGGGGTGAGGGGAGTCTAGACCTCGAGGACATAGGTTTAGGGTGAGAGGGGAAAGCTATAAACGAGACCTAAACAGCAACTTTTTCACACAGAAATTGGTACGTGTATGGAATGAGCTGCTAGAGGAAGTGGTGGGGGCAAGTACAATTGTAATATTTAAAAGGCATCTGGATGGGTATATGAATAGGAAGGGTTTGGAGGGATATGGGCTGGGTGCTGGCAGGTGGGACTAGATTCGGTTGGGATATTGAGGTGCAACCAGGTGTATAGCTGAGGTTTCTGCAGTTGATGCAGGTTATATGGATTTCAACATTGCTTTGACAAGGTCCCACATGGGACATTAATAAGGAAGTTAATAACACATGAGATCCAAGGTAACTTAGCAAATTGGATCCAAAATTAGCTGAGTGGCTGGAGATAGAGGGTGGTGGGAGAAGGTTGTTTAAAAGGCCCGTACCCAGTGACACACAATAGAATCAGTTCTAGGCCCCTTAATGTTTGCAATCTATATAAACTATATAGAAGAAAATTTGGAAGCATGTTAAGTAATTTTTCTGATAATGCAGGGATTGATCAGGTGGTACACAATAAGGAAGAAGGTCTTAGGTTACTGGAGGCTACTTTAAGCGCTGTTTCTAAAGTGCAATTTTTCTATAATATGTGGTTGCACAAGAATGCAACCATCGTGTTATAGAAGAACTACTTGCACTCAATAAATGGCAGAATACTAGGAAGCTCACAGGTTCAGGGGGATCTTGGGGTGCTTACCCATAATCCCTGGAGATTGCAGGGCAGGCAAATATGGTAGTTAAGTAAAAAATGAGGTCTGCAGATGCTGGAGATCACAGCTGCAAATGTGTTGCTGGTCAAAGCACAGCAGGTTAGGCAGCATCTCAGGAATAGAGAATTCGACGTTTCGAACATAAGCCCTTCATCAGGAATAAGGTTATTCCTCGTATTATTCCTGATGAAGGGCTTATGCTCGAAACGTCGAATTCTCTATTCCTGAGATGCTGCCTAACCTGCTGTGCTTTGACCAGCAACACATTTGCAAATATGGTAGTTAAGGCAGCTGATGGAACACTTGTCTTGCTCAGTTGTGGCATAGATTATTAAAAACAGGGAAGTTATATTGGAGTCATATAGGACTTTAGTTAGGCCACAGCTACAGAACTGTTTGCAGTTCTGGCCCTGCACCACAGGAAGAACATGATTGCACTGGAAGAGGTGTAGAGGAGATTTACGAGGATATTGCTCAGCATGGAGCATGAAGAAAGGATAGATAAGCTCAGAAACAAAAACAAAATAGCTGGAGAAACTCAGCGGGTTTGGCCACATCTATGGAGAGAAAACACAGTCAATGTTTTGGGTTTAGTGACCCTGAATAAGCTTGAGTTGTTCTGTTTACAGCAGAGAAGGCCGGGAAGTAACCTGATTAAGATGTATAAGATTATCTGGAGCATGGACAGGATGGATCAAATGCAGCTGTTTCAGTCATTTGAAAGGTCAAAAAGGGGGCACATTTTTGAACTGAAAGGGAGGAGATTTAGAAGGGATTTGAGGATAAATATTTTTCACTCAGAGGGGTTTGGAATGTACTGCCTGGGAGGGTAATTGAGGTGGAAAACCTCACAGCCTATAAAAGGTACTGGGAGGAGCACCTTAAGTGTCACTTGTCCGAGGCCAGACATAAATTAAAAATTTGGTTCCCAGCCTCTGTAATTTCCACCCTCAACTGCCACAGTCACCTGGGGTGCAACTCATTTGACCTTACCACTCATTCCATTTTTAAGCCCATCAAATCCTCTGATCCCTATGCCAAACCGCTCCAGAACTTCATAGCCCCTCTTCCTGAATTCTGTACCTATATTCTTCTCCAAAATGAAGATAGATGTGAAGTAGTTGTTTAACATGTGATTAATGTCTTCCAGCTCCACATCCGATTTTCCTTTTGGTCCCTCATGTGCCTGACACTTTTCCTAGTTATCTTCTTCCCCTTGATATGCTTGTGAAATAATCTTACACACCAGTGTTTTCTTACGCCCCCTTTGCTCTCCCAATTGCTTTCTTAAGTTTATCCTTGCACTTTATATAGTCCACAAGGGCCTGCATTGATTTGCTCCCTTTGTACTAATTGAAAGCTTCTCTTTTCCTTCCTACATCAATAGGTTGTTTGCTTTTCCATTTTGGTACTGAGATGTAAAGCTGTTTCTCTTGATGCTGAGAGCTGAGGCTTTTCCAGTCCTTTAATAATCTGACCTTAGTAATCTTCAGAATTCTCAGCAAACATTCTGGGTCTGTCAGTTTTCACAAACTGAGAAAAACTATCACCTAACTGCTCTGAACCATCTCCTTTTCTGGGAGAAACTATCCTTGTATATGACCTAAGTCTGTTCCTCTTCAAACTGAATAAAAAACTTGCCCACCTCTGGGATTTCTAAACTAAAATGAATAATTTATTATATACTAAATCCAAAGCCAGCTAACACATTCCAATGTTTTATCTTTCCTTCCTAAAGCCCCAGGATATGAGACATTCCATGAAATTTCCAGAACACCTACTGATATGTGCTCTCTCACACATACTGGTTCAAAACCGTGGTAATGAAAAGACTGATGTAGCTATTTGATAAAACTATTTGTACAAAGAGGTCAACACCTATATGCCACCAGTTTAAAATCCAAACTTTGCTAAACATATGAGACACCTTTCATCAGAGTTTGGCCATTATTAGTATGAAGATGAGATAGATTGTTAGCCCTTAATTTTCCTGAGTGTCCAACTGTTGTTGATATCTCAGTTTGATCTTTATTATATCTTTGTCTCAGGTATACAAATAATGTTTTGGTGGTACAAAACTTAACCATTGCTAAAAGGGGACAAGATGTCAAAAGATCTATCATGAGATCTGCCTTAATTATATCTGCCATTTAATGTGCAATCATGTTTTCGACCATAGTTTGACTCTTAATTCGTGTTTATCAATGTTAGATCTGGAGGTTAGAGAGAAAAAAGTGTTGGTTATTGGTTTACTGAAATATAATGAAATGTCTCTTGTTTGTTTCAAACAGTAATATATTTTGCCCTTTATTCTCTTAATAAGTAACTGAGATTTCATCTTCTTTAATCAAAAATTTACTGGTCTTTAACCAGATTGTATCCAGTTTTGGGAAGCTGGTCTGAGATCATACAAACAGATTAATTAGGAGCAGAGTAGGTCATTTGGCCTCTCAAACCAACCAAACAGATACATGGTTGATCTGTTCATGTTCAAACTCCATGTTCCAATCGACACCTAACAACCGTTGATTACCTTGGCTAACAAGAATCTACTTCCACCTTAAAAAGTCTTCAAAGACCCTTCTTCCACTGCCTTCTAAGGCAAGGTGTTCCAAAGCCCCACAACCCTCTGAGGGAGAAATCAATCTCCTCATCTCTGCCATATAAGAGCAAACCCTAATTTTAAAACAGTGGCGCTTGATGCTGAACTTGCCTACAAGAGTACGTGTCTTAGTTATTTCCACCTTGTCAAGATTGTTCGGGTTCTTATATACTTGAGTCAAGTCACCTCTCACTGTCATAAACTGCAATGAAAACAAACCCAGTCTTTCCAACCATTACTCAAAAGACAACTATTCATTTCAGGTGTTAATCTAGGAAACCTCATATGAACCATCTCCAATATATTTATACATCTTTAATTATTCAGATTTTTATAATTTTGAAAACAATACCCCGCATTTACATAACACTTATAAATCAATCTACTTTACAGGAATGCTATCATGGAAAATTTGACACTGAGCAATGTGCAACAATGTGAGGCGAAAAGCTTGACAAGGAGGCATGTTTTAAGATGTCTTAAAGCAAGGAAGATAATTAGAAAATTGGAGAGATTCAGAGATGAAGTTCCAGAGTTTACATTCTTGGAAATGGAAGACACAGCTGGCAAATAGTACAGTGATTAAAATGGGTAATGGTAAAGCAGCCAGTTTTTGACAGTATTAGCCGTGCCTTCCACCTATGTTTTTACCTTTGAATTTGATAACTTCCTTTATTCCTTTAGTTATCCATTGTCGATCATCCATTTTCCTACAGTCTTCCCTTTTCACTGGTATATATTTTTCTGAGTACTGTGAAAAATTGCTTTGATAGTCCTCCACTGTTCCTTAATTGTCCCAACATATAGTCTTTCCTGCCACTGTATCTTAGCCAACTCCTTCCTCATCCCAGAGGGATGGCAGAGCAGTAAACATTGTCTATACAGAATTCAGTAAACGTTCAACAAGATTCCGCATAGTAGACTGGCTGGAAAGTTAGGTCACATGGGATTCAGAGAGCTAGCCAATTGGATACACAATTCACTTGAAGGTAGGAGACAGAGCGTGGTCATGGAAGGATGTTTTTCAGACTGGAAGCCAGTGACGAGTAGTGTGCCACAAGCATCAATGCTATATCCACTGCTTTTTATCATTTTGTATAAATGATTTGGAAGTGAATATAGGAAATATGGTTAGAAAACTTGAGATTACACCAAAATAGGTGTTGTCGTGGGCAGTGAAGAAGATTATCTCAGAACATAATGGAACCTTGACCAGATGGATCAATGGGCGAGGAGTGGCCAAGGTTTAATTTAGATAAATGTGAGCTGTTGCATTTTGGTAAGGCAAACCAGGACAGGATTTATACAGTAAATGGTAAGGTCCTGTGTAGTGTTGCTGAACTTTGGGTGCAGGTGCATAGTTCCTTGAAAGTGGAATCGCAATTAGGCAGGATGTGAAAGTAGTGTTTGCACACTTGCCTTTGTTGATCATAACATTGAGCATAGGAGTGGGTTGTCATATTGTGGCTGTATAGGACATTGGTGAGGCAGTTTTGGAATACTGTGTGCAAATGTGGTCACCTTTCTGTGGAAGGATGTTGTTGAATTTGAGAGGGTGCAGAAAGAATTTACAAGGATATTGCCGGGACAGGACGGTTTGAGCTATCGAGAGAAGCTGAATAGGCTGTGGCATTTGGAGCATTGGAGACTGAGACGTAACTTTCTAGAGGTTTGTATAATCATGAGCGGCGTGGATAGAATGAATAGTCAAGGTATTTTTCCTAGGGTGTGAGAGTCCATAACTAGAGGGCATCAGTTTAAGGTGACAGAGGAAAGACTTAAAAGGGATCTGAGAGTTTACTTTTTCATGCAGAGGGTATTGTGTGTCTGGATCAAGCTGCCAGAGGAAGTAGGGGAGGCAAATACAATTACATGTAAACGACATCTGAATACGGTGTAAGAATAGGAAGGTTTAGAGGGATATGGGCCAAATGCTGGCAAATGAGATTAGGTCAAATTGGGATGTCTGATCGGCGCAGATAAGTTAGACTGAAGGGTCTGTTTACGTGTTGTATGACTCTGACTCCCCAGTGTTTATTTGAGGAAATTGTTGCTCACCCAATATTAGATGTTGAATAAATAGCCAGACAAGTTAGAGACAGAGGAGGGTTCAAAAGAGGTGGAGAGGAGGAAAACTGAGGTCTTGTGGCACAGTGCAACACATCCCTACCTCTGACGTAGAAGCTCCACATTGAAATCTCACTACAGGACTTAATGGCTAAGGAAAATGCATTCATAATTCAGTCAAAAAGATTGAGTAGCAATCTATAAACCCTTTCAACATATGCTAATGGCAGGATGTAAGAATCATAGAAATTCCTGATCAACCATATGATAGAAAGTAAGTTGAGTCTTTATCATCACTATTCATAGGTCCAGAAACACAGCATACATATAATTATGCACTTTGCTACCTTTAGGTTGGGAGCAGGGAGTGGGATTGCTTGGCCCAAGTGATTTGACAGCTGCAGTGTATCATGCTGGTGCCAACATCTAGCATTTGATCACCATTGAAGCTGGGGCGTGTTTAGGATGTGCCTGTTTGCATGGTAGGTATTGTGTTGTTGTGAATCAGACCTGCCTTTTATTCAGCAAACTGAACAACAAAGGGATGTAATGGGTATCGTCAGCAAGTGAAATCTGATACCTTGATATCAGATAATGCCATTGACGACTAACATACAATTCAGAAATCAGAGATAATGGAGTAGCAGTGAAAAGAGAAGTCTTATATGGTGAATCTCTGTCTAAATAAATAGTAATGAACCCAAAATGTCCCATTGAACTGTTCAACAGTGGAGAATTGTTTGGAGCAGAATTTTGTGGTCATTTGTGTCCAAACTGCAGACAAATAGAGAAGAATGACTAGTGATATTTCAATTCAATTTTGTCACAATCAATTAGAATACCATAAATCATGTTTTTTGAGCTGGTTCGGTACTGTGAAAATCTGATTGGAGAGATTCAACAAAGAACTTCCAGTAAGTGTGCCTTGGAATTTGGAGGAGAGAAGTTCAAGACGGTCAGTAGTTTTCAAGGACAGAAGAGTCTTTGATTACTTTTGCAGGCAAAAGGTGATGATGACAAATTTGAAAATGAGTTAGTCAGTTGGTGAAGGATGGAATACTGAATTTATTGACTTGTAAGCTTTTATTTACAGCAGCATACATTGTTCCAATACCCAAAGTCATTCTTTCAGCTTTCTTTTGTGTATATATTTGAGCACAGACGTTCTCAATGAATACCCATCATCCAATTACAACAAATGACCAGTTGATGTAGAGTTAACAAGACAGTCAGTTGTCAAAGAGACCATGGAAGTCAGAAAGACAAGGTTAGGTGATTAACAGTTTAGTCAGGACAGGGTCTAGACAATCATAGAGATGTATTGCATGGAAACAAACCCTTCAGTCCAATTCGTCCATGCTGACTAGATATCCTAAATTAATCTAGTCCCATTTGCCAGGACTTGGCCCAAATCCCTCTAAAACCTTTTTACTGATGTACCCCATTCAAATGAGTTGTAAATGTCGCAGTTGTACCAGCTTCCACCATGGCAGCTCATTCCATAAACACACCACCCTTTGCATGAAAATGCTACTCCATAGGTCCCTTTTAAGTCTTACCCCTCTCACCCCAACCTATGCTGTTTAGTTCTGACTTCCCCAACCCAGAAAAAAGACCTTGTCTATGCAATTTGGAAAGACAAATCATGACAGGACCTTTACACTTAATTGTAAGGTTATGGGGAGTGTTGCTAAACAAAGAAACCTTTGAGTACAGGTTCATTATTCCTTGACAAGTGGAGTATCTGGTAGATAAGATAGTGAAGAGGTCATTTAGTATGCTTGTCTTTATTGGTCAGAGCATTGAGTACAGGGATTGGGAGGTCATATTGCAGCTGTACAGGAAATTGGATAGTCCACTTTTGGAATACAGTGTTCAATTCTGATCTCCCTCCTACAGGAAGAATGTTGTGAAACTTGAAAGGGTTTAGAAAAGATTGACAAGGATGTTGTCAGGATTGGAATGTTTGTGTTATAGGGAGAGGAAGAGATGGTTCTCATCAATAGCATGATTTCAGAGAAAGCATAAAAGGAAATAGCAGAGAAGCTACAAAAAGGTACAAAGCCAGTCTTTATTGTTGATGTTGCTCAGGAATATTATTAGGTTGGTTAATAGTGGAGTAGAGAAGCAGCTGTATGTTACATTTGCCTTTTTGGATGATCTTTGAGTAGTGCGGCATTTACCTGACACTGTTTTAGGTAGCCTACCCAGATGTGGCTATGAATGGTTGAACCAGTTGCTTATCAAAGATTTTCAGTCTGTCTCTTGGATTTAAGGGAATGATGGTGAAAGTTATGATACAGAGAGTGATTATAATGGGAGGAATTCATAGTACCAGTGTCGATGGGGCATCAAAAATGGTAGAGTCGGTGTGTGATTTTAGCACATCAACAGCTGCAGAAGTACCATAATAAATTAAAAGACAAAGATTAAATAGTTGAGAATTTGAGATTGCAAAGTTAAATTACCTAAGGTTTATTTTCCAGGTTCAGGCATGCCATGTCTAATTTCTGCTAGGCAACTGAGAAATTTGATTAAACTCTCTTACATGCAGAAGGAAAGTAACTGATACAGTCCTATTCTTTATGTGACTTGGGAATTTAATGAAATACTAAATGATAACATTTATAAAATTAAAATAACAAAATCTATGAGATATTGAAATAATAAAATACCTATAATGAGTGAATTGATTTGTAATTTTAATTCGACTGTACCCTTCCTTTTCAATATCCAGTCCACGACTTCACTGTAAACAGTTGAATTTATTTGTTTATTTCTGTTAGTCCATAATTGTCACATATTTTTAACCTGATTACTTAGTCTGTACATGAACGTTTCAGGGTAAGTCATGATATAGTTGGATTTTGAGGTTATAAAATAAAAATCATTTCAATGAAGTAGGTTTGAGAAGGGTGAAGGAAATTTTGTTAACAGAGAAATATAAAGAATTGGTCAGACACAGTCCTGTCAGTAAGGGCAGCGAGGCTGCAGGGGGTGCTCAGATTAAAGGATTGACTCTGTAGGATAAGTTATAAGTAGGGAGAGATTTAAAGCAGAATTCAGAAAATAGAGAACAGCAAACGTTCAAATGGAGATTGAAATCACCAAGGATGAGAAGCTGCTCACTGCAGAGATAGAGGGAAGTAAATAGGGAGTTGTTTATTTTTTGCAGGGTGTGGGGAAGTTGGCAATAAACAGGAATTTTAAGTGAAGGGGAACAAAATGAGATGCTCAGAAAATAAATTAGAAGACTATGAGAAAATAACAAGGGATTCAGAGGATAGGGCTACATTACTGTCACAATGGCTTGATCAAGACAAGTCGTAAAAGGTATAACCAGGTAGGGAAGTTTCAGTAAGAAGAAAAGTATCATCGCACTTCAGCCAGTTCTTCATTGAGGCTGTAATGTCAATAAGATTGTACACAATAAAATTAGGATGGATAGGTCTTTTTAAACATGCAAAACAAAAAGTGAATGTATATTCTAGTGGAAGCTGTGTAGTAGCAGCCAGAACAGAGTCAAAATTGGAACTGGTGAGAGGGATGGATAAGAGATTGGTGAGCTTAGCACCAGGCAGCCTGGAAGGGGGAAGAGAATAGAAAAAAGCAGTTGAAGTTAGCTGTTGTTTAGAAGGAGGTGATAAATATCATATTTGGACCTTTCTGAGCATGCCAAGGAAGATATAAAGGAAAGCTGTACAGATATTTAAGAAGGTGCCAGGATGGGATAGTGATAGGAGAGCAGTGAAGACGTATATGAAGAGTAAGTGCTAATGAGAATGGGTGACAAGAGGACAAGGATAGTTTTAATAAATAATGGAAAAGACATGAGGTACCTCTAACTTACTGAAGCTCTTCTTCTTCTTCCCTTTCATTCACATTTGAATGGAAGCACAAGTTAATATAAATCATACTTGTGTGTTTTATAGTATCTTAATTTGAGTTGACCAATAAACCAGTCTCAACCAAAGTAAAAGGAATTATTATTATGTTAGGAAAGTGTTAACTAATTGCTCACACTTGGTGAATGCTGATTTAATTTAAGAAACTAAAGAAATGAAGATGGTATAATTTAATGTGTCATGAATATTCAGTAATGCTGTAAAAATGTCCTCTTGAATACTTGCATATGTTGTGGTCAAACTGACCTGTACATACAAGTCCTAAATATGTTTTGTTTAATATGAATTGTAAATAAAGTAGTTAGCTGTCTTATTACTACTACTATGGTATTACTCTAATGTAGAATTTCTTCTGTAGAGTACCTCACTTTCTCTCCAATTTGGTTGAACTTGCAGTAGTGGAGTTGGAGTTCTATTTCACATCATTATAGGAAATAAGCAAGTAAAACATCCATTCTGAAAATATTTATGACTGATGTGAAACTGTATTGGAAAAAAAATGATGCCTTCTTTTTTTAGAGCCACAAATGAAGAAAATGAAGTATCCAATCTCTTCATGTTTTGCGATGAGGTAAGTGTTATTATAATAAAATTTCAAAGTAGATTTTAAAATGAATACAAATGTAATAACTGGATATACTATTTGTTAGGGATGTGAAGATGGCCTTCTTCATGATGCAAGGGAAAAGATGTCACATCCAGATAGAGGTTTTGCAACAATCCACACACGGTAAATGATGTTTCTGTATTGTTTCGAAACACAAATTATTAAATCAAGTTTAAGAACAGTAACTTGCATTCATAAAGTACAATTTAATGTGACAAATTCCCAAAGCGTTTTACAAATGTACACAAGGAAAATTGTAAAGAGACGAGATTCAAAGAGTGATGGAATGTTTGATTAAAAGTGGGGAAATTTCATCTGTTAGGGAATGCTCCTGGTCATTGTTGCTTGACCAAGACGGAGATGATGGATGAATAGAACTTGTTATGAGACAGAATACAAGCAGCTGCATTTGGGGTTGAAGATAGGAAACCAATGAAGATAAGGGTTGAACTAGTAATAAATAGAAACAACAAAAGCTGGACAACATTCTGGAAGTGAAAGTAAATATTCTTGTCAATAGATGCAAGGTGGGATTTCAAGTTTAGTTGAGGACAGAAGAGGCCAATAACCTTATAAACAATTTGGTTAGGTGTGAAGAATTAGTGGAGAGCTGTATGAAATTAGAGGTAAGGGAACAAAATTTGTAGTGTGGCGCAGAACATATATTTTCAGTAACCTGATACTAAAACTGAAGGAAATTGTAATTTGTCTAAGATTTGATTTTGGAGTAGTGGTCTGATGGAGATATGAAGGATCAAGAGAGTGTTGGCAGATCTGAAGTGGTGAAAAGATAGAGCTAGATATTATCAACATGTAGATGAAGGCTATTACAATGCTCATGATCAGTGATGCCCAATGGACAACATGTAGTTAAGGAGAGCTCATAAAGATCCTTCAAAGAGATGGTGTAGGGTAAGGAAAGAGGATGGAAAGGCTGAATTTAAATGATCAGTATGATTGGAAGAATAGAACCAAGAGGCTAGACAGGAGAGAAAAACTCTGAATGAGATTGCTGCTGTGAACAGTTCATAAGTGTCCATCCTTTCAGAAATACTAATGCATCATGATTACAGTTATATGTATATAACTTATGTTGCCTAGGGGTTTTAATGCTTTAATAAAAAGACTGAAATTTAAAAATAATAATAGTTCAGGATAAGTAGTATAGAAATAGGACTCAAATGACTTAAAGAAGAAAAGGAATCTCAAAATAGCATGTAGTGAGTGGTACCTTTGAGATATTGTTGAGATTATGTCTGAAGCTTAGAACTCAGAACATGAAATTTACTACTTAGCAATGTTTAGAAATGGATGTTGAAAATAACATGTGACCATCATAGGTGAGTTAACTTTCAAGAAGTTTATAATTGAGTGAGAAGATGAACAAGAAATTCAGCACAGCTAAGAATTAAGAATGAAGATGTGTAGTTTTACTTGAATAAAGTGTTCATGTGTGCTCTAAAAATTAAGATAAGCACTGTCAGCATTTTAAATGAAGATTGGCCTTCGTAGACATAGTAATTATTGATACACCAGTGAGTCCTTATTATTGTATTATGTTTTCTTTTGCTTATCTCCTAAGTAAATGACTCCTCGGCTAAGGTATGGTTCCCAAAGCAATGATTCCCCATTGATACTGCCCCAGGTATCTATTCTTCATAAGTGATGTTAGATTGTAAATGGTTGGAAGCAGTTATACTATGGGGACTTTTCTGTTGAATCCAGTCTAACTTTTAATTGATGTACAAATATATATTTCCTGCAGACATCTCTGAAATATGGTCAAGTTCAGAAATCCAGGTTGATTGTTCTTCCATCCTAATCCACAGATGGGGTGATCAGTTTTAATGGCTTAATGCTATCCAAAATTCTGACCAACTAATTAAGTAAAGAATCATTATTAAATGTGGTATTTTCATGTCTTGTATCATTAACTTATTGTAACGAGCTGAATCACTCAAACATTTTTTATATTTTATGTACAAACATTTTAGGGGAAGAATTATTGCTAATATTAGGAGATTAATAATTAATATACTTATGTGACATTTTGATCCTGCTACTTTAATACCATATATAAGAAATTAATAAAATGTCTTGAAATAACATCACTTTAAAGGAAGCATTCCTCTGGTATTCTCACTGTTGGAACTATTCCCATACAGTCTTATATGGTAAAAGTTTTACTCACAATCACTATTTCCGTATAGTCTTATATGGCAACATTATATCACCACTGACACCATGAATGATGACTGGAATGCCTAATATTGTAAACTGGATTATACAGAGTCCAAATTTTCACCTTAAGCTATATAAGCAAAACAATTAGAAGAGAGCTGCTGAACTTGAATGTGATCTGACTTTGACAACTTCTGAGAAGTTACAGTCCTACAGCTCGAGCAAAAACAATGTTCCGTGTTTCACTGCATTTGAAGTTGCTCTTTGTACATATCTACAAGCAATATACCTAAATTCCATCACACCTCATTGTGTATTCTATTAAATAATAATGTATAAATATAACATTAAAAATCTCACAACACCAGGTTATATTTGGAAGCACTAGCTTTCAGAGCGCTGCTCCTTCATCGGGTAGCTGTGGAGCAGGACCTGCTTCAAGGAGAATAAATCCAATCTATCTAAACTTCTCTTGTATTTAAAATCCTTCATTCCTGATATCATTCTAGTAAATCTCTTTTGAACTCTTTCCAAGACTTTAATGTCCATCCTTAAGGTGCCCAAAACTGAAAATAATACTGCAAATGTGGTTTAATTATTAATTTGAAGAGGTGTACAATCACTTCCTTGCTTTCATACTCTGTGCCTCTATTTCTAAACCCAAGGACCCAATAAACTTGCTTAACAACTATTTCATCTTGCCTAGCCACTTTCAGAGAATCGTGCATGTGAACGCCAAGATCCCTCTGCTTCTGAACTCTCCTCAAAATTGTACCATTTGGTTGTGATATTAAGCAATTTGATCAAATAACTATTATACAGATAAATAATAGCAGTCATAAAGGCCAGGATCCAATTAAGCTACTTGGTTAAGTATTGAAGCATAATTTCAACATATTTTAGACAATATAATGCAAATTGGAACAAGAAACAGTAAATGTACATACAATGTAGGGGTGTCCATTTGTAAAGGTGGGGACAAAAATGAATTTAGTTAACAATTACAAAATCAACATGAAAAGGTAATCAAAAATGCTAACCAAAAACCAGGCTGCACCTAGATGACATTTGATTGTGGAATTGAAGTTGGTGGTTTATTTTTGGCAATGAACTAAGTTAAAAAATGAAGGCTACGCTGCTAACTGTCAACATTCATGGTTTCATTAAATTGTGCGCCACATTTGCCAGTCTAGCAGTAGATATAGTGGTTTTCTGAACAATATTTCTATAGTAAAATGTAGGGATTTAAAGATCTTCATTGGTTTTGATTAACTCTTACTTGGTGTGTATTTAGGAGGTAAAGGAGCAGTTACCATGGAAAGATATTTAATTGGGGAAAAGGAAATTATGATGCTATCAGACAGGAGTTGGGAAGTACAGATTGGGAGCAATTGTTCCACAGAAAGGGCACAACAGACATATGAAAGTTATTTAAGGAGTAGTTGTTGCAAGTCATGCACAAATTTGTTCCTATGAGAAAGGCAAGAAGGGGAAAGATTAAGGAGCCTTGGATGACCAGAAGGAGCCACAGAAAATGGGGGAGATACTAAATGAATATTTTGCATCAGTATTTACTATGGAAAAGGAATGGAAGATATAGACTGCAGGGAAATATATGGTGACATCTTGCAAAATGTCCAGATTACAGAGGAGGAAGTGCTGGGTGTCTTGAAATGGTTAAAGGTGGATAAATCCCCAGGACCTGATCAGGTGTACCGAGAACTCTGTGGGAAGCTAGAGAAGTGATTGCTGGGCCTCTTGCTGAGATATTTGTATCATCGATAGTCACAGGTGAGGTGCCGGAGGACTGGAGATTGGCAAACGTGGTACCACTGTTTAAAAAGGGCGGTAAAGACAAGCCAGGGAACTATAGACCGGTGAGCCTGACCTCAGTGGAGGGCAAGTTGTTGGAGGGAATCCCGAGGGACAGGATGTACATGTATTTGGAAAGGCAAGGACTGATTTGGGATAGTCAACATGGCTTTATGCGTGGGAAATTATGTCTCACAAACTTGATTGAGTTTTTTGAAGAAGTAACAAAGAAGATTGATGAGGGCAGAGCAGTAGATGTGATCTATATGGACCTCAGTAAGGCGATCGACAAGGTTCCCCATGGGAGACTGATTAGCAAGGTTAGATCTCATGGAATTAAGGGAGAACTAACCATTTGGATACAGAACTGGCTCAAAGGTAGAAGACAGAGGGTGGTGGTAAAGGGTTTTTCAGATGGAGGCCTGTAACCAGTGGAGTGCCACAAGGATCAGGGCTGGGTCCTCTACTTTTTGTCATTTACATAAATGATTTGGATGTGAGCATAAGAGATACAGTTAGTAAATTTGCAGATGACACCAAAATTGGAGGTGTGGTGGACAGTGAAGAGGGTTACCTCAGATTACAACAGGTTCTGGACCAGATGGGCCAATGGGCTGAGAAGTGGCAGATGGAGTTTAAATCAGATAACTGCAAGGTGCTGCATTTTGGGAAAGCAAATCTTAGCAGGACTTATACACTTAATGGTAAGGTCCTAGGGAGTTTGCCGAACAAAGAGACTTTAGAGTGCAGGTTCATAGCTCCTTGAAAGTGGAGTCACATTTAGATAGGATAGTGAAGAAGGCGTTTGGTATGCTTTCCTTTATTGGTCAGAGTGTTGAGTACAGGAGTTGGGAGGTCATATTGTGACTGTACAGGACATTGGTTAGGCCACTGTTGGAATATTGCATGCAGTTCTGGTCTCCTTCCTATCAGAAAGATGTTGTGAAACTTGAAAGGGTTCAGAAAAAGATTTACAAGGATGTTGCCAGGGTTGGAGAATTTGAGCTACAGTGAGATGCTGAACAGGCTGGGGCTTTTTTCCCTGGAGAGTTGGAGGCTGAGGGGTGACCTTATAGAGGTTTACAAAATTATGAGGGGCATGGATAGGATAAATAGACAAAGTCTTTTCCCTGGGATCGGGGAGTCCAGAACGAGAGGACATAGGTTTAGCGTGAGAGGGGAAAGATGTAAAAGAGACCTAAGGGGCAACTTCTCCACACAGAGGGTGGTATGTGTATGGAAGGAGCTGCCAGAGGATGTGGTGGAGGCTGGTACAATTGCAACATTTAAAAGGCTTTTGGATGGGTATATGATTAGATTAGATTAGATTAGATTACTTAGTGTGGAAACAGGCCATTCGGCCCAACAAGTTCACACCGACCCGCCGAAGCGCAACCCACCCATACCCCTACATTTACCCCTTACCTAACACTACAGGCAATTTAGCATGGCCAATTCACCTGACCCGCACATCTTTGGATTGTGGGAGGAAACCGGAGCACCCGGAGGAAACCCTCGCAGACACGGGGAGAACGTGCAAACTCCACACAGTCAGTCGCCTAAATCGGGAATTGAACCCGGGTCTCAGGCGCTGTGAGACAGCAGTGCTAACCACTGTGCCACCGTGCCTCCCCTGAATAGGAAGGGTTTGGAGGGATATGGGCCAGGTGCTGGCAGGTGGGATTAGATTGGGTTGGGATATCTGGTTGACGTGGACAGGGTGGACCGAAGGGTCTGTTTCCATGCTGTACATCTCTATAACTCTAACAGAGCAGCTTCTCGTCAAAAGGAAGAAGGCAGCTTACGTAGGTGGAGGAAGCAAGGATCTAGCACAGCTTTAGAGGATTACAGGCTTCCTAGAAGGGAGCTCAGAAATGGACTGAGGAGAGTTGGGAGGGGACATGAAAATGGTTTGGCAGGAAGGACTAGGGAGAACCCAAAGGCATTTTACTCATATGTGTAGAATAAGACAATGATCAGGGAGAAGATAGGGCCGGTCAGGAATAGCGTAGGGAAATTGTGCTTGGAGCCTGAGCAGATTGGGGAAGCCTCTAAATGAGTTTTTTGCTTCGATTTTCACAAGGAAAGGGACCTTGTTGTGAATGAGAACTTTGAGGAGCTGGGAAATGGGCTTGCACAGATCAAGATCAAAGAAATTGACATGCTGGAAATTTTGGCAATTAAATTGCTAAGTCTCCAGTGTCAGACCAGATTTATCCTAGGTTGCACCGGGAAATGAGAAAGGAGGTTGCTAAGCTGCTGGCGAAGATCTTTGCTTCCTCACTCTCCATGGGAGTCGTACCGGAGGATTGGAGGTGGGAGGTGAATGTTGTTCCCCTTTTCAAGATGGGGAATAAGGAATCCCTGGCATTTACAGACCAGTCATTCTTGTATCTGTGGTCTGCAAGGTTTTGGGAAGAATTCTGAGGGATAGGATTTATGACTATTTAGAAAAGCATAGCGTGACTAAAGACAGTCAGCATGGCTTTGCGAGGGTCTGGTCATGCCTCACAGGAAGTGACGAGACAGATTGACGAAGGTCGAGCAGTGGATGTGGTGTATATGGACTTCAGCAAGGCATTTGATAGATTCTCCATGGTCAGCTCATTCATAAAGTCAGGAGGTATAGGATACAGGGAGATTTGGCTGTCTGCATTTAGAATTGGTTGGTTGACAGAAGGCAGAGAGTGGTTGTAGATGGAAAGTATTCATCCCACAGGGCTTTGCTCTTTGTAGTTTTTATAAATGTCTTGGATGAGGATGTTGAGGGGTGGATTAGTAAATTTTTCAATGATACAAAGGTTAAAGGTACCATTGATAGTATCGAGGGCTATTGCAGGCTGCAGCGTGACATAACCAGAATGCAGAGCTGGGTTGAGAAATGGCAGATTTGAGTTCAACCAGGATAAATGCGAAATGATGCATTTTAGAAGGTCGAACTTGACAGCTGAATATAGAATTAAAGACAGTATTCCTGGCAGTGCGGAGGAACAGTGGGACCTTGGTGTTCAAATGCATAGATCCCTCAAAGTTGCTACCCAAGCGGATAGGGTTGAAGAAAGGTTATGGTGTTTTGGTTTTCATTAACAGGGGGTTCGAGTTTAAGAGCTGTGAGGTTTTGCTGCAGCTCCACAAAACCCTGGTGAGACCACATTCGGATTATTGTGTCCAGTACTGGTCGCCCTATTATAGGAAAGATTCGGAGGCTATGGAGAAGGTGCGAAGAAGGTTTACCAGGATGCTACCTGGACTAGAACGCTTGTCTTATGACGAGAGGTTGACAGAGAGAGACGGAGGAAGAGAGGTGACCTGATTGAGGCATACAACTTAGTGAAAGATATGGATAGAGTCGAAAGCCAGAGATTTTTCCCCAAGGCAGAATTGACTGGCATGAGGGGGTCATAGTTTAAAGTGTTAGGAAGAAGGTATAGAGGAGACATTAGAGGTAGGTCCTTTATACAGAGTTGTGAATGCATGGAATGCGTTGCCAACAGTGCTGGTGGAAACAGAGTCATTAGGGACATTTAAGTGACTGCTGGACATGCACATGGACAGTAGTGAATTGAGGGGTGCGTAGGTTAGGTTATTTTAGATTAGGAATAATACTCAGCACAAGATTGTGGGCCGATGGGCCTGTTCTGTGCTGTATTTTTCTATGTTCTAAAGGAGAGGATGGCAGTTCTGTTAGGAAACATGCAGCCTCTGGAATGGATCCATCCTGTGATACAGATTAATTTGATTTGCTGTGTCTTATGCTTGGAGATGCCACAATGGATGGAAAATGAATTTCCTAGTCTTGATTCTTACCCTGGAGAAGAAAAACTTTTAAACCATTCCTCTGGCACTTGTAACATCATCCATCTCACACTATTACCATTTCCAGGGCAGGAGTAGGCAGTTGCAACTTGAGACAGTGGATGAGAAGATAACAACAGAACTGGATTTGGCAAAGGGGATGGCATATAGGATTTGAAGTTGGAAGATAAACTTGCAGAGTTAGAAGTGGGAAATCGGCAGCTTTGGGGATTGATATAAGATAGAGACAGTGAATTAAGAATGAGAAAATGGGGCTTGTACTGGGAAATAAGGAGACCAGAGACTGGAGAGTACATGGAATTAGAGCATGGAGGAAAGACTTGTTGAGGCAAGAGTTTACCACCTCCCTTTACTTCAAAATAGCATTAATTAGGTCTCCATCATTAAAATAGATGTCCCAATGCTAGGTGCATGTACGGGCCCATTATCTGTGCAATGATAAATTGGAATAAGGTGGATGAGGCAACTTAAAATGGAGCTTATTGTAGTTTAATGGCTTTAGATGACACCCAGATGTATAATGGATATCTAAAGATTCTGTTGTTAACACTTTTGGGACATACATTTTTTTCTAGCACTACAATATTACCTTTATACGATGCACAATGCGTCCTCTTTTCTTTCCTTCACTACCTTTCCTTAACCTATCCACAAATATTTAGGACCCAGTCCTACCCAGTCTCTGTTGTTGCCATGATATCAAATTCCCCTGTGCTACTTGCACTTGCACCTAACTCAGTGTTCTTATTTACAATACAGTGTTCATGTTCATGTCCAGTAAAAATAAATAGGCCTTATTGCTTTTCCTCCTACTCTGACCCCACTGCATACATTGCTATTTCTCAATCCTTTGCGACCTATCTCTTCCAATTCTTTGTTTTCCTTCTCAAGTGTTTTCCTTCCTCATCTAAATTAGCATAATCCTTCTTCAGTAACTTGTTTCAGATCTCCAGCATCTGCAGTTCTTTGTTTTATTTTGAGTAGATACTGGGCACGAGTGACCTGCAGCCAGTATAAAGTGACAAGGGTTTTGTAGGTTCCAGCTCACCAGAGGGCGCTGTTACACGTGTATCCTGTGGCAAATGAATCTGATAAGCATTTTGATGAGCTGCCGACAGAAGAAGACTGATCTTCTTAAATAATGAAATCCACAAGCTTTAGCAAACTTGAAAGAAATCCTGCAAGCAATGTAAAGGAATACAGAGGAGACACACACAAACCTAAGAGAGAGGCAAAGAATGTGATACGTTGCAGCAAGAGTTAGTATGCTCCCAAGTCCTCTGATTTGCTCATGATGTTTTTGTGAAGGCAGTGAAGAGGACAAAGGTGTTCTGTTTTCAAAAAAACTTTGCAAAGCCAGTGGCTGTGGTGATCAGAAGTCAAGTCCTGAAGGCCTGGATTCAACTCTACAGCCAAGTTCAGTTGGCTTACAAGCAATAAATGTACTTCCAAATGTACTGTAAGCCTCGCACACTGTTCAATGTGCCGTACACGTATTACTCACCTATCGATAAATGCCGTTAATCACCACTCGTGTAATATTCCTGTGCTGAGCCACAAGTTTCACACCAAGGTTTTACACAGCATTTATCCTTTCCACTGTGGAAGTGGTGGATATTTTATTCACACATTGGTAAATCTAACCATTAAACAGTGTGACTAATCCTGCTTCCATTGTCGCACAAACAGAATGGCAGGGTGCTGTGGTGGAAGCTCTGTATTGCAAGAGTGGCTGGCTTCCATGATGTTCAGACCTCCCTTTTGCAAACAACTTCTTGCTACCAGAAATAATAATGGTTTGTATCATCAATAGTTGTTGTTAATGCCCATTTTTCAGTTGATGTGTCTTTGCATGGCTTCTGTACGTTTTATTATTGGCTACATTTTCCTCTTTTTCAGTCCAAAAGAAAAGCAAGAATGCACGAGGCGAAGCCTTAAGCACAAACCTCTTCATACTAAGTTATTTGAAGAACTGTCAAAAGGTCAATTTCCTTTTGACTGGAGCAAGAGAAATGGTGGGGCACTTGGAAGTAAAGGTAATTGGAACTTTATAAACATTTGAAGATTCGGTTATGTTTTCTTTATCTTGATTTCCTGTATATTTGTGCATCACACTTTAATGCTAATAGCACCATTTGATTCTTAAGAAGGTCCCTACCTGCTATTTGTGGAGCCTCATCTAGAGTTTGAATTGTCATTTTAATATTATGCTAGCTGATAGCATAGTAGGTTGGAAGAAAGGTATCTTTTTTTATAAGATTTTAACCCTTGCTCTTTTTTCTTCCTCATTTGGGGGTTGTGGGGACAGTAATTTATTTAGATGTTACCGAGTCTTTGATTCTAATAATAATCCTGTTTGCACCACTGGACAACCATTAGCTTCTTTCTTTCCAAGAAGGTTGGAAGAGTCAGCTTGGAAGCTGAAATGTCTTTATTGGCGATGAATGTTGCTGTATTTCTCTATTTAAATTTTTGGTATCGTAGAAAATTGGAGCAAGGAGAATGAAATTGGTCTATTCCCCTACAAGCTGTGCTTAATATTATTAAAGACTTGAAAAAATCAATAACGAAATGCTATTAATGAATATTAATAAGGTGGCTTAAACTTAAAATAAATAATTCAAGCCTAAAAGGCCCAGTTAGAAACATTGGTTATTGAATATGGCATACATTACCAGACATGACTGAGTTAATCAAAACATTTGAACTGTCTGGCTAAACACTAATAGGCAGGCTTACTTAAGATTTCAGGGAATTAGTAGGAGAATGGGATGTAAGTAGCTAACTCCTTCAGAGTTACCACTGGGCTGCATGGCCATTTTCTTTGCTGAAATCTCCATCATTCTTATGCTGACAAGATGGTGAAGCTAACTGTATCCTCAATTGGAAGATCCCAACTTTTATAATTAATCCAACATTTTCCCTTGCATGAAGTTGCTATATCATTTATAATTAAATAAAAACAGTAACAATTATTTCAACAACAAATGTTGGGACATTGTATTGAGAGGTTTTTCAGTGCAAAACTCTTCTTTTTGAGCAATAGTGGGCATGGTATTCTCGTGTGTTTAATTTCCCAATTCCCAAAGACTTTAACCTCAAACTCGCTGATGTGCCATTCATGGGGGAAACTATTGCTGGGACTGTTCCCTCCCTGAAGTGGCATGGACAGTTGAGAAAGTTTGACAAGGATGAAATCATCAAAAGCTCAATGTTGAGAAAAGTTCATTGATTTTCCCCGTTGGCTTTAAATGGCAAGTTCAAAGTCTCATTATTGAGTGGCGATTACCCTATTTCTAAGCATTTACATCTCATCATTGGTCCAACTTGCCTGATTTCTATGTCAGTTCCAGTTCTCCTCCTGAGGAATTAAATGGCACAAATTCTTTAAATCAGAATGGGTTCCTGGTGGCTGCAACTCGCCAATTTCTTGACCTAGCATTCATCCAACTCTGTCGTCACTACTGTGTCCCTGCATGCTCCATGTACATGTTCTTCATCCATGCAAGGTAACATTGGAAAACCACTAGCATTACTACATCATGATGCCAGTCCAACTCAAACATCAATTAAGTCCTTAAAGACTTGACTTTGTAGGTTAGGAATACTAGACTTCCATGCTTCTGCCACACGTTTCTTGTACGTCCAAACAGGATGCACCTTATGGGTTCTTAGTATGTAGGATCTTCACTGCGCAATACGAGAGGCAGCTTCTCACAATACAGTGCAGGCACAGGTCCTTCAGCCCACCAAGCCTGCATCAACACATGATGCCTTTCTGAAACTGCAGATTTTTTTGCCTCTACGCGGTCTGTATCCGTCTATTCCTTGCCTGCTCATGTATCTGTCAAGATGCCTCATAAGTCTTGCTATTGTATCTGCTTCTATCACCACCTTTAGCAGCACATTCCAAACACTTACCATCCTGTGTGTAAAAAAAAAGCTTGCCTTTCACATCTCCTTTAAACATTCCACCTTTTACCTTGTACTTATGCTTCTTAGTAATTGACATTTCTACCCTGGGGAGAAAAAAAGTCTGACTCTCATAATTTTGTAAATGGTCTATCAGGTTGCCCCCTCAACCTCTGATGTTCAGTTGAAAATAAATCAATCTCTCCTCCAATCCAAGACTCTCAAAAACCGGGCAACATCTTGGTAAACATTTTCTGTACCCTCTCCAAAGCCTCCACATCCTTCTGGTAGCATGATGACCAGAACTGTACAGAAGGTTTCGTAGTTTGGGAGGGTGAGCTGGTTGAGAGTCATTGAGTGGACATGTCCTTTGCAACACCAAGAGCTATCAGCTATAAGCCTTGGTGATATATGTCTACAGTAGCAGAGCTAGACTGAGTTTTGGCCCTATCGGAGAGCAAATGGTGGCATTTTCTGTTGTATAATGCACAATATGATTGACCTTCCTGAACTTTGACGGTCGACACTGGTTTACATGGACACCCAGGTTTTATTTCACTTTCCTCTTTTCCAATCTATCACTATTCACATAATAATGTACCTGTTTTTGTTACCAAAGTGGACAACGTCACATGTATGAAAATTATATTTCATCTGCCATGAAATTGCCCACTAAATTTATTCAAATCACACTGAAGCATATCTATATCCTCCTCAGAGTTCACCCTCCCATCCAACTTTGTGTCATCTACAGATTTGGAGATATTACATTTTAGTTTCCTCATCTAAATTATTAATATATTGTGAATTGTTGGGGTCCAAGCAATGAGCTCTGTGGTGTCCCACTAATCGCTGTTTGTATAGAACTTAGAACCGTACAGCACCAGAATGGGACCTTCGGTCTACGATATTGCGCTAAACGTGATGCCACATTAAACTAATCCCTTCTGCCTACCCTTGGTCCATATCTCTCATTCCTTGGATATTCATGTGTTTATCAGATAGCCCCTATTATTTCTGCCTCCACTGCCACCACCTCTGGCAGCACGTTCCAGATGCCTACCATCCTGTGAAAAAAAACTTAGCCCCCACACCTCTTTTGAACTTTCTCCCCTCACCTTAAATGCATTATTAGACATTCAATTCTGGGAACAAGATCATGACTGTCAACCTTAAATATGCATCTCCATAATTTTATAGACTCCTCAGCATCCCCTTCCAAAGAAAATGACTCTAGTTTTTTTAGCCTCTTCTTGGAGCTCATACCTTGTATTCCAGGCAGCAACCTGGCAAACCTCTTCTGCACCCTCTCCAAAGCCTCCATATCCTTCCTGTTTTGTGGCAATCAGAACAATATTGTTAAGTGCGGCCTACCCAAAGGCTGATAAAGCTGCAACATGACAACCTTACTCTTGTACTTAATTCCCCAACCGATAAAGACAAGCATGACATACGCCTTCTTTACCACCATATCTACTTGAATGTCTACTTTCAGGGAGCTATGGACTGAACCCCAAGATTCCTCTGTCCATCGATGCTATTCAGGGTCCTGCCATTATCTGTATACTTGTCTCTAACATTTGATCTCCCAAAGTGCAGCGCCTCACACCTGCCCAGATTAAACTCCATACACCATTTCTCTGCCCACATCTGATTTATATCCTGCTGTATCTTTTGAAACCTTTCCACACTATCCAAAACTTCACCAATCTTTGTGTAGTTTGCAGACCTATTAATTTACTCATCTATGTTATCATCCACATCATTTTTATATATCACAAACAACAGAGGTCCTAGCACTGATCCTTATGGAGCACCACTTGTCACAGACCTCAAGCCAGAAAAACACCCTTCCATCACGACGTTCTGCCTTCTATGGGCAAGCCACATCTGAATCCAAGTGGCCACATCACTGTGGGTCCTGTCATCTTAACGATCTGGATGAGTCTGCTGTCAGGGACCTCTTGGAAAGCTTACTAAAATCCATGTAGACAACATTTACTGCTCTACCCTCATTGATCGCCTTCATCACTTCCTCAGAAAATTCAATCAAGCTACTAAGACATGATCTGCCCTGCACAAAACCATGTTAACTGTCCCTAATTAGGCCATGCTCTTCCAAATGTGCGTAAATCCTATCCCTAGGAATTCTCTCCAGTAGCTTCCCAACCACCAATTTGAAACTCACTGGTCTACAGTTTCCTGGATTGTCCTCATTTCCTTTCTTGAACAAGGAACAACGTTAGCTACTCACCAGTCCTCCGGGACCTCTTCTTTGGCTAATGAAGATACAAAAATCTTGGTCAACGCCCCAGTAATCTCTTCTCTTTGCCTATCTCAATAACCTGGGGTAGATCCCATCAGACCCTGGGGACATATCCATCTTAACGCTCTTCAAGATACCCAACACCACTCCTTTTGTTGATATCAAATGTTCTAGCATGTTAGCATACCCCACATTAATTTCACTATCCTCCATGCCTTTCTCCTGGGTGAATACTGGTGCAAAAGTACTCATTTAGGATCTCACCCATGTCCTCTGCCTCCTTTATCCTGAAGTGGTCCTAACTGCTCCCTAATTATCCTCTTGTTTTTAATTTACATATAGCATACCTTGGGATTCTCTTTAACATTACTTGCCAAGCTCATTTCATTTTAGTTGTGACTCACAGGAAGACACATTTATTCCTACACTTTATTTGCTGTCAGCAGTCATGTCAGTACTCTACCCCCATCCCACTTGCTTTAATTTTATGTGCTAATCTCATGGTGGGACCATATCAAAAGCCTTTTAAACATCCAAGTAAACCACATTGACTGGCTTCCTTTTATTGACTCTATTTATTAGATCCACAAAAAATTTTAGTAGATTTGTCAAGTATGATTTCTCTTTTGTAAATGCATGCTGATTCTGTGATCCTGTCACTATTTTCCAAGTGGCTCTGCTATTAAGTCTTTTATAAAGGATTCTAGCATTTTCCCTACTACTAATATCAGGCTAGCCAGTCTATAATTCCTTCTTTTCTCACCATTTCATTTTTTAAATAACAACTATCCTCCAATCCATAGATTTCAGAGTCTATAGAATGTTGAAAGTTGACCACAAATGCATCCACTATTTCCAGGGCCACTTCTTAAGTACTCTGGGATGTAAATTATTGGGCTTTGGGAATTTTTTTCCACCTTTATTTCTATCAATTTCCCCAACACAATTTCCTTACAAATACTGATTTCCTTCAATTCCTCCCTTTCACTAAACCCTATGTTCCCCAACATTTTAGGATGTTACTTGTGTCTTCATTTGTGAAGACAGACCAATTAAATTCATATTTTGGTTCTGCCATCCCTTCATTCACCATTATAACTTTCCCTCTTTATGTCTATAAGAGAACTACATCTGTCTTCACGAGTTTTTTTTCTCTTCACCTATCTATTGAAGCTTTTACAATCAGTTTCTATGCTCCTTGCAAACTTACTTCTTGTATTCTATTTCCCCCATCTTAATTAATCCCTTTGTCGTCCTTTGCTAAAATTTAAAATGTTCTTAGTCCTCAGGCCTGCTGCTTTATTTGGCTATTTTGTATGCCCCTTTTTTTAATCTAACACTATCCGTAATTTGCCTTATTAGCCATTGTCGGGCAAACTTTCCTGTTTTATTCTTCTGCCAGACAGGATGAGCAATTATTGTAGTTCATCTATGCACTGTTTAAATGTTTACCATTGCCTATCCATTGTCCTCTCTTTAAGTAATATTCACAAATTTGTTACAGCCACCTTGCACCTTATACCATAGTTGTTTCTTTTATTTACATTCAAGATCCTAACCTCAGAATCAACTCTGTTTAAAGGACAAATTTGATCATATTGCAGTCACTATTCCCCAAAAGGCTTGTACAGCTAGAGGGCCAGTTATTTCTTTCTTATTACATAATACCTAGTCAAGGACGGCTTGTTCTCACTCGAGGAATTCCTCGTCTAAGGCACTGTTAGTAATTTGATTTGCAGATTAAAGTTGTCCATAATTACAATTACACCTTTTATTGGTTGTGTCTTTGATTTCCTGTGTAATGCCTCCCTCAACATCATCTCTACAGTTTAGGATCCATATCCAGCCCCTAATAGTATTTTCTGCCACTATGGTTTTCTAAATCCTACCCATATAAATTCCACTACACTGGAATTAATATACTTCCTTACTCAAGGCAGATTTGATAAGGGAGCTTAAGGTGAAGGAACCCTTAGAAGCAGTGATCATAATATGATTACACTTACTCTGCAATTTGAGAGGGAGAAGATAGAATCAGAGGTAATGGTATTATAGCTGAATAAAGGCAACTACAGAGGCACGAGGGAGGAGCTAGGTAGAGGAGCCTAACAGGAAAGACAGTGGAACATCAATGGCAAGAATTTCTGAGAGAAATCCAGGAGACACAGCAGAGATTAATCCTGAGAAAAAGGAAGCACAGTACAGGGAGGATGAGGCAACCATGGCTGACTAGGGAAATCAGGGATAGTATAAAAGCAAAGAGAAAGCATATAATATGGTGAAGGGCAGTGGGAAACCAGAGGATTGGGAAATTTACAAAGGCCGACAGAGGGAAACAAAAAAAAAGAAATAAGGAGGGAGAATATTAAATATGAGGTTAAATATAAAGGAAGACTATAAGAGTTTCTTTAGATATATAAAGGGTAAAAGAGAGGCAAAGGTGGACATTGGACTGCTGGAAAATGAATCTGGAGATAATGGTGGGGAATAAGGAAGTAGCTGAGGAACTGAATAATTACTTCATGTCAATCTTCACAGTGGAAGATAGAAGTAATATCCCAAAGTTTCAAGAGAGGGAGGAGCATGGTGGCCATCACCATGGAGAAGGTGCTAGAAAAACTGAATGACCGGAAGGTAGATAAATCGCCTGGACCAGATGGACTACTCTCCAGAGTTCGAAGGGAGATAGTCGAAGAGATAGCGGAGGTGTTAGTGCTGATCTTTCAGGAATTGCTAGAATCAGGGAGGGTCCCAAAGGACTGAAAAATTGCTAATATGGCACCCTTGTTTAATAAGGGAATAAAGCAAAAGATAGAAAATTACAGACTGATTAGCCTAATCTCAGTCGTGGGTAAGATCCTAGCATCCATTTTGAAGGATGAGATTTCTGAATACATGGAAGTTCATGGTAAAATGGGCCAAGGTCAGCATGGTTTCTTCAAGGGGAGGCCATGCCTGACAAATCTGCTAGAATTCTTTGAGGAAGTAATGAGCAGGTTAGAGGAGATTAGTGGGTGGCACGGTGGCACAGTGGTTAGCACTGCAGCCTCACAGCGCCAGAGACCCGGGTTCAATTCCTGCCTCAGGCGACTGACTGTGTGGAGTTTGCACATTCTGCCCATGTCTGCGTGGGTTTCCTCCGGGTGCTCCAGTTTCCTCCCACAGTCCAAAAATGTACAGGTTAGGTGAATTGGCCATGCTAAAATTGCCCATAGTGTTAGGTGAAGGGGTAAATGACGGGGAATGGGTATGGGTGGGTTGCGCTTCGGCAGGTCGGTGTGGATTTGTTGGGCCGAAGGGCCTGTTTCCACATTGTAAGTAATCTAATCTAATCTAGACCAAGGAGAGCCACTGGATGTTATGTACCTAGACTTCAAGAAGGCCTTTGACAAGGTGCTGCACAGGAGGCTGCTGGGTAAGATAAGGGCCCATGGTTTTAGAGGCAAGGTGCTAGCATGAATAGAAGCTTGGCTGTCTGGCAGAAAGCAGAGAGTGGGGATAAAAGGGTCTTTCTCAGGATGGCAGCTGGTGACAAGTGATGTTCCACAAGGCTTAGTGTTGGGACTACAACTTTTCACTTTATATATTAATGATCTAGATGAAGGAATTCAAGGTATTCTGGCTAAGTTTGCCAGATAGGTAGAGGGATAGGTAGCATTGAGGAGGTAGGGAGGCTGCAGAAGGAGTTGGACAGGTTAGGAGAGTCGGCATAGAAGTGGCAGATGGAGTACACCGTCAGAAAGTGTGAGGTCATGCAATTTGGCAGGAAGAATAGAAGTATGGACTATTTTCTAAATGGGGAGAAAATTCAGAAGTCTGAAATGCAAAGAGACTTGGGATTTCGAGTCCAGGATTCCCTCAAGGTAAACTTGCAGATTGAGTCAGTAGTTAGGATGGCAAATGCAATTATGGCATTTATTTGGAGAGGACTTGAATATAAAAGCAACGCTGTACTTTTGAGGCTCTATAAGGCTCTGGTCAGACAACATTTGGAATATTGTGTGCAGTTTTGGGCCCCATATCTCAGGAAGGATATACTAGCCCTGGAGCATTCAGAGGAGGTTCAAGAGCATGGTCCCAGGAATGAAACGTTTAATATATGAGGAATGTTTGAGGACTCTAGCTCTATACTTGATGGAGTTTAGAAGGGCAAGAGGTGATCTAATTGAAACTTATAGAATGCTGAATGGCCCAGACAGAATGAATGTTGAGAAGATGTTTCCAAGATAGGGGAGACCTGGACCCGAGGGCAAAGCCTTGGAGTAAAGCGAAGACCTGTCAGAACAGAGATAAGGAGAAACTTCTTCAGCCAGAGAGTGGTGAATCTATGGAATTCATTGCCACAAAAGGCTGTGGAAGCTAGGTCATTGAGTATTTTTAAGACTGAGATAGGTAGGTTGTTGAGTATGAAGGGGTTCAAGGGTTTTGGGGAGAAAGCGGGAGAAGGGGTTGAGAAACTTAACAGCCAGATTGAGTCTGCTCTGCCATTCAATGGGCTGAATGGTCTAATTTCTGCTCCAGTATCTTTTGGTTTATTGTGTACATGTCCTCTTTAACTAGCCATGTTACCCCACCTTCTTTGCCTGTCCTTCCCAAAAACTGAATATCCTTGGATACTCAGTTCCCATCCCTGATCTCATTCTATCCACATTTCCCAAGTATATTATACCTGTTTATATCTATTTGTGTGACTAATTGAGTTCTTCTATTGCAAATGCTCCTTGCATTCAGACACAAGGCCTTATGGCTTGTCATTCGCCGGTGCCTGGCATACAAACAGAAAATCATTGTGTCCCCCCCCCCCCCCCCCCCACCCCCCCACCCCCCCACCCCGCAATGCACTGGCCGCCCTACCTTACATTAGAAATTAACTAAGTCCCAAACTAACAACGAGACTTCTATGTACGCTGGGAATAATGACAGCACACGAACCAACAGCCACATTTCACCAGCTACTATCTAGGACAAAAGACTCCTAATCCACAACATACAGGGCAAATGTGATATATAAAATATCACACAGCAACTGTAAGAAACATTACAAAGGACAGAAGGGCAGGAAACTTGCCACCAGAATACATGAGCATCAGCTTGCAACAAAACGACATGACTAGTCTTCCCTCATATCAATACACACTGACAATGAAGGATATCAATTCAGCTGGGACAATATTCCGATACTGGGACAGGCTTAAACAAAGACAAGCTCAGAAATTTCTGGAGGCCTGACATTCATCCATTGGTTCCATAAATAAACACATTGAAAAAGACCCCATCTACAGACCACTACAGAACAAAACTGGAAGTAAAACTATCCAACACAACAGTTCGAACCATATAAATTTGGGGCAGATCACAACGACAGCGCTTCATCTGGAGGTAACATCCAGGAGGGAGATGAAATGTTTGCGAGAAAATCAACCTGCTCATATCTGCCTGTGAACAAATCTACCTCTTGCCAATACCCTGATCTTGAACATCTCCAAGAGAACTTGTAGCATTTGTTCTTTGTTTCACAAAGCTCATGGTAGAAATAAAGCTCAAGTAGTTGCTAACACTTTTCAGTTATGCTTTCCAGCCATGATCTTTGTAGCAGGAGGGCCATGCCACTCTTGCATCGAAATCTCCCATTAGATTTGATTTGAGGATTCTGCTGATCTCAGTGCCAAACTCCTTATAGAACTGTTGTCTCATTATTGGAGTGCTGTTGTTACCTAAATGCTGGTGAGGCTAACAGACCCTGTTTGAGGTGGATAGAGAGAACACATTCATAACCATTTGCAGAATGTTCCGTTAATGATAGTAACGACTTTCTTATACTAAGCCAACATCTTCCTCATACATTTCTTTTGAATTATTCTCCTGCAAGATGAACAGTAATCTTTTTCTTTCATTGATCCACTCTTAGCAAGCTTGTCTCCAGGGAAGCAATGTGAATATTAAGCCTATCAAATTCTATGTTGACCCTGCCTTTTAGGTTTGATTTATCAAGCTGCTGCATGTGATCTGTTAATTCCATGCACATGGTTCTGATGTCCAGCTTGCCAATGAAGGTGTTGGCATTCTTGAGAATAATGTTTCAGCTGTACAACAGAAATATTGTCAGGACCCACAGGAAAGTAAAAAGTTAAACACTTCAGTTAAAGTAGGTTCCAGGAGGAGAGCTTCATAGTCAAAGGTTCAGTGAGCAGTGTCAAGAAGCAAGAGGTGGTTATCAATTATATCATGCACTTACAGGAGGCTTGAGATAGGGAGAGAATATGAACTCCGGTGGAGGGCAGGGTTTTAGTTGTTTGCTAGTGGAATGTCCCATACAATCTGTTGTGCTTAAACTTATCTTACTTTAATATTTAGGCCAATAAGATCATGACAGTGATATCTGAGATGGGAGTTGAGCCCCCACCTTCAGGTAGAAGATCCTTTCTCTATTTGTTCCTTTCATCTTGCTTGTGACTATATGTGCTATTCTCCTCTGTAAATTTGTGTATGATTGTGTAAGATTAATATATTTGTTTTTGTGAGGGGATGAAATATATGCAGTGATGTCTTGCTAAATATTTGATTTGATTTAATTTGCTTTATTTTTGTCACATGTACCTAGCTATAGTGAAAAGTTTTTGTTTTGCATGCAGTACAGGCAGATCATACCATACAAAGTGATCAGACTGAAGAATAAAATGTTACAGCTGCAGAGAAGGTGCACAGAGAGCAAGATGAATATTAAATTTAAAATGTGAGCAGTCCATTCAGAAGTCTAATAACAATGGGGAAGAAACTGTTCTTGAATCTACTTATATGTGTATACAATATTTACATCTTCTATTCAATGGAAGAAAGTGCAGGAGAGTATAAACAAAGGTGGTAGAGGTCGGTAGTTTCTTGTGGTCTTGGGAAGAGCAGTTGCCAAACCACGCTGTAATGCATCCAGATATATGCACTATAGAAAGCATTCTATAAAAATTTATAAGGTGCTATTCATCCTGAATCTGGCATATGTTGTAATATGGTGATTTTGGAAATTGTAGTACTTCAAGAGTTAAGAGTGACAGAAAGGAATTGTGGATGATAACACGATTGTGGCATTTTACCAAGCATTTACATTGTTCTACAGCTGCTGGAAAATTTGTGAGAGTTTTGATATTATGTGGCAATATTGTATATAAAGTATTGGGATACATGTCCCCTGATGAGACTCACACTTCTTCGGCTTCTACAATATTCAGTATTTGCTTTTTCAATCAAATTGGTCCTCTGCTGAAAGAGAGAGTTCAATAAAACTTCCTTCCCTCCTGTTGAAAGAATTGCCTTCAATTCTGCTGCCTTCTCCTTAATGA
This sequence comes from Hemiscyllium ocellatum, assembly GCF_020745735.1. Lineage (NCBI taxonomy): Eukaryota > Metazoa > Chordata > Chondrichthyes > Orectolobiformes > Hemiscylliidae > Hemiscyllium > Hemiscyllium ocellatum. The sequence continues at coordinate 11,815,926 of NC_083404.1, read as the reverse complement.
ACGGAGTCATAGGGCTGAATGTTATAATTTTTTGGGTAAGTCAAGTTGTGTTAAGGTTTTGGAGGTTTTTTTGCAACAGCTAGCAAGTCTTCTCACACTATTTCACTAAACTCTCCTCATTAATTACCTAACACACCATTATGGCACCTCTGAAATCCTAATTCTATTCCATGAAGAGGACCTAGTAGTCCAAGTGAACAAACTTGTGCAAATGATAGGAGTCCTCTTCCTAGAGAACTGGCAAAGGAGACGATAATATTAGACCCTGGCAATCTGGACTGAGTCACCCTCTGACTCAGTGGCAAAACCAGGATGCATAGGAATGTACAACAAAAGAAAAAGGAGGTTAGTGACAGGAGTTCACTCTGCCAGGGTAAATGTCAAATTCTCCTCTCTCTGGCAGCTCACATTCACTATCTCTGCTTTTGCAAACATGTCTCAACAAAGATAATATCCTACTACCCTCACTGTCTGCAACACACACCTTGACACACTCTCTCCCTCTCTCTTGATATTGCCTGTGGAAAAGCAGTTAGCTGTGGAAGAGACATCCTCAAGGATCTCTGGAGCTTCATGGAAGCACTAATAAGGCTACCTCCTGCATAGTGACACCTCAAATGGAAATCATAGGCATAGCAAATGGGGATTCACCATTTGGTCAGCACCTCACCATTACACCTCTGCAGCTGTCCTAGGAAGACATAGCCCCCTCAGCTGGTATCCAGAGGGCTGCTGGAGTCTAGCCAACTGCTTAGCCCCAGGCAGGAGATGACCTTGTCCTTACAGTAATCAGGGATTTCATCCAAATACATAGGGAGGAGCAGCAATAGTAGAAAGGGACATGCAATGTGTTTGCCACAAAGTCTGAGATTGATGTAGCAATGTGCCATACAATGTGTGCCCCTGGACTGAGGACTATTTAGCAAAGCAACTGTCTATTTCTGTGACTACGCTAATTGGAATGGTAAGGCAGTGATACAATGAGTGAGCAGGTAGGCGATTAGTGAGTGAACATTAAAAGAGTGCACGTGCATCCCTAAGATACAGCCTAGTCCAGTCTGCGGGTTGGGTGTCTGTACCTGTGCGTAAATTTTCCCACTGCAGCTTTTCAATGCAAATTGTTGACGTGTCCTGAAATGCAAGTCTGTGCTTCTAGGACACAGTGCCAGTGTATAATAAGTGTGGCAGGATGATTGCGATGGTTTGGCAGATGCTAATGCCCATGGAAGGGAACTGTGTTTGATTGATGCCTGAGGATCATGCCCTGAGATGGTGTTAGCCAATGACCAATATGGATGTGGTTTAGAGCAAGTGGCGAGCTGAATCCTCCAGGTTCATTCTCTGGTTTCTATGTTGAGCTTTCCCTACATTAGCTTAGTTGTTCAGTGTTATGGACCATGTCTATGACTCTCTCTAAATCATGATATGGAGGTGCCAGTGTTGAACTTGGGTGAACAAAGTCAAAAATCACACAACACCACTTGCAGTTTCAAATAAACATGTCAGACTATAACCTAGTGCCATCTGATTTTTGACTTTGATTTTATAAGTTGTTCACACCATTTCGATTTTCCTCTGGAAGGTAACTTAATAATTTATCCCAATTTTTTGAAACTTCTTCATTGTTCACTTTAGTTTGAATAATATCCAACTGAGAATCCTCTGAACTTGGATCTTCACTCTCTGTTATAACCAGTAAAACATTCTCCTTTTGCTTTCTTTCCCTATCAAAATACCTTTTGAGCATATTCACATGACACACTATGAGATTTCTTTCTGTCTGGCATTCTTATCAAATAATTCACCTCACTAAATCTATTTTTAATTTGAATAAGGTCCACTAGATCTTCCTTTTAAAGATTCACCTACCACTGGAAGTAAAACTAATCTTTATCTCCATTAGCAGTATTGCAAATTTTTGATTTCTTATTGGTTTCCTGTTTCATCACTTTGCCGTACTACTTTTAAATGCTGTCTAGCTAATCCATCTACTCTATTTAATTTATCCTTAATTAATTTAGGTGGTCCCCTCACCTCATGCCCAAAAACCAATTCAAATAGACTGAATTTGGTAGGTCTTTTGGTGTATCCCTAAATGCAAAAAGTACAAATGGAATTCCTTTATTCCAGTCCTCTGCACAATCTTGACTGTAAGCCATCAACATGGCCTTTAATGTTTAATGCCATGTTCTAACACTCCCTGCGATTCTGGAAGGTATGCAGTGCATTTGAATTGCTTTATTCCTAAGCTATCCATAACTTCCTTGAATAATTTTGGTGTAAAATTTGACCATTGATCTAATTGTATCTCTGTGGGTCATCTGTATCTCCTAAAAAAATTGAGTAACTCTTACACAGTCCTTTTAATCATGATACTGCAAAATGGAATAGCTTCTGGAAATTTAGTAGACACATCCATTATGGTCAACACATACTGATTCCCACTTTTTATTTTAGGTAGAGGTTCTATGCAATCAATTCAGACCCTTGTAAAAGGTTCCTCAAAATTTGGGAATTGGTATTAAGGTATTTTGATCACTGCTTGAGGTTTTCCAATTACCTGACACATATGACATATCCGGTAAAAATCCATAAGACATAGGAGTGGAAGTAAGGCCATTCGGCCCATCGAGTCCACTCCGCCATTTAGTCATGGCTGATGGGCATTTCAACTCCACTTACCTGCATTCTCCCCATAGCCCTTAATTCCTTGTGACATCAAGAATTTATCAGTCTCTGCCTTGAAGACATTTAGTGTCCCGGTCTCTTTGTTATCCTTTGTTTGTTTTTGTAGCCTTCCCAATCTTCTGATTTCCCAGTGCTCTTGGCCACTTTATAGGATCTCTCTTTTTCTTTGATACATTTCCTGACTTCCTTTGTCAGCCATGGTTGTCTAATCCCTCCCCGGATAGTCTTTCTTTTCTTGGGGATGAACCTCTGTACAGTGTCCTCAATTATACCCACAAACTCCTGCCATTTTTGCTCTACTGTCTTCCCTGTTAGGTCTGCTTCCAGTCGATTTTCGTCAGTTACTCTCTCATGCCCTCGGAATTACCTTTAACTGTAACACCATTACATCCGATTTTGCCTTCTCTATTTCAAACTGCAGACTGAACTCGACCATATTATGATCGCTGCTTCCTAAGGGTTCCCTTACTTTAAGATCTTTTATAAAGTCTGGTTCATTACATAGTACTAGGTCCAAAATAGCCTGCTCCCTTGTGGGCTCCGTGACAAGCTGTTCCAGAAAGCCATCCTGTAAGCATTCCAAGAATTCCCTTTCTTTGGATCCACTGGCAACATTATTTACCCAGTCCACCTGCATATTGAAGTCCCCCATGATCACCGTGACCTTGCCTTTCTGACGTGCCTTTTCCATTTCCCGATACATGTTGTGCCTCTGGTCCTGACCACTGTTAGGAGGTCTGTACATAACTCCCATTATGTTTTTTTTTTGCCTTTGTGGTTCCTCAATTCCACCCACATCATCCGACCCTATGTCATTCAGTGCTACAGATTTAATTTTGTTCTTAACTAACAAGGCCACCTCGCCCCCTCTGCACACCTCCCTGTCTTTTCGATAAGTTGTAAATTCTTGGATGTTTAACTGCCAGTCCTGAACCCCCTGCAACCATGTCTCTGTGATGCCTACCACATCATAATCATTCACGATGATCTGTGCCGTTAGTTCATCTACTTTGTTACGAATGCCACGAGCATTCAGGTAAAGTGCCTTAATGCTGCCTCTATTCCTGATGAAGGGCTTTTCCCCAAATGTCGATTTTCCTCTCGGATGCTGCCTGGCCTGCTGTGCTTTTCCAGCACCACCCTAATCTAGACTGTGGTTTCCAGCATCTGCAGTCCTTGCTTTTACACAGTCAGGAAAAAGCCCTGGATATACTTTCTGTAATATCTCAGTTCCCTGATGTTGCACTGGCTTTTCAACCACTGTAGGCAGCACTCCCATCTGTGATCCAGCTGTACCTTACCAAGAACAAATTGTATTCCTGGAATCAAGAGCTTCTACAGTACTCCGACCACACTTCTCCACTTTTCACTGGACACTCCTACCTCATGTCTCACCATGAATCCCACACATTAACACTTTTTCTGGCAATACTCCTTCTGAATTACATACCTCCTCATCTCTCACCATCAATGATCAACATGGTCCTGTATCTCTTAAAATTGTAACTTCCTTACCCGCTCCTGCTGACATAAAGTCATAGAGACGTACAGACGTGTTGTCCCTGTCGAAGTGGTGTCCTTCCTCATCTGTATATAAAGATACTAGTGAGAGAGGGTCATGTTTTTTTTTGTGGCTAGTTGATGTTCATGTATCCTGGTGGCTAGTTTTCTGCCTCTTTGTCCAATGTAGTTATTAAAGTATCTTGGAAGAACTGTAACAAACACTACATTGGACAAACAGGCAGAAAACTAGCCACCAGGATACATGAACATCAACTAGCCAGAAAAAGACATGACCCACTCTCACTAATATCTTTATATACAGATGAGGAAGGACACCACTTCGACTGGGACAACACATCCATCTGAGGATGAGCCAAACAGAGACACACACGAGAATTCCTGGAAGCATGGCATTCCAACAGGAACTCTATCAACAAACACATTGACTCGGATCTCATTTATCACCCCCGAGAAAAAGAACAGGAAATGATGTCAACAGCCCAAGAAAACCTAAACACATAAATAAAAAACAGACCATACCACCAGTGCTTCACCAGAAGCTCACTGATAATGTTACCTAGTATGGTAATGAAATGTCTGAAACCAAACCTTCCAGCTCAGTGAGCAAACTTACATCCAGAACCTCAACCTGAGCTATAAATCTTCTGAAAACTTGCTAATTCCAGCTTGTTTGCCCATTCCAAAAGCTTTGCCTTATTCACTTTTTGTAAAACTCCCAAAGTGAATTCTTCCACCCCCAGAAAACGCCTAGCGACTGAAACTGCCATTACTACACAAAGCATATTTAAACCAACTAAGTTCAACAACCAAAATAAAAGACACCAACAATTATCATTCTCAGCTTTGGAGTCCACCAATCTTAATCCCAACCTGGATTTAGTGATTTTGATCCTGACAAGAGCTCCCAGTTTGTTATGGATTAGACCAGACCCCCTCAAAATATTTAAGGTGGTATCCTGGACCCTAATTTCTTCTTATTTTAAAAGCAAATGTAAAGTGTCTGTTCCAGATGCAGTGCGATTGGTCAAACTACTCTATGTTAAGCAAAACACAATTTATTTAAAAACTGTGGTTAAAATACAACTAAACAAAGAAGAATTTAAAATAACTGTTCTTTTGGAAAACTTAGCAGAATAATAGGTAGAGTAACTATTACTAATTAAGCATTCCATATAGTAACACTCCTTGGCAAAATGGACAATTCAGGCACATATTCCTGCATGCAGTTCTCTAATCTAGGAGGGAAAAAACATCAAGAGAAAATTCAGAGAGAATAGCAGCCTGGAGTCTTTCGCTGAAGCTTCCAACTCTGTTGAGACTCCAATAGATTCTGAGTGGAGTCAGAACCAAAACTCAGAAATCCTAATCTGTGAGAACTGGCCACACCCATTTGGGCTGTTTTTAAAAACAGCCCAAGGCCTCCCAAACTGTTTACTCACGTGGAATTAGCTATCTAGCTTGTCACCTCTCATTCAATCCCTCTTAAAAGAAACCAGGACAAAATAACTCGTTCAAGCTACAGCATTGTCACATCAGTTTGGTAAAATGAGGCAGGTTATGGTGCTAACAAGGCATTTAACAATCAGAAATGACTGTCAGCTGGCATTTTGTTGCTGCCTAGTAAGAATCTCGCTACACCGCTTGTGAAGAAAGTAAAAGGCAGAGTGAGATGATCTCAATGTCACAATGGACCTCACCACATCTGTTGCCCAATTCTGCTGCACATCTCACTATAGCCCACATCACTCAGACCCATAAAATTCTGACCATATAATCCTATTATATATGGCTAATATTTAATGAAAAAATTTGATAAATCATCAATTAAACACAGAACTATATTAGAAGATTTAATGTTTCCGGACAAAAATTAACTTTATTAAATATTGAAAAACAGAATAAGCTCTGTTACCATAACGTTTTATAACTTATAAAGTTAAATGACGTATGTTCTCAACTCAGTTCTACCTTTTATTTCCCTTCAAGAGTCACCTTAATTTATAATATCTTGAAGGCTCATTCATGTTTCCTGGGACCAACCCAAAAGCTATGTCACTGCACTCCAGAATGCACTTTGATGTCCATTCAGTATATCTGTTCTCAAAGATTCAATATTCAGTGGGTTTTCCCGTTACCATTTGGCTCAGTGATACTCCAGTTTCGTTACTGACCTCATGGTGCTGAAATTCATGGGTCAGCTTCCCAGCAACTCCTATGCAATGGCTTAAAATATCAAAAAGAACTTTATTTTCAACAGCCCACTGTGATGATCTTAAACTACAAACAAGCTGTTCACTTATAGAACTCCAACCAAATACAGGTTAACTGTCTTTTATAGAAATTATTACTGCCAATTTCTCCCTCTAGCTAAACAAATTTTTCCAGTCATTTTTCCTTTTCTAACTGTGACTTATATTGAATACTAGCTCCCAATCACAGGCTGCAATATGGACAACTCTTAACAATCATTTTAGATGAGGAATTTGCAACAGCAACAGTATGTGGTGGATGGCAGTTATAGGAAGGGGGGAAAGTCTCAGATAGAGTCACATAGATGATTTAACTCCAGGAAGGGTGAGAGAGGTCGGCGCCTAGGGCAGGAGTCTTTTGTGGATATACCCATTTCAAACAGGTATGCTGTTTTGGAAAATGTAGGGGGTGATGGATTCTCAGGGGAACGTAGCACAAACAGCCAAGCTTCTGGTATTGAAACTGGCTCTAATGCAACAAGGGGTACGTCGGCTTCCAAGAGATCAATTGTTTTAGGGGATTTTGTAATCAGAGATACAGACAGACATTTCTGTGGCCAGCAGAGAAAAAGCAGAATGGTGTGTCATTTCCTTGGTGCCAGGATCAATGATGTCTCAGAGGGGGTGCAGAATGTTCTCACGGGGGAGAGGGGCCAGCAGGAGGTCATTGTCCACATTGGAACCAACGACATTGGAAGGGAAAAGGTTGAGACTCTGAAGGAGATTACAGAGAGTTAGGCAGAAATTTAAAAAGGAGGTCCTCAAGGGTAGTAATATCTGGATTACTCCCAGTGCTACAATCTAGTGAGGGCAGGAATAGGAGGTTAGAGCAGATGAATGCATGGCTGAGGAGCTGGTGTATGGGAGAAGGATTTGTATTTTTGGATCATTGGAATCTCTTTTGGGGTAGAAGTGACCTGTACAAGAAGGACGAATTGCACCTAAATTGGAAGGGGACTAATATACTGGCAGGGAAATTTGCTTGAACTGCTTGGGAGGATTTAAACTAGCAAGGTAGGGGGGTGGGACCCAGGGAGATAGTGAGGAAAGAGATCGATCTGAGATGGGTACAGCTGAGAACAGAAGTGAGTCAAACAGTCAGGGTGGGCAGGGACAAGGTAGGACTAATAAATTAAACTGCATTTATTTCAATGCAAGAGGCCTAACAGGAAAGGCAGATGAACTCAGGGCATGGTTAGGAACATGGGACTGGGCTATCATAGCAATTACAGAAACATAGCTCAAGGATAGGCTGGACTGGCAGCTTAATGTTCCAGGATACAAATGCTACAGGAAGGATAGAAAGGGAGGCAAGAGAGGAGGGAGAGTGGCATTTATGATAAGGGATAGCATTACAGCTGTGCTGAGGGAGGATATTCCCGAAAATACATCCAGGGAAGTTATTTGGGTGGAACTGAGAAATAAGAAAGGGATGATCACCTTATTGGGATTGTATTATAGATCCCCCAATAGTCAGAGGGAAATTGAGAAACAAACTTGTAAGAAGATCTCAGCTGTCTGTAAGAATAATAGGGTAGTTATGGTAGGGGATTTTAACTTTCTAAACATCGACTGGGACTGCCATAGTGTTAAAGGTTTAGATGGAGAGGAATTTCTTAAATGTGTACAAGACAATTTTGTTATTCAGTATGTGGATGTACCTACTAGAGAACGTCCAAAACTTGACCTACTCTTGGGAAATAAGGCAGAGCAGGTGACTGAGGTGTCAGTGGGGGAGCACTTTGGAGCCATAATTCTATTCATTTTAAAATAATGATGGAAAAGGATAGACCAGATCTAAAAGTTGAAGTTCTAAATTGGAGAAAGGCCAATTTTGACGGTATTAGGCAAAAAACTTTCGAAAGCTGATTGGAGGCAGATGTTTGCAGGTAAAGGGATGGCTGGAAAATGGGAAGCCTTCAGAAATGAGATAACAAGAATCCAGAGTAAGTATATTCCTGTTAGGGTGAAAGGGAAGCCAGGTAGGTATAGGGAATGCTGGATGACTAACGAAATTGAGGGTTTGGTTAAGAAAAAGAAGGAAGCATATGTCAGGTATAGACAGGATAGATCGAGTGAATCCTTAGAAGAGTATAAAGAAAGTAGGAGTATACTTAAGAGGGAAATCAGGAGGGCAAAACAGGGACATGAGATAGCTTTGGCAAATAGAATTAAGGAGAATCCAAATATACTAAGGACAAAAGGGTAACTAGGGAGAGAATACTGCCCCTCAAAGATCAGCAAGGTGGCCTTTGTGTGGAGCCACAGAAAATGGGGGAGATACTAAATGAATATTTTGCATAAGTATTTACTGTGGAAAACGATATGGAGGATGTAGACTGTAGGGGAATAGATGGTGACATCTTGCAAAATGTCCAGATTACAAAGGAGGAAGTGTTGGATGTCTTGAAATGGTTAAAAGTTGCTAAATCCCCAGGACCTGATTAGGTGTACCCGAGAACTCTGTGGGAAGCTAGAGAAGTGATTGCTGGGCCTCTTGCTGAGATATTTGTATCATCGATAGTCACAGGTGAGGTACCGTAAGACTGGAGGTTGGCTAACGTGGTGCCACTGTTTAAGAAGGGCGGTAAAGACAAGCCAGGGAACTATAAACTGGTGAGCCTGACCTCGGTGGTGGACAAGTTGTTGGATGTACATGTATTTGGAAAGGCAAGGACTGATTCGGGATAGTCAGCATGGCTTTGTGCATGGGAAATTATGTCTCACAACTTGATTGAGTTTTTTGATGAAGTAACGAAGAAGATTGATGAGGGCAGAGCAGTAGATGTGATCTATATGGACTTCAGTAAGGCGTTTGACAAGGTTCCCCGTGGGAGACTGATTAGCAAGATTAGATCTCATGGAATACAGGGAGAACTAGTCATTTGGATACAGAACTGGCTGAACATGCTGGGGTTGTTTTCCCTGGAGCGTCAGAAGCTGAGGGGTGACCTTACAGAGGTTTACAAAATTATGAGAGGCATGGATAGGATAAATAGACAAAGTCTTTTCCCTGGGATCGGGGAGTCCAGAACTAGAGGGCATAGGTTTAGGGTGAGAGGGGAAAGATATAAAAGAGACCTAAGGGGCAGCTTTTTCACGCAGAGGGTGGTATGTGTATGGAATGAGCTGCCAGAGGATGTGGTGGAGGCTGGTGCAATTGCAACGTTTAAGAGACATTTGGATGGATATATGAATAGGAAGGGTTTGGAGAGATATGGGCTGGGTGCTGGCAGGTGGGACTAGATTGGGTTGGGATATCTGGTCGGCATGGACGGGTTGGACCGAAGGGTCTGTTTCCATGCTGTACATCTGTATGACTCTTTGACTGTAGTCTACTTTAGGCATATATCTGGCTTTTTCTCACAACTTCCCAGTAAATAGAAGCTACATGAGACCTACAGCTGACACAATATTTTAATTGCTTTTCCAAATACCACTTTGGGCATCTTGCAACCCAAGGAACCAAAAGTTACATAAGCTGTCACACCTCTTAGATGCTTTTCCAAGTATCACCTAGACTTGAATGCTGGTTGTGCGCTAATTGGATTGACAAAGATAAACTAAAAACAGAGTTTCATTGAGCTCTGCACATCTCCATGACAATATTGCACACACAGCCTGCTCCCAGGTAGTAGTAAAAAATGAGATCTGCAGATGCTGGAGATCACAGCTGAAAGTGTGTTGCTGGTCAAAGCACAGCAGGCTCTATTCCTGAGATGCTGCCTGGCCTGCTGTGCTTTGACCAGCAACACACTTTCACCCAGGTAGTAGTGCCAATTAATTACCTTGTAATTACAAAGCTTTCATTAAGTATTTGAAACCGCACGAATAACAGATCTTTTACTGAAATAGTATCAGTCATATCTCCAGTTCTTAGTTAAATAAGCTCACCTGCTGTTTTATGCCTGTAACCCTTTTATTCTGACTTGATCCAAGAAACACAAATTACGTTGTGAGTTCTAATTTTTTTGACGTGTGGTTTTCCAGCTTGTAGATATTTACCAGGCTTTTCCCTACTGAACTTATATAAAATCTCTTTCTAAAATTGACTAGGTATACTACTAAAATAGATGAACTTTGGTACTGTGGAAGTATCATTTAAGAATTCCATATTAGAAGAAGGAATAATAAGGGAAAATGTGGTTCCTGCAGATGAGAAGACATTAAATCTTGAGAGCATTTTTGAATAAAACTGCATTGTTGTTCAGAATGAATAAAGATGGAGAAGATTCAATGCTGAAGGATATAAATTAACAGACAATAAGTGACTAAACTGTTGAAGTACACACCAATTCATTTGTAGAAAATATAATCAGACAGTACCATGATTTTCCTTTCTGATAATGAAATACCATTCCGTCATGATATAATCAGGAGCTTATATAATGTGTAATAGCACACCTAAATGTGTGGGCTGTTTTATTCTCTTTCTTGGTATGTTTTGCCACTTGTCTCAACAGCAGATGGCAGCATTTATCAAAAAAAGCACAATTAATCACAACCATACACAATTGAAGGAAAATATTAATGCCACAGTTTAACTATTCAATATGGCCCAACTGCTTGAATTGAAAAGTGAAATGATTCAAAAGCTTGTGCTTTTAAAAATGAAATTAGAAATTGATGTCAATGGAGCGTAGGAGATTGAAGGGTGACCTAACTGAGGTTTATAAAATCATGAGGGGCATAGATAAGGTGATTGACAACTGCCTTTACTCTAGAGTGGAGACTTCAAAACCATGGCATATTTTTAAGCTAAGAGGACAAAGATTTAAAAAAGAACATGGACAACTTTTTTACACAGTGGTTTATGTATGGAATGAATTCTCAAAAAAAGTGGATGCAGGTACACTTACAATGTTTAAAAGACGTTTGAATAATTTCATGAATAGGAAAGATTTGGAGAGATGCAGGCTAAGCACAGGAATCTGAACTAATTTAGTTTGGGAACATGGTCAGCGTGGACTGGTTGGATTGAAGGATCTGATTCCATGCTGTATGAGATTATGACTCTATGTCACATATTATTTGTGGGGAGAACAGGAAAGTTAACATTTCAGGAAGATCATTTGCCAAAACTAAAGGCTATTAAAACATTTAAACCAGAAAGCAAAAGGGGATGGGAGAGAGGAAAATGTATACATATACCGCAAAAATAGTATAATTTGTGAAGTGCTTACATGGAAAACAGGAGATGATTAACTGGAAAAAAATGACATTAGCGTGAGCTAACAATGAGCATAATGAGTAAAATCAAGAAAACATTGAATATATGTTAGCATCTAAGGAGACTGAATGATGTAGATAGCTGTCACAAAAACAAATAGAAGAAGTAGAAAACCATACACCCAGCTAGCCTGCTTTGTAATTCGATATGATCATGTCCGCTTTTGGGCTTCAACTTTACTTTCTCCATGTCCAGTGATGACCTGAGAAACCAGACATCTGTTGAATAATTTGCATCCACAAATTTCAACAGAGAATTCCTAAGATTCACACCCTCTTAAATGAGGATGTTTCTCCTCATCTCGGTTATAAATCCCTTAGTCTGAAACTGTTACTATGCATTTCCCATTTAGAAGAGGTATGTCAGTATCTATCCTATCATGCCCCTTCACAATCTTGAATGTTTCAATGAGATCATCTTATTCCTCTAAATTGTAGAGAATACAGACTCAATTTACTCAAAGTCTCATTTTAGGATAATATTGTCCTAGGGACTTCTCCAGTTCACTGTATCTCCCCATTAGAAGCATATCCTTCCATAAATCTGGAGCCTGAAATTGCACACAGTATTCCAGTTGAGGTCTCTCTAAAGCTCCACACATTTAAAGCAAGCTCACCTTAATTCCTATTCTGGCAGTTAAGAACTACATGCCATGTGCTCTGCTAACTTCTCACTGTACCTTTTCGTTAACTTTTTGTGTTCCTTGTATAAGTACACCCATGTGTCTCTTAATATCAACAGTTAAGAATTTCCAAAGAAGTATTGCTTTGCACTCAAAACATTATCTCTGTTTCTCTCTCCATTGCCAAGCCTGTTGAGTTTCTCCTGCACTTTGTTGTTACAAATTTCAAGCCTTTTAAAAAAAGTATTCTGCTTTTTAATTCTTGAAAGTAAAGCAAATAATCTTGCAATCCCCACATCATGCTCCATCTCGTATCTTGTTTTTGATATACCTAATCTATCTATATATCCTTACAGCCTGTTTGTGTTGTTCTCATAGTTTGTATTCTCACTTCGCTTTGTACCATTAAAATACTTTGCTCTGTCTCTTTGTCAAAGTCGTTAATATAGATTGTTAATAGCTGATGACCAGCACTGATGCTTGTGATCCTCCAGTAGTCACAGTCTGCCAAAATACCCCACTTATTCCTGCTCCATGCTTACTGTCTTAACCAATCCTCTACCCATACTAATACTTCACCTCAATCCATTAGCTTCTGTCATTTGTAATAACGTTTTGGTATCTTATCAAATACCTCTTTGAAATCCAAGTATATTAGTTTATCTACCTTACTAGTTACATCTTGAAAGATAAATTTGTAAAACATGATTTTTCGTTTGTAAAATCATGTTGACTTGTTCTAATCATAATATGTTTTCCTAAGTGCCTTGGTGAAACTTCTTGAATAATATATTCTGGAACTTTGCTGATGTGCAGCTTCTTGTTCTCTATTTCCTATCTTTCTCTTGAGCTACTGGTGTACATTTGTTAATTTCCAATCTGCTCAGACTTTTCCAGAATCTTTGGAACTTTGGAAAATCATGCACTTCTGCTATCACTCCAGCTTACTCTTTTAGAACTGTAGGCTTTAGGCCATTAGTCTGGGTATTTGTCTGATTTTAGTCCCTTGAGTTGTTTTTAGCACTTTCTGTTTGTTGCTATCAATTACCTTAATATCTGCTCTTTCATCAGCCCATAAGTCATCCTCTATTTCTAATTTGTAAATTATGACTTTACCTCGAAAACAGACACAAAATGTTTGTTCAGTGTCTTTATTATTGTCCTCATGATAATTTCTTGTCTCTGCTTCAAAGGGACGAACATTCACTTTAGCTATGCGTTTCCTTCCTTTTGCAAAATCTCTTAGTGCACTTTTGCATTTCTGGCTAGTTTACCTCATGTTGAATTTTTTTCCCCTATAAACTTTTTGGTGTCCCTTTGCTGTTCTAAATCCTCAGAATTATTATTAAAATTATTCTGTTCACAAATGGATCGTTCAATATTCATATTTTTAGTATTGTTCTGATTTAGTATCTGTTTTGTTGCTGAATAACAATTCTGCATTGACTTAACAGTGCGCTGTTTATAAGTTCAAAATGGGTATAGGTGTTCAGTTCAAAAGTGTCATGTCTCCAATTGGCTGATATTCTGTTGTTGAGTTAGGTGATCTGCCTCAAATGCAAGCACAGTGTTTTCAAAGGTGTTCCTTTTCATCTGTTGCCTTCATCGTTGTGATGTGGATGCTGTGGCTGGCAACCAGAGTTAGATCTCAGGCTGTGGTAGGCCTACAACACTGGAACTGTGGTGTCCAAGTAAAGTATTTGGGATGTTCAGGGTGAGTTTTTGTAGCGAAACTTGAATGGGTGAAGTGAAAGGATGTTTGCATTATCTCGATCCTTCATTTGTGTGCATGTAATCTAGATGGCTAAGGGTTTTGTGGCACAGTGTAGTGGACTCTGGGTTAGAGGGTCCAGGTTCATGTCCTAACTGCCACAATGGTGTATCACCACACCTCCAGTAGGTTTGATTAAAAATATTTTTTTGATCTGGTTGATGGGAAAGGCTTCTGTTCATTATCACTTTATGAATGTTCTTTGTTCAGGTGTGCTGCATATCCGAACACTGTAAGTGTTGAAGCTCTGGTCATTTCAGTAATATCTGGGGTAACTAGACATTTTATGGATCCTGTCATGATGTTGTTAGGTATGTGCTCTTGGTTACTTGGATTGCTGTACCTGGCTGGCTTTTAGATGAGGCTTCTTATGATGTTGAACCATTTGTTCTGGTCTTTGTTTTCAGAATTGGGCTTTTCAGTGTCTTCCTGTGGTGCAAACCTTGCATATTATTTTAAAAGCTGTGCATTGTTTGCGTGTATGTATGAGGCTGCCTGCTGTGCTTACCAGGGTCGCCTATATTGGCTATTATGCTACTACTAGACAAATTACATATAGCCTCTGAACTCTATCTATCAGGATGGCTTCATGTTTATGTTTACTTTGCAGTATTCTTCCATGGTGTAGCTTTTGAATTGGTTGGACATGTCTTGCTTGAACACTTCATTACAGTAGGTACTATTGTGAACTCGATTATTCTGGCAGCTAGCTCAGCTGCGGTGAACCCACCATGATGCCCCTTTATCTTTTTGCATCTATTTATGAATAGGTCAATGGTCTCCATTTGCTGTTGTCTGAAAGACAAGCATCCTCGACTATATATTCCGAAATTGAGCTTCAGTCATAATTTGATTGTTTTATCTGGATATTTCAGATGCTTGTCAGACAGACCAGATGTGTTCAGTCTGTGGAAACCTTCATTGCCTCCAGCAATGGATTGTGAAATATTGCGATCCAGTAAATACAATTTGGCATGTTATAACAAAACACATTCAGATGAGAAATCTGAGTGTTGAAATTTTTTTTGTCATTTTGCATCTGAATCTTTTAACAGCTTTTCAAGTTTCTTCCAGTTCACTTAGGGTTATCTTGGCTCTGACTTGCAATAGTTTTAGTGGCCACCATCTTAGCTGATCATAGGTTGTTGCTAGTCCACTGGTGATACAATGGAGTTCTTTCTGCTTTTTCCCCAGTTTCTGCACTTACGCATATCTCAAACCACCTCCAATCCATAGTTTGGGATTATGTTTGGTATGGACTGTTTAGACTGAAGGGTCTTTTTCTGTGCTGTATGACTGAGAGATTTTAGTAGATAAATGGCTGCAAACTTAATTGCAAACAGTGGAAGTACTTGTTTACAGTCTTATTCCTAAGGGCATAATAAAACAAATGCTAATGTGCTATGAAGTGACCAACTCCAGAAGCAGAAGTAGGCCTTTCAAGCTTTCGAGTCTGCTCTGCCATTCAATGATATCATGGCCGATCAGATAATTCTTAAATCCACTTTCTTGCCTTTTCCCCATAACGCTGGATTCCCTTACTGAATAAAAATCTACAGCAGTAAAGAAATTCCACAGATTCACTTCCTTCTGAGAGATGAAATTTCTCTTCATGTCTGTCCTATCTGTGCAAGCCCTTACTATGAGGTTGTGCTCTCTGGGCCTAGATCCTCCCACAAAGGGAAACAAACTTTCTGCACCTATCCTGTCAAGTCCACTACGAATCTTGTATGGATCAATAAGATCACCTCTTGTTTTCTAAATTCCAATGAGTACAGGCCCCACCAACTCAATTTCTTCTCATAGTCCCACCAAACCTTTGAAATAGGACCAACATTCCATTTGCCCACTGTATTACCTGCTGAATTTATATACTTGCTTTTTGTGATTTATGCACAATATTCCAAAATTGTTGAAAAAGATTGAGGTGACTTTATTAAGGTGTTCAGAATTATGAACAATTTTGACAGGGTAAAGAAGGATATTCTGCTTCTACGAGTTGGTATGTTGAGGTCACAATTTCAAGATCAGCAAGAGAGCTCGAAATGAAATGAGGAAAAACTTCTCCCAGGAAACTGATGCAGCCTGCTGCTGTAGGATATTTCAAATGAAAGTGGGATATATATTTGAAAGTGATGAATTCAAAGGGCTACAAGATAGAGCTGGAGAATGGGAATAGCTCTTTTGGGAGCTGGTACAACTCCCAAAAATGGACCAAATGACCTCCTCCTGCATTGTAAAATTTGATGATTCTGCTTTTCTAAATCCAGTCCTGTGAATAAGATATAAATTTGGTTCATGTAACTCACTTGCATGAGCAAGTTCAGATTGAATAGAGGGTGATTTGTGCCAAGAATGTACTGTCAGAGAGGGTGACAGAAGCAGGTACAATAACCACATTGAAGAAATAGGAAGGGAATAGTACCATGTAGAAGTAAAGGGTCTTCAGTTTAGAAACTGAACTGTCATGTGTCGGCACAGGCTTGATGTGCTGAAGGGTCTGTTTTCGTGGCTGTTCTTTGAATTTGTACTTCATCCACAAATCTCCACTTACAATATTCCTGAATAACTTAATTAATCCATTGCAAATCATCTGGCAATCAAAAGCATAAATTTATAATTCTTCAACGTAAGCAGCAAAATGTTGTATACAAGGTCACCTAGCATAAAAATGTTAAAAACTGGCATTAAAAACAGCTCAGGGGTATTGCGGTAAATTAGCATTAACTGTATTGCTGATTATCATACATTGAGATTACTATCTAAAATGATAAGTTAATAAGATTACTTCTAAACAAATACTGAAGTAACCTCCTGAGAAGGTTGTAATGTGAACTATATTAGGTAGCCAGTCTTTGCACCTTTGTGGTTAGCATGCATTCTTGTCCCTTCAAACTGCACAAAATTTTTCTGGATTAGTGGTGATCGTTTCTGCTATAAAAGTGTTGTCAATTAAAATCCCAGAAGCTTTCATTCTTGTATTGTCTGCTTCAGGCTAATGCCATTATAGATTGGGATACATATTTTAACTTGATAAGTTAATTTCTTGACGGTAAATATTCTAGGATAGCTTTTACAATAATATGACTACCACCTGGTTTGTTCTAGGACATATTAAAATCCAGTTAATTATTACTCATTCTCTCTCATTTGAGAAGAGATAATTGTTTTAGAAACAGTTCAGAGAAGGTTAACTTGATTCATTTCTGTGTGAAGGCCTTAATGTTTGAGGAAAGATTCAACTGGTTACACTTTTCTGCTTTGGAGTTTAAAAGAATGAGAGGTAATCTTATTGAAACACAAAGATCTTGAGTTGACTAGATGGGTTGGATTGCCATTTAAGAATAAGAAATCTCCCTTTTAAGAAAAAAGGAGAATAATAATTTAGATGATTAGTGTATGAAGTTCTGTTCTATAGAAAAAATAGTTAAGGATTATGCAGTGTAGACAGGAAAATGGAGATGAGACCACAATTAGATCAACGATCATCTTGTTGACTGATGGAACAGGCTCAGAGCCAAAAATGCATAAAATAACCCAGATTCTGGTGTTTGGAAAAGATAAAGAGAAGCAAAAACAAAAACACTTAAGTATTCCTTTGTGCTTTTGAACTACATTGTAAGGGATTGAAAAATTAGTCAAAACATTTTCACAAATTACATTACAAAAAAGGAGGGTGATCAGCCAATGCGGATCTCTTGATATCTAATAAAGGGACATAGTTACTGATTCGGAGATGCCGGTGTTGGATTGGGGTGTACAAAGTTAAAAATTGCAGCACCAGGTTATGGTCCAACTAGCTAGTGTGCTTCCAATTAAACCTGTTGGACTATAACCTGGTGTTGTGATTTTTAAATTAGTTACTTTGTACCAGTATTTTCCGTCAAGGAAGAAATCAATACTGCAGTCATTCATCAAGAAAGCTGGTATTGAATCAGGGCCAGGATTGCACAAAACTTAACACAGGCAAAATAAGTTAGTGTAGAAAATAATGCCATTGAAGAGTGACAAATATGCTGGATCAGAACTTCATCTAATGGAAGGGTCACCACACCAGAAAGATTAACTTTGATTTGTCTTCACAGATGCTGTCAGACCTGCTGAGCTCTTCCAGCAATTCTGTTCTTGTTTCCGGTTGACGGCATTCAGTTCTTTCAGTTTCCATTACCTCAAAATCATGTAATCAGTTTGGTTATCAAAACTGGTGCTTTGGAATTTGAGTCACCAAAAACCTAATTCTTGTGGTATAGTGATAATGTCCGTACCTTTGAATCAGGAGGCTTGGATCCGGAAATGCATAACATGTCTGAAAAATCAGATTAGAAAATATCTAAAATTATTGTGGCTGCAAAGACTCCAAGAAGATAGACACCATTCAGGACAAGGCAGCCCACTTGATTGGCACCCCACCTACTACATTAAACATTAGCTTCTTCCAGCAGTGTTGCACAGAAACAATAGTATATGCCATATTCAGAATGCACTTCCAGCAACTCACCATGCTCCTTCGACAGTAATTTCCAAAGTCTTGATCTACACCACTTAAGAGGAAGGCAGTAGCTACATAGGATCACCACCACCTTAGCTACTCTTATACAAGGCACACACCATCCTGACCTGGAGTTATATTACCATTCCTTCACAGTTAGTGGGTCAAAATCTTGGATCTTCCTTCCTGACTGTAGGCATACCTACACCAGCTAAACTGCAGCTGTTAGAGGGCAATTAGGGTTGCGGTACAAATGCTGGCTTTGCTGGCAACCCCACATACTGTGAAACAACAAAAAGAAATGACAGCTCTTATCCACCAGACTCACGCTACTCATTGCAGCTTATTCACATTTACTAGCCACAGTCCCTGGTATCAGGATGTATATCTAACAGCCAGATATACTTTACCCTCAGACTTACAAATCCTGTAAGCCACACAAAAATCTCACTGCTTTCACATATTCCAGCTATTAGTTATGACAATGTTTGGCATTCTGCTCTGCTCTTAGCAAGAGGAGGTGGTGCACCTTAGAAGGGAATAGACCTGTTAAGTACAAAGAAGGCTGAATTTTCTGAGTGCTGCAGAGGAGATGACCCTCAGCTCATGGGTTGGCTGCAACAGAATCATCCAGCATTCCCGAGAACATTATATGCTCCTCAGCTCCCAACTCACCTTTGTTTTCAAGGCTGTTGAGAGAGATGTTGTTGATTAGACCATTTTCTTTCCAACTGTCAACTCCACTCTTTTTGATTTTTCTACCTTCAGGAACAATGACAACCCAAAGAAGGAGAGAGAGGGAGCTTCAACACAGTACAGAAGATGAGGTGCTGTCATTTGATCTGACAGTGGCAGCCACTGACTCAAATACTGGTATTGTATATAACTTGTATCCTAGTATGGTGTTGGGGTCAGCACAGTGAGCAAGAGTGGTGGCCACACCAGGTTCAAGTGTGTACTCAGAGGCCCAGATGAGGATCTTTGTAAGGCAGACTGGAGGTGAACTCTGATCGGCATGTACATTGTGATGAATGACTTGAAAAAATGCCATTGATCTGGTATCTTGACATGATCCAGCTGTTTTTCTCAAAACAGGTTGAAGTGGTTGGGAAATTCTGCAGCTGAGACAGGAAGCAATTAAACTTGAGGAAATTGAAAAGGAATTTCCAGGTGAAATCTCTTTTCCACCACACTGCATATCTAACAGTAGGTTAGAAAAAAAGAGAACACAAGAGGAAGATTCTGTGAAAGTGACAATCTGAAGGCTTTCATCAATTAGCTTAAAGAGCTACAATCATAACCCAGGTGTAAGGCTGTTTTATGAATCACTTGTCTGTTGTTATAATTGTAATGAAAAAAGGTTCTTGATTGAAATTAACTTTTTCATAGAATTGCTACAGTTCAGATAGAGGCTATTCAGACCATGGGGTTGTACTGACGCTCAGAGGAGCATCTTGCCCTTTCACTGTGACCCCACATTTACCATAGTTAACCCACAAGCGTCTACAGTCCAGAACACTACAGGGCAATTTAGCATGGCCAATCCATATACCCATCACTTCTTTAGACTGTGGAAGGAAACCTACATGGACAAAGAACATGCAAACTCAGTCACCCAAAGCTGGAATTGGACCCAGATCCCTGGTTTGAAGAGGCAACAGTGCTAACTACTGTGCCGTCCACATATGCTGTCTGACCGGTTTAGTGATCATCAAATTTGGTGTTTTTACTTTAGATTCCTAGTATCTGCATAATTGCTGTTGGATTATTACTACCATTACTTGCAACTATCTAGATGGTAGTTCAGCCATCTTAATTTATGTTTTCCTGCTGCCAATCTTCAGGGCAGTTTGGGAACAGAATGCAGATATATACCTTTCCCAGTGTTGAGTTTCTAGGGCAAAGGCCTTCCATTAAAACACTAGTTGCAGCCAGAGGACCACCTTCTCGGACTTTCGGTGCCCCTTTGTAGGGAAGGGGAAAATATTCGTAGAAATACAGTAATTACAGAGCTAGGTGATCCCACAACCAATCAAAACTCTGCAGTCCTGCTGCATCCAATCATGAATGGTGGTGTGCACTTAAGAGCAGAGCCTACAAAAACATCCCCATCTTCATTGATCGTGCATATGAGTATGTCTGTGCAAAAAAGACCTAAGCACCTACACCTCAACTAGATGTGCCAAATAGATGTCCTCATGAAGGGGCACCAGACTCAATGTTAACTCTTTCATCCCACAGAGTTTCTCCAGCAATTTGTTTTTGTTTCTGATCTCCAATATCCACAGTTTTGTTTAATTTATGCCAAATAGAGGATTCCTCTTGGCCTTCTAAGGGTTCCACTATCAGTGATACCAAGCAGACAGCTCAATGAAATTTGTATGCCAAAGAAATAGCCGAAAGTACTGGATACAAGCAAAGGCTATGGGCCCCAACACCAGTTGTAGTACAAAGTCTATCATGTCCTTCACTAAACTGGCCTACTACTACACACTGATATTGACACAATGTAGAAAGTTGCCTTAAGTAAATCTTATTAAAAGTAGAACAAAAATCAAAGGAATTAAAAGGTCCCATCTGTCTACTCAAGTATCAAAAAATGTAATTTTCCATTGACTATGCAATCAAGTGGCACATAATAAACTACTCAATTATAACAGTTTGGTTTCATCAGGGCCACCCACCTGTAGCTTGTTACAGCCTTGGTCCAAATTTAAGCAGAAAATGTTGAATGAGACTTATGATAGTGATTGCCCTTGGTCTTCAATGTAGTATTTGACTAGCTGTGGCATCTAGGAGCCCTAATGAAATTGATTTAATGGGAATCAGTAGAAAAACACTTCACTAGATGCAGTCATATCTAGAACAAAAGGAAAGCGATTACAAGGCTTTGAAAAATTGCCTTACCCACAACTTGGGTATTTTTTTAAAACACCACTAGCACAGAGCACATCTTGCAGCTCAGCACCTACTTTATATGTAGAGTAACCAGTGAGCATGTTGACTGGTTCTGCTTGATACAATTTAGTGAATCTGATGTCAAATTAGCTGTATAATATCAGAACATTTATTTTGATACTTCTGCCTATGAAGGATACACATGAGCACACTTCAAAATTATTTGTCACACTAGAAGCAGTTGACAGCATGGCCTGTCACTAAGTCACCCTTTACTTATTTGTGCAGAATACACTGGCTGTGGCCTACCAGCTCAGTCACCTCAACTGAGTAGATTCTCAGATTTTTAAAAAAAGTTATATTAAACCGTACAGTTTACAAAAACCAACATTAATAGCTATAAACAGAAAAACAGCAAATTTTAAAGGGAGTGGCACCAATCCCTACTGTTCAACCAGTTTTCACTGAAATGACAACAACCCTCAAGTCCCATTTTGTCATCACAAAACAGCAGCAAATACAGCAGCAAAAATTAGATTTTTGAAAAGGGCTTAGAATACAGAATCCACCCCCAAGCAATCCACCCATCTCTCCCAACTTAGATTCTAAGGCAGCCTGCTCAGACCCCTTCCAGCTTGCTGTCTGCATTATCCCCATTCCAGCTCTGTCCAGTCATCTACTGGCCACTGAGGACGGCCTGCCCTGGTACCTTCCATTGGTGACAGCACTCTGGCCAGCCTACCCCCCTTCAGGGGCTCAGTCTGTTGCTATGTACCATCTCTCACACCCTCACATGCCACTTCTGGCTTCCAGATCTTGGCCTGCCCCTACGCACCTGGCTCTCAGCTGCTCAGACCTTCCGATCACCTCTAGGATCACCTATTCAGATTACCCCTTCAGACACCACTCAATGGCCTACCCACCTTCGGGCTCTTGGAGTGGCTGTCCCAACGCCAGTCTTACCCACCTTCAAGTGGACTGGTGAGCCTATGCACCCTCCCAGTAAGGCCTGCTAGATGCAGGGATACACAAGACAGTGCAGGTGATAAAACCCAGCAAGCAACAAGACAGTTAACAAACAGTCCCTTCTATTCAAAGAATGTGCAAAGATTTGTAGCTTGGGTGCTCATTGTTGTGGTTCTGTTTGCTGAGCTGGGAATTTGTGTTGCAGATGTTTTGTCCTGTCTAGGTGACATCCTTAGTGCTTGGAGCCTCCTGTGAAGTGCTTCTGTGATTTTTCTCCAGCATTTATAGTGGTTTGAATCTGCTGCTTCCAGTTATCAGTTCCAGCTGTCTGCTGCAGTGGCTGGTATATTGGGTACAGGTCAATGTGCTTGATTGAATCAGTGGATGAGTGCCATGCCTCTAGGAATTCCCTGGCTGTTCTGTTTGGCTTGACCTATAGTGTTGTCCCAGTCAAACTCATGTTGCTGGTCATCTGTGTGGCTACTAAGGATAGCTGGTAGTGTCATTTCATGGCTAGTTGGTGTTCATGGATGTGGACTGTTAGCTGTCTTCCTGTTTGTCCTATGTAGTGTTTTGTGCAGCCCTTGCATGGGATTTTGTACTATGTTGGTTTTGCTCAGGCTGGGTATCGGGTCCTTTGTCCTGGTGAGTTGTCCGAGAGTGGCTGTTGGTGTGTGCTGTTCTGAGTTCTAGTGGTTATCATAGTAGTCTGGCTGTCAGTTCAGAAATGTTCTTGATGTATGGTAAAGTGGCTAGTCCTCTGGGTTGTGGCTTGTCCTCATTCCATTGTAGAGGTGTTCTTCCTATTGCAGTTGTCTTGATGCAACGTCTTTGGTGCGTGGTGGGGTGGTTGCTTTTGTAGTTCAGGACTTGGTCTGTGTGGCTTTCCGGTACACCTTTGTGATGAATTCTGTTTCGTGTTCTGTACCATCACATCTAGGAATGGGAGTTAGTTGTCTTTTTCTTCCTCTAGTGAATGATTCCTGCGAGTGTGGTATTGATGATCTGGTGTGTTCTGTGTTTTTAATGATTACAAAAAGGGGTCGTCCACATATGACTATTGACAAAACCCTAGCCAAAGAAACAATAGCCAACCTACTGGACATAGGTTCACTGTCTTGTTGTTTATCAAGAAAGACTGCCTACCCAAACTACTGAACCTGTGCCTCAACACTTCACATTCAACTACCAAATATGAACAAATCAATGGCACCCATGGGCTCACCCATATCTGGACTCCTAGCAGAAGCTTAATGCAAAGATTAAAACAAGCAGTCTTACCACAAATTCAACCCAAATTCTGAGTCAGATATGTGGACGACAACTTTCTAATCATTAAAAACACAGAACACGCTAGATCAATGCCACACACAGGAATCAGATTCACTAGAGGGGAAGAAAAGGACAACCAATTCCCATTCCTAGATGGGATGGTACAGAGAACACCAAACAGAATTCACAAAGGTATACAGGAAAGCCATCACATAGACCAAGTCCTGAACTACAAAAGCAACCACCCCAACACAAAGAAGTTACAACAAGACACCCTTCTCAAAGATAGTGGAATCAAGGGTCATGGAGATAAGGCAGGAAGCGGATACTGGTTAGGAATGATCAGCCATGATCATATTGAATGGCGGTGCAGGCTTGAAGGGCTGAATGGCCTAATCCTGCACCTATTGTCTATTGGCTCTCAGTCTGCCCCTACATACCATTGGGCTCTCATCCTGATGCACCATCCAGCCAGTGGGCTATCCTGGCACACCTTCCAGCCACCTCTAGGACAGCTCATCCCCCTTCCCTGGGGGGACAGCATGCAGGGTATCCAGAAGGCTTGTGGGCTCTCAGCCTGCCCTATGTGCCTTCTGGCTCTCGGCTGCTCAGACACCTTTCGACCACCTCTAGGACAGCCCATCCAGATCACCCCTTCGCAGGACAACAGCACTCAGAACAGCCGACCCACCATCCGGCTCTCAGGGTGACTGGCATTAGGGTGGCCTACCAACCCTCTGGCTTTCAGGACAGCCTACCAACCTTTAGGTTCACAGGATGAACTACCCACCCTCCGGCTCTCAGGGGGACAGCTTTCAGCTCCCAGTAAGACCTGCCAGATCCAGGGACACAGGACAGTGCAGGTGATAACCCAACACACACCATATAGTTAGTTGCCTAAAAAAGTCCTTTCTGGTACACGGTCCAAATGTAGAGTCTTCAGAATACAGAGTCCATTCCCAGGAATGGAGTCCACTCCATTTTGAGGTGCATTGTCCAAAATGGAGTCCACTCCAAACTTGCAGAGTCCACTCCCAAAGGCAACAAATGCACAGCACACAGGTATTCAGTCTCCATGGAGTCCTGGCACATCATTGGAGAGCCAGGGCCACTCACAGGAACAGTACATTTTAAAGGTGCAATTAACTCACAGGGGGTTTTTGGTCCACTCCTGGAGGCAAGATCTTCCCAAAAACTCCAGGATACAGCAAGTGCTCACCTCCAGCACACACACACAGGTGTTCAATGTTCAGAGGCCCAGTCCCAGGGCTAGGCCTCCCCACAGGAACAGCTCCACTGGTTAAAATGTGTCTTCCACAAGGGCTTAGTCCAAACACCAATAAAAAAAGTGAAGACATACAAAAAACGGAAGAAAACTAGAGTCCAAGAGCTAAGCCCTACTACAAAGTTAACATTGTCCTTTTCTCAAAAAGGAAGAAAAAAAAGTAACACAGGCTGTAACCAGCCAGTGAAACAATAATTCCCTAAATGAGAACTGAGTTTCATCTAAACACATGTGCATCAGGATTTTAACAATCAGTCCTCACTAAAGGGAATGCCAGTTAGCAAACTGGCTAAATAATTCAGCCAGTTCAGGAATCAGGTTTTCCCCCTTCCAAAAAAAAAGGGAAGCAGAAACTAACAGTAACACATTGACTATAACACCAGCCAGCATAGAGTCAATCCCCTAAACTGAGGATACTCTGAATCTCCTGTTTATATTTTTTTATTTTATTAAAAAAATTACAAAATAGTTTACAATAAACATTTACAGCTGTAAAAGAGACAGCAATTTTACAAGGGAGGGGAGCAGCAAAGATAGGCCTAGTTTGGGAGCACCAAACCCTATCATTGACCATTTTACAGGGAGATGAGGACAACCCTCAAATCCCAGCTCCACATTTAACGAGACAGTGACAATGACATTTGTACATTAAACAATACGGTTACGTACAGAAGTGCAGACAATACAGACCCAGCAAGCCCCCACCCCTCCCACCTTTCGACCACTCTAAGGCAGCCCGCCCCTACCCACCTTCCAGTTCAGTCCACCCCGTGCCTCTTCCAGTTCTCGGTCTGCCCTCACACACCTTTTGATCACCTCTAGGACAGCCCGCCCCGGTGCCCACCCAGGGTGACAGCGGTTTGGATGGCCTACCCACCTTCCGGCTTCACTAACCACCCTCATCACCTTTCGACCACCTCTGGGGCAGCCTGCCCCAGTACCTGCCTGGGGTGACAGCGCTGAGGACGGCTACCTGCCTTCTGGCTCTCGGTCTGCCCCTACGTACCATTGGGCTCTCACTCACCCTGTTGCGCCTCCAACTATTGGGCTATCCCAGCACACCTTTCGACCACCTCTAGGGCAACCCATCCCCTTCCCTGGGGCGACAGCGTGTAGGGTAGCCCACAAGCCTTCCGGATCTCAGCCGCCCCTACGCGCCTTCTGGCTCTCGGCAGCTGACACCTATTGACCACCTCTAGGACAGCCCGTCCCGATTACCCCTTATCAGGACGACAGCGCTCAGAACAGCCTACTCACCATCTGGCTCTCGGGGGGACTGGCATCAGGGTGGCCTACCCACCCTCTGGCTTTCAGGACAGCCTACCAACCTTCAGGTTCACAGGATGGCCTACCCACCTTCCAGCTCTCGGTGACAGCTTTCAGGGCGACGCATGAGCCTCCCAACTCATGACAAGGCCTGCCAGACCCAGGGATACACAAGACAGTGCAGGTGATAGATACAGGAAACACCACAATATATAAAAAAACCCAAGTCCTTTCTGGTACACAGTCCAAATCCATACATAAGAGTCTTCAAGATATAAAATCCATTGCCAGGAAGAGTCCACTCCAGTATACGACATACATGGTCAGAAGGGAGTCCGCTCCAAACTGCAGAGTCCGTTACTAAAAACAGAGTCCGCAACCAAGGGCAGAGTCCACTCCTGAAGGCAACAGATGCACACCCCACAGCACACAGGTGTTTAGTCTCCAGAGTCCTAGCCCAGCCTTGGAAAACCAGGCCCACTCACAGGAACAGTACATTGTACAGGTGCAGTTAACTCACAGCAGTTTGGTCCACTCCTGAAGGAAAGGTCTGCTGCCAGACTCCAGGATACAGCAACTGCTCACCTCCCAGCACACACACAGGTGTTCAATCTTCAGAGGCCCAGTCCCAGGGCTAGGCCTCTCCACAGGAGCAGGTCCTCTAGTAGAATGTATGTCTTCTACAAAGGCTCAGTCCAATCACCAATAATAAGTGAAGACACATACAAAAAGCAAAGAAAACTAGAGTCCAAGGCCTAAGCCCTACCATAAAAGTAACATTGTCCTTTTCTCAAAAAAAGGAGTAAAAAGAGAAAAGAGTAACACACAGGCTGTAACCAGCCAGTGAAACAACAATCCCCTAATGAGAACTGAGTTACACCTGAAACACATTCTGTGCATCAGGAGTTTAACAATCAGTCCTCACTAAAAGGAATACCAGTTAACAAACTGGCTAAATAATTCAGCCAGTTCAGGTACCCCCCAAAAAGAAGTGAAGCAGAAACCAACATTAACATACTGACTGTAATACCAGCCAGCATAGAGTGTTAAGACGGACCCGCGGGGTCCCGTCTTTGCGTGTTCTTTTGGAAGGAGAGACCCACACTGGCAACTTTAGTTTGGCGCAGACTGCCGTTTATTCACAGAATCTTAACTGATACAACGAATTCTCAAGCATGCATTCGTTGGAGAAGGCGTTCTGCCCCCTCGTTCGGACTTGTCATAGTTATACTTCGCGCTGCCTGGAGTCTCCGGTTAGATTTTCCTTGTCCGCCTTCCTCATTGGTCCGTTCATCTGCGCGCGATGGGGATCCGTCTTCCCATTGGCCGCATCGAGGTGCCTGTCCAGCTCCCGCTGTGCTTGACAATGGCACAGACGTCCTGGGGCCAGCGGTTCCGATCCCGTAATCAATAGTTCATTGTTTAGAGAATCAACTCTCATCACTATGCGTCTGACAGGCTAGCCGTTTTCCGAGATTTAATCAATAATTCCAGTAAGTAAATTAACAGGTACTTTTATCAACTATGAGTTCCGATAGAGCAATTCACACTGTCTGACAGTTACCGGTTCCTTTATTAACTTTGAGTTCCGATAGAGCAATTCACACTGTCTGACAGTTACAGGTTTCTTTATCAATCATGAGTTTCGATGGAACAATTGACACTGGCTGGTAGTTACAGGCTCCATGATTTAATTAACAAAATGTATATTAATTACAAGCTCCAGACAGGTAGTCATGCAGTTACCAGCACCAGCCCGCATGGCTGTTATTAACCGTTTCAGGGCTGGAACTAGAAGTGTCTGTTGCAGAAATAGTATTACCCTCCCTAGCCCTACATTAAACACCCTAGTAGTGTAATCACCCCAACAAGAGTCAATCCCCTAAACTGAGGAGACCCTGAATCTCCTGTTTATATCAGTCAGCCAGGACTTTCCTGATCGTTCCAGATTAACAACTTCAATCATTGACCTCGTAGTCAATGAGGTCAACCTGATTCCAATCACTACAGACCAAAACCCACAGGTCATTAGTTCAAAATCGAAACTTGAAAATAAGTTAGCTTAATATATACATATCATGCACTTTACATCAGAATTGCAATATTCTGAACAATTTAACTGTAAATTTGTGCTGCTTGCAATGCTCCATATGAAGAGTTTATCTGTGTCTGCCTCATGTAAGTTCAAAAACATATCGAGTTGTAAGGTTCAATTAAGTACAGGTATCATTTTAGGGGAGTAAATTTACCTTCAAGGTTATATGGCTGTTAAACAGTGATAGGAACGGAGTGACTTTTCTCTAACTGACTAAGTGTACTGTTAGTTAAGTCAGACAGGTCAACACCATTTCATCTTATTCTTGAGGACTGATCAATCAGAGTGAGGTTTCTTCTATTTAGTTATGGCTATCCGAACTGGTGATGGATAGAGTTCTATCATCTCACAAGAGACAGGAATTTAATCTCTGGTCTATGCACCTTTATCCATTTTTACATTTAAGGTACTAAACATTGGACATATTTTTTCAGGTTGGCATCCAGAAGCCAATTTGTAAGGTTCATCATGTTTTGATTTTCTTTTTATATATATTCGCTCACGGAGCATGGGTTTCGTTGGCTAACCAGCATATATTGCCTATATACAAAGCCATGAATGCAACATACTCTGAGGAAAATGAGACAATGTGCAGAACTGGCATTTTAAAAAGTTATTTATGTTTCTCCAATCACTATCTTGCTTTCAAGAAATAATTCCATTTTTGTGATTGATACTGAAAAATTATGGTAATGCTAATTGTGGTTTACTGTAGTACATTAATTAGCATTTGTAGATCTTTTTAAAAAGCTGTCTTAATCCTGACTGTGGAAATATTCCCTATGCTTCAATGGGTACTTCCGTCCCCCTTTAGGTTGGAATGGTTATACTCAAACATTCATATCTTTGTGTTCCTTCATTAGATGTGGAGGTCACTTTTATTTGTCCTTAATTTCCCGTTAATTGAATGAGCCATTTCGGAAGGCAGGTAAGAGTCAATCATTTGTTGTGTGTCAGGAATTGTGTGTAGGGTTAAGATGGCAAATTGTCTTCCTTCAAGGAAATTTGTAAACGAGAGGGGAATTTTATAATAGCCTATGATCATAGTTATCATTACTGAGATTAGCTTTCAATTGCAGATTTATTAATTGAATTCCAAATTCCACCAGCTGCCATAGTGAGATTTAAACCCAAATTTCCTTGGCATTAACCTTGATGTCCAGATTATTAATCCAATGAAACTGCCACTGTACCACCATCATCCCCCACATTCTTCTTTTCTTTATTGATATCTAAAGTAATCAAATGAGCAGAATTACATATTGTACTCATTTGTCCAATATGTTAAAATTGTGATCAATTTTCAAGGTTATCAATATCTATATTACTCATGTGTCATGAATGATTCTTAAACACAAAGGCATGTTTCCTTTCATTTGCAGTTCTTTCCTCTGAGTTAAAAAGAAATGACAAAAGCGTTAAAATACCAACAGTGACTCAAGCAAATGGAATTCAGGGGTGTAAGACTAAAAATGTTCAGCAGTCACACAAGGAATTTACAGATGGTGCACCTGAAACTCATGCTTTCAGGTAAGAGCAGATATAAATAAATACTTTAAAATCCTTTTCTTCAATCTACTTTATTGACTGTAATTAGATTTCTAGGAGACAATCTAATATTGTTGACCTTTAGTTTTACTCTTCCCCACAACTGGGAACATTCTTTCTTCTATTAAGCCTTGCAAGATTGAAAGAATGATAGTAGGTCATCTGTTTTGAAGAGAAAAATTCATCAATTTGTTCACTTTACCAGGTAATTCTGGTATCATTTTTCTAAGTTTTTTTTAACACCTTCTCCGTTCCTTATATCCTTTAACCACAACAGCACACAGAATACACAACAACAACTGTGGTACTAAAAAAGTTTTATATAAGTTTAGCAAAATATCCCCAGTTTTGAATTTGATTCATGTATAAATTAACATTAATAGGATTTTGTGTTTTTTAAATTAGTTTATTAACCTGCTTTCTAACGAAAGAACAATTCGTAGTGGTTTAGTTTTCTGCTGTCACAAAATTACATCTCATGCCTGTCTCCCCAGATTATTTCTTTGGCCCCATACTACCTCTTACCTACATACTTACACTTGGCAACATCATTCAAAAACATAGCAAAGATATACTAACGCTGATACCATCTCACTTGACCCCTCCACTATCTCTGAACTGTTTAATTGTTCATTAATAGTTATTATCAAATGAGCAAAAATATTCTTCAACTTTACATTATCTTCTGACCCTGACTTAAATTTGTTGCCTAAACACTGCTTCAGTCCCTCTCTCTGGCAAATGTCAAAGGTTGAACCTAACTGCTCTCAATTGCGATCTCATATTTGATACGAAGTTGAGTTTATGGTCTCACCTTCATGCCATCAGTAAGACTCCTAGTCCCATGGCTGCAACACCATCTGACAACACCAGTTCTGAAGTAGAATCATACTGGACTCAAAATGTTAACTCTGTTTCTTTCTCCACAAATGCTGCTGGTCCTACTAAGATTGTCTTGCACTTTGTTTTTCATTTCAGGTGTCCAGCATTCATAATATTTTGCTTTTGCATGATCATCTGACTCTGCTTTTGCCTGAGCTCAATCTTACTAAAAACTTTATCCATCCATTCATCACTTCTAAACTTGAATATTACATCACGCACATTTGGTTGGCCTCCATCTTCCACCTTGCATTATCTTGAGGTTATCTAAAAATCTGCTGCCTGGGTACTCGCTCACATCAAACCCTATTTGTTAATTACACTACGCTGACTGTCCTGCATTGGCTCCTGATTAAGCAAAACCTTGATTTTAAAATTCTTATCCTTTTGTTTTCAAATTCTTCTTTGGTTCATCCCTCTGTATCTCTTTGTCCTCCTCCATTCCAATAATAACTTACATTTATGTAATATCTTTACTGGAATAAAATGTTCCAAGGTAATTCACAGGAGTATTATAAAGCATATTTTAAGTGACACAGGCACTACTAAGGCAAATGGCCAAAAAGTTGTTCAAAATGTTTGGTTTTAGAAGCATCTCAAAGGAAAAAGAAAAGTGTCATTGAGGTCAAGGAAGGAGCAGTCACAGTCATTAGCAGTTACATTGGATATAATTTGTGATCTTGATAAGAGCTATGGAAACAATGAAATAAGCATGGAGTTTTATCAGTATGGTTACACATGTGGGTGGGAATAACATCAAGGAATTCTTTTGAGGAATTTAGGGCATGGGTGCTAATAAAATGAAAGTCAGCTGACCCTAAACACACTCGCATATTGTTGGAGTTGAGGATGGAATAATCAGAAGGAAAGGATTTAAGATGACAGTTTGCAATAGGAAAAAAAAGCCAAAGGTCATTTTTGCACGTTAAATTAATAAAGAAATAGTGAGCAGTTATAGACCAATGAAACTCTGATCTAATAGACTTTGTGTTGAACCATTGTCCACAGTATAAATCTGCACACTTGGATTTAATCAAGTGGAAATGAAAGCTGAATGAGGAGAATGGCTAAGATGGGAGAGAATACTAGTTTAATTTGGGACTAGATGGTGCAGAATTACATTGTGCATCAAATTTGTAGCTGACAAAATGTCGCATTCCAGCAGTCACAGACTAGGTAGTTTTCACTGTAAAGTTGTGGGCAAATTGGGGGAAGGTTTCTTTCTAAGGCCAGAAGAATGTAAAG
The DNA here is from genome assembly GCF_020745735.1 of Hemiscyllium ocellatum. NCBI lineage: Eukaryota > Metazoa > Chordata > Chondrichthyes > Orectolobiformes > Hemiscylliidae > Hemiscyllium > Hemiscyllium ocellatum. The sequence continues at coordinate 11,783,896 of NC_083404.1, read as the reverse complement.
TTAGAAGATGGATGTGGATGGAAAGTGTTTCTAGTAAGTGATCAGAGATGGCTTTATCTGTGATTGATACAATGTGAGCAGTGAGGCAGAGTTATGAGAATGACTGTGAATATATGTTGTTTACATTGAGGAAAAGGTTTGGGAGGACAAATAAGTCATGAACTCAGGGAAAATATCATGATATATTGAGATGGAGGGTGAAAAAACTAATGATGAGAATTTTGTCGGTGCAGAAGCTAAGAGATGGAAAGCAGCAAAGAAATCTTGGTAAGAAAACTTTTACCATACTTGCAAAGATGGGAGAGAACAAGAGAACTTCAAAATTAAAGATGAGAGGGGCAGAACAATGTTACATGTAATTGAGTGATGAGTACCAAACTGCCGCCATAACATTATTGATGGGTAGGTAAGATGTAGCCAACTGGAGAGACATTTTTCGTCACATCTCAATCTTGTCACAAAGCTGCTCCCTTTTTTCTGAAAGGTGCTCCTTTACTCAAGGATACTGTGTCCTTGATTTTTCTCAGAAGGATAATAAAACCCTCCCAGCTCCAAGGTGATTAGTTTGGTAGAGATGAAAAAGGATTTTGAGCAGCCGTTTGTTTATATGTAAACAAATGAGGCTTCAGGCCAAAGTGGTCATGTTTTAGAAGTGACCTGTATAATGAAAGGGGAGTAGTCAGCTCTCTAGCTAAACAGGTCCAGAACTAGTTAGGAGTTCAGCTGTGTGGAAACAGGCTGTGAAACTCTCTCTATCCTTCTGCCCTTCTAACTTCAACCTGTAAGCATTTGTTCTATTCATTTTTTTTAGGGGGGTTTGCTTATTGGGACTGTTGTGTATATTCGGAACAGCACAATTAAGTCTAGTTTGGGTAGACTGAGTTCTCTGGAGTTCTTTATTCTGTTCGTTGTGTTTCATTGTGTAATGTTGCAAACAAACTTTTGTTGTTTTAAAACCTGGTCGTCAACCTAGCTAACTTACTCCAGGCAATTTTCACTGTACTGTTAAGCGAAACAAATTACAAAGTTATGGTCCAGGTTGACTGCTTAAGAATAGGTCTGGCCTAGTCTATAACAGTCTGCATCATTATCGGACAGTGTATGAGAAAGTGAGGACTGTAGATGCAGGAGATCAAAGTCAAGAATGTGGTGCTGGAAAAGTACAACAGGTCAGGCAGCAACCGAGAAACAAGAGAATCAATGTTTCAGGCAAAAGTCCTGATGAAACATCGATTCTCCTACTCCTCGGATGCTGCCTAACCTGCTGTACTTTTCCAGCACCACACATCACGATAATGCAGTCAACCACAACAAATATATGGATGTGGTGTTAATCAAATGGACTGCTTTGACCTGGAAATCATTCTGCTTCTTGACCGCTGTCTGAGCTGTACTCATCCACGCACTAAAATCCTGACTTGTTTCTTGCACAGCAAAAAAAAGGCATTAGAAAGTCAAGAAATGAATTACATCACAAATTCTCAGGCTTTGATTTAACGTTCTAGCTGTAGCAGATAGAGTTTTTAATTTTCTTTCCTTATTTTTCTTTTCTCTTTCAAAATAGACAGTTGTGTGTATCTCTAAACCCTGTTTGTGAATTTGAATTTAAAATTTTATTTCTTATTTATTTCTAAGATCCTGCACCTAGATATGTTGTATCTGATGTCTTGAAGCACTGTAATGCTGAACATTTTATTTCTTTACTTTTCTAATTTATTCCTAAGATCGTGTATCTAGGTACTGTTGTAGCTAAGATGGCATTGTAAGTGGTGACTTTGTAAACTTTTCACTGCGCTCATGTGAGTACATGAGATGGTAAACCTAATTCTATTCTATTCTATATCCAACAACAAATTGTTTTGGTTTAAAACAAGTAGGGTTTGCTACTACATTTAAAACTCGGAAGAATGGTTCATAATGCACACTTACATATATGCATCCAAGAAAGAAAAAGAGAAAGGAAAGGGATAGAATTTAGAAACTCTAAATTTCTTACAGTCAAAGATATCATGTAAATTTGAGGATCCAGTAAGTCAGTGTCCAGTTGAGGTTCTTTCAGTTGGCATTCAGTTCTGTGTAGATGTCCTTTTCACAGGAATTCAGACAAAATCAAATTGCTGATTAGTAGTAAGTTGGGAATTGTTTCACTTCGTAGGCAAAGCTCAAGTTTGTTTTCAGAAATCAGACTTCTGTAAGATGTTGAGGCCAGAGGCAGGCATTTAGCTAAGTCTGGAGCTGTTTACTGTTCTGGTGTTACAAGACTGATAATCAAAAGACACAGTTGTATAATTAAAGATGATTCAAACAAGGTAGAGATTTTAGCCACTTGAATAAAAGCAAATGATGTAACTTAGAAAATCTGAAACAGACACACTCCAGAATTCTGAAGAAGAGCCAATAATGGATTTGAAATGTTCATTCTGTTTCTCTCTCCAGCATTCCTGTCTTTATTTCAGCCATGTGACTGCACTTCAGGTTGAGCCATTCAGCTAACGGGGTGGACTTGATGTCCCATCATCAGAAACCATTGAGTTTTGTTGCAAGAAAGTAATATGCAATTAGTCAAGCAGTGATGTGTATTGATGATCTTTTTATCTGCACAAGCTGAAGTAGACATCTCATCTACATGTTCTTGTGCTAGCTGTGTAGCTGTTATGTATGCACTTCTTGAACTTTCCTGTTGCTGAACAGATGTTTTCTAATGCATATGATTGTAGATATTTTTAATCAGTCTGTTCAGCGATATTATGACCCACCTCTGGAACTGGTGGGCCTTGAACCCAGGTCTCCTGGCTCTAAGGTAGGGAGGGACACTAACACTGCACCTTAAGAGCTCCTCTATATGATTGTATAAGTAGTTTCTTCAGTTGATCCCATCTTAAAATATCTGCACTTAACAGGTCCTTCACTATTCAGGAGAAAGGAGTTGTCAGTGAGGCAGGACAATAACTTGCCATTAGAACAAAGAATAATACAGCACAGCTATAGGCCCTTCAGCCCTCCAAGCCTGCACTGACACATTTTGCCATTCCGTACTAAGACTGTCTTCACTTACAGGATCCATATCCCTCTATTCCCTTCCAATTCATGTATGCGTCCAGATGCTTCTTGAATATTGATATTATGTCTATGTAACCCTCCTACTCAATGTAAACCAGTAACACTGTGGATTAATCTGTGAAAATACGAGTGGCCAAGAACTATTTAAACTAAAAATTAACAACTTTATTTCTTAAAGTATAACAGAGAATAATTAACTAACGACTATTTACAGGTCCTTACTCTAACCTATCTATTATATTTATCTTTCCCTTTTATAATGCTAGTCAGATGCATGAACTGAGCATGTGATCTTTCCAGGACTTACTAAAGATCACTACATCGTCCAAATAGCACAGTTTGTTAACCCAGCCACAACTCTGTTCATGAGTCTTTGGAATGTGGCGGGTGTGTTCTTCATTCCAAAGGGCATCACTTTAAACTGATGTAGCCCATTTGGGATTACAAATGCGGAAGTTTCTTTTGCCATCTCTGATAAAGGTACCTGTCAGTAACCACGCATTAAGTCCAACTTGGTGATGTAACTGGCTTGTCTGACTTTCTCAATACACTTCTCCAATCTAGGAATTGGATGAGTCCAATTTTGTAATAGCTTTGATCTTCTGATAATCCACTCAGAATTGTTGAGTTCCATCTCGTTTGGGAACTAAAACGAACTCCACTCGCTCTGGCTTGGTTTGATGATGTCCTCATCAAGCATGGCCTCCACCTCCATCTGAACCTGTCTGGCTTTGAAAGGATTAAGCTGATAGGGGTGTTGTTTTAATGGAGCAGTATTCCCTACATCTACTTCATGTACTATAGCATTAGTCCTCCCCATCTGATTCTTACATATGTCCTTGTACTGTTGTAACAAATCTTTCAGCTGCATTCAATGTCCCTGAGACAGATAGCTTACTAACCTATCCCAGTCCTCAAGGACTCCTTCATGTTTTAATCTATTTTGAGCCACATCAAAATCCACATCATCTGGATTTGATTCCTCACTTTGCAAGTAACTAACACCTGTTTCTCCAGTTCTTTCTCTCTAGTATAATACGGTTTCAGCATGTTCACATGACATAGTCAATACTTTTTTTTCCTATCTGGCATCTTTACTAAATAGTTCACCTGACTCAACTTTTTCTCAATTTGATAGGGATCACTAAACCTGGCTTTGAAGGGATCTCCTATCACTGGTAACAGTACTAACACGTTATCTACTTGGGAAAACATCGAGTTTCAGAGGTTTTATCTGCCACCTGCTTCATTCTATAGTGTGCCCCTTTAGGTGCTGTTTAGCTAACTCATCCAATTGTTTAATCTCTCCCTCACCTCTGATACATAATCTAAGTGTGAGATCTCTGACTTTGATCCTGTCAATTTTTCTTAAATTAATTTCAAAGGGCCTTCCACTTCATGACCAAATATTCACTCAAAGGGAGTAAACTGAGTAGATTCATTTGGGCATCTCTAATGGCAAGCAATATGAATGGGATATTTTTATCTCAATCATTCAGGTAATCATGACAGTATGCTCTCAACATTGTCTTCAAGGTCTGATGCCACCTTTCTAAAGCTACCTGGGATTTAAGTTGATATGCAATGGATTTAAAGTCCTGTATACCTAAGCTGTCCATAACTACCTTAAACAGCCTGGCAGTAAAATTTCACCCTTGGTCTGACTGAATCTCTCTGGGTAGCCCATACCATATGAAAAAAGCTAACCCTTTTTTGGAGAAAGTGAGGTCTGCAGATGCTGAAGATCAGAGCTGAAAATGTGTTGCTGGAAAAGCGCAGCAGGTCAGGCAGCATCCAAGGAACAGGAAATTCGACATTTCGGGCATAAGCCGAATGAAGGGCTGATGAAGGGCTCATGCCCGAAATGTCGAATTTCCTGTTCCTTGGATGCTGCCTGACCTGCTGCGCTTTTCCAGCAACACATTTTCAGCTACTACCCTTTTTTGCCTTGATACTCCATAATGGTATTGCCTCCGGAAATCTAGTAGACACATCCCCTATGGTTAACATGTACTGGTTCCCACTTTTAGTTCTCGGGAGGGGACCTACACAATTAATTGCAATCTACATGAAAGGTTCTTCAAATGTGGGAATTGGCAACAAAGGTGCTGGCTTTATTACAGTCTGTGGCTTACCTACTATTTCGCACATATGACACGTATGGCAAAAGTTAACCCCATTCTTGTGCATTCTAGGTCAACGAAAATGTTTGTGTACCTTAGTCTGAGTCATTCATACCCCTAGGTGACCTCCTACAGGTAGTTCATGTTCCACCCATAAAATCAGCTATCAGCAACACAATCTGGTTGATTGAGCCCATTTCTCCTCTGCACTAATCTGCCATGATCTCCATTTCCGCCTTAGGATTCTATCTTTCAGGTAATAACTCTCAGGAATATTCTCTGCCTCCTTTTCAGAGTACGGTTCCACATATATATCTTTTGTCATATTGTCTTGCTGTTGCAAGTCCCTTAGCCTTTCAGGACTAAATACTTCTGTCTGACTCTCTGCCTGTTCAAGTTTTTCCTGCACCATTACGTCAAACAGGGCATCCACTAACTGAACCTCAATTCCTTCATCTTTCTCTTTACTTTTCACTTCGTACTGTGACTTATGATCATGAGATCTGGTTACCACACAGTCTGGGAAAATACCAGGATATTTCTGTTTAAATTCCTCAGTTTCTTGGTCTTCCTTGGGCTTCTCCACAATAAGGGGTGTCACTCCCACCTTGATCCTGCCAAAACATTTCCAAGAGCAAACTGAATTCCTGGAACTGACACTCTGTCAATCACTCCCACTGTAACTTCCCCAGTCTTGAGTTCGCACTCCAACCTGATCTTATATAAGGGAATGCTAAATTTCTGTCCATCTATCCCACAAATTACCACACTCACGGTTAACAAATCAGAAAGAGTGCATATTTGCTCATCCCTTACCAACAGCGACTGGTTAGATCCTGTATCTCTCAAAATTATATTTTCTTGTTCTCCCCCTGCCTCCCTGTTCTTTCTGAGTAAATTTTACCCACGGAGGCCAAATCTTTTAGAGATCAGGTATTAACTTCATACCGACCCCTGCCTAAGCTATGCACTCTCCTGCAGCTCCTCAGCTCTTCTTGGAGTCTCTTTTACTGCCATCACTAATGCCACTGGCTTAGCTTATTTTACAAGTTTCTGGTCAGAGTTTCGTTCTGTGAGGGATAGAAGTTGGGAGAAGGAGAGATCCTACACCATGAAACCAAATGTAGAGAACACTGGTAAGAATTTAGCACAGGTAAATTCTTTTCCCACAATCTTTCTTTAACAACCAGCACTGTACCTTTACATGTCCCACCTTCTGGCAGTGAAAACACCTTTCCCCAGTGCTCTTCTGATTTTCTGTGTCCCACTCCATTACAGTGAATACACCTGAGGCCTTTCACCTCATGTCTGCCCTCTAGTGCTTCTTTAACCTGTGGTAAATTCTTACCAGTGCTCTCTATTCTTGGTTTCATGGTGTAGGATTTCCCCTTCTCCCAACTTCTATCCCTCACAGGATGAAACTGTGACCAGAAACTTGTCTCATGCACCAACATGTACTCATCTGCGAATTCTGCTGCCCTTCTCACTTCCTGAACTTTCTGTTCCTCCACGTGAATTCTTACCAACTCTGGAAGTGAATTTTTAAATTCATCCAGCAGAATAATCTCTCTGAGAGTCTCAAATGCCCTATCTATTTTCAAAGCATGCACCAATTGATCAAAATGACTATGGTTAATTCTTTCGAACTCAACATAAGTCTGAGCTGGTTCCTTCTTTGTGCTTCAGAACCCTGTCTATATGCTTCTGGTACCAATTCACAAACACTTAAAATAGCCTGTTTAACTTCTTCATTATCTCTTGACCCCTCATCTGACAGCTTGGCAAATATCTCACTAGCTCTGCCTACCAGTTTAGTTTGACATATTTATATATATATCACTCCCTTCTCTTTTAATTTCCATCCTGTTAACTTGACTTTGCTAAGCTGCAACTTCTCCCTTTCTTTCTCTCTTCTCTCTCTTTTTCTCTTAGCCAAAAACTTCCTCTCTTTCTCTTCTCACTATCTTTTTTTTATCTTCTAACTTCATTTTCCTCAATTGTAATTTAAGTTTTTGTACCTCTACTGCACTTTGAAGATGATTCTCAAATTTGCCAAAAAAGTTTAGAAAGAAAGAAAAAGGCCATTCCTAGGTGTGTCAGAGAAATAGACATCTTCAAATCCCAAAACCTCTTTAGCAGTTTTAAGACCCATTTCTCTCACTTTTAATTTAATCAACAACAACTCACCAAAAGTAAATAAATTGCCTCACCTGCATTTTATTTAAAGATCTAGGATACTAACCTGGAAGTGTTTAAATCTACTGGGATTTTTCATACCCCCAAATCTATTCAAATTTATATAAACCAGTTCAAATCACGGACCCAAGCCCCCAAACTGTTACTATATGGGATGAACTCTCCTGCTTAATTTAAAACAGCAACACAGAAAAGATTTATCTTGTTCAGTAACCTGTGAAAATTCAAGTAGCCAAGAACTATTTAAAGTAAAAATGAACAACTTTATTTCTTAAAGTATAACAGAGAATAATTAACTAACAACTATTTACAACTCCTTCCTCTAACCTATCTTTTACCTTCACTTCTATAATATTAGTCAGATAAAACTCCCAATTAAGATTTACAAAACACTTCTTATCTCAAAACCAGACAGCTTTAGTTTCTCCTCTGTATTTCGGTCTTTTTTTTCTGTTTGGAGATGCTGCTTCACAGGTTACTGATCGATAAAGGTACTTTTAAGAGAGCTATATTTATGGGCAGTGAGAAGATGCTGTTGGATTGGCAGTTCTCCTCTCAACTGTTCAATTTCCCCCAATGACACAATCTGACCCTCAAAGCGTCAGTATGTGTCATTGGCTTTTAAGATTGTCAATGTACTAAATTCCAACTGGATTGGAGTTTGGTATTTTTCAGGGTATAATTTAAACTGATTGGCTGAATATTTGAATTTGTTTTTGTCTCCAGGCAACAAGCTAATCGAGTTGTTCGACCAAGTGTGACATTGTTACCTTATTGAGAACACTTGGTGCTGTGTCCAGTAGTTCTGCTGCGTTTAACTCAAAGTACACCCACATTTTCAAAATATCTACTTCTATCCCCACTTCTGGCAGCACGTTTCAGGCACTTCCGCCCCCTTTGAATGCAAAACCTGCCTCACACATCTCTTTTAAACTTGCCCCCCCACACACACACAAACAAACACACACACACCTTGAACCTATGTCCCCTGGTAATTGACACCCCCACCCTGAGTAAAAACCTCATACTTTCCACTCAATCCATGCCATTGACAATCTTATAAATCTCTGTCAGGACTGATGTTTAGTGGTTTCTAAGGCTTCAGTCAGCATATAGTATCCAGTGCTGTGCAGTGAAGTCTGTCATGATAAGCAGCAGGTTGGGAGCAATCCTGAGGATTTCAGTCTTCCATTATCAGTTAACATTCAATGTTTCACAAATTGTGTATAAACTAAATTGCCCTAAAAATGCTTGATAATTCTGTGGGATAGTGTTTAGAGAGAGAGAGAGAGAGGCAGTGCTTCATGCAGCTTATCTTGGGAGGCCATTGAGTTATAAAAGTGAGTAGAGATGTGAATGCCCCATTATACACTTACCAGCCTTGAAAAGTAAGGCTCTCCCTTGAAAAGCTGAAAGATAGAATGAAATGTTTCTGACAGAAATGTGTAGAATCATTGTTGGTTCCGTCCTTTCACTCATAAGGTGGGTGTAGGTGTGGATGAGCTATACAGGGTATGCCCTGCTATTATCCTGTTGCTTGTTGTCAATGTGCCCTTGGCCACAGTCAGCAACATGATGGTTCAAGGATTCCTGATGTCTGATGTGACAAGAATCAAGGGGTTAATTGCTTGTAAGAGAAAGGCAATGCTTGACCACTACAACTTGTTTCATCCTTGGGATATTTGAAGAGACTGCTTAAATCACAAATGGATATAACTTGAACAAGAGTCTAGAGCACATATTTAAAGAGAGTAAATACTCAGTTATTCCTGGAGATCTCAGCTTTCCATATGAATGATCATTCTCTTCAGCCAATTCCAGCATTTTTTCCTTGAGTGAGGACCACCATCCTGCCACCCTTTGTCCAGTCATGACACTTTTTTTCTACAATAAAACAAAAGGAGAGATTGAATAGAATGGAAGTTAATATGAGAGGCATTAATGGTAATACCGGGGTAGGAGAAGTATGTCCCTGTGGGTGAATAGGAAATGCAGAGTAAAGAATCAACAGAACTTCTTGTGCAACTAGCAAATTCATGTAATTCACACTTCCCATACTCCATAAACCTAAAAGCTGCTGCAATTGGAAACAAAACCAGAAATTGCTGGAAAAGCTCAGCAGGTCTGGCAGTATCTGTGGAGAGAAATCAGAGTTAACATTTCTGGTCCAGTGACATTTCCTCAGAACTGATAGTAGCCAGAAAAAAAGTGTTTTTTTTATGCAGTAGAGATCCATGCTTGCTGGATACTGGGGAACTATATCATGTGTTCAAATTTCAGTCCTTTAAGATGTAAAATGATAATTTCTCTTTCATGGTCAGAAGTCTTTGAATTTCCGGGTGAAATTATGGTTGAGTGTTTGTTGGGGTGAATCTGTGCAGGTGAAAATAAAATAGTCCCTGGTGAATTCTCAGTCTACATTAGGCAGGGTTTTTTTTCTTCTGTGTGGAAGAATATTCCCTCCTGTCCTGATCGTTTCCAGACTGGCTTTAACTTCCTTCAGGTTATCTTTGATCATGTGATTGCAAGTCAGCATTTCCCATTATCCATGATATAATGGGCTGGAGCCAGGATGATTTATACGCAATGAGAGAATGAGTTGAGAGTGTGGTGCTGGAAAAGCAACCAGGTCAGACAACATCTGAGGAGCAGGAGAATTGACGTTTCGGGCAAAAGCCCTTCATCAGGAATGAAGCAGCATGGTGGTATGATGAAGGGCTCCTCGGATGCTGCCTAACCTGTTGTGCTTTTCCAGCTCTACACTCTCAACTGTGATCTCCAGCATCTGAGGTCCTCACTTTCTCCTACACAGTGAGAGAATGGTTGGTGATTAATCAGCATTTCATTTATGATTAGCTCATTGAAAAACTTCATTTTTTAATTACATCCTCTCAGTCCTTGGCAGACCTGGCAGTTATTATCTGTTAAATTTCTTCAATTGAGTTGTTGAGTGTGTGTGTGTGGCGGGGGGATGGTGACCTGAGCTGACAGGGGTGGGCAGCGGCGCAAGGAGGTGCAGGGCAGCCAGCGGGTGGGGGAGGGGGTTGGGGTTGGAGGATCGGACGACATTGGGGATGGGGTGGGGCAGACGGAGTGGGGGAGTTCGTGCACGGTGTGCTACTGCCTAGTTTTCTGAATGGGGACAGGACTTAGCAAGTGCTCGCTGTGACAATCCCATTGAACTGTTGAGGGGGGAGGGAGGTTTCAGCAATGCGGCACATCCCTTACACACAAGTGTGTGTGTCTGCACAGAAACAAACCCTGAGACAGTGAGAGGGAGCAAGGTAGGCAGCGCAAGGGAAAAGGAAACTTCAGAAAACTCCGAGCCCCAGAGGAGAGGCTTTGAATCATTGATCCAAAGAATCAGTTATCTGAATGAAATGCTGCCCACCCATCTCATTCAGATCATCGAGGTTCCTCTGTATACGGCTTACAGAGCCACCATATGGAAGCTCTTACCCAACACAACCTTACTGAAGGCTGTAAAAGAATGAGACCCCAGTTTCATCTGGAAAAGCTATTTGCACTTTTATGCAGGCTTCCGGACATATTGGGCAAAACCTTTTGGCGTTGGATATCTTGCATAGCAACTGGACAGCTGATGTAAGACCTAGTCTGTCTCTTTTCAGGAATGCCTACAAGTCACTCTGGCAGTAGTGAGGACACCAGCAGGCTTTACTCTGGAATCAAAAACTGGGGTCAGAAGTTTTGCATGACTAATTAGAGGCAATCCTTGTGTTCAGTGATGCCCTAGGGGCCACAAAGTCAGGCTCTGAGTGTCTCAATGGGTGACACAGGCTACAAGTTGGTGGGAGAAGGGCTGTGTTTTTCAAGGTGGGATTGCAGGGAGAGAGGACCTAGGAATCAGCAGGAAAGATAATGGAAATGCTGTTTATGGGATACACCCCACCATGTCCAGTTGATGCCTGGAACCCTTAACTGCTACTCCCACAGTACATGGGTTTGGTATTTCTTTTATTATACATTGATCATTTTTACCTCTGTGGTGACAGTAGGTGATAAATTATTCTGGATTCCCTATGAGGTGTTTGGGGTCTCCTCCTGAGCATTGCCTAATCGGTTGTGAACCAAAACTAAGGGTTCAGTTAGCTTTGAATTTAGAAACTGACCATTTACTTATTCTGTTGATAAGTCCACAATGACTTCACTTTTATTTCTTTGCACTTTGCACCAATATTGCTCAAAAGAGGGCATATTAGTTTCACTTTATTCCTGAGTTTTTTTTTCTTCCTCAGTTTGCTGCATGTCCTCATAATGGAGGTTCAGGGCTTGGTGGTGAGAGAACAAATATACTAAGTCAGAATTTAAATGGATGGGGATAATTAAAGAGACTAAGTTTCCGAAAACGTTTAGCAGGCCTTAAAAGTCACCTTGACCAATTGGCAAATTTTGCCAAGAATTGAATTACAAGCAAAGGTGAAGTGAAGAAAACATGAAGCCAACTAGAATTTGAGGGGCACATAGCAATCCACTACGGATCCACTTCACAACCTATCGAAATGATCTTTTTAAATACAGTTCAAATTAATTCCAAATGCCCATATAGATCAATTGTAAACAATAAATCTTTTTATTGTTAAAAATTACCTTGAAATTTTTCAACAATTGTTATGGAAACCATCTTGGAACTTTTTTAAACATTGCTGGCATGAAAATGTTTGTTAATTTTGTTCTTCAAAGATAAACTTGACATTCAATAATTTTCTGTCTGCTTTAGATAATTAAACAAAATCTAAAATAAATTCTGCTTTTATTTCATTCAGTTTGAAGACACATAATGGCCTCTGTTCTTCACTATCAATTCCGTCTAGTCAAAAATGTAAGTATTTTATGATCATTTAAAAATCAATTTAGTTAAGTATGATGTGGTATAATTAACCTTTTGTGTAACTTATCAAAAAGATTTCTAAATTTATAAATTTAATCATTCAGCATTTTTTGTATATATTGGTGCTTTTGATAAGTTTTTAATTGCAAGAGTCAATAACTGAACAATGTTTTATATGCACATTATTAGAATGGTGTTTTCATCATGCAGTAGCATATCTTGATTCTAATTTTGGTAAGTATGTTTTTTCAAAGCTTGTGATCCTTTAAGTAACAACATAACATTTTGGATACTTTACTTCATATAGAAATCTGTAATATTCCAAGAAGTCTCAGAAGAACTTCAAAACATTGCAGCAGACAAAATTTGATCAAGTGGGGGAAATAGAGTATCAGACTAAAATTGCAGGGAACATAAAAACTGACTGTAAAAGCTTCTATAAATATATGAAGACAGAAAGATTAGTAAAGACAAATGTAGGTCCCTGACAGTAAGAAACTGAGTAAATTATAGTGGAGACAAAGGAATTGCAGAAGAATTCAATGCATATTTTGGTTCTAGTCTTTCCAAAAAGTCGGCACATAAATAACCTCCCAGAAATAGTGGTCAGCCAAGCATCCAGGCAGAGGGTAGAATTGAGGGAAATCAGTATTATTTTTTAAAAAGTGTGACTGAAATTAATGGGGTTACAGACTGATAATTCACCAGAGTCTAATGATGTACATCCCAGAGTAATAAAAGAAGTGGCCTTGGAAATTTTTGAATGGATTGGTTGTATTCTTCTAAAATTCAGTAGACTCTGGAGCAGTTCCTACAAATTAACCTCACCATTTAAAAAGGGAAGGAGAGAGAAAGAAAATTAGAATTACAGAACAGTTGGCCTACTGTCAGTAGTGGAGAATATTTAGAATCTATAATAAAAAGACATGATAAATGAACACTTGGAATGTATTAATAGCATTGAACAAAGCCAGCATGAGTTTATGAAATGCAATCACACTTAACAAATCTCCTGAAAGCCTTTTGAGGATGCAATGTGTCAAATTGGTAAAGGAAAACCAGTTGATATGATATTTTGGACTAATGGAAAGCATTTGATAATGTCTCTCATAAAAGGTTGGTGGGCAGAGGTTAAAGCACATAGGACGTGGGGTCATATATTGGCATAGATTGAGAATTGGTTGATAGACAGGAAAGAGAGACTGAGACTAAATGTGTCTTTTTCCAGGTAGCAGGCAGTGAGTCTTGGGCTACCACAAGGATCTGTGTTTGGGTGCCAGCTATTCATGATATGTATAGATATTATACATTGGGGAACCAAATTCAACTTTTCCAAGTTTGTAGATAACACAAAACTGGGGAAATTGAATTGCAAAGAGGATTCATGGTGATTTAGACAAGTTGAGTGAGTGGGCAGACACATGCAGATGCAGTAACATTTGGCGAAATGTGGTCATACACTTTGGTGTCTAAAACAGAAAGGCAGAATATTATTTCAATGCTGATATCTTGGAAAATGTGGATGTACAAGAGAATATGGATGTCCTTGTACATCAGTCAATGAAAGTAGACAGGCAGATGCAGCAAGCAATTTGGAAGCAAATGGTACCCTGGCCTTCATTATAAGATTTGAGTTCAGAAATAAGGATGTCTTACTGCAGTTATACAGGGCATTAGTGGAGCTCCAGCTGGAATATTGCTTGCCTACCTCATGCCAGGTATACTTGCTATAGAGGGAGTGCTATATAGGCTGATACCAGGATGGCACAACTGTCGTGATTAGATTAGATTCTCTGCAGTGTAGAAACATGCCCTTCTGCCCAACCAGTCCACACCAACCCTCCGAAGAGTAACCCACCCAGACCTATTTCCCTCTGACTAATCCACCTAATACTATGGACAATTTAGCACTGCCAATTCACCTAACTTGCAGATCTTTTGGCTGTGGGAGGAAACCGGAGCACCCAGAGGAAACCCACGCAGACATGGTGAGAATGTGTGGAGTTTGCACAATCAGTCACCCGAGGCTGAAATCAAACCTGGGACCCTGGTGCTGTGATGAGGCAGTGCTAACCACTGAGCCACCGTGCCATCCCTCTTTTGAAGACAAATTGGTTTGTCTGGGCCTGCATTCACTGAAGTTTGAGATGAGCCTAAGTGAGAATGTTTCCTTCATTTGGGTGTATAGAGCCAGGGGTCACAATGTCAGGATATATTGTAGCTATTTAGGAATGAGATAAGGAAAGATTTCTCCACCACAGAAGGCTGTGGATGCCAAGTTACTGAATATATTAAGAAAGAGATAGATAAACTTTGATGTTAAAGGCATCCAGAGGTATGGGGAGAAAGTGGGAATATGGCTTTGAGATAGATGTTCAGCCATGACCACATTGAATAGCAGATCAATCTTTAAGCTGAATGGGTGACTCCTGCTCTTAGTTCTTATTTTTATGTAACTTCATCTAAAGTAGAAAGTTTTCTCAGCTTTGGAGATAAAGGACAGCTGTTTGAAATGGGGAGAAAATACTTACTTTTTTCCAGAAACTTCAATAATTAACTGGAGAACATATTGCTCAGAATTCGTTCTTAGCTTCAGTTGTTTAGAAATGGTAAATCAACATAAAGACAAATTGTGATTGCTTTTAAGTATTGTATACATTTTCAATCATGAATGAAAAGTTAACCTATAATAATTACAACTTATAATATGTAGTGAAGTGTGACTTCTATAAATACAAGGAAACTGGTCTTTAAGTGTTACAAATATCTTGTCTAGAAAACACCTTAAGAGGTAACACACACATTCTTTGTCATATAGTTTGCTGTGTGAGGAATGCTTTTTGGATGTTGCACCACTTTAGTTTGATTTTTCACTCAATAATTTTGAGTTAGAGTTACAAATGCTATGAGCAAGCCAACACAAACAAAAACTGCAGATGCTGAAGATCTGAAACAAATACAGAAACTGCTGGAGAACATAACATTCTGAAGGGTCACTGGACTTGAAACATTAACTCTGTTTTCTGTCCACAAGAAAAAATGATATTAAAGACAATTGTGTTTCTTCCAACTTTTATGTAGAGTATGTAAAAGCCTATTCTGAGAGAAACACCAGGCGTACTTGATAATGCCAACTAGCACAGAACTTCATTGTTGCTAAACAGTGAGCAACTCATGCTCTCACAACCAAAAGACAAATGAAAATTCTAAAGTCCTGAGACATCCAGTTACAAACAGTGATGCACCCTTAGGAAGAGGCTTAGTGTGCTTCTCCATCTTGAAAGACGATAGAATCTGGCATTTCAATGCAAAAGACACTACTAAAGTGTTCATAATCACCTTCCATCAGAGGTGGCAGGTGGGTGATCTTTCTTAACCTCTGTTTGATCCCTGCCATACTAATGCTGAACTACAGTTGACTCTATCAAGTTGTGATTTCAGTTGATGTTATTATTGGAGAGGTCAGATCCTAGACTAACATCTGGCTTGATAGTTTTTTTTTGGTTTTAACATGGTGGTGTTTCAGTGGAACACAAGCATGCGATCCTACAGATTTAGTTTTAACATTAGAACAGAAACATATTATGCAAAAGAAATGAAGATAAAATAAACCTAACTATTATATATAACACAAGTATAAAATTTTCAAAGCACACAGCAAACTACAATTTCATTAATCCCAACAGCATTCCTTTACACTGCTCAAACAACAGAGAGAGGATCACATGTAGGGTGTGACTCAGCTGTGGTTTCAATTCCCTGGTCTTGAGAATCTGATTACCTCTTCTTTGAATTTTCATACAATAGAGTTCAGAATTTCTAAACTTCAGATAACCCCTTCAAGGTTTTAACAAAACATTTCTGGTTTTAAAACTTTACAACTTAACCATTCTAACCCATCCATCTTTATTGGAGCAAATATTTTACATACCCAGCTTCAGCCAAATCATCTGCTAAACTGCCAAATTAAGTCTCAAAAACATTTTTCCAAATTATGGGTTTTTTTTTGCAATTGATTAGGAGAAACAACCAATTGCAGACCTAAACTGAAGGTGTAATGCACAACTGCTTACTTTGCTCCCTTGTAAAAACTTTCCCAATGAAAACACTGCACACCAGGAACTCTCTCATACTGATTTCAAAATGAATCACCGTAGCTAGGGAAATAATTACAAGTTAAATATTAAATCCCCTACTGACACAGAAAACCTACATACTACTAACTCAAAATCCAAACTCTAAAAGTAAATTATATTGAAATATATATAAATCACAGCATATGTCACAACTATCTTGTGATGTCGAGAGATGACAGAGGGCTGAGCACCATCGTGAGAAAAGGTTTTTCACTTGACTAACGTATTATTGCACTGACAAGCCTTCTCAACATGAGATGAATGGAAATGTTGTCACACACCATTTCTTTACCTACCCAAAACTCAGTTTATGTTCCTTCAGGGACATTGGGTTCCAGACATTTGACATAGAAGGGTGGTTAGTGGAAAGCTGCTACCAACTGAGGAATTATTATTGAATGTCTCCATGCCAGCGTCTCTAACCCCTCTTGGCCATCACCCAAACTCAATGCTTATATATAGATCTTGGCAATATCCAGTAGTATTCCCAGAAAAATGGATGCTTATTCAGACACCTCAAAGTGTTTTCAAGCCTATTAAGAACTTTTGAAATGCAGATAGTGTTGTAATATAGGAAATGTGGCTGTCAGTGTGTGCAACACAAGCTCCTACAGACTATATGATAATGACCAAATTATCAACTTTCATGCTGTTAATTGAAGGTTATCCACGATACTGAGGATAATTCCCCTACAGTTACTCAAAATAATACTGCAAGATCCTGTATATCCCACTGATAGGGTAAACAGGGCATTTGTTTACATCTTATCCAAAAGATGGAAATGACAGGATATTCTCCAACTCTGCAAATCCAAGCCATTAAAAAGAAATTCAGAACTTCTGAGTTCTGTTCTGGGACAGAGGTATCCTCTGGGAGCCAAGCCAAGCATGATAGTGTGCGATTGACCAGTTTGTCTGGCATTCATTTGATCACAAAATGTTGTCCTTCTCACTTTAAAAATTTGAAGTGGTGAAAAATGCACCAGTCTTTACAAAGTTTGGAAAACATGCTTATAGTAGATGTTTTATAAATAACTAAGTCTATTTACTCCTGAAATGTTAGTCTGAATTCAGGGTCATTCAAACAATATCAGTGTTTCCAGGTAAGAGCTTGTTAAATATAATTTCAAAGTCCAGTGACTCTTCTTCAGAACTGATTGTAGCTAAGAAAAGGTTGGAATATCTGCTGGAGATAGGGAGGGGAGGAGTAAACCATAAGTAGACATGGAGCACACACAGAGAGAGAAAACCGCAATTGGGCAAAGGAATGGGTAAAGGCCAGCCTGGGAGAAAGTAATGGTGATGAAGACGGGAAAAAATTTTGAATGGAATTTCTGTTGGACAGATGCACAGAGTTTCTTCAAGGTGGGCAAACCTAGAAGAAACGATGGTTGTTCAGCAGATCATGAAGTTAGTTATTTGTAGTTTTTCTTACCCAGGATGTTCACTTTCTTTACATGTAGACTTGGCATTGGAGTTAAGCTGTGAGACTTTTAAAAAGTAGCAGTCTCAGGTTTAAAAATACATGCCTTGTTCTGCTGCTAATATTGTACAATGTCTGCTCTTTGCAGAATGATTAGTTTTTCTCTGGTTCTTGGAATAACAGATGTATTATCTGAAATCCTTTTTAGGCATGTGATGGCAATGTTCAGTGCATTCTATTTACCAAATAATGGCTTGGGAATAGGGTGATTGATGCACAATGGGAAAGTCATTGATAACCTGCCCCATCCCAGCTACAATTATCTCACAGGGAGATCTTATTTGATATTCCATCCTTGCATCTCCGACATGTGTAGCAGCATTTGTTTGTTGGATTCATTTTTGTTGAGCTGATAAGAATGGTCATTTTTCCACTGGAATACCGTCTGCATTTCAGAATCTCCAGAAGTATTCTCAAATATAACTTAATCCTTTGTCTGTACAATTTGAAATTGTGAACATTATCTTAATTACATAGAACATAGAACATAGAAAAATACAGCGCGGTACAGGCCCTTCGGCCCTTGATGTTGCACTGATCCAAGCCCACCTAACCTACACTAGCCCACTATCCTCCATATGTCTACCCAATGCCTGTTTAAATGCCCATAAAGAGGGAGAGTCCACCACTGCTACTGAGTAAAGAAACTACCCCTTACATCTGTCCTATACCTACCACCCCTTAATTTAAAGCTATGCCCCCTCGTAATAGCTGACTCTATACGTGGAAAAAGGTTCTCATGGTCAATCCTATCTAAACCCCTAATCATCTTGTACACCTCTATCAAGTCACCCTTAAACATTCTTTTCTCCAATGAAAACAGCCCCAAGTGCCTCAGCCTTTCCTCATACGATCTTCCTGCCATACCAGGCAACATCCTGGCAAACCTCCTCTGCACCCGTTCCAGTGCCTCTACATTTTTCCTATAGTATGGCAACCAAAACTGCATACAATACTCCAGATGTGGCCGCACCAGAGTCTTATACAACTGCAACATGACCTCAGGACTCCAGAACTCAATTCCTCTACCAATAAAAGCCAGTACGCCATATGCCTTCTTCACAGCACTATTTACCTGGGTGGCAACTTTCAGAGATCTGTGTACATGGACACCAAGATCCCTCTGCTCATCCACACTACCAAGTATCCGACCATTAGCCCAGTACCCCATCTTCTTGTTACTCTTACCAAAGTGAATCACTTCACACTTACCTACATTGAACTCCATTTGCCACCTTTCTGCCCAGCTCTGCAGCTTATCTATATCCTGCTGTAACCTGCCACATCCTTCCTCACTGTCAACAACTCCACCGACTTTTGTATCATCCGCAAACTTGCTCACCCAACCTTCTAGCCCCTCCTCCAGGTCATTTATAAAAATGACAAATAGCAATGGTCCCAAAACAGATCCTTGCGGAACATCGCTGGTAACTGCACTCCAGGATGAATCTTTACCATCAACTACTACCCTTTGTCTTCTTCCAGCCAGCCAGTTTCTAATCCAAACCTCCAACTCACCCTCAATGCCATACCTCCATATTTTTTGCAGTAGCCTACCATGGGGAACCTTATCAAATGCCTTACTAAAATCCATATACACCACATCTACCACTTTATCCTCGTCCACCTCCTTAGTCACCTTCTCAAATAATTCAATAAGGTTTGTGAGGCACGACCTGCCCTTCACAAAACCTTGCTGACTATCCTTGATCACATTATTCCGATCCAGATGTTCAAAATCCTATCCCTTACAATTCTCTCTAATGCTTTGCTCACAACAGAAGTGAGACTCACCAGCCTATAGTTACTAGGGTTATCCCTACTCTCCTTCTTGAACAAGGGAACCACATTTGCTATCCTCCAGTCTTCTGGCACTATTCCTGTGCACAACGAGGACATAAAAATCAACGCAAATGGCTCTGCAATCTCCTCCCTTGCTTCCCAGAGAATCCTAGGATAAATGCCATCAGGCCCAGGGGACTTATCTATTTTCACCCTTTCCAGAATTTCCACCATCTCTTCCCTACATACCTCAAAGCCATCCATTCTAATTAATTGACTCAATATTCACATCGGCAACAATGTCCTGTTCCTGAGTGAATACTGACGAAAAGTATTCAGTGTCTCCCCAATTTCTTCAGCCTCCACACGCAACTTCCCACTACTATCCTTGACTGGACCTATTCCTACCCTAGTCATTCTTTTATTCCTGACATACCGATAGAAAGCCTTTGGGTTTTCCCTAATCCTACCAACCAAGGATTTTTCATGTCCCTTCCTTGCTGCTCTTAGCTCTCTCTTTAGATCCTTCCTGCCTACCTTATAACTCACAATCGCCCCAATTGAACCTTCACGCCTCATCTTTACATAGGCCGCCCTCTTCCCTTTAATAAGGGATTCCAATTCCTTATTAAACCACGGCTCCCTCACATGACCCTTTCCTTCCTGCCTGACAGGTACATACTTATCAAGGACACTCAATAGTTGCTCCTTGAACAAGTTCCACATATTGATTGCACCCTTCCCTTGAAGCCTACTTTTCCAAGCCACACATCCTAAGTCATGCCTCACCGCATCATAATTTCCCTGCCCCAGCTATAACTCTTGCCCTGTAGTGTACACTTATCCCTCTCCATCACTAGAGTAAAAGTCACTGAATTGTGGTCACTGTCCCCAGAAGTGCTCACCTACCTCCAATTCTAACACCTGGCCTGGTTCGTTACCCAGAATCAAATCCAGTATAGCCTCACCTCTTGTTGGCCTGTCTACATATTGTGTCAGGAAACCCTCCTGCACACATTGGACAAACACCAACCCATCTAACGTACACGAGCTATAGCTTTCCCAGTCAATATCTGGAAAGTTAAAGTCCCCCATAACAACCACTCTATTACTTTCACTCTTCTCCTGAATCATCCTCGCAATCCTTGCTTCTTCGTCTCTAGGACTATTAGGAGGCCTGTAGAAAATTCCTAACAGGGTGATCTCACCTTTCCTATTTCTAAGCCCAGCCCAAACTACCTCAGATGGCGAGTCTTCATCCATCGTCCTTTCCACTGCTGTAATACTATCTTTGACAAGCAATGCCACACCTCCCCCTCTTTTACCCCCACCTCTGAGCCTACTAAAACATTTAAACCCTGGAAACTGCAACAGCCAATCCTGTCCCTGTTCTACCCATGTCTCCGTAGCAGCCACAACATCGAAATCCCAGGTACCAACCCACGCTGCTAGTTCACCTACCTTATTTCGTATACTTGTCGCATTGAAGTGTACACACTTCAAGCCACCTTCTTGTTTACAGGCACCCTCCTTCGAGACTGTTGCCATGTTCCTAATCTCCCTACACTCCAGTCCTGCACCCTAAAGCTACAGTCTAGGTTCCCATGCCCCTGCAGAGTTAGTTTAAACCCCCCCAAAGAGCACTAGCAAACCTCCCCCCAAGGATACTGGTGCCCCTCAGGTTCAGGTGTAGCCCATCCTGTTTATAGAGGTCCCACCTTCCCCAGAAAGAACCCCAGTTATCCAGAAACCGGAATCCCTCCTTCCGGCACCATCCCTGTATCCACGCATTTAACTGCTCTCTCTCCCTATTCCTCGACTCTCTATCACGTGGCACGGGTAACAAACCAGAGACAACAACTCTGTCTGTTCCAACTGTGAGCTTCCAACCTAGCTCCCTGAAAGCCTGCCTAACATCCGCATCCCTCTTCCTACCTATGTCATTGGTGCTAATGTGGATCACAACTTCAGGCTGCACCCCCCTCCCCCTTAAGGACCCGGAAAACACGATCGGAGACATCACGTACCCTACCTCTGTAGTGCCTCGTGTTCCTCTCCTGCACGCCTTTATAGGAAAAAACAACTTACCCAGGTAAGCTTGTGCTACACCAGCTTCAGGGTCCGCTCCGCACTTTTTTAAAAAAATACTTTCAAATTTAAACCGTTAAACAAACGTCACCGAGCCTTCAAGCAGCCACTGCCAAACAGCCCTTACCTGCTCCGCTGAGAGAGTCAATTCTGGCAACTGTCTTAATATTTTCACATAAAAGATTGTTCCAGAAAATCATATTCTGAATGCAGGGCCACGTTTAAAGTTAAGATCAAGAAATGTCTTCATTTGGCATGACAATTTCTTTAATTCTATTTCAGTGTTAGAAATGTATAAATGGATTCAATAATATTACTTTTAATAATTCTTACTTTTCCTTTTATTGGGCTGAATTTTACCTGGTTCCTGGGATCAAGCTGAAAGCAGCCGATAAAATGATGAGGGAAGACAGATTTAGAGTGCCAGTCATCCTACCATGCCAATCCATCTTGCAATGGTGGGCCAAGTGGTAGGCAGCACCCACTCCCAAAGGGCAACTGCACTAATTAAATGACCAGTCAAGGATTTCATTCCCTGCCACTGGTACTTGACCAGTGGTGGATGGGTCTTTAACATTTGAGGAAATCACAAGTGTGTTTGAGGAAAGCACATGATGGTGTCCCTGAGGGGTTGGGGGCAATGGATAGGTGAGCTAAGTGACACTCATTTTCAGATGCTCTTTGGTCCAGTTAAGGACCTGTGTAACAATGCTACTGCTGTGGCTAAAGTGCTGACTGCCCTCACCAAGCCCTTCATATGCTGGCATTTGCTTGACTGGTATCTGCTATGGTCCAACTCATTTATCTTTATTTACATATTCATCAATATGCCTTTGTGCTCCAGGGCACTTCTTCTGGCAGTCCTACTGAGTTGGCTGAACTGCAAACCTCTCAGCATCTCTTGGGGGTTTGGGATATTGCTTTTATTGGCTATCCTTCATAAAACATGGCCTCAGATCATGTTGCCAGCTAAAACAGAGTCACCTCCTGCTTACAGTGACCCATACTGCCTCAAAAAATCCCAGCATGTGTTTTCTTAAAGTGCTACAACAAAATCCCTTTATTTGAATGGTAGGATCATGACTATTATTTTGTGAAAATAGTAATTTGAACTGTGCTTAGCTTCTAGACAGTACTATATTTATTTTTCTTCAAGAATTCTGTGTCATGATCTTCACTCATTTGCATTTTTTGGTGCAGTACACAGCTACCACAACCCTCTTCAGGGTGCATCAGCTTCGTTCATTCATCGGCTGACAGAAATAGCTGGTTTGGAATGCGATACCATTCGGCAAGAAAAAATACGCAAACTGAAGAAGAGATCAGATTGCTGAAGATATTTTAGTTGTTTCACTATATATTTCAATGCTAAAGCAAAACCGTACTGAATCAGATATGACTAATGAGACTGACATAACTAACCCAATAGAAACAACTTAGTTTGCCAAACTGAGCTATCTGGTCAGGATTCTATATTTACCTGCACCTTAGAAAAGATAATAAATATATATTGATCTATTCACTGATGTGATAAAGTCTTCATTTTGGCATAGGTCAGTCAAGCACTTCAAGTCATAAATTAAAGTTTTAACATTTCTTGAAAACTGAAATTAATTACACAAGTGCCTGGAACATAATTTATAAGAAGATTATAGAAAGGCACAATGTAGATCATAGCAACAGGAATCCAAGACTTTTTTTAAGGGATTATGAACAGATTATATCTTAAAATATATAAGTGCTACCTTGTGAAGAAGTATTGGGGTTAGGTTTTTGCTGGTATTATACTAAAAAGAATAAGTACAGAAGTGGGCTCTTTCCTCTTTCTCCAATTGATAAGATCGTGGCTGAAGTTCTACATCAACTTCACTTTCCCATCCTACCCTCATATTGAATATAACCATTGACTGAACATTCATATCTAGGATGAAGTATTCCAAAGATTTACAGCCCTCAGTGAAAAAACTTCTCCTCGTTTCCTTTATAGCTGGTTGACCTCTAATCCTGAAATTAAGACCACTAGTTCAATGTTCTCAAGCAAGAGGATAGAGCTTTTCAGCACCACCGAGCACTATAAGGATTTTATGCGTTACAATGAAACTACCTCTCATTTTTCTGAACTATAGGGACTCTTGTCTCATGGGCAAACCCAGTCACCCCATGTATCAGTTTAGTGAACTTTTGCAACAATCTAAGACAAATGTATCATTCCTTAGATAAAGAGACCAAAGCTGTAAAAATATTTAATTTGTGGTCTGGTATTCTTGCAGCAAGACATCTTGGTTACAAACTTTCAGCATATAATAATGATTTGTTGTCTGCATTGCCATTTTGGAATTCAATGCTCCAGTTAATGATGTCTGTTTAAAACACATTCAGCAAAAGGAAGGACACCACCATTGCCACACAAAAAGATTGTCAGTTACTTTAAGATTACTGTTGAATGTCTTATGGCTGTTGCTGCAGTTATAGAAGTGTTTAGTATTTTCTAAGAGTTCTGTAAAATTGCTAAAGTAGTAAGGCACGTGATACAGAACTCGATCCTGACATCAAGAAATCTGCCAAACCATACTATGCATTCTTGCTGGATTACATGACAGGGAGAAAGAGCAGAGGCAGCACATCGCAGGACCATCTGCTGAAAGAGGGAGAAAAGGTAGAAGGGCTCTCAACAGGAGACCATATCCAGAAATACTCTACAAGGAGCAGATCTGAGCCTCAGTGAGGAACATTAGACAGAAATTTTAATCAGATAGAAACATCGAAGGTGGGATGGCTTAAGAACACTATACGAATGTCCTAGCATGTTCCTCTCTCTGCCCTATTTGGTAGGGACAATTTTGACTGGTGGATAGCCTACTAAGCCAATTAAAATGCGAAGTCTGACCAATGTTGTGAGACTGACTGGAAATTTCCATTCAGCCAGGCAGCCCAGATAAAGCTGAGTGATCGCTGTGGACATCTTAATTATTAGTAGTGAGCGCATGGTAATGGAAGGGGGGAATGTTTTAACACAACTGATCACAGGCTGTCCAGTAGCAGGATTCCCTCTTCACCCTAGCATTTGGCAACTGAGGCCAGTTTTCATTTAACCTGTTGTAAAATTCATTACATCTTCATCATAAGGAATTAATAAAAGAGAGAGGTTGCAGCTCCAGACTGTGAAATTAAGTGAGGAAATTTTAAAGACTTATAATTATAAGGTTTGTTCTCTTTCTCAAATCTAATCAATTAGTATTTAAGTACAATTTGCTAGTTATGTTAAGTTTATTTCAATCTTAGGAATAAACAAGCTCATTGCTAAAGATACAATTAGTTAATTCAGCAATTAGTTGGAATTACTTTCTCTAGCTAGCAGTGTCTCCTAGTTTTGCAGAATTTCAACTGATATACATACATGTGTCTTGTTCAGTGTATCAAGTAAGCAAACTGAGGTAGAAACTCATGAATAAGTGCAATTCAGGACAGAGAGCAGCATTTTCCTGGCCTGCCCAGAGCTAACCGAGTGCAGGCGGGGAACATAAATAACAATTGGATCGCAGGCAAAAATTGAGTTTCCCAATGGCAGGTTAATGTTTTGCAATCAAGTTCTTAGAACTTTTCAGGCTGGCTGGGATTCACAACTTTCATCACCAGGACTCATTAACAATGATGAGTACTTATTAATATCCAGCTTGCACAATTTTGATAAATAGAAGTTCACAAACTTCAAGCTTGGTTTCGTCCAAGCTCTGGCGTGTACCAATTTCCTCCGTTACTTGGCTCCTTCAGATGCCAGCCACTTGTTGCACAAAACGACGGTGGTGGTGAAGCCTTGATCAGCTCACGAGAAATCTTAGTCACATGCTGTCTGGCTCCTTGTGGTTAAAGACTTACTGTTGGGGATTAAGCCTCCCTGTGCCAATCAGCACAGAAGACATCTCATTTCTTGTAATTAAACATTTACAGTGTAAGGGGTGAAGTCTCTCCAAGTTTAATATCTGTTGAGAAGTGATTCATATGGTGTCCTATTCTGAAGAAAGGTCACTGGACTGGAAATGCTAACTCTGTGTTCTTTCTACAGATACTGACGGACCTGCTGAGTTTTTTTTCGCAATTTCTGTCCTTGATTCTGATTTCCAGCATCTGCAGTTCTTTGTTTTTTTTAATGCATTTGTGAGTTCACTGATGGCTCTTTAAAAAAAATAAATTTGTCCAACTCATCATAGATCCAGAGAGCCAAGATGCTATTGATCTTTCATTGTGTGATTTAAGCCCATATCCATGAATTCAGATTCAAGACACACTGGTTGAGGAGAAGACAAGGGCAAGACAGACATAGGCTTCTTTAGAACTCTATTTATTGCACTTTAACTCTAAACATTACTATACATGATTAGCTGAGATTTACTACAGTTGAGAGAGTGGTGCTGGAAAAGCATAGCAGGTCAGGCAGCATCCGCGAAGCAGGAAAATTAACGTTTCAGGCAGAGGCGGGTTTCAACATTCCTGAAGAAGGGCTTTTTCCTGAAACGTCGATTTTCCTGCTCCTTGGATGCTACCTGGTCTGCTGTGCTTTTCCAGCACCATACTCTCAATGCTAATCTCCAGCATCTGCAGTCCTCACTTTTGCCTGGATAACACAGTCATAGAGTCATAGAGATGTACAGCATGGGAACAGACCCTTCGGTCCAACCTGTCCATGCCGACCAGATATCCCAACCCAATCTAGTCCCACCTGCCAGCACCCAGTCCATATCCCTCCAAACCCTTCCTATTCCTATTCAAATGCCTCTTAAATGTTGCAATTGTACCAGCCTCCACAACATCTTCTGGCAGCTCATTCCATACATGTACCACTCCTTATATAATAACCATTCCCATGCTGCCTCCTTCCCATGCCCACCCACCCCACCACTTGTCATAAATATTTATTAACGTCTCTAGACATTCTCAAGTGATTAATCAGATTACATGTTTTCACAACATATACTCAACATCTTTTCCCTTATAGCTACCTCCCACACCCTACACATCTTTGACTTGATTCATTTGTATCGATAAATGTATCAGGACAGTCCATGACAAGGATTAGAAAAACTTGAGGTAAAATTGCTGAGTTTTCTTTTTCTCTCCAGGCTGCCATTAGGTCAGAGATTTAGTCTATCTGGAATAGTAAGAACCAAGGGTTTAGCTGGAAGTATTGGTACTTAGATGAGTAGGCTGGTTCAATGAAGTGACAGTGGTTGCAATGAATGGGACCTTCGTTTGTATCTAAAAGATAATGATTGGTACTGTCCAGACAGTTGACCTGACAGTACTAGTACTCTGATAGTATGCAGGTCCTTTATCCACACCTATTGTCCATGTTCTACATTAGGCAATGCCTGAGATGTGGTAATATTTATCATGGTTGCAAGCTTACTCTGGAGTTGGTGTTCCTTCTGGGAAGCAAGTTGAATTGTTTTATTATTTGTTCATGGAACGTGGGTGTCACTCACTAAGCTTGCATTTATTGTCCATCGCTATTTGTCCCTTGAACTAAGTGTCTCGTTAGGGCCATTTCAGAGATCAGTTGAGTCAACCACATTGTTGAAAGTTTGGAGTAATATGTAGTCTTAGACCAGGTGAGGACGACAGATTTCCTTCCTTAAAATACATGATGATAATGGTTATAGTTAGAGCAGTTTTTTTTTAAAGCTCCAGATTTTTACTGAATTCAAATTTCACCATCTCCCATGGTGGGATGTAATCCATGTCCCAGGCCAAATAGTCTGGATCTCTGAATTTCTTGTAAATGATATTTCTATTCTGCCATCACCTCTTGACCCTTGGAAGCAGGCTGCTTGGTAATAATGGAAGCTGTTTTTAATCTGCACTCCCATCTGATGGGGATGGACCTGAGGACAGCACAGTAGCATGAATAGCAAGCAAAGCAGAAAAATCTGGATTACACCTCCAATTTTTCACTGTTTAAAATGCCTTTTGTGCATCTCCATTGGACTGACGCAAACTTGTAACCTGTGAAAAGTCCATTTTCTTTGCAAATATTTTGACCATTTTATAACTAAACTGTGGGACATTGTTTGAAATAACATCTGGAATACCATGGGTGGTGAATATCTCCTGTAGGGTTCTCACAACAATGCCATTGCTGTGGTCACTGATTACTACTCAAGATGGTTTGACATTTAAAAAACTGATATCAACTTGGATGAGGTAACTATCTCACATATGAAATGGGAAATGCCCCAATAGGAGCAAGAATTTTTTTAAGAATGAGATATTCCTGTCATTACTACTGTCTACGGCACGTGCATTACAATTAACAAGTTTCCCTCAATACTCAAGGGAGGTAGGATCAAGAAACTTGCTAATATTCTGGGGGCCTGGACTCCAATGCAGCCATGGCAAAAATGGACACTGGAAGTTGTCCCCTGATTTCCTATATATTGTCACAAAGCTGTTCCTTTTTTTTTTAATGCTCTTCCTTTTCTCAAGGATACTGTGTCCTTGGTTTTTTTTCCAGAGGGGTAATAAAATGCTCCCGGTGCCAATTACACTGGTTTGGTACAGAGATTAAAAGGATATTGAGAGGTTTTTTTTGTTTATAAGACCATAAAACCATAAGAAATAGGAGTGGAAGTAAAGTCCACTTCACCATTCAATCATGGCTGATGGGCATTTCAACGCCACTTACCCACACTTTCCTCATATCCCTTAGTTCCTTGCGACATCAAGAATTTATCAATCTCTGACTTGAAAATATTTAACGTCCCAACCTCCACTGCGCTCTGTGGCAATGAATTCCACAGGCCCACCACTCTGGCTGAAGAAATGTCTTATTTCCATTCTAAATTGACCCTCTCTAATTCTAAGGCTGTACCCACGGGTCCTAGTATCCCCGCCTGATGGAAACAAATTCCCAGCGTCCACACTTTCTAAGCTATGCATTATCTTGTAAGTTTCTATTAGATCTACTCTCAATCTTCTAAACTCTAATGAATACAATCCCAGGATCCTCAGCCAATCATTTTATGTTAGGCTTATCATTCCAGGGATCATCCATGTGAATCTCCACTGGACATGCTCCAGTGCTAGTATGTCCTTCCTGAGGTATGGGGCCCAAAACTGGACACAGTATTCCAAATGGGGCCTAACCAGAGCTTTATAAAGTTTCAGTAGCACATTGCTGCTTTTATATCCAACCCTCTTGAGATAAATAACAACATTACATTTTCTTTTAACCACAGACTCAACCTGCAAGTCAGCTTTTAGAGAATCCTGGACTAGCACTCCCAGATCCCTTTGTACTTTGGCTTTATGAATTTTCTTACTATTCAGAGAATAGTCCATGCCTGTATTCTTTTTTCCAAAGTGAAAGACCTTGCATGTGCTCACATTGAATTTCATCAGCTATTTCCTGGACCACTCTCCTAAACTGTCTAAATCTTTTTGCAGCCTCTCCATCTCCTCAGAACTACCTGTCTGCCTGCTTAACTTTGTATCATCGGCGAACTTTGCCAGAATGCCCCCAGTCCCTTCATCCAGATCATTAAAATATAAAGTGAACAGCTGCGGCTCGAAAACTGAACCCTGCGAGACACCACTTATCACTAGCTGCCATTCCAAAACAGATCCTTTTATCCCTACTCTCTGCCTTCTGTCAGACAGCAAGTCCTCAATCATGCCAGTAGCCCACCTTAAACACCGTGTACCCTCACCTTACTCAGCAGCCTCCCATGAGGAACCTTATCAAAGGTATTTTGGAAATCTAGATAGATAATATCCACTGGGTTTTCCTGGTCTAACCTACTTGTTACCTCTTCAAAGAATTCTAACAAGTTTGTCAGGCATAGCCTCCCCTTACTAAATCCATGCTGACTTGTTCTAATCCAACCCTGCACTTCCAAGAATTTAGAAATCTCATCCTTAACAATGGATTCTAGAATTTTATCTACAACCAAGGTTAGGCTAATCAGCCTATAATTTTCCATCTTCTGTCTTGATCTTTTCTTGAATAAGGGGGTTACAACAGTGATTTTCCAATCATCTAAGACCTTCCCTGACTCCAGTGATTTTTGAAAGATTACAATCAATGCCTCCGTTATTTCCTCAGCCACTTCCCTCAGAACTCTAGGACGTAGCCCATCCAGGCCAGAAGATTTATCAATTTTTAGACCTTTTAACTTTTCTAGCACTTTCTCTTTTGTAATGGCTACCATACTCAACTCTACCCTTGACTCTCCTGAATTGTTAGGATATTACTCATGACTGACACAAAGTATTTATTAAGTCCTTCAGCTAGTTCCTTATCTACGATCACAAGCCTCAGCATCAATTTGGTGCAGCCCAATTTCTACTGCCTCTCGTTTTTTTCTTAAGTATTGAAAGAAACTTTTACTATCATTTCTAATATTACTGGCTAGCTTACCTTCATATTTGATCCTATCCTTCCTTATTTCTGTCTTTGTTATCCTGTATTTGTTTTTGTAGTCTTCCCAATTTTCTGATTTCCCAGTGCTCTTGACCGCTTTATAGGCTCTCTTTTTCTATGATACATTTCCTGACTTCCTTTGTCAGCCATTGTGTCTAATCCTCCTCAACTCCCACCCCCGGATAATCTTTCTATTCTTTGGGATGAGCCTCTATACTGTGTCCTCAATTACACCCAGAAACTCCTGCCAGTGTTGCTCTACTGTCTTCCCAGCCTGGTTCTGCTTTCAGACGATTTTCATCAGTTCCTCTCTCATGCCCCTGTAATTACCTTTATTTAACTGTGACACCATTACATCCAATTTTGCCTCCTCTCTTTCAAACTGCAGACTGACCTCTACCATATTGTGATCGCTGCCTCTTTAAGTGTTCCCTTACTTTAAGATCTTTTATAAAGTCTGGCTCATTATATGGCACTAAGTCCAGAATAGACTGTTCCCTTGTCAGCTCCATCACAAGCTGTTCCAAAAAGCCACCCTGTAAGTGAGTTTTGAGAAGATTTGTAGATCAGGCTGAGGTTCTGTACATAGGTTTGCTCACTGAGCAGGAGTAGCAGTTAAAGAGGTTACACTATTAAGGGACACAGAATCTTCCAAGTCTGTAATGCTGAAGAATGAGGAGATGCATACTCCTGAGGATCTATTGCCAGAAAAGGTACTGGTAACAAGAATTCATGGTGAGACAAAAAGTGCTCAATTATGTAAGGTGCTGCTTATAGAGTCCAGAGAAGAGTGGAGAATGTGTGGTAGGAGTACTAGATAAACTCTCAGCTCCAGGAAAAAAATGTCCTTGCAAATGAAATAGCTGATTCACCGGTAGGCATGCTGCCTACTCTAGTTGAAAGCCAGTGGAGACACAGGCAACTGAAGAAGTGCAGGATGTTTATCCAGGAATTTTCCCAGATTGTGTGATCACAAGATCACAGAGGCACAAGTTGAAGCAAGAGAGTTCAAAAGGCACAAATAAGGAAGCTGACATGGCTTTATCCAAGATTTTTTAAAAATCAGATAAGGAGGCAGAGAAGGAGCAAATAGGTAAACATACATGTATCAATCAGCTCTGCTAAGCTGATTGAATTACAGCAGAAAGATGAGAACTTAAAACAGTTGTATCAAAAGATATTTACAGAGAGTGAATGCATCCCTGTGCGGTATTACTTAACAAATGATGTCTTAATGAGAAAATGGAGACCATCACACATCCAAGCAGATGAGAAATGGGCAGACATTCATCAAATTGTATTGCCAGTAGGGCATAGAAAGGAGGTGCTGTGAGTGGCGCATGAGCTACCACCTGGGGGTCATTTTAAGGGTGTGGAAAACACAGGGTAAAATATAAAGACACTTTTACTGGTCTGGACTACATAAGGACAGAGTTGAATTTTGCCAGACATGTCATACATGTCAGCTAATCAGAAAACCACAGGCAGTAATAAAACCTGCACCTTTCACAAGAGTCTTTATTGATTGCATAAGTCCCCTACTTCAAACAAAAAGTGGAAATAAGTATTTATTCATAATAATGGATATGTCAACTAGATTTCCAGAGGTAATACCATTATGCAACATCACACCTAAAAGGGTAGTAGAAGAATTACTTAATTTTTTTTACTAGATACAGACTACCACTAGAGATCCAGTCAGATCAAGATCAAGGATCTAACTTCACATCCAAACTATTCAAGGAGGTTATGGATAACTTGGGAATTAAGTAATTCAAATCTACCAGAAACAGGGAGTGCTAGAGAAATGGCATCAAACACTACAGACCATGTTGAGGGCTTATGGTCAGGATTATCCAGATGATTGGGATAAGGGAGTTCCGTTTGTACTTTTTGCGATCACACATGCACCAAATGAATTGACCAAATTCAGTCTATTGAATTAATTTTGGGGCATGGAGTAAGAGGACCGTTAGAATTGAGCAAGGAGAAATTAAGTGAGAATTCAGAGACCAACCATTTGGGTTGTGTGTCAAATCTTAGAGAACAATTAAATAGAGCTGGAGAGTTGGCTAGACAGCTTTTAAAAGTATCACAGCATACAATGAAACAGGAAGCGGATAAGAAATCACAAACTCACAATTTTGCAAATGAGATAAGGTATTGGTGTTACTTCCAGTAACAGGTGAGTCTTTAAAGGCAAGATTTAGTGGACTGTATCAAATTGAGAAGAAATTGTGTGAGGTGAACTACTTGAGAAGGACTCCAGACAGGAAGAAATCTCAGAGTATGTCATGTGAATATGCTCAAAAGGTATTTTGATAGGGAAGGAAAACAAGACAAGAAGGTGTTAATAATTACTGCACAGAAGGAAGAACCAAATTCAGACGATTCTGATTTGGACATTCTCAAATCAAACTGGACAATGAGGAAGTTGTCAAAAATTGGGATAAATTGTTGAGTTACCTTCCACAAGAAAATCAAAATGACCTGAAAGAGTTATTACTATAACATGGGGAGGAGATATGTGGAAATAAACTGGGAAGTACTAACCTAATTGTGCAAGATGTAGATACAGGAAATGCTGTTCTGATTAAGCAACATCCTTACTGGCATAACCCTCTAAAGTTGGCACAGGTTCAGAAGGCAATTGAGCGCATGCTCCAAGATGGCAGAATCAAAGTGAGTTACACTGACTGGAGCTCACCTGTAGTCATGGTGCCAAAGCCAGATGGTACCCACTGGTTATGTGTGGACTATCGCAAAGTCAACGCCGTTACAAAGACTGACATGCACCAAATGAATTGATCAAATTCAGTCCATTGAATTAATGGGTGGAGGACTGTGTTGAAAAGGTGGGACAAGCAACTTACATTTCTAAGTTGGACTTGCTCATAGGCTACTGGCAAGTATCTCTCAGAGACAGCAATGGCAATTTCAGCTTTCGTAACTCCAAATGGATTATATCAGATCAAAGTCATGCCATTTGCTACGAAAAAACACTCCAGCCACTTTTCAGAGACTGATTAATAAGGTCATTGCTGGAAAACCCAATTATGTGGTGTATATAAATGACCTGGTGATTTTTAGTCACTCATGGAAGGAACATTTACAGCATTTATTGGATTTGTTCAATCCACTTCGTAAGGCAGGCTTGGTGTAAACCTAGCTAAAAGTGATTTTGCCAAAGCCGGGGCCATCTTATTGGACATGGACAAATGGCCCCATGGGATGCAAAAATGAAAGTAATGGGGAATTTCCCTCACTGTCGATAAAAAAAGCGATATAACAGATCCTGGGATTGAGTGGATTTTACCGCAAGTTTGTGCCGAACTTTAGCAGTATAGCTGCTCCATTCACTGAATTGTTAAAAAAGGGCAAGATGTCTCAGTGAACAGAGGACTGTTAAAAGGCATCTGACAGCCTAAAAACTGTTTTAACCACTGCCCCAGTATTAGCTTCCCCGGATTACACGAAGTCTTTCAAGGTGGCTTTTGATGCCAGTGATGTGGGTGTCAGTGCAGTACAGAAGGATGACGAGGGAATAGAAAGACCCATCGGGTATTTTTCCAAAAAGTTGAACATTCATCAACAAAAATATTCAACGGTGGAGAAAAAGACTTTGAGCTTGGTGTTAGCATTTCAACATTTCAGTATTTATATTACCAGCAATGCACCGGAGACAATCCTATACACTGATCATAACCCATTGACATTTGTGGAAAAATTTTAAGGACAAAAATGCCAGACTGTTTAGATGAAGCTTGTTATTGCAGCCATTCAATTTGACAACTGTACATGTGGCAAATTGTGAAAACATGGTTACCGATGGTTTATCGAGATTTGAATGAGACATGGAGAAATTTGGTGGCAGGTGTGCCACGGCCTGAATTTGCATGTGGTTATGCATGTTTACAATTAGCATAGTATATTTGTGTGTTTATACTACTAACCGGGTTTTGAATTGTTTTAATAATGAAGCCATCTTTTGGTATTGATGGTTTTTTTTTCTTAAGGAGGAACTTGTCACAAAGTTGGTCTTTTTTTTCTAAAAGCTGTTCCTTTTCTCAAGGATACAGTGTCCTTGATTTTTTTCCAGAGGGATAATAAAATGCTCCCGGTGCATGGGAAATAGAGACTCACTAACTTGATTGTGACTTCTTCAAAAAAAATTGACGAAGGCAAGCAGTGGACGTTGTCCATATGGATTTCAGCAACGGGTTCCACATGGTTCCGCATGACAGACTTGGAGATATGAATGAGATTGTCAGAAAGATATCTGATCTCTGCATCAGAAGCGGTCTCTTTTCTCTAGCAGTACAAAGCACTTTAAGCTTGATGATAACTAGTTTGTTCCTCTTGCCAATTTTTATAAGCTGTGGCTCTTAAACAATAAGTCAGAAACTTTAGAAGTATGAACCACATACCCTGTAACGTCTACAAACAATTTTAAAAATCTGGAGAAAAAGAATCAAAAACCAGCAGAACCTCACAAGCCTATGACCAGGGACCATTGAATCGCCTCCCATACACCCTTTTTTCTTTAATGTCAAGTTGTTTGTATATGTACATTTAGTTCATAATTATTTACGTTCATCTAGAGTCTATTCATTTGTCACAAATAGTAATTAAGAACAGAAACCTGGTCCAGGTATTTTTTTCAAGCTGGGTATGAAAAACAGGTGAACTGGGGAATTCTGAGAACTTTAATAAATCTTTAACTTTTTGAGGACTCCAGGATTAGCAGGGTTTGATTTACAGCTCATTACCCAAGTGAGGTATAATAATTATAGAGTGACAATTCCCAAGCAATTTTAGGGTTAACTCAGAATCTTACAAAAATTTAAACTCTCATTAGTTTAAAGCCTGATTTAAAGTCTACCTATTTATGTCACTACTAGTCTCAACTGGTTTAAATGGAGTTTCAGCCTAAAAAGTGCCTATGCCAGAGTCATGGCCACCTTCAGTGTGACTACCAGCAAATGGCCTCCAAAGCAATTGAAGTTAATCTTTCCTGGCAACAGTATCACAAAGATTTCACTGTCAGTACATAAATGCAGTCCAAAAAGGTACTAAAGTTCTAACAGCTGTAAGTAGTTGTGTTTTCCTGTATACTAATACCATTGAGTAAAGTTTTCTCTGTTCTCGCCTTTGTGGACAGTTGATTCAGCCAATTTCAGAGCCACAGCAGCACCAAGCTTCCTCACCCACCTTGCTTTCAAAGCTACAGCTGGTGCTCCTCTCTCTTTCTTTCTCACTGAAAGTTATCCCAAACTGTTGGTGCTATACCAACTGCTGCTTCTAACTATTTAGAAACAAGCTTAAATTTTTAAACCTCCTGACCTACCCTTATCTACCTGTAGAATTACTTCTACAAGTACATAGAATGCGAATTTGAAATAAACATATATTTAGAATTTATAATTGCCTCAACAAGATAACTGAATTAAACAAGTGGGTGAGCTCCCATCTTAATTCCTGCTCGCCTCCCCCAAAATGGTGTCATGAGGTCAGGATTCTGATCCAACATAGTGACTTTAGAAAATCACTGGAAATGTCAGAGCTGGAGTGTTGTATTGAATTCTCACCACTACAATTTAGAAGGAATGTCAAGGCCTTAGAGGATAAAAAGGAGATTTACTAAAATGGTACTAAAAATAAAGACTTTCAGTCATGAGAAAAGGAACAGCTAGTATTGTTCTTATGACAGAGAAAGTAAAAGGTGAGATTGCAGTATTTAAATCATGAAGAATTTTGATAAGACTGAAGAAGAAGAAATTTCACTGGTTGAAGAATTAGTAACCAGTGGACACATATTTAAGCTCAAAGGTAGTGGAAACAGATTCAATGATCTCTTTCTAAAGGGAAATGGATAGTAGAAAGTTGTGATTTTTAGGCCAGCAGGAGTATTTACTGTATTATGAGAAACTGAAAATTGTTCTTGAAGCTTGTGTGTAGTGGTGGTGGCATCCGTAATCTCATGAGACCATGGATCTGTGCCTGGCAAGCCTTGCTTCAATCTTTGTTGGTAAAACAGCGTCTGTCATGGCTGTAGAGGCCCAAACGGAAGTGGCAGTCTCGGCTGCAGTGACTGCACTTGAAGGCGCTGTCCTCGGGTGTTGTCCTGGTGCTGTTTTATCAGTGGGTGCTCTTTTCTTCAGCAGCAAGCCTCAGCTTCTCTTCTCTTTTCAGACCTCTGTGTAATTCCAGCCTCCAGCGAGAGCAATCGCTTGAAACGTCCTCCCACCTCTCGACACTCAGTTCAGTGACTTCACGTCTCTATTGCAGACATCTTTGAAACCAAGAAGGGGCCACCCCTGTGCTCTCTTGCTGGAGGGCAGTTCCCCGTACAGTAGGTCTTTCGGGAGCCTCCTGTCTGACATGCAGCGTACGTGGTCCAGTCAGCTGAGACTGTGTTTTTGGAGCAGGGTGAAGAGGCAGGATATCTGGATGCGAGCCAGTGTGAAGTAATTGTCTGATATTATTCACAGATATGTAATGTTCTAATAATGTTTCTTTGTGTTTGGAAAATCAGACAGAACGTAGATGGAGGAGATATTGACAGACGAGAGAAAAATCAGAGGATAGCAATTTAATGCGACTGGTGAAAGAAGCAATAGTGACATGTGGGAAAAAATACACAGCACCTTGTTAGATTTGGAATGCAGTGCCTGTGGTGTCATGGAGTCAGATTCAATCAAGGTGTTCAAAATAGAATTAGGTAATTTTGTGAAGAGAAAAATGGCAAGTATCTGGCTAACAGACAGGGAAGTGAAACAGTGTACCATGTTCTTGCACAGTGTAACCACAGACATGACTGGCCATATTACCACTTTAGGTTCTGTCATATCTATATAAATGTGCATGCATCCAAAAATGTGAGCTGTGTGTTTATATTTATATACATGTGACTGAATAAAATATACAGTGACAAACCTGAACAGAGTTACAAATCTTACAACAGCAGGTTATACTCCAACAGGTTTAATTGGAAGTACTAGCTTTCAGAGCGCCGCTCCTTCGTAAGGTGGTTGTCCACCTGATGGTTGACCAACCATCAGTTGGACTATAACCTGGTGTTGTGTGATTTGTAACTTTGTACACCCCAGTCCAACACCGGCATCTCCAAATCAAATCTGAATCGGATAGCCATAGCCGTTATCTCACAGGATGACTTGCACATTGAGCAAATGGCTTAGGTTATATTTAAAATGTTGCTGATAACTCTAGGAATCCCAACGCATGTATGGCCCAATAGTAGGTTTGTGGTAGACAGCAATAGAGGGGTCCTGGCGGATTATACATAGTGTGCATCTCAGGAAAGGGAGCTCATTTGACTATGAATTTGAGTTCAAATAAAGTCCAGTGAAATGACAGGCTTTTATAATATTTGGTTTTGACCATATATTAAAAATTGGCGTAAATCTTAACCAATGTGGGCAATTCATAGTTTATGAAAACAATAGGCATCAACTCGTGTCACGTTTGATATCTGTTTTTTTTTTAATCAGTGCTATGTCTAATTAATGCTTTTTAAAGGTAATACAATCATTTTCCTAGGTATAAAAAAAACTCAGTTTTAAATTTAGGAGATTTTATCTTTACTTCTCTCTAAAATTTACAGAAAAGTTACCCATTGACAGTTTCTTTAAAAAAGTAGGACTTTTATCAATTTCTCAGTGATATCCAGAATACCAGTGCTTGGCAATCAATTTTTACAATGTTCATTTTAGGAAATGTCATGAAAACAAATAAATTCAGTCCCATATCTCCACACATTTCAATCTTTTAATGAAGATAATTTACAATACTTTTAAATTTAAAAAATCAAGAATTCTTAATGGACAATATTATATAGTTGGAAACTTGATGCAACACTTTCCAAAAAACAGCAAAAATTAAATTATGACATTATTATTCTTTGATTCCAAAGTAAAGTGCCTTAAAAATTAATATTTTCTATTCCATAGAATACCTTATTTTGGCAGAAATTCCTTTTGCTTTTACTTGCCACTGTACAGTATTTTGAAAACAAAAATACATGCAATGTATTAGCAGTCGTGTTATGTGTTCATCATTTGGCTGCCTTCACTAATTTAGCAAACAAACCATCATTGTGTTGCAGGGTCTGTGGGTCTCCATCTTCTACAATCCTTCCTTGTTCCATAACTAGAACTCTCTCGCAATCCATAATAGTACGTATACGATGAGCAATAATAAGCACTGTACTGTTTGTGAATGCCGTATGAATAACCTAGAGAAGAAACCAAATGCACAAGCTACATGAAATATTTGCTTTCCTATGCTGAGCATCAATCTAAGCAGAGTTACTTGACGCTACCACAGATGTTCTTCAGTATGTATTCTTGATCTATATAATAGTCAATTACTTTATCACTAATTTATTTTTCTGAAAAATGGCTAAACTGTAATCAGTCTTTCCATTTTACTTGAAGACTAGGCAAGGAAGAGAATGGCAGGAATAATATTCTTAAAATGTGTACTTGTTTTGGAACTAGAATCATTGATCATGGATTATTTTCTAGTAATCAAATG
This sequence comes from Hemiscyllium ocellatum, assembly GCF_020745735.1. Classification (NCBI taxonomy): domain Eukaryota; kingdom Metazoa; phylum Chordata; class Chondrichthyes; order Orectolobiformes; family Hemiscylliidae; genus Hemiscyllium; species Hemiscyllium ocellatum. Next base: position 11,745,207 of record NC_083404.1, on the reverse strand, counting down.
CTTGATATAACTCAATAAAACAATATATCCTAATTGATTCCATATTAAATTACAGAAAGGTTTTAGCCAATATCCACTACTACAAACAAAAATATCTTACTGAAACAAAATGAACCATTTTCATGACTACAATGTTAAATGTTACTGTTATTTGGTCTTAATTCCATGTATACATATTTACAGGGTACTTGCCTGTGCTTTTTTAAAACATGTTACAACTAGAACATTTTCCAATCCAAGCAAAAGATCCCCACTTGAAACACTCACTGTTTCTCTCTAAACAGATATTGCCTGATCTGTTGAGCATTTCTACTTATATTATATTATATTATATTATGTGTTGTTACCCAAAACATATGCACATTTTCAGAGTAAATGTTGCATAGATCTTGCATTATTAGGTAAATGAAGAACAAAAACAAAAGCATCAGCACGCACTGGTGACTTAAATTACTGCAAAACCTATTCGCTATAAACTACATCTACAACACAACATAGACATCAAATTGGAAGAAAGCAAGGACTGCAGATCAGAGTCAAAAAGTGTGGCGCTGGAAAAGCACAGCTGGTCAGGCAGCATTCGAGGAGCTGCAGAGTCGACATTTCAAGCATAAACTCTTCATCAGGAATAAGAAACTGGAAGTTTATTAGGTAATTAACAGAATTTTGCAACAAAAAAATTTTTAAAAAATAACATCCAGTCATAACTAACTTGGCTTTACGAAATTGCATGCAATATTTAATTTTTTTCTTACAGTTTGAAAAGCTGCATCAGTTTCCATATCAACAGATGCTGTTGCTTCATCCATAACAGTAATTTTTGATTTCTTGATAAGGGCTCTAGCAATGCAGAAAAGTTGTCTCTGACCCAAGCTGAAGTTTTCACTCCCTTCTGTCATAAGGGTATTCAGTCCCTCTGGGAGCTCACTCACCTAATAAAAGAAAGCACTTAATGAAACAAAACTCAGCAATAGTTAATCATTTCAAAAATGATATTGTATTGTGCTGTCAGTGTTGGTGGTCAGAATTTTGTTCTAACTGAAACATAAACCAATATAGTCTTTGAATAGTTATTTTATTTACTACTTCTCAGGCTGTTTTCAAACATCTTTAAAGAAGTTATTTCACTTAAACATTTAGGTATCAAAGCACAACAGCTTATTGTATTTATTTTTTCCTGATACAATGGATTGGCCGTGATACAATTGATTGGATAACATAAATGAAGTAGTGAATCCATTGTCAATTGTCAGAAAAATACCCATCTGGTTTATTAATATCCTTAAGGAAGGAAACTGCAATCTCTTACCTGATCTGGCCTACACATGATTCCAGACCCAAGCAATATGGTTAACTCTTAAATGCCCTCTAGAAGGGGCAATAAATGCTGGCCTAGTCAGTAACACGCACATTCCATTAATGAATTTATAAAAATCTGATGTCTACGTCACAACTTGTAATAGGCAGATAGAAATTGCACTGATGTCATTGTAAGACTGCTTTACCTGTAATTTGCTATGCAGTGAACACAATAATGGCTGAATTTATCATTTGTAATTAATAATGCTAATCTAATATCCTGAATATATTGTCTAAAGGGATATGGTCAGGTAATGGCAATGTCACTTGATTAATAATAGTCCAGAGCCCAGATTAATGCTATGGGGACAAAGGGTTTAAATCCCAACAGGCAGCTGATGTTGTTTAGATTTAATTAATAAATATGGAACAGAAAGCTCATCAGTAGTAATGGTGACCACAAAACTATTGGTCATCTATTGTTGTAAAGAAAACCATCTGATTCCAGTCAGCCTGACATCATTCCAGATCTCCAGCAATGTGGTTCACTCTTATCTCCCGTTTGCAATGGTTAATCAGGGCATTTGATTCAAGAGCGATTAGGGATGAGCAACAAATGCTAATGTTCACATTGACAAATACAAGATTTCTGTTTTGTTACATCTTCTCATGAAGAACTTATGCCTCAATTATTTTTGTATCCATGCCTGTAAATATTATTTTCACATTTTGTTAAATGCAGTTTACTGAGTTTTGAGAAGATTTGTAGCTCAGGTTGAGGTTTTGGATGTAGGTTTGCTCGCTGAGCTGAAAGGTTCGTTTCCAGATGTTTTGTTACCTAACTAGGTCATATCTTCAGCAGACTTCACGCGAAGCAATGCTGAAAATTCCTGCTTTCTATTTATATGTTTGGGTTTCTTTGGGTTGGTGATATCATTTCCTGTGGTGAAGTCAATTTCTGTTCCTTTTCTCAGGGGGTGGCAGATTGGGTCTAACTCGATGTGTTTGTTGATAGAGTTCCAGTTGGAATGCCATGCTTCTAGGAATTCTCGTGCATGTCTTTGTTTGGCTTGTCCTAGGATGGATGTATTGTCCCAGTCGAAGTGGTGTCCTTTCTCATCCGTATGTGAGAATACTAGTGAGAAAGGGTCATGGCTTTTTGTGGCAAGTTGGTGTTCGTGTATCCTGGTGGCCAAGGTTCATGATGCCAAGGAGTCCGAGTGGTCTGGCATCATAGTAGCCCACAAACCCACCAACACACTAAAACAGCAGCTAATGAATTTCAAAGACCCTATACAGACAATGAGCAAAACTAACGTCATTTACAAAATGGCGTGCAAGAACTGTAACAAACACTACATTGGACAAACAGGTAGAAAACTAGCCACCAGGATACATGAACACCAACTTGCCACAAAAAGCCATGACCCTCTCTCACTAGAATCCTCACATATGGATAAGGAAGGACACCACTTCGACTGGGACAATACACCCATCCTAGGACAAGCCAAACAAAGACATGCACGAGAATTCCTAGAAGCATGGCATTCCAACTGGAACTCTATCAACAAACACATCGAGTTAGACCCAATCTGCCACCCCTTGAGAAAAGGAACAGAAATTGACTTCACCACAGGAAATGACATCACCAACCCAAAACAACCCAAACATACAAATAGAAAGCAGGAATTTTCAGCATTGCTTCACATGAGGTCCGCTGAAAATGTTACCTAGTTGGGTAACGAAACGTCTGGAAATGAACTTTCCAGCTCAGCGAGCAAACCTACATCCAATACAGTTTAATTTCCTAATTTCAAGGCAACTGTGTTTGTATTTATGTGCATATTATTTTGTTTAAGTTAATTAAAGTTGAAGCTATGTATGTATTAAACCTCTATGTATGCATTACATGTGACAAAATCTGTTCAAAGGCACAAAACTTGTAGAATGGCTTTGATCCATTTGCTCACAAAGCAAGTTCACAATCCTTGCTACTTTGTTAGGGAAAATTGATAAGTGGAGACAGTTCTGCAGAAGAAGAGATAACAGAAAATAACTTGTTAAAAATCACACAACACCAGGTTATGGTCCAACAGGTTTAATTGGAAGCACACTAACTTTCGGAGCGACGCTCCTTCATCAGGTGATAGTGGAGGGCTCGATCGTAACACAGAATTTATAGCAAAAATTTAGTGTGATGTAACTGAAATTATACATTGAAAAATTGATTGTCTGTTAAGCCTTTCATCTGTTAGAATACAGTGATAGTTTCACTTCTTTCATGTGTAAATCACAAAACCTTGTTTTAAAAGTTGCATTCTCGGGTTAGCTGTTAACAATGGTGATAGCTAGACAATATGTTGAAGGTGTTGGCCCCCTGTGTTCTCTGCCTATGACCTGATGTTTAGATTGTTATCTCACTTTTTAGATTAGAATCAGAGTTTTACATAAATTCATATAGTTTTTGAGCTCAGAGTTCTACATGAATGCATGCAGTTTTTGAGCGAAGTACAATGTAACTCTGTAAGTACAAATTCACCCCACAAAATATGTGTGTGCATGTGGGTCTTTGTCTGTTTGTGTGTATGTGAGTGTGTGAGTGTGTAGTGAGTCTTAAGTCTATGAGGGAGTGCATGTGAGTGTGTAGGAGTGTGTGTGTCTATAAGGGTGTGTGTGGGTGTCTGTGTGCACGTCTGTGTGTACCTGTGTCCATGTGTATGTGAAAGTGTGTGTGTGTAGGAATATCTGTGTGTGGGTGTAGTGCAATGGTGATCACCTGTAATGTGACATGAACCCAAGGTCCCGGTTGAGGCCCACTATGAGTACCGAACTTAGCTATCAGCCTCTGCTCAGCCATGCTTCTCCAAAGCGGACTTCGGGACAGGCAGCAGAGAAAAGTGGCCAAGCAGAGGCTGATAGCTAAGTTTGGTACCCATAGGGAGGGCCTCACCCGGGACCTTGGGTTCAAGTCACATTACAGGTGATCACCATTGCACTGCGCACACACACACACACACACTCCAACACACACACAGACATAGGTACACACGGACATAGGTACACACAGATGCACACACAGACACCCACACACACCCTTATAGATGCACACACTCCCACATGCACCCCCTCACAGACTTAAGACAGTCTGCATTCACTACACACACACACACATTCTCACACTCACAACCTCCACCCCAGACAGACACACACACACACACAGACAAAGACTCACATGCACACATATATTTTGTGGGGTGAATTTGTACTTGCAGAGTTACATTGTATTTTGCTCAAAAACTGCATGAATTTATGTAAAACTTGTTATCTCACTTCTTAAGATTAGAATCAATCTAAACATCATGGCATAGAGAGAGAACACAAGGGCCAACACCTTCAACATATTGTCTAGCTATCACCATTGTTAACAGCTAACCCGAGAATGCAAGTTTAAAAAAAAGTTTTGTGATTTACACATGAAAGAAGTGAAACTATCACTGTATTCTAACAGATGAAAGGCTTAACAATCAATTTTTCAATGTATAATTTCAGTTACATCACACTGTAAATTTTTGCTATGAATTCTGTGTTACAATCAAGCCCTCCACTATCACCTGATGAAGGAGCATCGCTCCAAAAGCTAGTGTGCTTCCAATTAAACCTGTTGGATTATAACCTGGTGTTGTGTGATTTTTAACTTTGTACACCCCAGTCCAACACCGGCATCGCCAAATCATGAAAATAACCTGGATTACTACATGCAGAAACTGAAAACAGCATATGGAACCCATACTGAAAATGGCTCCTTTGTCCCAATTCTCTGACTTCCATTAGTTAGCCAATCCTCTGTCCAAGCTCATGTACCATCCTCAACACTGTGGGCTCTTGTTTCATTAAGTAGCCTAATATGTTGTACATTACCAAAAGCCTTCTGAAAATCCAAATATATCCACTGCTTCCCTTTAGCCATCCTGCTTGTTAAAGAATTGTAGTAAATGATTTCCTATCACAAAGTCACACTGACTCTGTTCAATCATATCATGTATTTCTAAATGTCCCACTATATTGATCTACTTTATAACAGACTCTAATGTTTTTTCCAAAAACAGACGTTAAGTTAATTGGTCTACAATTACTTTTCTTTGTCCCTCCCCTCTTTTAAATAAAAGGTATTGCATTGGCAGTTTTCCTATCCTCTTGGGCTTTTCTAGAACCTAAGGATTCTTAAACAAATACTGCTAGTGCACCCACTATCTCTGAAAGCTGTTTCCTCTAGGATGTATCCCATCACATCTAAAGGGGCTTATCAGGCCTTAGCTCCATTAGTTTCCCTAGCGATAATTATCTTCTCTTCACCTTTTGCCCCTTGTTTGCAATGCCATTGGTGTCTTCTATTGTGAAGACTGATGCAAAGAAGTTTTCAACTCCTCTGTCAATTCTTGGTTCCCCAATATTATTTCCTCAGTCTTATCTCTAAGGGGCTTTGATCTTCCTTTTTAAATATATATTTTTAATTCATTCACAGGATCATGGGGGGTCACTGGCTAGACCAGCATTTATTCTCCATCCCTAATTGCAACTGAGAGCCAACCCCATTGTTCTGGGTGGTGTTACATGTAGGCCAGAACTAGGTAAGGACAGCAGATTCCTTTCCTAAAGAACATTCTAAAGAACTGTTGTAGAAATATTTTTCTGATGATAAGTGTTTAATGATAACCATGAAACCATTAATTCCAGATTTTTTTTAAAAAATTGATTTCAAATCCCACCTTCTGCCATGGTAGAATTTGAACCAGGCTCCCCAGAACATCTTTTAGGTCTCTGGATTAATAGTCCAGTGATAAGACGTCCAGGTAATTGCCCTTCCTTGACAGCTCTTGCTGTCTGTCTTGTAAAATGTAAAACTTTCACAACTTGTATTTTGAATGAAACTGTCTTGTTCCCATCAGGTGTTGCATTATTGGTGATATGGCTTCCTGGACAACCAGAAAAAAAATCTCTTCTTGTCAATAAGATCTAGTTCCTTGCACATAGCAACTAGTTGCAAGTTATATTGATATAATTCATACTGTTACAGAGACTCAGGGGGACCAGACATCAGCTTCACTCCTTCGAGACCCTAAGTGGTTCTGCCCACAAGTCCATGTGACACAATCATAGTGGGTGTGCCAGTGGCATTCTTTAGAATTATGATCATGTCCAACAGCGAGCACAGTAGTTGCTGGCCCGGGCTAATGATCTGCACATTTACTCTGTCACTCTCAACAGAACGGAGAAAAGCTTAATTTTGTCAGTTCAGCGCAGCAAAAACAAAACCCTCCATGCGGACTTTTCGCAAGAAGAATAATGAACGGATATGGAGATTGGCATTCTGCTCAATGTGGTCTACTGCTATTCACCCATCCCCACATACTGCCTCCTGCTCGATCAACTCTGCTGTCAAACAGGTGCATTTGGGCCACTCCTTGGAAGATTCCCTGATGAACCCCAAAGTCAAAGGAGGTTAGCCATGAGCACCTCAGCTGTCAGAGTAGGTAAACAAGTAGACTCTCATACAGCGCGGTTGTAGCCACAGATCTAGCTTGATGAAAAAGAAGGTTTTGTTTAGTTCTACAAAGGTATTCACTTGTACAGAAGCAAAATGCTTTCAGATGTTGGAGATACCCAATTGGTCTGACATCATGGAGGGAAAAGGGATCAATGTTTCAGATTGATGACCTTACATCTGTTTCACCCATAGATGCTGCTTGACCTGTTAAGTGATTTTGTATTTATTACAGGGTATTCACTTGGGTGTTTATAACAAAATAATTGGCCTGAACAGAAAGATGGGCATCGGCCCCTGTGCTTATGCAGACCAGGCTGGTGACATCACTCCATTGTAATACAACTTACTTTGCCACGATGCACTTGCACATGTGCCGTCATTTAAACTGCTTGCTGTGACAAGTTCTCCTCAGTTAAAATGAGAGCCTCCCACAGCCATCAACACATACATGAAAAAAATCTTGGGGCAAAGTAAGTCTTTTAGGTTTTATTGAAATTCTCAAGCTTTACAGAGATTTTTTCCCCTTTTGGCGGTCAGATTACATATTGAGATTGATCGGGCGATACAGGACAGGAAATACTTTGCCAGACACACAGATAGCAGAAACCCATTAATCTGAAAGGCAATCACTCACACAAGCAGCCATGTGAAACTGACTCCTTTCCAGTCAGTATTTACAGCACCTGAAACACGGGGAAGGAGTCTCAGTAAAATCAAGGCATTATTGTTTTAAATTAACCTGCTAAGAACTCCTTTCATAGTTCAGAATTTCATATTGAAATGTTTTTAATGATCATCCCAGCAGGAGGTGAAAGATCTGTTCATTTCAGTGAACAAATGCCCAAGCACTTGACTCCACTGTACACTGTGATTATATGGGCAATGACATCTTTGTACCGGGCAACTGCCATTCCATTACCAAGCATTTTGTGTATCTAATGGCAGCGTTTATAATAAATGGAGCCTTATAACAAAATCCACTGTTGTAATGTCTTTAAAAAGATATTGAAGTAATATCTTTACTTTCAGTCTCCATTCGTATCTCTCAATTAGCTACCACTCATGATGAAAATGGTTTGCCCACAACATAGGATGAACAGTAAATGAAACAGAAATTTATTGATTGGTTGGGTGGAAGGGGAGATTAGGTTTGCATTGTTCTGCCTTCACACATCCAGATTATCTGAACTGTAACAGTAAGAGTCTGTTGTAGGGCTGTCTGGTAGATACACGAGTGGTTACACTCACGTGGAAATCAATGATTGCCTGTACCTTTGGAAAGCTGGTCACTAAAGCAAATTCAAAAGATCTCTTAATTTGACTAGTCTCAAATAACAAAATGATTGAAAGGTATTGAAAACGTGGAATTGGTGACCTAGGAGATACACAGGAGATTTGTGTGTAACAGATGGCAGAATTCTTGGAATTCACATCAGCAAATCCTTTCGGACTAACAGGGAGCAAAGGAATGCAACTTCAGCATGACAGCCACTGGCAATATTTGCCTATCTGGCTCACAATAAGGATGTTATCGTATACCTGTACCGCTGTGAAAGTCTGAGTGTCCTGAGGCACTGTTCAGAAAGCAGATCCTGTGTTGGAATTGCTGTTTATTTGGAGCTGAAGCTATGTGTCCATCTCTTCTTTGGAGCAACAGGCACTCGAGAGAGAAAAAAACTACTACTGGTGTTGCTCATTTAATTGGAGTTGGCTAAAGGTAAAAATCTGCTTAAGCTGCTTTATTACTGCAGCAAAGATTCAAGATATTGGCTATACCCTTAAGTGGTGTAAGCATACTGTCAGAACAAGTTCTGTTGGCAAAAACCTTTCAACTAGGCAAGCTTGCAGTTGTCTTGATTTAGCATTTAAAGGCTTTCTAGCCTGTCAGTTTGATTGAGCCATAGCTCCTGTTTTCTCCTCTTGTTGATCCTGGTGAGTTTCAGACAGCTCCAGAAAACATTGCACAAATCAGAATACATTGTTAAATATCTTGGAGGGGAGAAACAGTATCTAAATGCACAAATTTACCAAATAAAATTGCCAAAACAAAGCCGTCTGCAGATGACAATGAGAGAATATGGTCTAACCTGTTTGGCATCCATCCGTAAAATCCTTTTCAAATATTCCAGGTACAGAATTTTCACAAGATGGAGGTTGCCTTAACTCCATCATTTAACTTTCTGCGATTATTTGTTTTAAATCATTGCCATAATTTCCTGATGAGTTTAATATATTTACCAGCTCTCATGCTACACCAAACACTTCAGAATCATCTGCTCACTTTTACCAGGTGTCAGAATTCTGTCTTGCCAACTTTCTGCTGAGCTAACAATTTTCATGTTTTCTGTCTTCCCTTTCCCATTCTGTCAACTACTTTTTCACCCAAGTAGTACCTGGTCTCCTGGCCACACTCAGAATTTCTGTTCAGTTCTCCTGGTTGTGGCTTCAGCTGTCTTCTCAGCAGTAGCTGTTCAACATATGTAGAGCTACCTCCTAAGTGATCTGGTATAAGGAGGGACATATGTTTTTAATTATAAATGACTCATTAAACATTAACATTAATACTTTTATATTATTCTTCAACTACTATAGAGAGCTTTCCTCAAAGCTGCAGCATGTTCCTCAAGTTGTGTGTGTTAACAATGAGGCACCAACCATAGGAATGGACACATTATCAAAAACAGCCAAGCATCCTGGAGACATTTGAGTACTCTCTTTGAACAATTACAAAGTGGTACTGGGAAAGTTCTGAAAGAAGTCACTTGCTGATCCTCTCAAACTAAAAATGCTAAATGACAATCAGCCTCAGGGAGAATCCACTGAAAATATGTTCTAAGATCACAATGAAGAGTTTTAAGATTACTAACTAAACAAAAAAAAACTGTAACTGTCCCAAGTTACTGTTGTAAATATTAACTATCATGGCTGTGAAAACTTCAAGATGCCAGAGAATGGTTAGGGAAATGTTCTCTCATTAATACATAAGATACTAAGAGATATCATGGCAAGTAACAGAAGCTGCAATAGAAGCCTTCAGCCCTTAAGATTATCAGAAAATCATTGATGCACATTTGTTGACAATATTTAGGACTACAATTAACATTTCATTCTACCTATTTAAACCTATTTTTTAAAATAGGTTTTTAAAAAAGCAGCTGAGTAGAAGATCAGCAATGATCTTATTGAAAGACAAGCAGTCTTAGCGGGCAGCAAGGTGGCACAGTGGTTAGCACTGCTGCCTCACAGCGCCAGAGACATGGGTTCAATTCCCTCCTCAGGCAACTGTCTGTGTGGAGTTTGCACAATCTCCCCGTGTCTGCATGGTTTTCCTCCGGGTGCTCTGGTTTCCTGCCACAGTCCAAAAACGTGCAGGTTAGGTGAATTGGCCATGCTAAATTGCTCCTAGTGTTAGGTGCAGGGGTATGGATGGGTTGCTCTTCGGAGGGTCTGTTTCCACACTCAGTAATCTAATCTAATCTGATATTTAATAAAAAAGCAGGTTTGAGTGGATAATTGGATGGCAACTATTCCTTTGCATTCTCTTCTATAAAGATTGTAGATGAGAGTCACTCCAAACTTGAGACTAAACACTGCAGTGTAGTTCCGAGGGATGCATCCGTGGAACAGTGAAATCAACGTTTCAGGCAAAAGCCCTTCATTAGGAATACAGGCAGAGTGCCTGAATGGTGGCGAGGTAAATGAGAGGAGGGTGGGAGTGGGGAGAAAGTAGCATAGAGTACAATAGGTGAGTGGGAAAGGGGATGAAGGTGATAGGTCAGGGTGGAGGGTGAAGTGAATAGGTGGAAAAGAAGATAGGCAGGTAGGACATTTATCTCTCCACCCTTCAGGTTTTCTGCCTGTATTCCTGATGAAGGGCTTTTGCCTGAAACATCGATTTTACTGCTCCTCGGATGCTGCCTGAATTGCTGTGCTTTTCCAGCACCACTAATCCAGGATCTGATTTCCAGCATCTGCAGTCATTGTTTTCACGGAGTTCCGAGGGAGTGTTACACTATACATGATACCATTTTTCTTGCTAAACTAAGACCCCACCCATTCTCTCAGCTAAATATAAAACGGGTGGCACGGTGGCTCAGTGGTTAGCACTGCTGCCTCACAACACGAGGGATCCCCGAATTCGACTCCCGCCTTGGGCAACTGCATGTGTGGAGTTTGCACATTCTCCCCATGTCTGTATGGGTTTCCTCCAGGTGCTCTGGTTTCCTCCCACAATCCAAAGATGTGCAGGTCAGGTGAATTGGTCATGCTAAATTGCCCATTGTGTTAGGTGCATTAGTCAGGGGTAAATATACGGTAGGAGAATGGTGCTGGGTGGGTTACTCTTCGGAAGGTCAGTGTGAACTTGTTGGGCCAAATGGCCTGTTTCCTCACTGTAGGTAATCTAATCTAGTCTCATAGTATACAGGTCATTCTGATATAATGTGAGTTTTGTTCACATGAATTGGCTATAACACAATTGATGAATTGTGGGTACTGTTTAGATAATGCAAACTTTCTACTGAACAGTTATAGCAACCTTGAACTGCATGGTCTTCTGTAGAGTGATATTCTATAGCACGGGGTTGCAGAGGAACGCAGGTGTTGCGTTATGCAGAACGACCTGTAGTTGAAAGAATAGTTGGAAGCCCTGCATTCCTGTCATACTTAGTAGTGACTAATGTGGGCAATTAGTACTTGGAAGAGGAGGTGCCATAAACATTCCTATTCTCAACAATAGAGGAACCTAGCACATCTGTGCAAAAGATAAAACTAAAGCATTTTTTCATTTAATCTCTCTTGTGATGTGGATGGTATGGCAAAGCCAATATTTGTTACCTATCCCTAAGTGTCTTTGAATTGACTGGCTTGTTTGGCCATTATAGAAAGTAGTTAGGAGTTAATCATCTTGCTACTTGCTTTGATGTCAGATGTAGGCCAGACTATGTCAACATAGCAGATTCCTTTCCTGAAGGACATTAGTGAACCACATGAGTATTTTTGACAATTGATGACAGTTTTACGATTATCACTGAGACTAGTTTTATAATTCCAGATTATTAATAGAATTTAAATTCCACCAATTGCAGTGGTGCGATTTTAACCCATGCCCCAATAGCATTATTCTGGGCCTCTGGATTATTAGCCCAGTGATATTTGTAACCATCTTTTGCCAAGGGTGATCAATCTCTCCTGTGGTCCCCAGCATAACAGATGCCTGTTTTCAATCAAATCCATTCACATACCATGATATCAAGGTGCTAGAAACTGCAAACGATTTGGGTTCTCAAATCTAATAAGAGCAATGAAGAATTGCTCTAGCAAAACATATTAAAGTGTGGTTTCAATACAGGTAAAGTGTTAAATTGCCCAGATAGGTACTGTCCACAAAAGCAGGACAAATCCAACCCAATCAATTACCACCCCATCAGATTCTTGATCAGCAGCACAGTGACGGAAGGGGTCATTAATACTGCTATCAAACAACACATACTGACTGATGTTCAATTTACTCAGTGCTTAACCTTGACAGAGCTTTGATGCAAACATAAATAAAAAAAACTAATTCCAAAAATGAGGATTAAAATATCCTTGGCATCAAGACAATATTTGGCCAAGTGTGTCATCAGGGAGCCCTAGCAGACTGGAGTCAATAGGAATCAGGTTAAGTGATGCCTACACCAAAGGAAGAGAATTAGGATTGCTTGCAACCAGTCTGCAGTATCACTGCAGAAGTTTCTCAGGGTAGTGTCCTTAGCCCAACTGTCTTCAGCTGCTTCATTAATGATCGTTCATGTATCGTAAGATCAGAATTGGAGATGTTTGCTGATGATTACATAATGCTTGATATTGTTCACAACTCTTCATACTGAAACAGTCAGTGTCTATATGCAGCAAAACCTGAACAACATCCAGGCTTCGCTTGGGTTGATAAATATTTGCATCGCACATATGCCAGGTAATGACCATTTCAAACAAGAGGGAATCTAACACATCAGCCCTTGACATTCACTGGCAGTACCCAATACTGAATCCTTACCATCAACGTCCTGGGGGCTATCAAGTGCATGACAACGGCAAGGCATTTTTAATGTAAGTAACTCACCTCCTAATTTCCTTATGCCTGTCCAATATGCAAGGCACAAGTTTGGATGCAGTATAGCTCAAACAACAGCGAAAAAGCTTGATACCATCTAGGACAATGCAGCACATATTTACCAGCTTCAACATTCACTCCCTCCTCCACCACCATGGTGGGCAGCACTGTGACTCAGTGGTTAGCACTTTTGCCTCAACACCAGGGACCCGGGTTCCATTCCAGCCTTCAGTGACTGTCTGTGTGGAGTTTGTACATTCTCCCCTTGCCTGCTTGGGTTTCCTCTGGGTGCTCTGGTTTCCTCCCACATTCTAAAGATGTGCAGGTGAGATGGAATGGCCATGGTAAATTGCACAGTGCCCTGGGAATATGCAGGCTAGGTGAATTAGCCATAGAAGTTCAGGGCTACAGGGATATGGTGGGGGCACAGGTGGGATGCTTTTCAGTGAGTCATTATGGACTTGATGGGCCAAATGGCCTGCTTCCACAGGATAGGGATTATTTGGTGTTATGACCAATATATACAGTCATGCAGTGTACACCACCTACAAGATTAACTGTGCAAATCATCAAGATTCTTTCTTCAGACAGTATCTTCTAAAGATTGACTTAGAAGGGCGAGGGCAACAAATCTTTCGGAATATCACCAATTTAAAGGGCAGGAATAACTCTAACCTATTCAGAAAAGTCTACATCTAATGAATAATAAATTTTAAAGAAGGTTTTCTAGATTTACTTTTTCATGGTTATAAAACTTTACGGTTGGCTAGACAATGTGTAAAACCTATACTGAAACACTCCTTGTGTATATAAACCATAAATTTTCATTTCAACAGCTCTTTTGAAATCTGCTGACTATTGCTCTAGGGTCTTGTTCGGTCTGCACATGTGCGCCCCTCACTCTACAACAGATGTGTTAGAAGTAAAACCCACATTCTTTATGTATGTGAATATGTGACAAACACAATCTTGGAGATTAATAGTAACTGATTTGGGAGCAACTTCCTCCAGGACCTGTCAAGGAGAAGCTTTGTTTTTTAGTGCAAAAAGTAGTTTGTAGTTTAAAATAAATATTTTAGATTCAATGTTAAAGAACATGATATAGTGCTTTAGGATGATTTATGCTTTTTGTACCTTTTAAGACTCATGTTTGAATAGAGTCTAAAAATGGTCAATAAATATTGCTGCCTTACAGTTGTTGAAATTTTACGTTTAACGAAAGATCAGGCTATTGCAATCTAGCCATTAGCAGGATTCCAGAGTCTTGTATCACCACTAATTTTGAAGTTATTCAGAAATGCCTAAACTGATTATGTGCAGACTTGAGAAATAGTGAGTGCAGCTTTTTAAAGAGTTGCTAAATACTGCTATATTGTTGTGATCAAGATATTTCCCAGAAATATATTTCACAAGATCAAATATAATTCAAAATCTAGATATATAAATAAAATGTATTTGACAATGCAGTATTCACAACTCCTTCTATGGCTGCCTGAAATTCATTGCTCATTGAGAGGACGCTGGAAAATAATGTCAAAATTACATGTTCATTTGAAGTCTGATAACATATTAGAAGTTAGTGTTAGCTGCTGAACTCCCATCTTGGGAGGTTTTGAGGAAAACACTGTAAAATTCTGAAAATGAAATCAAATATTTCATATTCTATAGATATTGGTAGAGAGACTTTACCTTTCTGTATACATGCTGATGCAGCTCATAAAATGACATAACATCAGCATTTTAGAAATAGTGACATTAATTATGACAGCAAAGGCATAACTTAGTTGTTAAACAAATAAAGGAAAGCTGAAACTGAAATTATTGGCCAAGCCTTCTAGTTATCTTTAGTCCACCACGACAAACCAGAGACTGGTTGCTGGCTGCTAAGAAGTAATCCTTCTGCCCCTGACTCACGACTCCTACCTGCCAGCTGACCAGACAAGGACAGTGCTCTTACAACAAGAGGCCTAAAAGTAACTAGCAGTGACATGGAGCAAACCATTGATGCCCTGAAGCAACAACTGTGTTGGCTAGACTGCTCAGGGGGAGCTTTCCTGTTCTCAATGGATTGTTCCTAAGACAGTATTAATCAATTGCAGCCCTCACTCCCACCAGGGTGCTATAGAGTTGCCCACTGTGTTTCAAACTATTTCTGGAGGTTTCATCACAAGACTTGCCCCCAGACTTCAGCCATTATTGGGCTATCATGTCCATCCTTTTAGATGCACTGCCTATAGGTAGTTTTGGGATAACGCACATTTCAGCAGCACGAATTGGCTATAACATCGCTGATGAATTAGAGAACGGTATTTTAGAGAATGCTTACTTCTGTTGGCAATAGCGCAATTTCAGCGGGGATCAGTTTCATTCTGCTTCATTCTGCAATTGCACAATGTGCGCGCTGAAATCTCCACGCCGTACTGCACATGCATCAGTGTTTCTGCCGTTCTGCACATGCGCAACATTGGTGCCAGGCTTCGTGCCGTTCTGCGCATGTGCTGATGTCAGCTGCTGACAGAGCAACTTTCTGAGGGAGATACTATACAGAGAGCAGCTTTCTTACAATTTTTTTAAAAATGTGTTGTTCAATTTACTTTTGTTTTGTTAATAAATATGATTTCAACCTTCACGCGGGCTGTGCTATACTTTGCATTACACTTTTGGATGATTTTTGAGCACTGGTGAGTGATATTTTTTCCCTGGTCTGCCCCCAATCCCACTTTTCCCATAGGCACCATTATTTCTATTAAGCGAGGTTTCGCTGGAATGCAACTACAGTGTTATAACTTGTACTTATGACAATTGGAAAGTAAAAACACTCATTAATCCAAAGCATGATTCTTCACTGTCAGAAAAGTAGCCTTTTTTTCCCTATTTTTCAATATTTTTATATTTGGTAAACAGAAATATTTAAAGAAAATTGCAAAGTAAGTGCAATACGTTTTAGAATTTCCAGCTTTGTTTTGCAGGATTGCATATAGTGATGTCCTAGAGGACAGTCTTCAATTCCCTGGAGAATCCAGGACAAGCTTAGAGGATCGGTCACCCCAGGGTGTAGCCCTGCCACCGTACACATATATCAAGAAGAGGAAGAAAGAGGGAGGGAGGAAGGAAGGAAGGAAGGCGGCATCCAGGACGCCTTCATTCCAAACAAGCTGCCCGTGAGCAGATGCTCAAGACTCCAGATTGTCTGACACCTTATTCCCACCTTCTAATCCATCCTTTGCAAACGGATGATAATACTTGAAAGTATTGTGAACCTTGAAGAGATAAACTTTGAGAGAGCACAGACTAGCTGATAGAAAAGGTGGACACAGCCTTATCACAAAGAAGTGATATACTTTGGTCGGAATCATGAGGAGAAATAGTACAGAATATATTCTAAAATGGGTGCCGATCAGAGAGGCATAATCTTTTAAGTCAATAACAATCAAAGAACAAATTAACTAACTTAACTAACTACTCCTTAAAGAAACTGTAACAAAACTTTTAAGGAAAGTTATCAAAATGAAGTAGCATTATTAGGGCTGATAATGCATTCTAGACCCTGCAGTGCCCATAGAATGCAGAAAGTCTCAAGTGTGCAAAAAGATGGAGACTGAGAGATTCCTTTCCAGTGACTCAGAGGTTCAAATGCACCTTTGGAAGTTGGGCAGGCATGTTGATGGTCACTTTGGCCGAACTCATAAGCAGGTCAACAGGGAATGACCTGAGAGTTGATTTACACTAATTATTAATTGTAACAGGACAGTTTGAGTGTGCAGTTAAAAAGGCATATGTTATTCTGGACCATTTGGAGGTAAATAGTATAAAAGCAAGGTGGTTTTGAAGAACTGTTATAGAACACAAGTTCACGTTCAACAAGAGTATTGTGTGCAATTCTGGACTCTGCCTTTTAGAAAAATATTGAAAGCGTTGGAAAATTGCAAAAAGATTCTTGAGAATCTCTGAGGGTGTGATAGATTTCATGTTTGGGCATGCTTTCCTTAGAAAAGGGAAACTTGAGTGGTGAGTTGGTAGATGTGTTTACAAATCTCCTTTAAAACATTCCCCCTTTTTATCTTAAACCTAGGCCCTTTGGGAAAAAGATGCCCACTCTCCACTCTATCCATGCCTATCAATTTTGTAAACCTCTGTCAGGTTGCTCGTCAGCGTCTAATGTTCAAGTGAAAACAAAGCAATTTTATCCAATCCCCTCTCATCGCTAATATCATCCAAACCAGGCAATATCCTGGTAAGCCTTTTCTGTACCCTCTCCAAAGCCTCCTCATCCTTCTGGTAGTGTAGTGACCTGAACTATACGATAACAATCGCAGCTTTCATCTAGCAACGCATCAAATAAGCAGATCCTATTTTATTTTATATTTTTAAACATTTTGCACACTCTTAGTTCAGTTATGAAGTACAGAGAGAGAATTTGCAAACATATTTGGCTTACAGCAGCAGACGATCCAATCACTTACCATAGATTTCAACTGTGCAACTTCCAAAGCTTCCCACAATTCCTCATCACTATGAACCAAGTCTGGATCCAGATTAAATCTAGATATAAATTAGTACTTTAGGTGCATTTCATAAAGTAGGCTAAAATTAAAGAATACATTGCTATTTTAAGACTATATTTTCTTATGTTCCGTATGATAGCTCTGCTATTACCATTCATGATTTACCTGATAGTGCCATTGAACAGAATTGGATCCTGGGGAATTATTGAGATTGATTGCCTCAAATGGTCCAATGTGACTGAAGAAATATCTAACCCATCAACTTTTATACAACCTGCAATGAAAATGACTTTCAAAATTTTTAGTGAATAAACAGAAGCATGGCCAGAAAAGTAACCTGCAACAAACAATATCACCAAGGCAGAGATCTGCACAAATGCAAAGTATATATTGCTTTTTTACCGCACATTTGAACAAGTCTGCCTCAACCTGTATGGACTAATGAACCTTGAATATAAATAGATGTTATCATCCCAGTTCTTAGTGATGAAGAGGAAATCAATGCTACATGTAATCTCTGTAGTGCGAGTGGAAACTTATCTAGGTTGGATTCTTTATTTTCAACCCAAATCAGACAAAAAATTATTTTCTCATGATTTTATGGAGCTGCCATTTTTTTTTTGCAGGCTCCATTAAATTATTGGCGTGAAAATGAAACTATTTTAAATGGGGTGGGGGGGACTTCTTATAGGGATTTTGTATAAACATAAAAGCTGGAATGCTAATCAATAACCCCAAATCAGGATGAGTTCAAGTGCACAAACATTGTCCTGCAAAGTACGATGCTTCAATTAAACCTGCAATTCTCATCATCATTAATTGAGAAAGCCATCCAAATTCTCGAGGCTTAGAAGGCAAAAGCAGCAAAACTAATTCTGCATATTTAATAGAAAAATTATGAGGAGCAAGACATGGTAGGTTGATAGTCTAGACATGCAAAGAGAAGTCTCAGAGGGAATGTATTTGTGACTTGAAAGATTTGCATTAAGATTGAGAATGCTTTCAGCTATAAAATAACAGAACAGAAAGCACTTATTCAAATTTGTTGTGAAATTTGGGCAACATGTTGGTGTTTCTTCATACAGGAAATGATTAACCAGTGCCTGAAAAGCACGATTGAAATCATCTAAGGAAGAGTTTAAATACTAAAAGGAAATTAGAAAGTAAAGCTGAAACGGACTTGTGAATATTGACTGAGGAATTCCCACTTGTCTTTGCTATGTTATACTTTTTCTCTTTTAACTTTATATTTTTCTTCACTTGTGATTTGTCAATCAGAAGTGACAATATTTCTGTTGAATAAAGGGAACTAAGGAGCTATGAGGGAGGAGCTGGCCAAAGTTCAATGGTGCAAGGATGATAGTGGAAGAACAATGGCAGATATTTCTGTATATAATGCACAAGATGCAGGATCAGTTCATTCAAAAAGGAAGAAAGATCCTAGGAGGCGGCATGGGTGGCCGTGGCTGATGTGGGAAGTTAAGAAAAGTATAAAGTTAAAAGAGAAAAAGTATAACATAACAAAGATAAGTGGGAAAACGGAGGATTGGGAAGCTTTTAAAGAACAACGGAGGATTACTAAGGAAATATGCAGAGAAAAAATGAGGTATGAAGGTAAACTGGCCAAAAATATAAAGGAGGATAGTAAAAGCTTTTTTTAGGTATGTGAAAGACAAAAAAATGGTTAAGACTAAACTTGGGCCCCTGAAGACAGAAATAGGGAATATATTACGGGGAACAAAGAAATGGCAGAAGAAGTAAATTGTTACCTCAGATCTGTGTTCACTGGGGAAGACACAAGCAATCTCCCTGAGGTAACAGTGGCTGACGGACCTGAACGTAAGGGAATTTATATTTGCCAGGAATTGGTGTTGGAGAGAAATCGTGGATGCGTTGGTGATTATTTTCCAGCGTTCGATAGATTCGGGATCATTTCCTGCGGATTGGAGGGTGGCTAATGTTGTACCACTTTTTAAGAAAGGTGGGAGAGAGAAAACAGGAAATTATAGACCAGTTAGTCTGACCTCATGGTGGGAAAGATATTGGAGTCTATTATAAAGGATGAAATTACGACACATCTGGATAGTAGTAACAGGATAGGTCAGAGTTAGCATGGATTTATGAAGGGGAAATCATGCTTGACTAATCTTCTGGAATTTTTAAGGATGTGACTCTGAAGATGGACGAGGGAGATCCAGTAGATGTAGTGTGCCTGGACTTTCAGAAAGCTTTTGATAAAGTCCCACATAGGAGGTTAGTGAGTAAAATTAGGGCACATGGTATTGGGGGCAAAGTACTAACCTGGATTGAAAGTTGGTTGGCTGATAGGAAACAAAGAGGAGTGATAAACTGCTCCATTTCGGAATGGCAGGCAGTGACCAGTGGGGTACCGCAGGGATCAGTGCTGGGACTGCAGCTTTTTACAATACATGTTAATGATATAGAAGATGGTATTAGTAATAACATTAGCAAATTTACTGATGATACTAAGCTGGGTGGCAGGGTGAAATGTGAGGAGGATGTTAGGAGATTACAGGGTGACCTGGACAGGTTAGGTGAGTGGTCAGATGCATGGCAGATGCAGTTTAATGTGGATAAATGTATGGTTATCCACTTTGGTGGCAAGAACAGGAAGGCAGATTACTACCTAAATGGAATCAATTTAGGTAAAGGGGCAGTACAAAGAGATCTGAGTGTTCATGTACACCAGTCAATGAAGGTAAGCATGCAGGTACAGCAGGTAGTGAAGAAGGCTAATAGTATGCTGGCCTTCATAACAAGAGGGATTGAGTATAGAAGCAAAAAGGTTCTTCTGCAGCTGTTCAGGGCCCTGGTGAGACCACACCTGGAGTACAGTGTGCAGTTCTGGTCTCCAAATTTGAGGAAAGACATTCTGGCTATTGAGGGAGTGCAGCGTAGGTTCACGATGTCAATTCCTGAAATGGCGGGACTACCTTACGCTGAAAGACTGGAGCGACTGGGCTTGTATACCCTTGAGCTTAGAAGACTGAGAGGGAGTCTGATTGAGACATATAAGATTATTAAAGGATTGGACACTCTGGAGGCAGGAAACATGTTTCCGCTGATGGGTGAGTGCCAAACCAGAGGACACAGCTTAAAGATACGGGGTAGACCATTTAGGACAGAGATGAGGAAAAACTTCTTCACCCAGAGAGTGGTGGCTGTGTGGAATGCTCTGCCCCAGAGGGCAGTGGAGGCCCAGTCTCTGGATTCATTTAAGAAAGAGTTGGATAGAGCTCTCAAGGATAGTGGAATCAAGGGTTATGGAGATAAGGCAGGAACAGGATACTGATTAAGGATGATCAGCCATGATCATATCAAATGGTGGTGCAGGCTCGAAGGGCAAAATGGCCTACTCCTGCATCTATTGTCTATTGAAAATTCCAAAACACAAAATAAAGGGACATTAGATACTAAAAACATCCTGTAACAGGCATGTCAAAGGATTCAAAAAGCTTGTTATTTTTGAAGAAGCTCTACATTCAATCCAAATTTGGCTTTCAGAAATCACATATTCTGAAACTCACCTTTCTCTATTTAAATAATATTGAGGTCCTCTATTCTTCCTACCAAAGTGCATGACCTCACATTTTCCACACTATAGTCCACCTGCTAAGTTGTTGCCCACTTGCATAACCAATGTATACCCCTCTACAGACTCTGTCCCATTCTCACCCCTTGCCTCCCCACCTATTTTTGTCATTCACAAACTTGGCTATAATTATTTACTTTGCTAACCCCTACTACATTTGTGAGCACATATCTTCATTATTCATTAAAAAATACTCTAACAAAGCTTTCAATGCAAAATATCCCCATTGAAGAAAAACATACCTTCAAAGTTGTCAACAATTCTTACAAGGGCCAATGCCAGACTCGACTTTCCACTTCCTGTTCTTCCACAGATCCCAACTTTGGTTCCAGGGTTAATTTTTAGTGTCAGTTTGTAGATGACAGGATCAAGTTTCTCATCATATCGTACACTGACCTCATTAAACTCGATTGCTCCAGATTGTGGCCAGTTGGTAGGATTTGACCCTAAAGAAAAATGCAAATTCTATAAATAATAGTGCAGAAAAGAATTATGCACTGTATTAATTTTTATGAAACGGAAGCCTTTTCTTTTAAAAAACAAAATGAAATAAAACATTGTTAGCCTAACTATCAGAGTATGGACATGCGAACAAGGAATAAGAATAAGGCCACTCAGCCCTTCAAGGCTGTTCTGCCACTCAATAAGATCAGGGCTGATCTGACATCAACCTCAACACTACATTTCTGCTTATCCCTGATAATATTCATCCCCTTGGTAATTGAGAATCTATTTACTTCTGCCTTAAAAATATTTGAAGATTCTGCATCCACTGCCTTTTGAAGAAAGGAATTCCAAAAACACTTACCCCTCAAAGAAAATATTTTGTCTCATCTGTCTTAAATGGGCATCTCCCTATTTTTAAATATGACCTATAGTTCTAGCTGTCCCAATTAGAGGAAACATCCTTTCCACAGCTATCCAGTCAAGTCCCCATAAAATTTTACACACTTCAATTAAGTTACCACTGACTCTTCTGAACTCCAGAGGAGGTAGGCCAAGCCAGTCAGTCTTTGCTCATAAGGCAACCCACCCTTTCCAGGTATTAGTCTAGTAAACCTTCTCTAAATTGCTTTCAATGCAATAATGACATAGACAAAACAAATTATCTATCCTTTCAATTATGATATATTTAGTTAGAAAAACCTAACTAATTATAAATTATGAACAGTATTATAAATTATAAATTATGACAGTCTAAAACATAAACAAGGCCAAATGGTGATATAAAACACTTAAATTAAATCTGTTAAGACACCGAGTGAAATCAAGATTCCAATCACTAACTCTTAATATACTACATTTAAGTATTATACATTTATGATCATTAAAATTGACAGAATTGAAATTTGAGAGCATCAATGCTGTTATTGCAGAGTATGTTTCTGTATTACTGTTCTAATGTTTGACATTATACATCATTTTTGTTTTAAATGAACATTTCAGGTCAATGAAGGTTGACTAACAATTTCTCTTCACAGTTTTTGCCTGACTGCTGAGTATTTTTAGCATTGTTGTTATATTAAACTCAAGACAGTAATATCAAACAATCCAAAATTATTCTGAGTAGAAAAGTCATGAATAATCTAAAACAATTTTTTTTCACAATTTGTTGCATATCATGGAGATTATCACAACACATAAATAAAAAGATAAGCTTCTGCTAGTTGCCTGTGAACAGATGCCAGAATGCTGCTAATATATTTCAAATAACTTTGCAACATTCTATTTCAAAGAGCTATGACCTTAAGATCTGACAAAAATAATCAAAAGTAGATTGGAAGTTACTGAATTTAAAAAAAATTTTTGAACCTGTGCCAATTTGTGATTCTTTAAGCTGTTGCTCAGATGGAAGGGTAGTGTAATGATTCACCCGCTCAACTGCATTCATTTGCATTTCCATTTCTGCGAATTCCCGGATACACCAATTCAAATAAGTAGACATCTGAAATTAAAAACAAATGTTGAAAACAATAGCAGCTGAAGTAAGGAACACATTTAAAACCACCCACAGTATTGTTATATCTCATGATTTACTAAAGAATGGTACTGAAAAGATAGAATTATTTTATTGCAGCCAAAGATCTATTATGTATTTGCTAACAATTCAGCAGTTGTCTACTCTAAACCCATTTCTCTGTCCCTAATTCACTACCCATTTAGAAACCTCCATTTCAAATAATTATCCAATTACGTTTTTCTAAACAAAAATCCATTCATGGATGTGGGTGTTGCAATCCAGGCCAGCATTTATTGCCTAACCAAAATTGCCCCGAAGAAAGCAGCAGTGAACTCAAAACTCTGCAGCCTTGGGATACAAGTACACCCATAGAACAGTTAGGAAGATAATTTCAGGATTGTGACCCAACAACAGTGAAGGAATAGTGATATATTTATAAATCAGATGTATGGCTTCGAAGGGAATTGGAATTGGCAACATTCCCTTGCATCTGCTGCCCTTGTCCTTCCAGATGATGGAGGTTATGGGATTGGGAGATGCTGTCAGAAGAGTCTTGGTGAGTTACTGCAGTGCAATTTATAGATGGCACACACACTGCTGCTGCTGCTGCTGCTACTATGGTGTTGAAGGGAATGAATTCTGAAGATGATGGGCCTTATCCTGAATATGTCAAGCTGTTTGAGTGTTGTTGGAGTTGCACCCATCCAGGCAATTGGTGAATATTCCACCACATCCTTGACATGTGCCTTGCTGGTGGTGCTCGGGCATTAGAGAAATAGAATTCAGCAACTCTGAATTGTGGGCGGCACGGTGGCACAGTGGTTAGCACTGCTGCCTCACAGCACCTGAGACCCGGGTTCAATTCCCGCCTCAGACGACTGACTGTGTGGAGTTTGCACGTTCTCCCCGTGTCTGCGTGGGTTTTCTCCGGGTGCTCCGGTTTCCTCCCACAGTCCAATTCAGGTGAATTGGCCATGCTAAATTGCCCGTAGTGTTAGGTTAGGGGTATGGGTGGGTTGCGCTTCAGCGGGTCGGTGTGGACTTGTTGGGCCGAAGGGCCTGTTTCCATACTGTAATGTAATGTAACTCTGTCTTGTAGCCTCTAACCTGCTACTATGTAGCCATAGTAATTATTTTGTTCGCCCAGTTGGGTTTCTGGTCAGGATTTTTATAACAGGGTATTAGCGGTGGTAACGCCATTGATTTTCAAGGGATAAAGAGTTAGATTCTCTTTTTTTACAGTATTTTACAGTGATAACTTAGAATACGACTGTAGCACCACTATCATCACTGATCAATAAACAACACAAATCAGGATTAATCCCACGTCTCCAAGGTTCTGGATTGCACTTATTTACAATTCAGAAGTGGAATTCACTACATGAGAAAACGCAAAGAACAAGAAAAATCCTGAACAAAAATTATTGGTCAATGCACGTAGTATAGGGGCTGGGAGGTCATGTTGCAGCTGTACAGGACATTGGTTAGGCCACTTTTGGAATACTGCCTGCAATTCTTGTCTCCCTGCTATAGGAATGATGTTGTAAACCTTGAAAGGGTTCAGAAAAGATTTATAAGGACGTTGCCAGGAGTGGAAGGTTTGACCAATAGGGACAGGCTAAGTAGGCTGGGGCTATTTTCTTTGGAGCATCGGAAACTGAGGGGTGACCTTATAGAGGTTTATAAAATCATGAGGGACATGGATAGGGTAAACCAAGAAGGTCTTTCCCCTGGGATGGGGGAGTTGAAAACTAAAGGGCAAAGGTTTAAGGTGAGAGGGGCAAGATTTAAAAGGGACCTTAGGGGCAAGCTTTTCATGCAGAGACTGGTGCATGTACGAACTGAGCTGCCAGAAGTAATGGATGCTGGTATAATTACAACATTTACAATGCATCTGGACGGGTATATGAATACGAAGGTTTAGAGAAATATGGGCCAAATCTAGGATATCTGGTCGGCATGGACAAGTTGAGCTGAAGGGTCTGTTCCTATGCCGTATGTCACTATAATTCTATGAAATGACTGTTCTTGTAGGAGAAGAGCTTTCCAAAGAAAATTACTTATGCAACTAAACGTGTTAAAAATGGTCTTGCTTCTATAGATATTTGTACAGCAAACTGAAAGCTGGAAGGTATTCAAGAAATGCTCCATTTCCAACAATTCTACCAATGAGACTGATTATTCTGTGTCTGATATTTTTGTCGGTCCTTAAGATTCAAACCCATATTATAACTTTCTTGCAGCTGAAAATAATTCTACACAGCAAAGATAAGAAGAGAAATAGCTTTTGGAGGTTTATATAGCTGAATCCAAATTGTGGGAGATTTAAAAACAGAAGTTGAAATGCTGGAAATACACAAGTAGTATGCGTGGAAATAGAAACAGAGACTTTGAGCTATTACTCTGTGCACTAAGCATGGGACATGGCCTCTTCAGGAGTGACTGACTCCCTGCTTCCATCAATGAAAAAACTTGTTAGATCAAGTGCCAATTAACCTCCTAAGAGTTGACTGGGGAGCTTCTTGGCAAGTCACAAGCCTCAATACTGACCAATAGGGACAGGCTAAGTAGACTGTGGCTATTTTCTCTGGAGCATCGGAAACTGAGGGGTGACCTTATAGAGGTCACCAGAAGCTGACAAAGGCCAGCAGCCTCAAGGTTCCAGTGATCATAAGCATAGGCCCCGGCTTTCAGATGTATAGAAAGTACTTTTGGGCCTCATGGGATGAGGTCATGGCAAAAGCCCTTCCCACCTTGCCCCACTTCTTCACTGGTCTCAGACTGGGGCAATTATTAGACTGGGGCAATTCTGAGACCGCCAACTTTTCTTGCCTCTAGGCCAATGGCAAGTTGAGGCTCTGAAGTAGTCAAGTGGTCCTTAACTGGTTGTTAATTGATCACTTAAGACCCTCATTTGGTGGTGAGTCAAGAAGCTCACTCAAGGACCATCATGCCCAGCATTTAATTCTTGAGATATCAATATGACAAAATTGATTGTCCTTCTTGCCATCTCTAAAGTATGTTTCAGGTCAATTACCTGTCATCAACCTGAAACATTTATTCTAACTTTCTCTCCCCATGTGCCTGCTTGATCTAGGAGTAGTTTCAGAATGTTTTGTATTATATTTCCAGCATCTTCCACTTGCATTACATGTAATTTTTCTTTTAAAAGCAAGACAATGCCTGAAATTCCAAATGTCTTCTCTTGGTGCTGTCATAAATTAACTGAAATTCTTATATCAGACTTTTTAAAATAATCATGATTTGGAGATTCCAATGTTGGACTGGGGTGCACAAAGTTAAAAATCACATAACACCAGGTTATAGTCCAACAGGTTTAATTGGAAGCAATAGCCTTCGGAGCACTGCCCACAGCCACCTGATGAAGGAGCAGCGCTCCGAAAGCTAGTGCTTCCAATTAAACCTGTTGGACTATAACCTGGTGTTGTGTGATTTTTAACTTTAAAAATAGTGGTTTTCAAAGAATAAAGAGACAGTTAAATGCACATAAAGAATGTGCAGAGTTACAGGGAGAAGAGAGGGTAAAGGCAAGAAGTAAGCTGCTCAAAGAGCTGATGCAGGCACAATGGACTAAATGGCCTACTTCTGTGCCACAAGGATTCAGCGAAACTGGCAGCAATACTTTTGTAAACATACTACCATCCAAAATTATAATTAGCTTTATCTTTTGTACCTTTAAGGCATATAAAATAGCTAGGCCTACGAATCCAACTTGCAGGTAGCCCAATGTTGCTGTCAATAGTGAGCAGAGTGCTGAAGCAAAGACAATACTTGTTCCAATGAAATCCTGAAAAATGAAATTAACATTGGAATTATATACTTGCTCATCCAGGAATTAAGCAGCTTAATGATGTTAATTTGAGTCTTTTGGGACTAAATTTTAAAATTTCATCTTGGTCTTCTAATAAAATGTTTTCAAATATCAGTTGAATAAATCAATATAGATCTTATACAAGGTTAACTCTAAGTTAATAGCATCTCAATAATTTAAAAAGTGATTCATTTGAAGACTAACCAGTCGTATTCCCAGCCACCTGTTCACTGTGTTCAGATATAAATACGCAATGGTGTTATAGTCAATCTTGTTAAGAATTTGTTGGAAAAAACTGTCTTCATGTCTATATGCCCTGATAGTTGTCAGACCTCCAAGGGTCTCCGAAAAATGTGCAAACACAGGTGATTTAGTGATGCTGTCCAACCGCTGAAGTTCCCTATAATGATTAAGGATATGATTAACACCCTTTTTACAAATATTACAGCCTTTGCACCTTACATTTAATTGCATGTACATTCTTCGTGCTGAATCAGTCTAAACAATTGCATTAAAATCTAATAAGAGACTTTGAAGGTTCTGCCAAATTTCAAAAGAAAAGCAGATGTGCCAGAAAAATCATCTCTCCAGATACTGTTCACATTGAGAGCAACTTGACACATTTTTAAAAAATACATAATTTCTTTTCCTAAACTTGAACAAATTTATCACTGGCAAAGCAGATTATCAAAATTACAATAAAAAAATCTAGAAGCAAGAGCAAAGAACTTGATAACATTTTAAACAAATTCTTAAAGAAAATAAGCCATTTTCAAAAATGACTTTCTGTAAGTGAAAACCTTAGCATCACCGAACTCTCCAAGGACATAGCTACATGCAGAGTTAAGCTTCTTCTCTACTGTACTGGAATAGTATCAGAGTAGTCACTGCATCTAAATGCACCTAATATAGCACATTTAATTGGTTGGCCTGCAATCAGTGCCATGAAGTGCAGTTGTAGTGAATTAGGAACCCTTTTTGATGGCAAGAAAATCAGGCAAATTGTACAGTAAATAAAAAAGAAAATGGGTCTGTTTTGAAAGGGCTTTCAACCTTTTCCACACATGTCTCATACCACTGGCATAGACCAATTTCACCCTCTTACAGTTAGTCACACAGAATGAAGTCTCTTCTATCAATCTGGCTTGAAGACATGTTTCAAGGGATGAAAGACCAGTATCAAATATAATGCAATATCCAACAAGTTTACAGATGGGTGTTTTTTTTTTAGGAAATATCAGTGCACTGATATTTTACGTTTTTGATCTTTCAATGTCATTGGTCTCAACACTGAATCTTGCTAGTACAATGACAATATTTTAGCCATATCCCTTTTTGTGCATTTTACAAAGCTACTTTAAAAAGCAACATTCTGAATCTCACCTGAATGCCCATTCATATTATTTTATGGCACAAGCAGTCTATTACTTGGGTCTACTGGTTTGTTAACAAGGTCAATTTCACATTTTGTAACTAGATTGGGATTAAATTCCGACTTCTTCACACAACACACTACTCCTGTGCTAAAAAGCAGGCGATCCACATTCAAACCAATGATATTTTCTCATTCTCTTTTAAAGTGCAAGGGAGACCAACTTGATAGAATGAACAAGTAAATTTGGGCACGTTACTATTCCAAGATTTTCAAAGTAAAGGTTTCACTCTGTATCCAAACTCCACAGTCCGGACCTTGGAGCACTTATGCAATGACAAGAGTCAGAGCTGACACTTAACTCAGAAACTGGCCACCCAGCATATATGCAAAGCAATATCAATGTGGCCATGGAGGGCCATAAGAAGATAACAAATGTGAGGTTCCTATGCTTGCCCGAGTCCAGGGGTTTGTTGCGGTTTGTTACATAAAGAGGGTACCTCTTAATCCTTGGATTATTTGCTCCAGTATTACCCCAGTGAGGAGCATTGTATCAGGCGGCATCATTAGCCATGTCAACTGAGGGAAATCTTGTTTGAAAACTCCTTTCTATGGAACCAGAGCTTTGTCAGCATCCTGTTTAATCCCAACTGCAATTACCACTTACTGGTGTATACTCTCTCAACTTTGATTAAATAACAGGAAATGTGAAGATTACAAATTGTTGAAGGCCTTCACAACATCTGATGCTCCCTCATGCAATCGTGAAAAGGGTTCATACTAATATGGGTATCATGAGAAAAAAACTCTTCAAAAAGTCTTAAAACATTGTTTGGAAATTTGGAAGACAATCACAGGCTCCATGGTCCAGACATGTTGAGTGTGTCTTGGCCAGATGCAGGCTCATCGGCCTGGGCTCAGCTTCCACATGGTTGAAGGTTGTAGCTAGAGCGGAGGTAGAATAGCTGCAGTGTCCTAAGAGGAGACTTCCGGGGGTCCTGTATGTGGTTCCTGCTCCAAGTGGATATCTACTGGCACACTCTC
The DNA here is from genome assembly GCF_020745735.1 of Hemiscyllium ocellatum. Lineage (NCBI taxonomy): Eukaryota > Metazoa > Chordata > Chondrichthyes > Orectolobiformes > Hemiscylliidae > Hemiscyllium > Hemiscyllium ocellatum. The sequence continues at coordinate 11,715,943 of NC_083404.1, read as the reverse complement.
CTCATTCCTGATGAAGGGCTCTGGCCCGAAACATCGAATTTCCTGTTCCTTGGATGCTGCCTGACCTGCTGTGCTTTGACCAGCAACACATTTTCAGCTCTGATCTCCAGCATCTGCAGACCTCACTTTTTACTCACCCCATCTCTTGGTGAGGTCAAGTTTCTATCAATACTTACACTCCAATGGTCTGCTTGTTCACCTCACAGACTGAGTATTAGTCAATATAAGTGGCTGACCCCAAAAACAACCTTCACATTCCTTTCTGCTTTTCCTTCCCTGTCAATATCATCAGTTTGCTCCTCCCTCTGTTCCCAACCAACTTCTGTTTAACACTTCATCTTCCCACTTTACACTAAGACCCAGCTTAGCCATGCCAGACATTGTTACACACTATCCTGTCCTTCACTCCCCACCAACCGAGTGAAAGATGGCAGTGATGGTCTATGATTCCTCCCTCTCCTGCAGTAACTTAGGGCCCTCCAATGCTCTACTATCTCCCGTTATATGATGAGCTGTCCCCTCACAATATTGTCCCCTCTGCATTCCAGCATGCAGCTTTCAATCCCTACTTTTAACTTCCCCAACTTTCCCATCACAGCAGTCACTCCTAATAACTCCCCCTTAACATTCAGTGAACATACCCCCAGGTTTGACAAAGCCCACTGATCGTGAACAATTAGGAACCCTGAACGGCTCTGAGTGATGATTGACAAGTCCCCACTATTTTTACAACTCCCAGATTGACTTAACCATCAATCCCTTACTGGTTGCATTAAAATAGATGGATTGACTATGGCCCCTTTCCCCACGACTGTAATAATACAGACAACCTGAGCCTGAACACACCAAGCGACCAACTCAACATGTCCAAGAATCTGGACTGATATTGGACAACACCTGTGACTTACTGTGCTGGATCTCCCCGACTGATGACAGTTCCCATGGACTTCGCTGAGGACTACTCGAGTTAGATTTTGAAACATGGCCATTTGGTTGAAGCCCATTCAATGCATTTTGTGGAGGAACTCAGCTGCTAGCAAATGCTGCAAGTGTGACACTGACACAGCGCAGTCCCATGCAGCATCATGTTCACCCTATTGCTGAGAAACATGACTAATTGCCTGGTTTTCTGTCAGTACTAAAAAGGCAAGACAAGGCAGAAGTATCGAAAGCCTTTAAGGTCTGGCTGAAGCCTAAAGTGGAAAAAGGCAAGGCAGGTATGCTGTGCACATCCAAGTAGGTGCAAAGTGAGTGAATGCTAAGAAAGTAAGTTAAGACCTCTGATGATGCACCTTGTTTCAATTTATGAGGTGGCCTGGCCTCAGCAGTGTAATGAATGGCATCAGTAAGCCTCAAACTGCAACACTGAAGTGGTTAACTGCACTATGAGAGTCATAATTGTGCCATGATGTGGTGAGGCTGGTGCATGACCATTGCTAACCTCCAGGGATGAAGGATCCAGGTATACCCATACAGTGTGCCTTGCAATGTTGGCAAAGATAGACCAAACTGTATACCTGAAGTAGTGCTCAACGAGTTATAGCTGTCAGTTATCCACGCAAACTTAGACGTTAGAAATTGTGATTGTCTTGTTTCTCTGGGAAAATGGAAATCTGCACTAAATCAGGTGAGTTTGGGTAATTATGAGGTATTAATGCATGCAAATAGGCCCCTCACCACTCTCACCAAAAATCTCATTTAGCCATTAAAAACCTTATGTGGAATATAGGATTTATTTTCTTGCTGTCAAAAATCCCACTTTTCCTGTTGTTCCCATATTACCCCTATTGACTCACCATTGCCCACATTATTGAGGGGCTGGGAAAATTCCTTGCACCATCTTTCAGACATTTTCTTACCACTTCTTTCTGGATTCATCTACTTGTTTCATTTGAATGCTAAACTAACTTTACCTGAAAAACTACATACTTGACGAGACGGTTCACACTTCAATAAAAAATTAAAATATATTTTACATTCTTTTGTTTGTTTGCTGCCCAAAGTTAAATCAAAATTAAACATGACCACTATTCAAAATTCACTTCAACATGTCTAGCCACAGCTTAGGGAACATTCCTTAAATTCCTAAATGTAAAAATGAACTGCCCTGCCTTTAAACTTCACACGTATAAGCAACAGCACTAAAAGAACATGTTAAATGTGATTTATTAACTTTATAAATGATATGAGATTTCAATGAATACAATACAGACAAACTTTAATTGACTTTACTGTGCTCACGTTAGTTAGCCAAAAACTAGTCTTGTCCTGCAGAGCTGAACAATGATCATCACCAACTCATAATAATGTAATTCAAAAATCCTGTGCCTTATTAATGAAGTACTAAAAAGCAGTGGCAGTACAATGTTAAGTAAACTAGAAGCCTCTTTTTCTAACAAGAAAACATTCCTGATTCAAACGGTTTCCTTACAACTTACCAAAATCATTGCTTCCACAATAGCAAAACAAAAGAAAAAGAAATGTGAAACAAAATCAGACACAAATGCTGCTAATCATGCCGTGCAAAAGATATTTGCAAGAATATTACCTGGAAGATGCTCTGAAATACATTTGAAGGAAATAATAGAGAACAAGTAAGGGAATAACTGGAAGGAGAAAAAATGGAGCCACAACACTATTGATCACAATGGCACTTAAACACAAAACAATGTGCCACATGAGTCGCTCCAGGTTTGAGGGAATTTGATCATCTATGGTTTTGAAATCAGATGAAAACCTGGAAATAAACAATGATTCAATGAATTTTTGCACTGATACCTGATTAAGCAATCAACAAAATCCCACAGTGTATTTGACTTACATTTTGCAGTGCACCAAAGTGTTCCATTAATTGCAAGTTTCCCTTTCTTTCTAAATCCCCCACATCCTACACTGTGGTCCAGGACTTCAACTCTGGTCTCTTGAACATTCTTAATTTGATCACTTCAGCATGGCACTGTGTCATAAGCTACTACTATTTCCATTTTAATGCAAATATGGGATAATTAATGAACTGCTTCAGCAAAAGATTACTTTAACAGTTGCCCTGGAAATGAGTGAATTCTTTTTGTACAAATTGTGATCAAGCATTTTATTTTGAATATAAGACAGAAATTAGGAAGAGACATAAGCTTTGATACACAGTTCATTTGGCTTACTATTTCTACCTTTAATAAAAAAGAAAAAGTTAAAACCCTCAAAGTTAATTTTGCAGTGAAAATGCAGAGCTGAACTTGAACTGAACAACTACATAATGTTCTTTCTTAGTAACAGCAATTGCCCCCAGGTGAATTGCTTCTGGCAATGTATTTTAAGTTCTGACATAGCCTACATTTCTGGTTAGCTATTCACACACTTCAGTCTCACTTTTCTCTATAATTACAACTTTGTAATGTGCACTACCTGTTGCACTACAAAACAGTAATTTAAGAAAAATAATTATCTGGAAGTGATCTATATAATTAATGTAACTTTCCAAGATTCATACCTGTTTAGAATTCTTCCAACAGGTGTGGTTTCAAAGAATCTTAATGGAAGAGTTGCAACATTTTGCAGCATGTTTATGAACAGATACTTTGAAGCACGGATACCTGCAATATAAAAGAAAATAAGGAATCCAACATGACCCTTGAATGAACATTGATTTATCAATTTAAGTAAGATCAATTCTCAAGAACATTAAAGAAATAAACATGCACAGTTATTTAATTTATAAATCAAAGCTTCTGTTAAATTCAATTGTCAGATCAAAAATACACAGACCTGAAATAACATGTGCAAGGGAACTTAACAAAGCACATAAGATTCCACTAAAAGTCAATCCAATATATCCATAAAGGAAATGGTTCAAAATGGCACTTTCCACATCATTTCCATACTAAGGACATAAAAAAAATAAACGAATGAAAGTTATTACGTAAAATGACATGGCTCTTTATTTAGCAAAAATCTAAACTTAACAGTAGATCAAGATTATAAAAGAACTTGTTGACAAAGAGCTTTTGATGACAAACCTGAGTTCCCGTTGTCTCTGAATGGTTTCCTGCAGATGACCATTCAGCGAGCCAAAAATCAACAGCCACCAGAAAGCTTTGCTTTGTTATCACAGAGAAAATTAGAAAAAATGAAAAGAAACGGCCAATGGCACAGGCATAACTCAAGTAGATTTGTAAGGAAATGGATCCTTCTTCTCTTTCCTCTTCTTGAATCAGTTTCCCTCTCAAATTATCATTAGGTTTTTTCTCCATTTTTGAAACTTCATCTTCCATTTCAACTTTAGTTTCCTTATCTTCTTCATGGTCACCTAAATAAAATGTAATTTCACACAATCATAACTGATAGAAAAAAATACAAAAAAATCAAAATACACACACACTATTGGTCGTAGCAATGTAATATTGCATCAAACTCTAACTAAACTGTGCCCAATACACTCCAGTTCTGTCCTTGGTCATTTTCCATGCCACTTACAACTAACATGGTAGGCTGCTCTGGAAGGTTAGATCACATGGAATCCAGTGGGTACATTAACAACATTTAAAGGACATTTGAACAAATACATGGATAGGAAATAGGCCAAGTGCAGGGAAATGGGGTCAGCATGGACCGGTTTGGGCCAAAGAGCCTGCCTCCATGCTGTAGGACTCTATGACTCACGATGAGTCTCTATGACTAAATGAGGGCAAAACAGTGACTATTCATTCCAAAGTCCAGCAATTGCCGGTACACAATTCAGCATAGTATCACTCATGTTAACTAGGATGGGAAATTCAAATCTTGTGAGCTAGCTTTTTAATACGAATGTAAGAATTATGAACAAGAGGCCCCTGTAGCCTGCTCTGTCATTCAACAAGATCATGACTGGTCTAATTACAGCCTCAGCTCCATATTCCCACTTACCTTTGATACGACCAACACCTTTATTAGTCATTAATCTTTCTACCTCTACCTTAAAAATATTCAACTTCCTGCCACTTGTTAGGAACCTAATGTTTGGCCTCTCACGCAACTAAATTCCCTGGCCGATCTTGCTTTATCTTACTTCATGCTCCTGGAAACAGGAAAAGATTTTGCCTGAGGAGTGAATGAGAATCAAGTCATGTAGAGACAAGTTAGGATTTTATGCCAGAAGTGATGTTTTGTTTTAGTTGGAATTTTATAGAATGGCTCAACAATGCAAAGTCAAATCTGGAGATGACAATAAATGTGCCAGAGGGAAGCAATACGTGATAAACAAATCAGAATAAAGCCTGGATTGTTTGTTTGGGAGCAAGACATAAGTTATTTATGTTTGAAGACAACAGCAGTGACCTGTACACTCTCAGTAGGTGCTGACAATCTCCAAACTCCCATAAAATTGCTGGGAATATTAAGAATCAGCTAAAATACTTTTGGTAATACTTTCCATTAATTTGTTGATAATGGCAGGCTGGGACTTTCCCCTGGAGTGTAGAAGATTGAGGGGTGACCTTACAGAGTTGCCAGAGTGGCATAGTAAGGTGAACAGCAAAAGGTCTTTTCCCTAGAATAGGGGTATTCTAAACTAGAGGGCATCGGTTTAAGGTAACAGGGGAAAGATTTAAAAGGGACCTAAGGGGTTAACTTTTCACACAGAGGGTGGGGCATGTATGGAATGAACTACCAGATGAAGTTGGTAGAGGCAGGTACAGTTACAACATTTAAAGGGTATTTAGACCAGTACATGAATGAGAAAGGTATAGAGAGATATGGGCCAAAAGTATGTAAATAGGACAACTTCATCTAGAAAATCTGGTTGACATGGATGAGGTCTCTTTTTGTGCTGTATGACTATAACTTAGAGCAGACTGACAGGATAGTATTTGACTGGAATGGATTCATCCCAATTTGTGTGGGAAGGTCGCAGTTTGGCAATTTTCCACACTGTCGTTTAGATACCAGTGTTGTAGCTGGGAACACAGAATCAGCAGTACGCCAATCAGCCCCTTTGAGCATGGCTAGTCGTGCAGCACATGTCTTCAAAGTTACAGTTCATATATGGTCTGGCCCACAGCTTTTGGTAAAACTAGTGTGCTGAGCTGGTTCTCGTAAAACAACTGAAGCATATGAAGTTTTTTTTATGTCAATAATCACTTCAAGCAGGGGTGAGATGGATCATCACCCCATCACAACCGGCCGATAATGACAGAAAAATCTTACGGCCTTTTTAATGTGCAATCACATATTTGCTTTCGCCTCATTGAAGATTGAGATGGTCCTGATGTCTTTTCTCATCAGTTATTTAAGTATGTATCATTGCTGAAGATAAATATGGCAAAAATGGCAAAGATTTGATTTGATCTGATGCTTGTGGGCAAAGACAGGGACAGTGCTGTGTCTGGACTCAGCCCTCAACCAAACACAGCAGGCCTCTTAGAGCCCCAATTAATGGGCCTTCATGTACCCACTGTCTTGGCTGTAGGATTGCTTAGCTGTGTCTAGAATGTGCTGTTCCTGCTGATTAGTACAGATATTGTCTTGTCCTGCAGCTTGACCAGTGTACAACTTCATTTTTAGATGTGCTTGATGTTGTTCCAGGTCTGCCCTTCTACCTCCTCATTGAAACATTGCTGATACCTGGCTTGATATTAAAGGTAAAATAAGAACATGTGCAAGCTTGGCAGGAGTTGTATGCACTGAGAGATAACAGATGAATTTCTAGTCTCTAATACTCATATTTACCTTTTTCTATTCCAAAGTGGACGATCTCTCAATTATCCCATAGTAAATGCCATCTGCCACAATGTTTGCTCACTTAGCCTGTCAAAGCTTCATTGAATTTGATGCTTCTCTCTCCATAAAATGCTACATCATCACAATTGGTGTTCATCTCAACTTACATATTATAACTCTCAATATTTTATTAAGGTTACAAATATATATCATGAAAAGCTGAAATCCCAACAGCAGTCTGTGGGAAAAATTCTTGTCACATTCTGTCAGAGAATTATTTCCACTGCCTGAGTAATCAGAGTGTCTCCAACTTTGCATGTTTTCATTTTCAGTAATATTGTTGTGTGGCATTCTTGTAGATCGGGAAGTAGATAGCAGAATGCTTCTTTTCCTACAAGCCAGAAAATTTAAGCAAAGGCTTCTGATGAAAGACTATCAGCTGAACATTTGGGACAAAACTGGAAGCTACATTTTCAATTCCTTCCAGAAGCATTATTTTAAGATATAAAAAGGTGTAGGATGGTAATACAACAATATTAAATGCATTTTACCCTAGAAGACATACTTTTTGCTATTAGGCTTTTCCAGGCTTTTACTATATCTGGATTTTGTTCAGAGAGGTCCCTGTAGGTTCCCTGGACTTCAGTCTTCCCATCTTGCATTACAATTATCTAAAAATGAGTGAATCATAATATAAAAGATTATACATTTATTGCAGCTCACTTATTACTTTATTTAAACAATTATTTCTGTTAAACTAAACCTTTGTTGATCAGAAATTCAAACAGATCCATTAAAACAAAACTTACAAAGTACCAAAGAACAAACACAGGCCATTAAGCCCAGTGTTTATGCTGCAAATGAACCATCTCCCACTCTTCTTTATCTAGCCCAATCAATATACAGTATCTATCTATTCTATTGCACTCTTTTCTTCCTCTGTGACCAGTGGTTACTTAACTTCCCTGAAAATGCAGTTATGCTATTTGCCACAACTACACCTTTTAGTATAGTAAATGCAAAATAAGTCCTCAGTTTCCTTATCTGTATGCATAAAATGGAAACATAGAAAATAGCAGGATTAGACCATTTGGCTCTTTGAACTCACAATTCGAATAAAGAAACTTCTCCTCATCTCAGACCTAAAAAGCCTGTCTCACATTTGTAGACTGTTACCCTTGGTTCTGGACTCCCCAATCATTGGGAACATCCTCTCTACGTTTATCTTGTCTAGTCCTGTTCGAATTTTATAGCTTTCTATGAGATCTCCACTCCTTCCTCTCAACTCCAATGAATATAGTTCTAACTGATCCAGTCTCTCTTCATGACTCCACACAATAACTCTAAACATATCTCAATCACTTTTAGGTGTCTCTAGTGAGGATATCTTGTATTAGAATCCCTACTGTGTGGAAACAAATCCATTTCCCAACATTTAACCCAACTCATGCACCTAACCTATACATCCCCGAACACTATGGGCAATTTAGCACTGCCAATTCACCTAACCTGTACACCTTTGAATTGTGAGAGGAAACTGAAGCACCCAGAGCAAACTACACAGACAAAGGGAGAATATGCAAACTCCACACAATCAGTCGCCTGAGGCTTGAATCGAACTAGGGTCCCTGGTGCTGTGAAGCAGCAGTGCTAACCACTGAGCTACAGTTCTATCCCATTTTCTCAGGTCAAGAAAGTGTATTTGTAATAGCAAAGTAAAAAATTGAAGATGCTGGAAATCTGAAATAAAAGTCAAAATGCTGAAAATTCTCAGCAAACATTTATGGTGAAAGAAAATTTTGGGCCTATACCTTTGTATCAGAATTGGTATAAGATGGAATGGTACTAGGTTTTAAAGCAAGCATGGGGTGGGCGGGGAGGCGTGGGGGGGGGGGCGGGGTAAATGGGTAAAGACAAAAAAGAGAACGCCAAGTCTGTCATGGATTGGAAGGTGCGAGAGATTGAATGACAAAGAGTTGGTGGGACAGACCTAAAGGGACAAGTAAAGAAATAAAATCTCTTTCCATAAGAGGTATGACCAGCAGAAGGGTGAACAACTGTGTTCTGAATGTGGAAACAAGAAGAAAACAAGTGTAATGCCATAATCTAGAAGGAAAAAGAAAACAAATGGGAGCTGCAGTTAGGCTTTAGGTTTTTAACATCAATGCTGAATCCAGAAGGCTGTAAAAGGCCAAAACCAAAGATGACACACTGTTCCTCGAGTGTATGGCTTCACTAGAACAACAATGAACCCAAAGGACAGATAGAATGAGACAATGCAGAGATTTAAAATTCTAGGTGACTGGAAGTTTTTCAAAAATTCTTTCATGGGATGTGATCGTCGCTGACAAGGCCATTATTCCTTTCCCAGGTATTGGTGAACTGCTTTCTTGAATCACTGCAATCATTCTGGTGAAAGCATCAGGAATTATTCGGAAGGGAGCTCATAACAGCAGAGAGAAAGAGAGCTGTATCTAGCAGCTTCAACTCCAAAAACCCCTACTTCAACAACCAAAAGCACATCAAAAACCCCGGGTGTGTGTGAACCTGACTTCACCCACTCATGCTTCTTTTGTCTAATTTTTAAAAACCCAAAGCTATTTACGTTTTCTTTCCATAAAGCAACACCTCTGCACCAGATTTACAACACCGCTCTTCAAGAAAAACAGGACAGAACACATCTCTCAAAGACAGATCTTCTCAAAACATTGTGCAAACATTATCAAGCATCTCAATTTCTGATCTTATGATGAAAGGAAGGTTATGATAAAACATCTAAAAGGTGGTTGAATTAAGTGTACTACCCTGAGGAACCTCTGCAGCAATGTACTTAGAGATGATTGGCCTCCAACAATCATAACAATCTCCCTTTGTGCTAGGTACAACCAACCAATGGAAAACTTTCCCTGATGCCCCCTGATTTCAAACTTGCTAAAGCTCCTTGATGCTACATTTGCTGAACATGGATTTGATGTAAAGGCCAGGTCGCTTTCACTACATTTCTTTATTCAAATGAATTCAATTCTTTAGTCCATGTTTTAACTAAGGGTGTAATAACATCTGGAATTGAGAAGCTGGGGCGGATTCTAAACGATGCAGTCAGCAGTTTACTTCTGCATAAATTACATTTCATTGTACTGAAGATGAAATCTTTCATCACGTTGCTGATAACAGAGTAAACTAATGGGGTGGTAATTAACCAAGGTGAATTTATCCTGTTTTTTATGGACAGGACATAGCTGGGCAATTTTACATACTGTTAAATAGGTGCAGTCTTGGAACTGTACTGGAGTAACTTCGCTCAAGGAGCAGTTGTTCTGGAGTAAATCTTGAAACTTACAGCCAGGCACGGTCAGAACCCATAGCCTTCACTGTATTCCAAGTCACTATTTGGTATAAAATACATGGAATGAATCAAATTGGCTGAAGACTGGAATCTGTCGTATCACTTAGGTCTGTCTATCATACATTGTTACTACTATTTAACATGTAAGAATTCCTATATCTTAGCTTCACTGGGTTGTCACATTTTTAGGCATGCTTCACCTGGCATGTTCTATGCTCCATACAGCATACTAAATAGAGGTTTTCCACAGACAGTCACCCACTTAATTTGGAATTAATTGTAATCTTCATTAAAAGTGGGAGGCCAATGTAAACAATGAATACAGAACAGAAAGTGGAAAGAAATTACTTGGAAAGGGCCCTGGGATGGTAAGAAAATGAAAAAAAAGCGTTATATCCCCTGTCTGTGCATGGAAATATGATGAGAAGTGTTAGCATGTCTATGATCTTCTATCAGAACTAAAAATGTTAAAAATATAATACTTTTTAAGCAAGTGAAAGAGCAAGGGTGGGAAAGTGAACAAAAGTGAAGCTCTCGAACAGGATTGAGGATGAGAGAGTTTACATATCAAAATAGTTGGGGATGCAAGGCCAAAGCCAGTGGTCAATGAAGCAAAGGTTGTCTAGAGGAGATGTAAATGACCCTTAGGAATGCTGAAAGGGGTGGTAAGATAGTATTTAGTGGTAGGTTATGCTGGATAGTGGGGCAGGAGTGAAGGATGATCCACTGAATATGGAGTCTTATAGGATGAAAGGTGAAGATCTGGGGAACCCAATATGCTAATATCCCAACCAAGGTGTGGGAGTCTTCAGTTCAAGGAAGGAAGAAATATCAGAATTCTCAACTGAGAAAATCTTGTTACCATCACCCATTATATCTCCCTCCCCACCACACGCACTCACACCAACCAAAGCTGACAGTACTTTCACGCATGAACATCAACTTATCATCTTCCATCATTTCTGTCACCTCCAGCAGCTCCTTCTGACACCACCACGTCTTCACCTCCTCTTTCAGCATTCTAAAGGCACAATTCCATGACAGACAGATCAATTCCTCACAATATGCTATGAACCATGGTCTTGGATAAAGTGGTAAACAGCAATTACACAAATGGAGAAATGGTAAATAGAGAAATAGGTAAGTCAGTCACTCAGTAATACTCTAGTGTATGTTACTGCAGCAATCTTAAAACAGGACAAAGCCCTGTAAGCAGGCTGCTCACTTAAACTTTTAGTTATAGGGTATGCTACAAAGATACCCAAATGACAATGTGAAGTAAATAAAATGGGCTGTTAAAATACCTCAGCACTTTGTGATGATGTCTTAAAAGAAAACTTGAATAAGTTAATCAAAATGTCATACGTACGTAGTCAGCTTGCTCAACATATTCCAGTTTGTGGGTTACAAAAATGGTTGTTCTGTGTTCCCTCTTTAATATTCCCATAATCCCTTGGTGGAAGACATGACTTCCCACATGTGCATCCAGGGCTGATAAAGGATCGTCCAGTATTACAACAGAGCATCTAAATTAGACAAAAGGTAGAATATTTCAGTACATATGCCTTACAGGCAGTCAGATACTTAAAAGTTCCAAAGCTTTCAATGCAAATTAAAATTTCAAATGGGTTATTAAAACAATTTTGAACATTTCAACTGTCCAGATTTTTGTGAATTTACTTTATCAAAGAGGAGCCTGAAAGTCTGTTAAGAACTGCCATGAGACAGGGCAAGCAATAACGACTTTCATTATTGGCATTTGCAGGAACTGACTCATTCACTTATGGCATTGGGAGAAGCTGTAAAGCTAATGGAAGATTTTGATCGTGCTCAGGATCCCTTTTGGAGAGCGCAAAATGTTTCAAGTACCACCACAGTAATCATCCACTCCAAACTTGCATGGTTGACATGAAAAGAAGTTGGATGGGGGTGTTCTGTGGCCTTGGAAGAGTTTCTCTTGTCAGCCTGAACTCTGGCACCACTCAGACTACCAAATAAGGAGACAAGTGTCCATTGTGCCACAGAAGCTCCGAAATGGAGCACCCTCATTCATGCCATCTCAATGTGAGCAGAAGTAACATACAGCCAGATGGAGCAGACAAGGCCAGAAGGTGGAGGCTGCACTGTGTACTCCACACAGGAGGATGACGAAATGATATACCCAAGCTAGAGGATATCAATTCTGGAGTCATACTTAGACACGACAGAAAACAAATTAATGAGAAGGCTTGATTACCAGTGAATTAGTTACGAAGGTATGTATGCCTGGATGGAAAAATCAAGCACCATTATCTGCAGATCAGCAGGTCTGCTGGTGAAGACTTAAAGTCAAAGTGGCTCTAAACATTTATGCTGCTGTCATTTTCCAATGGTCAGCCAAAGACCTCTGCAACCTTTTGCAATCAGCCACACACAGGTGCATCAAGGTAATGTTTTCTTTGGTCAGGTGAGGAGCAAATAATATTCTCAATGATGTGGGCAGGTCTAGGGAGTTTATGGCTTGCTTGAAGTACAGTGGCTATCAGCTGCAACCACGGCACCAGACCATTATCCAAGTAATCAACCTGACATCTACATTAATAAGACATTTTTCTGTTCTTGAAAGTGCAGGCAGTGTGACCACACTAAGGCAGTCTTGCATCTCTGTGCACAGTATTCTGGCAGCTGCCACGATTCCATTAAATTCAGGAATTTCCAGACACTAACAGGAGTCCATGATTGACTTCCAGGTACCACCAGCACCCCTTAAGAAAACTGAAAGTTGCCGTAATCCCAGAGGATCATGAGCTGCTGTTTCATTAGAGAGTGATGACTGGCAGTGAACTTAACTTGAAAGTCTAAGTGCCTCAGCTGAGGGATAAGGTCGAGAACCTGTGCTGTTGCAATATTATCCATTGTAAACCAACCATCCAAACTCTTATAGGGAAATCAATAATTCCCATTAAGCAGCCCAACACAGAGCCTGAAAACCCTACAACAGCAGACATTGCTGACCCAGAACACAATACAGCAGAATATTATTGTGTGTTAAGGTGCCTTGATCATTCTGGAGGTTCACTACTATATTTCTCTGCAAGCGAATCCAGAATAGTCATTGTGTACAGTATGCCTCACAACAAGGCACAACAGAAGGGTCTAGGGCCAGAGGGAGCAGGAGCCAGCCCTACAGTTATTACATCTGAGCAAGAGGCGGCCCTCTGCAGTGAGTCTTGGAGATGGCACACAGGAAGTGGAAGAGGGCAATGATGAGTGATGCCCTCTTTTACATGCAATCTCTCAAAAAGTGTGTTCTATAGATTTACAAAGGCAGAGTAAGTTATTCACGAAACAAAGAGGCCCTCTTGTGAAACTGAAGAAAAAAATCTTAATATAGTCGAAATGTTATTATATATTTAGGTTATGGCCAGGAAATTTCAGAGATAATAGATTAGATTAGATTACCTACAGTATGGAAACAGGCCCTTCGGCCCAACAAGTCCACACCGACCCGCCGAAGCGCAACCCACCCAGACCCATTCCCCCACATTTATCCCTTCAACTAACACTACGGGCAATTTAGCGTGGCCAATTCACCTGACCCGCACATCTTTGGACTGGTGGGAGGAAACCGGAGCACCCGGAGGAAACCCACGCAGACACAGGGAGAACATGCAAACTCCACACAGTCAGTCGCCTGAGGCGGGAATTGAACCCGGGTCTCAAGCGATGTGAGGCAGCAGTGCTAACCACTGCTGCCACCGTGCCGCCCAGATAAGCCACTTCTTGAGAAATTCTCTCACATTTAAATATTTAAAAAGTGCAAAATATTTGCAATTCCAGCTGCCCATTTAATTAAAATGAATGGTTCACATGGCAAGTGGCATGTAAAAGGAAAAGCTGCGTGAATAATTCAGTTAAATTCCATATCTCAAAGTAGATAGCTTTCATTGTTAGAATTATCAATAGCTACTAACTTTCATCAGACACCATTAAATTCATGTGAATGATTTTTCATAATATTCATTGAATGCAGCTTTTCATATAATTGTAAGTGAAGTAATATAGATTCTTCGTGGGTTTCAATTTGAATGTAGAGCTTTCTCCCTTCAGGAGTTGCACTCACAGGCAGTGCTCGCCCGGTAATTACAGATGCAATAATTGTTTTGTTAAAAATAAGTGGATGGAAAATTTAGCAATAGTAGCCTACAATTTCTTCCTAGAAAAGCACACCTGGCAAATTCATCTGTCATATTAACCGCCAGTTAATAACTGCCATCTTAACTAACAAACCAAAAAATGTTTCCAAACCTTGAGTAGAGAGCTCTTGCAAGACTAACACGTTGTTTCTGGCCACCACTCAGATTAATACCCTGGGAAAAAAAAACAACACTAATGGATTTAATAACACAAAGAAAAACATTTGGGACTAGGTTTTGTTGGAAATATTAACAGTTTCTGAATGACGCACATTTTTAAAAATTTTCTAATCAGTGAAGAATTTACAGTGAAAGTAAGACCAAAGATTTGTAAACCATCACATATTCCTGGTTGGCTTAACATCGTACATTAGCATCAAAGTGCAAAAGATCGAAGGCCCATTCTAACTACTACAGAAAAGCAATTTACAGTGTTGGTGAGGAATAAATATTCAACTTAATAGAGGATGCCCTGACCACTCAGACAATTTATTCAGCTGTATAACTCAGGGTGGGCCTTATTCAAAGCATAGCCCATGGTGGGTGTAGTGCTCCTATGAGAAGTTACCTACCTATCTTCAAGTTAAAGTGAGAAAAATTAGTGATTCTGCTCCTGATTGTAATCCAGCCAATCCTGTAGATGTGCACAATGATCTTAAGCGAGGAAACCACAAGGGTTTGATAGTTCTATCCTCCTCAGTGGTCAAATGGCTTGCCAACAATCATTGTCTTGGCTCCTGAAGAAGGGTTACACCCGAAACATTGACTGCTCCACCTCCTGATGCTGCCTGGCTTGCTGTGTTCTTCCAGCCTCCTGCCTGTCTACTTTGGATTCCAGCATCTGCAGATTTTTTTGTCACTAACCATCATTGTCTTGGCTCACTCGGGAGATGGGACTGGAGAATGGCCAATGACCACAGAGCTATTCGTTAATAAGAAGTCAGCATCTAGCAGTTGGGATGGGTGAAAAGAAAATGAATGAATAGGGAAATATTTCTCCAACATCATCAATGTTATTATTCCCTCAAAAGCTTCTGAGAGATTGCAAACGAAAAGTTGCATAATATGAAATTACTTTACAATGTGAAGTGGGTCAAGGATGTTGTAAAAGTTGAAAGTGTTCGGAAAAGATTTACAAGGATGGGTTGGAGGGTTTGAGGTATAAGGAGAGGCTGAATAGATTGGAACCATTTTCCCTGAAACGTCAGGGGCTGAGGGCTGACCCTATAGAGATTTATGAAATCATGAGGGGCATGGGTAGGGTAAATAGACAAGTTCTTTACCCTGGGGTGGGAGAATCTAGAACTACAGGGCATAGACTTAAGGTAAGACAGGAAAGATTTGAAAGAGATCTAAGGGGTAATGTTTTCATGCAAAGGGTGGAGCGTGTATGGAATGAGCTACCAGAGGAAGTGGTGGAGGTTGGTATAATTACAACAATTAGAAAGCATCAGGATGGGTATATGAATAGGAATGGTTTAGAGGGATATTTGCCAAGTGCTGACAAATGGAACTAGATTAATTAAGGATATCTGGTCGGCATAGACGAGTTGGACTGAACATGTACATCTCTAGTACTCTGACTCGATAAAACCAAACATCACTGCACTTAAAATTAAGTGGTAAAATGTCAATTTAGAATTACTTTATTATAGAAGCCTGGCTTGTAATCTTCTCATTCACTGAAAAGGAATTATACAAGACTGTAATGTGGAGAAAGTCAAGCTGCAATTTATTAACTACAAAATTCAAGCTCTGTGGGTTTACAGCACCACCTGAAACCATTGAAACAGTGTAGGACTTTAAAAAGAGTCAAGCTATACATTATTCATATATATGTATATACACACAATTATTTGCCTTTTAAAGAAAGGCATAACTTTAGTTGTTTTAAATGGTACTAAATTATTTTCACTCAAAGTTAAAAGCTTTCAAGTACAATTGAAAATGTCTAGACTTTTTTAAAAAATTCTACATAATGTTCTAACACTTTCCCACCAAACATTAAGAGGAAGGGACATACTAGATGCATGTATTTGTATGTACACAATTATTCTGTCAGTGCACTAACCTTTTCACCAATTTCTGTGAGTCGTCCAGCTGGTAAAATATCAATATCTGGCTGAAGAGCACATGCTTTGACTACAGTCTGAAAACGTTCTTCATCAAAACGTTCTTCAAACACAATATTATCCTGCAAGGAAGCATTCCTTAGCCATGCTGTCTGTGCACAATACGCTAGGGGCTGATTGGCTGACGCCCACACTACATGACCAGAGACAGTCATCATTTCTCCTAATATGGCAGATATTAATGATGTTTTTCCACTTCCAACCTGAAATTAATATAAAATGGAAGGAAATTAGTTCAACTTTGTTCTGACTTTCAACTCTATTCTGTTGTTCACTAATACAGTTTCATTTATTATTCGATAAGAACATAACAAATAAAAGCAGGAGGGAGCTACATGGGTCATAGAGTTTGCCATTCCTTAAGATCATGATTGATCTGACTGTGACCTCCATTCACTTTCTTGCCTGGCAGACTAATAGGAAGCAGGGAGTTTTTTCAGGCTGACAAGATGTAATGAGTGGTAAGCTACAGGTATGGCTTCTGGGACCTCAGTTGTTCATAACTTATAAAATATGGCTTTAATGAAGGGATGGAAGGTATGGTTTCCAAACTTGATATCACAAAATAAGGACAGTAATGATGCAGATTTGAGCAACATTCCCTCTAATTTTTTACTTTATATTTTCTGAGAACCAACTCTGAAGCCAGAAGTCAACGCCACTATTGGCATAGTGACACAATCATTGTGTGCAGAACAAAGCAGCTGCATGTATTAGGTACAAGGAGGTTACAAAAAGATATTGATAGGTTAAATGAGTGAACAAATGTGGTAAATGGACTCCAATGTTAGAATGTGAAGCGGTCCATTTTGTTGAAATAATAAAAAAACTGCATATTATCAAAATGGTGAGTGATGTAGAACTCTGATACACAGAGGGATTTGGGTATCTTTTGCATAAATTACCGAAAGTTAGCATGCAGGGAATTCAGAAAGCTAATAGAATCCAACATGACTGATCGATGACTATCAGAGACTCTATCAATCTCACTGCCTGCATTCCCTCATTGCAGGTGCATGGATCATTACACATGATTTCCACTTATGGAAGCTGCACTGATAGCTAAAAGTGCATGCACCTACAGATTGCCAGCTTATTGCTTGATGTTTCAATTTGTTCCAGGTGGACTATCATTGCTAGGTAAAGAACATTTATTGTGGCAATGTAAACAAACGTAAAGAAAGATTGGAAAATGTATAAAGCCAGTCTTTACAGTAGTACAAACATAAAAGCTATTCAGCCTATCACATCCATGTGGACTCTGCAACAGCACCCCAGTTAGTCCTGCTACTCTACTAATTCTCTGTCGACCTGCAGTTACTTTTCTTCAGCTGCTTATTTAATAGGCCCATTCGAGATGAAGAAATAGTGAAGACAATGCTGCCACATCTCACACAGAATGTCAAAGCAACACAAGCTGACAAGGTGCCCTGGAAACAAATCACAACCACAGTAATGACCCCTATATTTGAAAGCAGCATGACCAGCAGCAGAGCAATGTCACAAACTACAAGGTGAAGCACTGATGATGAGTGATGAACTTAAGGAAGATGTTGCCCAATTACCACCAGATGATTACCTGCCCCACCAGGGACCTGAACATTTTAGACCACTGCTACAACACTGAAGGATGCGTACTGCTCCATCCCCCGCCCTCATTTCAGGAACTCCGACCACAATGCCATGTTTCTTCTCCCAGCTTACAGGCAAAAGCTCAAGCAGGAGACCCCCTTACGGATATAGGTCCAGTGCTGATCGGAGGAGGAGGATCAATTCTGGTGCTGTCTGGAATCAGCTGATTGGGCTATGTTGAAACAGTCCGCAGGTACCTTGGACGACTACACCACCACCGTCACAGACTTTATTAGCAAGTGTGTGGAGGACTGCATACCGAGGAAGTCAATCCAGGTGTTCCCCAACAGGAAACCCTGGAGGAATCAGGACATAAAGAACATGCTAAAAACCCAAGTGCGAGGCCTTCAGATCAGGAGAGCCACTCAAATATAAGGAATCCAAGTATGACTTTCACAGAGCCATTAAGACAGCTAAGGACCAATACCGATCCAAACTAGAGACCCAGACAGACTCCCGGCAACTATGCCAAGTACCGAATGACATAGGTTATAAAAAGAGACACTGCAAGATAGTAGATGATAACATATCCTTCCCAGATTGGCTCAACTTCAAGCCTCACTTTGAGCAGAATTTCGACGGAGAGGTTACACCTATTCTGACAAGTCCTGACAAACCTATCCCAACAGTCACTGTATCAGAGGTCAGATCAGTTTTCCTTTGTATAAATCCAAGGAAAGCAATGGGACCAGATGGAATACCAGGTTGTGCACTCAGAGCATGCATAGATCAACTGGCAGAGGTCTTCTCTGACATCTTCAACCTCTCCCTGCAGCAGGCCACTATCCCTGCCTATTTCAAGAGGGCCATCATCCCTGTGCCTAAGAAGACTCATGCAGCATGTCTCAATGACTATTGCCCAGTGGCCCTAACTTTGATGGTCATGAAGTGCTTGGAAAAGCAGGTCATGGCAATAATCAATTCCATTTTCCCCATTTTGACCCATTCCAATTTACCTATCGGACCAACAGATCCACATCAGATGCCATATCACTTGCCCTTCAGTCCTCCCTAGAGCATCTTGACACCTAGAAAAGCTACTTAAGAATCCTACTCATCCAGTACAGTTCAGGCTTCAACACTATTATCCCCTCAAGACTGATTACCAAACTTAGTGATCTCAGACTAAGCTCCACACTCTGCAACTGGATCCTCAGTTTCCTGACCCACAGGCCACAATCAGTGAAGATTGAGGACAATATTTCATCCTCACTAACACTCAATACTGCAGCCCCCCAGGGGTGTGTACTCAGCCCCCTACTGTACTCATTGTAAACCCATGACTGCATTGCCAAATACCAGACAAATGCCATTTACAAGTTTGCTGATGACACCACCATAGTCAGTTGAATCTCAGATGGCGACAAAACAGACTACAAATGGGAGGTGGAAGACCCGGAAAAATGGTGCACTGAGAACAACCTAGCTCTCAATGCTGGCAAAACCAAGGAACTCATTATTGACTTTCAGCTGGATGTTACTTATGCCCCCCTACACATTAACAGCTCAGAGGTGGAACAAGTGGGGAATGTCAAGCTCCTGGGAGTAGTCATCCACAACAAGCTTTCTTGGACTCTTCATGTGGATGCCCTAGTTACAAATGCCCAACAATGTCTCTTCTTCCTCAGGCAGCTGAGGAAATTTGACCTTACAGTGAATACCCTTGCCAACCTTTATTGGTGCGCCGAGAGAATTCTGTTTGGATGCTTCATAACCTGTACGGCAACCATACCATTCAAGACCGGAGACGGTTACAGAGAATGTTGAACTCGGCCCAGACAATCACAAAGGCCAACCTCCCATCTATAGAATCCATCTACCAGGCCCGCTGTCAAGGAAAGGCCGCCAGCATTCTCAAAGATCCATCCCACTCTGGTAATGACCATCGGGGAGAAGGTACAGAAGCTGAAAATGCACCAGCCAGTTTCAGAACAGTTTCTACCCTACTGTTGTTAGAATACTGAATGGGCTCACAAACTCTTATTAACATTTGCCTGTACCTATGTTTTTGTTTTTGCCACTGTTTACCTATTATTTACTTATCTATGCTACTCAACGATGTGATCTGCCTGCCTGTATTGTTAGCAAAACAAAGCTTTTCACTGTGCTTCGGTACATGTGACAATACATTCAATTCAATTCAATCTGGACCATCTAAGAGAAAGCAAAACTGTACAGCTTCCACAGAATGAAAAATGAATTTCTGTTCACAATTGTTAAAGATAGGTGCTTGACTGATATGAAATCCAAGTGCTTTGATAAGTAAAAAGGAGAATTTGGAATGACACCACAATGGAAGTAAATTCAACAATAGCTTTCACTTAAACCACACTTTTCAGACAAAGACAAATGATGAGCTAATGCAGTTTGTAGGCTCCACAGTCATTTTCTTCTCAACCAGCATGAAAAGGTAAGGCCTGTGGTGAAGCAGCATTTCACATTGGTCATCTTCTGTTAAAACCAAAAGAAAAAAATCATTCCCAGACGGTGAAGCAATTAAAGAAACAATGACTGTAGCCGTTGAATCTTTATTCCAGGAACTTAATAACGAAGAAGAACAAGAGCAATCCAGAGTACATCAATTGGTACTTCTACTGTCAGTAGACTAGTGAAATCTTTGCATTAAGACATCTTTCAGCAACTGCAGCAGGACCTGAAAGATTGTGAATACTTCTCTCTGCAGTTCGATGAATCTGCGACATGAATGACACCAGTTCAGTGGACTGTTTTTACACACATGTTTTATTTAAGGACCTAACTAAAGAAGATCTTGTCACCTTTTTGCTCCTTAAAGACAGAACAATAAATTCAAAAGTGAAGTGCTTGAGCAAACTATGGAACTGGCTTCCATCACAGCTGGTGGTGCAACAGCCATCCCTGATGCAAATTCAGATGTTGTTCTATTTTGCAGAAATAATCCTGATTTCACTTCATTTGTAAATTACCACTGTATAATCCACCCGAAAGCCTTAGCCAGTAAAGTTATGGATTTTTCTCATGTAATGAATGCTGTTAAAATTGTAGACCCAATTCAAGCAACAGCCTTTCAGGACCACTTGTTTAGGTCCTTACTGAATGGTGGAGGGATCAATGACCAGGGGGCTTAGATTTAAGGTAAGGAGAAGGCTTAGAGGAGATGTGAAGAAAATCTTTTTCACTAAGGCTCGGGGGATTCTGGAACTCTCTAAGGGTAGGAGAGGCAGAAACCTTCATAAGATTTTAGTAGTATTTAGATGTACACTTGTGATGCCAAGGCATAGAAGGCAAGTGCTGGGAAATGGTATGGGTGCCTATAGGCAGATTGGATCTGGAGCAGGGAAAGGAGTGCTGGTCCAGAAGTGTGGAAAGGCAGTGGAGTCAGTGAGAGATTAGGTTGGCCATGGAGCATGGAAGTAGAGTGGGAGAGGAAAGTGAAGCAAGGAAAGAGACAGTTAGCTGAAAATGTGTTGCTGGTTAAAGCACAGCAGGTTAGGCAGCATCCAAGGAACAGGAAATTCGACGTTTCGGGCCAGAGCCCTTCATCAGGAATGAGGAGAGTGTGCCAGGCAGGCTAAGATAAAAGGTAGGGAGGAGGGACTTGGGGGAGGGGCGGTTGAGATGTGATAGGTGGAAGGAGGTCAAGGTGAGGGTGATAGGCCGGAGTGGTCAGGAAGAAGATTGCAGGTTAGGAGGGCGGTCCTGAGTTGAGGGAACTGACTGAGACAAGGTGGGGGGAGGGGAAATGAGGAAACTGGAGAAATCTGAGTTCATTCCTTGTGGTTGGAGGGTTCCCAGGCGGAAGATGAGGCGCTCTTCCTCCAACTGTCGTGTTGTTATGTTCTGCCGATGGAGGAGTCCAAGGACCTGCATGTCCTCGATGGAGTGGGAGGGAGAGTTAAAGTGTTGAGCCACGGGGTGGTTGGGTTGGTTGGTCCGGGCGTCCCAGAGGTGTTCCCTGAAGCGTTCCACAAGTAGGCGGCCCGTCTCCCCAATATAGAGGAGGCCACATCGGGTGCAGCGGATGCAATAGATGATGTGTGTGGAGGTGCAGGTGAATTTGTGGCAGATATGGAAAGATCCCTTGGGGCCTTGGAGAGAAGTAAGGGAGGAGGTGTGGGCGCAAGTTTTACATTTCCTGCGGTTGCAGGGGAAGGTGCCGGGAGTGGAGGTTGGGTTGGTGGGGAGTGTGGACCGACTGACTCCCACAGCTACCTGGACTACACCTCCTCCCACCCTGCCCCCTGTAAAAACTCCATCCCATATTCCCAATTCCTTCGTCTCCGCCGCATCTGCTCCCAGGAGAACCAGTTCCAATACCGTACAGCCCAGATGGCCTCCTTCTTCAAGGACCGCAGATTCCCCCTAGACGTGATCGACGATGCCCTCCACCGCATCTCCTCCACTTCCCGCTCCTCCGCCCTTGAGCCCCGCTCCTCCAACCGCCACCAAGACAGAACCCCACTGGTTCTCACCTACCACCCCACCAACCTCCGTATACAGCGTATCATCCGCCGTCATTTCCGCCACCTCCAAACGGACCCCACCACCAGGGATATATTTCCCTCCCCTCCCCTATCAGCATTCCGCAAAGACCACTCCCTTCGTGACTCCCTCGTCAGGTCCACACCCCCCACCAACCCAACCTCCACTCCCGGCAAATTTCCTGTTCCTTGGATGCTGCCTAACCTGCTGTGCTTTAACCAGCAACACATTTTCAGCTCTGATCTCCAGCATCTGCAGACCTCACTTTTTACTAAGAGACAGTTAGCTCTCAAGATTGTGTCCAGAGCATGGAATCATGGGGAGTGTTGGCTTTGGGAGAGGGTTGGAGGGGGATTGAGACAGAAGGAGATGCTATGTGTCACCAAACTGAGTTACCGTTGATCTGCACACTGACTTCTTCTGTCTGTTTTTGACCCACATCCCTTATCTAAGAAAACTCTATTAAACTCAAGTCTTAAATATTCAATTTGATCGGGTATCCATAATTTTCTGGGCGTAATGGGGAGGAATTATAGACTTTTACGATGCTTTGAATGAAAAAGTATTCCTGAATAGCCTCTAATGAAATGGTGCCCTTGTGTTCTGGATCCCCTCAAGAAAGGATAGCTTGCTAAATCTATCTAATGAAATCCTACATATTGAACAAATGAAATTGTCAAAAATATCTTCTTCACCTCCACCAAACTTTGTTTATATTCTTGCTGGTGTCAGCTTCTACTCGCAAATCAGTCTAATGTGATATTTCCATGACCAACATCACAAAAATAGAAATAATATGGTTGTTGATCTATTAAAATATTTATCGATATAAATCTTACCTTGCCAATTATAACCGTAACTTTACTGCTGGGAATTTTCATGGAGATATCCTGAAGTACAAATTTGTCAGAATTTCTGTCCCAAGTAAAACAGCCATTGTGAATTTCCAGCACATTGCCATTACTAGAAGAGAAATAATATATTACATTCATCTTTTCAAAAACATTTTCTTAAACATAGATTTTTGTGAGAGACACAAAGCTAATGGATTATTGAAAAGTCTGAAATTTCCCTCAATTTTTGCATTTCATTAATGTTTAATATTGTTTAAAAATAATTTTAAAATGTTGGCATAAAGAAAAATGGGGAAGAGAAAACAAATTAAAGTTTACATGCACAATCATATCAGAAATGTTACTCTTCAAACAAATCAAAAATCTTTCTCATGAAAGTACTGATTAATATAAAAATGGATTCGCTCCAAACTAAATATTCAGTAAACAAGTCAAACTCTTATTTTTATGTAGGTAGCACCTAGGAAAAGAATGGGGAGAGATGTGTTAAAATGAGGCTGGGACTTTTTTCACTGATGCAGAGGAAGTTGAAAAGCATCCTTATAGAAATCTATAAGATAATGAGGGCTATATATAGAGTTAACAGTAGCTACCTTTTCCTCTTGGAGGGGGGTTTTCAATACTGAGGAGGGGGCACATTTTTAAGATGAGAACAGAAAGATTAAAAAAAAGACGTTAGGTTGGATTAGATTAGATCCCCTACAGTGTACCCAGACCCATTTCCCTCTGACTAATGCTGTCAACATTATGGGCAATTTAGCAAGGCCAATTCACCTCACCTGCACATTTTTTCTTTGGATTGTGGGAGGAAACCTGGGCATCTGGAGGCAACGCAGACACGGGGAGAATGTGCAAACTCCACACAGACAGTCGCCTCATGCTGGAATCGAACTGGGTCCCTGGCAAGTGTCAGGCAGCAGTGTTAACCACTGAGCCACCATGACAAGCAAATTTTGTTTTACATATACCTCACGTACGGAATGACCTTCCTGAGGGAGCGGCGGATGTGGGTACAATTACAGCATTTCAAACACATTTGGATAAGTACGTGAATAGGAAACATTTGGAGGGATATGAGCCAGGAGCAGACGGGGGTGGGGGGGGGGTACTAGTTTAGCTTGGGATTATGGTCGGTATGTACTGGTTGGACCAAAGGGTCTGTTTCCATGCTCTATGAGGGAAAAACAGAGTGTTGGGATGAGTTAAAGAGGTGAAAATGGAATGTTATCTGATCTGCAATGGGGAGGGAGAAAACACCAACATAGATTAAAAGGAAAGGTGAAGAATGATTGAACTAGAGGAATTATGCAATCGTGTCATTGTCGGGGTGGCAATAGATAAATGACTCAGTTTCGCACTTCTGTTCATCATCCTGAAACAACACTTAGAATATATGCTCACGAATGTCACATAAAGACAGGATAAATGACTGTTGCCCCAATAGTAGAATATCGTGCCAATTATCACTATTGAGGCTTGTCACAAAATAATGACCAGTTGGGTATCCCAAAAGAAAAAATGATGGAGACAATGCACAAGTTCTTCCAGCTCTCTTCACAAGGTCTGGCTGACTATTTGAAGTGGAATTTTGAAATTAATTTAAAAAGTTAGCTACAGGCACAAGACCTATTATATAGGAGATACAGTGATGAAAAAAGATAAATGATATAAACAATATAGTATTATGATGATTCTAATTGTCTATTGTATCACTCAAGTTGAAAATTATCGTTTCATCTTAAAGAGATCACTTTCTCTCTGAATTTTCCTGCTTGTATAGACAACTTCATCATTATAGGTTGAGTATCAGCAAAGATGAACATGTCTGCAACGCACTGCAGACAAAGGAAAGAAGGAGAGAAAGCAAGGAGTAGACTTCTAATGTACATAAATGAAAGGGCTGAAGATGGTTTGGAACTATTCTTCATTCATTAACTTCAGAATATTTAGAAAAGGCCAAAGAACCCAATTTAGGGCTGGCCTCTAGTGTCCTGATTTAACTGTCCATTACGAC
Organism: Hemiscyllium ocellatum; assembly: GCF_020745735.1. Classification (NCBI taxonomy): domain Eukaryota; kingdom Metazoa; phylum Chordata; class Chondrichthyes; order Orectolobiformes; family Hemiscylliidae; genus Hemiscyllium; species Hemiscyllium ocellatum. Next base: position 11,690,639 of record NC_083404.1, on the reverse strand, counting down.
TGTATCACTCATTTCACATTAGAAATTAGGCAACAATGAAATCCAAATCCTTTAAAATTAAGAAAATTCTGTTCAGGCCTAAACAGTAAAATCCAAAAGGTAATTATCTTTCAATAGTGTATGTGCTATACCTTTTAATGCTGTACTGAAGTAATTTTGTACAACTTCAATCATAAAATAAAATAATAGAATTCCTGCAATGCAGAAAGAGGCCATTTGGCCTATCAAGTCTGCACTAACCCTCCAAAGAGTATCCCATACAGTGCCCACCCTGTCCCCACATTTAACATAGCTAGTTCACCCAGCCTGCAAATCCCTTTACGTGACAGACAATTTACCATGGCCAATCTGCCTAACCTGCAACATCTTTGGACTGTGGGAGGAAACAAGAGCACCCAGCAGAAACCCACACAGACACAGGGAGAATGTTCAAACACCACACAGACAGTTGCCTGAAGCTGGAATCAAACCCTGGTACTGAGGCAGCAGTGCTAACCACTTAATCATGCCCCACAATAATAAAATATAGTAATAAAATAGTAAAATCCTCTTACTTTTTTTGGATCCTTGCTGATTCAAGAAATAAAATTATTTATACAGTAGTTATTTTGAACCTCCTTACTCAGACAATATGGTGCCAACCTTGTTTTTTGTTTTACTTTTCTCATGGGAATATATTTAATTCCCATATCCTTCAAAGTAGTCTTAAAATATTTTGTATTTTTAGTTCAATTTCCCACTTAATCTTCAAACTTTTCTCATAGCTCCATAGTTAGCTCTCAGCATCCTTCTACATCGATATTATGTTTGGCTTTCATCTTGATTATATTTCTCAGCAGAATCCAAGTTGCAACAATGTCAAAAACAAAAATAAGCAGGCCAATAAAGCCAGAAAAATATGTCAACTAGAAACTACCTTCCAGACAGAGTCACAAAACACAAGGGGACCCTTCATAAAATGATTTATCTACTATAGCAGCACCCTAATTCCTTAACTTGATAAACTTGGAGATTGTCATTAATCATCATGATACTCAAAAAAATTGTTCACTCTATATTGACATAACCATGACAACACTATTAATGTACTGTGGAGGAGGTATGGTGCAATAAAACTGTGTACAGCTGTCATTAAATAAGCATGATGTATTTTTAATGACTTTATATAAATTAATTCAACATCAGTCAAGGTTAGTCACACAAACAAAATAAAATTGTTAAGTCCCCCTTTTTCCTTGTAGTCTTTATGCATTCATAAAATATTTGTTCATGGGATGTGGACATCACTGCTAGGCCAGCATTTATCACCAATCCTTAAAGGACCTCGAGAAGGTGGTGGTGAACTGCCTTCTTGAACTGCTGTAGTCTTCTGGGTGCAGGGACATACACAGTGAGGTTAGATGTGAAGAATAATGATATAGGTCTAAACCAGAGTGGTACATAGCTTGGACGGAAATTGCATGATGGTACTCCCAGGCATCTATAGGTCTAGTCCTTCAGTATGGTAGAAGTTGCAGATTTTGAAGATGTTGTAGAATGAGCTAAGCAAGTTGCTGTTTTGTATTTTGTAGATAGTATACACTGTGCATTGGTATTTAAGGGAATAAATGTTGAGGGTGGTCAGTAAGATGATATGGACTTGTTGGGCCGAAGGACCCATTTCCACACTGTAGAGAATCTAATTTAATCTAATCTAAAAAAGATGCCTAAGAACTGCTGTACAACTTCGTCCCAATTACAATAAAACAATAAGTTCCTCTAGCCCTCACCCTACCACCCTCCCTCCTGAATGGTATTGAGCTTCTTGAATATAGATTCAATATTTGAATAGCTAGCCAACTATGGATGAACAAAACTGATAACAAACTTGCAATCGCCATGCAGGTGTTACATTTTTTCCACAGTTCATGGAAAAGAGGACAGTCAAGTATCAGTCTGGCTCAGTAAAGTCACTCCAAGGCATGAGTTCAAGCCCCACTCTAGCACGTCTGATCTGTGCTTTCACCACCACCACCATACAGTGTCAGCACACCCTTATTGTAGCATTTGTTTAAATGTGGACTTTTATTCGTTCATTAAGCTCTTTCTCCTTTGCTACTCTTCAAAACAGAGTGTTTTTCTAATGTCTGGGTCAACATGTATTCTTAAAACACCAGCATCAAAATAGATTAATTGAAAAATTATTCACTGCAAGGTTCCACAAGTATAAGTGGGATAAATTAGTTGACAGACTCCCTATAAAATAATACTTTGATAAAAATTAATTTGTTGTGAAGCACTTAAAGACTTCTGAAGAGGTGAAGTTGAAATGCAAATTAAAGAACATTGCAGTAAATGACATGTCAGAGGAAATAATGCTGTTCCAAATCTTGTATGCATTGTGTAAAATTCAGTCAAGTCTTGTCTTGTGCCAATTAATGCCCAGAACAGCTGTTAAATCACTCTGGGGCGATGTACCCAAGCAAAAGGTAGGTTCACCCCTAAGTTAGCTAATAAGGAATTATTTCAATATTTTAAACAATCAGAAATGAAGAACGAACTAGAGTAAAATGTCACTCGCGATAAATTTGACATTAGCATACTGACTTTGATAATAAAGCTGGTTAGTTGCTACGTGGGACAATAGATGAATCTTTGTCTTCAAATGGGTAGCTGATAGTGTGTTGCTGGAAAAGCGCAGCAGGTCAGGCAGCATCCAAGGAGCAGGAGAATCGGCGATTCGGGCATCAGCCCTTCCTGAAGAAGGGCTCATGCCCGAAACATCGATTTTCCTGCTCCTTGGATGCTGCCTAACCTGCTGCGCTTTTCCAGCAACACATTTTCAGGTCTGATCTCCAGCATCTGCAGTCCTCACTTTCTCCTTCAAGATGGGTAGCAGAAGTTAGGACAATTGCAGATTCCACATTTCCCAGCAAAAGAGTCTCCACAGGTACAATTTCATGGTGGGGAGGTGGGTGCCGTTTACAGTCAAGCCAAGTGACTCTGGAAACAGTTTGGAGATAGCCAGAGCAGTTAGTAGGTGTTTAAACAGGTTGCTCAACAGACCAACTCTAGTGCTATACAACTTCGTCCCAATTACAATAGAAACAAAAAGTTCCCCTAGCCCTCACCCTACCACAAACCAACATGCCCCATCCATGCTACCTCAAATCCCTCCACCAAAGCTCTCCATACCTTCAAAACAAGTTTTGGCATTTCCATGCCAATTCCCAATGCATAGAACCAATGAAGCCAAAATGACCAAGTATGTCAAAGAAATTTTTAAAGAAAATGAATTATTCATAACCCTCCCCTTGCTGAAAAAACCTCACTCACCAAAGTGTCAATCAACCAAGCCATTTAAAATATCAATAGCTGAAAGTGCAAAACTTGAAACATTTTTATCTTCTGTAAGCAAGAATTGTTGAATTGATAGAACAGATCAAAACCAAAGCTGTCAATCCAGCAACATTCTCCCTGGAATTCTGCTGTTCCAATCTTCTAATAGATGTTTGGGCTCTCAGTCAAGCCTCATACCATATTTTTCCAGTTGCAAGGTGGTTGATTCAGTATTAACATTCAAAACAAGAATTAAACAAATGAGAGAGCCTTCTGACAACAACCGTCCAATTGCAAGTTCTGACTGTGCATATCCAGCTCTGACTCTTCATGTGGATATATGCAACACACAATTTAAAACTGATTTTGAAAAATTATCAAAAGATTCTACTTCAACAGTTGTTTTCTCTTCAGTAATATCCTTTCTTTTCAAATTTTAATGGTTTGTTAGATTTTGATCACTCTATTTCAAATTACTCTAGAGATTTCATGACTGCTACACATGCACATATAAGCACAGCCTAAATGGCATAAATACTAAAAAGGAAAATGTATTTATGGATCTGGTGAAAAAACAATGCAGTCAGATTAATTTGATAGTTCCAGCTAAGACTGTAAAGAGAAGGAGAGGCTAAATGGTCTTCTTTGCTTTATTATTCTACAATTCTAATAGATTCATATATCTTTGAAATCAGGTACCAGTACAAGATCATTAAAATCTGAATGATAACGTTCTTTAACATGTTCCAAAGGGAAGACACTACCCAAGAGGGGTAAACCAAGTAAATTTCAGACTTAAATTATGAATGAGACATAATTTGAATTTTTTTAAAAAACTTCAAAGATACTGGAAATGGATGGATGATATTTATCTCAGCATACTAAAACAAACTAAAAAAGGTGAAGCACAGAACTGTTATGAGAAGTGACTGCAGATAAACTTTAGTATGTTAACCATATTCAAAAATGAGCAACAAAAAAATGTCATGGGTAATTGAAGATCCCTTCTTAGGGTAACAGGGTTGTACAACATGGAAATAGACTCTTCAGTCCAACTCGTCCATGCCAGTCAGAGATCCGAAATTAATCTAGTCCCATTTGCCAGCATTTTGTCCATAACCCTCTAAAACCTTCCTATTCATGTTCACATCCAGACACTTTTTCCAGAGGAAGTGGTAGATGCAGGTACAGTCATAACATTTAAAATACATTTTGACAGGTACATGAATGGGGAAGGTTTGGAGGGATATGACAAGTTTAGTTTAGGAAATGTGGTTGGTATGGATAAATTGAACCAAAAGGTCTGTTTCTATGCTGTATTACTCTAACTTTAACTCGATAAATCTGAAGTAAAAATTACTGCTATATTTATAAGATCATTTACACCATGGTGTGCATGAGATAATTAGCTTGTAAAATGTTCAGGGATTAGTGTTAAGATTGTGGTTGTCAAACTTAGATCACTTGGATTGAATATATACTGCACAGATTTGTCAAATTTACAGATAATAACAAATAAGCAGCAGAATAGAATCAGAGCAGACAACTGAAAGCCTAGTAAAGTGCCCAAAGTGCTCCATCCCTGGGGGAAATTAGGCATCATATCAATAATTCTTAAACAGCTAAGGCTGAAGTAAAAGACCAAGGAGTAACTTCAACACTCAACACATTAACATGAGGTAAACAAAATGTATACTTAATATAATTCTAATTAATATAACCAGAGCAATAAAACATAAGTCTAAGGTGTATTGTATAGTGCTTTCAGTAGACCTCACCAAGTATATAATGCTCACAACCTGATCAGCAGTTCACAAAGTGGCATTCACACAACTAAGGGAGCTTACAGAGAAGACATTAGGGTTTGAAATGAGACACATGATACAAGGAAAGAATGGACAAAATTGGACATTTTCCTCAGAGAAGAATCCAAAATGTGATCAGATAGAAGTATCCAACTGTGAATGGTACAAGATAAGACTGGAAATTACTTCAGAGTAATTTGTTTAGTGTAGGACAAAAGGGGCAAAACAGTTAGTTGTCAAACCAGCAATTATTTGATGAGACCCCCCCCCCAACTTCCAGCTTGAGTGATTCCTGACAAGTTTGAATTACAATAAGCTGCAGGAGAGGGCAGCATCAGCATGGGTCTTTAAAGGCAAAATAAGTCTCCCCAAACGTGGCATAAAAGATTCAGGAACCTAGGTAACCCTATTCCAAGAAACAAGTTATTCTTTTATATTAGAACACACGGTGAACAAATCCACTTCTGAACAATTTAAATTAATGCTCTCAAAGGTCAGTTAACCACTGTGCAGCATATTTTCAAAAGGAACTATTAACAGCGAACTCATGTCACAAAGATCAAAAATTCCTTCTCAATAACTTCACAGCGAGACAATATCATTTATTAAAAATACCAATATGTACACACCAAGTGTTTCCGTGTCCACTTTATAGAATAGTTGAAGAGCTGTAAGTCTTTCACTTTTAGAATATAATTCTATAATTACAGAAAGATGCAATTCTTACACTCAGTAATCATGAATGCACCTGCATTGATTATGAAAATTCTAAGATGTACAACTTTGTCAGTAAGTAGCCTTTGGATTTATTTGGTACCTTTCTGTTCCTTTGTACCTCATTAAGTGCAATTCAATGTGGTGTGAAACAGGAAGGGATTTTGTCATTATCCTATTTACTGGGACAATAAAAACTAAGCTTATCAATAATTACTTGACAGAGTATGACATCATAGTGCCCAAGCAAAACTGGGATCAGTGTGAATCCATTGGTTGGGGCCATTCCGAGCACAACGGAAGATGGCTGTGATTGTTACAGGACATCACTCCAATAGTTCCTTTTGGAGTATCCTTTGTCCAACTATCACTGAAGTTTGCATAATGTTCAGCACTATTCACAACTCCTCAGACATTGAAACAGCTTTTGTTCACATGCATCAGGACCTGGACAAATAAATAGCAAGTAATATTCATATCATACAAGTGCTAAAAAATGTCCATCTCAAACAGATGTTCAATGGCATTACTATAGCTGAATATCCCACCATCAACATCCTGTGGGTTACCAGAACTTTAACTGAACCAACCATATAAATACTGTAGCTACAAGTACACATCTGGTGTTGGTAATTCTGTTGCGAGTAACTCATCTCCTCACTTCCTAACTTCTTCAGCCAGAGAGTGATGGGCCTGTGGAATTCATTGCCACGGAATGCAGTGGAGGCCGGAACGTTAAATGTCTTCAAGGCAGAGATTGATAAATTCTTAATCTTGCAAGGAATTAAGGGATACATGGAGAATCTGGGTAAGTGGCATTGAAATGCCCATTAGCCATGATTGAATGGCGGAGTAGACGCGATGGACCGATTGGCCTTACTTCCACTCCTATGCCTTATGGTCTTAGAAATGGGATAGAATTCTCTTCACTTGCTTGGATGAGCGTAGGTCCAACATTACTCAAGCAGCTCAATCCAGCCTGCTTAATTGTTGCCTACCCACCACTTTCCGCAATCACTTTCTTCATTGCTGACGCACAGTGGTTGCTGGGTGCACCTTCTAATGCCTAATACAGTCCCTCACAAAAAAATACTTCACTAACAGCATTTTCTAAGACCACAACCTCTGCCTCCTCAGAGGTAAAGGACAACAAATGCATGGGAACACCATCACCTGTGTGTTCCCTTTCAAGTCACTCATCATCCTGATTTGCAAGTGTATTGCCATTTCTTCACTGTCACTAGCCCAAAATCCAGGAAGTTCCTTCTTCACAGCAAAAGAGGTGGACTACACATCAAGATTTACAACCATTCACGAAGTCAGCTCATCATCATCTTCGAAAGGACGCTTCAGGATGGATAATATAGTACAATTGACTAGGTCACCAATGCCTTTACTTCATGAATAAATTAAAAAATAACTTGTTCAGTTTGACTTCTGCCTGGATCACGTGGCTACAGATCTCAATACAGTTTTGATCTTTTTATGAAAAGTAAGCTTAATTCCAGAGGAGAAGTGACAGGAACAGTCAAGGCAGTATTTAACCAATTGAAGGATGAAAGATTTCTAATAAAATTGAAATCAGTGGAGTCTGGATGAAAGCTGTCAAGGACTAACTTCATTTTTTGGCAAGGAAGATGTTGGTTGCAACAGAGGTCTATCATCTTTGCCATTGTACATTCCTGCAGAAGTCTTGGTCACCATCTTCAGCCCAACCACATTCAGCTCTTTCTTCAAATGACCCTTCTTCACAACGTCAGAAGTGGGGCTGCCTCATTTTCACATGCTGCGATATTCACTACACGTCTTAACGTGCTTTGATGGCTATAAAGAGCATTTGGATCTCCCAAGGTCATGAAAAGTGCTGTATAAATGCAAATTCTTTAAGAAGGAGAAGGCATAAGAATACAAACCAAAATAAGGAATAAAAAGATCTAATTCCCTAGATTTTCCCAGGGACGAAGGTCCATAAGTGTCTCAAACGGTGGAATTTTCTGTAAGATCTGGAGTTTTTATCAAGGTGGACAGGGAACAAATATTCCAATCCCTGACTGCAGGTTAAAGTCTTGTAATTAAGCTCTCTGAATCTTTCAGTCAGGTCAACTGTCCTAATCATTTTGCACTCATTAATACCCCAGCCCAAAGGAATTACTTTGCAGGTGTAATTTTGCTAGCCAAAAATGGGACATTCATGTATTCACAAATCAAACTATATGTACACAAGACATAAGTTTAGCAGAGTAGATTGCTTCATCAAAACTCCAGTGAGTACAAACATCTTTGTTTACTAGTTTCTTTGAGGAGAAAGTGAGGTCTGCAGATGCTGGAGATCAGAGCTGAAAATGTGTTGCTGGAAAAGCGCAGCAGGTCAGGCAGCATCCAAGGAACAGGAGATTCGACGTTTTGGGCATAAGCCCATCTGAAGGAGGGCTTATGCCCGAAACGTCAAATCTCCTGTTCCTTGGATGCTGCCTGACATGCTGCGCTTTTCCAGCAACACATTTTCAGCTTACTAGTTTCTTCGTAAACAAGTCATTCCTTTGTGCAAATGTTTATCAAGTTAGGGCTAAAAGGTTATCCTTTTCGACCAGCACAAGAGAACTCTCAGTCATTGGCAGTCTGCACGATCTAGTTACACACTTGACAGTGTTGGGACAGAGGCAGACATGGCCCAGTAGCCTGTCCAGACCAGACAGCCAAATTGGATGGTTTTAGGGCAGGCAAGAGGGCCTGCAATATAAAAAGAGAAAAGATAAATCTTGCAATTGACAGCATTAAGAAGGGTGAAAATCAGTCATTAGTTTGGAGGACGCACTTCACCATACTGGGGTTGCTATACAATCAAAGGAAAATGTTTTTGTAAATAGAATGTATACAACAAATTCAACAAGAATTAGCTAATTAAAGATATTCTGTTAATTAACTTTTAGTTATTTGCATACTGAAACTTAATTTTACTGTTTCAATATCTTTCATAAATTTTATTTTTAATTATCTTTGAACTTATCCACAAGTATTATATGCAAGGGATACGGTTTGTAAATAGTGACATTAAGTCCCCTGAACTTAGGTATATTATGTAACACGGAAAGATTATTAAGTGGTCACGCAGTTAATGATCCTCTTGGAAGGAATGACCACAACTTGCTAGACCTTCAAATTCAGATTCAAAGATGAAGACTGAGTTGCATATGAGAATTTTAGCAGTGAACAAAGGTAATTATACAGGCCTGAGGAAGGAGTTGGCCCTAGTGGATTGGGCAAAAATATTAAAGGGCAGGACAATTGAAGAACAGTGGCAAATACTTAGGGAGATATTACTGTCAATTAAAGTATATCCTTGAGATGAAGAGAAATTGTAAAAAGGTGAAAAATCAACCATGGCTTAACAAGGAAATCAAGGATAACAAAGGCAAAAGCTAGGGTGGATACTGCAAACGTTAGTAGCACTCTGGAAGATTGGGAGAACTTTAAGCATCAGCAAAGGGTGATTAAAAACAAAAACAAAAAAGCTGCTATGAACTATGAAAGGAAACTGGCAGAAATATAAGCCCTGATACCAAAAGCTTCTATAAGTAAATAAAAAGGAAGAGAATAGTGAAAGTAAATGTTGGCCATTCGTAAATCAAAAATGGCAAGGTAATAATGGTCAACTCAAATGGCAGATGGAACTAAATCAATAATTAATCTGTTTTCACAGTGGAAGACAATAATTTCTTCCCTAAAACTGCAGTTAGTATAGAGGAACTTGGTGAAATTACTGAAACGAGGGAGAAGGTAATGAGTAAACAGATGGGATTAAAGGTAAATGAGTCCCTGGGGCTGGATGGGCAGCACCCTATGGTATTAAAGGTGGTGTCACCAGAGATAGTGGAAGCACTGGTTATGATTTTCCAAAATTCCAAAAATGGATTCTGGAAAGGCATCAGTGGATTGGAAACATGCTACTGTGACATTCTTATTCAAAAGAAAAGGAGACAGGCAAGAAGTGGGAAACTATAGACCAGTTAGTTTGGCCTCTGTCTTGGGAAAGTTTGAGTCAACTATGGAGGAGGAAATAACTGAATATTTGGAACAACAAAGATCAATTTATCAGTGTCAGCATGGTTTCAAGAAGGGCAAGTTGTGTTTGACAAACTTGGAGTTCTTTGAGGATGTAACCAGTAATGTGGATAATGAGGATCTGGTGGATGTGGTATATCTAGACTTCCTGAAGGCATTTGACAAGATGCTGCATCAAAGACTGATCCAGAATATTAGATCCTAGGGGCTTAAGGATAGAGTACTGATTTGTACAGAGGATTAGCTAACTGACAAAAAAAAAAGAGGATCGAGTTAAATGGATCCTTCTCTGGATGGCGAACTGTAACTAGTGGGTGCTACAGAGTTCAGTTCTCGGATTTCGACTATTTACAATCAATTTAAATGAACTGCAAGCAGGGACACAGAGAAAGCAAGCAATTATGTGAAGAGCGTTTACAAATGGCTATTGATAGGCTAGGTGAATGGGCCAGAAATTGATGTGTGGATAAGTGCTAGGTTGTCCATTTGGGCTAGAAAAATAAAAAGGCAAATGATTATTTAAATAGAAAGTAGGTTCAAAGTGCATCACTGCAGAAGGATCTGGGCATCTTTGTGCACAAATCACAAAGAGGGTATGCAGGTGTAACTTGTAATAAGAAAAGCAAATGGAATCCTGGCATTTATTGCAAAACATCTGGGTTATAAAAGTAAAGAAATGTTGTTACAATTATATAAGGTGCTGCTGAAACCACAACTGGAATATTGTGGCCAGTTTTGGTCTTATTTGAGGAAGAATGTGGATGGCACTGGAAGCAGTTCAGAGCAGGTTCACCAGGTTGATTCCAATAGTTTTAGCTCATACTCTCTGGAATTCAAAAAAAAAGGGAGTCAGTTTGAGATATTTAAAATGTTCAAGAGGATTGATAAGGTAGGCACTGATCAAATGGGACAGCCTCAAACAAGAGGTCATAGATATAGAGGGAGAGGAGGTAGTTTTAAATCTGGAAATGAGGAGAAACTACTTCACTCAGAGGGTTGTAAATCAATGGAACTTACTGCTCCAGAGCGCAGTGGGATCAACCAAAAATTCAAGACAGAAATAAATATGTTTCTGTTGAAAAATAGGACAAAGGGCTATGCGGAGCAGGTAGGAAATTGAAGCTAAGACCAGGATAAGATCAGCCATAGTCATGTTAAACGGCAGAGTACGCTCATAGGGCTGAATTGCCTACTCCCACTCCTAATCCTTATGTTCCTATGTTGATCAAAGAACATCACAATGACTCCCATGATAAGGTTCATTTACAATTATTTTGGGGCACAAACAATACCAAAACAAAAACAAGGTTATATGTTTAAATCAGGTGCATTAAATGAGCAAGTAGCAGTCAACATCCACTGGTCACACAAATAATGAAAAAGCAGATATTACACACTTTTATTGCCAAGTTATTCGGCAAATAAAAGATCCACATTGCATAAATACTCAGAGGCATCATGTCTAATAATGCACATCACTTGGAGTCTTGAATTGTGCAGACAATTTAAATGCATGGTCCCTTTAAACCTGTTTTTGCTTAATAATGCATGCATGGCAATTAAAAGGATCCAATGTCGTGAACATGAACAACCAAACTACAAAACCTGACAAGCCGAATATCCCCCACATAACTTGGCTTATCCTTGCAAGAACTGACAATACATTGCCACCCATCAACCCACCTCAGGCCCTCATTGGCTTAACTCTCCTCTTCATCCACCTGTCACCCTACCTTTTTATCTCCCCACACATCACCTTAAACCACATTTAACTTACCTCTCCTTAGTCGCTGTCAAAGTGGCTTTGAGAACTTCAAATAATGTAATACCTAATATTTGGAATTTTAGCTGGAAGATTCACCGACTTGTAAGTGAATGTGCTTAAGAAGCAGTAATGTTAGTCAAATCTGTTCAAACAATATTTGGAATTTCAACAACCAAATAAATTAACTTTTTTTTAAGGATATTCTAAATGTTTAAATGCCTGATACCTTGCTTGATAAAATATAAAGAAGTCTTTTATTCAATTACACAACCATTGGTTTTCAAATGCAATAAAATAATTCACTGTACTTAGTGAATAAACAGGTTTTGAAACTTTACCTGCAACTGGGAAGGAGCTCCACATCATCTACAATGCTTTCATCAGGTTTTGCCCCATTGCAATCATTAATTAAAGAGTCCAGATGGGGTTTGTCTGGGTGGTCTAGCAAATCATTGCAGTTGTGAGAATGATTAGTAACATCTTTTCCTTCTGTCTGTACAAGCTGTGAAATTCAAGTCAAATATAAGAGTGCATTTCATTTTTTAGAAGAGATCAAGCAAATGACTCCTTCAAATATCCATTAAAACAAATAATAAAATCACTTGCATGTTGTTACAATCCAGGCAATGTCAAGACTGAAAATTCAGATCTCAGACTAAAATCTGACATGATAGACCTTTTTTGTCATAAATGAGATGGTTTCTCCCGGAAACATAAGCAGACAATGCTGCAGATTTGGCTTTACAAACAAATAAATTATTATGCAAAGAAATGAAGGTAATATAGAATAAATCAAGATATTTACATTAACATAAGTTTAAATATTTTGAAACAACTCCACTAATCTTAAAAGGGTCCAGTTACAGTACTCAAAAACCAATGAAAGTACCATTCCCAATCCCACAAAAAGGCTTGACGCAGCTATGCTTTCCATTCTTGGTTGAGAGAATCTGAAGCTGCTTCCTTGTTTTATCATATAACTGATCTTAAATTTTCCCAGCTATAAATGCTCCAGGGTGAACACTTCTGGTCTAGAGCTTTTGAACTGAACTTTTTAAACTGTGGTAACCTATGTTTAACAATTCTAAAATCTCTTTTCCTTTTCTCAGAACATACCACTTTACAGCTCCAACTTCAGCTAAGAACCTTACAGAACTACCCAAACTGAAAAATAAATCTTCATTTTTTAGACTATGGGTGTTTCCCCCAAGCCCCCCAAAAATTCCAGAATCTTCCATCTGAATGTTTAATACTGTTTTCTTTGTTCACTTGTGAATTCTCCCAATACACACGAATTCCTATTTGTTCTTGGAGGCCACCGCCCTCACAAACCGCTTTAAAATAATTCATGATGGCCGTAGAAATACTTTGAAGTTTGATCTAGTGGCATATAGGATTTGTGATTAAATTTAAAAATCCAAAATCAAAGGTAAATGATGTTAAAATACTTATAAGTCACATAATCTATATCACAATGTGCATTTAAAATTATACTTAACCAAAACCACAAGTTCAAAGAGAATGTTTAAATATTTTGTTCTATTAAGTTTTTAAAAATTAAATTCCTTTTCTCAGTCTCAATTTGTGAGATTAAAAAACAACTGCATAGTACTCAAGACTTACGCATTTCCTATCAAGCGACCAAACTCGCAAAATCTGTGAATACCTACAGAAATAAATGTTCTAACATTAATTAGAAAGACAGGAAAAAATTTAGCACATTCAGCTCTTTGAACCTGTTTCACCATTCAACAACCTTGAAGTTGATCTGGATCTTAACTGCATCCATTTGCCTTGGCTCCACCATATTCTGGATTAGTGGTGCTGGAAGAGCACAGCAGTTCAGGCAGCATCCAAAGTGCAGCGGAATCGGCGTTTCGGGCAAAAGCCCTTCATCAGGAATCATTCCTGGTTACCATTTGGCTACCAAAAATCTACCATTTAAAAATTATTAACTGAGATAACTTCAATTACTCTTTGTGGGAGTACATTCCACATGTGGGCAGCACGGTGGCACAGTGGTTAGCACTGCTGCCTCACAGCGCCTGAGACCCGGGTTCAATTCCCGACTCAGGCGACTGACTGTGTGGAGTTTGCACATTCTCCCTGTGTCAGCGTGGGTTTCCTCCGGGTGCTCCGGTTTCCTCCCACACTCCAAAGATGTGCAGGTCAGGTGAATTGGCCATGCTAAATTGCCCGTAGTGTTAGGTTAGGGGTATGGGTGGGTTGCGCTTCGGTGGGTCGGTGTGGACTTGTTGGGCTGAAGGGCCTGTTTCCACACTAAGTAATCTAATTGCTACCATCCTTTGCATGACAGTGTTTCTTAATTTCTCTCCTGAATGGACCAGCCCTCATTTTAAGATTACATCACTTGGTCCTAGATTTTGCCATCAGCAGAAAATATTTCTACCTATCTTATCAACTCTTTTCACTGTTCAAAATAAAATCTATTGAATTGATCCCTTACTTTTTATGTTCTAGGGAATACAAATCTACTTTGTACCAAGTCTCCTTGTCATCAAATCTGTTGGGTCCTGATAATATTCTATAGCATTTGCGCTACTCTTTTGATGAGACCAGTCTAGCCATTCTAAGTCGCAATGGCCTTTTTGGTATTTCAGAAATGTTATAAACCTGGTTTATACCATCTGCCCCTTGATAATCTAGACTGGTAATCAATTAAGGTTAACAATATATTAACATCTGATTATTGCTTTTTAGCATGCTTGAATGCCTAAATCATTTTGCATCTTCACTATTGTCTCACTTGCTTATAATTAAGCATTACTTTCCTCATGAGTCTTCATTCAGTACATTTGTATCCTGTTAATATTACCTCCCATTTCTCAGAAATGCTTGGAAGATAACTAAGACATGCTACAGGCACATGTGAAATGTTGACATCATGACAGAAAAGCTGGAGATGAAAAAAATGGATGAGATCAAGCATATCTCCATACAATTTTCTATCTGGCTTCCCGGTTTAGAAAATTAAGACTTTTGTGAATAGGCCGGGTAAAGATATTTCTTTTGAACAAGACCTTCTGCATTTCAGAGTCATGTTCAATGCAGAGTTGAACTGTTAGCTTGAACATTGTCTCCTCAACAACGATAGCCCAAACGGAATTTGATAATATCACCTATGTGCGCTGCTGCCTCAGCCATTTTCTAATCGTACTCTCATTCAACCTTCATTACTTCCAGACTTCTCCAATCATATTAGCAACTACAGGAAATGTTCACTATTTCTGGGTGGTCCCATTTAAAAGACATAATGGCAACTTTAGATCTCTTTTGTGTAGTTTCTTTTTCCCTCACCAATAAGATAGCCATCCTGGGTTTTTATAGGTTCAAAGACAAAGTTTGGGAGGAAGAAGAGGACCTAATAGTTCAACATCAAAATTACAGTACACTTTAAGGCCAATGTGCCTTCCATTTGAGGTATATCACTATGAACGCACTACAGGTCAAATCTCTTGTTGGCTTTTACAGTCCTCTATAGACTGTGCAGTTCCTTAGAACACAATGTAAAGAAGGTTAATTCATTTAATTAAGTTAATTACTGAATAACATATAATTGGGCATAGTTAGTGGATGCTTCAGGTATCTGAACTGATCTTTGGTCCATTCCACAATATAGTACAGGTAAGATTTGAAGAGTTGTGGTTGGATCACAGCTGCTACATTTAGTTTCTTTTGGCTTGTTCTTGAATTAATTTAGTGCTTAGAAGAGTGAAGTTCTGGCAGTGATACTTATAACTGAGCTTGTGGTTTCTTGTTCTGGCATATTTTGACAAGGGGAGGTGAGAATAGCTCAAGGAGCAGAGCTCACTTTACCGATTCAACTAGATTTTCATGAAGACTTTGAGATAGCTTATTGAGTTAATGCAAGTTGAATGGGATAAATAGTAATTGAAATGAAATGACATTACAAATTCTTAGCTGACACAAACTTGATCTTCAAAATTCCTCTACATCTCTACCCAAGATTTGAATGTTTCCTCGTCATTGATGGCAAGAAGTCAAGAGTTGGAGAAAGGATTAACACTTTGCTCAGCTCTTTTTCAGCTTTTGCAAATCATCCTGCGATTAGTAATTAAAGCTAATTTGTCAATTTTTTTCCATGACTACGATAACACCTTGCTTTCAGGACTTCGCCTATAATGAAGGTACATGCAACAAACAGTTACATTCCATGAAAAAACATCTTCAGGGGCATGGTTTCATGTAAATGAGATACATAGAAACAGAACTAGCTGGAGAAGGGGCAAAGGTGAAGGGTCACTGAACTCAAAACATTAACTCTGTTCTCTTCCACAGATGGAGAGGCTGGGTAGGCTGGGCCTGTTTTCCCTGGAGTGTCAGATGCTGAGGAGTGGCCATTTAGAGGTTTATAAAATTATGAGGGACATAAATAGGATAAATAGACAAGGTCTTTTTCCTTCGGCGGGGACTTCAGAACTAGAGGGCATGGGTTTAGGGTGAGAAGGGAAAGATTTAAAAGGGATCTAAAGGGCAACTTTTTAATGCAGAGGCTGGTGCGTGTATGGAATGGGCTGCCCAAGAAAGTGGGGGAGGCTGGTACAATTACAATATTTAAAAGATATCTGGATGGGTATATGAATAGGAAGGATTTAGAGGGATATGGGCTGGGTGCTGGCAAATGGGACATGATTAGGTTAGGATATCTAGTCGGCATGGATGAGTTGGATCAAAGGGTCTGTTTCCGTGCTGTACATCTCTATATCTTTATGTTACCAGATCTCCAGATCTGCTGAGTTTCTCCAGGAATATTTGCTTTTGTTTACTCAGAATTCATTTCTGCTTCAGTAATGATGTTTTTTTTTTAAACTTTTGATGCAAAATAATTTTGTAGTTTAGTTGATTTGCTTTTTAAACTTACCATTAAAAACGTTTTTTTTTCGATTAGTTTAGCTGAAGCTACCACCAAAATAAGAATTACACAAGAAGCATTAGTTTTTATGGAAGTGTTGTACAACAGAACAGTATGTTTCACAAATTAACACACTGACCACTGAAAAGATACTTAAACAGTTTCTTATTTTAATCAGAGGCAACTAGACATAAGTAACATCACGCAGCAAATAACCCCACCACCCTGTGGCCAAACACTAACTCCCTCTCACGCTCTTCGAAGCACGTGCAAGTCATGGGCCACCTCCACTGCCAAATCCTAGCCACCCAATGACTGGAGGAAGAATGCCTCACCGTCCACCTTGGAATCCTTCAGCCAGACGGAATCAATGTCAATTTCACCAGTTTCTTCATTTCCCCTCCCCCCACCTTATCCCAAATCCAACACTCCAACTCTGTACTATCCTGTTGAACTATCCAACTTGACCATCTTCCTTCCTGCCTATCAGCTCCACCCTCCACTCTGACCTATCACCATCACCCCCCCCCCCAACTACCATTTACCACCTTCATTCCTAGCAACCATCCCCCCCAGCACTACAACCCTTCCCTTTATCTCTTAGACCACTTGGGCCCTTGCCACATTCCTGATGAAGAGCTTATGCTCGAAACATTGACTGTCTTACTCCTTGAATTTTGCCTAACTGGCTGTGCTTTTCCAGTGCCACACTTTTCGACTCCTGCATATCACCTGTGCCTGTTTTTTTTTAAAATAACATTTCCTGAAAGATTGTTCAGAGATATGCGAAGTGTATAAACATAAATGGAGAATATTTAGTTGCTTTAGCCAAGAGTGTTAATTGTATTATCTTTCTTAAAAGTTTCAAGATCCCCTTACTTCAACAGGCACGTATCCATTCCGGTCAGAGATGTCAGGAGGAGTTAAGCAATTTTCAGCCTCTGTGGATCCAATAGGAGATGCTGTTGTTCGTTTCAATTCCTCAGTGTTAAAGAAAGATGACAATCGACAAGTGCTGACAACTGCATTCACTATTATTTTTATTATCTGGAGTGAAAGAGAACATGAAAAGGTAGAACCACTTCTGAAAAATAAACTAAGTGTTAGGTGACACATTGATAGTCACTTAACATTTAAGTAATGATAAATGCACAAAAAAACTATTTAGTGGCTGCAAACGAAAGTATGGCTAAATAAGAACAAATTCGTACTGAATATTTAGCAAAAGTGCATGACAGCTCTGTACTGCAATGTGTACATTGTATTTCAGGAATTGGGTTACTGGCATAATAATACATCCTATTCTAGAAAGTCACTCAAAGTCACCTTAAGACGGTAACTTCATAGTGCACCATCTACCCATCCAATCATATAACTGCAAGCAACAAGTTACACATTTTAAAATGTTCCCACATGATGGGACCAAACATTTTGATTGCAACAAAAAAAAACTTACCCTTTTAGCTCTTTGCTGCCATTAACATTTTTTTCATTTGGATTCGCAAAAACTAGGGTGAATGACAGTTGGATATTATGTTTCTAGATTTGGCAAAAGTGAGGACGGCAGATGCTGAAGATTAGAGTTGAGAGTGTGGTGCTGGAAAAGCACAGCAGGTCTGGAAGCATCCAAGGACCAGAATGCCCTTTATCAGGAATGAGGCTGGGAGCCTCGGGAGTGGACAGATAAATGGGAGAGGGGGAGGTAGCTAAGAGTGCAATAGGTGGATGGAGGTGGGTGTAAAGGTGATAGCTCGGAAGGGATGGTGGAGTGGATTAATGGAAAGGAAGATTGGCAGTGGGACAGATCATGAGGGCAGTGCTGAGTTGGAAGGTTGGGACTGGGATAAGGTGGGATGTGGGGGGGGGGGGGGGGGGGGAGGGGGGAAGGGTCCATAAGACATAGGAGTGGAAGTAAGGCTATTCGACCCATTGAGTCCACTCCGCCATTCAACCATGGCTGATGGGCATTTCAACTCCACTTACCCACATTCTCCCCGTAGCCCTTAATTCCTCGAGACATCAAAAATCTATTAATCTCTGCCTTGAAGACATTTAGCGTCCCGGCCTCCAATGCACTCTGCAGCAATGAATTCCACAGGCCCACCACTCTCTGGCTGAAGAAATGTCTCTGCATTACTGTTCTGAATTGACCCCCTCTAATTTTAAGGCTGTGTCCACGGGTCCTAGTCTTCTTGCCTAACAGAAAACAATTCCTAGCGTCCACCCTTTCCAAGCCATGTATTATCTTGTAAGTTTCTATTAAGTCTCCCCTTAATCTTCTAAACTCCAATGAATACAATCACAGGATCCTCAGCCGTTCCTCGTTTGTTAGACCAACCATTCCAGGGATCATCAGTGTGACTCTCCGCTGGACACGTTCCAGTGCCAGTATGTCCTTCCTGAGGTGTGGGGACCAAAATTGGACACAGTACTCCAAATGGGGCCTAACCAGAGCTTTATAAAGTCTCAGTAGCACAACGGTGTTATTATATTCCAACCCTCTTGAGATAAGTGACAACATTGCATTCGCTTTCTTAATCACGGACTCAACCTGCATGTTTACCTTTACAGAATCCTCGACTAGCACTCCCAGATCCCTTTGTACTTTGGCTTTATGAATTTTCTCACCGTTTAGAAAGTAGTCTATGCTTTTATTCATTTTGCCAAAGTGCAAGACCTCGCATTTGCTCACGTTGAATTCCATCAGCCATTTCCTGGACCACTCTCCCAAACTGTCCAGATCCTTCTGCAGCCTCCCCATTTCCTCAGTACTACCTGCCTGTCCACCTAACTTCGTATCATCCAGAGGTGGAAGATGAGGCTTTCTTCTACCAAGTGTCGGGTGGTAAGGGAGTGGCGATAGAGGAAGCCCAGGACCTGCATGTCCTTGGTGGAGTTGGGAAGGGAGGTGGAATTTTCAGCCACAGGGCAGTGGGTTGATTGATGTTCTTTCTAGATTTGGTCAGGTTGCAGCAGAAGGAAAAGGTGGAACGGGTGATCAGCAAAAAAGACCCAGCAGATGGTACAAGAGGCCTGTGTTTTTTAAAATCAAATATCTATCAGTTTCAAAAAAAGAGGAGGGGCATTTCTAGATTTAATTTTAATGAATAAATCTGGGAAGGTGAAAGAGTCATCAGTGGGACAGCACGTTAGCAGTAATGATCACATTTCAATTAGAGTAGATTCCTGTCAAGACTCTCTAGGATCTTATAAACTTCAATCAAGTCATCTCTTACTCTTTTAAACTCACATAGGTAAGTACCATCCTAACCTGTCCACACTTTCCTCACAAGAAAACCTGTGCATTCTAGGTACTGGTTGAGTAAACCTCATTGAACTGCTTCAATGCATTTACATCCTTCCTTAAATTGGATAACAAATAACGTATCTAGTACTTCAAATGTAGTTCCAGTTAATGCCAAATATAACTAAAGCATAACCTCTCTACTTTTGTACTCAATGTTTTTAGGAAAAAATGATAATATTCTATTAGATTTCTTGATTATTTGCTGCAATTACAGGATTTCAAAATAAGTATGCTAGTTTTGGAAAATATAGGGAGTGATGGATTCTGAGGGGAATGTAGTACGGACAGCCTAGTTTCTGGTGTTGAGACAGAATCAAATGGAATGAGGGGTATGTTGGGTTCCAAGCGAACAATTGTGTTTGGGGACTCTCTAGTCAGAGTCACAAACAAGACGTTTCCGCAGGCAGCAGCGAAAAATCGGAATGGTGGGTTCCTCCCTGGTGCCAGGATCAAGGATGTCTCAGAGAGGGTGTAAAATGTTCTCAAAGGAAGAGGGACCAGCAAGAGGTCATTGTACACATTGGAACCAACAACATAGGAAGGGGAAAGGATGAGATTCTGAAGGGAGAATATAGAAAGTTAGGCAAGGTGCTGCATTTTGGGAAAGCAAGTCTTAGTAGGATTTATATACTTAATGGTATACGCTTCATGGTAAAGTCCTAGGCAGTGTTGTTGAACAAAAGAGACCCTGGAGTGCAGGTTCATTGCTCCTCGAAAGTAGAGTCACAGGTAGATAGGATAAAAGGAGGCATTTAGAATGCTTTCCCTTATTGGTCAGATAATTGAGTACAGGAGTTGGGAGGTCATGTTGCGGCTGTACAGAATATCGGTTAGGCCATTTTTGGAATATTGCATGCAATTCTGGTCTCCTGTCTGTCCGAAGGATGTTATGAAACTTGATAGGGTTCAGAAAAGAGTGACAAAGATGTTGCCAGGGTTGGAGGATTTGAGCTATAGGGAGAGATTGAAAAGCCTGGGACTGTTTTCCCTGGAATGTCGGAGGCTGAGGGGTGACCTTATAGAGGTTCATAAAATCATGAAGGGCATGAATAGGGTAAGTAGATGAGGTCTTTCCCCTGGGGTCGGGGAATCCAGAACTAGAGGGCATAGGTTTAGGGTGAGAGGGGAAAATATAGAAGAGACCTAATGGACAACTTTTTCACACAGAGGGTGGTGCATGTATGGAATGAGCTGCCAGAGGTGGTAGTGGAAGCTGGTACAATTGCAACATTTAAAAGGCATCTGGATGGGTCTATGAATAGGAAGGGTTTGGAGAGATATGGGCCGGGTGCTGGCAGGTGGGACCGAAGGGTCTGATTCCATGCTGTACATCTCCATGACTCTATGACATACATAAATATACCTATTTAAAAGTTCAGTGGTAAAGTTTTCTAGAAGAGGACACCACATGTCTCTACAATCTCACTCAATTAAGGAAGCACTTTTCATTATTCTTCCGGCCACAATGGTCAAATTCACATTGTGCCATTTGTCAGGTCACTTATCATACTCAAAATTTTCTTCATTATTTATTTTCCTATCTATCACTATGCTGTCAACAAACTGAGCAACCATTTTCTATTTAGTTAACAATCACACAACACCAGGTTTAATTGGAAGCACACTAGCTTTCGGAGCGCTGCTCCTTCATCAAGTGATTGTCAAGGTGTGCTTCCAATTAAACCTATTGGACTATAACCTGATGTTGTGTGATTTTTAACTCTGTACACCCCAGTCCAACACCGGCATCTCCAAATCATCTTCTATTTAATTTTTTATCTATTTCAATACATTACCCCTGCATCAAGAGCTTTTATTTTCCAGTTTAATGTTTTCTAAATCTCTCTATTTTTGAATAAAAAGGAGTTATAATCACTATTTTACTATTCAACAGAACCTTCTTGACTTGAGGGAATTTCGGCAAATTAAAACCAATGCATCAACTATTTCATTAGCTATTTTGATTAAGACCCTCTGATGAAGTCCATCAGTACCCAGGGACTTGTCAGCCCAGTATTCCAACAGTTTGTACAATGCCACTTCCCTGGTGATCGTAATTTTGAGGTTCCTCCTTTATGAATTAAAGCTATTCTAGAGTGTTACTGTATTGTTTATAGTGAGCCTGATGCACAATACCTGTTTAATTCATCTACCATTTTATTTTCCACTCTTAAATCCCCAAACCCACCTTCAATACAACCAACCAATACTCACTTCCTTAACTCTTCTTTTTTACATATTTGTAGAAACGCTTACCATTTGATTTTGTATTTCTTGCTATCTTTTCTCATATTCTAATTTTCCCTCATTATTATTTTTGGTGATAATTCACTTTTGTAAAATTTCTCTATCCAGAATTCTGACCTGCCTTCCATCCTACTAACAGAACCTCAGAATTATAAGAACACAGAGGAGATCTGTACCCTTTTTTTAAAAAAAAGTTTGACACTGCCCTTTTTACTTAACCATGGATACTGGATCACCACCAGAATGCTATGGAATTTAAAATGACATAGGATCAAAGGGAAAGTAATATTTCAGATCAAAAATTAGCACAGTTACAGAAACTAAAGGCAAGATTGATGAATGATTTTAGGACTGGACTACTGTTTCTAATGGTTTCCACAGGGCTCAAAAATTTAGACTTAAAAAGTAAAGGACATGGTTAAGAGATTCGCAGATGATCAAACATTTGGCCATTTCATGGATACTGGAAAAGAAAGGTATAGTAGGGTAAATAATTGGACAATTTGGCTTTGGTAAAATACTAACCTTCCGGACAGCATAACAGGGTTCTGACAGCTCGTCAACTCAATCAACAGACCATAAACATCAAGAAAATAAAAGAAAATGATGGTAGACCACCAACAATTAACATGGTCACATTAATCAAAACAAAGCTAAGATCAGAAAGAACTTAATTCATTTGGATTGTTTCATTAATATTTAGACAATCATTGACAAAAGCTCAAAGGGATACTAAGTTAAAAAACCATCAGCTTTTAACTATATGAAATGAGACTTGAAACAGTAAAAAGCTTTTCATGAAAGCAAAGCTTTGGCTCCATAACACAAATGTGCTCTCCACTCTATTATATAGTTTATAGACTTGTTCCTTAAAAGACTGTTAAAAAAGAAACTCAATGCCTTCGACACCAGATGTCTTCAAAGGATCCTGGACATACACTGGAGGCATTTTATACCAAACAATGAAGAAAAGAAACACTCAGAACAGCCTCTTGTTTTATGCATTATCTGCAAAGATGGCCCAGCTGGCTTTAATATGTCATAGACTTTTCATCATTATGGCCTTCCCAGCAGATCATGCAATGGGCTCCTATTGGGAGTACAACGACGACTGTGTGCCGCACTGTCAGCAGATATCTCCAGTCAGATAACAGATTTTAGAGCAATGCAAGAACATTGGCAATGGACAGGAAAGAACTGGATTGCTTTCTCAGCCTTCGACTCGGGTGTATGAGGCAAAGTAAATCATTTTCCACTTCTCTGCTCATTTCCTGCAAAATGTGCTTCAACAAAACTTCGCCACAAGCTGAATGGTTCTGTAGAATACACCAAGCAACATATGGCCATTCTGACCATACTTACATGATGTTCCCCACAAGTTTCCTCTTCTCTGTCCTTCCCTAAGTTTCTACATAACTTTCAATTTTCTTTCCTTTACAGGTTTAAGATCTTCCTTAAATTGTGCTACACTAATTTGGGTTCCATATTTTCACCAGTCTCTGAATCGAATAGGAAATTTCTTATGAACTTTTTATTTGATTTCTTGACTTCTATATTAATGGCCAATAGTTCCACGTTTTCCCCCACAAGTTGAAACCATGTGTCCACTCTCTTACTGTTCAGAGCTTTTTATGACACCTATTAGATCACATTTTCTGGACTTCTCTTTAATAGAATCACAATTGTCGCCGCACAGAAGGAGCCATTCAACCTAGGATTCACTGTTCTTCAAATGAATGTTATCTTGCATTGGTTTCCTTTTTCTCCCCACTTATCACAGTATGTTATTTCTATTCAACTAACCAATGTCATCTTGAATGCCTCAACTGAACCTGCCTCCATCACATTTCCAGGCAGTATATTCAATATTCTAACTGTTTGCTGAATGAAAATTTTTGTTTTCTCACATCATTGTTGCTTTTTTTTTGCACATACTTTAACTCTATGTGCCCTCACTTTTGTTCTCTTTGGGAGCACAAAGAGTTTCTCCCTATCAACTCCATCCAGCCCACTCATGCTTTTGAAAACCTGAATCAAAACTCTTCTCAGCTTTCTTCTCTCTAAGGAGAACCATTCAATTTCTTCAATTTATCCTTATAACTGAAATTTGTCAGTCCTGTCACCACTCGGAAATTGCTTCTGCACTGTCTCCAATGTAATTTTCCTATGTGGTGGCCAGAGGGGTCTAACAAGTGTGTTATTCAAGTTCAACATCACCGCCTTGTTCTTCAACTCTGTATCCCTATTAATAAAGCAGCAGACACTTCAAGTTTAATTACCTGCTCTCTTTGCTTGTGCTGCCACTTTCAATAATCTGTGCATATATGCATATGGATTCCTTGTAAATTGTAACTCCAATTTTATTGTTTCTCAATGCTCAAGTGCATCACCTCACACTTCCTGGCATTGAACTTCATCTGCCCACCTATCCTCCCACTCCACCAATCTGTCTATGTGCTTTAAGAGTTCCATTCTGACCTCCTCATGATTTATAACTTTTTCCAGGTTTAATGTTATCTGCAAACTTTGAAATTGTCCCCTGCACACCAAGATCCAGGTTATAAATATATCAGATTAAAGCAAGGATCCCAATACTGAACCCTGAGGATCTCCACTCTAAGCATTTCTCCAACTCAAAAAAATCCATTAGCTATTATGCTCTGTTTCTTATTACTGTCAATTTTATACACACACCTTTACAATCCTGTTTACACCATGATCTATAACTTTCCACATGTCTATTGTGTGGCAGCACATTGAGCACCTTCTACAAGTCCACATACATATTAATAGACTCACTCTTATCAAGGCAATCTGTTATCTCTTCGAAAATCTGCAGCAAGGTAGGTAAATGTGATTTGTCCTTTAGAAATCCATGCTGACCCTTCCTAGTCAACCTACCTTTGCCATGTAACTACTAATTCCACCTCAAATTATCGTTTCCAGAATATTTTCACTACTGACAAAAAATTGACTTTTGAAGAGAAAGCAGATTGTGCATCCCTTCCTGATATGTGTAAGCTTGCAAATCTGATGTCGATTCTTGTAAATCTAATTCACCCTTTCTTCTCATTCGTTGCACAGTTATATTTACAATCTTTTAACACAATTGGTTAAAGAGATAAAGGATGCAATTTTCCTGAAGTGGAGGTGGCATGAATGGTGGCGAGACAATGAGGTGACTCTGCCCTGAAGAGGTACTCACCCTCTCCTTACCATCTCATGAATTAAGTTATGGCCAAGTAGGTCCATGTGCAAATCTCTTGACCTACCACCAATTAAGCCCATTAAGTAGTCAACTAATAGTTAATTAATAGTTTCAGATGACTACCTCCTTCCTAGTGGGTGAGTAAGTTGGCTAGTTTCCCAACGGGAAGTATTAAATTCTTCCCTTTCCAACAAATGTCTCTTCACTGCTGAGTATTTACAGAATATTCTGCTTTTATTTCAAATTACGAGCATCCACATTATCTGACTTTCATCTCAAAAAAAAAGAGTAGAGTGACCTCCAACAACATGGCAGATTTTCACCAAAATAATGAAGGAACTTGTAGGATTAAATTAGGATAAGTCTTAAAAATCTGGCTTGTGTTAAATAGAGTTTGAATGTTTGAGGAGTGATTTAATTAAGGTGTTTAAATAAAAGTATTTGTGATACAGGTATAGAAAAACCATTTCCTTTGGGCATTCAGAGCAAGGGAACAGAATCTTAGAATCAGAGGTATGCTGCTTAGAAGTGAATGCACTCAAAACAGATTAGGAATCTATAACTTGCTGTCCAAAAAGCTAAAGACATTTAATATATTCAAATTTTCAAAACTGGAAACAGATACATCTTTCTTACATATTGATAAAGGGATGCACAATTACATGGCTTAGTTTCAGATATGTTCCTAACAAGCCAAGTTCTCTAAAATACTAATGATATTTGGCAATGATAAATACAATTCCTTTTTAGCTACTTTCTAAAGCATGTGACTCAAACCTTTTAAGTGTATTCAATACTGAATAAAATGATCAGCATGCAACTTACCACTGGGAGCAAGAGAAGTGGAGCATTAAATTTATCAAAAAGTGCCAATGCAGTAAAAGCCTTGTTGGCAGTCAGTGGTGATCCACTCACACGAGAATAAATACTAAAAGTCTAAATATAAAAAGAAAAATAATATTAAAACCAATTAAACAGTCTCCAACATTCTTTGCCACACAGATTAGACCATTGATGTTGTCAATTCAATTTGTAATTATTTGCTACACAAATCACTTCAAATGTAATGTCTCTATTCTTTAAATGTGTACACATCCTAATCTGCAAAAGAATTAAAAACTTAAAATTGTAAATTAAATGAAGTTTGTAATTTAAAATCCAATCTAATTTGCAAAAACTGATTTATTTTGGCGACATTAAAATACAGCTCATCTAAGTTTTCTATTTCACAAAACATTAAGACGTAAATCTTTATGCACACTCCGTGGATATGTTTAAATAATACCACTGGTAAAGTAGAACTATAATTAAACAGAGTCACAGATGTACACAGCACAGAAACAGACCCTTCTGTCCAACCCATCCATGTAGACCAGATATTCCAAACTAATCTAGTCCCATTTGCCAGCACTTGGCCCATATCCCTCCAAACCCTTCCTATTCATAGATTCATCCAGATGTCTTTCAATTGTTGCAATTTTACCAGCCTTCAGCAATTTCTCTGGCAGCTCATTCTCCGTGTGAAAAAATTGCCCCTTAGGTCTCTTTTATATCTTTCCCCTCTCGCCCTAAACTATGCCCTCCAGTTCTGGACTCCTCCAACCCAGGGAAAAGACTTGGGTTATTTATCCTATTCATACCCCTCAATTTTATAAACCTCTATGAGGTCACTCCTCAGCCTCCAATGCTCCAGGGAAAAACAGCCCCATCCTATTCAGCCTCTCCCTGTACCTCAAATCCTCCAACCGTGGCAACATCCTTGTAAATCTTTCCTGAACCCCTTCAAGTTTTACAACACCCTTCCAATAGGAAGGAGACCCGAATTGCAGGCAATCTTCCATAAGTGGCCTAACCAATGTCCTATAAAGCAGCAACATGACTTCCTAACACCTATACTTAATGTTCTGACCAATAAAGGAAAACATACCAAATGCCTTCTTCATTATCCTATCAAACTATGACTCTACTTTCAAGGACCTATGAACCTGCACTCCAAGGTCTCTGTTTAGCAACACTCCCTAAGACCTTACCATTAAGTGTATATGTCCTGCTAAGATTTGCTTTCCCAAGATGCAGTACCTTGCATTTATCTAAATTAAGCTCCATCTGCCGCTTCTCAGCTCACTGGCCCATCTGATCAAGATTCCATTGTAATCTGAGGTAACCTTCTTTGTTATCCACTACATCTCCAATGTTGGTGTCATTTGCAAATTTACTAACTTATACCTCCTATGTTCACATCCAAATCATTTATATAAACGGTGAAAAGTAGTGCACCCAGCACCGATTCTTGTGGCACTCCACTGGTCACAAGCCTTCAATCTGAAAAACAATCCCCCACCACCATCCTCTGTCTGTCTTCTGTCTTCAAGCTAGTTCTGTGTCCAAATGGCAAGTTCTCCGTGTATTCGATGAGATCTAACCTTGCTAACCAGTCGCCCATGAGGAACCTTGTCGAATGCCTTATTGACATCTATATAGATCACGTCCACAGCTCTGCCCTCATCAATCCTCTTTGTTACTTCTTGAAAAGACTCAATCAAGTTCTTGAGACATGATTTCCCACACACAATGCCATGTTGACTATCCCTAATCAGTCCTTGCCTTCCCAAATACTTGTAAGTCCTGTCCCTCAGGATTTCCTCCGACAACTTGCCCACCACCGATGTCAGGCTCATCAGTCTATAGTTCCCTGGCTTGGCCTTATCACCCTTCTTAAATAGTGGTACCACATTCACCCACCTCCAGTCTTCCGGCACCTCACCTGCAACTATCGATAATACATACATCTCAGCAAGGGGCCCAACAATCACTTCCCTAGCTTCCCACAGAGTTCTATGGTACACTTGATCAGGTCCTGGGGATTTATTCACCTTGATGTGTTTCAAAACATCCAGCACTTCCTCCTCTGTAATATGAACATATTTCAGGATGTCACCATCCATTTTCCTACATTCTATATCTTCCATGTCCTTCTCCACAGTAAGCATTGATGCAAACTACTCATTTAGCATCTCCCCCATCTCCTTCAGCTTAAAATTGAAATTATATGCATTTGAAGCAAAAAATGGCTTAAGTCAAAATAATATTTTGATTATTTTTCCAATATATCTACTTATCAACTGAATGCCAACTGGCATGAAAAGAAGATTGGCACTGCACTAGTACTCTAATTACACAGAAGAGGCACACAACAATTAAAGAACTTTATAGCTATGACTGCAATTTTTGTGGATGTGTCACAATTAATTTATACCCTTCACAAAACCAGCACTATGGCTCATGATCAAACTGAGAGATTACAGCCAGAAGAGCAACACAAAGAATTTTTCTAATTCCAGACTTAAATTGGAAATCAAGCGTACATCTAACTCAGACTTTCAGATTATTATTCATGATACCGTAAAGATTAAAGTCCTTATCACCAAGAGATTTGTACTGTACATTAATTTCTAATTAGTAGAATCTGTTGCTGCTCATCAGTCAGTAGGGAAAGAATTTTTTAATCTAATTCATAAATTGACATCAAATCTACATTTATTTGTATTTTTTTTGTAAGTATTATATAGAAGTCAAAGAATATAAGCATGCATATAGAGTCATAGAGCCCATAGAGTCATACAGCATGAAAACAGATCCTTCTGTTCAATAAATCAGTAAATATCCACCAAATTAATCTAATCATCTAAGAAAGAAAAACTAACATTTATAATATTTCAAACAGAGCCCTTTATCAGAATTCAGTTCACAATTCAATTCTGGTTACAACTAAACTATTACTCAACTTTTCTGTTTCGGATGCTGAATGTTTCCACAACCATTTTATTTTAAGAAAGTGTCAGACTAGAAACTTAGGTGACATTGTATGATACCCCAATATGGTTAGTTATCCCAAATTAATTAATTTATTAAATAATTATTCAAAGCTTGCTACTGAGCTGTACACAGAGTCAGAGACAGATGTACAGCATGGAAACAGACCCTTCGGTCCAACCCGTCCATGCCAACCAGATGTCCAAACCCAATCTAGTCCTACCTGCCAGCAGCCTGACCATATCTCTCCAAACCCTTCCTATTCATCTACCCATCCAAATGTTGCAATTGTACCAGCCTCCACCAGTTCCTCTGGCAGCCCATTCCACACACACACCACCCTCTGTGAAAACGGTGCCCCTTAGGTCACTTTTATATCTTTCCCCTCTCACCCTAAACCGATGCCCTCTAGTTCTGGTCTCCCCCACCTAGAGGAAAGACCTTGTCTATTTACCCTATCCATGCCCCTCATGATTTTATAAAACTCTATAATGTCATTCCTCAGCCTCCGACACTCCAGGGAAAACAGCCCTAGCCTTTTCAACCTCTCCCTATTGCTCAAATCGTCCAACTCTGGCAACATCCTTGTAAATCTTTTCTGAACCCTTTCAGGTTTCACAACATCCTTCTGATAGGAAGGAGACCAGAATTGCACGCAATTTCCGAAAGTGACCTAACCAATATCCTGTACAGTCGCAACATGACTCCCAACTCCTATACTCAATACTCTGACAAATAAAGGAAAGTATATCAAAGGCCTCCTTTACTATCCCATGCGACTCTACTTTCAAGGTGCTATGAATCTGCACTCCAAGGTCCCTTTGTTCAGCAACACTCCCAAGGACCTTACCATTAAGTATATAAGTCCTGCTAAGATTTGCTTTCCCAAAATGCAGCACCTCACATTTATCTAAATTAAACTCTATCTGCCACTTCACATCATTGGCCCATCTGATCAAGATCCTGTTGTAATCGGAGGTAACCTTCTTTACTGTCCACTAGTCCTCCAATTTTGATGTCATCTGCAAACTTACTAACCAAACCTCTTATGCTCATATCCAGATCGTCTATGTAAATAACTTGACATATTTAGACTGGCAATTCAACAATATTCTCAAAGAGTGGAAAAAGTGATTCAAGGATATGTGATGCAAAATCTGTCTCATCCTAAACGCTACACTACTTTGCAGTGCCTGTGCAAATCTATACAATGCCCAATATACGAGTATACTTCTGTTGATATATTAATCTCTGTTACTATAGCCACAATTAAATATAAAATGAAGAATTAAATGGGTTTACCTACCACCATTGTTGCAAAGATGGGTGTCACCTGGGTGAGAAACACTGCAAAGATAGTTTTAAAAAACATGAAACATTCAATTCAATTAAATATTTAGAACTGCTGACAAATAATTTTATAAATACAAAAAGTTATAAAGCAAAAAGGCTTTACATTTCTAATAGTGAGGGCCATAAACAGTTTCCATCAATATTTGTTTATTTCAACTTTTGTAGCTATTTGCAAAACTCTAGCAGCTATAAAATAAGTCATTGTGATAGTTTACTTCAAAGTCTTAGGATGAAATTCTTTGTATACCTAAAAAGTTACATTTTGTCTACATGAAAATTTATTTGCAGAAAATTACTAAATCATATTTTCAAAAAACAGATTAATCTGTGTCAAGAAATGTGTTATCATCCACCTTACCCTTCCTAAGAGAGTCCCCAGTTGTTGGTATTTTAAATCAGGCCTGACAGTTTACATTGGTTCTGTTAGTTCTGAAATAGAGCCCCATAGCAATTTTATTGCTGCCAAATGCCACGTCCCAAATATTCCTCGATTTAATGATCTAGAAATCTGCACAAAACACTCAAAATAACATTACATGCAGCTTTTAGCACCGTAACCTGCAGTACACAATATTCTGTATTTCACCACAGAAAAGGAAACTAAAAAAGACTTGCATTTTGTTTGCAGTTTTATGATTTCTGGATACTCTAATGTATTGCACAACTCTTACTTTGAAATGTGGTTAATGTTATGTTATAGGAAGTGTAACAACTGATTTACACAGTGCAAGTTCCCATGCCTTTATTTCTTTTAATGACGTGATTGAGGGATACATACTGGCTAGGAATGAAGACCATGCTGAAGCACACAATACATTTACTTCAAAACCATTAAAAATTTAAGCTTATGAGTAAATGGAAAATCCAAGCAAAAGCAATATTATTTCTTGCATTTGCAGGGTCATGTTAAATATTATGGTGGCTTAATTTTTATTCAAGGTAAAAATAATACAGGGAGTGCCCTTCAACAAGAAAAACCTTCTCTAACAAGCTCTAGTTTTTCAAGTTGGTGACAATTTGCATTTGCTTGTTCTCATGGGTATCTTTATTCCTGGTCTGTTTATAATGTCAGCTACATGCTTAATCTGCGACCCAACCTTACCACGGAAACCTAACCATTCTTTTATTATTGATTCTATTCTACATTTATGAATATTCAAATACTATTTTCTAACTACCTGCAAAATAGTTAAAACCTAATGACCTTTATTCTACTTGTAACCTTTCATTGGGTAAAGACAAACATGGTTAGGTCTCCCAACCTAAATCAACAATTTTGCCATTACATTGATGTTTGAATAAATCCTATTGCCACAGCTGCTGCACAGACTTAAAGCTTACCACACACAAGGTCACTATCTCTTCAAGTATGCATTGGATCTTTGCCAAAGCAAACTGATTCCATTCATCTTATATATGCACCATATTCAGTCCTGTCTACTATTCAAATAATTATCCAATATTCCTTCAAAAGAATCAATGCTCTCTAGTTCTCTAATTTCCTACATTGAAGCAATGTTCAAAAACATCTAGCGTAAAAAATATTTTAATAACCTCTCTTCTCACTCTCGATTATATTTTCAATTAGTACTCCCTTGATATGAATTCTAAAACACAATGGAACAGTCTTCCCCTGTTCAATGTATCAAAATACTCAGCTTTCTTCAGTATGATGGAAATAGCCTGCATAGCTCAAGGTTCCAGTCAAGCATTATCCTGGTGAACCGAGAGCTCTAATGGGCAGTCCAAAGCTACACACAATACTCTTTGATCTAATCTGATCTGACCTTCTAACCTATAATATGCTCATTGAGTTCTGCCAGAGGATAAATCCTAATTCAAGTGTCTCACATGCAATTCTTGAGCCACTTATTAGAGAAAAGAATGCTGTGATCCCAGCTGATGGCAACATTAGACAGGTCAGATTCCAGAATAGAGCGCTCATAGATTGTATCTTTAATTTTTTCAGCTACTTAGCTTGGTGGTTAGTCACTGACATATATTCACACAAGGCTGCAGATGTTCTTTGAAACATAACTTTGTTACACAAAAGAAGAGATTAAACGAGCAAAGATGTAACTGTATATAACAGTTAGAAAATCCTGAGATGGAATTTTAGAGGTCTGAATGATGCTGGCTACAATGAGAAATCTGGGAGAATCACAGTAGAGGTGCAGCAAGACCTATCTGAAGAGACTAGCTGCATTTTCCAACAGTGGCCAGAGGAAATTCTAGATAGACATCTCCCTGCTGCTGAACAAGGCAGATTGTTTCTTATTGGTAGCCTAATTAACTGCAGGTCCTGCCTGATTAATATGTAGCCTCCTAAGCTATTACCTCCTGTGATGAAACCAGACACAAAGTTCTCCACACGAAAGTCTGAGCAGGAGTTGGGAACTCTAGCTGTCTGCTTGCTCCTCCAGAATCCTGCATCTCAGGATACACTCCATGGGCAGTGTCAGCATGCATTACACATCCAAGGACCTTGGCATCAGCCACTTAACAACCTCTCCACATTATGGTACATCTATAGTCCACTTACAAGTACACTCCATCTGCACTGTGTGGCAGTTCAGCAATCATCAGTGCAATGCTACTGCAATGACATTTTATGTGTCTGGACAGCTGAGGGATTGAATAGATTTCTGGTCTGTTTGCTCGCTCTCCATTACTGCTCATTTACTTTTAGCCTCCCCAGATGCTCAAAGCATCTTTCCCTTTGCCTGCACTTTGCCCTCCCAGCCAGAGCTATAAGGTTCACAATATTTCTGTTGTGCTTTGCCGTTTAGTAAAGACACAAAGCCAGAAAGCTTGTCATGGATGTCATGCAGTCAAGACAAGGGAAACACTTTTCATGCAGGGGGTCCTGGTACAGCAGAAAAAGGCAGCCTCCAATACCAGTTCAGGGGCTTTACCATGGTCAGTCAGACACGTGGTGAGATCAGGGTCGGGATCTGCTCCAAAGGATGAGGAGCCAGATGCTGGGCAGCCCGTTAGCCGTCTTACCTCATTCCGCCTTATTGTGGGCTGTTTTCTCCTAAAATAAAATGAAAGCAGCTGGCATGGCTGTTAGCGCTGGTACAGTCAGGGAAGAAATTATTCTGAATGAGTTATTCTGAGCAAATGAGTAGGTAGCACAGAGGCATGCAGGATTAGTGGTGTTGGGAGAGGAGTGAGAGAGAGCATACGAAGGAAGATGTCGCATACAATAGTGGTACACTGTGACCCTTGGTGGGATGGGTGCAGTAGCAGAGAGCACAGCATGAGAAAACGCACTAGGCTTCCACGAAACACAATGAAATTATAATAGCCAGAAAATGTAACATTCAGTCCCTTAACACCTCAAAAATGTCTTTCAAACTCTTCTGGCTTGCAAGTTCCATGGCTAGAAAGCACTTCTGAAGTGACTGGGTGCCCTCAGCAACTGAAAAAGTATTTGGTTCTTCAGCCAGGAAAACACAGTTCTCTTCTGACATTTTGGCACAGAATTTGTGCTGCAGGTTGAACTAGCTGCACTATAACTCAACAGGGAGGGGGAAAGCGACAGGATTGTTTGTTTTAGGAGGCAGTCACACAGCTTAGAATAGGATCTTCTAATTTGATGAGTGATCAAGGGATGAGAACGTAACTGTGTGGTTAGCAGGGGGACACAAAGGGCAAGAGTGTCAGCTTCTGCAACTGTCCATTTGGTTGGAGGTTCTCAGCCTGTTTGGATGGGAGCAGGTCAGCACAGTGGATGTGCAAACTAACTAAGGCACCATGCTATATGAAGCCATTCAAGTGGGGGAAGCAACAAAGAATGTAGGAGCATTAGGTGACAGAAAGTCATCATAGTCCAGGAGAAGCATTGCCCTATTCTCTCAATACAGACAGATAACAGGTGGTGGCTTAAACTGAGGGTCACCATGACTCAGGTGAGCAGCAAGGTTGAGAAAGTGGGATCTTTATGGCTATCTGTAGCTGACAGTATAGTGAGCTTCTCTGTAGGGCAGAGGGAGAGTCGAGCTGTCTGTGTTGCCCCCCTGATGCCAGGGACATAAGTTGAGGGCTGGAAAAGAAATTGTGGTGGGATAGGGAAGATCACTATGTTCCAGCATAATCTTCCTACCATTAAACTTCATGCTTTGGGACCAATAATTATCCCTAATCAATGAGCATCCGTTAGTGCAGACCTGAACATGAAATTTGGGTGTTATGGTGTCTTCAATTCAGAACACAACTAAAACTTTGATAAATGGAAATCATTGGGCAAGAAAAAAGACTTATTCATCTGGAAAACAGAATTACACAACATTTACAGACAGTTCATTCTTAAACTGCAAAGGTTGCAAAAGATATATCATATGATATCAAAGATTTGCATAAATGGTCATGAGTAATACTCACATGTTGCAATGACATAAACAGCTCCTTTCAACAAATACTTAAGCTCCTTCTCTCTTGCCATTTCAACAGCCTTGACAAATATGCCTTCCCAACTGTAAAGCTTCAAAAGCTGGAAGACAAAAGACATGAAAGGGTAAATAAGAATTCTTACAGCAATTATTTTTGTAACTCTGTCTAACCTAAAAATTGACACAGCAACCTGATACAAGAGAGAACACACACAAAAATGAAACAGATTTGAGTGGTAGCAGGTAGCTCATGGGACAGAATAATTACTTAAAGCCTCCACTGATTTAATGGTAAATCATTATCATACATATCAAGGAACAAACCCAAGTCATGATCCTAGTAATTTAGGAAAGGGAATAGTTACGTGCTACACCATTTGGCTTGATCAATTTTCTTCCAAAAATTAAAGTTTACAATGCAAAAAGAGTGGGACTCCTTCCAAATAAAGCATGCGAAAAAAAAATTGAGTTGCATCTTCAAATAATAATGATGAAGCTGACATTTGTATAAAGCCTTTCACAATTTCAAGATGTCCCAAAATGCTTTTACAGCCTATGTAGAATTGTTATAATGTAACGAATAATATTTGCAAAGCAAGGTCTTGACAAAGAGCAAATAAACTATTGACATAAAAAAAATACTAAGATGGTCTTAAGGTAATGAACGTGGAATAATGTGGGAGAAGTCTCCTTTCTCTTTTAATAGTACCACAGATACTGACTGGACCATGATTGAACTTCACATCCAAAACAAAACACCTCTAATGGTGAAATTCTCTCTCAGTACTGCACTGAAGTGTCAGCCTCGATTATAAGCTCATGATTTTCTGACTTGGGGCAAAAACGTTAACATTGCCAGGATAGCATCTTAAACAGGAGCACAGAAACACTGTTTAGCACAGGAGCAAGTTAAGCATTTGTTGTAAGAGTGATGCATTGTGTAGAAAGAAAGAGAGAGAAAAATATTCAAACATACTAAACACCTGACTGCACAAAGCTATTTTACTAGACAAGTCATCAGACAGACAATGTGCAGCTCAAAGGCCTCAATAACTATACAACAACCTTTCATAGGGCCCTTGTGGTGGACTGGTAGTGTACCTATTTCTGAGCCAGGAGGCCTGGGTTCAAGTCCCACGTGCTCAACTCTGGAGAAATTGATTAAAAACCTATCTGTACAAAAACATTTCCAGAGAACATGTAAATTAGAAAAGTCAATCAAGGAATAAAAAAGAAGCACGAGAAGTGATTTTATCCCAGATTTTCTAGAAACAATCGAATAGAAAGCACCAAAAGACATGACCCATTATCACTAGTTTGTATATGTACAGACAACGAAGGACACCACTTTGACTGGGACAACACACACATCCTAGGACAGGCGAAACAAAGACACGCATGAGAACTCTTAGAGGAATGGCATTCTAACCAGAAATCAACCAATAAAATCATCGATTCAGACCCTATCTACCTTCACTTAAAATAAAACCAGAAATGACGTCAACCACCTTAAGAAACCAAGACCTATAAGTAGAGAGGTGGGACATACCACCAGCGTTTCACCAGAGACTCTCACTGATGTTACCTAATACGGTGATGAAATGTCTGAAAACAAAACTTCAAGCTCAGTGAACTAACTTACATACTTACCATCAATCTGAACTACAAATCTTCTCAAAAAGAATTTACTAATAGAAAGCACTCTCTTTTTCCAACTCCACAGGAATAACAAACCTAAAATTGTAAAGACTAAATCACTGGTTTCTCACTGCTAGCATTCAACTCAATACAGGCCTCAACATGAAACTGAATGCAAAGTTTTTTTCCCTGTGCACCCTGTACCATCACATTCTGTCAGAAAACTGTATAACAATTCAAGTCCTATTACTCTCGAAGTTGTCACAAAATTTGATTAACCACTGAAATTGCCCAATTCTACATAACCACTTATATTGAAGCCACATAGCTGGCTGGAGCTATTGCACACTAACACACTAATGTCCACTTCCTCAAGTTGCTGCTACATGCGCACCTGAGGTGTCCGCACAACGATAGAAAGAACTATAGCAAATGCAGTACCTGTTTATTGTGAGTTAAATACATGCGCACACTGGTGGATATAACTTTCAGAGGTGGTCACAGACTACACATACATGATCCCCAGAGGGAGCAGGCTGCCTTCTGTGTAATCTAATTATGGAGACCCTGGTGTCTGGAACCTGGAATGTGCAAATTAGACCAGGTTAAGAGCATCTCACGTCATTTTCTTGGGATGACCAGGGTAGGCCTTTGGAGAGCTAAGGTACACATGTGGATATGGTTTCAGGACAACTTGGTATTGGGGTGGGGGATGCAAGGAGGATTCAGGTGACCTTTTCATTCATTACAGGTGGATATGATTGTGCACAAATATTGCATAAATGCCTTTTTTCCCTGATTTCATTCACGGAATGTGCAAGTTGCTAGCTTGACCAGAATTTATATCCTATCTGTATATGTCCATTGCCCTGACTGACTTAGCAATTCCGGTCAACAAGTCTAAAAATGTATATCTTTGAGAGTGCTTTTCTCAATACAGCATATTCTAAAATGTGTTTTTTTCAATGTGCTGGAGTACAAGCTGTTCCAGTACAGCTACAATATTGACACCTGCCGACTATGTGAAAAATTGCCCAGATATGTCTTGCAATCAAAAAACAAGACAAGTCCTACCTGGTCAATAACTGTTCCATCAGTTTATTTGCAATCATCAGTAAGGGAAGATGTCACCAACAGTGCTATCAAGCAGCAGTTACTTTGCAATAACCTGCTCACTGAAGTTCAGTTTGGAATCTGTGAGGGTCAATTAGCTCCTGCAAAGGGTAAAACATTTAGGACTGAGCTAAGAAGAAATTTCTTCACTCAGAAAATGGTGGGCTTGTGGAATGCTCTGTCACAGAAACCAGCTGAGACTAAAAATTGGATGTTTTCAAGAAGAAGACAGGTAGAGTTCTTATGGCTAAAGGGATGAAAGGGTCTGCTGAGGAAGTGGGAACAGAACGCAGAATTGGATAAGCAGCCATGATCATACTGAATGGCGGAGCAGAGTTTAGATTAGAGTGATGCTGGAAAGGCACAGCAGGTCAGGCAGCATCCGTGGAGCAGGAAAAATCAACGTTTCGGGCAAAAGCCCTTCATCAGGAATAGTGTTAGCACTGGTCCTTACTGTGGCGGAGGCTGGCAGAGCAGGCTTGAAGGGCTAAATAGTCAGCTGTACTATTTTCTAGGTTTTCGAAACGTTTGTTGACGTAAGTAATTAAGCACTTAAGGGAAATATTCATTTGCATAAGGAATTAGTTAAATCAATTTTAATGTATTAAATATCAATATAGTGGTGCCTTTTTGAATAGTGACAACAATGCACTATTGACCGTCTTGAGTAATGCACATGCTGGATAATATGGCATGATGAAGGAGGAGCAAACTGAGATGGGTTGTACAAGTTGGTACAGTTGACACGGGTGCTATAAAGGGCTATGGAGTAACTGTGACCAAGTGGCGATGAGAGACGATAAGACAGGTATGTGGATTTGAAGGTTTAAGGATATAGGCCACAAGAGGTATTAAGGCCTTTGGAGATTGATAGATGAGCATCGGGCTCCATGTGGGATGAAGGGTCATAAAAGGTGCATACAGGGCATGGGTTGGCCTGCATGTGGCATGGAGAGTAAGGGGAGAGAAGGTAAGAGCAGGAGGAATATTTACTTTGTTTAAAAGTTAAAAATATAAATTAAAACAGTACTGGAACACCAAAGCAGACATTGGCAACTGGCAGCCTCTTAGGATTCTCCCAGGACTCCTGACTTGATTCACAATCCAGTTCACATTGCACCCTCCTACCCCATATTTACAGTTCATAGTTCTAGGATATCTCCTGACTGCAATCTAAAGCTGGGGCTCTGTTTATTTTATACATTAGCAAATCTTGGAAGTGTAATCGAAAATTTAATGCAAGCCAAATATGCAATCCTCCTAATTCTTTACAATTGAAAGATTTATATGGCTTTGAAAGGAAACAGATAGGCAAGGTTCAAACAAGAAGCTATTATTCCAAAAGATAAATTTACTGAAGCTCGTAATAAGCATAAGATTCTATAACATGTTGATTACTATTACACAGATTCAGTAATTGTCAGAATATTATAATCAGATGTGATTCAACCCAAGGAAGAAGTACTGATATACTATGCACAATAATTCAGAGTATGAATTTCAAGAATTTCCCTAAAAGGGCAAAACAATAATAAACCACAATGCATTAATTCAATGAATCCCAAAAAGTGACTTTCAATATCGCTGACTACGCATTGTGAAGCAGTTGTAGAAAATGAACAATTACCTAGTATTGGGACTTTTAGACAATACATGACTTGTTCGGCACATTTGTGACAGATACTTCCCATGTAGACAAAATAAATCACAAGACATTTTGGCATTTTTAATCATATTCTGTTAGTTTGAATACAGTTCAACAGCAGTGTAATCTTTTGAATGTGATTTACACTTTCATTATAAATTTGATGCGGGGATACAAATGCAAAACTAAATGCAAACTTCAGAGCACTGCAGGCTAAAATGCTTACAAACCACATTGTTTAAGCAATCTGTGTTTCACAACTGAGAATTGAAAGCATTCATCACATTATAAATTTCATATATTCTATCCTTAAAGCTATATCATAAAAATATTAATTTTTCAAAATGCTTGCAATACATTATAATGATTTAAACAAGAGAAATAACCAACCGGAGCTCTTGCTCCAACTGAATATCATTGCTTAAAAATCTGTGCATGCAATTAAGAAAATCACTTGTTACATTCATGTGAAGAATGGCTATTTGCAGCTTTGTGGTTACTTTCTGTGGATTCCATCTTCGATAACAGCCTTTCACAAAAGATAGATGTTAAAGGAAACAGAATATGTTTTACTATATTCAATAGCCCATGACAAATGCCCAAATTCAATATTTGCAGAGAGATTTATGGCACATAATACACAAACGTGAGGCTCATAAAATTATTAAATTTATCCAAACTGAAATTATCTTACAACTTCACTATTGGCAGATTAGATACTTCAATATGTGGAAGCACTGCTGTACCCTTTTGCTGTTTAGGTCCAAGTGTTCCATTGCCATCCACACAATTCCTAATGCTAAAGTGTAGTTCTCGAACAGGAATGCTATCTCATAGCAATGAAGAAACTTCTATAGAGAAGCTTGAGAATTATTTTCCAAAAGCATCAAGAAAGTGGCGGTTCTTTTTTTAAAAACAGTCAAGAAATGTTTAAATTTTTAGAAAAATAATAATGTAAATAGCGATAGATTACTTCTAGTGAAAACTGTGACACACTTAAGGCGGTCAAACAAAAATCAAGAGAGGTTGGAAAAAATTATTCATGTGAAGTGTGGGTAGAATTTGACCTTTTGTGGAGGACATTGTTACAAAATGAAGCTCATACATTATTTTAATGATGATCACATAACTGCTGTTTAATGTAAAAGTAAACCGTTAAGAGGTGAACAGTTGACTGATGGAAAAACACACTGATTTGATGAATTAAAAACAGCAAATATTTTGAATGAATATTAGAATCTAGAAAACAGCAAAATCAATTTAATGTGTTAAAAATACATA
This sequence comes from Hemiscyllium ocellatum, assembly GCF_020745735.1. Classification (NCBI taxonomy): domain Eukaryota; kingdom Metazoa; phylum Chordata; class Chondrichthyes; order Orectolobiformes; family Hemiscylliidae; genus Hemiscyllium; species Hemiscyllium ocellatum. Next base: position 11,650,082 of record NC_083404.1, on the reverse strand, counting down.
AGTCAAATTCAGATTGTACTGCACATGAAATGAAAGGAGCTAGAATAAAAACAAGTTGGATGAAACTTATATATGGGCAAACTTGTCTCAGACAGAAGAAAAAATAGGCAACAGGCAAGCGATATGTATTATTGAAGCAGCTTTGGATGAATTTAGATCAGAGCTAGGAAGTGTGTTGACTTATACTTAAAAGTGTCTCTATTTTCTTTAGTGTAATCTCCCTTTAAGGCCAAAGTGAGCTGATGAGTATTCTGAAAATGTTATTTGGTTTCCTGATTATGACATCATTAAATTAAGAAACATGCAAGGTTCTTTCTGGATGAAATGGTTTTCTGTTTGGCAGTCTTTAGACAGAGCTTGCTATTAAAACGGGTCCCTGAGAATAGAGCAGAGACAGTATACTGTGTGTTATGCAGTGAGAATGAGCAGAGATGAAGACAGAACAGAAAAAGTGTCATACAGCACAGAAACAGACCCTGCAGTCCTACTAGTCCATGCCAAACATAGTCCCAAACTAAACTAGTCCCACCTACCTCCTCCTGGCCCATATCCCTCAAAACCTTTCCTATTCATATATCTACTCAAATACCTTTCAAACATTGTGACTGTGCCCACATTCACCACTTGCTCAGGAAGTTCATTCCATACACGAACCATCCTGTGTACAATGTTTGCCTCTTTTGTCTTTTTTAAAATCTCTCTCCTTTCACCTTAAAAATGTGCTCCATAGTCTTGAAATCCCCCATCTTAGGGGAAAAAAAATCAACCATTAACTCTGTCTATACCTCTCATGATTTTATAAACTTATATCAGATTTCGTCTCAATCCCCTATGCTCCCGAGAACAGTTCCAGCCTTTCTTCATAATTCAAAGCTTCCATACCCGGCAACATCCTGGTAAATCTCTTCTGAACCCTTTCTAACCTTCTTATATCTGAGCGAACAGAACTGGATACAAGATTGGACAAACCCTTTGTTCCTGCTTCAGAAGAGATGACAGAATGAAATCCCTAGGGATTCCACAGTATTGGTTAGGAAGTCCCAGCAACAGTGAAGGGATGACAATATTAGGATGTGGAGGAAAGCTTGCAGTTGGTGGTGTTGCCTTGTGTTTCCAGGTGGTAGAGGCCATGAGTTTGGAAGGTGATATTGAAGGATGCTTGGTGAGTTACTGCAGTGCATTTTGTCAATTCCTTGGTGAGCAAGAGATAAAAAGGTTATCGGGGTAAGCAGGAAAGCAATTTTGAGATTACAATCTAATCATTGTGAATGAAGAATAAACAGCTTTTCACCAATTAACCAACAAGGTCAATGAAGAATTTTGCAGCTGTCTTGTGTATATTAATGATTTGTTGACAAAACCACAAGATTTAAGAGCTGAAATTGGTCATTCTGTTGACTGACCTTAAAAATGTATTGCTGGAAAAGCGCAGCAGGCCCGGCAGCAAAGGAACAGGAGAAACGTTGATTTTCCTGTTCCTTTGATGCTGCCTGACCTGCTGCGCTTTTCCAGCAACACATTTTTCAGCTCTGATCTCCAGCATCTGCAGTCCTCACTTTCCCCATTCTGTTGACTGAGTCTGCTGTGCCATTCAATGAGCTCATGTCTGACCTGATAATCGTCAATTCCACTTTCTTGCCTTATCCTGACCTTGATTTACTTACTGATTAAAAATATCTATCCCAGACTTGAATATATTTAAGGACCCAGCCTTCATAGCCCTCTATGGTAAGAATTCCACAGATTCACTACTCCTTGACGGAAGAATTTCCTTCTTATTTCTGTCTTAAATGTGGAACCCCTTACTAGTCAGAGATTATCCCAAATGGGAGCACATCACTTCAGCTTTCACCCTGTTGTGGCCAGCACCAGAAATGGTTACAAGACTGATTTACAGCTACCATGAAGCATGCTGCGAATTTTGGTCAAGCTCTTTAAACTCCACCCTAGAACGTCGCCAAGCTTTCTAGTGTCAACTTCACACACCATGTCAACGGTAAATTATTTTTATTGCATGAACCATGAACATCACAAACAGGTTGGCGAGGAAAGATCTAGACAGAGAGAGAGAGAGAAACAGAGAGAGAAAAAAGGAGAGAAAGAAAAAAAAGGACAGAGAGAGAGAAACTGAAACAGAGAGAGAGGGAAACAGAGAGAGAGGGAAACAGAGAAGAGAGAGAGAAAAGCAGAGAGAGAGAAGCAGAGAGAGAGAGAAAGAGAAGAGAGAGAGAGAGAACGAGAGAGAAAAAAGGAGAGACGGAGAAAAAAAGAGAGAGAGGGCGAGAAACAGAGAGAGAGCGAGAAACAGAGAGAGAGAGGAGAGAGGGAGGGAGAAGAGAGAGGGAGAGAGAGGAGAGAGAGAAACACAGAGAGAGAAAAGAGAGAGAGAGAAAAAAGGAGAGAGAGAGAAAAAAGGAGAGAGAGAGAAAAAAGGAGAGAGAGAGAAAAAGGAGAGAAAGAAAAAAAGGAGAGAGAGAAAAAAAGGAGAGAAGGAAACAGAGAGAGAGAGGGAAACAGAGAGAGGGAAACAGAGAGAGGGAAACAGAGAGAGAGAGAGAGAAAGAGAAGAGAGAGAGAGAAAACAAGAGAGAAAAAAGGAGAGAGAGAAAAAAAAACAGAGCGCGAGAAACAGAGAGAGAGAGCAGAGAGGGAGAGAGAAGAGAGAGAGAGAAAGAGAGAGAGAGAAGAGAGAGAGAAAAACAAAGGAGAGAGAGAGAGAAAGAAAAAGGGAGAGAGAGAAACAGAGAGAGAGCGAAATAGAGAGGAGAGAGAGAAACAGAGAGAGAGGAGAGAGGAGAGAGAAGAGAGAGAGAGAGAGAGAGAAGAAAGGAAAGAGAGAAAAAAAAAGGAGAGAGAGAGAAAAACAGAGAGAGAGCGAAACAGAGAGGAGAGAGAGCGAAACAGAGAGGAGAGAGAGCGAAACAGAGAGAGAGAGAGAGAGAGAGAGGAGAGAGAGAGAGAGAAAAACAGAGAGAGAGCGAAACAGAGAGGAGAGAGAGCGAAACAGAGAGGAGAGAGAGCGAAACAGAGAGGAGAGAGAGCGAAACAGAGAGAGAGAGAGAGGAGAGAGAGAGAGAGAAAAATAGAGAAACAGACAGAGAGGGAAACAGAGAGGAGACGGAGAGAGAGAGGAGAGAGAGAGAGAGAGAGAGAGAGAGGAGAGAGAGAGAGAAAAATAGAGAAACAGACAGAGAGGGAAACAGAGAGGAGACAGAGAGAGAGAGGAGAGAGAGAAGAAAGAGAGAAGAGAGAGAGAGAGAAAAACAGAGAGAGACAGAAAAACAGAGAGAGAGAGAGAAAAACAGAGAGAGAGAGAGGAGAGAGGAAGAGAGAAGAGAGAGAGAAAAATAGAGAAACAGACAGAGAGGGAAACAGAGAGGAGACACAGAGAGAGAGAGAGAAAAGGAGAGAGAGAGAGAAAAGGAGAGAAAGGAGAGAGAGAGAGAAAAACAGAGAGAGAGAGGAGAGAGGAAGAGAGAAGAGAGAGAGAGAGAGGAAAGAGAGAGAGAAAGAGAGAGAGAGAAAAGGAGAGAGAGAGAGAGAAAAAGGAAAGAGAGAAAAAAGGAGAGAGAGAGAGAAAAAAGGAGAGGGAGAGAGAGAGAGAAAGAGAGAAAAACAGAGAGAAACAGAGAGAGAGTGAAACAGAGAGGAGAGAGCGAAACAGAGAGGAGAGAGCGAAACAGAGAGACAGAGAAGAGAGAGAGAGAGAGAGAGAAAGAAAAGAGAGAGAGAGAGAAAAAAGGAGAGAAAGAAAAAAGAGAGAGAGAGAAAAAGGGGGGGGAGAGAGAGAGGGAAACAGAGAAGAGAGAGGGAAACAGAGAGAGAGAGAAGAGAGAGAGAGAGAGAGAGAGAAATAGAGAAACAGACAGAGAGGGAAACAGAGAGGAAAGAGAGAGGAGAGAGGAAGAGAGAAGAGAGAGGAGAGAGAAGAGAGAAGAGAGAGGGAAACAGAGAAGAGAGAGGGAAACAGAGAAGAGAGAGGGAAACAGAGAAGAGAGAGGGAAACAGAGAAGAGAGAGGGAAACAGAGAAGAGAGAGGGAAACAGAGAAGAGAGAGGGAAACAGAGAAGAGAGAGGGAAACAGAGAAAAGAGAGAGAAACAGAGAGAGAGAAGAGAGAGAGAAGAGAGAGAGAAGAGAGAGAAATAGAGAAACAGACAGAGAGGGAAACAGAGAGGAGAGAAAAGAGAGAGAGAGGAAAGAGAGAGAGAGAGAGAGAGAGAAAAAGAGAGAGAGAGAAAAAAATAGAGAGAGAAAAAAGAGAGATAGAGAGAACAAAGGACAGAGAGAGAAAAAAGGAGAGAGCGAGAGAGAGAGAGAAAAACAGAGCGAAACAGAGAGGAGAGAGCGAGACAGAGAGAGGGGGGGGGGGGAGAGAGAGAGAGAGAAAAAAAAGAGAGAGAGGGAAACAGAGAGAGAGAGAGAGAGAGAGAGAAAAGAGAGAGAGAGAGAGAGAGAGTAAAGAGAGAGGGAGAGAGAGAGAAAGGAAAGAGAAAAAATTGAGAGAGAGAGAAAAAGAGAGAGAGAGAGAGAGAGGGAAACAGAGAGAGAGGGAAACAGAGAGAGAGGGAAACAGAGAAGAGAGAGAGAGAGAGAGGAGAGAGAGAAGAGAGAGAGAGAGAGACAGAGAGAGACAGAAAGAGAAGAGAGAGAGAGAAAACGAGAGAGAAAAAAGAGAGAAAAAAAAGAGAGAGATCGAGAAACAGAGAGAGCGAGAAACAGAGAGAGAGAGAGAGAAGGGAGAGAGGGAGAGAGAAGAGAGAGAGAGAAGAGAGAGAGAGAAGAGAGAGAGAGAAAAACAGAGAGGAGAGAGAGAGAAAAGAGAGAGAGGGAGGAGAGAGAGAGGGAGGAGAGAGAGAGAGAGAGAGAGGAGAGAGAGAGGAGAGAGAGAGGGGAGAGAGGGGAGAGAGGAGAGAGAGGAGAGAGAGGAGACAAAGAGAGAGAGAGAGAGAGAGAGGAAAGAGGGAGGAGAGAGAGAGGGGGGAGGAGAGAGAGAGAGGGGGAGGAGAGAGAGAGAGAGAGGAAGGAGAGAGAGAGAGGGAGGAGAGAGAGAGGAAGGAGAGAGAGAGAGAGGGAGAAGAGAGAGAGGAGAGAGAGGCGATAGAGAGGAGAGAGAGAAGGAGAGAGAAGGCGAGAGAGACAAGGCGAGAGGGAGAGAGAGGGCGAGAGCGAGAGAGGGCGAGAGCGAGAGAGAGGGCGAGAGCGAGAGAGAGGGCGAGAGAGAGGGCGAGGGGGAGAGAGGGCAAGAGAGAGAGAGAGAGGAGAGAAAAGAAAGAGAGAGTGAAAAGAGAGAGAGAAAGAAAAGAGAGAGGAGGGAGAGAGAGGAGAGAGAGAAGACAAGGAGAGAGAGAGAGAGGAGAGAGAGGGGGAGGAGAGAGAGAGAGAGAGAGAGAGGAGAGAGAGGGGGAGGAGAGAGAGAGAGGGTGGAGAGAGAGATAGGGAGGAGAGAGAGAGGAGAGAGAGATGATAGAGAGGAGAGAGAGAAGGTGAGAGAGAAAGAGAGAGGCAAGGCGAGAGAGAGAGAGGCAAGGCGAGAGGGAGAGAGAGGGCGAGAGCGAGAGAGGGCGAGAGGGAGAGAGAGGGCGAGAGAGAGCGAGAGAGAGAGAGGGCGAGAGAGAGAGAGGGCAAGAGAGAGAGAGAAAGCGAGAGGGAGAGAGAAGGCGAGAGGGAGAGAGAGGGCGAGAGAGAGAGGGCGTAGAGAGAGAGAGGACGAGAGCGAGAGAGAGGATGAGAGAGAGAGAGAGAGAGGGGGCGAGAGAGAGAGAGCGAGAGAGAGGGAGGGGGCGAATGAGGGAGGGGGCGAGAGAGAGTGGGCGAGAGAGAGTGGGCGAGAGAGAGTGGGCGAGAGAGAGTGGGCGAGAGAGAGTGGGCGAGAGAGAGAAGGCAAGAAGGTGAGAGAAAGACAGAGAGAGAGAGAGAGACAGAGACAGAGAAAGAAAGAGAAACAGAGAGAGGGGGAAACAGAGAGAAGAGAGAGAAAAGAGAGACAGAGAAAAAAAGAGAGAGAGAAAAAAGGAGAGAGAGAGAAAAAAGGAGAGAGAGAGAAAAAAGGAGAGAGAGAGAAAAACAGAGAGAGAGAGAAAAACAGAGAGAGAGTGCGAGGAGAGAGAGAGGAGAGAGATAAGGAGAGAGAGAGAGAGAAAAACAGAGGGAAAAAAGGAGAGAAAGAGAAAAAAGGAGAGAGAGAGAGAGAAAAACAGAGAGAGAGAGAGGAGAGAGAAAAACAGAGAGAGAGAGAGAGAGGAGAGAGAAAAGGAGAGAGAGAGAAACAGAGAGAGAGAGGAGAGAGTGCGAGAGAAGAGAGAGAGAGAAAAGAGAGAGAGAGAAAGGAGAGAGAGAGAAAAGAGAGAGAGAGAAAAGAGAGAGAGAGAAAAGAGAGAGAGAGAGAAAAAAGAGAGGGAGAAAAGAGGAGAGAGAGAGAGAGAAGACAAGGAGAGAAAGAGAAGGAGAGAGAGAGGAGAGTGAGAGGAGAGAGAGAGAGAGACAGAGAGAAAAGGGGAGGAGAGAGAGAGAGAGAGAGGGAAACAGAGAGCAGAGAGAGAAAAAGAGAGAGAGACAGGAGAGAAAGTGAGAGAGAGAGAGAAGAAAAAGAGAGAGAGAGAGAGAAGAGAGAGGGGGAAGGGAGAGAGAGAGAGAGAGAGACAGAGAGAGAGAGAAGAGAGAGAGAAGAGAGAGAGAAAGAGAAGAGAGAAGAGGGAGAGAGAAAAAAGGGGGGAGAGAGAGAGAGAGAGAAACAGAGAGAGAGAGAGACAAGAGAGAGAGAGAGAGAAGGCGAGAGAGGAGAGAGAGAGAGAAGGCAAGAGAGAAGGCGAGAGAGGAGAGAGAGAGAGAGAGAGAGGAGAGAAACCTACTGGGCTATAACCAGGTTCCTGATGAATCAGGTTTCCTGATGAAGGGCCCCTGCCCAAAATGTTGATTTTCCTGCTCCTTGGATGCTGCCTGACCTGTTGTGCTTTTCCAGCACCACTCTTATCTTGACTGTAACCTTGTGTCGTGTGATTTTTGACCTTGTCCAAACCAGTCCAACACTAGCACCTCCACATCACAGCATTCACGGACACTTAGTAAGCTAACATTGAGTCCTGATGACAGTTATAGTTTTGATAACTTCATTTGGGTGTGTATATTCATTGCACATCCAAACACATTTGAGACTTTTTTTTGTATCATGCATTTCCTCATTTAGAAAATAACTTGGAGATGGTGGTTGCTAATTTTGATTTCAACTCATTCATTCTCTGCTGTCTCCCTTTCAAGTATACTTTCCCTTCCATAATTTTTCACTTCATATCTCACCTGTCCTTCAATTACTCCGCTTTGACTATCAGCCTTTTGATTATCTCCCCGGTTTTTCCTGCTGTTCCCCCTATTCCATTCCCACTGATATCCCCGGAGGAGCCTATTCAGCCTTCAGCCCTAGTATTACATCATTATGTATAAGGTAGTAGACGTTTTTGACTGAGACTTCTCACAAACTAATCAATTTTAGAGAGGCTTTCATCTTAATGCTAAACAAATAAATGGCTACTTTCTGAGGGAGGCAAATTAGTGAAGAAATTTCTATTCACCAGAGCTTAGAGGAAGCAGTTGATTCCACCAGGTACATGTCTCATTTATATAGTCATGCTATGAACAGATGCATTTCCAATTTTTGGCCAACAAGACTGTACCCATGAACATTACTTAAGCAGGTTGGGGTGCTTTGAAAATTCATGATATGCTTAACGAATGCGAAAGACGTTCACATTTAGAATTGGGAAATACGACTGCTTGTAAAGTCCTCAGAACTTAATAGAAAGTTTAACCCAATTTCAAAAAGTAAAAGTTTTGCCTCCAGCCGAAGTACCAACCGACCATTCTCAAAGCTTCAGGTGGGCCTAGATAATACCACCTAAAGTACAACTCTCCATATTGATATCTTAACCTTCTATCTAACCTGATCAAGTTTTTTTGATTTTCAGTTAACCTAACTAACATCAATGTTTTTCTTTGGGGGTGGGGTAAGTGGAAGAGAGAAGATGTACGAGATCCGGAGCTCCAATTGTTCTGAACTTGTCGACCACAGGAAGTAGTTTCTCAGCACAGTATCTATTCAATTGAATTTAATTAATTCTCAAAACACTTCAGTTACCAATTAATTTTATATAATCAACGATGTATAAGTCAAGTACGTGCAATTTGATATCATTTAACCCCCTTATGGGCCCAACGTCATTTATGTTGTGCCTCTGCCAAGATTCATATATCCTTTCTGAGCACAGATGTCCAAAACTGAATGTAGTACTCTGGATAGGGTCCAAGCAGAGCCAGGGACAGCTGTAACATAAATTGCAAACTATTGTATTTTCACCCCTTTCAGATAGAAGTCAACATTCCATTAATGTTCACAATAATTATCCAAGAAGAGGTCAAAGGAAGCATTTCAAAGGCTTCCCTCAAGAAATGCAATATCGTTATCAAGGCACAGGACACCTTCATTCAGAAGATGCTGACTTGGAGCAAACTCCTACATGAAGGGACACAATTCTTCCTTGAACACCCATAGGCAAGACAAAGTACAGAAAAGGAACACGACAACAACCTCAAGGCCAAGGACAACTTCCGCCTCCCAGAAACACTTACCACACTTCTGGTCAGAGACGCAGCACTAGAATTGAGCTCATCAGCCACAGAAGGACCCACAGAATCTATGACCAGTGACACAGAATTTCCATTCTTGTTAGCGACTGGTTGTTGATTACAATAAATATTCAATAGCTTTGAGTTATCTCTGTTCATCCATAAATCCTTCCATTCATCCATAAATCCTATTTTGTCCTATTTAAAAAGTACATAGCGGATGACTCCATACTTTGCCAAGTTGAGTTCTATCTGCCAAAATTTTAGTCAATCACCTAATTTATTATTGGCCATTTGCAACTTGCTGCTCACACCTGTTTGGTTTTTTTTTACTGTGCCAAAGGAGGTAATGTCATTAGTAACTCAAATTTATAGCTTTCAATTCCTTTATCCAAGCCATTTTTAAATACAGTGAAAACTCAAAGCCTCAATGCAGAGTCTTGCAGGGCAGCACTTGCCATACCCTACCAAATTTGGCTGCTTACTTCATATCCCTATTTCTTGTCAAAAGTAACTATTCATTTACAACACAATTATACTACCTCTTCCACAATTTATCTTTGCAATAACTTTTTAAAGCAGCAGGCATGATTTGACAGGTCAGCTTCAATCTGTAAGAGTCATGAATTACTGTCTCAACATGCTCCCTGAGTCCAATATAATTTCCTTCACCTCTCGCATTAATTTCTGAAATCGAGAAACATTAGCCAAGAATATGTGATTGGTTGCCTTTAAATTAAAAAGAAAATACTGTAAAATATTTCCAGAGTCGTTCTTAGTTCCATTCAACAGCTTAGAGTGCTTTGATTCTCCTTGTATGACATAAGAGCAATGTCTCAAATTTGCCTGGGCAAGTGAAGAATTCATATTCAAATCAGCCCTATCATCACACTTTGAGATGGAACATATACCATCCACTGTTGCCATTGTAAAGAATGAGGTCACTTGTATGCAAAAGAGAACAAGGAAGATAAAGAAGGGACTTTTTTTCAAGTGTAAAACTCTGACTGGCTGTAAAACTAACAGATGCATTCAAGCCTCACATAACATCAATCACTACAAAAGCTCTTTTATGCAAGCCATTTAAGGAAGGTCCAACTAGAAACAGCTCATATCACAGAACAATTTAAATGAAGCTTTAATTCTTTTTAGGCTTCTGATAAATCAAAAGTAGAAATTCTGGGAAAAACCGTGACAACACAAAATAGTTGTACTTCAGTTATCCAAGATTAATAGATCAAGGTAAGATATGGCATCTGTAAATATAGCTGTTTTAATTATAAATTTAGAAAGTTTATGTAATAGATTTTTCTCCAAAATTATTATCTTGTCAGAGCTTAATCCTTAATATTGGCAACATTCCATCTGGAATGATCAACTTTGAAATGCTTCCATAAAATGTGAATAGGTGAACACAAGTGGCCATAGAAGGCAATTGTATTTTATTTCCCTTCTCATTTCACATTTTCACAGTACGATATGTCAGGCAAGCAAGTATCACAACTCAAGACGGTGGAGAGATCAGGTGAGGTGATGGTGAGATAGATCTGCATGTCGTCATCACACAGTAGACAGGCAGGCAGACAGCCATTCTTTTTAAGGTATTGTCGCCAAGGACAGCATGTAGCTGAAAACCAGCAATTAATCCTAGGATATCACCAAAGATAATGGTTCAGGAGTGGGAAGCGAAGTAATTATATATGAATCTCTGATTATGGTTCAGTCAAGAAGAATGAAACTAGCTGAAGGCAGTCAGACCTATTTGGACCAGAGAGTAAAGGAGTTCGGGGAAAAGGAGGCAATCAGCTCCAATGGCTAAAACTAAAAGGACAGAGAGGGATGCTTTGCTACAATTGGATGGCATATGTAAGTCTGATTAAGTTATATCATGACCAGGAGGAATCCAAATTAGAGGGATACAAAAAGAAACCAAATTTCCACCATTTTCAACCAATGAAAGGAACAGCTCTCACATTACTCACGTATATAATATCACCAAATCCTCCAAACAAGTGCTCAATTCCAAAAAGAATTTGAAGACAGCATATAGTAGCGACTAAATGCTCAAAAGGGAGAGTTAAATAACATTAAAATCACAATAATATTTAGAATATAAATGAGAATAAGAACTGAATTTCCCCAAATAAGAATGACTTCATGCAAATTATGTTTCAAAATTAGATTTTTGATGCTTCTTATTTAGTAACCTTGTATCCCCCAATACTTCAGCATGTGACCATTACCTTTATGCTCTGCAGCATTTCATTTGATTTTTTAATTCTGTCATCTGAACATTCCATTGTTTTTCTTTGAATAGACGTAAATCGTTTTGAGATGAAGTACTGGAGGGGGATGAGCATAATGACGATAGATGCCCCTATCAAAGCACTATATCCCAATTGCATATAGAGTAATAGCACTGCCAGTATAATCTGAAATAAAAATACAATTAATGCATTTCATAGAACATAAATCATTCATGTTGCAATAAGTACTAAAGCAAAATCAAACCAGATTCACACTCTTGTAATAAGAGCTAGTCTATCTCCATGTCAAACATGTAAAATGGGTAATTTCAAAAATCCCTAACAGTTTATCATCCTAGCTTATTAGTTAGTGTGGAATTTGAATAATTTGCCCTTAAGTAAAGCCACTGTACCTCATGTTACCTTATATCAGCACATTTTGTTTACAACAGTATTTGCTTTGCATACCTAGCTGTCTTTTTCTAATAATCTCCAATAACAGAATATGGAAAGTTTGAACTTTGTCCACACAAGCTCAAAAGAACAGTATCACATCTTTGACTTACGCATGCTATAGGCTTCCAGACTCAACCATTAATTTAATAATTTCAGACCTTAATTTACAGGATACAATCTTAGTCTAATTTCTTCCCTTGTTTCTGCTTTCAGATGGCAGGATTCCCAAATCTGCCATTCACATGCTCTAATTTGGAAGTAATCTTGCTCAGCCTTAACATTTGCTGGAGACATGGATGAATTTGGTAGCTCGGGAATGCAGTTTGTGAAGGTGACTGAAGATAATGGCTCCAAGTGTTCCCCATATTTAGCTGGAGGAAATTATTCTTAATTTACTACTTAACACCTGACAGGTAGTGTGACAAATTAGACATTATTGACAGGCTGTGGGCTAATCTAAAGGAGAAAATTTCAGATGTGATTTACTTTATACATATCCTTTTTTCATTTTCCATTAAATCAACATTCATTTAGCTTTTATGTAGATAACATACCTGTGTTGGAATTGCAATGACATAGTATCCCATAAATGCTGCCATCATTATTTGAAAAGCATCCACTGACATGTGATTGATTATCTGGCCTACAGTCAGATGACCACCACTGAAGACCCATGTAGGCAGTGACAAGGCTTTCAAGTAAATCATCGTCTAAGAAAATCAATGGAGAACACACTGATGTTACCACATTGAGGATCTCATTTACCAAACCATTTTATGTTACAGTTGTACTATTTTATAGAAAAGAATTAAGGTTATACATTAACCAAATACTCCAGCACTTTGCTTTAAAATCAAAATCACAGACTCATGAAATCAATACAATGTGGACGATAAGCAAGGAGGGTGCCAAGGTATCTGCCAGCAGTCAGAAAATTCAGAAATACCAGGAAATTGGAGGTGTTGCCAAATTCAACTAAAAGCTAAAGAATTTTTTAAAATCTGACAGTCAGCCATATTGAAGATGGGTTTGCTGTCAGGCAGGAAAGATGTATTTCAAATCAATGGGCAAATCTGGGTTGGGGAGAAAGATTGCTGTTGGATTATGAGTGAAGGAAGGACAAAAGGGAGAGGCAGATCATAGGAGGAGACAGGTTCGAAGATCACCAGGAAGATGACGCATTACCATAGAGGGCAGCAAGGGGGGGGGTGGAAATACACATCAGTGCTTCTTGGTCCCAAAAGCTGTGTTAAATTAGTACTTAACTGCTGAACCTGGGCTTTGAGAATCCTTGCCTTCCTTTAGCTGCTGCTCCCCTGAGCCCTGGTTAACATAACTCACAGGTGATACAGTCACATGGCTGCTAAATTCCAAACCATGACCTAATTTAAACAACTGCCAACTTGCTTTGCACAGTAGATTTATCAACAATAAAACTCTGCCCACTAAACCAAAAACAGTTGCATTTGCAATGGCTTCCCCCCCCCCCCAAATGTATGAAATAATTTCAATGGTGTTGTTGAAGGCTTATGCTCGAAACGTCGAATTCTCTATTCCTGAGATGCTGCCTGGCCTGCTGTGCTTTGACCAGCAACACATTTGCAGAAATGCAGAGTTTCCAGAGTTCATTATATGACAAATCCTAAACTGCAATTATAGTGCAGCATGAAGTTAGTTTTCAACTCTTGTCTGGATTTTTAAGCTCATTGTCAGTTCTTCGAAACATGGATAATGTCTTCAAAACTTTCTCATTTTGTCCCAACTGTTCTTGGACAGGAAAACAGATAGAAATTTTTTTTTGAATGGAACACTAATTCCTCATGCCAAACAGGACCTCAGCAGCCACTGTCTGCCAGCACACAGAACATTTCTCACAATGATCCCTCAGTCCTTGGGACTTGATTTGGTTGGTCAGTTCTCTGTTGTCACAATGAGCAAGGTGCTCGAGAGTTGGGAAATCTATTGGCTATGATAGTGGCTGGAGCGTCGGCAATGATGAGGAAGCATCGGCAGAAGAGGCATTCCGAGTTCAAGAATTTGAAGTTCTTAACATGACCAGAGTGAAATATACCAACTTATTTTGGGGAAAAAATGGTAACAATCTAAATCTTGATCAATAACACATTTAACATCTTAAAGCAAATTTGCTTTGTGATGTCAAGGAGAAGGAGAAAGAACATTACTAAACTTCCATCGAGTAAAACGCTTGGAAAATCTTGACAGGTTTACAAAGGGAGACAAGATTTCAAAAACTGACTTGAAAGGTAGAGAGAAAAAAGAAAACTGCTTCTTACCTGAAGAGCTGTTTTTAGGTGTATTCCATCCCGGATAACAATGTAGTATGAAATCTGTAAGCAAACATTCTGAAGGAGAACTGTACATAGCATCAAGAATGCCAATACATATCCATTACTAATAAATTCCCAGAAACTCACAAAATGTATTCCCTGTGTGAAATGAAGATATAGGACAGTATTACTTATACTATTCAAGATGACCAAAGCCTTTTCACAGCATATTTATACATATACGTTAATCTAACATCAGTAGTCAGAAAAAAGCTAAAATCTATTGTAAAGTTTGTGATAACTAGACACTTAGAAAATGACGACAGGCAGTCAACATTGATCCATGAAAGAGAAATCATGTTTAACAAACCTATTTAGAGTTTTTGAGCATGAGTCTAATATCTTCAGAATCCTCATCTAATAGAATATTCAGGTTGAAACCAGGAGAGGTGGTATATTTGGATTTTCAGAAGGCTTTGAATGAAAGTCCAACACAAAAGACTTTTAAACACAAGTCTTCAAAATTACAGCATAAGATTTGGGGTAATATACTGCCATAGACTGAGAATTATTTACAGACATAAAACAGGGTAGGAATAAACAGGTCATTATCAGGTTGGAAAATTTATCAATTTCTTTCAAATATTTTCCACAATACCTCACCAGTATCTGAAGTGGAGAATTCCAAGGATTTAAAAAGTTCCTCCTCATTTCATTGCAAGTGAAACACAACCTCTTATTCTGAAACTGTGTCCCCCAGTTGAGATACTCTAGGAGAAACAGCCTTCCTGCATTTATCATGCCAAGCTCTGTCAAGGTTTTAATGCTTTGAGGAGGTCACCTCACATTCTTCCAGGATATACAGACATAAACTCCTCAATCTCTCCTCAAAAAGGACCATGCTGCCCATTCCAGGCATCAGTTTGATGAAGCTTCATTGTACTCCCTCTACGACAAGTACAACTTTCTTTCAGTAAGAAAAGTAAAACTATACTTAAGATTCCAAGTGCAATCTCACCAAGGCTCTAAACAAATACAGCAGAATTTCTCTATTCCTGTTGATAAATTCTCCTACAATAAAGACCAAGATATCTATCGCCTTGCTAATTGCTTGCTATACCTGCATGTTAGCTTTCATGCAGGTTAAAAGAGAGGAAATTTGCTTGAAACCTCATCACAATCACATTGTCACCTAGAATATTACAGTTCATCCCCAAATCCAACTTATTAATACAGAATGTTATCTGGGTCTCTGGACTAAGTCCAGCAATAATACCACCAGGCCATTGCTTCCCCATTACTTATTGAGAATCGATTTACTTCTGCATTAAAAATATTCCACGACTGTTTCCATAGCTTGTTTACGAAGACAATTCCAAAAATTCACAGCCCTCAAAAAGAAAAAAAAAATCATCGATCTTAAATGGGTGATCTTTGATTTTTAAGCAGTGACCCTCAATTCAAGATTCTTCCAAAAAGGGAGAATCTTTCAACATCTATTCCTGTCAGAGTGAAAGGGAAGGCTGGTAGGTGTAGGGAATGCTGGATGACTAAAGAAATTGAGGTTTGGTTAAGAAAAAGAAGGAAGCATATGTCAGGTATAGACAGGATAGAAGAGTGTAAAGCAAGTAGGAGTATACTTAAGAAGGAAATCAGGAGGGCAAAACGGGGACATGAGATAACTTTGGCAAATAGAATTAAGGAGAATCCAAAGGGTTTTTACAAATAGATTGGACAATAAAAAGGACAAAAGGGTAACTAGGGAGAGAATACGGCCCCTCAAAGATCAGCAAGGCAGCCTTTGTGTGGAGCCACAGAAAATGGGGGAGATACTAAATGAATATTTTGCATCTGTATTTACTGTGGAAAAGGATATAGAAGATATAGACTGTAGGGAAATAGATGGTGACATCTTGTAAAATGTCCAGATTACAGAGGAGGAAGTGCTGGATGTCTTGAAATGGTTAAAAGTGGATAAATCCCCAGGACCTGATCAGGTGTACCCGAGAACTCTGCGGGAAGCTAGAGAAGTGATTGCTGGGCCTCTTGCTGAGATACTTGTATCATCGATAGTCACAGGTGAGGTGCCGTAAGACTGGAGGTTGGCAAACATGGTGCCACTGTTTAAGAAGGGCGGTAAAGACAAGCCAGGGAACTATAGACTGGTGAGCCTGACCTCGATGGTGGACAAGTTGTTGGAGGGAATCCTGAGGGACAGGATGTACATGTATTTGGAAAGGCAAGGACTGATTAGGGATAGTCAACATGGCTTTGTGCATGGGAAATCATATCTCACAAACTTGATTGAGTTTTTTGAAGTAACAAAGAAGATTAATGAGGGAAAAGCAGTAGATGTGATCTATATGGACTTCAGTAAGGCATTCGACAAGGTTCCCCATGGGAGACTGATTAGCAAGATTAGATCTCATGGAAAACAGGAAAAACTAGCCATTTGGATACAGAACTGGCTCAAAAGGTAGAAGACAGAGGGTAGTGGTGGAGGGTTGTTTTTCAGACTGGAGGCCTGTGACCAGTGGAGTGCCACAAGGATCGGTGTTGGGCCTTCTACTTTTTGTCATTTACATAAATGAATTGGATGCGAGCATAAGAGGTAGAGTTAGTAAGTTTGCAGATGACACCAAAATTGGAGGTGTAGTGGACAGTGAAGAGGGTTACACCTCAGATTACAACAGGATCTTGACCAAATGGGCCAATGGGCTGAGAAGTGGCAGATGGAGTTTATTTCAGATAATTATTTTGGGAAAGCAAATCTTAGTAGGACTTATACACTTAATGGTAAGGTCCTAGGGAGTGTTGCTGAACAAAGAGACCTTGGAGTGCAGGTTCATAGCTCCTTGAAAGTGGAATCGCAGGTAGATAGGATAGTGAAGAAGGCGTTTGGTATGCTTTCCTTTATTGGTCAGAGTATTGAGTACAGGAGTTGGGATGTCATGTTGTGGCTGTACAGGACATTGGTTAGGCCACTGTTGAAATATTGCGTGCAATTCTGGTCTCCTTCCTATCGGAAAGACGTTGTGAAACTTGAAAGGGTTCAGAAAAGAATTACAAAGATGTTGCCAGGGTTGGAGGATCAGAGCTACAGGTAGAGGCTGAACAGGCTGGGGCTGTTTTCCCTGGAGCGTCGGAGGCTGAGGGGTGACCTTATAGAGGTTTACAAAATTATGAGGGGCATGGATAGGATAAATAGACAAAGTCTTTTCCCTGGGGTCGGGAGTCCAGAACTAGAGGGCATAGGTTTAGGGTGAGAGGGGAAAGATATAAAAGAGACCTAAGGGGCAACTTTTTCACGCAGAAGGTGGTACGTGTATGGAATGAGCTGCCAGAGGATGTGGAGGAGGCTGGTACAATTGCAACATTTAAGAGGCATTTGGATTGGTATATGAATAGGAAGGGTTTGGAGGGATATGGGCCGGGTGCTGGCAGGTGGGACTAGATTGGATTGGTATGTCTGGTCTGCATGGATGGGCTGGACTGAAGGGTCTGTTTCCATGCTGTACATCTTTATGACTCTATGACTCTATCTGTGCATTCAGGACCACTCAGGATCTTGTATGTTTCAACGAAGCCACCTCTCACTCTTTTAAATTCCAGTGGACATGAGCCTAGCCTATTTAACTTTTCCGCACAGGACAATCAGCCATTCCAGGTGTTAGTCCAATAACTTTCTCTGAATTGCTTCCAATGCATTGTATCCTTCCTTAAATAAGATGACCAATACTGTACAGAGTACTCCAAATGTGGTCTCAGCCATGCCATATGCATTTGAAGCATAAGCTCTCCACTTTTGGATTAAATTGCCCTAGTAATCAATGATAACATTCTATTAGCTTTCTTTTTGCTGTGCAAAACTTACTAAACCGTTGCAATTCATAAACGAGGATGCTCAGATCCCTTTGCATCTTGGAACTCAGCAACTTATCATTTTAGATAATAACGCACCTTTTTCTCAATCTTGTTGCCAAAATGAATAATTTCATATGTTCTCACATCACACTCCATTTCTTACATGTTTGTTCACAAACTTAACTTATCTGTACCCCTCTGTAGTATGCTTATGTTCTCTTCACAACTTGCCTTACTGCTGATCTTTGCATCACCAGCAAATTTAGTAAGCAAGTCCTCAGTCCTTCATTCAAATCAGAGAGTCGTAGAGAAGTACAGCATGGAAACAGACCCTTCAGTCCAACTCATCCATGCCAGATATCCTAAGTTAAATAGTACCATTTGCCAGCACTTGGCCCATATCCCTCTCAACACTTCCTATTCACATAACCATCCAGATGCCTTTTAAATGTTGCAATCGTACCAGCCTCCACCATTTCCTTCATAGAATCCCTACAGTGTGGAAACAAGCCATTTGGCCCAATAAGTCCACACTGACCCTCTGAAGAATCGTCCGCCCACCCCCACCAAGACCCATTCCCCTACTCTATTACTCTACATTTACACCTGACTAATGAACCTCACCTACACTATGGGCAATTTAACATGGCCATTTCATCTAACCTGCAGATCTTTGGATTGTGGGAGGAAACTGGAGCACCTGGAGGAAGCCCACGCAGACATGTAGAGAATGTGTAAACTCCACACAGACAGTCGTCTGAAGCTGGAATCAAACCAGGCAACAATGCTAACCACTGAGTCACTGTGCCGCCTTTCTTCTGGCAGCTCATTCTATAGACTCACCACCTTCTGTGTGAAAACGTTGCCGCTTAGGTCCCTTTTAGATCTTTCCCCTCTTACTCTAAATCTATGGCCTTGAGTTCTTTTATATAAAATGTTGAGGCCCCAGCACCGATCCCTGTGGCATACCATTCATTACACCCTGCCAACTAAAAAATATCCCATTAGGACTACTCTCTGACTCTTATTAGTAAACCAACCTTCTATCCATCCCAATATGTTATTCCCTACACCATTAACTTTTATTTTCTGCAATAACCTTTGATGTAGCATCTTAGGAACTATTTGCTGAAAATATATCAGTGAAAGGTTGAGTTGGCTGACAAATCTGGTAGCTTTCATTGATTGTTTCTTGGGCCTATCTGCAAAATACCACAGTGACTGAAGTCAATTTTACAACTGACTGTGATGGGATTCAAAACCAAAACATCTGGGGTGTTAGCTTTGTATTTGACCACAACACAACAGCGCAAATAAAAAGTACAATTGTTCTTACCTTCTCTGATTCCTTTGACTCAGCAGACACAAATCTAAGAATACCATCAATGCAGAGTGGCCCCGCTAATCCTGCTAGATCACCAATAATCTTCAAACATGATGCTATCAGGAAAGGGCCCCCGAAAGCTTTGACATAAACTTTGGCTAGATCTTGAGATCCTGCTCTTCCTGAAGGTGTCTTTGCCTAAAATTAAATTTTAAAATACCAACTTTAAGTTATAATTACTTCTTAGAAAATAAACTCTCAATTATCTAGCTTCCAAGAATTTTAAAAAAAACTTACCTTTTGCTTGTCATAATACATTTTTAATAAATCAAAATTTTTCTGTGCAGTTTCTTCCTAAGAGAAAAATACAAATATTAGGGTGGATAACTACAATGTTTAGAATGTGAACACCAGTTACATATACACACTTGAAATATTTACTATCAGTCGAAGCACCCAAGGGAGGCAATTGATGCATACTCAGAACCTATACAGTAGAGAGTGGGGACAAATATGAACAAAAGAAAATAGTTTCAAACCACCAAAGCTTCAGATTAACAAAAAAGATTCTAAATTCACTGGTGTACATTTTCAAATTTCTATTCACTACTTTGCATTTAACTGATGCAGAATTTATATTTTCCCTTCTGTACATATAAGCTGATTTCTTTAACAAAGATGGTACATTCCAATGATGAAGCTAACAATAGGTTAGAAAAATTTATTATTGAAAGAATAAAAATCATCATTTAGGTTAGCACTCTCACTTGAAAAAGGCCCAACCTGCCAGGTTTCACTGAAGTACTGCAACTTGCCAAGAATTACATACTTACTCTAGTAAATCTTTAAAAATGACTGACAGTTCAGATGTGCATAATTCATTTTTTTTCTTTTACACAGAACCTTTAAAATAAGTCCACGTTCTAACAAATTTATACACTAATTAATAAACAACCTGAGGGAGTTTTCCGAGGTCTTCCATCTTAATTGGTTCCTTATAACCACTTTTCAAAACCCATGAAATCCACCTACACAATGAATCAGAAAGCACTATTGTAATGAAGGCAAACATGATAGGCAAGTTGTACAAAGAAAGTTCTCACAAACAATAAATTAGATAAGTCACTAGTTAATTGTCTTTTGTAGCTTTGGGTGTGTGAGAATGTCGACCAGAGTACCAGGAGACCTCTTGCTCTTAAAAGAATTCCAACAAATTTCTTGCATCCTTCAGAACAGATGGAGTGGACTTCAGTTTAAAAGACTCATTCAAATTACTTTACCTTTATCAATATAGTATTTGCTCAGCACTGCACTTAACCAACAGATTGTGCAATGAGAGCTGTAGCAGGTTTGAATCCACAACCTTTTGACTCGACACTAACTGCAAAGAGTTATCATTTATAATAGTCTGGTTTTCTCCAATACAGTTGACACCATAGCTGCAAAAATAAAAGTTAATTTGGATTGATTTGGGATCTAGTGTCAGCTTCTGAATGTTTCAGCATAGATTCCAGAAACTTAGTATGCTGTGATACTGATTTAACAGCTGAGTACAATAATAAGCCAACGACCAGAATGACATCACAGGGTCAGCAGCCATGAGGAGTCCTACAAGAAGCATGCTAGGCTGCAAGATGTATACATATGGCGCTCTGTAACTATAAGTTATAAGTTTGTCTGTTAAATAGACCTGTTTGAGACTTTCAATTCACTGAACCTACGCCACTTCATCCAGGAAGAGTGCTAATTGTGTTAAAATACAAAATGGTGATAGGCAGCGATTTTCCTGAAAAAGTGAAAGCATTATGCAAACTGGAAAACCACCTCCTCAATAACCAGCATGAATTCAAAAGCCACAGATGTCCTATCGGAATTCAGGACTTTAAACTAAAGCACGAATTTGTGCCTTTTAGACTTAATGATTGCATACTGAATAAACAAGTGATGAAAACAAAGGTATACCATGAAGGAGAAGAGCTGCATAGCATCAACACTTCAGACTTATCTAAAGAGGACCAAGGAGATCCTGTTAAGCTATGGAAAAAGCTGGAGGATCGGCTTCATGTAAAAGTGGATTGTAGAATTCACCTTCTAGAACTAATATGATGACATGAATTTTGATCAGTTTGTCCGTCTGTGCTATGACAAGATCAAGGACTGTATGATTTCATAGTTGGATAGTAACAGAAGTAGGAGGCGGCCATTTGGCCTGTTGAGCCTGCTCCGCCATTCATTAAGATCATGGCTAATCTTACCAACCTCCCTGCTTTTAATTTCATTGCCTCAGCTCCTCCTACCTGCATTATCCCACAACCCTTAATTCCCCTGCCATGCAAAAACCCATCCAACTGTGTCTTGAATATATTTAATGCAGCTACCTCTACTGTTCCCTTGGGCAATGAATTCCATAGATTTGTTACATTTTGGGAAAAGCAGTTTCGCCTCATCTCTATCCTAAATCTACTGCCCCGAATCTTGAGGGTATTTCCCCTAGCCTACTTTCACCCACAGCGGAAACAACTTGCCTACCTTTCATAATTTTATATGTTTCTATAAGATCCCCTCTCAATCTTCTAAACTCTAGCAAATATAGTCGCAGGCGGTTCGACCTCTGCTCATAGGGTAACCCCCTCATCTTCCGAATCAACCTGGTGAATGTCTTCTGCACCGCCTCCAAAGCCAGTATATCCTTCCTCAAGTAAGGAGACCAGAACTGTGTACAATACACTAGGTGCAGCCTCACCAGCACCTCGTACAATTGCAGCAGAACCTCCCTGCTCTTAATTTCAATTCCTCTAGCAATGAAAGCCAATATTCCGTTTGCCTTCCTGTTACCTGTTGCATCTGCAACTTTCAGCTATTCATGTTTGAGACTCTAAGTGCCCCTACACAACAGCGTGCTGCAATCATTCACCATTTAAATGTTACTTCAAACATTTCCTACCCCTCTGCCCCCCCCCCCCCCCCCCCCCCCCCCAAAAAGTGGATAACCTCACATTTACCAACATTGTACTCTGCCTGCCAAACTCTGGCTCACTCACTTAACCTATCTAAATCTCTGTGCAGACCCTCCACATCCTCTCACAGTTTGCCTTTCCACTCAACTTAGTGATCAGCAAACTTGGATATGTTACACTCTATCTTCTCTTCCAACTCATTAATAGATATCATGAACAGTTGCGGGCCCACTGACCCCTGCAGCACCCCACTCACCACTGATCTCCAAGCACAGAAACACTAATTTATCCCAACTTTCTGCTTTCTATTGGTTTACAAGTTCTTCATCCATGCTCGTACATTCCCTGCAA
This sequence comes from Hemiscyllium ocellatum, assembly GCF_020745735.1. Taxonomy (NCBI): domain Eukaryota; kingdom Metazoa; phylum Chordata; class Chondrichthyes; order Orectolobiformes; family Hemiscylliidae; genus Hemiscyllium; species Hemiscyllium ocellatum. The sequence goes on along the minus strand of NC_083404.1, from coordinate 11,627,978 downwards.
CTCCATGCATTCTTATCTTACGGATGCTTCTTTTGTGTGGCACCTTATCAAACACCTTCTGAAAATCGAAGTATACAATATCCACCTGTTCCCCTCCATCCTCAAAGAACCGCAGTACATTTGTAAAACACAACCCGCCCTTCCTGAATCCATGCTGCGCCTGCCTTGTAGAACTCTTTCCATCCAGATGTCTCACTATTTCTTCTTTAATGATAGACTCCAGCATTTTCCCTGACCACAAATGTTAAGTCAACTGGTCTATGTTTTGCCTATACCTTTTTTAAAGCAGCAGTGTGACATTCACTGTCTTCCAGTCTGCCGGGACCTGCTTGGAATCCAGTGAATTTTAGTAAAATACCACTAATGCATCTACTATAATTTCTGTCATTTCTTTCAGCACCCTGGGATGCATTCCAACAGGACCAGGAGACATATCTACTTTTAGACCCTCAAGTTCATTCAACACTACCTCTTTAGTGATAACAATTGAATTGAGGTCCTCACTCCAATCATATCCTTAGGCACATGAGTCACATCTCCCACTGCAAAGACTAACACAAAATAGCTATTCAAGGCCTTGGCCATTTCAGCACTACCCAATATTAATTCCCTTTTCTCATCCCGCAAGGGACTGACATTCACTTTAGCCACCCTTTTCCATTTTATAAAAAAAAACTTTTCCTACCTGTTTTTTTGGATTCTGTGCTAGTTTGTATTCATAATGTACCTTTCCTTTCTTTATTTCTGGCTTCATGGTTCTTTGTTGCTCTGTAAGGTTTTCCCAATCCTCCTGTTTCCCGCTACTCTTGGTTACTTTGTAAGCCTGCGCTTTTAATTGGATGCCTTCCTTTATTTCCTTGGTTATCCAAGGCTGGCTCTTCCTTGTTTCTGGCTGGAATGTACTTTCCTTGTGCACTGAAAATTCTCTCTGAAAGTCCTCCACTGTTTCTCTACCATTCCACTTCACCGGAGACGCTCACTGATGTTACCTACTATGGTGACAACAAACGTTCAAGCTCAGCGAGCCAACTTACATGCTTATCAACCTGAGCTACAAAGCTTCTCAAAAATTGCTAATCATTCTATTATGTAACTTGTGTCCCCAGTCTAATTTAGCAAACTCCTTCCTTATCCCATTATAGTCTCCCTTGTTTAAGCATAACACCCTGGTTTTAGATTATACTATTTCACCCTCCATTTATATCCAAAATGGAATCTTACTGTAATCACTCTTTCTGGGAGGATCCTTAATTACGAAATCATTAATTTTGCCTGTCCCATTACATAGGACCAGATGTAAGATTGCACGCTCCTTTGTAGGTTCGGTAACATTTTGCTCAAGGAAGTTATCAGGGATAGGTTCTATGAACTCCTCTTCAAGAATGCCTCTACCGACTTGATTTGGCCAGTTAATGTGCAAGTTAAAGACCACGCCTACTGCCGTTCCGTTCTTACATGCAGATATTTCTTGATTGATCGCCTGTACCACTGTAGCATTATTATTGGGAGGCCTATTGACTACTCCTACCAGGAACGACTTCTCCTAACTATTCCTGATCTTCACTCAAATGGATCTAACATTTTTCTCCTTAGATCCTACATAGTCTCTCCCTATTTCCCTAATCTCATGCTTAATTAAGAGTGGGATCCCACCTCCCTGTCTATCCTTCCTAATCACCTGATAACTGGGAATTAAATATCCAAGGGTATCACCACCCTGCAACCACATTTCTGTAATGGCAACTAAATTACACCCCTTTGCACAAGTTCACCAACTTTGTTTCGAATACTATGGGAATGCAAATACACTGCCCTTATATTCATTGTTCCCTTTAGAATCTAGCAATCTCACTGTCTTTATCATATGAATCTGTTGCCCAATTTTACTTGTTTCTTTTCAAACCTTTGCTTTGGTCTTTGCATTGCTTCCTTCTGCCTGGACTCCCATCTTCTTACCAGTTTAATCTACCTATCCTCACAGTCTCTCTGCTTGTTGCATCTACGTTTATACCAACAGTTGCATCTTCTAACCTAATGCTCTGGTTCCCACCCCGCTTCGAACCTGGTTATATCTTAATGCCAATTGAAACTTTCAAAAAATGATCTTGAAAAAAAATGCAAAAGATCATGACATTGATACATGAATAAAAGTTGGTAGAAATGTAAACAACCATAGCCAGACAACATCATTTGCAAATTCATATAAACGATTTAGATTTGAGTGGAGAAAAACTGATCAGCAAGTTTGCAGATGATACAAGAATTGGCAGCAAGGTAAATAGTGAGAAGTCTGGCCTTAGATTACAGGAGGATATAAACGGGCTGGTCAGATGGACTGATCAATGACAAATGAAATTCATTCCAGATAAATGAGATTATGTACTTGGGCAGGACAAGCCAGGTAAGGGAATACATGATGAATATTAAGAACCTGGGGAGCACTGAGGATCAGTGGAATCTTTGTGTGCATGTCCACTGGTCCCTTCAGGTGGCAAGACAAATAGGTGGCATATGGGTTATTTGTTTTTATTAGCTGAGGCATAGAGTTAAGAGCAGAGATGTTATGCTGGAACTGTATGAAACATTGGTTAGAGCAAATCTATAGTATTGTGCGCAGTTCTGAAATCCACATAGAATAGAGAACAGAAAACAATCTCTCTTCTAACTACTCAATAGACTTACATTAAATGTAAATATAATTCCCCAAGTCTGGAAAATCTAATCACTTCTTTGGAGGGCTTTCATACACCGGAGTTTAAATTTCCTCCACTTCAATAACTTCTTTTGGGTTTTCTCCAATCACTTCTGTCTGGGTTAATCACCAAGCCTTACTCTCAGATATGTAATTTTACTATCATCTCCCCTTCTCAGAAATAAAATCATAGAGTCATAGAGGTCTACAGTATAGAAACAGACTCTTTGGCCTAACTTGCCCATGCCACCTAATTTTCACAAATTAATCTAGTCCCATTTGCCTCCAGTTGATCCATCTCCCTCCATACCTCTCCCATACATGTACCTGTCTAAAATGATGAAATTGTATTCACTTCCACCACTAGTTCTGGCAGCCTGTTCCAGAGTAAAAAATGAGGTCTGCAGATGCTGGAGATCACAGCTGAAATGTGTTGCTGGTCAAAGCACAGCAGGCCAGGCAGCATCTCAGGAATAGGGAATTCGACGTTTCGAGCATAAGCCCTTCATCAGGAATCGAGGGCTTATGCTCGAAACATTGAATTCCCTATTCCTGAGATGCTGCCTGGCCTGCTGTGCTTTGACCAGCAACACATTTCAGCCTGTTCCAGACACTCATCACCCTCTGTGTGAAAAAAAAAATTGCTTTTTTGGATCGTTTTGTATCTCTTCCCTATCACCTCAAAATTTCAGTACAACAAGATTCCTAAAAGGCTATGTATTTGCTTTTATTGACTCAGGGTCAAATGTTTGCCAGATTACCAGCAAAAACCCCTTCAGTACTTTGCCAAAACTGTGCCATGAAACACTTTACAATCATTTGCCGTCGTATTTTGATATCACTGCTGCTTTGTATATCCATCTTTATTTAAATGCACTTGCAGAATAGCACAAACATTTAGAAAAGAACACTTCTATGCTATAGGTGTTTCCCTTAATCTCAAAATCTAGAATTTTCTAACAGAAACATGAATTACAGATGTTTACCCTGCTCAATCATAACTCCTTCTAAAACAATAAAAACATTTATCTGAAAGGTTACAAAAATGTTACCAACGTGGCTACAGAAATACCAACAAGTTAATCATTCATGCTTCAGTTACACAACATCCACATATCACGAATTCAAAAATCCAAACTTAACATAAATGACATTCAAAATATAAAATCATATAATCTATAGACAAAAAAAAGACTATGGATGTAAATTCAGTGTAGGACCCATGGAATGTCACAAGCATAAGATGCACAGACAACTTCAAACAAAGGGAGAGGTGCAACAGGAAGATATAAAGAGACAGGCTGACAGCAAAAAAATTACATTTTGCATATATTTTGTTTTGCTCTTCCAGGAACATGCAAAAAAAAAGTAAAACCGCCTGTAATCTTGGTCAGTGTGCGCTCGTGGAAGATATATTACAGAATTGAGGCACCCAGGTGTACTAGCCTTGTTTTATGCACTAGTGAACTGTGAAGGTAACCATGCATTGCAGGTAAAGGAAGTCTCTTGTTCTGAAAGCTAAAAGCCAATCAGAGGAAACAGGACAACAGAATAACTCTCTTATTCAAAATGCTGCCAACTGACCACCATTAAAAAGGAAACTGGGCAAATGGATTTTAATTGCAAAGCCAAGAATACCAAAATCAACTATCTACCTACCAATATTTCACTATCTACACTTTACAAGTCACAGAGAGGGGCTGACTCACATCTTTTAACCTTTGGCATCATTTAAAAAACTCATTTCAGATTCTAAATCTGTATGAGTTATTAATTCTTGTCTAGGTTAGTAACTAAAAGGCTTACTATTTTGCTAATTAAAGCTAAAAGAAAAAGGAGAGCCAATTCACTCCTTGTCACCCAAGAACTTAACAACTTGGAATATTCACAACAAATATACACAAGGGCTCTTTAAAGAGCAGCTTCCAAACCAAAAGAATGAACTATCAATAAGGATAAGGGCAATAGACATATGGGAACACGATTCTCCTCTTAACCACTCACCATTTGGACTTGGAAATATCTCAATTCCTGTAATGTCACAGCGCAAAAATCCTGGAAATCCAGCTTCCCTACAACTTGTTCTAAAGGACTTATCAATAGTAAGAAGTACCAGATGATATATAGGTCAGATTGACATTTTTTTGACTGTACGCTTTCGGGTTATAGGAATCACCCCAACTCATGGGGCGGAAACAATCATCCTTTCCTGGTCTGGCCTACACGTGACTCCAAACCCATAGCAATGAGGTTAACTCTTAACTGCCCTCTGGGCAATTAGGATGGGCAATAAATGCTGGCCTAGTCAGCAATACCCACATCCCATGAATAAAGAAAATCGTTCAAAACAGCAATAACAGTAGAAACTTGAATCCTGCAATACTATGACCCAAGTGAGGAGATAATTGTGAAAATAAATGACGCATAAAACACTCAAAGTGTGCATCAAAAAGTGGCTGTCCAAGTGTCTTCGAATCAAGAAGTCTATTGCAAGTACTGTCTAATTATTCAAACATCCAGCATGAAACACTTGCTCTGATGTTTGGTATCACAAGATTCCACACACAGCTGTCTTACCAGCAGTTCATTGTAGAAATAACTGCAAACCATTCGAAATAATTTGACATAAACTACTGATAAGTGCCTCATCTAAACAGTAATGAATTTAAATAAAAGTGCATGCTACAACCTTTGTGTCTGCAGCAAATCTGATACCAAAAAGGTTACCTCGGACACAGACAAGTAGTCAACACAGACACCAAGATGGAACTTGTGCTGGAAATTTTATCTGAAATTTTGGTGAGCACAAATGCAACAAACTTCAGGAAGAAATAGTTAATGATCTGAGACTGAATGTATCATACAAGGATGTCCTGACATGAGAAGGGGCGTCAGATGCTCTGTGATCCTTATTGTTGTACTGTACAGAGATGAACTAGATAACTCAAGACATGTAATTTTAAAGAGGAAACAAATTCTTGTATGAGGGTTCTTCACCAGGATGTATTGTCAGTTAATTTTCTATCTTTTTGGGGAGGACTTTGACTGTTAAAGCTCTACTCGATAGACCCTGATGGCAAGCAGTGGTATTGAAATAAGGTTGATTAATTTGTTGGAAAGCTGGGAAGTGAGCAAAAATTGGTCTTTCTAGAGTACACAATAATATATTAACAACTTTGGAGCTGTTAACCAAGCATCCTTTCCTGACACACTCAATGCTTTCTCTGCTTGGTTTGAGCAGAATGCCAGCAGTGCGGTAACACCTGCTCTGACACACCTGTTCCCTTGGTCACCACTGGTCTTCCTGGGGTCAACACAAGGAAAGTGACGTCCCCAGCCAAGCACTCAGATCTGTGCAGACCAACTAGTGGAGCTATTCCCCGATATCTTCAACCTCTCCCTCCTATAGTCCCTACATGCATCAAGACCACCATCACCCCATATCTAAAAAAGCACATCCAATGTACCTTATTGACTAACGCCCAGTGGCTCTGACCTGAATAATCATGAAGTGCTTCGGAAGGCTGGTCACGGCCGACATCAACTCCAGTCTCCCAGACTGCCTCAATCCCCTGCAATTTGCCTACCGACATAAGACAGGTCCACAACAGATCCCATATCGCCAGCCCTGCACTCATCCCTGGAGCATCTGGACAACACATACACCCACGTCAGACTCCTGCTCATTGACTACAGCTCCATCTTCAATGCCAATATCCACTCCATGCTGATCTCAACACTCTGCTACCTTGGTCTCAGCTCTGCCTTCTGCAACTGGATCCTCGGCTTTTTGACCCACAGACTGCAATCAGTGAAAATAGGTAACTGCACCTCCTCCATAACGACACTCAACACTACAGCACCCCCTGCACTGCCTGTACACCCAAGACTGTGTGGCCAAATTCTAAATGAACACTATCTACAAGTTCACTGATGACACAGATATCTAACAGCAATGAGTCAAAGCATAGAAGGGAGATAGAGGGCTTATTGACGTGGTGCAATGACATCAACCTCTCTCTCAACGTAAAGTTAAAGAAGAAGACAGAGGGTGGTGGTGGAGGGTTGCTTTTCAGACTGGACATCGGTGACCAGTGGAGTGCCACAAGGATCGGTGCTGGGTTCATTGCTTTTCGACATTTATATAAATGATTTGGATTTGAAGATAGGAGGCAGAGTTAGTAAGTTTGCAGATGACACCAAAATTGGAGGTGTAGTGGACAGTGAAGAGTGTTACCTCAGAGTACAAAGTGATCTTGATCAGATGGGCCGATGGGCCGAGGAGTTTAATTTAGATAAACGTGAGGTGCTGTATTTTGGAAAAGCAATCAGGGCAGCACTTATACACTTAGAGGAAAGGTCCTGGGGAGTGTTGCTAAACAAAGAGATCTTGGAGTGCAGTTCATAGTTCCTTGAAAGTGGAGTCACAGGTAGATAAGATAGTGAAGGTGTCATTTGGTATGCTTTCCTTTATTGGTCAGATGATTGAGTATAGGTGCTGGGAGGTAATGTTGCAACTGTACAGCACATTGGTGAGGCCATTTTTGGAATATTGTGTGCAATTCTGGTCTCCTTCCTATAGGAAGGATGTTGTGAAACTTGAAAGGGTTCAGAAAAGATTTACAAGTTTGTTGCCAGGGTTGCAAGGTTTGAACTATAGGGAGAGGTTAAACAGGCTGGGGCTGTTTACCTTGGAATGTCAGAGGTTGAGGAGTGACCTTATGAAATCATGAGGGGCATGGATAGGGTAAATAGACAAGGTCTTTTCCCTAGTGTGGGAGATTCCAGAACTGGAGGGCACAGTTTTAGGGCGAGGGGGGAAACATTTAAAAGGGACCTAAGGGGCAATGTTTTGACGCAAAGGGTAGTACATCTATGGAATGAGCTGCCAGAGGAAGCAGTGGAGGCTGGTACAATTACATTTAAAAGGCATCTGGATGAATATATGAACCAAAAGGGTTTAAAGGGAAATGGGCCAAGAGGTGGCAAATGGGACTAGATTAACTTAGGACATCTGGTCAGCATAGACGAGTTGAACAGAAGGGTCTGCATCCATGCTGTACATCTCTATGCCTCTATAATTGATCACTGACTTCAGAAAGAAAAGGTGAAGAATGCTCCCAACTACATCAACAAAAACGGAGGTTGAGAGGGTGGACAGCGTCAAGTTTCTACGAGTGATGATAACCGAAAACCTGATCTGGACTTCCCACGTAGATGCAACGCTCAAGGAAGCTCAACACTTCTTCTTCCTCAGGCAGCTCAGCAAAGTTGGCAATTCCATGAGGACTGAGTCAAGAGTGTGGTGCTGGAAAAGCACAAACAATCAGGCAGCATCGAAGGAGCAGGCGGATTAACATTTCGGGCATAAACCCTTCATCAGGAGTGAGGCTTGTGGGTCCAGGCTGAGAGATAAATGGGAGGGGGATGGTGTGGGGATTGGGGAAAGTAGCTGGGAAAGTGAGAGGTGGATGAAGGTGAGAGAGAAGGTCACAGGAGGCAGTGATGGATGGGTCTGAAGGGCTGTATCAAGTTAGAGGCTTGGTACTGGGATAATGTGGGGGGAGGGGAAATAAGGAACCTGTCGAAATCCATATTTATCCCATGTGGTTGCAGGGTCCCAATACAGAATATGAGGCGTTCCTCCTCCAGGCGTCGGGTGGTAATGGCTTGGCGGTGGAGGAGGCCCAGGACCTGCATGTCGTTGACTGAATGGGAGGAGGAGTTGAAGTATTCAGCCGCGGGGCAATGGAATTGTTGGGTGCGGCTGAAACAATTCGCAAGAAGGCGTCCTGTCTCCCTGATGGAGAGGAGACCACACCAGGTGCAAAGGATGCAGTAAATGACATTGGTAAAGGTACAGGTGAATTTCTGACAAATGTGGACAGATCCTTTGGGGCTTTGGATGGAGGTGAGGGGAGTGGTGTGGGTGCAGGTTTTGCACTTCCTGCGGTAGCAGAGAAAGGTGCCAGGATTGGGGTGTGGGCTGTGGACCTGATTAGTGGGTTGTGGAGGGAATGGTTGCTTTGGATCGCTGATAGGAGTGAGGAGGGAAATAGACCTCTGACGGTGGAGTCTGTTTGGAGGTGGCAGACATGGTGGAAGATGATGCGTTGTATGTGGAGGTTGATGGGGTGGAAGTGAGGACTGGGAGGTGGGGGGAGGTTCAAGAGCAGTGGTGTGTGAAGTGGAGGTGGTGTGCTGGAGGGCATAGTCATTCACCAAACCATCATCCATGACCTCACCTCCCATCACCAAATCATCATCATCATCTCCCAGACCATCCACAACCTCATCACCTCTGGGGATCTCCCATCCACAGCCTCCAACCTTATTGTCTGTGAACTCTGCACTGCCCGATTCTACCTCCTTCCTAAGATTCACAAAACTGACTGCCCCGGTCGATCCACTGCCTCAGCCTGCACCTGTCCCACTAAACCTTGACACCATCCTGTCCCCCTTAGTCCAGGAAATCCCCACCTACATCCGTGACACCACCCATGCCCTTTACCTCCTCCAAGATTTTTGTTTTCCCGGCCCCAATGCCTCATCTTCATCATGGACATCCAGTCCCTGTACACATCAATCCGCCACGACAAAAGTTTTGAAGCCCTCTGTTTATTCCTCTCATGCAGTCCCAACCAGTACTCTTCCCCAACACCCTCATCCACCTGGCTGAACTGGTCCTCACTCTCAAAAATTTCTCCTTACAATCCTCCCACTTCCTCCAAATCAAAAGGGATAACACAACTGCTTTCTACCCAGTTTCCTTTCTACCCAGAGGAAGCCCACGCAGACACAGGGAGAATGTGCAAACTCCACATCGACAGTTGCCAGAGGCTGTAATCAAACCTGGGTCTCTGGCGCTGTGAGGCAGCAGTGCTAATCACTAAGCCACCGTGCCGCCCTTTCATGCTCCTGGTTTTACTTTTGTTAAAATATCTGTCATGTGCCCATTTGTCAATTACCTTTTTGAAAGTCCATATGCATAACATCAACATCATTTTCTTCACTTCTTACAAGCATAGAGGATTAAGGAGATAGGAACTATCGTAGTTGAAAAGTGTCTCCCCACAAATCTCAAAATAAGATAAAAGTAGACTGATCTTTCCTGAATTAACGTTGTAGCTTTGCCAGTCAAAGTGACAGCTGTCATATGCGTTTCACATACAATCACTACTTTTTATCTTCTCAGGTCACTAATTCTAATCACAGCACAATATGCACTAAAACTTTTACCCTTCATGATAATATGAATGATGGAAAATTGCAATTCCATCACCCAGAAATCTATTTAAAACAGATGATGTCAACATGTGATGTTGAACTTCTCAAGGATGTTGAATTTCGTGAAGAGTTTTACTGTGAGTAACTTTGAGTGTGGTCACAGTTGTATTGCAAAGTAAGAGGAATCCAATTTGTTAAGAGCAAGGTCCCTATACAACAATGCATAAATACTTGATTGAATAATCTATTTTATGGATCAATTAAAAAGGAGAACTTCCATGCTTCTCCTTAAATATCGAATATGCTAACAAGAACTCAAATTTACACTGCATGAATACAGTTGAAAAATGTGGTGCTGGAAAAACACAGCAGGCCAGGCAGCATCCGAGGAGCAGGAGAATAGGTGCCCAAAACATCGATTCTCCTGCTCCTCGGATGCTGCCTGGCCTGCTGTGTTTTTCCAGCATCACATTTTTCAACTCTGGTACTCCAGCATCTGCAGTCCTCACTTTCTCCCACGGCAGGAATACAGCACTCCCCAGGTATTATAAAGACGTATCCCTAGCATGGATTATGTGTTCATGTCTTTGGAGACTTAAACGCATATTAGCTAGCTAAAGATTAATCATTTAAATAACTAAACTACATCAGTTGAAAAACTTTTATGGATTTGAATAACATCATTACCATAATAATCACATTTTTAAAAATTGTCCATCATGTTGGAATAATTTTGATCTTATCAGAAAAATTGTCATCACATTACAATCCGGTTGTAATACAACATCAGCAATTAAACTTAGACAACGTTTATTTAGAGCAAAACGCTTTCACATGTTTCCTTACGTGTAGGTAATCTGTGACAGAACATTGACATAAGATTGATGAAACTTTTTTTCTGGATCTTGTAGTTCTAACGGTGGTATGTCTCTGGAATATCCTGGACAGAAGTAACCCTAAAATAAATATATTATATGTTAGTTCAGCATAAAAACTGAATGACAATTTTTTTCACATTACAACAGTATACAAAGTATTTTAAATTATTTACAATAACATATTTCAGAAGTACGAACAGAAGAGTAGAAAATATGCACGCTATGATATCAGTTATACAAGAATATATTATCATGACAAAAACACTGACACAATGGGTTCTCTACTCCCCTCAGGTGGTGGAATTTGAATTCAATTAAAAATCCGAAATTAAGGATTAACGCAGACCATGAAACCAGTGTCGATTGCCAGGAAAGCTCCATCTGGTTCATTAATATCCTTCAGGGAAAGAAATCTGCCATTCTTACCTAGTCTGGCCTACATGTAACCATACAGCTCATGAATGAATTTTAAATAAATATTCTTTTAGGAGTATAGAATACAAGAGCAGGGATACAATGATGAACCTAAGACACTGATTAGTTCAGAGCTGTGTACACACTGTATGGACTTATACAAGTGGCCAAATATCCAACAGCCTAATTACCCATCCCCCCGAAATCAGAATTTATGAAATACCCCAAACCAATCAGCTCCCCCCCCCCACAGCCCAAATATTCCACATGACTGACCCCTGTCACCATGCACATTCCAGTAATGCCTGAATAACTGATCCCTGTTACCATCTCCACAAACTAGATCTGACTACACCTACCAAACCTGACTACCACTCCACCCAACCCAAAGCAATAATCAATATCGTCACTACATTCTCCTCCTCCTCCCCTGATCACATGGCTACTTATTTCCCAACATTGTAATTACCCCTCCAACCAGCTGGCTCAACTACCCAAGTAGCCCCCACCCTACATTCACCAAACCAGACCAAACAACCCATACCCAAATGGACTATTCTCAACCACCCAATTACCTTCTCCCCCACCTACACACCTCATCCACTTCACCTGTTCATTCTGTAATTCACTTACTTATATTCCCTGAACTTTTAAACTCACCTGAGTATGACAGACAGCGTCATTTAAAGGGGGACAATCCTCTTTTCCCCATATTCAATATTGCTCTCAAGGAATTCTGTAAAGGACTCTCTGTTGACCCTTTCTGTGACAGTCACAATTGGAAGACTGCGGAAAAAAGGCATAGCCGTGGCAAGTTGGGATAATCATTGTGCACCGTACAGGGCTTGCGGAACAGTGGTAGCACACCTACCTCTACACCAAGAGGCCTGGATTCATGCCCAATCTGCTTGTGTAATGACATGAAATTATGCTCAGCAGCAATATAGGGTTCTTGTAGCGCAGTGATAGAGTCCCTACCTTTGAGACAGAAGGTCCAGAGACATGTCATAACATCACTGAACAGCTCATAAAGAAAATAACTGCACATTGCTGCTGACTAGATGATTCAAGCCAGTGTATTTTTTTATTCCTATACCAGCCATGGTACAATCAAATATCACCAATCTAGAAGCAACTGGTATCAAATTAGGGGCAGTTAAGACTCATGCCCAGTAAGTGCCAGTACAATAATCCAAGAATTTCATGAAATGGAACACATTTGTTTAAAGTTTCCACATTTAGAAGCAATGCATTTTCGGTCTTTAAATTGTATTTACGGACTTACCTTTTTAAAAAATATGCCAAGTTCCAGAATGAGAAAGGACCCGTAAATGGTGACCAAGGTACAGACAAGGAGGAACGTCAAATCACTAGTGGTGAACTTCTGTGTATATAGTTGATATGTTTTAAATATGTTAATACTAAGGGCAGCAGGCCAGTGAAAGATAAAGAGTACCAAAAACATGGGTGCATTTGCACGTTCAGCAACGTCGTAGTAGATAATTGAAAGAACACAAGAGGCTAGTTGTGCAACATCTGGTATATAAATAAATGGTCTGTCAAACATTGAGTAGAACTGTGACAAAATGCCATCTGCTAAACAACAGGCTGATATGAAAATGTAGAAGAATGTTAATATCCATCGAAAGTAGTGCCATGGAAAATGGATCCATCCTCGCAAACCACTATCAATATTAAATGTTGTAATGGATCTCCATCTGCACTTAATCACAGTAAGGCCAACAAGAGAGCATAGTACAAAACCCAGATGCACAAGAAAGTTCACACTTTCAGTGAAACAGATTTCTTCAATGAAAGATACTTTGCTTAGCTTATGGCTATCATTTTTGTTGGCAAGGCCACAGAACTTAATGAAAGCATCTTCCATCCTGATTACTTCATTTCCGCATCCATTAATTGCAATTCTTGTATTGTAGTTTCTCCTTTTAAGTAACTTAGTTTAACCTATGAAACAAAGAAGAAATTGATTAAATGTCTGAATATTAGTACACATATTTCATTTTAATTAAAAAGGTAGCATAATATTTTTATTTACTGTCAAAAAGGGTGCAACAGTGAATTCATTTTCTTGAATTAAATTGCTCATTTTGATTCTCAGTCATCTATATCCCTTAATATGGTCTGTGGTTAAACAGGGAGAAAGTGAGGACTGCAGATGCTGGAGATTAGAGCTGAAAAATGTGTTGCTGGAAAAGCGCAGCAGGTCAGGCAGCATCCAAGAAGCAGGAGAATCGATGTTTCGGGCATAAGCCCTTCTTCAGAAAGAAGGGCTTATGCCCAAAACGTCGATTCTCCTGCTCCTTGGATGCTGCCTGACCTGCTGTGCTTTTCCAGCTACACATTTTTCAGCTCTATGGTTGAACAGTCAATTAGTAGAGCATAATTCTCATTCCAAAAACTAAAGTTAACTATGGTTTTAAACAGGAACTGGGTCAGTTGTTAATTTCATTTCCATGAATTCTTACCATGAAAAATATCTGATGTGACATATAGCCTCTCGAAACTAGTTGTATGAAATTTAGACAAAGAAGATCTCAGGACCATTTACATTATATTTATCTTTTCTTCCCCAGGTGACGAATGAAGTGAATGATATCTGTACCGGAGATCTTCATAGACAGAATCTTTGTGATAATTACTCATTTTATTGGCTTTGTTCTTTCATATATGACTCAGCATTTAATGTTCATGGTTGCACAAGATGTAAAGTTCTACAAAGCTTTTAGCTAGCACTGAAAAGGTGCAGAATTTGAAATGCTAAAAAATGCACAATTTGGTGAGGTGTTTTAAAGAGCATGTTAACTGTTTCTGGATTAGGAAACTATAATTAAAATAGACCAGGGTTGCAATGAGAGCATCGGGAATGCTCAGCTCTTTGTTTTTATCATAGAGAAACTCAGCAGGTCTAGCAGCATCTGTGCTGAAAGAAAGGCTCAATATGACTTTTTAGGGACCCCACACAATAATGTAATGCCAGACATTAACTTTGTTTCTTTCTATATATGCGCTACTGGGGCTTTTTCTTTAAAAAAAAGTTTATTTTCAAATTTCCAGCTGCTACAGTATTTTGAGGTATCAGATTTGTCTGGCCTGCTCCAAAACCCACTATCTCAGTTTGGCTTGACAACTGTGGAGTTAAATTTATGAATAACAGAAATAGTTTTCCTGTTTTCCAAGGCCCAATCACTGCTACAACTACAGCCTGTTAAAAGATGGGCTGTCATTTTTTTCAGAGCAAATAGGCAGTCTCAAACTCCCCTTCCCAAATTTCTCAAACTTCAAGGCACTTTGGAAAGCACTGATATTGATAGTATCATACCTATTTTTGTGGTACAAGACTGGTTTCAGACAGAAACTATACAAATGACATTAACCGGAACAAAGGAAATACTCTATTTTATATGGTAGTGGAATTCAAGCAGCAGATACAGAAATGTGGGTTTTATGTCACAACAATATTCAAAAGGAAAGTGGGTTATGAGTCAGTAACAGAGCTGAAGGAATTCAATGATCTTATGAACAAAATGCATAAATTTCAACGCCTCATTATTCAGATAAAGGGTTTCCAAAGCACTTTTTGCAAGCTCCACTGCAGTTGGAGATCACAGACTTTGTGATCAAAAACTCCAAGACAACAATGGTAGCTGTGGAGCTTCAAATAACATTTGACTACTGCAAGGCCCCTTTAAAATGTTCAGTTTTTTTCCCTGTTTTCCAAGGCCTAATCACCGCTATAACCACAGTCTGTTAAAAGATGGGCTGTCATTTTTTTCAGACCAAATAGGTAGTTTCAAACTCCCCAATTTTCTCAAACTTCAAGGCATTAAAATAGTGTCAATTTTGAAAGCACTGATTTGGATAATATCATACCTATAGATAAAAGTAAAGAGTGGTTAATTGTAGGAAGCACCAAATGTGGCTGGCAATGGAATACACACTAACACTTTGCAACAGCCTACACCTTTAGACTGCCACATTACATAGGATTAAGGGAAACCTTGCCTTGGCTGTTCAGCACCTTAGTGAAGTGCAGATAAGTGTTTCCCAACTCTAGGCTAACAGGGAGCATGTCAGAGCATCAGAGTGAACACAGAGAAAGGGTACATGGAAGTGAGGGACCTACTCCAACCACAAACTCGTAGAAGATTTGGCTAACACAGGATGAAGTCCCCATGGCAGCTCCGTAGGTATCTCGCACAGGTAAGCAAGATGATGATCTCTCAGCTGCTGTGAACTAGTTGAGCTGATGGTATGGAATGCTAAATGCTTAGTTAAATACTCCCAAGTGATGAGTGTACAGATGGGCAATCTTTAACTCTCTGGGGCATGTGGGAATCTAAGTAAAGCAGTATATCTGAAGGCTCTCTCACGGTTACAGACTTCAGTGGTGAAGTGCATATACGTACTGGGGATTGGTAAAGACATCATCCATTACCAGTGAGGTGCACCTAAGGCCATACGGGCATGAAGAGATTCACAGATATTACAAGCTGATCCCTGGAAGGGGCAGGTATCGATTAAATTAAGGCTCTGGTGATTGTCCACACCACTGACAACGCATAACTACCTGGTCCTCTTGAAAAGGGACTTTCTTCAGAAGGGTAAAAACACCCATCAAGAAGGTCTGAGCCTTCTGTGGCAATGGGGATTCCATCATATTCAGCTAACCTTTGCTATTATGGGTTTTAGCTTCCAATGAGGTGGAGCCCTGTGCTCATCCCCTTCCCATGGGATGACAGTAGCAAAGAAGGATGTTATTGGCGCAGCTTTTGGTACATATTTGTTCAAAAGACCCAAGGTCCTATCTGCTGTGACAGCTGACATTTGGGAAGTGCAAACCAAAGGCAAAACATTTCAAGGTGGCAAAAATGGCTTAAACTGAAAACCATTTCCAAAATAGTGAAACTGTAGTCTCGTAAATTTTTAAAAAATTCTTCCACAGGGAAGAAAGCAACTCAACACGATATTTAAAGTTTTTCCCACCAGTTAACTGCAATTTAACATATTTAAATATCAGACTTGCTTGTCCCACAGATATTCCCAAATGCTCAAAGATTCATTTGGGATAAAGACAGAAGTGACCATGTTTCTGCCAGCTTCTTGACACTGGTGATTCCCCATGTTTTAATCCAATGCCCAATTTAAAAAAAAACTATCACCTTGGCATATTAAAATTCTCCCCCGTTTCAAAATGGGAAACAGTTAACCAGTGCAGCTCTGCAAAATGAGTGCTGTACTTTGTATTGCTGTTCCAAAATATATGGCAGCACTTAACATTTCCTCATCTTCAATTACAGGATTCAATTAAAGTTGAATTTCTCTTGCACAATTCAATTTAAACTACAGCTTATTCAAATTACAGGGACTTTCCTTATTTCAATCTATCCCAGGAAACAAAAGCTAAATCTCAAAGTTTCCCCATCCTTGCAATACATTTGCAGGAAATAATTTCAGAGACAAAGTGCAATCCCTTACAGTAAATAGTGAAACAGAAAAGCATCCGGTAGAATAGGAACATGCTTATGCACTTTTTTTTTAAACAATGCATTGTTCATGCATCCACGCATTTCCAGTTGTCAATTAATTACTTGGCTAACTGGACACTGATTGCATTTAAGATTATCATTTAAATATTGAAAAAACTTTTCAAGTGACATATCATGCATTCTGACCTGAGCAGAAAGACTTTACATTTCCTGAGAAAAAATGTAATTGAAAACCAACATTTCTCTCGATACATTAGTTTCAAGAAAAATAAGCAGGCTATTATACACCAGTTATCAATGGTACTGCCAGGAGGAACTTGAGAAATTCAGGAAACGTATTTTTGAATACTCTTCAGCACATGTATTTATTTAGATCATAAACTCCCTCCAATATTTTTTAAATTCCTCTTTAATAACATTAAGTTCACTGTTACAGAGTAGCTTTATTTACCAAACTCAAAACTAACACAGGTCAAATGATGGTCAGATCTAGTTCGAGTTGTGAAAGTTTCAGAGCTGCTGATGAAAATCAATTCAAAATCTGACTAGTTAGTACTCTTTTGAAGAAGATCATAGCCATTCAGTTTACATTTTCAGAAGATAAACTCAAAAACCAGATTAGTAATCAAGTTGAAATATGTATCAGATCTAAAGAAAGAGGCTAATTGCATACAAATCTTACATGGTCGGAAAAGTAGGAAAGTCCTAGGGGAGTCAAGATTTATGATATTTAAATCCAAAGTCTGTTCAAATACAGACATTTCATGAAAGTGGTACCATTGTGGCAGTGATCTGAACTGGCAACTGAATGACTCTGCTGAATATCTCAGACTTCAACAGTCTTTATATAGCAAGGATTGCTCAGATGCAGACAGAATTATAGGTTAACAAGCATCACACACATCATAGTGGATCGTTACACCCATAAGTTAGTCAATTGCCACCTGGTGAGAAAATTGCCAAGTAACTGCAGCTGAAGTTAGAAAACATCTTTTAAAATAGTGATTAAATTCATATTTATATTTTTAGAATTACAGCCAAATTATTCACAATTGTAGTCAATTACGATATAATTTCAAAAGTACAAGCAAGATTTAGTGAATCACACTTGCACTTACAGCAAGTGTGATGTAATGTTTGCAGAATGGTCACCTGATATACATGCCCAAATGCTGTCAATGGAACTGGAAATCAAGCAGGAGTGTATGATGGGTAACTGACCTGCAACTATTATTCTGCTGCCCACTCTGAAAGTATCGGCCGTCATGTCTTTTATTAAGTTGCATTTTGTGCTACATCCCATAAATGATAAAAATGGACTGCAGAATTTTTTGAAAGAACGTTAAATGATATTCTGACGACAACATTAGGTCATAAGAAATGTTCATGTGACCTGGAAATGCTCTTGGCATTAGTTGCTAAGAAGTAAAGGTAAATAAAAAGGGAACTGCAGTAGTAGGGAGTCTGTCTGCTGGTTTCTGTTTGGAAGTTCATAAGACTTTCAAATCAATTAAAGAGAAAACAAACAAGGTATGGAACAGTTGCTTCGTCATATTGACCATACAACAATCCTAACTGACCTCTGAGGGACAGGAGGATAACTCAAGATGGTGCACTGTCCCATCCTTGCTCTGGATCTAGCTCAGATTGGATTCCAACTTAGCAATCAGTGCACTTCAACGAAAACAGCAGCAGATACCGAGGAAGGTGTTGCGTTCTTGGAGGACCAGCTGTCAGAGGCTGCGATATTCCAGGCCACAAGCTCTTAGAGGAATGTGGGAGACCAGGATGATGCCATGTATCAGACAGATACTAAGCCTCTGGAGTCATCGATAACATGGCAAATGCTGGATGTGAATACAGTTGGACCTGACTGCAATTTGCTACACAGATCACTTGCCTGAATGGAAGCTTACACAAGAAAGTTCACAGCCACCAAAACTTCTGGCACTACCAACACTAAATGGCAACCCATGCAGTTTGAATTCTTGTCGCTAATCAATATCACTGACACCACTGATAACCTGTCTGCCACTGGCATTCATTCAAATAAAGGTAGTTCGTGATCAGGGCTTCCTCTAGTATGACTTGGAGGTGCCAGAGTTGGACAAAGTTAAAAATCTCACAACACCAGGCTATAGTCCAACAGGTTTATTTGGAACCACCGCTCCTTCATCAGGTTGTTGTAGAAGTTAAGATCATACCTCACAGAATTTATAGCCAAAAGAGTCCAGTGTCATGGAGATGTGATACAGTAAACAACCTTAAATTAAAACTTTCATCTAACTTCCCAACAAACCCCTCATTCTCTTGGTTCCTTACCCCACTCCTGGTGCTCAGGTTTACCCTCTATCTCCCTAAACCACATTCTCACAGCCTTCCTACCCCAACACCATCCCAGTTCTCACAGCTTTGGGATTATGGAAATTTTTAAGTCTCAAGATTACAGTGGGGTCACAACAGGAAAAGATTTGGAAAGTTTTGTCTACTTCTCTCAGGGTAGTATCTTCTGTCAGCACATCTGTCTACTGTCTCTTCACTGCTCTTCTGGCTCTTCATCATCATGGCACTTGTATTGCTGGTAACGATGGCCAATATATCCTCTTTTTCCTTCCCTTCTTAAGTGGAGAAGCTTCCCACTGAGTGAAGTGTTCCTATGGCTTTGCACACTGCAGAGAACACAGAAACTGTCTCTCCTTTTTTCAATCACTCTTCGAAGCGAATCTCTCCATCCCTTGAATTCATTTCAGCAAAATTGACTAATAGTTTGACACTAAGCAACTTCATAATGTTCCCTGCAGACAGGCAGGTTAAATCAGGGACAGCTATGTGACCAAGTACCTCAACTAATTGATGATTAGCATTGAAAGACAGCAGGTTTATGACTCTCAAACTCTATCAAACCCAAGCGGAGATTGATTTAAATCACACACATTCCATAACAGATTACTGGAGAATAAGCAAAAGCTGGAAAAGCTTTTGACATTTACCATTCTTTGATCTGTAGCTAATGAGGGCAATAATAGTATCAGACATCATTCCTCTGACAGCAACTACATTGATGCATTGGTGATGAAATGCTGCAGCTTTCTGCTCTAAATATTTTTGCATCATACCACATGAAGTATTTATCCAAATGAACAATCATGGTGCCTCATTTAGATTGATATTTCTACAAGTTATAGAATCAGAGGCATATAGCACGGAAACAGACCCTTCGGTCCAACTTATCCATGCCAACAAAGTTTCCCAAACTAAACTACTCCCACTCGCTTGTGTTTGGTCCGTTTCGGTCTAAACCATTCATATTTATGTTCCTGTCCAAATGTTTTTTTTTAAATGTTGTAAGTGTACCTGCATCCACTACTTCCTCTAGCAGTTCATTCCACACACAAACCACCCTCGTGTGAAAATGTTCCACATCAGGTTCCTTTTAAATCGTTCTCCTCTCACCTTAAAAATATGCCTCCTAGTTTTGAACTCAACCACCCTAGGGAAAAGACCTTTACCTTATCTATGCCTAAGATTTTATAATCCTCTATTAGGTCATCCTCAACCTTCTACGCTCCAATGAAAGAAGTCCCAGCCTATCCTTGTAATTCAAATCCTCCATTCTCAGCAACATCCTGGTAAATCTTTTTTTAACCCTGTTCAGTCTTAGTATCCTTCCTATAGGGCAACCAGAATTGCAAACACACTTGTTTAACCTTCTTGGTAATCAGATTATGAGCACTCATTTTCACAAAAAGAAAACTCCACATGATGACATTTAATATGTTCTACTTATGTGAACTAGTTGTGTAACAATTCACAACCAATGAGCTACATTTGTATTAAAAATCTATACACTTTTCTTAGACTTAAGAGTTATCAGCAATTCCTGAAACAATGTGATTGATGTTCCTGCATACTCAAGATATTTTTCAATCATTGCTTTCATAATTATTTGTGTAATAAAAGGGGAAGCAATCCCTTTATTAAAAGAACTTCTCACTCAAAATTTGTTAATTTAGTGTATTTGTTTTAATCTCTAAATGAAAAGAATAAATGTTATAATTAGTGCTTAATGTTAATTAAAAGAAAAGATTCCTTTCACTTCTATGGTATCTCATTGGCACTGGGTTGTAAGTTGATCCCAGGACTTCCATATCATTAATAGACATTGTAAACTTTCAACTTAAATTCTATAGCAAAAACACAGTAAGCAGGCCATTCCAATTCCTTCCCTCAGGTTGCCTAAGAATTTTAAAAATTGTAAAAGTTGAAAATGAATCTTAAGAAAAGGAAGCAAACCTAAAATATAATCAAATTCCAAAGTCATTTTACAGTCTACAACAAGCATGCAAGAAGTTCAGCTTACTTACAATTGAATGTGTATGTCCTCAATAAGTAATCTCATAATTTATTCAATTCTTACAAGAAATTGGTCACCTTTCCACTATCAGAACTGTGCCAACAGTTCAGTTAATTATAATAATGAATTACAACAAATTTGGAAATACACAAAAAGTCACAAATAATAAGTCAAAATGTAGCTATAAACTTTCACAGCATCCCAATAAATTTATACAATAAGCAAGTGAGGTATACAAACTGGAGAGTCCCAAAATCAAAACCGACTTTGCACTGCTGTTAGTTATCTCAGTAGGGTTCATCACAGAAGCCCTACAGTGTGGAAGCAGATCATTTGGCCATACTGACCCTCTGAAGAGCATTCCACCCAAACTCTCACCATCCCTGTAACCCTGCATTTTCATGGCCAATTCACCTAGCCTGCACAATCCCTAGATACAATGGGCAATTTAGCATAGCCAATCCAGCTAACCTATACATCTTTGGGCTGTAGAATTAAACCCAAGCACCCAGAGGAAATCCGTGCAGACAAGGGAGAGAATGTCTGTGTGGGCTTTGCACAGACATCTGAGACAAGAATCAAACCCCTCCCTGGTATCGTGAAGCAGCAGTGCTAACCACCGAGCCACTATGCCAAGATGGTCAGCCACAGTGCCAGAAGGGAGCATAAAATCAACTAAGATCCCAGATTGAATAAAGATAGGATTGGGTGTTAGTGCCTTTGAATACCCAACATTCAGGAACACATAAAATTCATAGCAGGAAACAATACAGCAAAACTACCAATCATCTCTCAATAGAAAAAAAATGAAAGGACAGAAAAATCCCATTAAAAGCTCCATTTCCATCTCTCTTATGCTCACCAAGAAGCCTCTGTGCTGCTCAAGTGTAACCCGATGCTTTCAAACCAGCACCTCTCACAGCTTGACAGGTCTGGAAACGGTGATGTGGTCGAAACAAATTTCAGAAAAAAAGAGATGTTCTAAAGACGAGTCTTACTAAACTCGAAACGTAACACTATTCCTCTACCCAGAGATGCTATCAGAACGGTGTTTCTACAGAATCATCTGGTTTATTTCAGATCTCTTGCATCAGTGGCAGCTTGCTCTTATTCCAAGAAAAGGCTTTATGGTTAGCATTGTTTTTTGAAAATTGATTGCACCGTTATTATGGCATAACAAACAGCATTTCAGTAAAATTCAGTACATTTTCTGGTATTGGCACTTCCATTCGACATACATCAAATCTTGTATACCTGTATATTTTAACAGCATATCAGAATACGTCCGGATCAAACACATATTCCATGTTCAGAAAACCAAACAGGTCGACACAACCCGATCAATTGGATTGAACCACGTTATGTTACCCTTGATGGTTACATAGCTTAAGTTCTGCCAGATTTGCGTCACATACGGTGACAGGTTATTGCTTCACAGAACCCTGGACGAATCCCAATCATTTCTCATTTGCAATTACTGCAAGGTTGTGCTGCGTCCTAGAAATCGTCACGGGGCTCGACACAGTTAGTTAGAGCAGGCAGCTTTTGAAAGGCAGAGAGAGACGTACGATGGGGGTTAAATATTTAGAAAAGGTGAACATTTGATTGCAAGCAAATGAAACACTTCAAAAGGGAGCGATGCGTCGCTGTGGTGCTTGCACAGACCGGGACCTTAGAGCAGTTTGGCGCTTTGATCAACAGGGGCCTAACAGTCCTCGGTGTTGCCGCCAAGAGGCAGCCGCCATCCCGTGCGCGCGGCCGCCCTGCGCCGCCTCACCTGAGCTGAGGCCGCCGGTGACGTAGGTGAGCGGTTGGCCGCGCGCGAGGCGAAGAATAAACCGCCGCAAGTCCGGGGCGGCGCGAGCGTCATTTTCCAGGCCCTTCGGTTACTGGAAAGGACGAAGGAAGGAAGGGCGAACAGCATCGGGAGGGCGAGCGGGCTCGGGTGACACCTGCTCAGGCCTTTGCTGAGCTCCCCTTCTCCTTTGGATGTGAACTGACAGCGCGCATACAAAAACAAAAGCAGCCTCTCAGATATTTTCCTCATCGATCTGTTCGGCGGTGGTATTACATACCTCTGGAGCGGATGGGACTTGAACCCTAGTCTCCTGGCTCAGAGCTAAGGCCGCAATCACTGTGTCACAAGAGTCAATACCCTTCTTGTCATTCACCCCCATGAACCAAGAGCAAGCAGGTGGGACTAGTTAAATTTGGGATTATGGTCAGCATAATGACCATAACGTCTGTTTCTGTGCTGTGTGACTCTATGATTCAATTTTAGGTATATTTCATTAACCTGTCAAAATATGGAACCAAACTGGAACACTACTGAATTATGTTCATTTCTCCAGCACAAATGATTGCGGGGGTCTTTTGTATGTTTAGTGCCTAAGCACTTTTTCTTAACCTTTTCGCTTACTGAAAATGGAAAATTAGTTGTTCTCCAAGTATGTTTTATTTTCTAGCTATTAATTAATAAGGTGATTGTATATTAGATTATATTCCATACAGCGTGGAAACAGGCTCTTTGGCCCAACAAGTCCACACCGACCCTCTGAAGAGTAACCCACCCAGATCCATTTCCCTCTGAGTGATGCACCTAACACTATGGGCAATCCACTGAACTACACATCTTTGGACTGTGGGAGGAAACCCACGCAGAGACAGGGAGACTGTGCAAACTCCACACAGACAGTCGCCCAATGCCAGATTTGAACCTGGGACCCTGGTGCTGTGAGGTGGTAGTAGTACTAAGCACTGAGCCAACATGCCACCCCTTTGTTTGTGATATATCAATATCACTGACCAGGCTAAAATTTGTTGCCTATCCTTCCCTGCCCTTGATTGACAGTGATGTGGAGGTGCTGGTGTTGGACTGGGATGGACAAAGTCAGAAGTTACATGATTCTCTCCGCCTATAAATTTGTGCCTGTACATTTCCCTCCACTTCAACTGACAAAGGAGCAGCGCTCTGAAAGCTTGTGATTTCAAATAGACCTGTTGGACAATAACCTGTTGTTGTGTGACTTCTAACTTGATAGAGTGGCTTACCCAGTCATTTCAGTGGATGAAATCAGTGAACCACATTGCTGTGGATCAGGAGTCTCTTGTTGGCCAGAACAAGAATTGTGACTGATTTCTTTCCCAAATGACATTAATGATTCAGATCAGTTTTTATGACAATTGAGACTCGTCTAGTTCTAGAATTAATTTAATTATTCAGATTTAAATTTTATCAACTAACATGGTGAAATTTGAGTCGGTTTCCCCAGAACATAAGCAGACTCTAGACCATTTGGACAGCACAGTGGCTCAGTGATTAGCACTGCTGCTTCAATGTGCCAGAGACCCAGGTTCAATTCTACCTTCAGGTGACTGTTCACCTACTATGTGTGTTTCTGCTAGGTGTTCTGGTTTCCTTCCAGAGACCAAAGATGTGCAAGTTTGGAGGATTGGCCATGCTAAGTTACCCATAGTGTTTAGGGATTTATTGGTTAGGTGTGTTAGCCATGGGAAATGCATGGTGTAGGTGCATGGGTCATGGTGGGATGCTGTTTGGAGGGTCAGTATGACTTGTTGGGCCAAATGCATTGTAGGGGACTCTATGGAGTATAAAATTGCCTTTCACTTGGGTTGTAATAGTTCAAGAAGCCCAACTAGAAATGAACATAAAATAGAGCTACTACTCATGGTGTAATAGGTTCCCAACTTGGGACAGACTGTACATTTTCTACATTATACCCAGAAGTGCTGCCATACACAACTAAGTGACTGTCCTGCCACCAAAATCGCCATGACTTTTTTTTGCATTTTTTAAAAACTACTAACCACCACCAGCAAACTCAACTGTGTACTCAATTAAATATCAACATGCAAAACCCAATAAGGGCAACGTAAAGCTTCAAAAGTGAAGGGGAGGTAGGGAAAGGACTAAATCAAAATGGAATTGGAAGTTGAGATAATGCACTATATGCCACCACAACTGGGTCTGCTTTTTTGTTTGAGGAATCTGAGTCAGAAATTTAGTTTTAACTTGACAGCAGAATAATCTTTTATTTCATTCACAAGATAAGGTTGTCACTGTGTGAAAAGCATTTATTATCCATCCCTATGGGGCAGTTAAGGGTCAACTGCATTACTATGGGTTTGAAATCACATGTAGGCCTAACTTTTTTGAAAGAACATAAGTGAACTAGATGGGTTTGGATCTGCTTTTTAAGAACTATATACACTTTTTTCTAATCAACTTGTTCAGAGATGTTATTACACACCTCTGAGTAGGTGAGACTTGAACTCAGGCCTCTGAGTTCAAGGGTTCGGGACGCTATCGCTGTGCCACAAAAGGGACCTTGGGTCTGCTTTTCTTAAAAAAAACTTGTTTTCTAATCAGCCTGTTCAGAGATATTATTGCACGTCAATGGAGCCAGTGGACCTTGAACCTTCCCAGACCAGAATAAGTACACTACCACTGTGCCACAAGTGGGTTAAAGGGCTCAGATGATGAGTTCCAGCTGGTCAGGCTATTGCTTGTTGCCAAAGAAACTCATACTCAAGGAGCTCCACAGGGAGGTAAGTTCATGATTACCCATGGGCCTTGTAGAGGTTATGACAAGGGGTTGACTGATTTCCTAGTATAAAAGACAAAAATAGAATAGGTTACTTCAGTACTTGATTTTTTTCAAGTAACTTTGGTCTCTGTCTACACAAGAACTCCACTTCCCAAAAGGTAAATTGACATTATAAGGGTGATGTTGTGGAACAGGAAATTAAGTGTCAGGAAGAATCAGTTAGGGGCAGTGGCTGCAAAACAGAGGGTTGGCAGCAAGACAAGGGATTAGGGAACAGGCAAAGTATTCAACTAGAAGGTCAATGAGATTAAAGGTTCACAATAGTTAGGAAGGTCAGAAAGCAAGATGTGAGGGAAGTATAAAATATTAAAACAAAATGACCATATTTCTTTTAGATTTTTTAAATTTTACAAGTTATTTAATTTACCAATTAGGAATTTTGCGCTGTCAGTACTTGACTCATAGGGTATAATGTTTTAATGCAAGTAATATACTCTGGATGCTGGTAATCTGACATAATAATTGAAAATGCTGCAGAAACTCATCAGGTCTGGCAGCATCTGTGGAGAGAGAAACTGTGTTAATGTTTTGAGTCTAATATGACTCTTCAGCACTACTTAGAAATTTTTAATTCTTGTTTTCAGCCAAACAAGTTCTAACAACTGAACCACAGATTTAACATTGAATCATATTTTCCTATTAAAACCAATTAAAGTTGTTTCACTTGAAGTCATGATGTTCACTGTATTATGAAATAATGCCATCTAGTTGTAAGAACCAGTATTTCATTAAGAGTTTTGTGCCAGCAGAGATGGGATTTGTGCATGAGATCCTGTATAATCCCATTTTAACACATTCTGAAGGACTTGTCTGGGAAATTGATTTTTCCACTGGGCAATTCCTCTATGTCTAGAATCCTTCAAAAGTATGCATTTAAATCGTAAAATAATTCCTCAGCAAAAGTTGGACTATTAAAATCTGCATTTAAATCGTAAAATAATTCCTCAGTAAAAGTTGGACTATTCTAACTCCCATGTAACAATTAAGCTGATCCATATATACCTTCCCCAGCCCCCCTTATAACCCTGACCCAAAACCCCTCTCAGGACCTGAAAACCCACCAACCCAGACACTGGACCTGATGCCTACCCTCCACTAGACATAACCAAACTGCTCCCACTGATCTGGATAGGGCCCTCAGCAAATTGATACAGCTTGACACCCCCTCCCCAGTTGGCCTAGCCCAGCACAAACCCTCCCACCACACCCAAACATCAGCTCAATTACTCCCACTTGTTATCCAACCCACCTGGCGCCTAATTGGCATCCTGCTAACCAATGATATAACCCCATTTTTCGGGCATTCTACCCCTGGCTTGTATCTGCTCCCTAGCTGGCACCTGGCCCAGCTAGAACCCTTCTTACCTAGAAGCCTATCCACTTGGCACCCTACCCATAAGGCAGCCTATTCCCCTACTCATGCAGCACAAACACATACCTTACGTATTTGCAGTTTGACAGCAGCGTCAAAGTGGCTGTCGGAATGTTTAAATGTCAGAATATGATTGCTGACTGCTGTGAAAAAATGGTTATGGTTTCCCTTCCTCTAGGTATGTGCTACAAAAGAACTGTCAGAATAATAATACAGCTTTTGTATTTCTGAGGGAACCCTGCATTGAATCTCCTCTCAGACATGCGGAGCTCCCTTCGTTTGTGAAACAGAAGGACCTGAGTTAGATTATCTTGGAAAATCAAGCCCAAATCTGGTAGTGTAGTTTCCTTTCCTCCTTTGTATGATGTGGAGGTGTTTGTGTTGGCCTGGGGTAGACAAAGTCAAAGTCTGAGTAATTGGCTCCAGAATTTTCAAATTCATTACACCATATTTGTTAATTTTTATTTTTTAATTGATGCTCAAATGGTTGCAGATAATTTTTGGATAGATTGTCACAATGTTATTTTGAAAGAAAATCTATGTATAATTGCGTGCACCAATTAGTATATGGTTAATGGCAGGTACAAATGCATGTCTTTTCAGTACAGTTCACTATACTTTGCTCTTCTGTTTCAGTTGTTCATGATCACTCCATTTTGAACTTATTCCCCCAGAAGATAAACTCTAGGAAATCATCTATTTTCCAGGTGGCTTTCTATCATCTATTACCTTCTTGGCCATTGTGGCATAGATCATGATATATTTTATAACCCTTGCAATTCCTGACATTATCAGTTACATAGTCAATGAAAATATATTAATTGGGCCAAAGTTTGCCATTGGTAAAGAAGGAAATTGGAAGTGTCTCAATGGTTTATCAACATTTAGTACACTGTGATCAGTCTAACATTAGCACTTTCGAAGTCTCATCTCAGGAGAAGTGTGCAAAAAGTGAACAGAGAAGAAAAGGAATTGACAAATCAATGAACACAAGACCTCTGGGAGGTGGGAGAAGAGATAAATTAATTTTAATTCAACTTCAAACTGAAAATATCAATGCAAGAGTTATTTATTAATTGTAAAATTAATGTAAAAATTCTGATACACTGAATCACTAAATCCCTACATTATTCATGTTGCAGGTTCAGAACTCCATGTTATACATTCTCTTAAGTATAAGGGAATTTTACCTGTACTGCCTGATATCTGACTGTTTTCTGACTCAAACCTACAATTCCTATGCTTCATTCTGAACATTGTATTTAACTCAGACTACACTTAGCTATCACAATGCCAAGAACTGGCCTAATTCTTCCTGTTGTTGCAGCATAGAACCTTTATGCAACAGGATTTTTCCAGGACCAAGGATCAGATAACCAAATCTGCTATCCATTCCTACAGAAAGCAAATAATTGAGTACTTGCCAAAAAAACAACTTTGCAACCTTCCTAATGTAACACAAACACTACTTAGATAATGATTAGCATTTTATTTGTTGGAAGGCATTTCGTAGTTCCAGTGATTTATAGATGGAATTTCAGCCATAAAAATGTTGACCAGAATGATAATTTTTTTTTCAGGTGGTTCTTACATTGCATTCATGCTGCAGTAATCCTGAGCCTTCATTGTTTGAGCTGAAAAATATGTTGCTGGAAAAGCGCAGCAGGTCAGGCAGCATCCAAGGAGCGGGAGAATCGACGTTTCGGGCATAAGCCCTTATGCTGTCTGACCTGCAGCACTTTTCCAGCAACACATTTTTCAGCTCTGATCTCCAGCATCTACAGTCCTCACTTTCCCTTCATTGTTTGAGTGTTGTATTGCAAATGGGTCCAATACCTTGTGTTGTTGAAAAGGAAACCTACTTCTCTATTATTATACCTCCTGAAGAGATTGAGAAGCATGAAATTCCCTGTGCCACAATTAGCATGGAGCAGGAAGAAGCAGTAAGTGTAAAAGAATGATGGTACATAACTTGATACTTTCATAGGTGCCCATGAATTGATCCCTAAAGACAGTATTGACCTGCACTGGCACTTTTATTGGATAATGGGTATTTTTACCCCTAAAAAGAGCCACGTACCACATCCTTCAATAGTATTTCTAAATCTCCATGTGTATGGGGAAGTTTTCACTGTTGCGCCTGAGCTCCACATTTGCTGATGACTTCTGATGTTTCTTAATACAGGGAAGCCCCATCCACTCGTTCCCACTCTTTAAATCCTGTTGCATACCTAAATTCAGTGACTGGAAACCAGCTTACAGGCCCCATTCCTTGTTTGAGTTGCCAGCTGTAATTAATGTATTCTTGGTGATTTCCTCACCCAACTTGCCTCACCATTGAGCTATTCATCCACCAGTGTAACCATCCTTTTGACCTATTACCTTGTTAAGCCTATCAGAAGGAAAATGACTCATTGCCCAATTAGATTATGCTTGACTGTCCCCCAGCCTTTCTTTCCCATTTTCTAGATTTCTATATGTGATAAAATGTTCAAAGAAACAATGAACCTGTGAGTTTTCTCCAGGATTGCACACAGCATTGCCCTGAAGATTTGATCTCAATTTTTCAGGCCCTCCAGGCCAATCCTGAAGAGGATTGGCAGGATTGGGGGGGAATTGGCAACCCAACAGTCCAGGTAGATACAAGCCTCAACAAAGAGAGAAACAGTCAATGATCCATGCACTGATGAAGGGGCACTCTTGCTACAATGCAGATCCAATATGTCGAGGATCATCAACTGGAGACAAATATAGCACTTCAAATACTTTCCTTTTCCAACTTTTTAGGTGGAGAATATAATTTTCTGTCTGATTTAGTTCGATTTGGATGGAACAGTGTTGACATTTGGTAACTGTTCCAATGGTTTGTGCAACAATATATTGTTAATAGCAAGCAAGTATCAGCTCTGTCTTTAAATATGTATCGCAGTGACCGGCGAAATGATTTGATGCCAGGGGGTTCAGCCAGTCAATTCAGACTGGCGGCTGTTTCCGTGGCTTGGAGCCAAGCGCTCACATTCCTTTGGGCGGTCTTAGAATGGCGTTGGAGCCACGCTAGGGCTGGCCGTTCTGGCTGACTGGAGAGAGATTGGGAGTGATCTTTTTCATGTTTTCTCTGGCATCATTGGAAACAAGTCGCAGCTAATTATCATATGGACAATCTCACTCTATTTCAGCCTCCGACACAGGACTACCATTCTGAACGCCTATGGTTCATATAAAACTGGACAAGGACAATTTCTCAGACTTGAATTTAATCTCTTGCGAGTAAAGATAAAGTCTGGCAAAGTTCTTTCTCCCAGAGCCGCTTTTGCGAAGATTAAGGGACCCCATAAACTTTTTTTTAAAGGGGGTATTATATTTGAAACGGCTTTCTATTTGGATAGAAGCCGCCCCGAGTGTCGCCTCTACAATATTGACAGTAGAAGCCAGTTAGTTACGCTACCTCCCACACTTGCGGTGCTTCATGACGATGGGGAGTTCACCGGTGAGTTTGGTTCTCTTGGCCGGATTGCTTTGGTTTTCGGATATCGCTGAAGCGGGATGCTCTGAATCTCAGAAATGCTGCAACGGCAGGGACCATACATGCAGCAGCATTGGTTGGACTATGAACCGGGTTTACGGGACCTGCTACTGCGACCAAGCCTGTAGAAGCACTGGTGACTGCTGTTACGATTACATCGAGACATGTCCAGGTAAAGGAGAGCTCGGCATGCCACAATCAAAGTGGATTTTATGTGTTCCTCCGAATACAGTCAGTTTGGATGTAGGTCATCGCGATAGTTCGTTCTCTAATGTAGTAAAGAATGGGCTGAAATAGCCAGAAATGTTTTGGTTTCACGATTACGTTTTTAATTTATTGTAAAATAAATCAGCATGAAAAAATAATTTGCAAACTCGCAAAAGTTGTTTTTTATGCTACATCTCAAGTTAAACGTGTTACTGGATTCATTTTACAGACACGAAAAGGGTTTTTTTTTAATCAGTGGAAGTATATTGTCCATTTCGAATAGATCCAAATCAAAGTACTGTACAAGCTAAATACTGGAGATGTAGATCTGAACCAGAGTGGTGGAGAAACTCGGCAGGTCCCGTAGCGTTTGTGGAGAGAGAAACAGGGTTAATATTTCGAGTCCAATATAACTTGCACCTCTCTAATGTATCATCTGTCGAATTCTATCGATGATATAGAATTTTTGCATTAAAAAACTATTTCTCTCAATGTCTAAAACTGTTTCTATATTTTAAAATTTTGATTTGTAAGAAACAGTACAATTTGTAATGCCATGCAAATTAGCTTTTAAACAGATATGTGGAACAACTGCCTTAAAATGGCAGTCAACTGAAAATTAAAACGCGGGCTTAAGTCTGTTTTTAAAAATGTGACAGTTTGTATAGTACTGCATCAATTAAAATCATATTTATCACTAGAAGGTGTGAAAATTGCTGTTAAATATTACTCAAAATGGCTGTGGTCTTAATATTAACGATATAATCCGTTAATAAAATCGGGAGTTGCAATTATTGAATAATACAATAGCTGGAAAATCATTTCCTTCCAATAACATCTTTACCTGGAAAGAGAGGACTCATTCTGACTGCATGTCATCACCCTCTCCTGGTTATTAGTTTCACTGATTTATTCGAATCAAAACCATTTAGAAGATGTGGGAAAACTTTACCATGTAGAAGATGGTAGGGTTCTGGAACTCACTGCCTGTAGAGATAGTAGAGACAGAAATCCTCATAACATTTAAGAAGTATTTAGATATGCATTTACAACACTAAGGTTACAGGCCGAGATCTGGAAAATGAGATTGGAATAGGTGGTTGTTTTTGACTAGCATGGATGTAATTGGCTGAAGGGCCTTTTTCCATGCTGTAGATCTCTATAACTCTAAATGCCCATTTTATTAGGCTGATCTTAACACTTCGGTATCCCTGCAAGACACCTACCACTGAATGATGGGTATGAAGGGGTATAAATCCAGTGTCAAGTTTTTATTTGATTATGAAGGAAATACCATGACACACCTTGGTGGGATTAATGCATATCCATGTTGGTTTGAAGCCAAATGGTGTGTAACTCATTTGAAGTGAGGACTATGGCCTTGTAAGAATCTTTCTGGGCAGATTGTATAAAGAGGGTTCATTTTATGTATTGGAGACAATCAAGGCTACAGTTTAATGTGATATTAAAATTTATTTTATAGTTACAATCATACCAGAAACTGGTATACCTAGTTAGCATTATGAAAATTAAAATAATAATCCTTAACATATTTAAGTGATAGTCAGTATAATCCAGCTGAAAATAAGTATTAAGAGCAAAATTGACAATAGGTTTATCAAAAAACTCAGGTCCTGAATAAGCACGCTCAGTGAATAGTCCTGTGAATAATCAGAAAATATTAAAAATAACTTTAAAATGTTAAACTGAGCCATTTAATATTTTCATGAATGTACACTAGCCAATTTCTTAATAAATTAAATGTATCCTGAGATGTGGAAACATTTTCACCATGTTAAATGTGCTTGCATGCCTAGGAAAATGAGTGCAATTTGAAGAGCTTGCCTTAGCCAGAACAACTGACATAATCTCTCAACATTGATTGATCTCTGCTGAGGCTATTTCCACCTCCAGACCAATATTTATAGGCAGGGCCTGAGGATCACAAAGGGTTGTGATATAAAATTACCAAGAATGCTTCAATTGTACGAAGGTTTGGATTGTGATGCCACATATGCTTTTCTGAGGAAAAGAAGGATTAATGGTCCCTTTAAGAACCGGGATTCTTTAGGATCAGATTTATGGTAAGGCACCTGGCTTGCAGAAAATTATCATATGACCAAGTTGTCTAGGAGATAAACAACAGAGGAAAGAAAGTTATTTATGGGGGATGTATCCTGTATTTAAGCAGTTTCAGGGCCTAAAAGAAGCTGGAATTAAAAAAAACATTTAAAAAGAAGGATTCATCGAAATCTGGTGTATTGACTGAAAGCATTTAAAGGTGTTAACTGAAGGTTAGTAGTGATCCAAATCTTCTTTTGTAGAACTCAAGTTGGAAGATGCAGGTCAGGATTCTGCAGAAGTCTTCACACACTTGCATGAGCTGTAAGAGCCTGGGAAGTTCAAAGTTCAGAAGGGCTGATTACCATTGTCCTGGACCCTCCACCAATGACCCAGACTCTTGAGTTCAGTATCAAAGACTTGGGTCAGATATGAATAACTTGTCTAGATAATTACTCTACAAATATTATGTTGATTAATAACTGGTGTAACATTTGGATTCGCCAGCGTAACTGAACTATTACCCACAACTGACCCCTAGTAAACAACTCCTTTGATCTGATAAGACTCTCTGTCCCAGCACCAATCATTCCCCTCCAACGCAACCCAACTAACCCTCCCTTCTTGCTGATCTGATCAACATCCAAGACAACCCAAGCTGACTGTTTCCCACAGTCACTCCACCAACCCAATTCCGTCCCAACCGGATTCAACTCTCACCCTTCAGCACCTCTACAACCTAATCTAATTAATACTCTTAACCCAACACACACTCCCATCACCAACCCAACTAGTTCCCTGATTGGGAGACAGTGAGGTCTGCAGATGCTGGAGATCAGAGTTGAGAGTGTGTTACTGGAAAAGCACAGCAGGTCAGGCAGCACCCAAGGAGCAGGAAAATCAACGTTTTGGGCTTCAGCCCAAAACGTCGAATTTACTACTTCCCTGATTGGATGACTCTGTCCCCACACCATCCAACTACCATTCAACACAATTCTTTCTCCCAGCATCATACCTCTGGTCAACCAGACCTAACTCATCTACCTATTATCTCACTTTCCAAGTCAATCATCCACCTACCAATCTAATCACTGATCCACAGACCCACTCAGTCATCCACCAAGCTACTTGCTCACTCACCAACTTGCTCACATATGCAGTCCTGTTAAGAAATAACAGGAAATACATATTTACAGAGCTAATTTTATGAGGTACCTATCTGGTGGTGTACATCTCTTCCTCCAAACTCCAGTGATATAAAGTTCTTCACAAATTTGCTCTTGCTTAACCAAGCCATTTCTTTGACTCATACTGTAAGCATTTTCACAATCAGTTCATGAGAAGTCTCAGTCATAATGCTTGTAGTTTAAAATCATAAAATTCCTATAGTGTGGAAACACGCCATTTGGAAACAAGTCCACACTGACCCTCTGAAGAGTATCCCACCCAGACCCATTCCCCCACCCTATTAGTCTACATTTACTCCAAGTAATGCACTTAACCTACACATCCCTGAACACTATGAGCAATTTAGCACAGCCAATTCACCTACCCTGCATACCTTTGGTCTATGGGAGGAAACCAGAGCACCAGGAGGAAACCCAAACAGACACAGGGAAAATGTGCAAACTCCACACAGACAGTTGATCGAGGCTGGAATCGAACCTGGGTCCCTGAGGCAGCAGTGCTAACCACTGAGCCACTGTGCTGCCCCAGAGTTCTTAAACAACTACAATGAAAGGGATGAAGGCTCCCTGATTTAACCAGCTCACACAAATGAGGCAGCCAAAAAAGGCTGATGCCAGCGAAACTGACTGGGACATGTAGGTGAAAGGGCTGTGCTCAAAAGGTTTAGATGAAGATGAGTTAGGTAGAAAGGGATGGTTATTGGAAGCATTGGAAGGATCCTGGGGGATGGAAGGAGGAAACTGGGTTTCATATATGATAGCGATATAGTCAAAGGGGACAAGGAAGAGTCCAAGCTGCATAGGCAGGGTGTGGAAAACAGTAGGGTAATTAAGTGTGCTGGGTGGGGAAGCAGACTAAGCAGCTGAATTGAATAAGGGGTGGTATAAGTCTAAGGGTGGGAATAGGATTCTTGCAAGATAGGAATATCAAGGGAGATGGTGAACGGACCAATAGTCATATAGGGAGACTGAAAATTAACAGAGCAGCACCAGAGGAGAGGCTATTGTGATAGTGGAGTCAAAGAGGCAGGAGAAAGTATTGGAAAAAAATACAATTGGCATCTCTCTTCTGAATTGTTTCCCCAAAGATGTCCTCTCAGCAAAAGCACACTGTGATCTGTTCGCATGTGTTCCTGCACAGCATAAAGACAACTGACTGAGGGAAATTGAAACAGAAACTGAAAAAAAACTATTGCACGAACCTTTATACAATGTGTAAATCCCCTGTGTCTTTGGAAAAGAATTGAGAATCTGGAAGGAAGGACTTTAAGACTAGAAGGTCTTGGGAAGAAAAAAGAACACCTTATCAAAGTCTCCAGACTGGTGCTTCAAATAACTCCACAAAGGCCAGTATATGTCACCAAAACACCCTTTATTTACACATGAACAGTCCTTGATTTCATAATTGCCTCATTCAGAGTCACATACCAGAGCATCAGCATCTCTGACACTTAACCTTTTTATATGTCAGCCATAATAGACCAGATTAACAGCTCCAATCAGGGAACTCATATTCCTGAGAAAGCAGGAACACTTAGTTTAGATTGTCAATATGTGTTAATACAAAGTAGCTCTTCTTCAAATCTAGCTAGGTTCTCTCAGACCTCTCTGGCTCATCTCAGAAACACTCTAGCTGCTTTTTCTCCACTGATGCTATCAGGCCTGTTGAATTCCTTCAGCAATTTTGGTTTTGATACACTATTTTTCTTTATCGTTTTTCTGTATGTGTGTGTAAGGATTCTAAAAGGAGTTTAGAGTTTTAACTAGAGTTTAGAGATGTTTACTAGTGATTATTATTTGTAATAAGTAGTACTTATTAAGTAGTACTTCTTGTTAAGTACAGGATCCTGGTCTATGTTTTCTGTTGGAGGAGAAAGTGAGGACTGCAGATGCTGGAGATCAGAGCTGAAAATGTGTTGCTGGAAAAGCGCAGCAGGTCAGGCAGTATCCAAGGAACAGGAGAATCGACGTTTCGGGTATAAGCCCTTCTTCAAGAATGAGGAAGAAGGGCTTATGCCTGAAACGTCAATTCTCCTGTTCCTTGGATGCTGCCTGACCTGCTGCGCTTTTCCAGCAACACATTTTCAGCTATGTTTTCTGTTGATCTTATTCCATCAGAAAGGAAAATTGGGAACTTTGTGCACTTTAATTAAATCATTAATTTTTGTGGCAGACTCAGAAGTAATGGGTCTTGAGATAAGTTTACTTTCCCAAATGGGACATAGTTTAGATTAGAGTAGTGCTGGAAAAGCACAGCAGGTCAGGCAGCATCCGAGGAGCTGGAAAATC
Source organism: Hemiscyllium ocellatum (assembly GCF_020745735.1). Lineage (NCBI taxonomy): Eukaryota > Metazoa > Chordata > Chondrichthyes > Orectolobiformes > Hemiscylliidae > Hemiscyllium > Hemiscyllium ocellatum. Next base: position 11,591,639 of record NC_083404.1, on the reverse strand, counting down.
GACGTTTTGGGCAAAAGCCCTTCATCAGGAATGGAGGCAGGGGGCCTCAGGGTGGAGGGATAAAGAAGAGAAGGAGGGAGTGGGGCTGGGGAGAAGGTGACCTATCACCTTCATCCCCCTCCATCTACCCATTGTACTCTTTGCTACCTTCCCCCACCCTCCTCTCTGACCTATCACCTCCATCCTCACCCCCATTCACCTATTGTACTCTTTGCTACCTTCTCCCGCCCTTAACAATTTCTCCTTCGAATTCTCCCACTTCCTCCAGGCCAAAGGGGTAGCCATGGGCACCCGTATGGGCTCCAGCTATGCCTGTCTTTTTGTCGGCTACGTAGAACAGTCCATCGTCCGTAGTTACACCGGTACCACCCTCCACCTCTTCCTCCGCTACGTTGATGACTGCATCGGCGCCACCTTATGCTCCCATGAGGAGGTTGAGCAGTTCATCAACTTCACCAACACATTCCACCTTGACCTTAAATTTACCTGGACCATGTCTGACACTCCCTCCCCTTCCTGGACCTATCCATCTCCATTCATGACGACCAACTTGACACTGACATTTTTTACAAACCCACCGACTCCCATAGCTACCTGGATTACACCTCTTCCCACCATATCTCCTGCAAAAATGCCATCCCGTATTCCCAATTCCTCCACCGTATCTGCTCCCAGGAGGACCAGTTCCACCACAGAACATATCAGATGGCCTCCTTCTTTAGAGACTGCAATTTCCCTTCCCATGTGGTTAAAGATGCCCTCCAATGTATCTCATCCACATCCCGCACTTTTGCCCTCAAACCCCACCCTTCCAGCTGTGACAAGGACAGAACCCCCCGGTCCTCATTTTCTACCCGACCAACCTTCGCATAAACTGCATCATCCGCCGACATTTCTGCCACCTCCAAACTGACCCCACCACCAGAGATATATCTCTGTCCCCACCCATTTCCACTTTCCACAAAGACCATTCCCTCCATGACTTCCTGGTCAGGTTCATGCCCCCCACCACCCCCCAACAACCCACCCTCCCATCTTGGCACCTTCCCCTGCCATCGCAGGTATTGCAAAACCTGCACCCACTCCTCCTCCCTCACCTCCATCCAAGGCCCCAAAGGAGCCTTCCAAATCCATCAAAGTTTCATCTGCACATCCACTAATGTCATTTATTATATCCGTTGTTCCCGATGCGGTCTCCCCCACATTGGGGAGACTGGATGCTTCCTCGCAGAGCGCTTTAGGGAACATCTCCGGACCACCTGCACTAATCAACCCCACCACCCCATGGCCCAACATTTCAACTCCCCCACCCACTCTGCCGAGGACATGCAGGTCCTGGGCCGCCACACCCTCACTACTCAACACCTGGAGGAAGAACGCCTCATCCTCCGTCCTGGAACATTTCAACTCCAGGGCATCAATGTTTACTTCACCAGTTTCCTCATTTCTCCTCCCGCCACCTTACCCCAGTTCCAACTTTCCAGCTCAACATTGTCCTCATGACCTGTCCTACTTGCCAATCTCCCTTCCCACCTATCCGCTCCACCCTCCTCTCTGACCTATCACCTCCATCCCCACCACCACTCACCTATTGTGCTCTTTGCTACCTTCCTCCACCCTCCTCTCTGACCTATCACCTCCATCCCCACCCTCATCCACCTACTGTATTCTTTGCTACCTTCTCCCCAGCTCCACACCCGCTCCCTGCCTCCATTCCTGATGAAGGGCTTTTGCCTGAAACGTCGATTTCCCAGCTCCTCGGATGCTGCCTGACCTGCTGTGCTTTTCCAGCACCACTCTAATCTAAACTCTGGTTTCCAGCATCTGCAGTCCTCACTTTTGCCAAATGGACATAGACAGGGTGTGAATTTGGGGCATTGAAGAAGATGAACTGGGTACATGTCTCCTCAGACTAGAATGCAGGTGAGTCTGATGGAGATGTTAAGGGAGACATCACTGATGATAAGCATACTGCAACAGCCAGAGTGGTTCTGAACTGAGTCAGAGAGGTCTGACAGAACCTGATAGTGGCTAGATTTGAGGATGAATGATTTTGAATTGATATATGACAGCAATCTAAACTAAGTGTTCCTGCTCCCAAGAGAATGCTAACTTTATATTAAAATATTAGGATATTTTGTCATTATTAGGTACTTTCTTCCCTTTGCTCCATAAACCTCTTATTCACCTTCCTGACCAGAGTACCAGTATGAAGATATTCAAGATTATGTAGGGTCTATGCTTATCTGACTCAAACCTCAGTTTTCAATAAATATTGATCTTTTCCTTCTTTCACAGTCCTTCAAAGTTGAGGATGTCTTGCTTCCACTTTGGGTGGAATGGGTTCTACAGCGGCTGGATAGTCCAATCCTGGAGTCACAGATTTTACCACAGTTGAGGTAGTTGGTGTTTGAGGAGGCGGGTGGGTGAAGCACTCTGAATTCTGTGCACTCTTGCCGCTGCTTGCGCTTTGCCTCCATGTGCTCCATGCAATGACACTCGAAGTGGTTGGCAGTTTGCGTGTTCAAGGGCAAGCAATTCCCACTTGTAGATGAGGATGCTGCATCTTTTTAGGGAGGCTTTCAGAGTGTCCTTATAGCATTTCAGCTACCCTCCTATTGATCGCTTTCCAATGCGGAGCTCAGAGTAGAGCAATTGTTTAGGGAGTCTGTGTCTGGCATGCAGACAATTGGGCCTGTCCATTGTAGCTGTTCGTGTATGGCCAGTGCCTTGATACTGGAGATACCGGTCTGGGAGAGAACCATCAAATTCACACAACCATCTGGCCTGTGAATTTGCAAGATTTTGCAAAGGCTATGCTGGTGATAATGCTCCAGTGACTTGAGGTCCATGTTTATGATGCAACAGGATGGTAGGGAATCACAGCTCTTCTGTAGACCCATAAGCTTGGTGCTGAGTTTGAACTTTTGGACTTCACTCCATTCCTCCGGCATCTGAATGCTGCACTGGTACACTGGAGTCAATGTTGGATTTCATTGTCAATGTCAATTTGCACTGAAAGGAGGCTCCCAAGCTATGGAAAATGATCCGTGTTGTCCTTGGGATGTGCCATGGATTTTGTCGATGGGGTTATGATCTTATGTGGCAGGGGTGTACTGGTGGAAAACCTTTGTTTTCCAGATGTTTAGTCTGAGGCCCATTCTTTCATACACTTCAATGAATACATCAGTGATGATTTGTAGGTCGGCCTCTGAGTATGCATTCTCACAGGCATCCTCATCAGACTGCAGCTCGATGACAGAAGTTGGAGTGGTCATAGTTCTCGCCTAGAGATGTAGAAGGTTTGACAGTTTCCTGCTTGTCCTGTAGGTTAGCTCCACTCCATTGGGGAGCTTCATGTAGATGGTGTGGAGTGTTATGGCAAGAGCTCTGGTGCGATAACATAACCCTGCTTGACCCCTTGTATTGGACCGGTGGTGGATCCGTTGGTGAGGATCATGATTTGCATGTCAACATGAAGCAGATGGAGAATGGTGACAAGTTTCTATGGAGAGCTGAATTTGAGAAGAATATTTCACAGTTAACAGAGTCAAAGGCCTTTGTGAGATCGAAGAAGGCAGAAGTCAGTGCTGTTCCCTGCACTTTTGTTAGATTTGTCACACACTGGTAGTCATGCCTTTAGATGGGAGGAAGTCCACACTGAGACTTAGGAAGGAGCTGTTCAGCCACTGAGGTTGAGGAGGATTTCATGTTGACCTTTTGCATGATGGCCAGGAGGGAAATCCTCTGTAATTTCCAAAGTCAGTCATAATTATGGGGTCTCCTGACACACTGTCTTCCTTCCAGACAAGAGTGGTGAGGTTGTGGATTCACATCTAGAGTTCTATATTTTAATCTTTCAGCAGGGACTTCATGTGTGCCAGAAGTCTTGTGGTTTATCAGTTGCCAGATGGTTTTATTGAACCTCACAGTGGGTTGGACATGCATGAGAAAGTGAAGGTTTTGTGTTGTGGGCTGGTATTGGGAGCACTTGCATCAAAAGCTGAGGATGACCCTCACAGCGCTCTCTCCAAATTATGCTGATTGATTCTTACAAACCAAACATCTAGCTTAAGTTCTCATTTTCCAGGGGCTATGTTCTTCCAAGAAGGTAGCAGACAAAGACTGCCTCAATGCTGTTTGCACACAATGCACATGTGAATATTTCATGACCTCAGGATAGTCTAATTTAAAAGCAAACAGTCAAAAATGTTAACAGATTAAATTAAACCATAGGACTGTCAAATAATATGGTATGTTTATGTCAAGTGTCAGATTGTAGGAAAGATTGATACCTGTATGCCCAAAGTGAAGTTAGTTGACTTTAATCCTCCTTTTTGCACTGCTAAACTTTGGTGTCACCTCAGCAGTTGCATCTGAGCTTGAGGAGGCCTGCTGATTTCTTTGCCTAACCTCCCCACACCTCCACCATACTCAGAAGACTCTGTCAGGCATCCTCTGGTGGTCCAGAACTTGGAAGACTCCAGCCTGGTTGAAGCTTCTTATTGTCCTTGTTTGGGACAGGGATCTAATATAGATAGAAGGATAGAGGAACACAATGATTTATTAGTGTCTTAAGAATTCACAGAGCCCTAGGTTTTATGGTAAAGCCACCAGAATCCAGTTTCACTTTGGTTTATAATAAGAGAGAGGGTCTTAAACAGTAGACAGGTCTGGAGAAGATTATTGGTAAAGATAGGAAAATAATGACTATACAGCATTGGGATTGCACTGTTTAGGTACATACTTCCACTTTGCTTGCTTGATGCAAGTTATAGATTTGCAGATTTTGAAGGAGTTATAAAAAAATAATGAGAAGCCTGGGGCTACTTCTCATTACTGAATGCTACACAGATCAAGCTGCATTGTTGACAGTTTCTGATCATGGACAAATCAGTTCTGATGAGCAATCTAAGACCACTAGTCTCTAAGAACAACTGTGAAAAGTGTGTAGTCAAATCAACTATTTGCCAGAATAGGGCGGCACGGTGGCACAGTGGTTAGCACTGCTGCCTCACAGCGCCCGAGACCCGGGTTCAATTCCCGACTCAGGCGACTGACTGTGTGGAGTTTGCACGTTCTCCCCGTATCTGCGTGGGTTTCCTCCGGGTGCTCCGGTTTCTTCCCACAGTCCAAAGATGTGCGAGTCAGGTGAATTGGCCAGGCTAAATTGCCCGTAGTGTTAGGTAGGGGTAAATGTAAGGGTATGGGTGGGTTGCGCCTCGGCAGGTCGGTGTGGACTTGTTGGGCCGAAGGGCCTGTTTCCACACTGTAAGTCTAATCTAATCTAAAATCTAAGAAATGTCTAATCAATAGTAAAATGCAACTATTATAAGTACAGCAGGGAAAGCTACTAAAAAGTATAAAGGTTAGGCTGATGAATTGGGAACTTGAAGTAGAGACATGGAATAGAAGAAAATGCATCTAAGCTCAAACAGTGTTTTCTGGGAGCACATACACCCCCAGTAAGCAATCATAGAGAGTTGAAAGGAATCCTATTAAATGGAGATGGGGAGGGGGTGGGGGTCAAACAATAGCAGTCCAGAAAGAGATGAAAGGCAAGATAGAGGATGTAGTTGAACCAAGATCAAGAAATATAATACAAATCAGGAATACCACTAGGAGCAGAAGCCCATATGATCAGAAATGTGGTCATTAATAAGGTAAGTTAATAAAAGACACCAAACAACAGGATACCAAACTAGAGAGAATTTAGGGTGTGCATTGTCATGCCAGTTAGGGGACAACTAGCTCTAACATAGAGATGGATATTTCCTGAAAAGATGTCCTTTGATAGGATTAAAATGCTAAGGTAAGGAGAGTGATATGAAGTCTTGAAAAAAGCTAGGGCATCAAGATTTGAGAGTAGATTCAAAGGTAGCAGAAAAAACAATTTTGAAACATTTTTGCCTTTGTTAGAAACAAATGCTTGGGAATATAGTTCAATGATACCAAATATCTTCAGGGAAATCAGCTGAAGAGGAACGTGTTTCTCTATCTTTCTAAAGGAGCACGGCTTGTAGTAGGGATGCTTTTGAAATTAAATAAATGTGTATAAAGCCTAAATGTTGGCAAGTTGCTTATTATCTCCACTTTCTACCATACATTTTGAGCACTTTTCTCTTTGACAAAACTCAATAATGTTAGAACTTGAAATTATTCTCCTTTTCAATTGTCTGCCCCTTCCAAAGGACAATGTTACAGTAAAGAAATAAAGTTCTCTCAAACCGAGAAGTTTGGATTTGTAATCCAAAACCTTGATCTAAGGGCAAGGTATCCTTCCTTTTAACAAAACAAAGAACTGCAGATGTGGAAATCTGAAACAGAAACAGAAATTGCTGGAGAAGCTTAACACGTCTGGTATCATCTGTGGGGAGAAAGCCGAGTTAACGTTTTGATTCCAATGGCGTCCAGAACTGGAGAAGGGTCTGAAGAAAGGTCAAAATTTAACTTTCCGCTTTCTCTTCACAGATGCATCTTTCCTCTTAATACTTGAATATGGCAGTTAGGGAGAGGTTACTCTATATTTCTAGGAAAATCATGATTCAGACCCTTTCTGTAGATGTCTAAACATTTCAAAATTCCCTTCTTCGTGACTTCCATTTTTTCCTTAAGTGAGGTTGTGCTCATTTGTTTCTTGGTATGTTTGGTATTTTCCCTGCTTTGGTAGTTATTGAAATCAAAGCAGAGAATTTCTGTAGGTAAAATAACATGACAGCAATAAGTTGTGTTAAAATGTGTGTAAAGAAATATTGAAGTGTTACCAGAGGTATTCGCCCATGGGATAAACAGAGCAGCTGGACAGCAACAGTGAATTGCAGCTGCATTTAGAATTGTATAATGGAACACCACAGCTTGAGTTATGAAGACAGATCTTGACAATCTTTCAAATTTGTCAAATTGACTGACAAATCCCAGTCTCCAATGAGATAGAGCATTTCAATTCATTCTCCCAGAAAGAGAATTATAGTAATCAATTTGTTTGTTGTCAACTTATAACTGACATGCCATGGGTCGGATTTTGCAGTCTACTGTCAAAGGGATGGTGTGGTTAAAAATTGACCTTGAAGAAAGCTGGCCACAAGGATTTAGCAAGAGTCATAGCACCAATATTAGATAGATATTCATACATAATATGATATTATATAATACATAAAGGACAGATACATTCTTGATAAGAAAGGGGATGAAAGGTTATCGGGGTAAGTGAGAATATGGAGTTAAGATTGCAATCAGACTAGGCTGATTTAATTTTTTAAGATAAACACCTCACTCAAGGAGGAGAAAGTGAGGACTGCAGATGCTGGAGACCAGAGTCGAAAAATATGGTGCTGGAAAAACACAGCAGGTCAGGCAGCATCCGAGGAGCAGTAGAATCGGCGTATCGAGCATAAGATTCCTGAAGAAGGGCCTATGCCCGAAATGTTGATTCTCCTGCTCCTCGGATGCTGCCTGGCTTGCTGTGTTTTTTCAGCACCACATTCTTTGACCTCACTCAAGGAAGCAACATACTTCCCAGAAATGCAAGAGTGTCCTGCCTTAGTTAGGATGCCCAATACTGTCCACCAATACTTGGTACAGTTTAAGAATTTCTTACTTTCAGACTCTAGGACCCCCCTTCCCAAAGCCCTCTACCCCATTAGAACAATGACCAAGCTTCCATTTGTCTTCCTAGCTACTTGCTGTAGCTGCATGCTGACATTTTGGGCAGCATTTTCACCTCCCTGGTGGGATGTGGGCAATGACAAGAATATTATGAAAGTACAGTGAGTTAAGAAAATTAGAATCTTGATGTTGAGAATTCTTTTTCCAATTTTCCTTAATCTTCAAGATTCTACTTGCCTTCAAGTTCCTGTTAACTGTCTAATGATTTTTTGAGCACTGGATTCAGGTCTAACATCTCATCGCAAAGAAGAGTACAATTATACCATTATCCTCAGAATTACAGCACAGCATAACTTAATGGGTTGGAAGACAGATAGCAGTGATGGGATGGAAGAAGAGAAATTAAGAAGACTGTGCCTTCACAAAAAAAATGAGAGATTACTTCAGTTTTACACTGTTATTTTTGTCCTCACTTGATACCATGAAACTGTTCCTCAAGGACCATTAGAGATCTTAATGTAAAACTGATGGCTTAGATTGTAAGTTTGCTCACTGAACTGGAAGATTTGTTCTCAGACGTTTTGTCACCATGCTAGGTAACATCATCAGTGAGTCTCAGTGGAAGCTCTAGTGTTCTGTCCCGCTTTCAATTTATGTGCCTCAGTCTGTTGTGGTGGGTGATATCACTTCTGGTTGTTTTTCTGAGAGGCTGGTAAATAGAGTCCAATCAATGTGTTTGTTGATGGAATTCTGGTTTGCATGCCAGGCCTCTAGGAACTCCTGTGTCTGTCTTTGTTTAGCCTGTCCTAGGATGGATGTATTGTCCCAGTCGAACTGGTGTCCCTTCTCGTCTGTGTGCAAGGATACTACTGATAGTTGGTCATGTTGCTTGGTGGCTAGTTTGTGCGTGCATATCCTGCTGGCTAGTTTCCTGCCAGTCTGATCGCTGTAATGTTTGTTGCAGTCGGAGGCTCACTAATGATGTTACCTAGCATGGTGATGAAATGTCTGAGAACAAATCTTCCAGCTCAGTGAGTAAACCTACAACCTGAGCCACAACCTGAGTTACAAATCTTTTCAAAAATCACACTGATGGCTAACAAAATCAAAGAATCTTCAGATATGGATATATGAATAGGAAGGGTTTGGAGGGACATGGGCCGGGTGCTGGCAGGTGGGACTAGATTGGGTTGGACAGGTTGGACTGAAGGGTCTGTTTCCATGCTGTACATCTCTTTGACTCTATATTGATTAAATTTAATATGTGTTCATTTGGCCAGCAGGCTTAATGTTTAAGTAAGTTGGCTGTCAAAATCAAAAAAATTAATCAAAAGCGTTAATCAAAAAAACCTCTTATTTATTTGCAGGGTATATTTTGACTACAAAGACAGTGCACTGCAAACCTGTACAGTATTAAAATTCCATCTAGGGTTTGAACTCGAGTGTTGTCAGTTGGTGATTAGGAATTGAATGGTGCATGGAAATTTCACAGGCATAAACCAGACAGCTCTAATATAGTGGGCAGCTTATCCACTCCTCTTCCATTTAACTCCCAACTCCTCTTGAAATTTATTACATTTTATCTTGATGTCTTCTGTGACTGATGAGCTGCCTCTAGGGTCACAACTGGGATCTGCGGCTTTGCAGTAATAAATATTCAAGACAGTAAGCCACTTTTTTGTGAATCACTCAGATTTTCTGGAGTCAGGCATGATCCAATTCAATGTCAGATAATTTTGCACTTATTTGGTTTGGATGTGAAGCATTAAACAACAATGGATTGTACTTTATAGCAGAAGAAAAACACAATAATGTCTGTACATGCATTACGAAAAGATATTTTGAGATAGAAAATTATTATCTGCGGATAGAATATAGTCCCATTATCATCACAAATAGAAAGCAGACATCTTGAAGATAATCAGCCTTTTTTGACACTTAGCCCCTTATCAATGTGATTCACAATATAATTAAACATCTGAGATTCAACTAAACAGAAATTCCTCCACTCTACAAATGGTAACTTCCCTTGAGCACTGAATCTGCTTCCACAGTTAAAATGACTCTGCTGAACAAATATGTTTACAATAATGTCAAATTTGAGAATGTGATCAGTTTAGAATTTAATAGAAGGATGATTTTCAGATATGAAATCAGCACAGATGATCAGCACATACGAAACTTAGGATCAAGCTGTAAATTAATTAGAGGTGCATATTTTAATGTGATAGATGACATAGAGTTATAGAGTCATACAGCACAGAAACAGACCCTTGGGTCCACTCAGTACATGCCAAACATAATTCCAAGCTAATCTAGCCCCACCTGTCTGCTCCTGGCCCAGATCCATCCAAATCTTTCCTATTCATGTACTTATCCAAGTGTCTTTTAAACGTGATTTTGCCCACATCCACCACTTTCTCAGTAAGTTCATTCCACATGTGAATCCCTAAACCCTCTGTGTAAATATTTAGTCCTCATGTCTTCTTTAAATCTCTCTCCTCTCACATGAAAAATGTGCCCCATAGTCTTGAAATCCTCCTTCCTAGGGAAAAGGCATCTATCATTAATCCTATCTATGCCCCTCATGATTTTGTAAACTTCTATAATCCTAAAATCTTTGCTGTAGGAGTATGACCACTAACCTGGGGTAAACATTGCAAAGTCATGCTGTGTTCTTATTTCCAGCCAGTCCATGTGTGGTGAGTGAGTGGAGTCAGTGGAGTGGCTGTGCTGAGCAATGCCAGCCTACTGTGCGGGTTCGACGGCGTCATGTTGAACAAGAACCACTGAATCATGGAGATCCTTGTCCACCACTGGAAGAACGAGCAGGCTGCCTGGAGTATATGAATTACCAGGGTGTACATTGTGGACAATCCTATGGTATAGATGTGTTGGATTTTTTTCTCATAACCTCATAGTCAATGTATATAATCTTTTCAGTATTCATTTGCTTTGATCAAAGATTGCATTCTTATCAGAAAACTTTGGAAAGAGATTGTAAGAAAACCTATTTTGATGTTTGCAAATTGACATTATTGCTTTTTTTTTTGTTCATTGAAATGAGAAAAATTGGAGTAATAGAAAAATTTCCCATTGCTTATCACCCTGATTATCATCAAACACATCCAAAACATGCACTTCAAAACGATGTGCTTGTCTTCATCGGTAGGGGCATTGAGTTGTCAAGTCATGTTACAAGTCTATAAGATTTTGGCTAGGCTGCATTTGGAGTATTGTGAGTAGTTATTTTTGCCACATGATATGAAGGAAGTGAAGACTTTGGAGAGAGTGCAGAAGAGGTTTACCAGGGTTCTGCCTGGATTGGAGTATATTAGTTATAAGGGGAGATGGATAAACTTGAATTGTTTTCATCAGAGTTTTGGAGACTGAGGGGGCAAAATTATGAAAGGCATAGATAGGGTGGGTAGTGGAGTCTGTTCCTCAGGGTGAAATGTCAGATACCAGGGGGCATAGGTTTAAGGTGAGAGGGGCATGTTTAAAAGTGATGTGCAAGGAAAGTTGTTTATGCAGAGGGTAGTGGGTGCCTGGAACACACTGCCAGGGGAGATGGTAGTAGCAGATACATTAGCAATGTTTAAGAGACGTTTGGACAAGCACATAGTTAGTTTAGATCATCATCGTGGTCAGCATAGACATGGTGGGCCAAAGCATCTGTTCCTGGGCTATAATGTTTTATGTTCTATTTCAGCCGTAAATGCATGAATTATGTATGGAAATATTTTCATTGTATGATATACCTTACTGCTAGAATCAGAAAAAAATCCTAAAGTGTCACATTATGATTTTTTTTATTTCCCACACCAGCTATTCTTACAGTTTCAAATGATCTGCCAATTGATGCCAACACCCGGGTCACTTTGTGTAGCGAAATGCATGATCTCATTTCATTCGGGATCCCTAGAGCTGGTAGAGACAAGCCACTATTGTTCTATTAGTCAGGGTTGAATTTGCATCCAGATCTCCAGAGTGAAAGGACAGTGGTTAACTCCATGTGGCACTGCATTAACTGTTTTCTAAGAAATATGACTGTCACCTCCAATCATGAAAGCATTCACTTGCTGTGGACCTTTCTGTACAATTTAACATAAGTCAGTATGAAGCCCGCAGCAATAAATCTACTCAAAGGATAATGTTTGATGCAGAGATATCCGTTTGACAGGAAATAAATAGATGCTGATATTTAGAGAATTTTGACGAGGAGAAGTCGAAGTGTAACTGTTTTCTTCATTACAATTGTAACAACCATATAGACTGAATAATCAGCTATTATGATAATTTTAGTTTATTTGCAAACTTGACAATGGACAAGCACCGAATGATATTAATTAATATTAAATTATTCATAGTAAGGAAATTACTTCTATTTAATGGGCATCTTTTATAGTCTCATAATATTGTACAGTGCTTTCCTGCCAACGATTTACTATATAATGTAGTTATATATTATACATGTATACATAATGTTTCAGTTAGTGAATCTATAGAGTTTGTTATTGTTTCTAATCTCATTTATGTTATGGAGAAATGTGCTTCACCACATAGCTGGCAAACCTTTTAGTCTTGTCTGGTTCAGTTTCTACTCTTACAAATGAATTAACATTTTTAAAAAGCTGCAGAAACTTGCTACAATGGCAATAGCGCACCAGGAAGCAATCAATTTATCAGCTGAACACTAGGAAACAACATGCAATTGAGTGAGTATGGTAGTAGCTTTTTCAGTTGAAATTTTAAGAAAATGGACCACTACTTAGTGGCTGGACACATGAGGACATCGATGTAGAAACTTGCTGTTGCATTGGCCAAATTAGTGATTTTCTCTAGGATTTTGTTATTGTGCATCCTCAGTGCATTTTTAATATCAGATATGATTAATTCAGTGTGTTTTATTAAAAAGTGTACATATATTTAACTGCTTTTTATAGTTACACCAGAAAATATTTGCTTTATTTGCATGTTTTGTTAGGTATTGTAATTGATTCTATGAAGTCTTCTTGAGAGGTACTTGAGAGGAGTAAACTTACAGGACTATACGGACAAAACACAACATTGGGACTGATTTGATTGCTGTACATGGAAGACTCTAAGTAACTTAGCTGATATACTGCTTTGTGATTTAACCTTTTGGTTTGACTGTTCTAGGCCCTGCTTTTATAAGCACTGCAGCGTACAATAAGGAGAGAAGGAAGTTGGCTGCTTTTGAAGATAAAGAGATTCCTGGGTGAGTAGCAATTTTCATTCTTATACCAGGTTATTACTATGAAGAAAATTGGTTGGCTATCAATCATAACACAAAAGGAATTGTTGACAAAATTTGTACCTTACCCCCATTACAATTAAGAAAGCAAATTTAGAAACTATGATTTGTACTTTATTCTTTTGATAAAAACTTTTGTAGCTTAAATTCTAATTTATATTATTTATTGTTAGTTGCTGATGGCCTTTCAGTATATTTCTAGAATATCAGTGTTTTATTTCAAATTTCCAATATTAGTATTTTTTTCTGTTTAAACTTCACTAAGAATGAGAATACATGATTTGGTCATGAAAAGGGAGGACATGCCATGGTAAAGCTGCAAAATTGAGCGCAAAACTTAATTAATCATGATTAATTGATAGGAAGTTAGGAAAAATTGGTAAGAAAAAAGCCAGCAACTGTGAAATGTGTTGTCTACTGAGTCAGAAAGGGATACTCAGATAGTAGGAAAATAATGGGATGAGAAGTTGATGTGTTAAATGCTCTGTATGTGAAAGAGAATCAAATGATTTGGATGTGAGCATAAGAGGTATTAGTTAGTAAGTTTGCTGATGACATCAAAATTGGATGTGTAGTGGACAGTGAAGAAGGTTACCTCAGATTACAACAGCATCTTATCAGATAGGCCAATGGGCTGAGAAGTGGCAGATGGAATTTAATTTAGACAAATGTGAGGTGCTACATTTTGGGAAAGCAAATCTTAGCAGGACTTCTACACTTAATGGTAAGGTCCTAGAGAGTGTTGCTGAACAAAGAGCCCTTGGAGTGCAGGTTCATAGCTCCTTGGAATTGGAGTCGCAGAATAGTGAAGAAGGTGTTTGGTATGCTTTCCTTTTTTGGTCAGAGCATTGAGTACAGGAGTTGGGAGGTCATGTTGCGGCTGTACAGGACATTTGTTAGGCCATGGTTGGAATATTGGAAAGATGTTGTGAAACTTGAAAGGGTTCAGAAAATATTTGCAAGGATGTTGCCAGGGTTGGAGGATTTGAAGTATTGGGACAGGTTGAATAGGCTAGGGCTGTTTTCCCTGGAGCGATGGAGGCTGAGGGGTGACCTTATAGAATCATTAGGTGCATGGATAGGGTAAACAGACAAAGTCTTTTCCCTGGAGTCGGGGAGTCCAGAACTAGAGGGCATAGGTTTAGGGTGAGAGTAGAAAGATATGAAAAAGACCTAAGGAGCAACCTTTTCACTCAGAGGATGATACATGTATAGAATGAGCTGCCAGAGGAAGTGGTGGAGGCTGGTACAATTGCAACATTCAAAAGGCATCTAAATGGGTATATGAATAGGAAGGGTTTGGAAGGATATGGAGTGGATGCTGGATTGGGTTGGGATATCTGGTCGGCATTGATGAGTTGGACCAAAGGGTCTGTTTCCGTGCTGTATATCTCTATGACTCTATGACTAAGTCTAAGTACAATCTGTAATAGTACGAGTAATCCTGTTTTCATGCAATTGACACTTAAATATGAGATGAGTTCAAATCCTCAATTTGTTATCTTCCCTCAGGCTTCCTCTCTAGTGTATTGTTAACATTTTACAAGGTAACAAGAGGAAGCAGGAATGACCCAAGAGGTACATTTTTTACACAGCTCAGCTTGCAACAACTAGCTGTGGTATTGTACCTGCGAGGGTTTCTATAATGGGCTTATCCTATTATTTTTACCATCTGAATAGTCTAAAGGTAGAACACATATCAATAAAGTAAGAAACAACATAGTTAAGCAAAGATTTTAGTGCAATGTTTACACTGGCTTTGTAATCTGTTTTTGTGAAAGAATTGTAATCTGACACTAAGTGATGTGAGGGCTCTTCAGCATAGCAGGCTGACTTGTGGGTTTTGTTTTGTTCCAAGTTTCATTGTAATTTCAATTTTCTTTTTTTATTAAAAGTCTGGTATGAACTTGCAAAGCAAATACTTTCTTTTCATAAAGTGACTACAGTTCAATAGGACCTAATTGAAACATCTTGTGGATATGAAAATAATATAAAAATGCAAGTCTTTTCATATCTTTTATGGGATGATTCTATATCCAAGTTCTGAAAAAGAAATGACCTCAATTTAAGTAAAATAATTTTCATAAGGAGACAGAATTCTTGGTATATTTCAAAGAAGTAGCTGGGTTATCTGTAAAAGGACAAAGTAGATTTTTGATTGTTCACCAATACTTCCACAACAGTGAGTATGTGTCACATTCAGCTTGTTTATGGAGACCATGTCACAGGATTGGCCATGTTAAAATGTCTGAAAAATGTGTTGCTGGAAAAGTACAGCAGGTCAGGCAGCATCCAAGGAGCAGGAGAATTGACGTTTTGGGCATAAGCCCTTCTTCAGGAATGAGAAGGGTGTGCCAAGCAGGCTAAGATAAAAGGTACGGAGGAGGGACTTGGGGGAGGGGCGTTGGGAATGCTATAGATGGAAGGAGGTTAAGGTGAGGGTGATAGGCCAGAGAAGGGGTCGGAGAGGTCGGGAAGAAGATTGCAGGTCAAGAAGGCGGTGCTGAGTCCGAGGTTTGGGACTGAGATAAGTTGGGGGGGAGGGGAAATGAGGAAGCTGGAGAAATCTGCATTTATCCCTTGTGATTGGAGGGTTCCTAGGCGGAAGATGAGGTGCTCTTCCTCCAGGCGTTGTGTTGCCATGGTCTGGCGATGAAGGAGGCCAAGGACCTGCATGTCCTTGGCGGAGTAGGAGGGGGAGTTAAAGTGATCAGCCACTGGGCGGTTGGGTTGATTGGTGCGGGTATCCCAGAGGTGTTCTCTGAAACATTCCGCAAGTAGGCAGCCTGTCTTCCCAATGTAGAGGAGGCCACATCAGGTGCAGCAGATGCAGTAAATGATGTGTGTGGAGGTGCAGGTGAATTTGTGATGGATATGGAAGGATCCCTTGGGGCCTTGGAGGGAAGTGAGGGGGGAGGTGTGGGTGCACGTTTTGCATTTCTTACGATTGAAGGGGAAGGTGCCAGGAGTGGAGGTTGGGTTGGTGGGGGGTGTGGACCTGACGAGGGAGTCGCGGATGGAGTGATCTTTCCGGAACGCTGATAGGGGAGGGGAGGGAAATATATCCTTGGTGGTGGGGTCTGTTTTGAGGTGGCAGAAATGACGAAGGATGATGCGATGTATCTGGAGGTTGGTGGAGTGGTAGGTAAGGACCAGTGGGGTTCTGTCCTGGTGGCGATTGGAGGAGCGGGGCTCAAGGGCAGAGGAGGGGGAAATGGAGGAGATGCGGTGGAGAGCATCGTCAACCACATCTGAGGGGAATTGCAGTCTTTGAAGAAGGAGGCCATCTGGGTTGTTCAGTATTGGAATTGGTCCTCCTGGGAGCAGATGCGGCGGAGGCGAAGGAATTGGGATTATGGGATGGCGATTTTACAGGGGTCAGGGTGGGAGGAGATGTAATCTAGGTAGCTGTAGGAGTCGATCTGTCAGTTTATAGTAAATGTCCGTGTTGAGTCGGTCGCCCGAGATAGAAATGGAGAGGTCTAAGAAGGGGAGGGAGGAGTCTGAAATGGTCCAGATAGATTTGAGGTCGGGGTGGAAGGTGTTAGTAAAGTGGATGAACTGTTCAACCTCCTCGTGGGAGCATGAGGTAGCGCTGATACAGTCATCGATGTAGCGGAGGAAAAGGTGGGGGCTGGTGCCAGTGTAGCTCGGAAGATGGACTGTTCCACATATCCGACGAAGAGGCAGGCATAGCTGGGGCCCATGAGGGTGCCCATGGCTACTCCTTTGGTTTGGAGGAAATGGGAGGATTGGAAAGAGAATTTGTTCAGAGTGAGGACCAGTTCAGTCAGTCGAAGGAGGGTGTCAGTGGAAGGGTACTGGTTGGTTCGATGACTGTACTGGTGCTATCTTGTGCTCCCACGAGGAGGTTGAACAGTTCATCCACTTTACTAACACCTTCCACCCCGACCTCAAATTTACCTGGACCGTCTCAGACTCCTCCCTCCCCTTCCTAGACCTCTCCATTTCTATCTCGGGCGACCGACTCAACACGGACATTTACTATAAACCGACCGACTCCCACAGCTATCTAGATTACACCTCCTCCCACCTTGCCCCCTGTAAAAACGCCATCCCATATTCCCAATTCCTTCGCCTCTGCCGCATCTGCTCCCAGGAGGACCAATTCCAATACCGAACAACCCAGATGGCCTCCTTCTTCAAAGACCACAATTTCCCTTCAGACGTGGTTGACGTTGCTCTCTACTGCATCTCCTCCACTACCCGCTCCTCTGCCCTTGAGCCCCGCCCCTCCAATCGCCACCAGGACAGAACCCCACTGATCCTCACCTACCACCCACCAACCTCCAGATACATCGTATCATCCTTCGTCATTTCCGCCACCTCCAAACAGACCCCACCATCAAGGATATATTTCCCTCCCCTCCCCTCTCTGCATTCCGGAAAGACCACTCCATCCGTGACTCCCTCGTCAGGTCCACACCCCCCACCAACCCAATCTCCACTCCCGGCACCTTCCCCTGCAACAGCAAGAAATGCAAAACCTGTGCCCACACCTTCCCCCTCACTTCCCTCCAAGGCCCCAAGGAATCCTTCCATATCCGCCACAAATTCACCTGTACCTCCACACACATCATTTACTGCATCTGCTGCACCCGATGTGAGCTCTTCTACATTGGGGAGACAGGCCGCCTACTTGCGGAATGTTTCAGAGAACACCTCTGGGACACCCGCACCAACCCACCCAATCGCCCTGTGGCTGAACACTTTAACTCGCCCTCCCACTCCACCAAGGACATGCAGGTCCTTGGCCTCCTCCATCGCCAGACCATGGCAACACGACACCTGAAGGAAGAGCACCTCATCTTCCGCCTAGGAACCCTCCAACCACAAGGGATGAATGCAGATTTCTCCAGCTTCCTCATTTCCCCTCCCCCCACCTTATCCCAATCCCAAACCTCGGACTCAGCACCGCCTTCTTGACCTGCAATCTTCTTCCCGACCTCTCCACCCCCACCCCTTCTCCAGCCTATCACCCTCACCTTAACCTCCTTCCATCTATCGCATTCCCAACGCCCTTCCCCCAAGTCCCTCCTCCGTACCTTTTATCTTAGCCTGCTTAGCACACCTTCCCCATTCCTGAAGAAGGGCTTATGCCCGAAACGTCAATTCCCCTGCTCCTTGGATGCTGCCTGCCTGACCTGCTGTGCTTTTCCAGCAACACATTTTTCAGCTCTGATCTCCAGCATCTGCAGTCCTCACTTTCTCCATGTTAAAATGTCCCATAGTATCAGGGATGTGCAGGCTAGGTGGGTTAACCATGGGAAATGCAGTGTTACAGGAATTGGTGGGACTGGGTGAGATGATCTTCAGAGGGTCACTGTGGACCTGATGGGCTGAATGGCCTGCTTCTGCACTGTAGGGACTCTATGATTCAATGCTGTCAGGAAAACAATCACAACCCTCCTTGTTCAAAAAGAAAAATGCATCAGCAATATAGGGGCCAATTTCAACTTGACAAAATCACATAGCTGAGCTGTAGTGATTGTAACAAGGTCAGCCAGGTGGACCTCATAGAACATGAATTCCCTGATTGGGATTGTTAATCTGTTCCAATTAGGGAGCCCTGGCTGACAGATAAGAACAGGAGTATCAAACATCCTGTTCATTCCGAGAGCTGTCTCTGCGGGAGCTGAATCAGTGTCAAGGATTCTCGATGTGTGACTAAAGGGTGATTTGGTGAGGGGATACCTGTCTCTGTGGAGTTACTTCAGGAGCATTAGCAGTTTCAAAATATTATTGATAGACCTAATACCCCGCTAACGCAGTCACTGCCATTATTTTTAAAATTGTTGACTACCAAATGCTGAAATGAATCCTTCTTTCTGATGTAATGCCATTTAGAACAACAAACTAGAGTCCTATGATAGCCATCAGATCTTGCCCTCAGCCCCATCTCCTTCCCATTTATCTCACCACCTCCTTGGCTCACAGCATCATTCCTGATGAAGGGCTTTTTATTCCCAAAATATTGATTTTCCTGCTCCTCGGATGCTGCCTGACCCACACCATACCTTTTCCAGCACCACACTCTTGACTCTAATCTCCAGCATCCGCAATACTCACTTTCATCTATCAGACCAGGATTGTCATTTTAGAATACACATATCCAGAAAGTATGCTATTAAGAGGTGATGCATTTTGGAAGGTCAAATTTGAAAGCTGAGTACAGGATTAAGGATAGGATTCTTGGCAGTGTGGAGGAACAGAGGGATCTTGGGGTGCAGGTACATAGATCCCTTAAAATGGCCACCCAAGTGGACAGGGTTGTTAAGAAAGCATATGGTGTTTTGGCTTTCATTATCAGGGGGATTGAGTTTAAGAGTCTTGAGATCTTGTTGCAGCTCTATAAAACTTTGGTTAGACCGCACTTGGAATACTGCGTCCCGTTCTGGTCGCCCTATTATAAGAAAGATGTGGATGCTTTGGAGAGGGTTCAGAGGAGGTTTACCAGGATGCTGCCTGGACTAGAGGGCTTATCTTATGAGGAGAGGTTGACTGAGCTAGGACTTTTTTCATTGGAGAAAAGGAGGAGAAGAGGGGACCTAATTGAGGTATACAAGATAATGAGAGGCATAGATAGAGTCGATAGCCAGAGACTATTTCCCAGGGCAGAAATGATCAACACAAGGGGTCATAGTTTTAAGCTGATTGGAGGAAAGTATAGAGGGGATGTCAGAGGTGAGTTCTTTACACAGAGAGTTGTGAGAGCATGGAATGTGTTGCCAGCAGCAGTTGTGGAGGCAGGGTCATTGGGGACATTTAAGAGACTCCTGGACGTGCATATGGTCACAGAAATTTGAGGGTGCATACATGAGGATCAGTGGTCGGCACAACATCGTGGGCTGAAGGGCCTGTTCTGTGCTGTACTGTTCTATGTTCTATGTTCTAAGAGTGGAAGCATTTTTATGGATGGTTTTTGAACTATACAATAGAACAGATTCTAAATGTGTGTCAAAGGTAGCCTTGGATATAAGTCTAGGGGCTTGGTAAAGTCAGTTGGCAGGGTTCTTTCCCTTGTGGGGTCTGAAGAGTCAAATTTTGGGCATCCTACCACCCCACCACCTGTTTTTCAGGACCTCCACATTGGACAGCAGTCCCCAACACCTCAGGCCAGTGAAGATTGACAATAACATCTCCTCCACGATAATCCTCAACACTGGAGCACCGCAAGGATGTGTTCTCAGCCCCCTACTGTACTCCCTGTGCACCTATAACTGTGTAGCCAAATTCAGTATGAACATCTTCTACAAGTCTGCTGACAGCACCACCCTGGTAGGACGGATATCAAACAACTTTGAGTCAGAATACAGGAAGGAGATAGAGGGCTTGGTGTCACGATGCAAAGATAACATCCTCTCTCTCAACGTTGCTAAAACAAAAGAATTGGGCAACACGAGAAGGGCATGCCCCTATCTACATCAACAAAGTTGAAAGCATCAAGTACCTAGGAGCGACGATAACCAACAATCTGCCCTTGATCTCCCACGTTAATATGACAGTCAAAAAGGCACAACAATACCTGTTCTTTCTAAGGCAACATAGGAAATTTGGCATATCCATAAGGACTCTCGCCAACTTTTACAGATGCACCATAAAAAGCATACTTACTGGGTCCATCACGGCCTGTTACGGTAACTGCACTGCCCAGGACCAGAAGGAACTACTAGAAAGTTAACTTCCATCCAGCTTTTCTGTAGCAGCCCGGTAATATTCTCTTTCAATCTCTTTCAGTAGGCAGAAGACACAGAACCTTGAACACACGCACCAACAGGTTCAATAAGAGCTTCTTCCTGGCTGGTGTTATACTGATGAATAGATTCTCTAACTTTGGATAATGTTGATCTTGCTAAATTTGATCTTATTTTGCGCACCTCCTGTGCAGCTGTCACCCTGTATGCCTCACTCTGTCTAAGCACCCTATGACCAGTATACCCTTGTTCGCTATGATCCGCCTGTACTGCTCAAAAAAGAAAGCTTTTTAATGTACAGGATATACGGGACTACAATAAATCAAATCAAAGTCAGACACTACAGGCAGTGACTGTGCACAACCCGTGGACACAAATCTTTACCTCTGACACTTACCAATCTCACTGCATCCTCATGGGACATCTTGGACACACTTACACTAAGTTTCTGCACTTCAATGCTGCACTTTGCACAGAGCTACAGACCACACCTGATGGAATTGACCAAGGTGAATGTTAGGGATCCTCATGTGCTCTTTCAGGACTCACTTACTTTGCATCTACTTGACTACTCGCAGAATCCCTGCCTTTCCTGGTCTTACCTCTCTGTGCTTTGGCCCCTCAGTCAGAGCTTAAAGATTCACAATACTTCTGTCTTGTCTTTTAGTGCAGACATGAAACCAGGCAATTCTTCATGATTTAAAGCCAAAAAAAGCTGCAAGTACTGTAAATCAGAAATAAAATCAGAAATGGCTCATAAAGCTCAGCAGGTCTGGCAGCATCTATGGAGGGGTTGGATCTGAGAGCATGGAGTGCAGTCACTTCCTGGAAGGATGCAGGTGAAGGGAGAGTATTGGAGCTGGGAAAAGGTGTCTGTGGGATAGGGAGAGGACTCTTGCCCAAAGAAATGGGCACGGAAGAAGAGTTCAATGTCATGTCATGCCTGAAATTCATTAAGGTGGTGATGTAGATGGATAAAGCTGAGACCTCTGCTGAGTACAGAACATCCAGCACTGGAGAGCGGAAGCTTAGGAGGAAGGGTGAATAGATGACAGAAGGTGGGGTTGGTGGGGGGGGATGGAATCAAAGGGGAGAGAAGGGAACAAAGGTTCCAGGAAGGACATGGCTATCTCTTAAGTTGTTGTACCTTGTGTGCCTTGACACTTGAAAGGAAAAGGAAAAGTTTCTTGTTAGCACTTCAATGAGCCAGAGGATGAAGTGGAACTGGGGGGTGGTGCAGCCCTGAGCCAGTGTGATGGGTAGCTGTAGGAGAGAGAGGTTGAGAATATGCATTTGATGACACACGGCATTGAGTGTGGACCTCAGGATGCTGTGAGAACAGCTGTCTGTGAAACATATGATCCTGGGTGGATTCAAAGTATGAGGAACGAAACTTGAGTAGGAAACCAAATGGGGTGTGCCAATGAGGAATGTGATGTGGCTATGGAAACGAGTTTTGGTAAATACCTGGTCAAACGCCAGGAGAAACAGTGAAAGAATGTTGGTAGACAAGAGAGAAGATTGGAACAGAAATCCCATCAGAGAGAGAGGAGCAGAACTTCTTCAAGATGGGCCTGCCCAGAAGAGAAGTGGCAATGAGTTAAATACCAAGTAAAGATCGAAAAATCCACAGATGCTGCCAGACCTGCTGAGCTTTTCCAACAATTTCTGTTTTAGTTCTTCATGATTTTCAGCGGTGATCAGTTAAGAGAGTGGACAGATCACTGTGCAGCATTGTTGATATCAGTCTCACACCAGCACCATCTATGCACCAAAATCACTGCATATTCATCTATTGCAGGGATATAGTCCTTAGTCAAATCAGGTAGACAGCTTTCAGTCATGTGATTTCATCACAGTATATCAAGAGCAGGCTTTGATATCAGTCCAGACTTGTACATGGTCAGTTGGCTGTTTGGTGTGGTCAGTGGATTCGATCCATGCCTTTACAGACTAAGGAGTGGGCCATGGCCATCTCTATAGATCCTATGCAAACAGTCCAGGAAGTCATTCAGGAAGCTGCACAGATATTAATGAGAGGCTGGTCACTCATCTTTCTGTCCACGGCAGTAAAGAGAGAGATCCACAGTCAATCCTGGGTGTCAAGGGCCTTTGCTGAATACATGTTATCTGTTTGCTGTTGTCGAAGATTAGAGGCTGAATGTCCTTGACTGCTGAAGTGTTCCCCGACTGGAGGGAAAATTCCTGTCAGGCAACACTTCAGTTGTCAAGGGCATTCAGCCTCTGATCGTCGGGTAAGTATCCTTCAAGGTGGCCTTCGAAATATACAACACAGAATGGCCGAGCAGAAACAGATAGCCAAGTTCCATTCCCACAAAGACGGCCTCAACTGTGATCTTGGGTTCTTGTCGCGCTACATGTGACCCCACCACACTGGTCTGTATTTGTAAAGTTTTCCTCGCTGTCCTGTTTGGCATCATCACCTTGATAAATTGTTATGATACTCTGCCTTAATTAACTTGTACAGTTTTGGATTACTTGTTACTTTGGTTAGACCCCCCCAGCATGTGACTGTTATGCCTATCATGTTATTCCAGTCATTTGGTTTGTCCCCAACACCACTTTATTTAAAACTTTTTTTTAGTTATCTCTCTGCCTCATTTATTTGGATTAAAGGTCATCCCTTTGCTGATTATTCAGCTGTTGACTCTTTACTCTCACCATCCGACACTTTTGGTCACCTGCAGAGACTTATTATCCAACAATCCACTCACACCAGTTGTATGACCTTTTGATCTCTCTGCCCTTGATCTCTCTGCCTATAAACTCTGTGCCTGTGTGCTTCCTTCTTGCTTCACCTGACAAAGAGGCTACGGTCTGAAAGCTTGTGATTTCAAATAAACCTGTTGGACTGTAACCTGGTGTTATATGACTTCTGACTTTCAACTCGCAATGACACAACATTACAGATGTCACAAAAAACCTTGTGGAATATACAGTGGGCATTTTTTGAACTTCTGTTAACAAGATGGAGAGAAAACATGTGATACGACTGTGCTTGTGTGTATATATACTTGAACTTAGAATAACAGAAGAGTACCAACAGCAGTAAGAGGAGAAAAAAATGAAGAAATACTTCATCATGGAAAAGGTGGTGAAAATGTGAAAATCTCTTTCGAGAAAAACAGCAGATGCTAGCTTAGTGAATGATCCTTAAGTGTGGGATTGCTGAATTTTTTTCTAGCCAAGGGTACAAAAGGATACAAAGCTAGAGCTAGGCCTTGTTGGATAGCTTTAACATAGAAATTAACCATTATCTCAATGAACGTTAATCTTTGGAATTCCTTGCCCAGTGAAGTAGTTGACATTACTTCAGTAAACATTTTTAAAGCTAAGGTAATTTTTTTTAACAATAAAGCAATTAAAGGATATGGTGAGAGCGCAAGTAAGTGGATCAGAGTCCACAAAAAGATGAGCCATGATCCTATTGAATGGCAGAACAGGCTTGAAGGGCCAGTTCTAATGTTCTTATAAATGGCTGAACAAGTTTGAAATGTTATATTCCTAATTCAATCTTTTTTTAAATCTTATTAATTAGGTATTGCACTGAGTTCACAATTGAATCACTGTCCTTCCACTGCACTGTAGAGAATCGTTCATTTGCAAGATGGATGCAGTATCTCCGAGAGGGTTACACTGTCTGTGTAACATGTCAGCCACCAGCTATGAATTCACACAATCACCGTTGTCATGGTGATGGGGCAAATGATAATGGGTAATTATAAATTTCATCAAAAGTGCATGTATGAACAAAATTTATAATTCAGCTAATGAATTACTTTGCTACGTAATTTCTTGAGTTTGTCCATTTCTGACACATGTATTATTAAACTGTACCAGTCCATTAGTAGTTTTATTAGATGAGCTAACATATTGTACATTATTGTCCTATGTATAGTGTAAAAAGTGAGGTCTGCAGATGCTGGAGATCAGAGCTGAAAATGTGTTGCTGGTTAAAGCACAGCAGGTTAGGCAGCATCCAAGGAACAGGAAATTCGACGTTTCGGGCCAGAGCCCTTCATCAGGAAACATATGTATAGTGTATACCTATGAAAATAGTAATTCAAAATCTATATTCTAAATTATTACAAGTGAAAAATCTTTTTTAAAAAGTGCAAATATAAGCCTTTAAATTATGGTTGTCCTAGCACAACAGTAGAAATGTAGAAATAGTTATACTTGTGCCCAGGAATATACAATTAACAACATTTTGTAGATTTTTTGTTTGCTTATTTACATCACATAGGAATATTCAATATTTGGACAGTGGCCTAATCAGAAGAGGACAGATCATGAGGTAATTGTGTTTAAGACCTACAGACTATTTAGCAGCACTGATACATAATCTTAATCTGGGTAAGTGTGAGGTGCTGCTCTTTGGGAAATCAAATGTTAAGGAAAAGTATACAGTTAATAATAGGACTCTGAATAGCATTGATGTATAGAAGGATCTTGGGGTTCAAGTCTGTGGCTCCTTAAAAGTGGCCACACAAGTAGATATGGTGGTAAAGAGGTTGTATGGCATACTTGCCTTTGTTGGTTGGGGAATTGAGTACAAGACTCAGGATGTCATGTTGCAGTTTTATAAGCCTTTGGTTAGGCCACACTTCATGTATTGCATTCAATTCTGGTCACCACATTACAGGAAGCATTTAGAGGCTCTGGAGAGGGGGGAAGAAAGGTTTACCAGGATACTACCTGGTATTAGAGGGTATGTGTTATAAAGAGAGGCTAGAAGAATTTGGGCTACTTTCTCTAGAATGGCGGAGGCTGAAAGGAGTCTATAAAACTATGATAGAAGTCTATAAAACTGTGAAATGTATAGATAGGGTTGATGGTCAGAAACTTTTTCCAAAAGTTGAAATGTCTAATACTAGGGGCATGTATTTAAGGTGAAAGGGGGAAAGTTCAAAGGAGACATGAGGGGCAAGTTTTTTGCACAGAGAGTGCTAGGAGTCTGGAATGCAATGCCAGGGGTGGTGGTGGAGGGAGCTACACTAAGAGCATTTAAGGGACTTTTAGAGAAGCAAATGAATATGCAAGGAATGGAGGAATTTGGACAGGGAGAAGGTATTAGTTTCATTTGGCGTCATGTTTGGTACAGCATCATGGGCCGAAAGTCCAATTCCCATGCTGTACTATTCTTGAAAATTAAATTATATAAATACTTAAATTGTGTAAACATCAATTCTGTATTTCACAGGTTCAATGAACACATCAACATATTTGGAGAGCTCTTCACAAATACTGACTGATCTGTTTCATATTTCCATGATTTTCTTTTTGTTTCAATTTTTCCCTAAGTTCTTTCAGGTATATTAGTTTACATCTTCTTTGGTTTGGTTGTCAGATGTACTTTCTTCTCATCAAAGCTAGTTCATTCTGTAGCCCTATGCATGTTGCATCTACACATATTTCTATACTGACTGATGAAGCTCATACTTACATTGAGTTTATTCTTTTCTTTTTTATGTTTCCATTTCTGGCAGGACTCATGTCTTCCAATGGCAAGCAGTGGGCAATCCTCAATGTAGAGGAACATGGAGAAAAGTGCGTGAGGTGGCAGAGTGCTCATGCCCTATTGTTCACAGTTTTATATTTACTTGAGAAGTCGTTTCTTATTTTAGAAATGTTACACGCTAATAGATTAAGCTTAAATTTTTAACAATTTGACAATAATACCACTCGCTTTGATTCAAGATCACACCATGGAGGGATTACAAAGCAGCACTGATCTTTCAGAATGTGAATGAAAATCTTTGCATAGCCCCATTCGACTGTTGAGTAAAATGCGGACAGGTAGTGAATTTTTTAATGCATTGTTGCATTTTAATTTTTTTGTTTAAAGATAAAACATACCTCCAGGCATATCACAGACATTTTGGTTTAGAAATATAATTCAAAATTGATGATATGTTATTTTTAGCAGTTTAAAATTAATGTAAATCAATAAGAATGCATTTAGTAAACTTGATCTTTCAGGCCACATCTAGTCCAGATGAATGAGGCAAAAGTAGATTAGTAAGAACTAATCCAGCTCCTAAACAGATCAAGTGGCCAAACATTAAATAGTGATTGAGCAATATTAATGTCAGTACTCTAACATTAAAGTGTGAAATCAAATGTGATGGTGTGTTCAGTAGACACAGCTTTTCAATTGGAATGAGCTTTGAATTTCGTCTGGACAATGCTTTGCCTCACTTAGGGATAAAGAATGCAGTAATATTGGCAGAAAAAATCTATTCTATCTGCCAGTAAAATCAGAACTTGCTGCCAATACTAATTTGGAGATTTCACTGTATTCATTCATATTAATTATATTGTTGCAAGCAAATTTCAGTATAATAGATAATTGAAAGAATGTTTAATTATTTTGCTTAAGACATATGCAGTTTTGTCTGACTGATACCTGGGGAGAATTCAAAATAACATTTTAGAAATGGAGGAAGGTCATGATCCTAGATGAATCCTAGTCAGTTTTGGATTCTGCTGAACAGTCACAGCAACTGTTTAATATGGGCTTTACATGTATTCAAAACAGTTTACGGTAAGATAGTGCATTTAGATACTGGCAATCACCATTGAAGCAGAAATACAAAGGTTTCTCTCAACAATATAATGTGAATCCTGAAATCAAAAGCACTGTTCAATTTAATCTTGCACAAAACTTAATTAGAATATGCATTACTTAAAGTCACGATGCAAGTAAATAAACCATAAATAAAGCAAATTAGGGGTCTAGAATTGACAATGAGAGCTGGTGTAAATACACCGTAACAGTTCTCTGATTCTATAAAATTACATTGAATTTGTACAGCACATGAGTTAGACCACATATTGAATACTTGCAACAATTCTGACCATCTTATTATAATGAGAATATAATGGCTCTGCATAAGGTTTGACAATAAAGATTTACTGGAATAATTCTAGGATTGAGAACTTAGTCTGATCAGAAAAGATTAAACATGAAAATTAATTAGTTATGGTTTTCAAATAGAGTTTTAAAAAATTGCAGCACCTGATAATACTAACATTTTATTTACTAAAGGTTTTTGATTAGTCAGGTAATTAAGAAATAACTGTTGTAGTTTATGTAAATTTATGATTATTGCAGTCAACTGTATTGTGTATAAGAAACCACTCACCTTGGACTGTAACTGGTCAACTGACATTTCAAATATATCGCTGATTTTAAGCAAACCTTTTTATTATATGTTTGAATTAATGCAGTGAATTTAAACAGCTGTTTAACTACTCTCTCAGTTCTGGCACTGAGTATCTATAACAATGTAAACTTTATGTCTGGAGTTTCGTGAGTGTTTACAAAGAATGTGCCTAGATATTAGTTCTATTATCCTTATTTGGTGGAAATAAAAACCAGCTTGGTTCTTTCTACATTTCAATGGAGCCATTATATTCTGAAACACGCTCTTCCTCCTAATTTCAGACTTAGTTCAGAACTGGAAAGAATTTATACCTTTCTATTTCGGGCAGCTCCTTCCTCCATTGATATAGGCTCGAAGGCCACATCAAATTTCTGTTAGCAGTCTGGCATGTGCAAGTAAACCTAAATACAGCTACTGGTGAGTGTCAGGTAATACATTTTAATATGAAGAATATGTTCTTCTAAATCACTTTAAAACAAGCTAAAGAATCAAGTAACATATATCTAAAGCAACCTTTAAATATTTAATCAAAAATATAGTATTTTTCAGAATATGGGAATTATTACAACACATTATATTGATTATGATTGATTAATTGATTGATAACATACTTGATTATGTAATTTATTACAGAAAGACTGCATTTTTAGCAGTTTTTAAAATTAATGTAAATCAATAAGAATGCACTCAGTAAACTTGTTCTTTCAGGCCACGTCTAGTCCAGATGAATGAGGCAAAAATAGATTAGTTAGGTGAGCAATGACTGCTCAGACTATTGACTTTGAGAAAGCACATTAAGGTGGAGAAAGAGATGTATACAATTCCATCATATCAGTTATAGATAAAGCCTCTTGTCACTTTGTTGTATCATGTTCCAAGTAAACCCCCCATCCACACCCAAATGTTTTTCTACATCCAGCCCTGAAAAGTCCCTTGCAACTCAGCTTTCTAAATCATAAACACCTATCTTTTGGTTTTCTTTTTAAAAAATATTTTTATTGAGAAATTTCTTCTTCACAAAATTATAAAATTACAAAAATATAACAATTTTACATTTTAACAACAAATACAACAAACTAACTAACCAATCTACAAAACAAATCTATAAATAAATAAATAAATAAATAACTAAATAAATAAATATTTACTTGCCACTCAGCACAGCCACACGGAAGCTCCCAACTTTCGGGAGCATTAATTATTACAAGTATATTTATTTAGGAATTCTTCCTCCCAGAACTCAAAGCTCACTAAACCTAATCATCATGGCTAAACAAATGCCCTAATTAAAATGACAGACAAATCTGCTTCTAGGTAATTCAAAAAGGGCTGCCATGTCTTATAAAAAGGTTCTGTTTAATGGTGCACTATGTTTGTGAGGAAATCCAAAAGGATGTGTTTCATAATTAACTTATACCATCCCAATGGGCCCAGGGGATTCTCAGACACCCAGCTCATCAAAATGTTCTTCCTCGCACAGTAAGTGAGAATGCTAAATAGCTTTTTCCCATGTACATCTAAGGAAGATAAATTCGGCAAGCCCAAGAGAAGAGAGACCAGATCTACCTTAACTTCAGTCCCCAGAACCCTCTCTATTACTCCTGCCACAACGCTTCAGTACCTATGAAGCTTGTGGCATGACCACAAACAATGAGTGAGGTTACCTGTGTTTATTTTGCACTGGGGGCAAATTGGGGATGCTCCCTTTTTGAATTTTGCAAGACGATCTGGGGCCAAATGAGCCCTATGAAAAACCTTCAACTGCATGGCATGTGTTCTTTTATAAATCGAGATCTTTCTTGTGTTCTCCCAAATGTCCTCCCATGTCTGAGGTTCTCCACTCCCAACTCTTGCTCCCAGA
Source organism: Hemiscyllium ocellatum (assembly GCF_020745735.1). Classification (NCBI taxonomy): domain Eukaryota; kingdom Metazoa; phylum Chordata; class Chondrichthyes; order Orectolobiformes; family Hemiscylliidae; genus Hemiscyllium; species Hemiscyllium ocellatum. The sequence continues at coordinate 11,561,990 of NC_083404.1, read as the reverse complement.
CCTCATATAGTCACTCATATCATTCGAGTCACCGCACCCAGTAGGTGATAGAGAGTACTAACTAAGACAGTGCTCACAGCTTCTGTGTATCGGACCTACAGGCATTGGTCAAAAGAGTAGTCTTTTTTTGGATAAAGTCCCTAATCTGAAAGTAATGACAAAGATCTTTGCTGGACAATCCATACTTGTGGCTCATTTGGTCGAGGGACGTCATGATCTCCCCCTCAAACAGGTCTCCCAAACAAGAGACTCCCCTGGTTGCCCACAGTTTGAATTCAAGGTCCATTATCCATGGCCAGAATCCCGGCTTACCAACCGTAGGGGTAAGAAAGCAGGTTTTAGAAAAAACTGCCCTCACTCTGTTGCATTGCTCATCATGCTTTGGCCATATTAATAATGATTGGATTCTGACAGTATTCACTAACTGTCTTCATCTTATCCATAAATAAGAATCCCAGTGCCTTCTCTGATTGATGTAATGGATTGGAGGGCACTCTTTTTCCTGGCCAGATATGGCCTATCACCATGCTCAAACAGCCTTTGTTTCACGAAGTTCTCTCTTCACTCTCTGAGTGAGCATGGAGTTCAAAGCAATCCAGAGAGCTGTGACCCACTGCAATTTAGTCACTGACAGCCTATCAAAGTATGCTGTCAAAGTTGGCTGCTTTCAACCAATGCTCGAGCAGATATCACTGCTCTCCCTTCTGTCACTTCCTGCTAGCTGGCTAAGAGATAACTATCCCCCTACCATAGGCCTTAGCAGTCTCCCAGAGTACAGATCGGTTACTAGACACACTCAAATTGATAGCCAAGAATGCTTTAAACTCACTCGAGAAGTACTCAACAAACTTACTGTACTTGAGAATAAAAGGATCCATTTGCCAATGCCATGAACCTGTTCCATTGCTCTTAACCTCAACCTTCAAATGCACTGCCACATGATCAGAAATGGCTGTTTCCAATTTTACAGGATGTCACCAAACCCAGAAAGACCAAGGGAGCCAACAAAAGGTCAATCCTGATGTCACACATGTGTGGATTGGAGAAGAAAATGAAGTCCCTACATAGGGTGAAGACATCTCCAAACATCCACTAACCCCAGTTGCTTGGATTGTAGAGAGATATTTGGGAGGCCTTTGGGCATTCATTGCACCGTGGGGTCCATGAGGCAATTAAAATCTCCCCCTATGATAGTGTGTCGCATTCCAAGGACAATCAACTTAGAATGTGCATCAGTCAGGAACTTGAGGAGGTGTGCTGGTGGACAGTAAACATTTAGGATGCCATACTCTTCACCATGTATTAAAGCTTTAAGGATTACAAACCACCCATATTCATCTTTAAATTTGATCTCATAACTTAAATGGACAACTCCTCTACTTTTAGCATTAAAGGATGAAAAAAACACCTGATCAAACCCACCTTGCAGTAGCTTTAGGTGCTCTTTATCATCAAGATGGGTTTCTTACAACAGAGCAATATCGACCCACTCCTTCCTGAGACTTGAAAGTACTTTTCTTAACCGGCGAGTAACTCCCCTTAATATTCCAGGTGCACCATTTAAGGGGATGCTTAGCCATATACCTCTATAACAACCCTTGAACCCCTCACCCAGAGAGGAAGAACCCTACTCACAACGCGCCAATGTAAATAAATGGAGATGCATGGAGTCTAAAAATTACACACACTAAAATACATTAACAAAACTTTCAAAAACGACCTTGACTAAAACCCAACAAATTAAACCAATTACAACATTCAAAAAACATTTGATGGGAGATTCTACCCCCCTTGCCCACAGGGGGCACTTACAGTACCCGCATACATCTTTATAACTCTTAGCTTGAGCTTCGCCCCAAACTCAGGCAAAGGATTAAAAAAGTTAAGTATTATGAATAAATAAATTAAAAGTGGGCACTTCACTTATCCCCAACCCTACATTGACCTTAATTATCACTGGGAAGAAAAAAAAACACTTTATGTGATAAAATAATAAAGAATTAGGAGAAGTACACTAGTTAGAGAAAAAAAAAGGGAAAAGAAAGAAGAACCATTATTGTCCATGTTCTGTGGACCATCAGGTCTACTTCAAAGTGTCCAGAAAGGTCTTTGCTTTTCCTGAGGAGTCAAATACATGCACGGACTCTTCATGGTTGAAATGGAGCACTGCCGAGTACCTGATGGAATATTGAATATCCAGATCCCTCAGTCTCTTCTTCACCTCATCAAAGGACTTCGTCTTGTCAATCACAGCCGCAGAAAAGTCCTGAAAAAATGTAATCTTTGATGCTTTATAAATCAGGGCCTGTGGATCCTTTCCAAGTGATCTGGAGACTTCCATTACCTTTTGTTTGTCCCCATAGGACTGGAATCACACTAGGACTGAGCGAAACACTGGTCCAAACTGGGCCTGTGTGCCACCACCCGGACCGCCTCAGCCTACCAGCTCAGAAATCGTGGCAGCCATTCTTCAAAGAAATTGGCTGGCTGCTCGCCTTCCTTTTGCTCCGGCAGACGAACAACCCAGAGTTTTATTCTTCAACCTTGATTCTCGAGGTTGTTGACCTGTTCTACTAAGGCCCATACTTGCTTCTCCTGGGCCTGGATATGTCTTGCCGAGGTCTTGACTGCGATCTCTGATGTCGTGGTCCACCGCTTGACCCCCTCCATTTGCTTTCCAACTCTGACGCTCCTGCTCATGCTTCTGCAGCATGGCCAAGATCAGTTGCAGCCTGGTGTGACTCTCTTCAATCGATGCCTCAGTCTTCTCCAGAATTTTGTGAACTCCACAGCCAGGGCTTGTTGGGTAGGTGAGTCCATTGGGATTTCAGGGGAGGCCACAGCTGCAGCCATGGGACTGTCTGATGCTGCAGGAGAATGTCCTGCATGTTGCGATTTATTCTGTCCTTTGCCTATAGTCATCTTCCCTTATTAAAACAAAGGTTAAAAATCACACAACACCAGGTTATAGTCCAACAGGTTTAATTGGAAGCACACAAGCTTTCGGAGCGACGCTCCTTCATCAGGTGATTGTGGAGGGCTCGATCGTAACACAGAATTTATAGCAAAAATTTGCAGTGTAATGTAACTGAAATTATACATTGAAAAACATTGAAATTTTGCAATGTATAATTTCAGTTACATTGCACTGCAAATTTATGCTATAAATTCTGTGTTACGATCGAGCCCTCCACAATCACCTGATGAAGGAGCGTCGCTCCGAAAGCTAGTGTGCTTCCAATTAAACCTGTTGGACTATAACCTGGTGTTGTATGATTTTTAACTTTGTACACCCCAGTCCAACACCGGCATCTCCAAATCATAAAAAAAAGTAACAATTCTACTGATATTAAGCTATAGATTTTCTTCAAAATAGCTTAGATGGGGAGGGTAAAAGCACCACTTCACCAGAACTCAGCAAGGCAGACCTGTTAGATCCCAAACGTTTGGGTTTCAGTTCACCTCTTTTCTGCAGCTACTGTAATGAACCAGAGCAAACCTCCTTCAAATATATCAAGGAGATAGCCTAACTTTTTCTTGTGTAAAGACAAGTATAAGGTGCTACATTCCAGATGTAATTCAATTGGTTACACTATTCAGCTTTAAACAAAACACATTTTATTCTTACGTTAAAATACAAAATCAAAAGAATTGATATAACAGATTAATAGCTAATTTAAGTACTAAACAGTAACTGTTCCAACATAGCAACATCCCATAAACACACCTTTGGCAAAGGAAAATTCAATGTAACATGTGATTCTGACAGCAGAGAGAGAGAACTCCAGCTTATGCTGTGGTCGAGAGAGACATAGCTGCTTCCACAACCAACTTCAAAACCTCAACAACTATTGAAAGCTGACCTACAAACTTGGTTCTGTAGGAGCCTGACTCCGCACATTCAAGCTGCTTTTTTGTTCCAATATTTTTAAAATAACTCCAAAGCCTCACAAGCTGTTAACTTAATTGGCTTGGATCAGACCACTCAGTACCTCTGCCTCAACATCTCATCGTTAAAAAAAAAGACAAAATGCGTCTCTTAAAGCCATAGTAACATCACACTACTAAATTACTCAGCTACACCCTTTGATGCCCTGGTCTCCAATAAAATTACTAAAATCTTTCACTCGAGCCACTTCACTTTCCAAGGCCATCATTTCCACTCTTTTATTTCCAGGGAACACTGATTTGACGAGATATTGAAGCTAGATCCGACTGGACTATCTAAAATGGTATCAGTTCCTACTCATCTGCTAAAAATGGTTCATTATTCCAAGAGATGTCTGGGAATGACAAGATAACCCTTGGCGTGGTGGCACAGTGGTTAGCACTGCTGCCTCACAGTGCCAGAGACCCGGGTTCAATTCCCGCCTCAGAATTTGCACATTCTCCCCGTGTCTGCGTGGGTTTCCTCCCACAGTCCAAAAATGTGCAGATTAATTGCCCGTAGTGTTAGGTGAAGGGGTAAATGTAGGGGAATGGGTCTGGGTGGGTTGCTTTCCGAAGAGTCGGTGTGGACTTGTTGGGCTGAAGGACCTGTTTCCACACTGTAAGTAATCTAATCTTAAAAAAAAAGTGAAACCACAGCACATTACAAGCTCATACTGGTCAATACTGAAGTACCTGAGATCAGGTGACAGGGCAGTGCAAATGTCTATGAGTGTCATCGTCTTAGGGCGGCACGGTGGCACAGTGGTTAGCACTGCTGCCTCACAGCACCAGAGACCCGGGTTCAATTCCCGCCTCAGGCGACTGACTGTGTGGAGTTTGCACGTTCTCCCCGTGTCTGCGTGGGTTTCCTCCGGGTGCTCCGGTTTCCTCCCACAGTCCAAAGATGTGCGGGTCAGGTGAATTGGCCATGCTAAATTGCCCGTAGTGTTAGGTAAGGGGTAAATGTAGGGGTATGGGTGGGTTGCGCTTCGGCGGGTCGGTGTGGACTTGTTGGGCCGAAGGGCCTGTTTCCACACTGTAAGTAATCTAATCTAATCTAAACATTGATTTATTTTCTCTACCACAAACTGTCATCTTAAACCTCTTTCTCTTCCATCCTTATCTCCAATGTGTGCCAGGAACTCATGGATTTGTCACTAACATAGATACAACCCTTCCAGCTGGCAAAACATGCTTTAATGCTTACTCCTGTCCAAGCCCTGAATTTGCATTTGCCTCTAATTTCTATCCTCATGCCCTGTTAGAACCCATCTTGTCCATGAGGCCTGTTTCTTGGCCCCTCAATTCTATTCTCACTAAACTGATGATCATCAAACTTTCCCTTCTTGTCCCTATGTTAGCCTAAATTGTAATGAATTCTACTGCTTTAGGGTATTGTCCAACCTTTCTTTCAATCAGTTATCATTATCCTTATCTTCAAAAAGCAACCCTGACTTTGAACTGGAAAGGGAGTTTGAAGTGGGACTATCGTTTGCAAGGATGGCAAAGTCTTTGAATGTGTTGTTGCAGTTGCATTTTGTCCCACAGTCAGTGCATCTTTAAGAACATGCTCATGATATCATGACTGTATCATCATGGCATGCAACCTGAGAGAATACAAGTCTCACACTCCATCTTAACTTGGGCCACTTGAAGCAGGACTCGCTGATAGAATCATGTAATTCAGTCTAATTGAATTGCCTCTCGCTAACTCTCACAGAGTGAGAATACTCTGGCGTGGGTTTCCTCCGGGTGCTCCGGTTTCCTCCCACAGTCACAAAGATGTGCGGGTTAGGTGAATTGGCCATGCTAAATTGCCCGTAGTGTTAGGTAAGGGGTAATGTTGGGGTATGGGTGGGTTTCGCTTCGGCGGGTCGGTGTGGACTTGTTGGGCCGAAGGGCCTGTTTCCACACTGTAAGTCTAATCTAATCTAATCTACTGTTAGAATACTGAATGGACTCACAAACTCTTAACATTTGCCTGTACCTGTGTTTTTGATTTTGCTGCTGTTTACCTACTATTTACTTATTTATGCTATATAACTATGTGATCTGCCCGTATTGCAAGACAATTGCTTGCAAGACAAAGCTTTTCACTGTGCCCCAGTACGTGACAATAAATTCAATTCAATTCAATGTCAAGAGCACTCGCTCTTACCTCACATCTGGAATCACATCTTTTGTCTTCATGCCAGTTTAAATCTGCTACCAGGACTGATTAAGGCATGCAGTCATTCATTGAAATCTCATGCATTCTCTTAATTTATAAAATAGCATTGCTGCTGAAAATGAATATTTAGAAAACAATGCAGAATTTGGAAATTGTAAATGCAGGCGTTGCAAGCTTTTCAGTACAGGTATAGCCAACAAAGGAACCAGAAATTCACTGAATCTTTGGAATAAGGTAATTAAAAGGGAAGAATACAACAAGCCAAACGCACAAATGATACTCTTGGACACTGAAGGACTGGCTCATTATTCTTGCTTAAGTGCTTAGATCTCGAAGGAACAGAATATTTCTTGAACTTTACACATTCTCTTTTACTTACAGTTTTTCTGATCTAAGTGTGAAGTTTGCCGATGATACAACACCATGGTTAAACTAAAATATTGCTTGGAATTAATTTTTTTGAATCATTATAAAAATAATGTACATTAAGTATTGGTTACACTTTGGTCACCCATGTTTTCATAATATACTAATGGTATCATAACATTTTCAAAACTAAAAATTAAAAAAGAAAAACAATATGAATGCTGTATGCATATGTAACAACCAAGGCTGAAGGAGTGTCCCTTCACTCCAGTCCCTCTACTTCATGGATCCTAATATAAAATAAAAATTGGTTATCCTCCTAACAAGTTGTTCTTATCTACATAAGATTTTAAATTTAAAACATGTCTCTCAACCATGTTTCTTGATAAAACAATTCTGTTCATCAAAGATGCAATGAATGACCAACATATACAGTCAGTAATATAGAATTACAGCAAACATTTTATGAACTGGCAGGGAACCAGGAGTATGCCAACTGATCAAATATTCTGGTTGGTCAAGAGATTTTGGAATACTGTGTTCAATTCTGGTCTCCCTGCTACAGGAAAGATGTTGTTAAACTTGAAAGGGTTCAGAAAAGATGTTGCCAGGATTGGAGGCTTTGAGCTAAAGGGAGAGGCTGAATAGGCTGGGGCTATTTTCCCTGGAGTTTCAGAGGCTGACGATGACTTTATAGAGGTTTATAAAATCACGAGGGGCTTGGAAAGGGTAAATAGATAAAGTCTTTTCCCCTGGTAGGGGAGTGCAAATGTATTGGACATAGGTTTAGGGTGAGAGGGGAAAGAGACCTAACAGGCAACTTTTTCATGCAGAGGGTGGTGCGTGTATGGAATGAGCTGCCAGAGGAAGTAGTGGTGCTGGTACAATTACAACACTTAAAAGGCATCTGGATTGATACGTGAATAGATTTGGAGGGATATGGGCTAAGTGCTGGCAAATGGGACTAGATTAGTTTAAGATATCTAGATGGCAGGGACCAGCTGGACTGACAGGTCTCTTTCTGTGCTGTGCCGGCAGTGAGAGCAGGGCCCAGCATATACCCTGTGATCGGAGGCCAGTGAGCGGGTCCTGCCCGGACATGTTCCGGAGGCAGCAAGAGGAGATCAAAGGCTGCAGCATCAGCAGCAGCAATGGCATCACGACCTGACGTGGGAAGAGCGAGTGGTGAGGGAGGTCCCTGATATCTGTGGCAGCAAGAACAGGCAGCTGAGTTCTTCTGGAATGTGAGCTAAGCGGAGGAGTTTGGGCCCCAGCATGGCTAAGCACTCATGAAAGACTTGAAATTTTAACATTATTCTTTTACTTTTCTAGATTGTATCAAAAAGGACTTTAATTATTAACTTATTACCTTATTTCCCTACTTATTTTATGATGGTGTGTAATGCTTAATTTCTTATATTTTGCTTCTCTCTTTTACTACTTTCTACCTACGTTTTTTGTACCTGGGTACCTTTGTATCTAATATATCACCTTGAATGGTGACATTATCTACTTTTCACTTGAGTACGTGTGACATAAGTGCACAGAGGCCAGTATCCCATCACCAAGTCACCCTTTATTTCCTTGTGCACAGTGCATTGGCTGTGGCCAATCAGCTCTGGCTCAGTGCCATGAACTAAGGAGATTCTAAATCCCCTGTTTAAATCTTTATTTGTATTCCACCACCAGGAAGAAAGGAAATACCCTGTGACAAGCAGTGCCCTTCACATCAAAGGGCAATGCTACTTGAACAAAAAAATGAAGGGGAGGGCAGGGATTAAATCAAAATAGAGTTGGAGGGGGAAATAAAAGACTCCATTCCCTGCAGTGCCCACCTCTCCCTGAACAGCTCAAGGGTGTTAATAGATACCGTGTCTTCCTTATCCAGAGACACCCAGGCTTGGACGTAGCCATGGAAGAGGGGCAGGCAATCGGCCTTAATGACCCCCTTCCCAGCCCGCTACCTGGAGCTGTTTATGGCCAGTTTGGCCAGCCTCAGGAGCAGACCCACCCTTCCCCCTCTGCACCAGGTGCCCAAAGATCAGAGGTGTGGGACTGAAATGTAGCCAGAAGCAGAGAGAAGGTTATCCCCGTTTAGAGGTTTTCATTTATTAATCAATACAGTTTAGAAAACAATTAACACTAACAGCTGTATACAGAGAAACAACAATTTTACAAGAGAAAGGAGTGGCAAAACCAGGCCCCAAACCCTACCATTCAACCAGTTTTCAGGGAAATGAGGACAAACCTCAAATCCCAGTTTTGATCAGAAACCAGTAACAATGACAAGTACATAAGACAGTCCAATATTCCCTGTTTACAATGGTCAGCTGTGCCCCCTGATTGGCCCAGGTTAACATCCCCAATCAAGGATCTCATAGTCTATGAAATCCACCTGATTTCAATCACTACAACACCTGACTATAAAATCTAAATCTACATCTGTGATTCTATGACTATCTATCTATCTCAGCTTTAAATATACATAAGACGTCTGCCCCACACTTCTCTATGGTAAGGAGTTCCAAAGACTCACAATTGTCAGTCAGAAGAAATTCATCCTCATTTCAGACTTAAATTGGCATCTCTTTACTCTGAGACTATGCACTCTGGTCCTCGAGCCTCTCTCATGAGGGGAAACATCCTTTCAGCATTTATCCTGTCAAGTCCCTTAAGAATCCAATACGTTTCAATGAGATCAGCTCTCATTCTTCTAAACTGCAGTGAATAGACTTGAATTGTTTGATTTATTTATTGTTACTTGTTACAAAATACAGTGCAAAGTGTTGTATAATGTCACCACTCTCCGGCACCATCTTAAAACACAGAAAAATAAACCAGAACATAGAATATAAAGCAATAAAATGGAGAAATAAAGGAAGTGCCCAAGTTTACAATCTTTCTTGTGAAGTGATTCATCAAGGTCAATGGGCCTGATGGCCACGCACCAGACCTCTTTGCTGCATCTCTGCTGCTGCAAAGTAAGTCATCACTCTTTGGCACCATTATACCTCTGCAGTTGCCGTCAACATGACTAGTCCTAGCTAGACCTCACCAATGCAGAGGTCGCTGATGCTGCCAGATACTGAACTGACCCAAATTTGACTCTGCCATCGCTGTGCTTCTGCTTCATGCCTACCTTGCCGATACAGCTACTGCTGGGGCTGCTGGGTTTCATACTGGGCCCAAACTCGTCTCCACCACCGCCTTCATGAATCTGCACTAGATGCAAACACCATTGTGAACCCAAACTCACCTTGGACGTCCCAAGCCCACTTTGAACTCACTCACCACTGCCGATGCGGTCATCGTGACACAGCTCTTTACCAAGAGATAAGCAAAATAAAGTAGAAGAGAAAAAGAGAGAATTAAAAAAAACAAGAAGTATACGTAGTGGACAAGCCTTACTCTGCCGTCATTTTACCGGGAGAGTAAAGTCCCAGCCTGTTAAATCTTTGCTCAAAACACAATCCCTTCAGCCTGGGGATTGTCCTAGTGAACCTTCTCTGAACGGTCTCCAATGAAATAATGTCTTTACTTAAATAAGAGGGACCAAAACTGCTCGCAGGACTCTAGATGTGGCCTCACCAGCATCTTGTATAGTTGCAGCCAGACTTCCTGAATCATACTCCAACTCCTTGAAATAAGGGCCAACGTTCCATTTGCCGAGGAAACAGTGAGGACTGCAAATCCTGGAAGCCAGAGTCAGTTGATGTGAAGCTCGAAGATCACAGCAGAAGGAGAAGGCAAGTGAACCTTTCATCAGAAGCCCATTTGCCTTGCTGATTTCCTGCTGCAACTGTGCACTAGCTTTCTATGTTTTGTGCATAATATCGCAACTTTCTGCAGTTTTTCTTCATTTAAATAACATTGTTCTTTTGTTTTCCCTTCCAAAATGAACAGCTTCACATTGTCCCACATAAATACTCTATTTCACTAACTTTTTGTCCACTTACTAAACTCATCAATATCTCTCTGTAAATTGTTTGTATCCTCTCACAACTTTCTTTTCCACCCATCTTAGTGTTGTCTGCAAATTTGGCCACGGTAAAGGCACTTCCTTCCTTCAAGTCGATTTTCCTCACTATTGTAAACAGCTGCAGTCCCAGTACTGATCCCTGCAGAATCCCATTGGTCATGGGTTGCCACTTTGCAAAGGAACTGCTTAACCCCATCCGTTTCCTGCCCATGAATCAATTATCCATCAACACATGGGTTCTTATCTTATGACTTATCATTTTGCAAAGTACCTTGTCAAATGTCTTCTAGAAGTCCAAATGCAACACATCTACTGGTCCCCCTCTTATTCACTCTGCTTAAGACTTCCTCAGAGAATTCTAATAATATAGTCAGACACGATTTCTCTTCCACGAAAGCATGCTGACCCTGTTTGATTATGAAATGATTTTCCAAATGTTCTGCAATTACGTCTTTAATAATTGATTCCAATTCTTTTCCAACAAACATGATAGGCAAATGGTCTTATACTTATCCACTTCTCAAATAAGGGTGTCACAATGGTACCTTTCCAATCTTCTAGTACTTCTCCGGAAATCAATGATCCGTGAAAAATTACAACCAATGCATCCACTATCACTGCAGCTATTTCTTTTAGGATCCTAGGATGCAAGCCATCAGGGCCAGGGGATTTATGAGCCTTTAGCCCCAATAGTTTGTCTAATACTAATTCTTTAGTGACAGTAATAGTACTTAATTCCAATTCTATACTCTTTAGTAGAAAAGAAATGTTCAAAGTATCTCCACTATAAAGATGATGCAAAATATCTGTTTAACTCTTCTGCCATTTCCTAGTTCTCCAAAACTGTTCTGCTCAGATTCATTTCCTAAGAGATCTATGCCCACTATGACCTCTCTTTCTTTATATATTTAAAGAAACTCCGATTGTCAGTTTTTACATTCCTCTCTAGTTTGTCCATGTAGTTTACCTTCTCTGTCTTTGAGACAAATAGGTATGATTTGGGGGTATAGCTTTGTTAGGAAAGGATGAGATTAGTGGTGTTGTGGGAAATGATTTTGACACTGGAGATCAAGAGTTAGAATTAGTCTGGATAAAAATAATTAAGCAAAAGAGGTCCTTGCTGGAAACTAGTTACTGTCTGACATCCAACAGTTGTAAAGTAGGACATTTTATGAACCAGAAAATTCTAATAGTTTGCAAGAAAGGTACAATAATCATGGATGATTTTAAAATGCGTATAGATTGGATTGATCAAAGTTGCAAAGGTAGCCTCAGAGAGTTCACAAAGTATATAAGAAATTGTTCCTTGGAGCAATATATTAGGGTTCTTTTGGTTTTAGCTGTATAATGACGTAGGATTAATGAATGATCTCATAGTAAAGAATTCCAAAAGCAGTTAGAGGACAAGGAACTGGAGTCCCACATGAATATTCGGATGTTAAACAAAGGTATTTACATATGCACGAGGAGACCTCTAGCCCTAGTAAACTGGGTAGGAAGACTACAATGTAGGGCAGTTGATGAATGATAGGAGACTTTAAAGAGAAATTCAACTCTCCCAGCTGAATACTTAAGACAGGAAGAAAGATTGGAATGGGGGACAAAGCATCCATAATCTAATAGAAGGGAATTATAACAAAGATAAAAACTAAGGCAAACCAAATTGCCTCTCCACTCTGCAGGCACCCTGCCTCTATTCCCGATGAAGGGCTTTTGCCCGAAATGTCAATCTTCCTGCTGCTCAGATGCTGCCTGACCTGCTGTGCTTTTCCAGCACCACTCTAATCTAGACTCTGGTTTCCAGCATCTGCAGTCCTTGTTTTCACCAAATTGCAAAAGTCAGGGTGAGCTGGAAGATTGGGAAACTTAAAAAAGCAAGAAAAAAAGCACATGCAGAATATGAAAGAAAACTAGCATAAAGCATAAAAATGAAGAGTAAAAGTACATGTATTAAAAATGAAGAGAGTAGCTAAAATGAATATTGTTCACTTAGAGAATAGACTGGGGAGTTAATAGTGGGGAACACAGAAGCTATGAAACTATAGACCAATTAATTTAACATCTGTCATTAAGAAATTATTCAAGAAGTAATAATGGGACATTTAGAAAGTCAAAACACAATCCATCAGAGTCAGCCTGCTTTTGTGAAAGGTAAATCAAGTTTGATTTATTCATTAGAGCTCTTTGAAGAGATGGCAAGTGAATCAGATAATGGGGTTCCTGTAGATATGGTATATATGGAATTCCACAAGTCATTTGATAAAGCACAACACAAAATGTTAACACAGGGTCCCTGAACATTCAACTTACAAACACAATCCCACACAGTGGTGTAATTTTCAAGATCCTGTCCTTACTGATTGCTGCTTTACATTGTTCAACATTGCACTCCAACTTACGTATAGACTCCAAAATGGAAACTGTTTGCAACCCGGGAACTGCCTGTCCCTAAAGTAAGATCACATGGGTTTCGGGATAATATATTAGCTTGATAAAGTGTTGGCCTACCAACAGAAAGCAGAGAATCAAGAGAAATGAGTCTTTTTCTGATTGTCAACTGGAAGTATTGGGTGGGGGGGGGGGGGGGGGGGGGGGGAGGAGAGGAGGAGGAATGTGCACAGGGTTTGGGCCCTCAGGCTCCAACTACTTACAATCAAAATACTTGGATGCAGGAATAAATGGCACTATAGCCAAATTTACTGACAACACTAGATTAGATGGGAAATGTACAAAGAAGAATTAACAAATGGATAGGTTAGGCAAATGGGTCAAACGTTGGCAGATAGAGTTGAATGTGAGGTCATAAATTTGTTCACCGAGCTGGTGTGATTTTCTGCAGACATTTCGTCGCCTCACTAGGTAACATCTTCAATGTGTCTTCGACAAAAAGTGTTGGTGGTCTGTCCCACCTGGTATTTATGTGCCTCTGTTTTTGGTACTTCTGGTTCTGATTCCGAGTGACTTATATATGGGATCTAGTTCAATGCGTTTATTGATTGGGTTCTGGTTGGAGTGCCAGGCTTCAAGGAATTCTCTCATGCGTCTCTGTTTTCCCTGTGCTAGGATGGCTACATTGTCCCAGTTGAATTTGTGTTCTTCATAGTCTATGTGATTGGAAATGAGTGTGCCCTGGTCATGTCTGGCAGTGGGGAACTGCTGTTTGTGCACTCGTATAATCAGTTTTCTTCCGGTTTGTCCTATGTAGTGTTTTTCATGGTCCTTGCAAAGTATCTTATAAATAACGTTTGTCCTGTTGGATGTAGGTTTTGGGTCTTTAACCTTTGTGAGGAGCTGGTGAAAGATGCTTACTGGTTTGTGGGCTACTAAGATTCCCAGGAGTCTGAGTAGTCAGGTAATCATGTCTGATATGTCTTTCATATGCAATATGGTCATTATTATATCTGATTGTGCACTGCTTTCTTCTTTAGGTTTGTTCCGTAAGTACAGGAGTGTGCTTGGGGTACCTGTTAAATTCTTTGAATAGGTGTTCCTGTTCTACCTTCTGGAATTCAGGGTTGCTGCAGTGTATCATCCATTTAAATAGTGTCCTACATCAATTGGATGGTTGGTATTATCTTCTGGCCTGTATGGTTGCTTTTCCTGTACACACTAGTCTGGAGTTCCCTGAGGTGTGCATTCAATTAATATGTCCAGGAAGGGAAGCCTGCTGTTGTTTTCTTCTGTTTTAGTGAACTTTATTCCAGCGTGGATGTTATTGATTTGGTGGGTTTCTTCCAGTTGTGTACATTTAGTGATGACAAAGGTATTACCTACACACTTGACCTAGAGTTTGGGTTGGATAGTGGGGATGGTTGTCCATTCTAATTGTTGCATTACTGCTTCTGCTATCATTCCTGATATCGGGAACTCTATTGGTGTGCTGTTGTCCACTGAATGTATAGGGAGTTGTGAGGCTTAGGTCTAGTCATTGTAGTATGCTTTTCTTGTTGATGTTGCTGGTGTCGTTGGGTGTCCTAGGAACCACTTTGCCCAATAATGTAGTAATGGTACTCTTGGCCAGGTCAGTGTCTATAAATGTTTGAGCGCTGTAACGTCAAATGAAATCATTACTTCATCCTCCTCTTCCACTGTTTCTGATGATATTGAGGAGCTCTTTGGAAGAGCCAATGTTATTCTATTAGGTGTTTTAGTCTTGCTTGCAGCTGCTTAGCAGGTGTAGGTAGGCAGCCTGGGAATGATATAATGGGTCTAAGGGGTACTCCTGCTTTGTGAACCTTGTCCATAGAATCAGGGTGTTTTGGATCCATTGGGTTTCATCTTTCGCATGTCTGTTTTGCTAATGTCTTCTGCGTTGTGTGGTTGCTTCATTGGCATGGTAATTTTGTTCTTAAGTAGTGGTATCACTGAGTAGTTTGTTTGCTTTCTGGTTGTGTGGTACATGGTACATTCCTAGTTCCTTTTTTACTCAGTCCCCTCCCACAACTCCTTTTCTGATACAATTATGACTGTATTCATACTGCTCTATGCACTTATACAGAACTGAAACAAAATAACCAAGTTTGCTTCCAATTTTCATTCTTTCACCTTTATTTAATTCATCTTCAATTCTTCCCATCCAGTCCTTGACTTCTGTTTTCATTAAGCCACCAATTCCCAAAGTTACCTTGACGGCACTCCATCCCCCTACTCCCACTCTGCTATTAGGACTTCATTCCAGTCTCCCAGCTTCCCTTGTCACGTATCATCTATATCACCCACATATGACTTTTCTGGCACCTTTCTATTTCCTTACCAAGGGTTTTCTCCGTTGCAGTTAACTGAATCTTCAGCCTGTCCAACCCATTTTCCACACTTGGGTTTTCCTCCCCATGTCCAACCCATTTTCCTCACTCCTTTCTCTTGAAACAGGTCTTCCCTCCCTGACATCCTGATGCACTCCTGTCACTCCCAAGGCACTTTCTCAGGTAACCACAGAAATTGTAACACCTGCCTATATATCCTACCAACTGACTATCAAAGATCCCAAAGGTGTTTTCCAGGTGAAGCCCCACCCATTACTTGTACTTCTTTCAATTTAATTTTTTTTTAGATTAGATTACTTACAGTGTGGAAACAGGCCCTTCGGCCCAACAAGTCCACACCGACCCGCCGAAGCGCAACCCACCCATACCCCTACATTTACCCCTTACCTAACACTACGGGCAATTTAGCATGGCCAATTCACCTGACCCGCACATCTTTGGACTGTGGGAGGAAACCGGAGCACCCGGAGGAAACACGGGGAGAACGTGCAAACTCCACACAGTCAGTCGCCTAAGTCGGGAATTGAACCCGGGTCTCAGGTGCTGTGAGACAGCAGTGCTAAACACTGTGCCACCGTGCCGTCCAGAACTACTAATCTACTATGCACGCTGCTCAAAACAGTCTCCTCTACACTGGCAACACCAAATGTAGACTTGGTGAGCACTCTGTAGAACACCTGTCTGCAAGAATGACTTTGCAGTTATTTGCTATTTCAATACACCCCCATCTTGCTATCATGCTAACATTTCCGTCCTAGCCCTTCTGCAGTGCTCTAGCAAACCAACGCAAGCTGGAGGAATAGCACCCCAACGTGCACTTAGGCAATTCACAGCCTTCAGGTTTCAACATTAAACAACTCAGACCATGTACTTTATCTTTCATTTTGATTAAGCCTGCCCCCACTCAGTTTCTCGTTTTTGTAGATGTGTTTTCAGTACAGCTGATGTCGTTTTTATCTGACTTCCACTGCCAGTAACACTTACATTGCTTTTTGCTCTGGGGGACTCTTACCATCTGTACAATTGTTCCTCTTCCCCTTTTACAGCATAAAATCCATCACATATCCATCCTCCTTCAGTTCTGAAAAGTCATACTAAACTTAAAATATTAACTATTCTTTGTCTATCAATGTTATCAGACAGTTAAGTCTCTCCTGAATGTTTACTGTATTTCAGATCTCCAGTATCGGCATGACTTTGCCTTTATTTCCTTCAACTCGGTTGATTCTTAACAGACTTTGCTTCAACTGAACCAAATAAAACAAGAATTATCTGACACAGTCACTTTTCAAAATAGTCTCAGCAGGGTCTACAGCATGCATTTATCAGTCATGTGATTTCCAGGAAGCCTTGTTAAAAAAAAATCCTCCAATATCCACAGACTATAATTTAAAGAATTAAAGAAACAACTCCATCTTTGCCAACAAAACATGAAATAAACTCCTTCCACAATCCTTCAAAGCTCAAGTCTTTCAAAGCTCAAGTCTTTCAAACCATACAAAATAAAAAAAAAACATTTTTGCAAATCAACTGGGAGGCATGTGGTGGAAGAAATCTGAAGAAAAGTAAACACTGAACATTGGGTATTAAGATAAATGTTGTGGTTCTGTTCGCCGAGCTGGAAGTTTTTGCTGCAAACGTTTCGTTCCCTGGCTAGGGAACATCATCAGTGCTATTGGAGCCTCCTGTGAAGCGCTGCTTTGATGTTTCTTCCGGTATTTATAGTGGTGTGTTCTTGCCGCTATAGCTATAACAAACCACTATAAATACCGGAAGAAACATCAAAGCAGCGCTTCACAGGAGGCTCCAATAGCACTGATGATGTTCCCTAGCCAGGGAACAAAACGTTTGCAGCAAAACCTTCCAGCTCGGCGAACAGAACCACAACAACGGACACCCGAGCTACAAATCTTCAACCAGACTTTACTAAGATAAATGTTGCAATGTGATGTAAGAAGAAATTCATTCACATCACATAGCTATTGGAATTCAACAGTATAGCTACCATTTTATTTTTAAATTTAAAGTACCTTACTTGCCATTTAGTAAGGCTTGTGAGACTGAAGACTCAACTTGTTGATTTGCGGTTTCTATTTCTACAGGCAGCTCTCCCATAATGACACAATTAAAACCAGAATACATTTTTCTTAGAGTGCATTCACACAACATAATAGATTTTACGCTGTGCAGCTAAACTGTACCACAATGTAAAATATGCATAAAATTCAGAACCAAACTGCATTTAGTTCTATAAAAATATCAATATTTTATGTCAGTCATTTCAAATTTTTTTCTACTGGCAATGTTTCTCTTTCAACTAGCAGTAAATCTAAACTGGGATTGGAGGCATTTCCACAGACTATAATTGCTTTACAATAAGGTGAAATAAGCTACTACACTTTTATGAAGCAGAACTAATCCCAAACCATCAGTACCAAAGTGAGAAGCCATAAAAGTTTGCTACACTAATAGCCAATGAGAATACTATTTGAACTCTGATCTTCTGGCTTTGAGTCCAGCATGTTAATAGGCATAAGGTAAGACTATTAATTTATTTTCATTTGCTCATTGCTTACAAACAAATAATTACAGTTCCCTATCTGCTCATCACTGCTACTGTTGTTCGTTTGTTACAAAAGTATGATTGTATCAAGATATTTTGGCAAAACAATTTTAAACATGCCATGTAAGTATAATATGGTGTGAATTTTCAATGCAAATTCTATGCAGAATGACAAACACCAAACTAGATATTTAACACTTCACATAAATGGACCAGTGGGCTCTTGAGTAAAAGATGGATGTTCTTAATACTCAAGAACAGGTTCAAGTAGGCTATCACATATGGGCCTGAGATGGGTCACTTGCCTTTAACTATTTCTAGACCTCAAGAATATTTGTTTTGCACAAAGGTGTTATCTGCAATGGTTATTGATAAAGACCACATCTGAGGGCTATCAATTTGCACATATGTCTTCCCCCCCTCCCACAATCCTCCCTGACTTGGCACACAGAACAGAAAATATACTCAGACACACAGTTATCTTCATATTTCACAAAACAGTCATTACAAAATGCAATAAAAACATAATATTGCAAGTAAACACAAAATGCTGGAGAAGTTCAGCAGGTCCAGCATAATTGCATTCAGAACTCATACAGGACTCAAAACATTACCTGTTTTTCTGTCCATAGATGTTGCCAGCTGTGGTGTGTTTCTCTAACATTGTTCGTTTATTACAAAAATGCACAACAATAAAGAGAAGCAGAAGAAATTTTTACAAATAGACAGTACATTTGAGAAATTCACCAAGTATGTCACTAACAAGTTAATTTGAAAGCTTACTGAATAAACATATGATGTGGAGGAGCTGATGTTGGACTGGGGTGGACAAAGTTAAAAATCACATAGCACTAGGTTATAAGTCCAGCAGATTTATTTGGAAGCACTAGCTTTTGGAGCGCTGCTCCTTCATCACTTCAAGAAGGAGCAGCACTTTGAAAGCTAGTGCTTCCAAATAAACCTATTGGACTATAACCTGGTGTTGTGTGATTTTTAAAGGAATGAACGCAGATGTTGCAAATTGATGGATTTGGCAGTTAATTAGGTTGAACTACAAATTGCTGTAAAACGTAAAAAAAATTAGTCCGTCCCTTCACTTGTGATGGTGACCTTATGAATGTTTTACAATTATTTCTCAGCTTTCATCAACATCAGAGTTGATCATGCAGAGTTTCTTCATGGTTCTCCACCTGTCCTTCAACATTACACTGGTACGGTTGTTGAAATCATAGTGCTCCAGAATTTTGGCCCAGTTTCCAGATCCAAATTTTTTCACTCCTTCCTTTAGCAGCTTGTCCTCTTCATATAACCACGGCTTCAAAACAAAATAAATAAGTATTTATTTCAGTACAGTGAAAGATAATCTGTGTGTCTTCATTTAATTAAATAAGATATAAACATTCTCTCTTAAAAATTACAAGTGTTGTTTGGTTACTGCATGAGATATTGAAGAACTTTTGAAATTAAGTGCATATAATCACTAACAGCACAGGTGCAAGGATGATAATTCTGACTTGTCCCATAAATAAGTTAAATAACGAATTATAGACAAAAAGAAAAGTAGTTAATGGAATTTTTGTGGACCAGAAGGATGCAAACAATGCTGATTCTCCAGAGGTCTGTCAATTTGAAATGATTGCGCATTCCAAAAACACACATACATACACACACATATAAATAACCGTAGACTTGGGTATGCTACAAGATAATAGCAAAATTTGTGAATGACACAGTACATAGAGCGTCAGACGCCAAGGAGTGCTTTATAGAGATTTATAAAATCATGAAGGGCATGGATTGGATAAACAGATGAGGTCTTCTCCTTGGGCTAGGGGAGTCCAGAACGAGAGGGCATAGGTTTAGTGTGAGAGGGGAAAAATTTAAAAGAGACCTAAGGGGCAACTTGTTCATGCAGAGGGTGATGCATGTATGGAATGAGCTGCCAGAGGAAGTGATGGAAGCTGGTACAATTACAACATTTAAAAGGCATCTGGATGGGTTTATGAATAGGAAGGGTTTAGAGGGATATGGACCAAATGCTGGCAAATGGGACTTGATTAGGTTAGGATATCTGGTTGGACCGAAAGGTCTATTTCCACGCTGTACATCTCTATAATTCTATCAGTCTGGTTAACTATTAAGAGAATGTGAGAATTTTTAGATGTGCATAGAGTAGAGAAATTGTCGAGGAAATTTAGTGGACCTAAGTGTGTTTCATTTGGGGCAATTGATGGGTGGTGCAGAGAATTAGGGAAAATATGCAACAAAAAAGACATTGAATACAGATGCAAAAGACATCTAGGGATTTCAATAACAATATCTTAAAAGTTATGAAGACAACCTTAAAAAGCTGAGAACAGATAATACTGGATCCTAGGTTTGTAAATACGGACATGAAACATAAAACCAAACTTGATGATTGGACTTCACCAAAATTTTAGTGGTGCTACCCTTTGTCTTCTCTGGCTTTATTAAAGCCTCCTTCAGTCCACATCTCAATGTTAGCAACCCATTAGATCTCCCCTCATGAGAACAAATGCACTGGTTAAAATTTTATAATTCAAATACAAGCCCAAGAACAGTGAAACATGAAGAGAAAGCATTTTTTAAACTAATTAGGTCGTTCTTCTATATTCCAATGAGTATAGGTCCAGTTTAATAAATCTCTCCTCATAAGACAATTCCTCTATTCCTGGGATCAGCCTCATGAATCTTCTCTGGACTGTCTCCAATGCCAATATGTCTTTCCATAGGTAAGGGGCCCAAAGTTCTTTACAGTATTCATTTAAGACTGAGGTGAAGAAACATTTCTTCAATTACAGGATGCTCAAACTGTGGAATTTACTACTGTAGAAGGCTGTGGAGGCCAAGTCACTGAATATACTCAAGAAAGAATTTTTTAAAGATAAAGACATCAAGGGGTTTGGGAAGAAAGCAAGAAATGGCATTGAGATAGAGTATCAGTCATGATCACACTGAATGGTGGATCAAGCTCGAAGGGCCAAATAACCTACTCCTGTTCCTAGTTTTTAATCTTTATTTTTTCCATAAATTGTTTTTCAAAGCTTGTTCGGCAGTAATTCTGACAGCTGGTTGAAGAAACAAGTCCAAATTTAATATCATTTGGCAAAATACCTTTGTTAATGCACACCAAGGAGGAGTGGCTGTGGTTTTAACCCAAACCTACAAAATTTCATTTGGAGCAGGACTTGTGAGGAAAGTGCTCTGCCTATACCAGGGAAAGTTGGGATAGATGAAAGAAATCAGTGACACCAGACGAATCACAAGTATTCGAACTGGCAACCCAAAATAACAGTAGAAAATGTTTGACAGCCAGATTGTCAGGTCTTTCCCCTAGCCACTACTGAGGGGTTTAGAAGAAAAACTGAAACGTCAAACATATTCAAAATTGAAACTGTCGATGTTTTGAGCAAAATAATAGCTAGCAACTACCAAAATACATCACAATTAGAGACACACTGCCATTCTTCTGGAGGAAGACCAACGCAGTAAATGGGCAAAAAGTGAAAACCTAATTAAGATGACGACACTTTCTCTGAAGAATGTCCCTCCTATGATTACATCTCAAAGGACCGATAAATGATTTTTAATAAGCTGTACATTGTTAAAGTGATCAACTCTCCTATGTACTGCAATGAAAAAAATGGATTGATTGTAGAAGTCATAAAAGAAACAATGTAACTTTTTAGTTCATGATTAGTCCAGAGTTTTTTTTCATCAAGTGCTTACTCTTTTTTTCCTTGGCACTTCTGAATTAGATGACAGAGATTGCTTTTTACTTTCCATCAGATGTCCACTACTTGTGGATTTCTTCTCTGCAAAATAAAACAACAGGCAATAACTTTACATCCGCAAAAGCCTTCATCTTCTTCACACATTATCTCATGCCTGTTTCACTAATTTCTACATTAGCATTTAGATTTCTAAACTGAACTGTGTTGTTAAATACAGCACTTCAACAATGCTGTAGTTTGGCCAGTTTTATACAAATGCAGATTGTTGGTTTTAGAGAAAAGTTTTTTAAACAAATAACATTCTCGCTCTACTTCAGTGTTCTAGCTCTTTTTCAAAGCTGAAGAGTGAGGGCGGTGGTTTTTTTGAACTTTGAATGTTTTTGCACTCAAGAATGGAGGAGAAGGAGAAAGAGATACAAGGACGGAAAAGTTGATCATACTCAAACATTTCCATTTCTCTGGGAGATGCACAGGCTCTCTTATGCTTCCAGTGGCGTAGCAGAAATCAGGAACTTTCAGCATGGGCAGTGATGGGTACATAGCTGTGTCTTACACCTTGTTACTAAAATATTCCCGACACTAGTTTGATTGCAGTTTGGGTCAGAGAATTCAACTTTCACAGTGTAAGATGAAAGCTCAATTCACCATAAACACATCTTATACTTTATTATTGGCCAACTCTACTTGAAAAAAAATCTCTTAATTAATTTCCAAGGATCAGAGGCTGAGTCTATGACAACAACTTGTATTTATATAATGCTTTAATATATTGCATCAAGTCCTCATTTAAGTTAAAGTAGTTAAGTCAGCCACTAAAATAAAAGTTCCTTCAAAAATTGGTTCATTGGTTCTCACAGGACTAAATTTCAGAGATAATGTTCAGTTTTTTTAATATCCTTCACAACTAAAACAAAATCAACGTCGAAGTACATGGATGTGCAGCACTGTACACTCCTAGCTGAAATAGTTTGCAAACTAAACTATATCACTGATTATAAAAGAAATAAAATAAAATATAAACTATAAGTACCACATTTAAAATACCTATATTTTCAGAATATTGCAGTGATCAGACTCCATCTACTGGCAGAAGCTGTTCTGTGCAGATAGCAGCTGAAGTCTCAGACTGCCTGCACTGAACAACTTCTACTGCTAAATAGAGACCCAATGACTTCAGTGTAAGTTCAGAATGAGAACCAGGAGTGATGCTGGCAGCTAAGAGAATAACAGATCTTGAGGTGTAAACTATAAAACAAAGGTGGGAGGCAAGACCAGATAAGTAATGCAGGAGGCGGCAAGACTGGGAGCAACATTAGAAGGCAAAGGAGGTTGTGGTGAGGCAAAGGTGGAATGCAGAGAGAGAGAGAGAGAGAGAGAGATGCATTGGAAGAAAATTACACGGGAAGGCAGGTGTCAGAACAGGATGTCTATGGGAAACAATGCTAAAGTGAAACTGGCAACATTAAATAGATATACTGACACAATTTTACTCATGCTGTTCAAGTGAAATTATGTTGATCGAATTTAAGTTAAGGAGGGGCTTACTATATACATCTCAAGTAGTTTAACAGGAATGTTGTAACAGATGGCCTGCTTTTTCAGAGACCGCAATTTCTTGTCCCATGTGGTTGATTATGCCGTTCAACGCATTTCCTCCACTTCCCACACTTCTGCCCTTGAACCCCACCCCTCCAATCGCAACAAGTTCAGAACTCCCAGGGTCCTCACCTTCCACTCCACCAATCTCAGGATACACTGTATCATCCCCTGCCATTTCTGCCGCCTACAAACAGATCCCACCACCAGAGATATATTTCCCTCCCCACCCCTAATGTGTTCCAGAGAGACCAATCCCTCCACGCCTCCCCTGTTAGGTCCATGCCCCTGCCAACCCACCCTCTCCTCCCGAAACCTTCCCCTGTCACTGCAAGAAGTGCAAAACCTGCACCCACATCTCACCTCCATCCAAGACCCCAAAGGATCCTTCCACATCTGACAGAAATTTATCTGTACTTCCACACACATCATCTACTGAATTCTTTGCACCCGATGTGGTATCCTGTACATTGGGGAGACAGGATGCCAACTTGCAGATCGTTTCAGTGAACATCTCTGGGACACACGCATTAAACAAACTCCACCGCCCTGGAGCTGAACAATTTAACCCCCCACCCCCACTAGTCTGCCAAGGACATGCAGGTTCTGGGCCTTCTCCATTGTCAAACCCTAACCACCTGACACCTCGAGGAAGAATGCCTCATCTTCTGTCTTGGGACCCTCCAACTACACAGGATCAATGTGGATTTCACCAGTTTCCTCATTTCCCCTCCACCTTACCCAAGTCCAAACCTTCCAACTCGGCACTGCCCTTTTGAACAGTCCCACCTGTTCATCTTCTTTCCCAAATATCTGCTAAACCGTCCTCTCCAACCTATCACTTTCACCACCACAGGCCCCACCCCCCCCACCGCCATCTTCGTCCACCTACTGCATTCCCAGCTACCTTCTCCCCAGCCCCACCCCACCCTCCCATTTACCTCTCTGCCCACAAGTCTCATTCCTGATGAAGGGTTTATGCCCAAAATATTGATTCTCCCGCTCTTCAGAGGCTGCCTGACCTGCTGTGCTTTTCCAGCACACCGCTCTTCGACTCTGATCTCCAGCATCTGTCGCCCTCACTTTCTCCGAGGAATATTGTAAAGGAAAATCTGGCATAGATTCACAAAATGAGATATGACAGATGATGCTTTTAGGAAGACTCTTAGAATTCGAAAGAGAGGCAGAAACTTTTAGGAATAGAATTCTAAGGAAGTGACATCATGGGGTCATCAAAGGTGAAGTAATTAAAATTGTGATAGAGAAAAGACCCAGATTTGGAGAACACATTTCTCAGAGAATTATGAGATTGGAGGAGATTATAGAGATAGGAAATGCAAAGCCATTGAAGGATTTGGAAAGAATGGTAAGAATTTTAAACTCATTGTATAATTTAATTTAAAGACAATGAAGCACAGAGTGTATGAGTCTTTGTATGATTTATTGGAATGACGGGATAATGGGATTTTGGTTGACTCCAAGTTTACAGAAAACGGAATGTGGAAGGCCAAGCAGGACTGTGTTGGAATAGTTGTGAGGTAACAAAGGACAGATGAGAACTTTAGCAGCAAATGTGGCCCAGGCAAGGCAACAGCAACAATGTGGTAAAAAAAAAGTTAAAAATCGCACTATACCAGATTATAATCCACCAGGTTTATTTGGAAGCACTAGCTTTCGAGGTGCTGTGAAAGTTGATGCTTCCAAATAAACCTGTTGGACTATAACTTGGTGTTGCGTGATTTTTAACTTTGTCCACCCCAGTCTAAGACCAGCCCCATCAAATTGTAAAAGAAATAGGCAGTCATAGTGATGGTGCTTCTGTGGGGTCACAAGCTAATTCTGGGGTCAAATATGACACCAAGACTGCAACAGGCTGATTCAGGCTCTTACAGCTCCCCAGGGTGAGGGTTGAAGTTGTTCCAAGAAAAAGAACTGACTTTGATATTCCCAATAGTGAGTTTTGTAATTGAAGAGGTAAGGCAACACTATTCTCAATATTTAACTGGAAGGGATATAAAAAGCAGGGAAATGGGACAAATTGGGAAACTCTTTCACAGATTCATAGACTCCCTAAAGTGGAGAAAGAGGCCACTCAATTCATCCATTCTGCACCGACCCTCCGAATAGCATCCCAACCAGATCTTTAAAGCCATGGCTAACCTACCTAGTCTGCATATCCCTGAACATTATCAGCAATTTTTAGGATGGCCAATCATTCTAACCTGCAAACTTTTAGAGTGTGGGAGGAAACTAGTGCACCCAGAGGGGACCATGCAGACACAGGGAGAATGAGCAAACTCCACACAGAGAGCTGGCTGAGGGTGGAATTGAACCCGGGTCCCTGGTGCTGTGAGGCAACAGTACTAATTACTGAGTCACCATGTCGCTTACAAAAAACCAGTACAGACACAATGGGTCTAATGGCCTTCACTATTAGAGAATCATATAGATGTACAGCACGGAAACAGACCCTTTGGTCCAACCCGTCCATGCCAACCAGATATCAGAACCCAATCTCGTCCCATCTGCCAACACCCTGCTCATATCTCTTCAAACCCTTCCTATTCATATACCCACCTAAATGTCTTTTAAATATTGCAATTATACCAGCTTCCACCATTTCCTCTGGCAACTCATTCCATACACGCACCACCCTCTGCCTGAAAAGGTTGTCCCTTAGGTCTCTTTTATATCTTTCCCCTCTCACTTTAAACATATGCCCTCTAATTCTAGGCTCCCCTACCCCAGGAAAAAGACTTTGTCTATTTATCCTATCCGTGTCCCTCATAATTTTGTGAACCTCTACAAGGTCACCCCTCAGCCTCCGACGCTCCAGGGAAAACAGACCAAGCCTATTCAACCTCTCCCTATAGCTTAAATCCTCCAACACTGGCAACCTCCTTGTAAATCTTTTCTGAACCCTTTCAAGTTTCACATCTTTTCGATAGGAAGGAGACCAGAATTGCACACAATATTCCAATAGTGGTCTAACCAATGCCCTGTACAGCCACAACATGACCTCCCAACTCCCGTACTCAATGCTCTGACCAGTAAATGAAAGCATACCAAACGCCGCCTTCACTATCCTATCTGCCTGCGACTCCACTTTCAAGGAGCTATGAACCTGCACTCCAAGGTCCCTTTGTTCAGCAACACTCCCTATGACCTTACCATTAAGTGTTTGAGTCCTGCTAAGATTTGCTTTCCCAAAATGCATTTATCTGAATTAAACTCCATCTACCACTTCTCAGCCCATTGGTCCACCTGATCAAGATCCTGTTGTAATTTGAGGTAACTTCCTTCGCAGTCCACTACACCTCCAATTTTGGTGTCATCTGCAAACTTACTAACTGTACCTCTTATGCTCACATCCAAATCAATTATATAAATGATGAAAAGTAGAGGACCCAGCACCGATCCTTGTGGCACTCCACTGGTCACAGGCCTCCAATCTGAAAAACAACCCTCCACCACCACCCTCTGTCTTTTACCTTTGAGCTAGTTCTGTATCCAAATGGCTAGTTCTCCCTGTATTCCAGGAGATCTAACCTTGCTAACCAGTCTCCCTTGTGGAACCTTGTCGAACGCCTTATTGAAGTCCATGCAGATCACATCAATCGCTCTGCCCTCATCAACCCTCTTCGTTACTTCTTCGAAAACCTCAATCAAGTTTGTGAGACATGATTTCTTGATTACTTGATTCTGTACTTGTAGGCCGTTGCTGCTGTCTTTTGATTGTGACTGCTGAAACACATCTTAATCAAGAGCCCAGATTTTCTAATTGAAAGATAGTCATTGCAACAAAGTAGCCTAGGAGATGTGCTGGGGATCTCTTAGAAGTTCTGATGCACTAATTGCCAAAGGATTTCCCAGCAAATTCAAACTTCTGAAACCCTCTGTAAAAGTCTCCAACTCTGAGTTAGAGTCACAGAATTCCAAGGGTTTTGACTTACTTAACTGCATAGAAGGATTATCCTCCAACTTGACGTAATTGCCCAAACTGACATGTTCCTTCCCATAATCTCGACTACACTCTTCAAACCAATGTAGGCCGTCATCCAGTTACCTGCCACCAACATCTTCACCCACTCTATCTTCTATCCATAACTGTCTCATGAAACGTTGAGATGTTTAAACACAACAATTAGTGATATAAAAAGGGAATGTTGGACCGTGCAACTACTACTTTCAGAAGATTTGGGCTAAGATGGTTTCAACCTTGGCTCAGTGATAACACTTATCTTTAGTAGAAGGCTGCAGATTCAAGATCAATAATCTTGAGCAATGCTTCTATACAGTACACAGAACATAGAACACTGCAGCGCAGTACAGGCTCTTCAGCCCTTGATGTTGTGCTGACATGTGGAACCAACTTACACTATTCCAGTTTCATCCATATGTTTATCCAATGACCAGTACTGAGGCTGTGCTTCAATTTTGTACATGTCATCTTTTGAATTCGATGTTAAACATGAGGCTTTCCTCTGCCTCCCAAGTGGATGTTAAAAGTTCCTCTTGGCACTTTTCAAATAAAGCAGGGAAATCGCATTGCGGCATAGTCAATAGTTATTCCTCAATCGACATTGGAGAGTATTATTTGGTCCTTTACCTTATTGGTGTTTTCAGCATCTTGAGATCATGAAGCTGTATTACAAATGTAAGCATTTTTCTTTCCCTTTCCCTACTGTGTGTTTTATACATGATCTGAAACATTCTCCGGAATGCTTCAACACATTGGACCATGGTCCTAGATCAATGGTTCACAGAGTGAACTCAATCATTAATGCTGTGAGTTGAAAGAAATACCAGCAAAGAATTTTCCAAAAGGAGAGTGAAAAAAACTGTAGCACAATTACTTTACTTCAATAAGGCTGAGGTAACCCTGTTTCAGGCAGCATTGACTTATTTTTTCCTTGGGAGCATGAAAGAGGGAACATATTTTATTTTTCAGCTCAGCCATTAATCCACCACAACCAGACCCTAAATGCAAAGAAAACCACAAAAAAAAACAAAGGACTAAATATGCTGGAAATCTGAAACAAAACAGAAATTGCTGGAGGAACTCAGCAGGTTCGGCAGCATCGGTACAGAAATAGCAGAATTAACATTGTTGAAGGGTTACTGGACACAAAACATTAACTCTGTTTTCTTTCCACAGATGCTGCCAGGCCTGTTGCATTTCTCCTGCAATTTTGTTTTTGTTTTACATCTGAAACACATACTGCCATACATGGAGCTGAAAACCCACTTACAATTACAGCTGACGGGAAGTATGCTGGTCATAGCTAACAGCAAAATTGCAGCAAATTTGTAAATGATTTCCTGCATAGAGAGCTTTTGTCTTGTCCAAACACAGATCTAGATCTTATCTGGTATTCAGTTTGGAAGATTAAAACTGATAATACAATGAATTATTACTGTAGGCTTGTATTTGGAATACTTAATGCCAATTAATGTTAATTACATTTTAATACACCTACTTTTCACAGATAACCTTTTCCTTTTCCCTCCAAAATCTTTGACCGCTTCAGACTTTATTGGTTTCCAACCCTTCTGCTCGACAAAACTGTAAAGCTTTCTTCTAGATCTGCAAGTAAATATATTTCATTTCATTATTTCAGCAGAGTAATATTTGTATTTGCTAACATTCAGAAGGAACTATCAAAAACAGAAACGCACCTGTAAATCAAAAATCTTTGAAGTAGCAATTGTCAGTATTATTGCCTCAGAGAATTGTTATCACAGAGGAAGTGGCCGTTCGGCAGATTGAGTGCACACCAAATCTCTGAGTGAGTATCAGTACGTAGTGCCATTTACCAGACCTTTCATGTAACCGTACACATTTTTCTATATAAATAATCATAATTTGAATATCTCAGTTGAATTTACCTCGACTCCACTTCCAGGCCGTGCATTCCAGACTCAAACCACTTGCTGTATGAAAATGTTCATTCTTATATTGCATTTGCTTCTTTTACAAATCATGTTGCATCTGTGCCCTTTCATCCTTGTTATTTTTACAAGAACGAACCATTACTCCCAATCATTTCTGGGCCAATTATAGAGGCACAGAGTCATACAGCACGGAAAGAGATGTATTCAATTCAACTAGTCCATTCCTAACATTATCCCAAACTAAACTAGTCCAATCTGACAGCTCCCAGTCCATATCCCTCCAAAGCTTTCCTACTGATGCACTTATCCAAATGCCTTTCAAACGTTGTAACTAGACCCACATTCACCACTTTCTCAGGACATTCATTCCACATGTGCACCACCCTCATGTAAGAACTTTGCCCCTCATGTCTTTTTTTTAAAATCTCTGTCCATCCATCTTAAAAAAATCTCCTCCTAGACTTGAAATTCCCAATCCTAGGGGAATGACAACAACCATTACCTCCATCTACGCCCCTCATTATTTTATAAACTTCTATAAGATCACCTCTCAACCTCCTATGCTTCAGAAAAAAAAGTCCCAGCCTATCCAGCCTTCCTTCATAACTCAAACCTTTCAATTCTTGACAATGAGATGGGCTAATGATCATATAAATATTGAGGCGTGTATATAATCCCTACAGTGTAGAAACAGGCTGTTCAGTGCATCGAGTCCATACTGATCTTTCGAAGAACATCCCACCCAGACCCAGCCTTGTATTCCTGCATTTCCTATGGCTAGCTCACCTAACCTGCATTTCCCTAGACACTATGGGGAAACTTAGCATGGCCAATCTACCCAAACTGCACATCCCTGGACTGTGGGAGGAAACGGGAGCACCCGGACGAAACCCACGGAGACAACCCACGGAGACACAGTAAGAATATGCAAACTCCACACAGTCATCTAAAATTGGAATCGAAGCTACGTCCCTGGCACCGTGAGACAGCAGTGCTGCCCAACTCATTTTTGTCACCTCCTGCAGCAGGATTTGAACGCATGCCTCTTTGGAGTGTTCTGGGTTACTAGCCCAGACATTATTACTGCACTGCCACTACCTCTCTTCTTAGCCCTCTCTTCTCTCGATCAAAACTATCTTCGTAATAAAAGTTTCTCAGTTGTGCAACCTTTCTCAGAAACTCTTCAATGTCTTCACATCCTTCCCAAAGTATTGCACCCAGAACAATACACTGTGCTCCAGTTATGATCTAATTAGTGTCTTACAGAGGTTCAGCATAATTGACCTACACTGTATGTCACAATTACTAAAACCTAGAGTACTGTTTGCTTGATTAACTCCACTGTATGTCCAACCTACCACTTTTAATAACTTATGCACAAAAACACATGAACCTCTGCATTCATCTGCAAGAGGATGAAAAGGAGTGTGAGTGAAGTATCTGGTGCAGATAAGCATGATTCATCATTTGTAATCACAAAATAACTGGGATTTCAGCACTAAATGCCAACTGCAAATAAAACTATACTAGTTTGAGTAACATTTCAATTTTTCCCAGTTCTATAATTTTGGAAAATATTAAATGCTAATACTCCATTTTATATTTCAACTTCATAAAACTTGTTCTAAAATCAAGAAGCTCTGAATATACCAAGACAGTAATTTTAAAGCTCTCATTTTCGTTATTTTATGAGCTTTTTAGAAGTATATATTTTAATATCATATATACTTGTGTAAAGGTGAATTTCTTAGACTATTTTTTAAGATGAAATTTATGGGGTCAACTATTACACGAATACAACTTTTGAAGAGCTGAATCCCTGGGGTCGGGGAGTCCAGAACAAGAGGACATAGGTTTAGGATGAGAGGGGAAAGATATAAATGAGACCGAAGGGGCAACTCTTTCATGCAGAGGTTGGTACGTGTATGCAATGAGCTGCCAGAGGAAGTGGTGGAGGCTGGTACAATTGCAACATTTAAAAGGCATTTGAATGGGTATAAGAATAGGAATGGTTTGGAGGGATATGGACCGGTGTTGGCAGGTGGGACTAGATTGGGTTGGGATATCTGGTCGGCGTGGATGGATTGGACCAAAGGGTCTGTTTTCATGCTGGGCATCACTATGACTCCATTAGCAGAAGCCCAATTGATGTCTGAACGAATGAAGAAAAAAAAAACAGAACAACTTAGAGTAATTACCAGATAAAGACAGTAGAAACGAAAATGCATGACAACTTGTGGCAGTCCTTGTGCCAATTTCTGTTTACTTGGGTGCCAAATTGGTGTGAATTGTACATCAAAACACATAATAGCATGAAAAAAATTCATTTCATCAGTGTAATATTTATGTGTAGAATAATACTTTGACTCACAAATGTTGATCTGTTATCTGTGAAGAACCAGGGTCAACCTTTACACGAGATATATGGAAAATTCCAGATTTATTTGGCCAAAAATAGGGGGCTGACTTTTACTTGAGTATTCAAAGTTTGGGAGAAGATTTGTAGCTCGGGTGTTCGTTGTTGTGGTTCTGTTTGCCGAACTGGGAATTTGTGTTGCAAACGTTCCATCCCCTGTCTAGGTGACATCCTCAGTGCTTGTGAGCCTCCTGTAAAGCGCTTCTGTGATGTTTCCTCCGGCATTTATAGTGGCTTGTCTCTGCCGCTTCCGGTTGTCAGTTCTTGCTGTCCGCTGCAGTGGCCAGTATATTGGGTCCAGGTCGATGTGTTTGTTGATAGAATCTGTGGATGAGAACAGCCAGGGAATTCCTAGAGGCATGGCACTCATCCACAGATTCTATCAACAAACACATCAACCTGGACCCGCTATACAAGCCACTGCAGCGGACAGCAAGAACTGACAACCGGAAGCGGCAGAGACAAGCCACTATAAATGCCGGAGGAAACATCACAGAAGCGCTTCACAGGAGGCTCCCGAGCACTGAGGATGTCACCTAGACAGGGGACAAAACGTTTGCAACAAAAACTCCCAGCTTGGCGAACAGAACCACAACAATTTACTTGAGTATATACGGTATTTAATTTAGTTTCCAAATTCATAAATTATAGCAGGAAAAGTCAACTGGAAATCAGAAACATAGAAGCATAACAAACCTGTGTGTAGTTAGCTCTGCATTTTTTGCTTCATCATCTGTTTCTCTTCTTGGTAAATCTTCCCTGTTGGGAATGAATGGATGGATTATCCAACATGTACCAAGTAGGATATAAATACAAGGATGAATTATCCAACATGTACCAAGTAGGATATAAATACAAGGATGGATTATCCAACATGTACCAAGTAGGATATAAATACAAGGAGCTCAAAAGATATTTCAAATGAAAGCAACATTTTTCAGCTGCAGGACTAAATTCTTGATCAATCAACTGAAAGATTACATGTAAATTTGCAAGTGGAGGAACATTCAGTATAGAAGGAAGAGACAACAGACCTAGAATACAGGTTAATAAGTTTAAAAATAAATGCATTCTTCAAGAAATGCACTAAAGAACAGAGGACTCTTCAAAATCCTATTAATTCTTACTGTAGGATAGCCATTGGAAGAAAAGAATTACAAGTTAATCTATTTCATTCTCTTGATCCAGTATACTTCACAGGCGCAACTATCAGTTTGTAAAGCAATGATTTCTGAATTCAACACACAGTGCCTCTTTTCCCAATCCTGTGATAGTTTTGGGGAAAGCTCCCAATATATCAGGTGTCTGGTCATTCTTTGCTCCAACTGGCACAGGCCCCAGTGTCATCAGGCTTTGGAACTCAACTCTATACTTTTGTCAGGTGCCAGGAATAACAGAGGTTTGAGTAACAATGGCAAGATGAGGTCAAGGAATTCAAGGTGAGGAGTACTTTAAATTAGAGGCACTTGAAGAAACAGTTGATGGGAAAAGAGTATAGACAGGACAAGATCCATCCAGCAGAATTCATAGTCTTTAGAGTTGACACACTGTGACTGATGGGGAATAGAAGCAACGAAAAGAATAAATCAATTAAACCTGTAAATGATATGCTTTTTTTAAGCAGGTGAAGGTAAGTGGTAGAGCTAGAAGTAAACAATCCTTTCAATGGAAAAGATTATGGTCTTTGTCGGTTGGAGTCAATCAGTACTGTAAATAGCTTAAAAACAAAACAATGGAGTCTTAGCAAATAGCTTGTTTCAGCACCTAAAGAATATACAAACTGCTGCATTTTGAAAGTGAGGCAAATTAACACTGGTCAAAGGTTTTAAATATAAGTCTTGGTTCAAATTAGCTGAAAATCTAGCAAAGAACTCTGACAGAAATTGGACATGGAGAAACAAATTATTTTTATTATGCTACATTTGCCCATTACTTACACTATAATGGTCATGTAACAGAGATGCTTGACTACCTGATTCAGACAGCAGGAAGTACCATGCAGAAAGTGAACAGCAAGTTCTCCTTTTTGTATATACCATCCCGAAAGCAACAGATAGTCACAAATCAAGCTAGTGCACTTTTGTGTGAAAGAATATCATCACACACTCCAAGTCACATGTATTATGATAACTATTTTGTTTTTATCAAGAACCCCGTGTCCAACATACCAAACATTTCCTTCCCACAGTTCTCAGATTTTCAGAAGAACTTTGCAATATGACTAAAACAGTCTGGCGCAAACCTGCTAACCTGCCCTGAAATATCTTGCCTTTCAACCACTTTTGGATCTCTGACTTTAGAGAGACAAGACAAAACAAAATCAGCACACATCTGAATAACCATCAAAGCAATCACGTTACAATTCTCATGAAGACCATGGACACATTTATAAAATTTGAAGATAAAAATACTTGAATGAGGCTCCATCAAGAATATAATTCCTATTACCGAATTCTTTGTACTAAACATAGCATTATTGAATGTTTGCATTATCCAGGGAAATAAATCTAACATCTCTAGATTTAAATAAATTGAAATTTTAATTATAGGTATGCCTTTGGAAGACTTTTCACCAACCTGTGGCTCCAGTGGTATCCTATATCCCAACTAAGTTTTGATTGTCCTGCCTTTCCCCCATCCCAATGTTTTGTAGGCAATCTCAAACTGCAGTCCATATTTAATAGCATTTCTACCTTTTCAACTTCAATGTAACCTCTACCTGGTCCAGTGCCTGTTCCCTGTTCTTTATGAGTCTTTGCTTTCATTTAGGTAGCACTAAATCCTGGTCAATTTTACTACTTTACCCCTCCTGTTCATTGTAATACCCGTGCTGTCTTTTTGTGCATTTATTTCTACCCTTATTCAAATCCTTCCTCCCTTGACATTTGCTTGTATGTCAGGCAAACTTCAAGGCAGAAAAGCAGATAGCTCTGAGTAGAATGCATAAACCTGATTCTGTGTTCCAATGTTGTTTTAAGTTGCAGTCATCACTCATACCCCAAACACTCAATAACCTTTAACTCTCAGCACTTCTTTTCATCATCGTGCTTGTGATTAACATGCCAATCCAAATGATGTGCACAAGAGCGATACCATTCATGGACATTGCAAAATACAGATCAAATATTGAAGACATGGCAGAGGTAGCGATTGAGAATAAAATGATGCAAAAACATGAAGAAAATGATCATGAGAAAGAATTAGTGTCAGCAACTTCACTACAGGAGATCAGTTTAATAAACGTTTACCTTGTATATACTTTTGATTTGTCTCACACTTAGTGCTATTACTTTAAACAAAATTACAACATGGACCCAGTTTATGTTTCAAATAAGCAGTTGTGATCACATCTTCAAAGTCTGTCCCCAATTCTTTTATTCCCTTTTTTCCCAAATATCTACCAACCTCACTCTTGAAAGTTGACTTGGCCTCCCTTTCAATTGCTAACTCTGCAGCTTGTTAGTCAATTATACCATCCTCAACATAAAAATGTTCCTTCTCCTCGCTGCCCTTACATTTAATTACACTTTCATTCTAGACTCCTCAGCCATGTTAGTTGGCTCACGAAACAGCAATAAAAACCAATGAGATAGAGATATACAAATAAAGTTATCGCAGGTTCGGACATCTTTTGTTTCGTTGGTTCCCATGGCATTCATCCAGGCTGCTACATTCAACACCCACCTTCCACTTGCTCAATAACACTACTGATCATAAAACCTCTGGCTCACCATGGCGTATACATGAACACACACATAAAAAAAATTACTTTACAACCTTCTGAGAAGTCGCAAAATAAAAGCAGTCTGAAAATTTGTGCCAGGGTCTGGAAATAATCAACCAGGAACATAAATTCTCAGATGGCTATATAATGTAAAATAATTAGGAAAACATACTTAAATGCTGGAATCAGTTGATGTGGGATTGGAAGAAGGGTGAAGGGGTTGTACGCTGGAAGATAGCGATTAGTATGTCGAGACCATTAACAGATTTAAGAGGGAGATTGAGAGTTTATAATTTGGGGTAATAGTAAAAAACTCAGGTCACTGAAAACAGAAGCTACAAACAAATCAGAATTATTGCAGGTATCATACAAACAGTGGAGTTTTTGATGAGTTTTGCTTTTCAGGTTTATGGAGGTCAGGCCCGATAGAGCTTGAGTAAGAGAATCTGAAGCTTACAGAAGTGTACCTGTATTCCATTGACAGATGGGTTTAGGCAAGTGGAGGCGAGCATAATTAGAAGAGGATTATTGTAGTTTGAGTGCTGTTGAAACCAAGAAGTTGGAAGTACAGCTTTGTATTGAATAGGATGCTAAAGTTGAAGACATTCATTTTGCATTTATAGTGCAGTGAAACTCCCATCCAAGACAGTATTGGCAAATATATTAGAGCTACTAACAAATAGTCTGGTTGGTCTGATGTTGATGACATTAGTATTCCTAATGACATTAGTATTCCTAATGCTGAGCTGAAGGAAAACTTTAAGTCTAAATTCAATGTTTGATAGCACTTAAATATTGAAGGAATGAAGTGAATGATGACAATGGTTTGCTGACTCTTTGTCTGTGGATAAGCTGCTAAAGGTTAGTATCCAGGGTTACAATGAGAGGGAATAGAGTGAATTCTTCCACAAATTCAAAGTGATTGTAAGGAGCTGGAAAATCACTGTTAAGGTGATGTGGCTTTGATTAAACAGATAAAAACAGAACCAAACAAAGGCAGTTTCAGTGAGTTGGATAATAGAAGATTCTGTGGTCAGTTTTGACAGACTGTAGAGGGATATGGTATCATAATCAAAGAGAGCAATATAGCAGTAGTTCACTGCTCACAGCAAGGATATATCTGAGTGAGGAAGGAGAACTCCAGGGAAATGGAGAAGTAACCATGGACAATGAGGGAAATCAAGGATAGCACCAAACTCATAAAAAGAACATACAATTAGACAAATATTAGTGGTAAGCCAGGGGATTGAGAAAGTTTTGGGAAAAAATATCAAAGAAAAAATGAAAGAAGATAACCTTTGAGGGTAAACTTGCAAGTAACAAACAGACAGCTTGGGTTTCTTTAGAAATACAACAAAGGGAAAAGCTAAACTGAACACTGGCCTCTGAAAGAATGAAGCTGGGGAAATTATAGTGGGAATTGAGAAATTTCTGAGGAATTGAATACATACTTTGCATCAGTCTTCACAGTAGAAGACACTAATAGCATTCAAAAATTATTAAGTGATCAAGGGGAAAAATGAGGAGATAAAATAAATACAATAACCATCGCTAAAAATGCTGGGGAAATTAATAGGGCTAAGTTCAATAAATCTCTGGACTCAATGAGATGTACCTGAGAAGACTGAAGCAAATGGATACAGAGGTGGTGGATACATTCGTAGCAATCTTCCAAAAATCTTTAGATTCTGAAAAAACCCCAGAGAACTGGGCAATTGTTAATATAGCACCTTTATTCAAAAAGGGAAGGTAACCAAAAAAGGTAGCTATAGGTCAGTTGGCTTAAAGTTTGTCACTGGGAAAATGTTAGAGTCAATTATAAAGGATTAACAGCAGAGTGTTTAGAAATATAAGATGTGATCAAGCAAAGTCAGCATGGCTTCATGGAGGGAAAATGATACCTGATAAATTTACTAGTATGCTTTGTGGAGGTAACAAGCATGGCAGACAAAAGAGAAGCCGATGTAATATATTTGAATTTTCAGAAGGTACCTGAGAAGGGACCACGGTTACTTAATAAGAACCCATGGTGTTGTGTTTGTATATCAACAGGGATAGAAGACTCTTCTGATATGGTGGCAGTATACCCACCTCTGGACTAGGAGCCTTGGACTCAAGTCCTACTCAATCCATAGGTGTTTAATAACATTTCCAAACAGGTTGATTTTAAAATATCTATTAACATGGATAGAGGATTGGCTAAGTAATAGGAGACACAGAGGAAGGTAACGGTAACTAGTGAAGTACCACAGGAATCATTGCTGGGCTACCATTAGTTACAATACGTATCAATGACTTAGATGAGGAAAGTGAAGGTACTATAACTAAGTTTGTGGATGGCAAAAAAGGTGGGAAGTCAAGTACTACAAAGAGTATGTAGAGGACTAGAGATAGATTAAGAAAGTGGTCAAGAACTTGTTAAATGGAGTATAATGTGGGGAAATTGCAAGGTTATGCACTTTGGCAGGAAGAGCACCTGAATATTATTTAAATAGGGAAAGACTTCTAAAAGCTACTGAGGAGTCTTCGTGCATTAATCACAAAAAAGCTAACATCCAAGTTCAGTGAGTAGTAGAGAAGGCGAGTGCGAAGTTGTCCTTTATTTCAAAAAGAATGGAGTAGAAAATTAGGGAGACTTTGTTAAATTATATAAGACACTAGTCAAACCACAACTACAATACTTGAACCATTTTGGGCTCCTTATGTAAGAAAAGATACACTGGCATTGGAAGCAGTCCAGAAAAGATTCACTCGGCTGACATCAGGTATTGAGGGATTGTCTTAGGAAACAACCTTATTGAAACATGCAAGATTATTAAGGTAGGTGACTGGTTAGATGTTGAAAGGTTGCTTCCCCTTGTGGGAGAGTCTTAGACCAGAGGGCAGAAACTCACAATAAGACTTCACACATTTAAAACAGAGGAATTTTGTCTGAGAGTAGCAATTCTGTGGAATTATTTATCATAGAGTGCAGTCAAGGTTGGGTTTGTTTAGCATATTCCAGACTGAGGTAGACAGATTTTTAAGGGATTGAAGAGTTATAGGGAAAAGGTAGATATGTGGATTTGAGGATTAACAGATCAACCATGATCTCGGTGAATGGTGAAGTGTGCTGATTGTGTTAGATTGCTTTAAGCTTTGCTAAATGTCCTGTTATTTGTACCTTTATAAGGGATTCTGACATTTTCCCAACAATGGATGTGAGGCTAACTACTTTCCAGTATCTGTGTTCATCCCTACTTGAACAGGAGTGTCATATTATTGGTTCACCAATTCACTGGAACCCTTCTGGAATCCAGTGAATTCTGAAACATTTTGATCAATGTCTCCACTGTTTCTGGAGCCACTTCCTTTAAACTCTTGGATGCAGACCGTTAGGTCCTGGCAACCTGTCTACCTTTAGTTCCATTCATTTTCAAATACTTTGTCCCTCGTCATAGGGATTGTTACATCTTTCAGTCCATTAGCACATTGCTTATCTGTTATTTTTGAGATGTTTATAGCATCCTCCACTTTGAAAAGTGATGTAAAATATTGGTTTAAATTACATGATGGGACAGTGGTTAGCACTGCTGCCTCACAGCGCCAGAGACCCGGGTTCAATTCCCGGCTCGGGCAACTGTCTGTGTGGAGTTTGCACATTCTCCCAGTGTCTGCGTGGGTTTCCTCCGGGTGCTCCGGTTTCTTCCCACAGTCCAAAGATGAGCAGGTTAGGTGAATTAGCCATGCTAAATTGCCCATAGTGTTAGGTGAATGGGTAGATGTAGTGGAATAGGTCTGGGAGGGTTGCTCTTCAGAGGGTCGGTGTGGACTTGTTGGGCCGAAAGGCCTGGTTCCACATTGTAAGTAATCTAAAGAAAACCTGTTAATTTCCTGTTCTCAATTATTAATTCCCCAGTTGCATCCTGCAAGGGTCCTGCATTTATTTTAGCTATTCTCTTTTTATGTATCAGTAGAAGCTCTTGATTCTTGTTTCTTTATATTTCTTACCAATTTACTTTCATATGCAATTTAACTATCAGGTGGTAGTCATCTTTACTGATTCCTCAAATAATTCTCAGCCATCTGGCCTACCACTAGCTGTTGCTGCTTTGTTGCTTTCGGTTTTAACTGAATATTCTCAGTTTATCGCAGCTGGTTTGCACAGAATCCTTCTTTTTGACCAGAAGGAACTTTTGATGCATGTTGTGAAATATCTGCTTAAATGATTGCCATGGCTCTCCCATGGACTTTTCCCCTAAAGCTATTTTGTCAGCCAACTTTAAACAATTCTTTCCTCATACCACTGCCTTCACATATATATTGAGGAGATTGGGCCGAGACCAAAGTTGCTTTAGCTCAAACTAAATTTGAAATTCTACCAAGTTGTGATCACTGCTCTTTACAGAATTCTTAGCTATGAGACACTTTATTAATTTAATCTCATCATACATTACTGGGTCATGTTCCTGAGTAGTTTCTACAATGTACTAGTCTGAGAAATGACCTGATGCAAACTACAAACTCATCTTTCATGTTGCCTTTGCCCATCCACTTTGTCTTTTGAATATGCAGATTAAAATTGCATTGCCCTGATACTGCCATTCGTTTCAATTCATTCTCTGTCTACAGGGAGGTAACTCTTCAAGAGTTGATAGATAACACCCACCTATGACTTCTTTCCCTTGCTATACCTTGGTCCCACCCAGTCTCTTTCCACCATTTTCACACTTACATCACTACCGCACTGATATTTTCCTTTATTAACAAAGCCATCCCAACTGTTCTCTCACTTCTTTTTGATTTTTTTAAACTTACCTTCAGTCGAACTGTTAG
Organism: Hemiscyllium ocellatum; assembly: GCF_020745735.1. Taxonomy (NCBI): domain Eukaryota; kingdom Metazoa; phylum Chordata; class Chondrichthyes; order Orectolobiformes; family Hemiscylliidae; genus Hemiscyllium; species Hemiscyllium ocellatum. The sequence goes on along the minus strand of NC_083404.1, from coordinate 11,522,018 downwards.
CATAGTTCAAATGAAGCCCATCCCAATTGAACAGCTGTTTCCCCAGTACCTCAGTTAAAATCCTTTCCTCCTGCACTGTTTACCTCTCAACTATCATTTACCCTGTCAGTTGCAGGTGGCTCAGGTATTAATCTGAAGATTGTTTACTTTTCCAGTTCTGCTTTTCAATTTAGTCCAAAGCTGCTTGTAATCCTCTGTCAAATTTCTTTTCTAGTCCTATAACATTGGGTACCTGCTTGGACCACAACAAGTGAATCCTTTTCCTCTCACTCCAAATTTCTCTGCAGACCTGAAGGTATGTCCTGAATCTTGGCACCCTATGGGCAGCACAGCCTTCAGGACTTCCTTTGCTGCAGACAACAAATTACACTCTCCATAATTCTCCTTTCTTCCCCTCCACTTGAATGATGCTCTGGACCACGGCTCTGTGGTCTGTTCACTTATCTTCCATGCAGTCTGTGCCCTTACCCACTGGACAAGAGCACCAGCTGAGACTTCTACAAACTAAATTCTGGATTCCCATGTCTACTGCACTCATTCCTATGTTATTCTTCCTGATCATGAACCAAATTTGAGGCAATTAATCTCAGGGATTTGACTGAAATAATATCCAGTTATTTCTTAATAAAAGCAAATTACTGTGGATGCTGGAATCTGAAACCAAAAGAGAAAATGCTGGAAAATCTCAGCAGGTCTGGCGGCATCTATAAGGAGAGAAAAGAGCTGACGTTTTGAGTCTAACTGACCCTTAGGCACGTTACAGCCTGCCGGTCTCAACACTGAATTCAACAACTTCAGATGATTATCTCATCTCGACCCCTCTGTTTTCATTCTGCTCTGTAATTTTATTTAATTTATTTTTAGTTTTTTTTTCACTGTTCTGTATCTCTTATTTCTTGATTGTCTCTCTTTCTCTCGCTCCCCACTCTCTCATCACCTTTTTCCTCTCCTCTTCCCCCTTAGCTACCCTACTCCCCTGTTTTCTATTTTGCCTCTGCTTCACCCATCCCTCCCATTCCCCACATATTTTGTCACATATCATTGGCTTCAGCCTTGGTCATTCACAGCTCCTAATCTCCCTATAATCTCTCCATGCACTGTCATTATTGCTACCTTTGCTTCTGGAGCCACGACTCATCTTCTCTCAGCCTAGTATAAATACCTCCCTATTTCTCCCTTTTTTTTAGCTTTGAGCTTTTACAAAGGGTCAGTTAGACTCGAAACATCAGCTCTTTTCTCTCCTTATAGTTGCTGCCAGACCTGCTGAGATTTTCCAGCATTTTCTTTTTTGGTTCCAGTTATTTCTTCCCTTTCCTGACATATTGCAGTGTCCACAGCTCAGACTTTAGCTCATCGGCTGTCAGCCAATGCTCCTCAAGCAACCAATACTTGTGGCAGATGTGGTCATTACCCGCCCTCCCTTCATCTCTACCTTATTCAATTAATTACACTGGATGTTGAATTTTTAGAAGTAAATTTCTTAACTATACTCGTCAGTTGCAATAATGTTTCCTGACTTGAACCACTTAGTCAATCAAGAGAGGCCCAGGTGTAATACTCACCAATTACCTTTCTGTTTTTTTTTGTGAAATCACACTTCAGCTCTAACAGGTAGGAGCAGGTTGAGAGGGCTCTGTTTATATCCCCTACCACAGCTATCTTTCCCATGCAAGTCTGCTATTTTATTTACAAAGCTACTAACTTCATGCCTTTTCACACTAGTTGAGAAGCTGCTGACACCTTGCTTTCTCCTCGATTAAGCTGCTATCTCCGCTCTCTCTCGTGCTTTTTATGAAGCTCCTGCTCTCTCTCAGACAGTTTTGAGTAGCACAGGCTCTTCCTTTGTGTCTTTTAGGTGTTGGTGACCGTCTCCAAGTCCTCCTTCCTTCAACTTATTTAAATACTGGTGGTTGTCTCCTCTCGTCTGCTACAAACAGGTAGAGAAGTTATGAAGAGATGGTGTACTAGTCACTCAACTGGATTCACTGACTGTTCTCAATGCAGAAATTGCTTAATTTGATATCTATAGTAAACTTTTCATGATCGTTTGGCTTTTCCTTTATTCTTTCATTGATATAGGCATTGCCAGCATGACCAACATTTGTTGGCCACTTCTGATTGTGCTTAGAAGATGTGGTAACTTTGAATGACTGGTGGTCATTTGGTGCGGATACATACAAGAATGCTGTTGGAATGACTTTCGGGATTTTGATCCAACACAATGGACGAATATCATGGAATGAGCTGCCAGAGGAAGTGGTGGAGGTTGGTACAATTGCAACATTTAAGAGGCATTTGGATGGGTATATGAATAGGAAGGGTTTGGAGGGAGATGGGCCAGGTGCTGGCAGGTGGGTCTAGATTGGGTTGGGATATCTGGTCGGCATGGACGGGTTGGACCAAAGGGTCTGTTTTCATGCTGTACATCTCTATGACTCTATTAGCGACTTGGAAGGGAACTTGCAGGTGGTGTTCTCTTGCATCTACTGTGCTTGTCCTTCTAGGTGTAAACTTTGCAGGATAAAAAAGTGTAGTCAAAGGAGACTTGGCAATATTGTTGCAATAGACTTTGTAGCTGGTGCACACAATTGTGAGCTGATTGTGAAGGAAGTATGTGTTTTAAGTTGGTGATTTGAGGACTGATCAACCAGACTGCTTCTTCCTGGGTGATATCAAGCTTCTTGAGCAATATAGTCATTGCACTCATCCAGATAAGTGGTTTCAATTTTAGTTGCATCAACAGCTTTGCACCATACCTTGTGACAATTTGAGATGACACAATGATTCCTGCTTTACAACCTTAATAGAAAATGCTTGAAAAAAAGGTGAAAGGATTCTAAGAATTTAAAACACTTTATTTTCAAAATAGTTCAAAGTGGTTTTCAAGACAAGTGGTTATGGACTTCTGGTTTTGTGCCATTTTGCTCGGAGGTTTTTGATCATTTATCCTCTCAGCTTTAACTCAGTTATTCCAAAGTTTAATCATTTTCCTATCTGTGTTTCATCTATATCACTGACTACCTCCACTTACTGGTCAATCTTCTTTCTTTTATATAATCTAGTTTGTCAACCACACCATGTGCAAAGTAAACGTGGTCTTTTTAACTACGCCAAGACAGCTTCTTCATGCACCTCAAGTCCACAATGCTATTTTTCATCATTAATGGTTCCACTTACTGACAATTGCATTTTACATCCCATCCTGTATTTTCAGATAGTGACACAAAAATGAAAAACAAAAAATTCAAAACAAATTTCCTACTTATCTCCTATTGTCCAATGTTAATGGGCAGCTTGCTCTTCACAGTACAAGTGCTTCTGCAGTAGCTAACACACTTACCATTTTCCATCCGTGCGTTCACAAATACTCTCATCGCCAGAACTGGCTGCGACTGCATCTCTTTTTCTAGACTGCACCACTGTGGTTGCTGCCTGAAAATAAAATGTGACTAGCTACATTATTAGTCACTCCAGTAGGTTAAATGTGCTTCCTAGTCTGGTACATCGAAAAATATTTAGAACCTTTTCCTCATTTTCTTAAAATAAAATTTTTGTTTTATAAAAAGAATTTCAACTATTGCTTAATATTTAACTTGAAAGTCTATTTATAGCCACATCTTTGCTTGCTTTAAGAAAATCAGAAAATGTGACAAGGCTGGCTTGTTTTTGTTGGATGTTAGTAGTCATTACGAGATAGTTGAATACTGGCGAGGACAAAATAGGCTGAGGTTCAACTTGAAATGGGAGCAATTCAAAATAAAAGGTGACAATGAATCATAAATTGATGAAAGTGAAGAAGCAGAATGTATGTGTAGATCATAGAATGTAAGAGCAGAAGTCGGAAATTCAGCCCATTGAGTCCATTCAGTCACTCAACGAGACCATGGCTGATCCGATAATCCTTAATTCCACTTTTCTGCCTTATCCTACAAACCTTAATTCCCTTACTAATTAAAAATCTATCAGCCTTGAATATACTAAAATATCCAACCTCAACAGACCTCTGTGGTAAAGAATTCCACAAGTTCACTAACCTCAGAGAAAAAATTCCTCCTTCTTTTTCCTGTCTCAAACGGGAGACATCTGAGATTCTGCCCTCTGGCCCTAAACTCTCCAATAAGCAGAAATAACTTCTTTGCATCTAACCTGTCAAGCCCCCTAAGAAAATTATTGCCATAAGGTATCCTCTTATTCTTCTAAACTCCAATAAATACAAACCCAGCACATTCAATTGATCGTCACCAGAAAATTCCTCAATGCCCGGGATCAACCAACTGGATGTGCTATGAGCAGCCTCGAACACCAGTATAACTTTCCATAGAGAAGGGACCAGGACTATTTACAGAATTCCAGCTGTAGTGCCTTGAACAGTTTTAGCAAAACTGTTTGTATTTTTATAAAAATTCTCTATTTTTTATACTCCACTCCCTTTAAAATAAAGGCCAACATTCCATTTGCCATTCCCAACTACCCAACAAACTCGCATACTAGCTTTTTGTGATTCATGCACTAGAACCCTAAATACCTCAGAGTTGCAGCTTACTACAGCCTTTCCTCATTTAAATAACATTCAGCTCTTTTATTCTTCCTGTCAAAGTGCATAACCTCACATATTTCATACGTTATATTTCATTTGCTAAGTTTTTGCCTACTCACTTACTTAATCAACTATTTTACTCTTAGGTAAACTTAGGGAACAGCTCACCGAGCATCACAGCTGGGCTCACAGACCAGACCTCCCAGTTACCACCCATTTCAATTCCCCCAACCACTCGCTTTCCGACATGACTATCCTTGGTCTTCTCTATTGCCAAAACAATCCATAGCACCTATTGGAGCAACAACATCTTATCTTCTGCCTGGACACTCTACAGCCTGGAGGACTCAACACTGAGTTCTCCAATTTCAAATAACCTCCCTCCCCATCCCCTGAGTCCTTTCCCAGCCCCTCCTCCTCACTGTCACAAACCTGATTCATTCCTCCCATTGACCAACTAGGTTGTACCCTCTACCTGTCTTCAGTTATCCTTACTTCTTCATCCTGCCCCCGCCACCCCCTTTATCTGCACCTCCCCCTACACTGACCCCCAGTCCTGTAGAAGGGTTATACCTTCAGGGTCCACCTTAAGGGTCAACTTCTGGACCTCCTGATGCTGCTTGGCTTGCTGTGTTCTTCCAGCCTCTTGCCTGTCTACTTACTCTTAACTTGGTCATAGGTGAAGATCCCCAAGAAGACTGTGGTAACAGTTCAGGGATGCCCTCTAAACATTCCTGAAAAAGGCCCCACATGGAAGACCCTAGCTTGTGACCAAGCAAAATGAAGAGGCTGGCTGAACACATCAAAGACTTTGTCATGAACCCAAACAGGCAAAGCTGAAGGGAGCACAAAAATCTCAGAAAAACTCATCTACCCAATAGTTAAAGCACCACCCGTGGCAAACAGTGCACATCATACTCTTAACTTTTAGCCATCTCAAAACCCATCGAATCAGAGAGAAAGCAAGTCACCCTCTATTCTGAGGGACTGTCAGAGTCTTCAATTATTTCAAAGGAATTATCCCAGTGTTGAGAGGCAACAAGAAAAAAAAAAATCAAGTTGATGGAAGTAACACTTACTTGGACGAGAAACTGTGACTTTTCCTTATTTAGTAGTTTGTTTGCAAGTGATGCAGCTACATCCATTAATCGTTCACTACTGAAGTTGTTGAGGAATTTATGGTTTAGATCTTTCTTACCGATAACTAAAGATAGTTTCCTTTTTAAAGGCTGGAAAACAAAATAAGAAAGATGATAAGTAAAACACAAAAGTTATACAAAATATAGTCTAACAATTTAGTCTCAGAGATCAATAAACTAAACTGCCAAATTGTGACAATAATAGAAAATCCACTGCTAGAAACAGGAGATTCATTGCAACATATTTAAATACAGGAGAATTGAAACACAAATACCTGGTCAGAATCCAGGTTATCTTGAAATTCTCGCTCCAGAACTTCAAAAGCTCTCTCAAAATCTCCCATTTCCATACAGACTGCCACACTCTACAAAGCAAAAGTAAGAAGAAAGCTTTTTAGGTGATTCAAATAAAAGCAAAAAGATTTTCGGATGTCACTGATCCTGGGTAGCAATTGCTGATTGTATATAGTTCCCCCATCCCACCCAGGGGATTAACCAGTATGCTAGAAAACTTGAAAGCCAAAGAACAATGGATGATGGAAATCAGAAACAAAACCAGAATTTACTGGAAAAGCTCAGCAAGTCTGGCAGCATCTGTGGACAGAAAGCAGAGTTAAGGTTTTGGGTCCAGTGACCATCTTCAGAACTAATTGTAGCTAGGAAGAGTTGATATAAATGTTAAATATAGTGTGGGGAAGGGAGTAAACGATATGTGGAGATGGAACTCAGACAGCGAGAGAGTAACAGTTGAGTAGACAAAGGAATGGGTATAAGTCACCATGGGAGAATAGATAGCTGCTAATTAGTGGTAGCCCATATGACAGCAAAGCCTGGTGGGTGAGAGTCATGCCCTAAAATTATTGAACTCTATATCGAGTCCAGAAGGCTGCAGGGTTTCCAAGCAGAAAATGAGATGTTGTTCTTCTAGCTTATGCTGAACTTCGCTGGAACACTGCAGCAGCCTGAGAAATAGATGTCGCTGAGGGAACATTGTCATGTGTTGAAGTGGCAGGCACCTAGCTGCTCAGGGTCATTTTTGGGGACAGAAGGTAAGTGTGTACTGCACAGCAGTCATCCAGTCTGTGCTTTGTCTCCCCAATATCCTCATACTCATCTTCACACCCTGCTTCCTGCAATGACTATTCCATTTTCCTAATGCCTCCGTTTCTGTTGCGTCTGTTCCAATGATGCCAGCTTTGACAAGTGGGCCTCCGAAATGTCCACCTTGTTCCCCTCATCAGAGGATTCCCCACCTCCATAGTTGTGAATCCTCAGTCATGTCTGACCCAACCCCACACTTTGGCCCTCACCCTCTCTGTTTCTTTATATAACAGTGATAGGGAACTCCCTCATCCTTAGATACCATCCTATCAGCACACACATCCAAAAGATCATTAGCCATTTCCACAATCTCCTGTAGGATGCCATTACCAGATGCATATTTCCCTCTCCTCCCTGGTCAGCCTCCCTCAGTGTCCGTTCCCTCCAGGACACCCGGGTCCACTCCACCTCCACTTCTAACGTCTCCCAACAGCTCACGCACTTTCTCTTTTAATTGCAAAAAAATGTAAGCTGAAAATGTGTTGCTGGAAAAGCACAGCAGGTCAGGCAGCATCCAAGGATCAGGAAATTCGACGTTTCGGGCATAAGCCCTTCATCAGGAATGAGGCTTCAGCCGGGGCAGTCAGGTTTGTGGATTTTGGGCAGGAGGTAGAAACGGGCGGTGCGGGGTTGTGGGACTATGAGGTTGGAGGCGGTGGATGGGAGATCCCCTGAGGTGATGAGGTTATGGATGGTCTGGGAGATGATGGTTTGGTGGTGGGAGATGGGGTCGTGGTCAAGGGGGCAGTAGGAGGAGGTGTCCGCAAGCTGGCGTTTGGCCTCAGCGGTATAAAGGTCAGTGTGACAAACTACTACCGCGCCTCCCTTGTCTGCCGGTTTGATGGTGAGGTTGGGGTTGGAGCGGAGGGAGTGGAGGGCTGCACGTTCCGAGGGTGAGAGGTTGGAGTGGGTAGGAGGTAAAATGTAACACCAACCTGTTTATTTCCTTTCTTGTCTCGATCCAAGTCATCAGTGACACCAGTAAAAAGTGAGGTCTGCAGATGCTGGAGATCAGAGCTGAAAATGTGTTGCTGGTTAAAGCACAGCAGGTCAGGCAGCATCCAAGGAACAGGAAATTCAACGTTTCGGGCCAGAGCCCTTCATTCCTGATGAAGGGCTCTGGCCCGAAACGTTGAATTTCCTGTTCCTTGGATGCTGCCTGACCTGCTGTGCTTTAACCAGCAACACATTTTCAGCATCAGTGACACCATCCAGATGAAACAGTAATTTACCTGGTGCTTCACTCAATCTAGTCTACTGTATTCACTGCTCACAATGTGGTCTTAAGTGAACCATTCATTTTCTCACAAACTACAATATTACAGAGGGGAGTTGATTCCCAAATCTCACTTGGTCATAACTGCATGCATGAGAATTATTTCAAGTGAAGATTCCCGTACTTAAGTAGTTAGATCTACTTTGAGTTTCAGTTTACAATTAAAATAAATTCACAATGACAAGCGCTATGTAAACAGCTTTACAATGTATATATATATTGACTGAAATAGTTCTCTTTAAAAATGCTAACAATCCTATTTATAGCATGTTTGTCCAACCTTTTCTGATATGGAGGTGCCGGTGTTGGACTGGGATGGACAAAGTTAAAAATCACAAAACACTAGGTTACAGTCCTGTTGGACTATAACCTGGCATTGTGTGATTTTCAATTTTTTCTGGTGATGGCCAAATTTCGTCTTTTTTTTCATTTAATGAACTAATGAGCACATTTTAGAAAGATAACTCTTATGGCAATATTAAACATGAATTTTAAAATAAAAGTTGAGGTTTAAAGAAACCATACATTCCTTGAACAAAAATGTGAAAGCAATAAATTCATAAATAAAGAAGTGAATAATTAATAAAGATGACCATTAAAGTGTCAATTAGCCGAGCTAACAGTTAAACCATCCTTTTTTTCTTTCACTTAAGAAGCAGACTTCGAGAAACACAGACTAGGCCCAAGACTGGAGATGTTTGAAAGGAGTTGGATTTAACTAATCCTGACCTCGTGTTCACCTCTGCGGTACGCACTTAAGCTGGTGGAATTTGTACAAGAAATAGGAAGGGAAATAAGTTGTCTTTCAGTTTTGAAATTTGTCCTCTCCTGTCTTTGTATGGATAGAGTTTCAGGAAGGGAGCAGGAGAACTAAATAAAAATAAATTAACTAATAAGAACTAAGATCAGGAATAGGAAATTCAGCCCCTTAAGCCTGGTTTGCCATTTAACACAAACATGGCTGATCGTATCACAGGCTCAAGATCACTTTACCTGCTCTCCACAACACTTCAATCTATTACTAATCAAAAATCTATCTCCTCCTTAAATTTCCTCAATATCCCAGCATCTACTGCACTCTTGGGTACTGAATTCACGACCGGTTCAGACAAGTAATTTTCCCTCACCTGGTTTAAATCTGCAACTGCTTATCCAAAAAGTGATTTTGGTGTGTTCAGCTTTCTCTTACATGCCTGCAAACACACTTACTCACTCTCACAATTTATACCCAAGCAGAGCCCTTGTTTTAACCACACACACACACAGCCTCACTCACACAACCCTCACACAATGTCACTCTCTCAGTCGATAAAACACTCAAACAACAGACTCAGACAGGCTACTCTGCTCTTCCTGACTGCAGTCCTTTTGGTGTCTGACACCTGTCTGTGAGGACAAGCACCTTGTCTTCTTTTTCCAATGTCTTTTCAATGTCTGTCCTTTAACCTCCTTGCATCACACCCTCCCAACTTACAGTGCACTTCTGTTAAAAGTTGAAAGAACCGCAGATGCTGTAATCAGAAACAAAAACAAAGATTGCTGGAAATGCTCAACCTTTCCTCATAGGGTCACTGGACCTAAAATGTTGACTTTGATTTTTCTCCATAGATGCTGCCAGACCTGCTGAGCTTTTCCAGCAATGTCTGCTTTTGTTTCTGTGTTTCTGTTCTCTGCAAAATGAAATTCATTATCTTCCCCTGCTTGCTGCCCATGCAACCACAGTCTATTTTATCCCTAAGAGTTTCCCATTTGGCTCTATTTGCATTGAATACTTTTGGGAAACAGTCTGTTCTTCAGTGTATCTTGTATAAGGACTGGTGGCTGCAAATACACTTCCATGGGCCACATTCTGACCTGCAGGGTACCTACTGGACAAGACAGGTTTATGCTTTAGATTGCATTAGCATAGTTTGTTAAATCAGAAAATCTAAATGGTTTTCTCACCACACCATGCATAATAGTCACCACTTGAACCACAAAACTAACCTGAACTTGAAGCAACTGCTTTAGATCCGAATACAGTGCATCTTTCTTTAAGTGCTTGTTGTCTGCCATTTCAGTCAAAACCATTAATGCAGATTCCAATGGAGTTATTGAATCATCTTGGTCAAATTGGACACCTGAAGTGCAAAATTTAAAAAAGATTTGATTTAATTTGATTTAATACCTAAGCAGAATCAAAAACAGTAAAGGCAGATCATAGCAAACGAGAGCATACAGATCATAGGGTTCTTAGATTGAGTGAGGCATACAGGATTAAGGCTGTACAGGAAGTGCACAAAGTTATGAAAAGTTAAAATGTGAACTGCATTACCTTTAGTTATCAAACAGAATTCATGTTTTAAGTTATTGACACAGAATTTTCTAACAATATAACAATGTAACATAGGCAGCATTAAACTGTTAATCACTCAGCAACTTGTGGTGAGGAGATTGAAAGCTGCATCACTGTGACATCATTAGCTTTGCAAAAATGGCAGTTTTGGCTGAACAGGCATTTGCAATTTTCTTATTTCTGGTTAGGAACTTGAACTGACTCTGCAATGTTTATTTCTACAGCACAGTGCAGTAACTTGACAACACTTCTTCAATAGCATCTTCCAAACCTATCACCTTAACAACCAGGTAGCAACCTAGCTATTCCAGTCCATGTGCAGTTGAAGACTTGGTCAGGAGCAGTATATGTGTAGCAGAGGAGGCTTTCTGATGAGGAGTCACTTTGCAAGTTTGCAATAAGCTCCATATTCAAACTGGGGAGTCGACAATTGAGACAAGCTTGGAAGGTGACCTAGACAATTGAAGGAGCCCTTGAAATCTCATACTTGGGAAAATAACAGCAAAATGATCAGAAATAATGCTGTGGAACATTTTGGTTTGTGCAAGAGAAGAAGATCCTGTAAAGTACAAGGTTCTTCCAACTCCCCCTTCCTCTCCCCCAATGACATGTCCATCCTGGGCAACACAAGGCCACATGCAAGCTTGAAGAAGAACACTTTATCTTCCCAGGATGCTTACAACCATATGGCCTTAACATAGAATTCACCAGCTTCCAAACCTCCCGGCCGTCCCACCTCATCCCAGGTCCAGCCTTCCCTGTCCATCCCACCCCCTTAACCTGACCCTACCTGTCCATCTTCCTTCCCACCTATCCGCTCCACCCTTCCCACTATCCAATCATAGCCACCTCCTACCTGCACCCAGCTATCGTCATCCCACCCACCTCTCCCCCAGCCTGACCCACCTCACCCTATTTGTTTCGCAGCCCCTCCTTCCTCTCCCCAGTCCTAATGAAAGGTTCCGACCTAAAATGTCGATTCCCCGTCTCTACTAATATTGCTTAACCTGCTGTGTTTTTTTTCCAGCTCTTCTCTTTACCCAATAATGTCACAGTTCAAATTTGAAGGATTGCAAACTGCACAAGATTTCAACTCCAGAATTCCTTAAAAGCAGAACCCTGGACATCCAGAGACAAACACCACTGGATGGATTCATAGCTAAATTCCACATTAATCTGATAATAGCTAGGTTGGGTTGTGAGGCTTAACTTGCTTACTTGAGGGGTCTTATTTTGGTTGCTATATGCAGTGAAGTTTAAGCCATTATTAGCGATTTTTGAGAAGATTTGCAGCTCAGATTGATGATAAGTATGTAAGTTAGCTCGCTGAGTTGGAAGGTTTGTTTTCAGATGTTTCATCACCATACTAGATAACATCATCAGAGAGAGTCTTCAGTGAAGTGCTGACAGTATGTCCTGCCTCTCTATTTATAGGTCTTGGTTTCTTAAGGTGGGCGATGTCATTTCCGGTTCCTTTTTCCAACTGAAGGTAGATAGGATCTAAATTGATGTGTTTATTGATGGAGGTCTGGTTAAAATGTCATGCCCCTAATAATTCTCAGACACGCGTGTCTTTGTTTCGCCTGTCCTAGGATGTGTGTGTTGTTCCAGTCAAAGTGGTGTCCTTCTTTGTCTGTGTATATAGAAACTAGTGATAGTGGGTGGCTTCGTTTGGTGGCCAGTTGGTGTCCATGTATCCTGGTGGCAAGTTTCCTGCTAGTTTGCCTGATGTAGTGCTTTTTACAGTTCTGGGCATGGTATCTTGTAAATCATGTTAGTTTTGCAGGTAATATCTAATGGATCCTTTAGGTTCATTAGTTGCTGTTTAAATGTGTTGGTAGGTTCGTGCGGCTACCATGACGCCAAGGGGCCTGAGTAGTCTGGAAGTCACTTCTGATATGTCTTTGATGTAAGGCAATATAGTTTTTGTTTGCGTTGTGTCTGCTTGTTTGGCTTTGTTTCTGAGGAATCAGTGGATTGTGTTTATTGGGTACCCGTTTTTCTTGAAAACATTGTACAGATATTTTTCTTCTGCTTTTTGTAGTTCTTGGGTGCTGCAGTGTGATGTAGCTTATTGAAGTAATGTCTTGATGCAGTTCTGTTTGTGGGTGTTAGGATGATTGCTTCTGGAGTTAAGTATTTGGTCTGTGTTTGTTGTTATTCTGTAGATGCTGGCTTGAAGCTCTCCATTAACTGTACGTTCAACTGTCAAGTCTAAGAATGGGAATTTGTGTTCGTTCTCCTCCTCTTTAGTGAATTTTATGCCTGTCAGGGTATTGTTGATAGCGTTGCATGTTTCCTCTAATTTGTACTGTTTTGTGATGACAAAGGTGTCATCTACATAGCAGACCCAAAGTTTGGCATCATGGTAGCCCACAAATCTACCAACACACTTAAATAGTGATTAATAAACCTAAAGGATCCATTAGATACTACCAGTAAAGCTAATACCATTTACAAGATACCATGCAAGAACTGTAAAAAGCACTACATCGGACAAACTAGCACACCAAATAGCCACCACCCACTATCACTAGTTTCTACACATACAGACAAAGGAGGTCACTACTTTGACTGGGACAACACACACATCCTAGGACAGGCGGAACAAAGACCCGCACATATGAGAATTCTTAGGGACATGGCAATCTAACCAGAATTCCATCAATAAACACATCAACTTCAATTATATCTACCTTCCCTTGAAAAGGATAGCCGGAAATGACATCACCCACCTTAAGAAACAAAGATCTATAAATAAAGAGGCGGGACGTACCACCAGAGAGATGTTACCTAGTATGGTGAGGCAACATCTGAAAATAAACCTTCAAGCTCAGCAAGCTAACTTACATACTTTGAATAATTGTTTCAGTATTTGATTGCCTGTGACATTTCTTAATAAGTTGTTAAATTAAAGGTAGCTTGTGGTAATTTATACACAATTGGGGGAATAATAAACTGTATGATAAAACAAATTAATTACCAAGATTCTTCCCTTCAACAATTCTGGACAGGATTTGGCAGATATACACCTTCTTTTCCTGAATGGACTCTGTAGTAGATGGGTGCTGAAGTAAACCTAGAAGAGAAATACATTTGTCATAATTACTACATTCTAAGCTTGTGTGACATGCCTAGCACAGTATACTCATTATATAATTTTTTTTTCTAAAAGGCAGTTTTAAAATGATCAAACTGGAGGTGTGCTGTTTCACTATTGCATATTTTATCAGGACCATAGAGTCCACATAATGGAGCTGGAGAAAGATCACCAAGTGCTCAAACAACATTGCGCATGTTTAAGGAGCTACGGGATGAAGGGCTTCTGGGGTGGGTGAGATCCAGGAAACAGCAGCAGAGATGGGCAAGAGAATTCTTTTGATGGGAAAAATTAACAATAACAGAAATTAAAAGGGAATCCAGAGGAAACCTCAGTCAAGTTTGGTGGGAGACGACTAATTTTGTCAAAAGTAAAATAAAAGGAAAAGGCTTCCAACTGATGAAGTATGACAACAATAGGAAGGGAGGGCAAGGTCAGAAGTGACAAGTTACAGCAAGTTAGAGAGGGCAAGCAACAGATCAAGCAGACAAGACTAGTGTTCAGACAATCATTGTCAGCTTCAAATCTGGATTTGCTGTTGCAAGGATATTGATGGACTTATAAACAAAGTGTGATTTGGAAGTATTTTGCTCACAATTGATTGAATATGTTAGAAGATTTCAGAACTGTCTTCCATAATCTACATTATACTATTATTGATGAAAAGCTGATGCCCAAAACATAGATTCTCCTGCTCCTCTGAGGCTGCCTGACGTGCTGTGCTTTTCCAGCACCACATTCTCGACTCTGCTCTCCAGGATGTGCAGTCCTTACTTCCTCCTTCCATAATCTACAGTTATAAAATGCACAATGTCTGAAGAGCTAGTGACATAAAGTAAGGGCAGAGGGGTTAATTCTCGACAGCAAACTTCTTAACAGAGAATGGTATACCAAAGGTACCTCTTCAGATGCAACATCAGTGGGTACCATGATGAATATGGCACAGAAAAATCAAATGGAAAATAGATGGAAGCCATACACACAAATAAAAAAATGGTTGGATACTAAATGCAGACAGAATGAACTGAAGAATATGAATCCACACTTTCTCTTTTAACCTTAGATAGTGTTGATCAGACCTTGACAATCACACTAATGCCTTAATAACCAAGTAGAGCCATTGCCAGTTGCAAACTTAGACTCTCAAAAGCGGACACACACAGGTTGGACTCTTGATCATCAGGAAAACAATAATCACCTAATCTGTTTTAAATGGAAGACTCTCAATTTTTAAACATTGACCCTCGAGCTGTAGTTTCTCTGGTATAAGGAAACATCCCCTCCATATTGTTATGGACCAGGCCAGACCCCCTCAAATCATTTCAAGAAAGTAGCCAAGACCCTAAATTTGCAGTTGTTTTAAGCAGATGTAAAGCAGACATTCTGGGAGGGATGCAGTTGGTCAAACCACTTAGTTTTAAACAAAACAGAATTTATTTACAAGATTACCGAATGAAACACAAACTAAAGAGAACAAAATACTGAATAGCTAAATGTATCCAAAAACCCAACAGATCATCCTAACTTAATGATGCTGTTTCAAATACTTGCAACAATCCCCATAAACACCCCTTGGCACAAAAGGTAAAATCAAACCCACAGTCTTACAGGAAAGATATCAGAGAGAGAGAGGACCAGCATGGACCTGCTTTTTTGGGTCCAGCAGTTTCTAAACACTACTGCCTGACTGCTTTCAGTGAATAGCCAGACCACAGAAAAGCTGAGCTGGGAGAACTGGCCACTCCATTGTATCATACCAGACTTTTTAAAAAAAAACTTGAAAGCCTTCTGCCTGACGTATCTGTTAACTATAATCAAATTGGCCCCAAAATCATTCATATGAGACTTTTCAGAATCTGTGTCTTTTATGGCCTCTCTGGATAAAAAAAGCCAAGGTCCACATTACTTTGTTAAAGGAGCAACTTCGTCACATCGCACCCTTTAAAATGAACCATCAATATCCAAAGATGGCGTCATGTTAAAATCCCTTAAATTATTTATGTTCTATAACACACACACACACACACACACACACACAAATATTGACTGTAAACAGCAAACGTGCATGACTAAATTTTGTTTCAGTCTTTCACTCCTGCTACTGAACACCTGTTTCATATTCAAGTCTTGACAGTGTGTTGGCAATCATGTTTTCTTATCCTGCCACATGCACAACTTTCAAATTGAATGGCTGTAACAACAAACTCCATTGAAACAGTCTGGCATTTTTGACTTTCAACTTCTCTACAAACTTCAATGGGTTATGGTCAAATGTATATGATTGTCTCAGATACATTACTATGAGAAAGTGAGGACTGCAGATGCTGGAGATCAGAGCTGAAAATGTGTTGCTGGAAAAGCGCAGCAAGTCAGGCAGCATCCAAGGAGCAGGAGAATCGACATTTCAGGCATGAGCCCTTCTTCAGGAAGAAGGGCTCATGCCCGAAATGTCGATTCTCCTGCTCCTTGGATGCTGCCTGACCTGCTGCGCTTTTCCAGCAACACATTTTCAGCTCAGATACATTACTGGTAACATAAACATTGAAAGGTTGCCACGCCAACACCAAGCTCAAAGTCTCCTTCTCAACTGTAGAATATTTCTGCTGATGTTCAATTTCCTGGAGAAATACCTGGTAGGTCTTTCTATCTTTTTGTTGTCTTCCTGCAAGAGCACAGCACCAATTCTCGCATCACTTGCTTCAATAGCCACCTTGAATGGCTTTGCATAATTAGGTGTGGCTAATACCGGGGAAGTGATAAACAAAGCGTTCAGGCTGTAAATGCCTTCTGACAGCCTGCTGTCCACTGAAACTTCTTGCCTTTAACAATTCAGTGAGTGCAGCAGTCATACTGCTAAAATTTAGTACGAATTTTTGGCAAAATCCACTCAATCCCAGGAACTATCATACTGCACTTTTTGTCAATGGTATGGGAAACTGCCCAAATACCTTTGATTTTGCATTCCGCGGGGTCATTTGTCCATAATCCAAAAACATGGCCCAGGAATAGCTTTGGCAAATTCACTTTTAGCCATGTTTATCACCAAGCCTGTCTTCCGAAGTCAACCGAACAAGTCTGATAAATTTTGCAAACGCTCCTTCCATGTGTGACTAAAAATCACCAGGTCATTTGTGTATACGATATATTGGGTAATCCAGCAATGACCTTATTGGTTAGTCTCTGAAATGTGGCTGGCTCATTTTTCATATCCAATGGCAAAGACTTTAAACTGATACGGTCCATTCTGCGTTACGAAAGCCAAAATTGCCCTCGCTCTTTCTGACAAAGGTACCAGCATCCTCTGAGCGAGTCCACCTTAAAAATATAAGTTGTTTGTCCCACCTTCTTAACACAGTCTTCCAAACTCGGAATAGGATACGTATCAGTCTTTGCAACTGCATTGACTTTGCGATAGTCTACACGTAACTGTTGGGTACCATCTAGTTTTGGCACCATTACTATGAGTGAGCTCCAATTACTATCACACAATTTGATTATATTGTCTTGGAGAATGTGTTCAATCTTCCTTTGATACTGTGCCAACCTTAAGAGGGTTATGCTTATAGGAATGTTGCTTAATCAGAACAGCATCTCCTATATCTACATCATGCACAATTAGGTTAGTACTTCCCAGCTTATTTCCACATTTTGATAGTAATAATGTTCAGATCATTTTGATTTTCCTCTAGAAGGTAACTCAATAATTTAACTCAATTTTTGACAACTTCCTCATTGGACAATTTAATTTGAGGAATGTCCAAATCAGAATCCTCTGAATTTGGTTCTTCCCTCTGTGTTGTTACCCTCCCTGTCAAAATCCCTTTTGAGTATAGTCACATGACACACAGAGCTTTCTTTCTGTCTGGAGTCCTTGCCAAATAGTTCACCTCACTCAGTTTCTTTTCGACTTGATAAGGTCCACTAAATCTTGCTTTTAAAGGTTCACCTATCACTGGAAGTAACACTAATAGCTTATCACTAACACCTTATCCCCAATAGCAAAATTGCAAATTTTTGATTTCTTGTCTGCTTCCTGTTTCATTGTATGCTGGGATACTTTTAAATGCTGTCCAGCCAACTCCTCCACTCTATTTAACTATCGTTCCTGAAAATTTGACACACAGTCCAAATATTTGGTCTCTAAATTCTGACTTACCAATTTCAGCTATCCTCTCACCTCATATCCAAAAACAAATTCAAATGGATTGAATTTGGTTGATTCATTTGGTGCATCTCTGATTGCCAAAAGCACAAACGGAATTCCCTTATCCCAATCATCTGGATCATCTTTAATGTCTGATGCCACCGCTCTAGCACTCCCTGTGACTGGATAGTACACAAGATTTGAATTGTGTTATTTCTAAGCTGTCCATAACTTCTTTCAATAAATTTGATGTGAAGATTGACCCTTGACCTGATTGTATCTCTGTGATATTGCAGAATGGGACAGCTTCTGGAAATCTAGTGGACACATCCATTATTAACAAATACTGATACCCACTTTTTGTTTTAGGTAGGGGTCCTACACAATCAATTAAGACTTGCAAAAGGTTCCTCAAATGCAGGAATGGGTATTAAAGGTGCGGGTTTTATTACTGCTTATAGCCTTCATGTTACCTGACATGTATGACATGTCTGGCAAAATTCATCTATATCCTTGTGCAGTCCAGGCCAGTAAAAATGCTTTCCTATTTTAGCTTGAGTTTTTCTCACTCCTAAATGACCTTCCCAGTGGTAGCTTGTGTGCCACTCACAACACCTCTTTTTTATAACCCACTGGCAATATGACTTGATGAACTTCTGTCCATTCCTCATCTGCCTGAACATGTGGTCTCCATTTCTTCATTAAGACATCAGTTTTAAGATAATAACATTCAGGGATAAAATTGGATTTTTTCTGTGTCTGCTTTTTGCTGCAATTGCTTTATATTTTCACCTTTCTGCTGTAATTCAGTTAATTTATCTGAGCTAAAGATGTTCGCTATGTCATCTATCTGCTCCTGGTTTGTTTCAGCCGTCTGATCAAACAGCTCCTCTGCTAAGTCCACTTCAACTTTCTTAACTTTGATCTCTCCTGTTCCAACTGGTGACTTTGTGACCTCATTACACACACAGTCAGGAAAAATCCCAGGATATGTCTCCTGCAATAGTTCAGTTGCCTGAGTTTCCACTGACCATTCAACCACAGTAGGCAGCACTCCTACCTGTGAACTAGCAATATCATTAGCAAGGACAATTGTATCCTGGAGCTTAGAGTTTGTCCAGTACCCCTATCATTACTTCCTCACATGTCACTGGACACACTAACCTCACTTTACATAGCTGAGCGCTTCTTGTCTCACCTTGAATTCCTGTTACTTGTACCGTTTCTGGCAATTGTCTTTCAGAGGTACATACCGCATCTTTCGACATCACAGACTGAGAGGATCCCGTCTCCTCTTAATATTACAACCTCTTTTCTTGCTGCTCCTGTTCTATGTGAGTAAACTTTACCTTCGCAGGTATATGCTTTAAGAAGATCTGGCACTTCCTCATTAACCAGCCTCTGACCAGGTTGTATATTCTGGTGCAGCTTTTTAGCCTCCACTGTGCTTTTTGTTATCACTCCAACAAAATTCATTGGCTTCTCCTGTTTCCTACATCTGGCTTCCCAGTGCTTTTCCTGACCCACCAACACTATGATTTCACAAGGTTTACTTTATTGCAGTGAAAACATCAGAGCTTTTTAACTTCTCTGTCCCTTCAAGGGTTTCCTTTTTACCCTTTGGTAAATTATCCTTATGATCTTTACCAACAACTACCTTTCCCTTTCCACACAAGGTTTTCTCTTTTTCCCAATTTCTATCCCTCATGGACTGAAATAGACTTTGGAAGTCAAATTTTGATATGTGGACCAACTTAATCATCAGCCATTTCAACTGCCAATCTTGCAGTTACAACTCTGCTCTTCCATGAGTTCTTACTACTTTAGCAAGTGAATTTTTGAACTCCTCCAAAATAATTGTCTCTCTAAAAGCATCATAGGTTTGCTCTATTTTAACGCCCTTATCCACATTTCAAAATTACTTTGTTTGATCCATTCAAATTCAACGTAGGCTTCATTAGGTTCCCTTCTTCGATTCCTAAAACGTTGTGTGTAAGTTTCTGGCACAAGCTCATAAGATGGCTTTCTTCCCCTCCTCTTTCGCCCTAGATACCTCCTCTGATAGTGGTGCGAATACCTCACTAGCTCTACCTACAAGTTCTGTTGGATCTACAAAACCCACAAGATCATTGGTCACTACATTTGTTTAGTCATCTTTTCAAGTGAGATGAAAAAGGCTTCCACATTCTTCTCATCAAATTTAGACAATGCTTGAATATACTTAAAACAGTTTTGCTACCATGGATTTGCTCATCCTCGCTAGGCTTACCTACAGCCTTCATCTCCATTCTTTTTTAAAAATATTTTTATTGTAAAATAACTTTTTTAATATTACAAGTACAAAACAATACAATTCAAAACAGTTCAAAAACCTCAAATAATAATTTTAAAAATCCCCAATCCATCTTCATGTACAAATGTAGAGACATATATCTAAAAACATAGAAAAAAAACCCAAACTGGCTATTTAACTAACTAACTAAATAAATAATCAACCAACAACAAACTAATAAATAGTAATAACTCAGCCTAGCCAAACAAAACGCTCATACGTTCACAGTTCCTTCTTTAGATTAGATTACTTTAGATTAGATTACTTACAGTGTGGAAACAGGCCCTTCGGCCCAACATGTCCACACCGACCCGCCGAAGCGCAACCCACCCATACCCCTACATATACCCCTTACCTAACACTAGGGGCAATTTAGCATGGCCAATTCACCTGACCCGCACATCTTTGTGACTGTGGGAGGAAACCGGAGCACCCGGAGGAAACCCACGCAGACACGGGGAGAACGTGCAAACTCCACACAGTCAGTCGCCTGAGGCGGGAATTGAACCCAGGTCCCTGGCGCTGTGAGGCAGCAGTGCTAACCACTGTGCCACCGTGCTGCCCGTTGTGCCACCGTGCTGCCATGTTCTCTCTGGACATGGACTCATAAAACACACTTGTTACTTTTGTGGCAGATAAATCTGTGTCCAGGTATTCCAAAAAGGGCTCCAGTGTCTTGTAAAAATTTTCAGTTTTGTGGTGTACCATATTTGTGAGAAAATCCAGGGGAATATGCCCCGTAACAATCTTCCCCCAACCCAACAGGCCTGGGGTATTTTCAGATATCCAACCTAGCAAGATATCCTTTCTTGCACAGAATCTGACAATATTCTGGAAATACAGTGGGTAGGCCCAAAAGGAGAGAGATAAGGTCCTTCTCCACCCTTACACCCAAAAGCCTCTCCATTGCGCCCGCCACATCGAAACCTATTGCAAGGCCAGAGACAATGGGTCAGAGTGCCCGTAGACCTTGCACTTGGGACATTGTCAAAATTTAAACAAGGGGTATCTTCAGCAAACGGTCCAGAGCCAAGTGGACCCTGTGAAGAATCTTCAACTGTAAAGCATGGGTCCTATCGCATATTGATATCTTCCTTGCATTCTCCCAAATATCCTTCCCATACCTCTGAGGAGACTTCAACACCCAGCTCTCTTTCCTACATCTTGCAGAGTCGATCAAAGGTGGCACCCCCAAATTGATGATATAAAGTACTGACAGAGAGTGTACTCTTAGCAGTCCCCTCTCTATATCAGATTTGTAGGGATCAGACAAAACGGTGGTCTTTTTTTTGAATAAAATCCCTAACTTGAATAAAAAACAAAAGAGGTCTCAATTAGGTAACTCGTACTTCCGTACTAACTGATCGAAGGAAATCATTACATCTCCCTCAAAGAAATTGCCCATGCAAGACACACCCCTAGCTGCCCAACATTTAAATCCTGAATCTATCATACCCGGTTGAAAACCCAGCATACCCACTAAAGGTGTAAACAAAGATGGTTTGACAATATTACCTTCCCTCTGCCGAATTGACCTGCATGCTTTAACAGTATTGATGATTATTGGTTCTGGCAATATTCCCTCACTGTCATCATTTTGTTCAAAAACAACAAACTGGTAAGGGTGCACCTTGACTGGGAGGTTTTGATATCTAGCCACATTGAAACAGGATCTCCACAAACCCAATCACTCACACAGGGCAAAAGCGAGCTTAATTGGTAATTTTTAATATCTGGAAGGTCCACTTCCCCCAATCTGAGAGGCAACTGCAGTTTGGCTAATTTAATGAGAGGCCACTTACAATGCCAAATAAAGGAGCTGTACCCCAAAAAGGTGCCAAACGCGCAAATGCTCTGTATCAGACGAGGCAATGAAACTATTGGATTCGTAAAAAAAAATTAGGACATTGTCTTATGTACTTTTGACCCCACTTCTGTAGCTGGTATATTGGGATCCCCACGCATGGTCTCCACCAATGGTTCAATCACCAACGTAAAAACCAGCGGTGAAAGGGGACAGTCCTGCCGGCTGCCTCTAAAAATATTAAAATTGCTTGATCGTATCTGGTGGTGACTGCTGCGAGAGAGTAACCATAGAGAACCTTTACCCACTTTATGAAGACGTCGCCCAAACCAAACCGCTCTAGAGTATAGACAAGGTACAGCCACTCAACTCGGTTAAATGCCTTCTCTGCATCTGAAGAAATCCCCAATCCCTGTATTGACTGCTGTTGGCATACTTGAATTACATTAAGTAGCTTCCTAACATTATTGGAGGATCTGCGACCCTTTATAAATAGAGGTCCTCTTTAACAATAGAGGGTAACACAGTCTCCAGCCTTAACGTGAGGGTCTTAAAGAGGATTTTAAAGTCCACATGTAAGAGTGAGATGGGCCTGTACGAAGCACAGTCTTCCGGGTCCTTCCCTTTTTTTTAAAAGGTTAAGTGAAATATTGGCCTTTCTCAGAGATGGTGGGAGACAATCATGACTGTATGAATCATTAAACATATTGAGCATCGGGCCTGACAGTATACTTATAAATTCCTTATAGAATTCACTGGGAGGTCAGTCAGGACCAGACGCCTTTCCACTCTGAAGCTGCCTCACAGCTTCCTGCACTCCTTGCTCTGATAATGGGGCACTGAGAAAGGACTGTTGTTTGGGAGTCACATTCAGGAGCTTCAGATCTCTAAAAAAGGATTCCAATTTGGCCTGCCCCTCCTCACAATCCTCAGATTGGTATAACTTAGAGTAAAATCTCTGGAACGCCACATTAATCTTTTTCGAATCACATTTTAATTTCCCAGACCCTTCCCTGATCTCTGTAAAGGCTTGTGGGACACTCCTCCTTCTGGCAAGATACGCTAAGTACTTGACTGGCTTGTCACCATACTCGTATAACCTTTGCTTTGCAAAAGCCAGCTCCTTCTTTGCCGTCTGCATGAGCACGGTATTTAGTACAGACTGCAGTGCCGAAATCCTCTGTAGTTTGACCAAGAAGGGTCTGTCAAAGTGGACCTTCGTGGCTGCCTTCAACCATGCTTCAAGGAGACGTTGCTGCTCACCCTTCTGCCGTTTCCTACTGGCGGGATATGAAATAACGAACCTCCCTAGCATAGGCTTTGGTAGTTCCCCAGAGAATGAATGAGCTATCAACCTATGTTGATGTCTAGAAACGCCTGAAATCCCCTAGAGAAATAGTCCACATACTTATTATCCTTGAGGATAAAGGGATCCATTTGCAAGTACCTCAAACCCACTGTAACGTCCTGAATCTTAACCATAAGGTACACTGCAGCATGATCAGAGATGGTAATATTACCAACCGTACAAGATGCCACCAAATCCAGGGTTACCTCAGGGGTTAGATAAAAAACAATCCTTGTTTGAGATCTATGCGGATTGGAGAAAAACATAAAATCCCTAACAGTAGGGTGGAGACACCACCAGACGTCCACCAATCCTAACTCCCCGCACAGACCCACTAACCATTTAGTTTGTACAGAGGATATCGAAGGATCTTTGGGCAACCTCTCTACTATGGGGCAGTTAAAATCTCCCCCTACAATGATGTGCTGGGACTTGAGACTTATCAGTTTAGAAAAAGCATCTACCAAAACTTTAAAGGGATGAGCTGGAGGGCAAAAAACATTTAAAACACCATTTTCTTCCCCATTTATCAAAGCTTCAAGAATTACAAATCTCCCTTGTGAGTCTTTAACACATTCCAACAACTTAAATGGGAGATACTCCCTAACCGATATAGCCACTCCCCTACTTCTGGTAATAAATGATGAAAAGTAAACTCGATCAAAGCCATTCTGCTGTAATTTCAGATGCTCCTTGTCATCCAAATGTGTCTCCTGTAACAAAGCAATATCCACCTTCACCTTTCTAAGACTCAAGAGTACCTTCTTCCTCTTAATTGGTGAGTGACTTCCTTTGATATTCCACGTACACCATTTAATCAAATCATTAGCCATAATCTTCTGCAATAACATTTAAATTCCAGAGAGGAGGAACCTGAACGACAAACCCGAACCTTAGTGTCACATGATCCACCAAATATAAAAACTACAAATCTACAAAACTATTGAGAATAAAAAAACAACAAAAAACAAACCAACATATAAAGCACCAACAGTGCTGAGTAGGGGAACTCACCCACTGTCCAGAGGGGGCAACTACCCATCCCAAACTGCCCATAAATAGGCATCTAACCATCCCAACCACCTTCACTTCTCCTAGCTAGAGCCACACCACAAACACAAGCAGAAAAGAATAAACACCCCATAGAATACCAATATGAATAAAAATGTTTTTTAAAAAGTTGAATAAATATCCCACTCATCCTTTGGCATATTCAAACTTGGAAACTGAAAATGTACATCTCAGCTACTGCCACACATAGTTTAAACAAAATTATTATTAATAGAGGAAAAAAAGATAAAGCTCCAACTGGACTTCCTCTGTTTCTTTTACAGAATAATAAGCACATACCCAAACAACATTATTAATATTAAAATTGTTCAAATTAGGTTAGTTTGCCCACAAAGTTTCTTGCCTTCTCTGACTTGTCAAAGAGATGTATGGATCCATCTAAGGTGATCTGAAGCACTGCTGGATACCTCAAGGAGTACTGAATCCCAAGCTCCCTCAGTCTTCTCTTGATACCATTGTAAGATTTTCATTTCTGGATCATCGCCGCTGAGAAGTCCTGAAACAACCTGATCTTAGAGCCCTTGTAAATTAGGGCCTTTGGATCCTTCCCCTGGACTCTGGAAGCCTCCATGGCTCTCTCCTTATCCCGCTAATAACGGAACCGCACCAGGAGAGGACGAGGACGTTGACCCAGACCCGATCTCTGCACTGCGACCGGGTAAGCCCTCTCTATCTTCAAGCCTCTCAGTCAAGGAATTTCAGTAGCCAGTCCTCAACAAATTCCGCAGGCTACTCACCTTCCTTACCCTCAGGCAGACCGATGATCCGAATGTTTTTTCTCCTGTCCCTGTTCGCAAGATCATCCACCTGGTCACGCAAATTACAGACCTGCGTCTCCAGGGCTTGGATCCTATCCTTGGATAAACTGGCATCAGCTTCCACCACTGTGACCCTGTGCTCCACCTCATCCGTCCTCTTCTCCAGGTCCCCCAGCTGTTGCTCATGCTTCTGCAGCATGAGAGAGACTGGAGCCAGCTTCTCTTCAATCTGTTTCCCCAGCATCTCGTGAGATTTCGAGAGCTCATTCACCAGGGCCTGGAGAGCAATCGGCTCAGAGGCTGCTGCAGGCTGAGCTGCAGACCGGTCCTCGGATGCTCCTCCTGCCTTTTCTGGCATCTGCGGATGGCTGGAAACACAGGTAAGTTAATTTTTAGAAGTTTCTTGGGACTCCATGATCTTTCCAGAGTCCCTAGATATCATGATGGCCTGGTTTGAGTGGGTTAAAAGATCGTCCTGCTTGTGCTGTGATGTGAAGCTCTCCAGTGTGATCTTCTCAGATTGCAGATATCTTTGATCCCCCATCTCCATTCTTTTAAGCTGACTTTCCTGTTTAAGTGCCAATTTCTGAAATTCAAACACCCTCAAAGTTTGTGAGAAGATTTGTAGCTTGGGTGCTCGTTGTTGTGGTTCTGTTCGCCGAGCTGGGAATTTGTGTTGCAGATGTTTCATCCCCTGTCTAGGTGACATCCTCAGTGCTTGGGAGCCTCCTGTGAAGCGCTTCCTTGTTGTTTCCTCCGGCATTTATAGTGACTTATCTCTGCCACTTCCGGTTGTCAGTTCCAGCTGTCTGTTGCAGTGGTCGGTATATTGGGTCCAGGTCGATGTGCTTATTGATTCAATCTGTAGATGAATGCCATGCCTCTAGGAAATCCCTGGCTCTTCTCTGTTTGGCTTGTCCTATAATAGTAGTGTTGTCCCAGTCGAACTCATGTTGGTTGTTATCTGCGTGTGTGGCTACTAAGGATAGCTGGTCGTGTCGTTTCGTGGCTAGTTGGTGTTCATGGATGCGGATCGTTAGCTGTCTTCCTGTTCGTCCTATGTAGTGTTTTGTGCAGTCCTTGCATGGGATTTTGTACACTACATTGGTTTTGCTCATGCTTGAAACCAAACACTACATAGGACAAACAGGAAGACAGCTAACGATCCACATCCATGAACACCAACTAACCATGAAACAACACGACCAGCTACTCTTAGTAGCCACACACGCAGATAACAAGATGAATGCGACTGGGACAACACTACTATTATAGGACAAGCCAAACAGAGAACAGCCAGGGAATTCTTAGAGGCATGGCACTCATCTACAGATTCAATCAACAAGCACATCGACCTGGACCCAATATACCGACCACTGCAGCGGACAGCTGGAACTGACAACCGGAAGCAGCAGAGACAAACCACTAAAAATGCTGGAGGAAACATCACAGAAACACTTCACCGGAGGCTCCCAAGCACTGAGGATGTCACCTAGACAGGGGACGAAACGTCTGCAACACAAATTCCCAGCTTGGCGAACAGAACCACAACATTCAAACTCCCTCTTTTTCTTCCTTTCTTCTTTCTTTCTTTGTTCTGCCAAAGCAAGTTGTTCTGTTTCTCTTTCCTCTGCTTTTTCATCACAATTCAAACTGTTTCATTCCTGTTGCCCTTTCCTTATCTTTTACCTCTAACTCAAGTTGCTTCATTTTGAATTGAATTTTAACCATCTCTAAAGGCTTGGACAGCTTTTCCATCAAATTTAAATGCTGAGCTGTTGCTGTAACCATCTCTCCTTTCCTCCCAGAGGAAGGCAGCTCCAACGCCAGTTTGTCTGCTAATGCCAGCAGCATGGCTTTAATTACCTTTTGTAAAACCCCCAAGGACATTTCTCCTATCTCCAGAAAACTCTTGGTGACTGAAAGAGCCATTGCTATCTCAAGCACTGTTTAAACCAACCGCATTCAATATACAGAACCAAAAACATTAACACCTACTATCGCTGCCTTCAAGTCCAACAACCCTAATCCCAAATCAGAACTATAGAACAAATCCCGCAAAGAGCACCCAATCTGTTATGAACCAGGCCAGACACCTTCAAAACATTTCAAGAAAGTAGCCAGGTCCCTAAATTTGCTAGTTGCTTTAAGCAGATGTAAAGTGGATATTCTGGGAGGGATGTAGTTGGTCAAACCACTTAGTTTAAAACAAAACAGAATTTATATACAGTAGCGCCTCGACATACGAAAGACCCCGTTCACGAACAAATCGATT
Source organism: Hemiscyllium ocellatum (assembly GCF_020745735.1). Taxonomy (NCBI): domain Eukaryota; kingdom Metazoa; phylum Chordata; class Chondrichthyes; order Orectolobiformes; family Hemiscylliidae; genus Hemiscyllium; species Hemiscyllium ocellatum. The sequence continues at coordinate 11,494,798 of NC_083404.1, read as the reverse complement.
TACGAACAGGATTGTACGTAAAAGTTTGCTTCAACGTACGTACAAAATTCAAGGTATGAACGAAGGTGAACATTTTAAATGACAATGTGATATCCTATTTTCGGAAAATTATGCAACAAAGGAAAAAACAAGTTTCTCTGGATCGTTTTCTTGTGGCATCACCAACCTCCAAGAGACAAAAGTGAGAAAAAACTCCGGAAATATCCGAACAATGGGAAAATTGATTTAATCCGCAAACAGGGTCCCGGAACGGATTAAGTTCATAAGTCGAGGCGCTACTGTACAAGATTACCGAATGAAACACAACCTAAAGAGAACAGAATACCAAATAACTTAATCTATCCAAAAAACCAACTGATCATCCCAACTTAATGATGTTGTTCCAAATACTTGCAACAATCCCCACAAACACCCCTTGGCACAAAAGGTAAAATCAAAGACAGGGGCTTATGGGAGCGATATCAGAGAGAGAGGGCTAGCATGGACCTGCTTCTTTGGGTCCAGCAGCTTCAAAACACTACTGCCTGACTGCTTTCATTGAACAGCAAGACCAGAGAAAAGCTGAGCTGGGAGAACTGGCCACTCCACTTTCATAGTACAAGTGTTTTTTTTAAACTTGAATACCTTCTTCCTGAGGCAGCATCTATTAGCTATAATCAAACTGCACCCAAAACCCTTCAACTTTCCAGAATCTGTCTGTTATGACCTCTCTGAAAAAAAAGCCAAGGTCCACGTAAGTTTGTTAAAGGAGCAGCATCACTCACAATATAAACTGGGCCAAGACCTTTCAGGATCTTACAGGTTTTAATCCATAAGACACAGGAGCAGAAATTAGGCCATTCAGCCCATCGAGTCTGCTCTGCCAATCAATCATGGCTGATATGCTTTTCAACCCCATTTTCTCACTTTCTCCCCGTAACCCTTTGATAGTCAAGAATCTATCTATTTCAGTTTTAAATATACCCAATGATGTGGCCTTCACAGCCTCCTGTGGAAATGAACTCTAAGTTCCCCACTCTCTGGTTTAAGGCATTTTTCCTTATTTCCTTCTAAACGGTCTTCCTTTTACTCTAAGGCTATGCCCTCAGGTCCTCATCTCTCCTACAATGGAAATATCTCCCTAATATCTACTCTGTCCAGGTCATTCAGTATTCTATATGTTTGAATTAGATTCTTCCTCATCCTCCTAAGCTTTGGGTACAGACCCAGAGTCCTCAAATGTTCCTCATATGTTAAGCTTTTCATTCGTGGGACCATTGTGAACCTCATCTGAACAAGTTCCAGGACTAGCACAACGTTCCTGAGGTAGGAGGCCCAAAACTGCGCACAATACTCCAAGTGTGGTCTGACCAGAGCCTTATTGAGCCTCAGAAGTACATCGCTGCTTTTATATTCAAGTGCTCTCAAAATAAACACCTTCATTGCATTTGTCTTCCTAACTGCTGACTCAATCTGCAAGTTTACCTTGAGGGAATCCTGGATTTGAATTCGTAAGTTTCTTTGCACTTCAGACTTCTGAGCTTTCCCATTTAGAAAATAATCCATGCCTCTATTCTTCCTACAAAAGTGCAAGACCTCACACTTTCCCGCATTATACTCCATCTCGCACTTCCTTGCCCACTCTCCTAACCTGTCCAAATCCTTCTGCAGCCTCCCCACCTTCTCAATACTATTTGTCCTTCTACCATTGTATTGTTGCAAACTTAGCCAGAATGCCCTCAGTTCCTTCATTCAGATGGTTAATGTATAAAGCGAAAAGTTGTGGTCCCAACACTGAGCCTTGTGGAACACCAGCTGCCAGCCTGTCATGGACCCTTTTATCTTCACTCTCTGCTTTCTGCCAGACAGCCAAGCTTCTATCCACGTTAGTATCTTGCCTCTGACACCATGGGCCCTTAACTTCTCAGTAGCCTCCTGTGTAGCATCTTGAAGTCCAGGTAGATAACATCCATTAGCTGTCCTTGGTCTAACTTGCTCATTACTTCCTCAAATAATTCCAGCAGATTTGTCAGGCATGGCCTCCCCTTGATAAAACTATGCTGACTTTGCCCTATGTTACCATACACAATTCAGAAATCTCATTCTTTATAATGGATTCCAGGATCTTACCCATGACCAAAGTTAGGCTAATCGGTCAGTAATTTTCCGTCTTTTGCCTTAATCCCTTTTTAATCAAGTCACCTCTTATTCTTCTAAACTCCAGGAGCTAGAATGCTAGCCTGTCCAAACTTTCCTCATAAAAACAATCAAGTCATTTCAGTTATTAGTCAGAAAAGTATTTTCTGAACTGCTTCCAACACATTTATATACAGCAAACTTCGTTTTAACTGGCATCCTGTGAACAATGTCAAAAATCACACAACACTAGGTTATAGTCCAACAGGTTAATTTGGAAGCGTTAGCTTTCACAGCACTGCCCCTTCATCAGGTAGTTGTTGAGTAGGACCATAAGACAGAATTTATGGCAAAAGATGACAGCATCAGGCAACTGAATTGACATATCAAACAACCTAGATTGCTGTTAAGTCTTTCATCTTTTAAAATGGGTGCCAGCTTTCGGTTAATATGTAAATCCCAGAACTACTTTTAAGTCACAATCTTGAGATAACTTAAAGTTTAATTTTTTTTAAAAAAGTGACATCTCAGCTCAGACAATACATTAAAGATGCAAGGTTAAAGTTTGTCTGTATCCCAATCTTGAGTCAGACTGGTTCTATTTCCAAAGTGGAATTTACAAAATATTACTTGGATTAACTGCCTGGGGTTGTGCATTTTTTTTCAGCAAAATAGATTATATCTGCAAATATAATTCTGCAAACACAAAAACACCATATAGACTTGTGTGTGTGATGCATGCATGAGAGAGAGAGAGAGAGAGAATGTGCCTGCATGTGGGAGAGTGTGTGTTTGTGAATATGTAAACTTGGTCAAGTGTGTTTGAGAGTGTTATGGTGCATAACCCTGTGAGAGGGTGTGTGCATGGGTGAGAGTGTGCGGGGTGGGGTGGCTGTGGGTCTGCGTGTGTGTGTATACACACATATGCATGTGAGTGAAAAGAGAGAGAGTGAGTGTGTGAGAGTGAGAGTGAGAGTGAGAGAATGTATAGTGTAGGGGGGATCACCTGTAGTGTGACATGAACCCCCAGGTCCGGGTTGAGGCCATCCTCATAGGTACCGAACTTGGCTCTCAGCCTCTGCTTGGGCACTCTGCGTTGATGCTGATCCCAAAGACCGCCTTGGAGTCACCCGAAGATCCGAGAGCAGGTGTCCCTAACCGCTGAAGTGTTCCTTGACTGAGAGGGTACACCCCAGTCTGGTGATTGTTGTGTGGTGTCCATTCGTCCGTTGTCGTAATGTCTTTTTGGTCTCGCCAATGTATCATTGGCATCCTTGCTTGCACCATATGAGATATACAACGTTGGCAGAGTCACATGAGTACCTGCCGCATACACGATGGGTGGTGTCCCCACGTGTAATGGTGATACCCGTGTTGACACTCTGACATGTCTTGCATTGGTTGCCATGACAGGGCTCTCTGGTTTTGTGGCCGATGTTGTCCTCAAAGCTGGGCAGTTTGCTGTGAACAATGGTCTGTTTAAGGTTTGGCAGTTGCTAAAAGGTGAAAAGTGGAGGCAGAGGGAGGGTCTTGGCGAGGTGCTCATCCTCATCGATTATGTGCTGCAGACTGCGAAGAACACGACATATCATTTAAGCTGAAAAACTGTTACCTTTCTTTTATAAAACCTTATGTTGTCTCGTGATTGTGACTTTAAAGACACTCTGGGATTTACATATTAATCAACAGAAACCTGCAACTCATTCTAAAAGATGAACGATGTAACAAAAGTCTAGGTTTGTTCAGTATATTATTTCAGTTGCATGACACTGTAGTCTTTAGTTCCCTGATGAAGGGAGCTAGTGCTTCCAAATAAACCTGTTGGACTATAACCTGGTGTTGTGTGATTTTTAACTTTGTCCACCCCAGTCCAACACTGGCCCCTCCACACCTTGTGAACAGGTACACGTGAACCATTAAAAATTATATACTTCAAATTCCACAAAGTTTACAGAACTATTCTAATTATCATAGTTTTCATTTATTTACCTCAATGTGAATATATTTGCTGTTCAACTGAATGGCCACATGAAAGGTCAACAGTTGATTCAAGTTGGAGTCAATTTCTCTTCGAATACTGCGTTCTACCACAATTTATGAGTAGTCAGCTGAGGGTGTGAGTGTGAAGACTCTTTGCCAATAAGTTTTATTTAAGGTAAAGTTGCATTATTATTTAAGTGATTTATGCTGTAAATAGAAGTATAAGAGTAATGTGTATATGACATTATGCTTCTATTACAGATAACGTTTTATTAACTGCCACCTGTGGGCAAGCAGTGTGCTGGTTGGTCAAACATTCTAGTTGATCAAGACGTGTACATAATCAGTGCAAACATACTAAGTAAGGGAAAACTTCATAGCAATAGGCATGGTGACCCTCAGCTTGAACCACCACCAATCGTCTCTCTCTCTAATGATCTGGTAAGCCTTACAGTGACTGTGCCTTTGCAGCTGCAGTTACATTTCCTTACTCTTGTATTCCATTCATTTTGCAATAAATGCCAACATTCAATTTGCTTTTCTAATCACTTAGAATCATAGAGTCATAGAGATGTACAGCATGGAAACAGGCCCTTCGGTCCAACTCATCCATGCTGACCAGGAATCCCAACCCAATCTAGTCCCACCTGCTAGCACCCGGCCCACATCCCTCCAAACACTTCCCATTCATATACCCATCCAAATGCCTCTTAAATGTTGCAATTGTATCAACCTCCACCACCTTCCCTGGCAGCTTTGGTGCAACTACAAACTAACATTGCGATTCATGTATCAGAACTGCCAAATTCTTCCAAAACTCAGGAGTTTTGCAATCTCTCTATTTAATAGTTTACATATTGGACAAATTGGGCAAGTTCACATTCTCCAACGTTATACGCCAACTGCCAAATTTAACTCACTCACTTCACTGACTTTTTTTTTGCAGATTCCACACCTCCTTGACAATTTCCTTTTTACATGTATCATGGCAAATTTAGTGGCCAAACATTTGGTCCTGTTATCCAAATCGTTGATAGAGATTGGAAAAATTTGATGCCCAGGTCTATGATCCTTGTGGCACTTCACTGAAAACCTGAAAATACCCCAATTATCCCAACTCTGTTTCCTGCTGGCTAACCATTCCTTTACCCATGTTAACAGATTATCATTTACACCACATGTTCTTATCTTGTGTGGTAGCTTAATGTGGCACGTTATCAAATGTTTTTTTGGAAATCCAAGTACATTATATCCATAAGATCTGTTCAATGCACCTTTCTTGTTAATTCCAAAACTGACTGTAATAAATTAAGCGGAATTTCCCTTTCACAATGCATTGTTAACACTGATCACATTACAATTTTCTAAATGTCATCCCAATATTTCCATATTAATGGATTCCAGCAGGTTTCCTATGACAGGTATAGTCAGTTCTGATATAACGTGATAGTTCCATTCTCGTGTGATCTCACATTATAAGAAAATCACACTGTAGCTGTACCATTTAAATGAGTGGGGCTGGAATCGCGTTATAGCCAGTACAAAAAAGGAAAATTCACCTTCTACAAATAACAGTCTAAATTCTTTAATTTCTTTAAAGCCAATTCACAGTGAAGAAACATGCATTACAGCAGAACCGACTGTATTAGATTAACTTACTTTCAGCCTTACACTTTTACATAAGAAAACAGATTTTTAGCCATTTTCCAAACCAGCAGTATCTTTCTAGAACACATAACCTCACGAAATTCCTTCCAATGTCACTATTTTATGTGCAGCCTTCTTTTTTAGGTTACAAGCTATCTGACCCTTGGAACATATTTAGCACACATATAGTTGACTTCTGAAACAGTCATTCTTTCTCAATGGGATAAATCTTTGTTGATAATTGTTAAATTTCTTTGTGAATATCTTCAAATATATGTGACTATCCTATCTTTCAAACCCAATTTCCCAATTCACACAAGGCAGCTGTGTCTTCATATTATTATAATTACCATTGTATAGTCTTAAAGCGCTGTCAAGAACTCAACTTCTCCCCTTCAAATGGAGGTAGGATTATGCTATGCTATGATTGCTGTTGCTAACAGGTTCCTTTACCATGCATTTACTCATTAATGTGGTCACGTTGTATGCTTGGCTCTTGAACATATTACTGTAAAGGAACAGTGCCTGACACACATGAACTAATTTTCAAAACCATCTTTGCAATCCTATTTTTTTTTCCTGTTGTTTCAACTAAGCCAGTGTGCTCCTCGCCACTCCTCACCCCCTCTCCCAGATCAGTCACCTGTATCCTCACTACTTGGGCAGTCATTCATTCATGACCCCTCTCCATCCACTGGTTACACCCCACTAAATGTGTGCAAACCTTTCTCATTTATCAGCCTTTAACAACTAGGTTTTCATGAAGCACAGATCAGGGTTCTGTACTTTACAAGGCTTACTATTTATTACAAATAAACATATTCTAGCTACAGAGAAACAAATGTGAACAGACAACATATAAATCTACATGTTAAATCTCTAACTCCTTGATAAAACTCCCCTACGGGCTTTAGATTTTTAAAAAAATCATGTTCAGAAAAGGACACCATCTTCCTTACCAGAGATGCAATGGCATCTTGCTGTCTCGTTCACACGCGCACCCTGATCAGCTATATGGGAACCAATCATATTGCTGTTGATGGGTAGGAAATCTTTGTCACCGTCAACTGCTCATCACACCATAGACCAATCACTGACTTCATTCAATACACTCCTTGGTTCCAGATTATCTGTAGTAACTTATTCCTACTACTTCAATAAACATTAGTGGAAACAGGTTTACAATAACAGCGGTCACTTGCTTTAAAGTAATTATAGCAATCCCTTCCATAATCTTTGTTTTCAAAACCAGTCCTTTTCCCATTTCAGTCAATCAAAAATACAGAAAAATAAAATTGTATGGACTTTACAGTGGTTGTTCATTCATGCACTCACATTCCCTACCCAGCCACTCATCTGTGCCCTCTCTCCCTGAACACTGACCTTTGCACACTTGCCCTAACCCTGGTTAAGCATCCATGCCCATCCTTCTTCCTTCCCACCATGGCCACATTTTACCCCTCCTTCCTGTTCCAGTCAGTCACTCAGTTGTGTGAATCTTCCCATCTTCCACCCTCAGCAGTCACTCTCCCAATTCTGCTCTCCTGCCCTTCCTCCCTCGCTGGGCACACATCAGTGCCCTCCCCTGAAATCTGCCACACTGATCACACACTCATGCTTACCCTCCTTTCTGGTCACTAATCCTTAACCAAGTCACTCATTAATACCCTGCCTCTTGGCATGGTCACACATTTGTAGACTCCCTTACCTCCTCTCCCCTTCACTTATCCACATCAGTCTTCATTCCCTCCCATCAGCCTCCTGGTTATTCATCTGTCCCTTTATGGTCACTCTTTCGTGCCTTACCACTTCCAACATTATTCATCCCCAATTCTCTGGTCAGTTACTTGTGTCTTCAGTCTGTGCTCATCCTCGTGTCACACATCGCTGCCCTCCCCACCCAATTATTCATTCTTGCTACTTCCACTATCTTTCTCATTCCAGACTCAGTGGTGCTACCCACTCACACACCCCCCCCCTTCCCCCAACCCACCCCCCCCACCCGGCTATTCATCCATGCCATACCTTCCTCAGCAGTCACTCATCTTTCCCCTCGCTCCTCAATCATTCCCCATGTCTGTTCTTATGAAACACATCTACGGTCACACATCTCTGCCCTCCTTTTATCTCACTGTCCTCGACCTACCTTCCCTCCCTGGTCAGTCACTCATCTCCTGGTGACCTCTCTACTAGGTGACTTACTCATGCTCTCTTAGTGACACAGAAGGCAGAGCTATCATAGAACCAACGGACCAGGTCCAAGCCCTGCAGCTCATCTTGTGGTTAACAGTGGTGGACAATGCAACATCAAGAGGAGACAGCTCCATAGATATCCCCATACTCAATGATGGAGGAGCCCGTGTATCAGCTGGAAATTCAAAGCTGAAACATTTGCATCCATTTTCAGTCAAAAATGCCAATGAGTGATTCATCTTGGTTTACTTCTGTGTCCTCAACAACTGCAAATCTTCAATCAATTCAAATGAAATCAAGAAACAGATGAAGGCACTGATACTGTAAAAACTATGATGTCTGGCAGTGTTCCAGCAGTAGTACTGAAGACTTATATCCAGAACTTGCCATGCCTCTAGGCATTTACCTGGAATGAGGAAAATTACCCAGGTATGTCCTGCCCACAAAATACAGGGCAAATCTAACTCGGCCTGTTGTATACTCTTGATCAATAATGACATTCTTGACAACACTATCAAGAGGTCTTTGCCAAAGAATAACTTGTTCTTATGACACATTTGGATTCTGGCAGGATCCCAACCTGATTACAGCCCTAGTCCAAACATGGACTGGAGGTGAACAGAGAATGACTGCTCTTCTCATGTTCTTACAGTTAATATTTCAAACTTCAGCCAAGATTGGTTGCAATGCTCCTGCAGTTATCATTTGGCTGAACAGCTGGTTGTGATGCCAACAGTGGATTTAATTCCCATAACTGTTGAAGTTATCTCCACTTGCCTGAGGTATGGTGATCCTCAAGTTAAACCACCACCAATCATTTCTCTCAATGATTTTTACCTTTCCATAAACTACACTAGACTCACGGTAAAGGCTGAGAAAACAGAGGGAAGCGAAAATAACAGCTATCCAAGAAAAGTAATAAAAATAAACTGACAGGAAAGCAATAGAAGAACAATGCTGACAAGAGGATTTATAACGGGCCAAGAACAGATTCAAGATTAGAGAAGTGCTGGAAAAGCACAGCAGGTCAGGCAGCATCCGAAGGGCAGGAAAATCATCATTTCAGGCAAAAGCCCTTCATTGGTAATGAGGCGATGAAGAGCTTTTGCCCAAAACGTTGATTCTCCAGCTCCTCGGATGCTGCCTGACCTGCTGTGCTTTTCCAGCACCACTCTAACCTGTAGTACCCACTTTCGCCTGGATGACCAGATTCAGACAGAGTCTAAAATGGAAAAGAGACCAATGGAGACACTGACCATTCATGGCATCCCTCATCAGCCTGAATTCCGAGAACATTCCCGCCTTGAAATACCGATATAAGCAGCAACACATAAAATCCATGATCCAACCGTTCGCCACCTCCACCATCTCCAAGAAATCATCGTCAATAGGCAGGCCTCTGTTCCTGGTACCCCCAGCATCCTCACTCCAACCTTCATCCTCCATCTTCCTTCACTCACATCTACTTCCCGCGGTGCAACCCCGAACACCTTCCCCCGCTCCTCTCCCGGTGCAGCCCCGAACACCTTCCCCCGCTCCTCTCCCGGTGCAGCCCCGAACACCTTCCCCCGCTCCTCTCCCGGTGCAACCCCGAACACCTTCCCCCGCTCCTCTCCCGGTGCAACCCCGAACACCTTCCCCCGCTCCTCTCCCGGTGCAGCCCCGAACACCTTCCCCCGCTCCTCTCCCGGTGCAACCCCGAACACCTTCCCCCGCTCCTCTCCCGGTGCAGCCCCGAACACCTTCCCCCGCTCCTCTCCCGGTGCAACCCCGAACACCTTCCCCCGCTCCTCCCTCAGTGCGGCTTCACGCTCCATCCGCACATTTCTTTATAAAACAAACAACGCCGGAGAAACTCAGAAGCCTGGCAGCAATTTTTTTTTGTGCGAAGGAAGCAGAATTAAAGTTAAAGTGTCCCCGGAATTGTGAGTAGCTGGGAAAGGACAGTAAGTGGCATTTATGCTAAATGTGGGGTAAATGTTGTGAGAGGCGAGTGAATAAACCCAGAGAGAGAGGAAAGGTTTAAATTGGGAAATGTAGATGGAAACCTGAGGATTCTAAGTGTCAGGTTTCATTCACCCCCCCCATCCCCATCCCATTTCCAATTGCTTCACATCAGGAGAGTATTAAAACTGTAAAACTCATGTTCAATATGGTTACATTTCAAAGTTTTTAGATTAGATTAGATTAGATTAGATTACTTACAGTGTGGAAACAGGCCCTTCGGCCCAACAGGTCCACACCGACCCGCCGAAGCGCAACCCACCCATACCCCTACATTTACCCCTTACCTAACACTACGGGCAATTTAGCATGGCCAATTCACCTGACCCGCACATCTATGGACTGTGGGAGGAAACCGGAGCACCCGGAGGAAACCCACGCAGACACAGGGAGAATGTGCAAACTCCACACAGTCAGTCGCCTGAGTCGGGAATTGAACCCGGGTCTCAGGCGCTGTGAGGCAGCAGTGCTAACCACTGTGCCACCGTGTTTATTTATGAATAACTGAGTGGGTCGACATTTAACTGTGTGTTCAATATTTTAAATCGTCTTACTTTATCAGTTCTTGCCGCAATGCCCCTTAGATCCAGACTTGATATTATCTTGCTATAAATCAAAAACAAAATGCCATTGTGTAATATATCAGCGCCAGGCATAAGGAAACTGCTGAATAAATGCTAAAGGTGATGGAGAATGGATTGGCTGTGCCTGAAAGCAGCCAATGACCTCCAACAGGAGCAGGGTGTAGGGGTGAGTGGAAAACACATGGAAAGATGAAATCCTCGGGGACACAAGTGAAGGGAAACTGTTGAAGTGTCTCTTCTAGATGTAGGTTTGCTCGCTGAGCTGGAAGGTTCATTTCCAGATGTTTTGTCAACCTACTTGGTAATATCTTCAGTCGGACTCTGAGTGAAGCACTGCTGATGATTCCTGCTTTCTATTTATCTTCTCAAAACTCGCGTAGGGTCTCTCCGATCTGAAGAACCAAAAGGTGGATGGTAAATTGAAATTTGGGGAGATGCAGAGGATTGTTCAGGAAAACTGTGCAGTGAGGTGAGTAAGTGTAGAACAAAGACTTTGACTGAGATAAAATTCCATCTGGTGTAGGTAAGTCCCTGTGGATACTGTCTCATGGGTAACGAGCATCTGAATGGAAAGGGCAGGACCACCTTCTGGATTCCGCCGTAGGAAATTAAAGGGTCTGCAGGGGCAGGGTAGAAACTTCTGGACACATCGCCCTGGAAAAAGTAGGGGTCTGCACGGGCAGGACAAGTAAGGAAAGATTGTTTTATCGTTAGTATTATTGATCCTGATTAAAATTGAAAGCTGGCAAATTGGTAATAGACGATTAAAGTAAAAATAACAGCGAATAGCCACACTTTCCCAAGCGCCACTAGACTATTGAATTGTATAAATATGAGTACTGTATGATAATTAGACTGACAAAGGTTAATATTGAGTAAGAAATTCCCAGTAGCAAGAAATGATACCATAAAAATTTCTGAAAAGTAGGGGAAAAAAGAACTAAGAAATTATAAACTAAATAGCCAAAAGAAGATACCTTTGCTATAAATATGTACGATGAAATGGAAGAGTCAATTAAGAACCACAGACCAAAAGATAAATCTAAAAAGAGGAAGCAGAAAAGGGAACAGGTGTTGGAGATTCTGAAACATTTTAGGATGAAGGGATAAGACTTGAGGAAAGCCTATCAGGCACCACCAGTTATGACCAGTTGGGGGGCCAAAGAGCAAAACAAACAGCTTTTGGAAACAGAGGGGCAGCAAGAGAAAACCTCCATACATCTGGACTTGAGGGAACTAGATAAACCCCATCCCTATTCAGACAAAGAGAATGCAAAACCGTGCCCCATAATAAGGGGAGTGGTAGAGTTAGAGGGAGAATTGGATTGGGAGAGAGATGAAAAAGAGAAGGATACATTAAGAGAGAAAAGAGGAGCAGAGAAAAAAAATGAGGCAAGAAGAAATGGAAGCTATACAATGTGAAAAAGAGGGCTTGCTGCATGAAATTAAGACGTTATGCATGTTAAGAGAGCAAAAATATTATGAAGAATATGTATACAATAGAAAGGATGTTGAATGGGGACAGACAGAGAGTGATAGGGTGAAGGGAGAGGAGGATACAGTAAAACAGGCCTGAGCAGGACAAGAGAGAAAAGGATGGGTGGAATTAGAAAGAGTCAGGATTGGAATCTGATGAGGAATCACAATGTGGCAGCCTCAGTAAGCAAAAGAAGCTCCCACAGGGGAAGATGCTGCCATTGCATATAAAAGGGGGGAGACAGCAGTAATATATTCCTGGTGAACTCAGGATCCAGAAGGGCTGAAAAATGCATTGCCTAGTATACATGAGGGAGCAAGAAAGTGGATTAGAGCCTTTGAAGACGAAACCATAGGGAGATTATTGGCTATGGGAGATTTGAAGGCACTGCTAGCAAGGGTTACAGGGCTCCCGAAGCTGAGAGAGATGATGGACTGAGCTGGCTTGAAGAATGTGGTGGACAATCCGATGATTAATGGTGCTGGGTTTGACCAAGTAAGACAAAGAGTGTGGCAAGCCCTTAGAGACTGTTACCCACTTCAGATCATTCCTAAAGCTTTGAGAGGGGATCCATTGGGATGCACTGAAAACCCAGCAGCCTATCTAGAAAACCAGTTGAAAAGGTGGGGGCTTGAAACAGAACAAGACATGGAAGGTAGCCAGTTGTTGACCACAATGTTTCAGAATGCTATTGACAAGGCAATGCTGCCCCAAGTCAGATCTAAGCTAGAGGAGATAATCTAACATCAATGGCCGGCCAGGAATTCAGAGATCATGTAATCCGTGCAGTCAAAAGGAACCGGAAAGACAAGAAGAAACTGGCCGATTAATGGGAGGAGGTGCAAAGAAAGTTGACACAAATGCAGCTCGAGGAGCTTAAAAAGAGAGAGAGAAAGGCAAAAAGATGCTGCTAATGACAAATGAGTGGATAGGCATTACTAAAGTGAACAAAATGCTGGTCCAGGGTGAACCCTCAAAGTTTTTGAGGGAACCTTTCCACAGATACCATACCAAGGACAAATTAAAATTAAAAAATGGCCCAGACAGGACTGGAGTTCCCAAGGACCGGGACAAAGAGGTTGTGGGCTGGGGGGGTGGGGGCAAAGGGTATAATGAGAAGTCAGACTGGGAAAGGACCAGAAATAGTGTGTTGGGAGTGTTATCAACAAGGCCACTTTAGAAGAGACTGCCTGTACTGGACTTGGCCCTGGCAAAAGTGAGGACTGCAGATGCTGGAAATCAGAATCTAGATTAGAGTGCAGCTGGAAAAGCACAGCAGGTCAGGCAGCATCCGAGGAGCAGGAAAATCAACGTTTCTGGCAATAGCCCATCATCAGGAATGAAGGCAGGGGGCCTGCAGGGTGGAGAGATACATAGGGAGGTGTTGGGGCTGGGGCGAAGGTAGCAAAGAGTACAGTAGATGAATAGGGGTAGGGATGAAGGTGATAGGTCAGAGAGGAGGGTGGAGTGGATAGGTGGGAAGGAAGGAAGATTGGCAGGTAGGTCATGACGATGGTGCTGAGCTGGAAGGTTAGAACTGGGGTAAGGTGGAGGGAGACGAAATGAGAAAAATGATGGTCCACATTAATCTCCTGGAGTTGAAATGTTCCGAGCAGAAGATGAGGCAAGCACTGAGGAAGCAAATGTGGCTGTGGTAGTGGATCTGTTTCGGTACATGCTTGAAGAGCTTCAGGGCAGAGGAGATGACCTGGGAGTTGCAGTGAGAGTTATCCAGCACCACTCAAATCTAGAATCTGGACTTGACCCTCCCCACCCCAGGGTGGACTAATGCGCAGGGAACATCCAGCTGTCCCGCCACATACATACGGGCCCAAGGGGGCCTGTCAACCCATACAGGATGTGCTCGGGGTGCCCAGAGAATCCAAGTGGGAAGGGACAGTACCCTATGATATCTTGGGAGGCTGAACAGAAACCCATCGTACAGGTTAGTTTAGAAGGATGGTTGATGCCTATGATGACAGATACTGAAGCTACTTACACTTGCAACAAACCGCAATATGCCACCCACCTTCCCACTTCAGGGAAATTTAATAAGACTGTAGGGTTCTCGGGAAAACCACAGCTGACAAGGCTTACAGCTTCAGTAAGCTTACACATGAGTAGTTAAAAAAGTCATCTTGTCTTTATTCGTCTCCAAGGGACAGGAAAGTTATGCTGCTGCAGTACTTGCACAAGAGATTTTGTGAACGAGAAGGCATCCTCTGTGATGATAGGCTATCCTATAATCTTGTACACACACCATAAGGTAGCAGAACTGTTAGAAAGAGGACAGTTTGTATTGACACCTGCCAGGATAATAGCATATCAGGTGTTACTGATATTTTTCCAACTATACAGAGATGGGCTACAAGGAACATAATGGACTATGTTCCACTAGAATGGTGGGGAGAGCCCTGTGATTGTGTAAAGGAGTTGACTACATTCACTAAATTGAAGACTGATATACAGTCTGAGCCACTGCCTGGTCAGGATAAAAAGGTTCTATGCTAGAGACTATGATGGGAATCACGTTGTTTTGCAGTAGAGCAACAAGAGCAGTCTCAGTTTAGATCAGTTAAATTGGAGGCCTGTCCACGACCTTGTCAGCACAACCAGCTGAGACTAAGACACTAACAGCAGCATGCGAGTTGATGGAAGGTGAGAAAGCGGATGCCTATGCACATGGGGTCTGCCATCTATTTGGGGCAGTCTGGAAGCAAAGAGGCTTCAGGAAGAGCAACAGAGATCCCAAACAACGTTGCCAACAAATTGTAGAGTTGACAACCACATTACCACAAAAACGCTAGCTATTATAAAGTGCCAAACACAGAAAGGAAGTGATATGGTGGTTATTGTTCAAGTACAGATTGGAGATGGCCCAGGGAATCCCTGATGGACTCAGACCCGTAAAGCCTCTCTCTTGGTTATAGACAATAGGTGCAGGAGTAGGCCATTCTGCCCTTCGAGCCTGCACCACCATTCAATATGATTATGGCTGATCATCCTTAATCAGTATCCTGTTCCTGTCTTATCTCCATAACCCTACTTTCTCTCTCCCACCTTTCTTAAAAAGTGGTACAATATTAGCCACCCTCCAATCCGCAGGAACTGATCCCGAATCTATCGAACTCTGGAAATTAATCACCAACGCATCCACGATTTCTCGAGCCACCTCCTTCGGTACCCTGGGATGTAGACCATTAGGCCCCGGAGACTTATCAACCTTCAGACCTAACAGTCTCTCCAACACCAATTCCTGGCAAATATAAATTCCCTAACATTCAGATCCTTCAGCCACTGTTACCTCAGGGAGATTGATTGTGTCTTCCCCAGTGAACACAGATCTGAAGTACCAATTCAAATCTTCTGCCATGTCTTTGTTCCCCAAAATATATTCCCCTGTTTCTGTCTTCAAGGGCCCAATTTTAGTCTTAACCATTTTTTTGCCTTCATACACTTGAAAAAACTTTTACTATCCTCCTTTATATTTTTGGCCAGTTTACCTTCGTACGTCATTTTTTTTCTGCGTATTTCCTTCTTAGTAATCCTCTGTTGTTCTTTAAAAGCTTCCCCGTCCTCCGTTTTCCCACTCATCTTTGCTATGTTATACTTTTTCTCTTAACTTTATATGTTTCTTAACTTCCCTCATCAGCCACGGCCACCCATGCCTCCTCCTAGGATCTTTCTTCCTTTTTGGAATGAACTGATCCTGCAACTTCTGCATTATACACAGAAATATCCGCCATTGTTCCTCCACTGTCATCTCTGCTAAGGTATTGCACCATTGAACTTTGGCCAGCTCCTCCCTCATAGCTGCATAGTTCCCTTTATTCAACAGAAATATTGTCACTTCCGATTGTACCCTCTCCCACTCAAATTGCAGATTGAAGCTTATTGTATGATGGTCACAATTTCCCAATGGCTCCTTCACTTCGAGGCCCCTGACCAATTCTGGTTCATTGCACAATACCAGATCCAGAATTGCCTTCTCCCTGGTCGGCTCCAGAACCAGCTGTTCTAAGAATCCATCTCTGAGGCACTCCACAAAGTCTCTTTCTTGAGGTCCAATACCATCCTGATTCTCCCAGTCTACCTGCATGTTAAAATCCCCCATAACAACTGTAGTAACATCTTTGCGACAGGCCAATTTCAACTCCTGATTCAACTTACATCTGACATCCAGACTACTGTTTGGGGGCCTGTAGATAACTCCTAAGAGGGCCTTTTTACCCTTAGTATTTCTGAGCTCTATCCACACTGATTCTACATCCCCTGATTCTAGGGACTGAATATCATCCCTTACCAACGTGGCTACCCCACCCCCTCTGCCCGTCAGTCTGTCCTTACGCTAGCACGTGTAGCTTTGAATATTCATTTCCCTGGCCCTGTCCACTTGAAGCCACATCTCAGTTATCCCCACAGTATCGTATCTGCCAATTTCCAAAAGAGCCTCAAGCTCATCCATCTTATTTCTAATGCTTCGTGCATTCATATATAGTATTTTTAATTTGTTACTGCCCTCATCCTTCCCATCAACTCCTATTTCACTCAACCTTACAGCATGATCCCTTTGAGTTTTCTGCCTCATTGATACAGTTGTCTTTCTTGACTTCCCTTGTTCTAACTTTCCCTTCAGTTTCCCTCTTAAACATCCAGTTTGTCCCCACACCCCTCCCGCTACTTAGTTTAAACGTAGCTGTGTTGCAGTAGCAAACCTGCCTGCCAGAATGCTGGTCCCTAACCTATTAAGGTGCAGACCGTCTCTCTTGTAGAATTTATGCTTACCACAAATATACCCCAGTGATCCAAGAATTTAAATCCTTGCTTCCTGCACCAGTTCCCCAGCCACACGTTCAAGTCCATTATCTCCCTGTTTCTGGCCTCATCAGCCCGAGGAACTGGAAGCAAACCAGAGATAACCAGCTGGGTTTGTCCCAGAGATCATACTCTTTGGAAGTCTGGAATAAAATACCTCTTAGAGACGGTTTAGTTTAATTTTAGTCATCCCCTTTATCAGTAGTATCACATATGTTAAAACATATCACTGATACCTATAAGCTAAACTAATTAGGTTCTAATAACATAGGAGAGTAGGGTACCGGCTCTTCAAGTGCCCCAGCAGGTTACTCCGATGTACTGATATAAAGTGGCTTCCTTCATAGAAAAGTTTTTTTTTAAAAATTGCATGTTCTTAATTTGACAGGTAACAGTGAAAGACAATAATTCATAAGGAAGAGAAGTTAATTGGCAGGTCTATGTATGCTTGACTAATCACTCCTACAGGCCCTAAGCCATTCATCAGGTGGGAAAAACATACCCAGCCGAGTTAGGCACCTACTAGCGAGATAAACTCCCATTGTAAAGAGATACCAGTCTGAACTAATTGGAGAGTTCATAAGGTAACCTTGCACAGCACAGGTCAGGTACGATTGTTTTACAAAATGGCTTCTTAGCAAGGAAGGCAGACTTTTGATCATAAAATGGCTTCCTGACACAGTTGTGCCAGAATCTCTTCAATGTTAGGCTTAGAATAATTTCTAAGCTAGGAGCAGACTCCTTTTTAAGCACTGAATCATTCTTGAGGCTGAGATGTTATCGTAAGGTTGCATTAAAACTGACTCATTAGTCTTTGAATTAAACATGCTTTCTTTTCAGGGTCAGATTCAAACGCAGTCATTAGTTTCACAAAGGAACAGCTGTGAGTTGGTGTCCTGTTCACACAGATTCACCGATGCTAGGGCAAATGTTCTTAATTGCCTTACAGCATCCTGTTATCATTTGGTGAGCCCAATCTTCTGCATTCCTTGAGTTCCCCCCTTTTTGTGAGCCTTCCTTGTGCACTATTGTAGTGCACTAAATGTGTTCTATAATTCAGCATTACATTTTAGTTTAAATGTTTAAGAGCAAGTTTTAAGGCTGTAGACTTTCTCAGTCAAGGGTAATCAGGCAGCAGATGAAGCAGCTAGAATAGCCTCTGGGTGCACCTCAGCTGTCATTGTGCCTCAGATGCGTTTAAATCAGAAGCCTACAATAGCAGACATGATTGAGATGCAATGTAAGGCGACCTTAGGTGAACAAATACTGTGGAAACAAAGGGGAGCCAGGCGAAATCAAGAAGGCCTGTGGAGCACAGATGAAGGTTTATGGGTAACACCTGCCCCTCTGTTGACCATTCTCATCTCAGAGGCGCATGGATGGGATCACTGCTAGAGGGGAAATAATGACGTGGATAAAAAAGGACGGATTCTGGTCACCTTACTTGCAGACTTCAGTGGATTACTTTTGTCACAATGTGAGGTATGTGCTCAAAGTAATATAGGAAAGGGAATAGCAATCCCTATAAGACACATGCCAGTACCCGAGGGACCATTTAAACATTCGGTGATCGACAAGATAAAGACAGTAAGAGGGAAAAAATATATATGTTGGTGGTAATCAACAGGTTTAGTGGACGGTTAGAGGCAACTCCATCTAAAGACTCACGGACAGGCACAGTAGTGAAATTCTTAACAAATTAAGTTATTCCAAGGTTTGGCATACCGTCAGAGATCAGCTCAGACAATGGGTCTGCTTTTATCCAAAGGGTGGTTAAATTGATGCTGCAGACTTCGCGGGAACGAGCAGAAATTTGGATGTGTGTATCATCCCCAGTTTCAAGGCGTGGTGGAAAGGATTAATGGAACTTTAAAAGCTAAGTTAAATAAAATTTGCGCAAATACCCACCTTAATTGGGTTGATTTGCTGCCACAGGCGCTAATTAGCTATTGTTTAGACTAACTGCATGACAAACTTGACGCTGCCAGAAATGCTTACCAGTAGACCCATGCCAGTGCCTAAGTAGAGGGGTCTGTATGAAGGACCTAGTGTGAACAACTGGAGCTAGAACATAAGCAGTACATGCAACAACCAACTATCCACACAGGAAAAACGAAAAGAGCCAGTGTCTGACAAAGAGGAGGGACCTATCAGACCCGGAGATCAAATGTTATACGGGTTTTCTGGAGAAAGTGGAATGGGCTGAGGAGAGAGGGACCCTTCACGGTAACCAAGGCATTGCCCACAGCTGTTCAAGTAGAGGGACAATACACCGGGTACCATCTCAATCATTGCACCAGTGCTGTCCCATAGGCACAGACTCTAAAGGTGAGGTAAGTCTTTAGGTTTAGGGTGAGAGGGGAAAGATATAAAAGAGACTTGAGGGGCAGCTTTTTCATATAGAGGGTGGTATGTGTATGGAATGAGCTGCCAGAGGAAATGGTGGTGATAGTACAATTGCAACGCTTAAAAGGCATCTGGATGGGTATATGAATAGGAAGGGTTTGGAGGGATATGGGCTAGGTGCTGGCAGGTGGGACTAGATTGGGTTGGGACATCTGGTCAGTATAGACGAGTTAAACCGAAGGGTCTGTTTCCATGCTGTACATCTCTATGACTCTGTAAGTGAGTGAGGAAGGGGCAGCGGGGCCCAAGAGGAATGCTTGGAAATCGATACTGCTCTTCAAGATTTTGAGCTGTTGGTGAGTGAGGTTTTCGGAGATATGCCTCTGGTGCTATCGGAGCTGGGTCTGTGGAAGGTGTATGGCTGGGGAAGGTTTTGGGGAGGTCAATAATGCCCCATCCCCAGTCCTGTTCCCTTTCTACTCCTGTGGTGACTTGGAGACCATCAACTTGGCAGAGTTGGCAGATCTCGCTAGGTAGTGCCAATGCGCTGCAAAGCCTAGCTAAAAGGTATAGAGGCATAAGGATTGTGAGCCAGGTGAACTCTGGACCAACCCCCTCTTCCAATTAGGCTCCAACGCTCTATTATTACGATCTGATGTCTGCAGAAGTGCAGAAGCCTTGTCTGGACAAAGATGCCTGAACTAATTTGTGTGGAGTGCCAGCTTAGATTGTGAGGGTCCTTGAGTCTTTTGTTTTCCTGTTCTAGCTATTGGGGGATGGTTATTTGGCCCAGTGACTCCAGGAATGGACGGAGACTCTTGAGAACTGGACCCTGAAATTAATTATTTCTGCCTGCTTTTGGGACTGTAACTACCAGTTTGGCCTTTGTACATCCAGCCTCATTATATTCTTTCTCTGTGTGAGACCAGTAGGCCTCAAAGGGGGGAATATTTGGAAATTAGTGTGGCAGTTGAATAATTAAATTAATGGAGCAAGTGTAGAATCATGTGACATGAGTTAATGCTGAAGAAAATGGTAGCACAATATGATAGGCTAGTCAAATCATTTGATAGATGAGCTAATGCTAAAGACAATGGTGGTGTAGTGTGATAAGGTTAAGTGTAACATAGAAGACCATTGTGGCAGATGATGATTAGTTTAGAAAGATAACATGAGCTAGTATGATTGGTTAGACTAATAACATCAGTTAAGCGCAGGAACTAGAGAGGTATAAAAATAGTGAGCCCCAAGATTCAGGGCAGTGGGGAAGCCATTTTCTGATTGTCCCAGCTTTTGTTTGCAAATAAAAGCATAACTTAGTGAAGAATTTTCTGTGTCTCCTGGTGATTCTCAGAGTATCGGGTGTGACCTCTCCATGACAGTATGAATAAGAAGGACTTTTGCAGGGTTGACTGGTTAGGTCGTGTGTTCACCTTGCCCAGGTTTTGAGTGGTTAGTCTGTCCGGTTTTATTAGAATTGGAGTTTCTGGTAACTTCAACCCCGCATCTGCACGGCCTCACCGTTGTCTTTCCAGCTCGGTGGTGGTTATTTTTGGTCACCCTATGGCCACCTCCTGCTTGGACCCAATCAGAGTGTTGTTGCCAGGTTGACGACCTCTAACACCCGTGACTGTTGACTGTTGCATGAACCAATCAGCTTCTGATTTCCTCTCGGATCTCACTCTGCATTCCCATCCTGGTTAAAGGCTGTATTAGAAATTGAATTATCTTTAAAACTGCACTTCCCTCATATTTACTGAGTATGTCGCATGAGATTTCGTTTAACTGTCATTACAGCAGTAAGCTTTTATTATATGCAGAGTGAAATGGTCATGAGTCAGAAAGGTCACTAGGTTACAGTAACTCAGTAAACCCATGTAAATGATTTATCTGGTGCCTTATTCACACATTCTAAGTTTGGGAAAATAAAAATTGTCCCTAGAAAGAAAGATAAATTAATCCTCAAGTAAATGGATAAGGGAACAACAATAATCATGATGTCATGAAGCGTTGCCTGTGGTAATTGGCCACATGGGCAGCACGGTCGCTTAGAGGTTAGCACTACTGCCTCACAGTGTCAGAGATCTGGGCTTAATTTCATCCTCTGGTCACGTTTTCCTCAGGTGCTCTGGTTTCCACTTGCTGTCCAAAGATATACAGGTTAGGTGAGTTGGCCATATTAAATTGCCCATAATGTGCAGGCTGGTTGAATTATCCATCGTCAGTGTGGGGGCTATAGGGATAAGGTGGAGGTGGGGGTCTGAGTGGGATGCCCTTCAGAGACTCAATGCAGACTTGATGGGTCAAATGATCTCTTTGTGCACTGTAGGGATTCTATGGTTTAGACTGGGATTGACAAACTATGAATCACCAGCCCCAAAATTAAGCTCAGTTATCAGGCGTAGGTGTGAAAAGAGTGAGAGAGGATCCATAGGAAGAAGCCACCATCATCTTGAGAGAAGACCAGGAGTTCCCTATGTCATCTAGAGGGAAGAACAAACCACTGTTATTACTCAAGATACCCACCAAAGGCTGCAAGGCATCCGGGATCAAGACTCCACTAATACAAAACTACTGCCTCTGCTGCTGCATTCTACAGAACAGCTTCGGGATCAGTAAAAAAAAAATTCTCATCTGTCATTGGTGTTTAAACTTTATGTTTAGTTGAATTATACATCGAATCTAAACTACAGCTTCTTAAAAAATTAAATAAAATTTCTGACAAATGGTTAACTGTATGTTAAATGATTATGATCACAATCCCTTAAGATGTGTAATCAGCGCTCCTGCTCCATGAACAAAGCAGCAGCGTAAACACCACACAATAAAAGTGCAGCAATTTATTTACAACAGTCCATTTTATCATTTAGCCCACAATCAAAAGTACAGAAAGTTGAACTATACTATTTACATGCCTTTGCTTGGCTTTTGTTTACCTGTTGCTCCTGATCACAACAGTGTGGTAGGCTCCTAATTTCACTCTCTAACCAGGTCTGTCAAGCCACACATTTGTATCAAACTGCTATAAAATCTAAACGTAAAAATTAACCTGGGTGGAACAACTGGCACTGACATTTGCATCAGAATCAACAATGGCAAACATTGTGCCCTGTCAATTTTGCAGAGTTTTCATTACCACCATCTGAAAGCCTGTGACAAAATTGGAAGAGTTGTCCCACAGACTAGTCAAGCAATGGCCAAGATAGTTTTTTGTAGGGAATCAGGCCCTACAATGTCCCAGGCACCATCATCATGAGTGTGTCCTGTCCAGCAGGAGGACAGAGCTATCAGAGATGGGAGCATAATGTTATATAGTCAGGAAACAGTTGCCCTAAGACACCTGAATATTGACCTTGGACCCCACCATGTCTCATGGCAATAGGTCAAACATGACAAAGGAAACTGCCTGCTGATTTCCATGTGCCACCTCTTCAGTCGGCTAATCAATCAGCGCTCACCATGTTGAGCATCACTGGAGGAAGCACTTAAGGTGGAAAGAGTACAAAGGTAACAAAGCATGTCCACCATCTACAAAGCTCAAGGCAGGAGACTAATGGAATACTCACCACTTTCTGAATGATTGCAACTCTAACAACATTCTGGGGACCTGGGTTCGAATTCCACCATGGCTCATGGTGAGTATTGAATTCAATAAAACTCTGGAATCAAGAGTCTAAGGATGACCATGAAACCATTGTTAGAAATACCCGTTTGGTTCACTAATGTCCTTTAGGAAGGAAACTGTTGTCCTTACCTGGTCTGAACTTCATGTGACTTCAGACCAACAGCAATGTAGTTGACTCGTGGCTGCCCCCTGGGATTAGGGATAGGCAATAACCAGCCAGCAATGCATATTCAATGA
This sequence comes from Hemiscyllium ocellatum, assembly GCF_020745735.1. Lineage (NCBI taxonomy): Eukaryota > Metazoa > Chordata > Chondrichthyes > Orectolobiformes > Hemiscylliidae > Hemiscyllium > Hemiscyllium ocellatum. Next base: position 11,471,775 of record NC_083404.1, on the reverse strand, counting down.
ATGAATTAATTAAAGAGCTCAACAACATTCAGGACAAAGCAGTCCATTTGATGAGATCAAATTCCTTACAGTATGGTAACAGGCCCTTCAGCCCAACAAGTCCACACCAACCCTCCAAAGAGTAACTCACCCAGATCCATTCCCCTACTCTATATTTACCACTGACTAATGCACCATGGGCAATTTAGCATGACCCATTCACCTGACCTGCACAACTTTGGACTGTAGGAGGAAACCGGAGCAAATCAGCACAAACACGGGGAGAATGTGCAAACTCCACATGGTCTGCTGAGATAGGAATCGAACCCAGGTCCCTGGCACTGTGAGGCAGCCAACCAATGTGCCAATCCTATTGGCATCACATTTCCCCCCCGCCAATCAACATTAAGTCCTTTCACCACTGATACATAGTAGCAGCAGTATACACTATACCATTTAACTGACCAAGCCACCTTGAAAATCTGTAACCCCTAACCTCTAGATGATCATAGCGCAGCAGATGCAAAGGAGTACTGCCGCCTACAAGTTCCCCTGAAGCCACACATCACCTGACATGGAACTGTATTGCCGTTCCTTCAGATACTGAGTCAAATTCCTGGAGCTCCCTTTTTAACAGTATTGTGGGTGTACCAACATCACGAGACATTATCTTCTCAAAAGCAATTACTGCATAAACACTGACACAGCCATAGAATGAATGAATGAAAACATAATTTTGCTAAAACAGTAGTCTTTTTTAATATTCAGATCAGTAGCAACTGTTCCTTTATGGTGCACTGCTGCTCAGATGTACTGATGTGTATGTGTAGATTGTGTAGACTGGAGTTGCACATCAGGACCATGTGGAATCCCAGGTATAGATGCATCCCTGGGAAGTTGTTTGGGAAATTGAAACTTACAGTGAGCAATTCCACTTCTGCTGGAAGCTTCTAAGAAAGCCCTCATAGGTTGGTGAATTTAGAGGATTGTGACTCATTAAGCTGTGTAGCTATGCGGGAAAAAGCAAAGGATTGTCTAGGTGTTCTAACTCCTGGTTAACTATGAGACTAAATCCCCAACTCACTATTGACGTCCTCCAGACCTACAACCCTGATCTCGGACAAATCACAGATGCAAACCCCTGACTGCTCCACAGCAGACCAGACAACACCGTCATCACCCTGACCGCCCAGGACCCAATGACTGCCCCAGGATGTGATCTTGCCCTATTGGGAATTGTGTACATCATTGCCTGCCATCTGTACTACTCCATCTACCCTTTCTGGACAGACCTTCACCCCACCCCCGTGGCCTGCCAGTGCCGGGCCTTATAGTCCCTCAGGCTCGAGCCAGATCTGACCTATTCCTGCCAGGCATGACTCCCCACCCTCTTCCCTACCCAACCCTGATCGGGACTCAACATGTAATACCACTTACTCCAAGACCAGACCCAAGATTGTGAAATCAAAAACACACTTTGCACCCTTTATTCTACATCACCCCCCCTCCCCCCAACTACATGTATGACCTGATTTTGCTGGTCCTTAGACCAATCTCCTTTTCCAGTCCAACAACCCAAACCATTGGCCTGACCTGACCTGCCACAACCAGTCACTCCTACCTCAAACAACCCAGACTTGGAAGCTAAACCGCTGAACTACCTGGCACCTTACCCACCTCTCTCCCACTGGCACTGTATACACATAAATCCTGCGAAATTCAACTCCTTTATCTAATCACCTGCCAACCAATTCTTTTACTTAACTTACACATTTACTCAATCCCTATCAAAATGGCATTGGAACCTTTAACTTCTGAAATGTGGTAGCAAGTATTGTAAAAGGGGATCCAACTTGGCCTACAAAACCACTCTTGTTTTGAACAGATTTCTCTCTGGATTCCTCTGATTGAGGCATTCTGGACAGGCCAGACCCGGAATCTTGGCTGGAAGAATCCCTGACACGTGAGTGGGTAATTTCAAAGAGAATTACCATAGATTGAATTTGTTTTGATGGTACTTGGTATATTTGGGCCATTGTGTGTAGATATGAAAACTCTGATATGATTGCAACAGGTGTCTGTTTGAGTTTCAACTCCATGGCAACCAAATCACAGAGGTACGTCTTTAAGCTGGTGTGCTGCTGGAATTCCTAACTGTACCTTAAGTTAGGACATATAAAGTTCAGTGTTCATAATGCATAGACAAAGTCATAACTTACAAAAATGCTCAGAACGTTTTGTAGGAAATTCTTGCCTAAACTAATTAGCACTATTAAAATGAATGAGTTCACATCTTTATTAAAATAGCAGACAGATTAATTTATATAAGTGAGTTAACATATTTCTTACTAATATCATGCTGCATTATTTAAATGTCTCAGTGCCCACTCTGAGATTGGTACAATGTTTTGATATGGTGTGGGAGTTCTTCATATTGACTGGACAAGTACGTGGGTGGCAAAAAGAAATGAGCTTTGTGATACTGTGCATACAAATAGTGGAAGATTTCATGGCAACACTGAATCTTTCAGTGTGCAGCTGTGTAACTAAAAAAACTCATGACTCATCCTGTGGCATACTAGTTCAGGCAGCATCCAAGGAGCAGCTGTGCTCTTCCAGCACCACTAATCTAGAATCTGGTTTCCAGCATCTGCAGTCATTGTTTTACCTTGTGGCATACTAGGCAGTGTCCTTGCCTCTGAACCGAAATCACTTGGTTTGACTCTCACTCCAGAACTTGATAGTCAGGGAAAATGTATTCATAATATCACCAAATAAGTCGAGTATCAATCTGCAAAGACTTCTAGTACTAATGGCAGATAGTAAGACCGGAACGATTCTGGTCAACCAACTCGTGATAAAATAAAATTTTGAGGTTCTACCATTGCTAGCCATAGCCCTGAACATGAAAGTGCATGTGGCTGCTGCATCTCTTGATTTAATTTGATTTATTATTGTCACATGTACCTAGATACAGTGAAAAGTTTTGTTTTGCATGCAGTACAGGCAGATCATAACACACATATCATAGGGTGATAGAACAGAGCGAGGAACACAAAGTTATAGCTACATAGAAGGTGCACAAAAAGCAAGATTAACTTTAAATTTGCGGGGTCCGTTCAGAACCACAGAGTGGGGAAGAAGCTGTTCTTGAATCTGTTGGTTCGTGTTTAAGCTTTTGTGTCTCCTACCAGACGGAAGGGGTTAGGATGGGAGGGCTGACAGAAGCTTATCAATTTTGTTGAGTAGATGTACACTTGGGCAGGGGTTATGAATTGTGAGAGTTCAAGCCTTTCCTAAAGGGCAAAGTGTATTGTGGCTGGAACAAGTGCTGTAAGCCATTATAAAAGTGATTCTGATCTGGGAAAGTCACCCGGCTGGTACAATGTGGCTGAGAGTAAGCTCTAAGACGTCCTTCCACAGCACTGGAGACCTCTCTGAGGAGATGCAGAATAAGAGAAATGCATATATCCACAGTGGACCAGATCCACGGAAAACACTGGGACCAGATATGCATCATGAATACGTGGTGATGAATTCTAAGAGCTTAGTCCCAAGGACCTGACTATCTTGCACCAAGAAGTTCAGTAACCTCAGTGATAAAGGTCAATGACCAAATTCAACCAAACTAGTCTCACACACTGCTCAATTCACCACATCTCCAACTACTCTATCTATCAGTCATGATCATTTCAAAGGTAGCTTCATCTCACTGTCACAGACATGATGTAGGGGTGTGGTGTTGGACTGGGGTGGACAAAGTTAAAAATCAAATTACACCAGGTTATAGTCCAAGATTTGTTTGTTAGTACAAGCTTTTGGAGGACTGCTCCTTCATCAGGTAACTGTGGACCAGGATTTAAGACACAGAATTTATAGTAAAAAATCAAAGTGTCCAACAACTGCTGCGATGTATTGAACAAAGCTAGATTGCTATTAAGTCTTTAATCATTTAGAATGGGTTTGCAGATTTCGATTCGTTAATATGTAAATCCCAGAACTTCTTTCAAGTCACGTTCCCAAAATAACTTAAGGTTTTAAAAAAAAGGTGATATTTCAGCTCAGACAATGCATTAAAGGTGTGAGGTTAAAATCTGTTTGTAACCCAGCCTTGAGTCAGACTGGTTCTATTTCCAAAGTAGGAATTTATAAAATGTCACGTGGATTGACTGCCTACAGTTTGTGTACTTTCACAAAATAGAATGTATCTGCAAATAAAGCTGTTGGACTATCAACTGGCGTTGTGTCATTTATAACTTTGTCACAGACATGCTATTGCTCCACAGAAATTTTGCAGTGTCAGCTGTTTGCTGTGCCAGTCATCTCATGCATGTACATTGCCTGACCTCTCACAGATGAGAGCACAACCCCATCCTCTTTCTCACATTCCCCTCATTCCCCTCGTTCTGATTTACAATCTACACACGGTGTAGTGTGCTCAACATGGTTACCGCTAACCCCCTTCATCATAATGCCTGTGCCTTTATTTTTTCAGATACTCTAGATCTGCATCCTGACCAGGTAATAGCGTCATCGAGGCTCAGTGGTCAGCACTGTTGCCTCACATTGCCAGGGACCTGGGTTTGATCCTAGCCTTGGGTGACTGTGTGGAGTTGCACATTCTCCCCATGTCTGCATAGGTTTCCTCTGGGTGCACCAGTTTCCTCCCACAATCCAAAATTGTATAGGGTAGGTGGATTGATGATGCTAAATTGCCCAACTTTCCAGGGATTTGTGGGTTAGTTGGGTTGGCCATGGGAAGTACAGGGTTACAAGGATGGGGTGGGCCTGGGTGGAATGCTGTTTGGAGGGACAGTGTCGACTCGATGGGCTGAATGACCTGCTTCCACACTGTAGAGATTCTAATGATGGAAGAAAAAAAGTTTGAAAAGCAGGAAGTCAGTAATGTTGAAGAAATGCTATCCAATCATTCTCAAACTCCCAGGCAGTAGCTCAGATGTCAACACTGTGTGTACTTTGGAAGAAAACAGAGACCAAAATCTAGATATGGTGAGAGACTAGTGCACTGCAGCCAGGCCATGGAGGAAGGGTAGTGAAGGTTCCAGCATTCCAGAGGGTGAAATCACAACTTCTGAACGGGACCCAGAGGAGGGATTCTACCGGCTGACGTATAGATGAATGCTGATTGGAATGTACATTGAAATGTACTGATGTCCGTGGTTATTGTGAATGGATGTGGAAGAGTCAGACACTACCTTTGTTCAAGGCTTTATTGAGAACTTGAAACATATCATTGCAGGTTATTATTCCCACTTTCCCTGGTCTATTGGCTATACTTTAGATATCAATAACACAAGTCAGTTCTAACAATGGAATATACCAAATATTCTTTATTAAAGCAAAGTATATACAGAAAACACTGCAACAACTTTACAATTTTTTTTTATTGTTCCTCCTTTCAACTTGTATGCCCTCAATTGATGATCCTTATGCCATTGCATCCATTCGCACAGTCATAATTATTTCTTAATGCAACCAATTTATTTTTAATATGCTCTCTATGCCACCTGAAAGTCTTGTTTCTGCATATTTAAGCTGCCACTGTTTTTGTACCCTTGGAATTAGTATGAACTGTGACCTCTGGTTATTCAGTCCCACCTCACACAGAAAGTTCTGCAGCTTTTCATGTTGATCCTGGCACCTGTGAGGCAATATACCATGCAGCAGGAACAACCTGTAAAACTGGCAAATGCGATGCATTTGTTTTGATTCACCTTGCGCATTTAAAATCCAGGACCAGTATGCCCAGTGTTTTCATGTCTAATTATTGCAATTTCTTTTCCTACTGGTCTTTCCTTCTGGCATCCTGGTGTCATGGCTGAAGCCACAAAAGCATCAGTTTGCATCTCTAAATCTTATATCTTTGGTTTCTGTTGCTTTCTTTACCTTTCAACCATCCTCAACTTTCTCACCTCCCTGACATTCTGACACCACACAGCTCAGCCATCCACGATCCATGGTGTAGAGGCTTTGGTTTTGGTTGTATTCCCCAGAGGAACCATCATTTTCACTAGCATTTGAATTAAATATTGGTTTGAGATAGAGATGCACTTAGTGAGTTCCTGCACCATCTGCCTGACTCTCTTTGACTGCCTGGTTGACACATGTTCCCTCATTGTCTGCATGCACCTTCAAGTTGCTGGGTGTCCACATATAGATATTTGCTATCTGCCTAGATCATGTTCTCATAGCTGCTCTTCAGTGGTGACCCCTCCTGAACCAAATTGTCCAGGAGATGAAAAGTATCCTAGAGTTCCCATGGGATACAAGATATGTTTTCAATGGGACTGAGGTGCACTGCCATGCCTCTATTATTTTACTATATAAATTTACCAGGAAAGTAAAATTATAACTTGCAAATCCTTAAAACACCATAACACTTACCATTTTTGTCCTTAATCTCTTGAAATTTTTGGGAGTTGGCATACTTGGAATCACCTTGTTTGTGAGCATGTGCAAAGTTGCTGTAGAATGCTCCCTTTTTTTTGGTCGAGTTTGCCACCCTGCTATATTATTATACTCCTGGATTATTTTCCTTGCCAGATGTAGGTTTTAAATCAACCTGTTCAGAGGTATTACTATAAATGTTATGAAGTTGAAGGTGTGTACTGTACTTTCAAGAGAGAGTGAAAGCTGGCAAGCACCTAGCAGGCACAGAGTGTACTAGACAATTGAAAGATGTAACATTTTGGCTGAAACCTAGATACCTCGTTGTTTTTACAGCTGTTCAAATTTAACCAATCAGTTTAAATTATGTTCCCGCTTCTAAAATCCAATCGAATTTGAATTTGACTGTTTTGACAACATTGAACCAATGAGATAATCTGATGCTTTGGGGTATAAAAAGGAGGCATTTTGGACAGTTAACCAGAAAAAGAGCACCACCTACCATTGTCAGACAGACTGCCCAAAAACCCTCTCTCTAAAAGGTACCTTTTTTATATGAAAAACCTGTGCAGCAGAAAACCGAAGACCCAGGGAGGAGGACAAACAGAGATGGACGACAGCCGCTGTCTGGTTTTGAAAAATGATTTGCTGCAAATTTAATAGGGGCTTTATTGGGTTAGTATATTGATATGGAGTGGGAGGTAGATAATGAATCTTTAAGACAAAGGAGGCTTAGAATTGTAAATAGTTCTTGCTTAATGTTCACTTTTGGAGTTCAAAATAATATTGTTATTTTTCCTCTAAATAGTGGAATTTAGGTAGTTGTCTGTACTTTAACAAATTACAAGGTGAGGTGAGCTTTTCTGTGTGTTTGGTTTAATTAGCCAAAGGGTTTACTGCTGTTTCGTAACATATACATCCAGAGCAGGTGTGATTTGAACTCAGGTCTCTTGACAAATACATCCTGCCAATTTCTTTCCTCCTGTTCAGGTCCAACCTAATCCATCGGAATCTGGAAGAAACTGTGAGAGAATTTGTTTCAAACTAAGACACAGACCAAAGCTTTGTATTTTTTTTAAGAAAAGGATTCTGGTCTAAGTTACACAGCAGATAAATCATCCTTAGCTCTTTCTTAGCTCCCTCAAGTGATATAGAGAGCATGTTGCAGGAAACTGCAATCCATGAACCTGTCCCTCAGCTCAACGGTTATTTTTACTTTGATGTTAAGTAGGACTATTTGATTGTCGAATTATTTATTTTTGAATGTAAATCATTAAACATTATTCATCCTTAAGCAGATAAACTGTGAACTGTTTTTGACAATTAACAATTTTTATCCAAGTGAGTGAAAGTTAACATATAAACTTTGCCACGACTGATCTTGAGATGAATCTCTAGTGTCATATTTGTGCCATTGCTAAGGCTGCCTTTTTCCACCTCGCTCAACATCAACTTTGTCTCAGCTCATCTGTGTGTTGAAACCCTCATCCAACCAAAGTTACCTCTAGATTTGACTATAAAGTGAGTTCCTGGCTGTCTCCCGTATTCTAGGTTCTGTAAATACAGATTACAAAAATTCAGCAGCCCATGTCATAACTCCTAGAAAGTCACCTCTGTGCTCACTGATGTTCATTGGTTCCTGATCGAGCAATGGCTTGATTTTAAAATGCTGATTGCTGTTTCAATTTTTTAAAAATTCATTTTCAGGATAAGGGTGTGTCTGGCTACGCCAACATTTATTGCCCATCCCTAAATGGCAAGTAAAGAGTCAACCACATTCCTGTGGGTCTAGAGTCACATGTAGCCCAGACCAGGTAAGGATGATACTCTCCTTCTCTAAAGGACATTAGTGAACCAGATGGAATTTTTCAACAATTGGCAACAATTTCATGGTCATCATTAGATTCGTATTGCCAGGATTGTTTTATCGAATTCAAACACTACCATCTGTTATGGTAGGATTTGACCCTGGGTCCCCGAAACATTACCTGGGTCTCCAGATAAACAGTAGGGTTAACATCAACTAGGTAATAACAATGACTGCAGATGCTGGAAACCACAGTCTAGATTAGAGTGGTGCTGGAAAAGTGCAGCAGTTCAGGCAGCATCCGAGGAGCAGTAAAATCAACGTTTCGGGCAAAAGCCCTTCATTAGGAAGCTGTATTCCTGATGAAGGGCTTTTGCCCGAAACGTCGATTTTATTGCTCCTCAGATGCTGCCTGAACTGCTGTGCTTTTCCAGCACCACTCTCATCTAGTCTTCAGATAAACAGAGTTGAAAAATATCGTGCTGGAAAAACACAGCAGGCCAGGCAGCATCCGAGGAGCGGGAGAATCGACGGTTCAGCATAAGCCCTTCTTCAGGAATGAGGCTGGTGTGCCAAACGGGCTGAGCTAAAGGGTAGGGGGGAGGGACGCTGGGAATACGATAGGTGGAAGGAGGTGAGGGTGAGGGTGATAGGCCGGAGAGGGGGTGGGGGCGGAGAGGTCGGGAAGAAGATTACAGGTCAAGAGGGTGGTGCTGAATCCGGGAATTGGGACTGAGATAAGGTGGGGGGGGGACGGGAAATGAGGAAGGTGGAGAAATCTACATTCATGCCGTGTGGTTGGAGGGTTCCTAGGCAGAAGATGAGGCACTCTTCCTCCAGGCATCATGTGGCCACGGTCTGGCGATGAAGGAGGCCAAGGACCTGCATGTCATTGGCGGAGTGGGAGGGGGAGTTAAAGTGTTCAGCAACGGGGCGGTTGGGTTGGTTGGTGCGGGTGTCCCAGAGGTGTTCCCTGAAACATTCCCCAAGTAGGCGACCTGTCTCCCCAATGTAGAGGAGACCACATTGGGTGCAGGGGATGCAGTAAATGATGTGTGTGGAGGTGCAGGTGATTTGCGAACAATATGGAAGGATCTATTGAGGCCTTAGAGGGAGGTGAGGAGGGAGGTGTGGACGCAAGTTTTGCACTTCTTGCCGTTGCAGGGGAAGGTGCCGGAAGTGGAGGTTGGGTTGGTGGGGGGTGTGGACCAGAGGAGGAAGTCACGGAAGGAGTCGTCTCTCCAGAACGCTGATAGCAGTGAATGGGAAATATATCCCTGGAGTTGGGTTTAGTTTGGAGGTGGTGGAAATGACGGAGGATGATACGCTGTATCCGGAGGTTGGTGAGGTGGTAGGTGAGGACCAGTGGGGTTCTGTCCTGGTGGCGATTGGAGGGCGGTGTTCAAGGGCGGAGGAGCGGGAAGTGGAGGAGATCAAGTGGTGGAGAGCATCATTGACCACGTTGGAGGGGAAATTGTGGTCTTTGAAGTAGGAGGCCATTTGGGTTGTTTGGTATTGGAATTGGTCCTCCTGGGAGCAGATGCAGCGGAGGTGAAGGAATTGGGAATACTCCAGCATCTGCAGTCCTCACTTTCTTCCAGATAAATAGTCCAGTGATATACCACTAGGCCATTGCCCCACCCCACCATGGCCTCCCTCCCTCCTAAATCCCTCCATGGCTTTGCCCCTCTCAATCTTTGTAATTTCCTTCACCCCAACAACTGTCCAAGATATCAGCACTCCTCAAACACTGGACTGTAGAGCATTTGTCAATCATAACTGCCCCACCATTGGTGGCCATGCCTTCAGTTACCTTGTCCCTAAGCACTGAAATTTCCTTCTTAGACCTCTCCTCCTCTGCTTCACTTTCCTCCTTTAAGACATTCAAGAACATAGAACAGTGTAGCACAGTAGAGGCCCTTCAGCCCTCAATGCTGTTCCGGCCTTTTATCCTACTCTCAGATCAGACTAACCCACATACCCTACATTGTACTAATTTTCATGTGCCTTTCCAAGAGTCCCTTAAATGTCCCTAATGTATCCGACTCTACTACCACTGCTGGCAGTGCATTCCATGCACTCACCAAACCCTGTGTAAAGAACCTACCTCTGACATCTCCCCTAAACCTTCCTCCAATTACCTTAAAATTATGACCCCCCATGATAGAAATTTCTGCCATGGAAAATGTCTTGTCTATCCACTCTATCTATGCCTCACAACATCTTGTACACCTCTATCAAGTCATCTCTCATCCTTCTTCCCTCGAATGAGAAAAGCCCTAGTTCCTTCAACCTTTCTCCATTAGACATGCCCTCCAGTCCAGGCAGCATCCTGGTAAATCTCCTCTGCATTTTCTCTAAAGCTTACACATCTTTCCTATCATGAGGTGATCAGAACTAAACACAATATTCCAAATGTGATCTAACTGGGACTCGAAAGAGCTGCAGCATAACCTCACAGTTCTAATCTCAATCCCCTTGCTAATGAAAGCGAACACACCATATGCCTTCTTAGTAACCCTATCAACCTGGTTGGCAACTTTGAGGGATCTATGGACATGGACCCCAAGATTCTTCTGTTCCTCCATACTGCCAAGAACCCTGCCTTTAACCCTGTATTCTGGATTAATTCGGCCTTCCAAAATGAATCATAGAGTCATAGAGATGTACAGCATGGAAACAGACCTTTCGGTCCAATTCGTCCATGCTGACCAGATATCCCAACCCAATCTAGTCCCACCTGTCAGCACTTGGCCCATATCCCTCCAAATCCTTCCTATTCATATACCCATCCAGATGCCTTTTAAATGTTGCAATTATACCAGCCTCCACCACTTCCTCTGACAGCTCATTCCACACATGTACAGCCCTCTGCGTGAAAAAGTTACCCCTTAAGTCTCTTTTATATCTTTCCCCTCTTATCCTATGCCTGTGCCCTCTAGTTCTAGACTGCCCACTCCAGGGAAAATACTTTGTCTATTTATCCTATTCATGTCCCTCATAATTTATAAGGTCACCCCTCAGCCTCTGATGCTCCAGGGAAAACAGTCCTAGCTTATTTAACCTCCCCCTATAGCTCAAATCCTCCAACCCTGGCAACACCCTTGTAAATCTTTTCTGAACCCGTTCAAGTTTCACAACATCCTTCCGACAGGAAGAAGACCAGAATTTAACGCAATATTCCAACAGTGGCCTAACCAATGTCCTGTACAGCCGCAACATGACCTCCCAACTCCTGTACTCAATACTCTGACCAATAAAGGAAATCACACCAAACGCCTTCTTCACTATCCTATCTACCTGCGAGTCCACTTTCAAGGAGTTATGAACCTGCACTCCAAGGTCTCTTTGTTCAGCAACACTCTCGAGGTCCTTACCATTAAGTATATAAGTCCTGCTAAGATTTGCTTTCCCAAAATGCAGCACCTCACATTTATCTAAATTTAACTCCATCTGCCACTTCTCAGCCCATTGGCCCATCTGATCAAGATCCCATTGTAATCTGAAGTAACCTCCTTCGCTGTCCACTACACCTCCAATGCTGGTGTTATCTGCGAACTTACTAACTATAGCTCTTATACTCACATCTAAATCATTTAGATAAATCATTTTGATGAAAAGTAGCGGACCCAGCACTGAATCACTTAACAATTTTCCAGGTTGAACTCCATCTGCCACTTACCATCCCAGTTCTGCATCCTGTCAATGTCTTGTTGCAACCTACAATAGCCCTCCACACTATCCTGAACTACACATTCATGTCATTAGCAACCTTACTACTCAACCCTTCTACTTCCTCATCCAAGTCATTTATAAAAATCACAAAGAGCAGAAGTCTCAGAACCGATCCCTGGAGAATACCACTGGTCACTGAGCACCAGGCTGAATACTTTCCATCTACCACAATCCTCTGTCTTCTATGTGCCAGCCAATTCTGTATCCAGACAGGCAGGTTTCCCTGTATTCCATTGCCTCTTCTTCTATCTCTTCCTTGTCTTATTGGGACAAACCTGTCCAGCACTATCTGCAAGTACTTCTTAAACAACCTCCATATTTCTGATGTGCATTTCCAGGAGAACATCTGTGCTCAATTTTGCCGCACCAGTTCCTGCCTCATAACATTGTAATTCCCCCACCCCCAATTAAATACTTTCCCATATTGTCTGCTCCTACCCCTCTCCATGAGTACAGATCTGACACCTGACCTGGTTCATTGCCATGCATCAAATCCCATATAGTCTCCCCTCTAACTGGCCCATCTACATATTGCATCAGGAATCCCTCTGGACACACCTGACTAAAACTGTCTATTTCTTTTCCCTCTCCTGATGGTCACTCAGCTTCCTTTTTCCTGTAACTTAGGTGTGACAATCCCCAATAACTCCTCTCTATCACCCCCTCAGCCTTCTGAATGATCCAGTGCTCCAGTTCGCGGTCCATGAGGAGCTGGAGTTGGGTGCACTTCTTACAGGCAAAGTCAGCAGGGACACCAGTGATGACCCTTACCTCCCACATCCTGCAAGAAAAGCCTGCAACTGCCCAAGCCTGCATCCCCTCTGCTCTAAATTACCAAGGGAGATTGAATAAATGGGAAAAAAAAACCTTAGCCTATCAAACCTCCACACACACAATTTTTTTTTGGTTAGAGGTGTATGGGTGGGAGACACCACATGTGTAGTGTCTTGGGTTTAGCCATAGCCTGAATATATCAGTTCACGTGCCCAGCAATTCCTGTATCCACATCCACTCCTGTTGAGCCTTCGCTCCATCCATTCACGAGGTAAGTCTTAAAGAGAAAAATGTACCTACCCAGCAGCCCCCTGGTCCTCGCTCTCACCATTCCCATTGCTGTTGCAAATGGTTCAAAAGGTGGCATTTATGGTCAATTCACCTAATGTGGCTTTGTGTGATATTTTGTTTTATAAGGCTCCTCAGAAATACTTTGGTATATTTCATTATATTAAAAGCATGATAGAAATACAAGTTGTTATCATCCTCTGTGCTGAAGTTTGATAAGTGAAAACAATATCCATCCTAAACATCATGTTATGAAGGTGTAGGGGGTACTGTACATTATATTAGCGTTAAAACTAGCAGAACTACCTGATACAACACCAAGTGTTCTGACTAAGTTAACAATGTAACATTTGGTCGAACTTCTAGATTAGCTGGGTCGCCTGGAAATGACAAAACAAATTCAAATTCGACTAATCAGTTTAAATTATGTCCCAAAATACCAACCTCCAATCAAGTTTGAATTTAGTATATTGACGATATTAAAACCCAATGAAACAATCTGGTGCTTTGGTAGATAAAACTGGGAAAAAGTAAACAGTTGAGGGAGAACTGCCAAGCCACCAGTCCAGACTGCCCTAAAAAAGCTTTCTTAAAGGTACCATTATGGATCTGCGACCTGTGAAACAGAAATCCCAAAGAAGAAAAGAAGACTAAGGAAGATATAAAGGGAAGATTCGACAGCTGGCTTGTTTTGAAACTTGAATTGTTCAGTAAATCTTAATTAGGGGTTTTATCGGACTAGTATTATAGAAGGGAAAGTAAAAGATAGGTTAGAGGAAGGAGTTGTAAATAGTTGTGAGTTAATTATTCTCTGTTATACCTTAAGAAACAAAGTTGTTACTTTTTACATTAAATAGTTCTTGGCCTCTTGAATTTTCACAGATCACTGCAAGGGATAGATCTTTTCTGTGTTGCTGATTTAAAATTAACAGAGAGGGTTTGCCCCATGCTGTAACAGTTTGGAGGCTCGTTGCCAGGATTTGAACAGTTTGGGGGGCTTTTGTCTGCGATTAGAACAGTTTAGTTCTTGGATTTAGAATTTGAATGAATAGATTTGGGGGTACGAAAAATCCCAGCAGATTTAAACACTTGTGGGTTAGTATCTGAGATCTTTAAATAAAATGTAGATGAGGCAATTTGTTTAATTTTGGTGGCTTGTGGTTGATTAAATTAGAAGTGAGAGAAATGACTGTTGAAATTGCTAAGGAGGTTCTGCGAGTTGAAGATGATTCTCAAATTTTCCAAGAAAGTTGAGAAGGAAAGAAAAAGACCACACTTTTAGAATTAGCAAAGAAATTAGGTTTGGTTTAACCAAGGACAAAAGTAAAGCTGAAATTGTAAAGGAATTACTCAAACACTTAGGTGTGTCAGAGAACAGACAAATGCAATAGAGGTAGAAAAACTTAAATTATAATTGAGGAAAATGGAGTTAGAAGATAAACAAAGAGAGATGGAGAAAGAAAGAGAAAGAAGAGGAGAGAAAGGGGGAGAGAAAGAGAGAGAGAGAAGGTTCCTAGCTGAGCAAAGAGAGAGAAGAAAGGAAGAAAGAAAAAAAGGAGGGAGGAAAAAGAAAGAGAAGATTCTTAGCTGAGCAAAAAGAGAGAGAATTTGAACTTGAGAAGTTGCGACTTAGTCAGCAAAGTCAAGTTATCAGGATGGAGTTCAAAAGGGAAGGGAGTGATATATACAATTATGTCAAACCTGCCACATTCTGTTGAAGCCTTCTTTATTTCATTTGAGAAATTGGCTAGGCAGATGGAGAGGTCCAATGATTCATGGGTAATGCTCGTTCAGACTAAATTGGTAAATAGAGTTAGTGAAGTATTTGCTGCGCTGTCAGATGAGGGGTCAAGAGGTTATGAAGAGGTTAAACAGGCTATATTAAATGCTTATGAATTGGTATCAGAAACATATAGGCAGCTGTCCAGAAACATAAACACAGTTTAGTTTGATAGATGGGTGCATGCTTTGAAAATAGATAGGACCTTTGAGGCTCTACGAGAGGTTATTCTGCTGGTAGAAAACTCACTTGCAGAGATGGTAAGAATTCACATGGAGGAACAGAAAGTGAGAAGGGCAGCAGAATTAGAAAACAAATACATATTGGTACATAAAACCAAGCTTCCGGCCAGAATTTCATCCTAAGAGGGATAGAAGTTGGAAGAAGGGGAGATCCTACATTACAAAAGAATGAGTAGAGAACACCAGTAAGCATTTACCACAAGATAAAGAAGCCCATGAGGGTGAAAAGGAGGTAAAGGGCCTCGAATGTTTTCACTGTAATGGAGTGGGACACAGAAAATTACAGTGCTGGTGGTTTCAGAAGGGCCCTGGGAAAAGGTGTTTTCATCGCCAGAAGGTGGGACATGTAAAGGCACAGTGCTGGTCGTTAAAGAAAGGCACTGTGGTAAAAGAAGCTAAGCCAGTGACATTAGTGAAGGAAGTAAAGGAGACCCAAGAAGAGCCAGGAAGCTGCAGGAGAGTGCACAGCCTCGGCAGGTGCTGGGAATGGAGTTAGTACCTGATCTCTACAAAGAATTGGGCTCTGTGGGTAAAATTTACTCAGAAAGAACATGGGAAGAAGGACAAGAAGTTATAATTTTGAGAGATATAGGATCTAACCAGTCACTGATAGTAAGGGATGAGTGAATATGCACATTTTCTGAGAGTGTGGTAATTTGTGGGATAGGTAGAAATTTAGCATTCTCCTATGTAAGATCCAGTTGGAGTACAAACTCAAGACTGGGGAAGTTATAGAGGGAGTGATTAACAGAGTGTCAGTTCCAAGAATTCAGTTTGTTCTGAGGAATGATTTGGCAGGATCTAAGGTGGGAGTGACACCCCTTATTGTGGAGAAGCCCAAGGAAGACCAAGAAACTGAGGAATCAAAACAGAAATATCCTGGTATTTTCCCAGACTGCGTGGTAACCAGATCCCACTATCATAAGTCACAGCAAAAAGTAAAGAGAAAGATGAAGGAATTGAGGTTCAGTTAGTGGATACCCTGTTTTACATAATGGTGCAGGAAAAACCTGAATAGGCAGAGGGTCAGACAGAAGTGTTTAGTTCTGAAAGGCTAAGGGACTTGCAACAGAATGACAATACAATAAAAGATATATATGTGGATGCATACTCTGAAAAGGAGGCAGAGAATATTCTGCAGGGTTATGATCTGAAAGATAGAAGCCTCAGACGGAAATGGAGACCACGGCAGGTTAGTGCAGAGGAGAAATGGGCTGAAGTGCACCAGATTGTGTTGCTGGGAGCACACAGACAGCAAGTGTTATGGGTAGCACATGAAGGAGGTCACGTCGGGGTAGGAAATGCTCAGGCTAAGGTACACAAACATTTGTATTGGCCTAGAATGCATAAGGATGTGGTTAACTTTTGCTGAATGTTTCATACATGCCAAATAGTAGGTAAGCCACAGGCTGTAATAAAGCCAGCACCTTTGTTGCCAATTCCTGCATTTGAAGAACTTTTCATGTGGATTGTAATTGATTGTGTAGGTCCCCTCCTGAGAACTAAAGTGGGAACCAGTACATGTTAACCATAACAGATGTATCTACCAGATTTCTGGAGGAAATTCCATTATGGAGTATCAAAGCAAAAAAGGGTAGGAGAGGAGTTAGTAGCTTTCTTCACACGGTATGGGCTACCCAGAGAGATTCAGTCAGACCAAGGGTCAAATTTTATTGCTAGGCTGTTTAAGGAGGTTATGGATAGCTTAGGTATATAGCGCTTTAGATCCAGTGCATATCATCCTGAATCCCAGGGAGCTTTAGAAAGGTGGTATCAGACCTTGAAGACCATGTTGAGAACATACTGTCAAGATTACCCGAATGATTGGGATAAAGGTATCCCATTCATATTATTTGCCATTAGGGATGCCCCAAATGAATCTACTCAGTTCACTCTCTTCGAGTTAATATTCGGTCCTGAAGTGAGATGTCCTTTGAAATTAACTAAAGAAAAATTGACAGGACCAAAGTCGGCGATCTCACACTTAGATTATGTATCGGAGGTGAGGGAGAGACTAAATTGTGTAGATGAGTTAGCTAAACAGAACCTAAAGAGGGTACAGGATAGAAAGAAGCAGGTGGCAGATATAACTCAGATGTTTTCCTGAGGGGATGACATGTTAGTAATGTTATCAGTGAAGATCCCTTCAAAGCCATGTTTAGTGGTCCCTGTCAAATTGAGAAAATGTTGGGTCAAGTGAACTACCTAGTAAAGATGTCAGATAGAAAAGAAAGGTATCGGGTCTGTCATGTGAACAGGTTGAAATCATATTAGAGAAAAAGAACTGGAGAAATAGGTGTTACTTACTGCCCTGCAGAGTGAGGAATCAAATCCAGATAATGTGGATTTTGATGTGCCTCAAAATAGATTAAAAAATGAAGAAGTCCTTGAGGAGTGGCATAGGTTAATAATCTATCTGTCTCAGGAGTTGAATGATTTGTTACTGCAGTATAAGGACATATGTAAGAATCAGATGGGAAGGACTAATGCTATTTTACATGAAGTAGATGTAGGGAATACTGCTCCGATAAAACAACATTCCTATTGGCTTAATCCTTTCAAACCCAGATAGGTCCAGGTGGAGGTGGAGGCCAAGCTCAATGACGACATCATCAAGCGAAGCCAGAGCAAGTGGAGTTCACTGATCATTTTAGTTCCCAAACTGGAAGGGACTCAACGATTCTGCATGGATTATCAGAAGGTCAACACCATTACAAAATCGGACTCATATCCAATTCCTAGTTTAGAGGACTGTATCAAATACACACTGCACCCTGACTTGGAACTATATCACTGTTTCTCCACTGCCACTGGCTCAGCCACTTGGGATTCTCTTCCAAACAATAATGTGGAAGTACCTCATCAGATAAGCTGTACCATTTCTATAAAAAGTGGCTTACCACCACATTCTTAAGGTAACTAGAGACGGGCAACAAATGCTGCAATGCAAACATTATGAGGGAAAATAAAACTTTAATAGATATTCACTGAAGGCAAGCAAAAACTGACATTTGACTAAGAACTAAAAGTGCTGGAAATCTGAAACAAAAACAGAAATTGCTGAAGAAACTCAACAGGTCTGGCAGCAGCCATGGACAGAAAGTAGAGTTAACATTTTGAGACCATTATTCTCTTCAGAACCATAAGGTATGGTGCAGAATTAGGCCATTTGGCCCATCGAGTCTGCTCCCCCATGTGATCATGGCTGATATGCTTCTCAATCCCACTCATCTGCCTTCTCCCATAACTATTGATCCCCCATACCAATTAAGAACCTTTCTATGTCTGTCTTAAATACACTCATTGACTTGGCCTCTACTGCCTTCTGCGACAATGAGTTCCACAGATTTACCACCCTCTAGTTGAAGAAATTTGTCCTCAGTTAAACTCATCCATGCTGACTAGGTATCCTAAACTGAACTAGCCACATTTGTCTGTGTTTGGTCCATATCCTTCTAAACCTTTCCTATTCAAAAACCTGTCCAGATGCCTTTTAAATGTTGTAATCATACCCACCTCTACCACTTCCTTGGGCAGTTGATTCCATGCACGCACCACCCTCTGTGTGGAAAAGTTGCCCCTCAAGTCCGTTTTAAACCTTTCCTTTCTCATCTTAAACCAATGCCCTCGGGTTTTGGACTCCCCTAACCTTGGAGGTTCACATTATCTCTGCCCCTCATTATTTTATAAGCCACTATAAGGGTAACCCTCAGCCTCCGACCCCCCAGAGAAAAAAGTCCAGTCTATCCAGCCTGTCCTTGTAATTCAAACTCTTTAGTCCCGGAAATAGCCTTTCTAGTTTAATAACATCTTCCCAGAGAGTAGTCTCTTCACTCTGAGGCTGTGCCCTCAGCTCCTAGTCTCTCCAATCAGTGGAAACATCTTCTCCATGTGTATTCTATCTAGGCCTCTCAGTACTCTATAAGTTTCAATCAGATCTCCCCAATCCTTCTAAACCCCATTGAGTACAAACCCAGAGCCCTCAATCATCATATGACAAGCCCTTCATCCCCAGGATCATTCTTGCAACCCTCTTCTGGACTCCCTCCAACGCCAGCACATCCTTCTTTAACTGCTCACAGTATTCCAATGTGGTCAGACTAGAGCCTTATATAGCCTCAGCAGTACATCCCTGTATTCTCGCCCAATTGAAATGAATGCTAATATTGCATTTGTCTTCCTAACTGTCAACTGAACCTGCATGCCAATCTTAAGAGAATCCTTAACTCGGACTCTCAAATCCCTTTGTGCTTCAGATTTCTGAAGCCTTTTCCCATTTAGAAAACAGTTTATTCTTTCCACCAAAGTGCATGCCTCTTACCAACATTGTATTCCATCTATCACTTCTTAGCCCACTCTCCTAGACTGTCCAAGTTCTTCTGCAAACTTCACACTTCCTCAACATGAACTGTCCCTTAGCAACAATATCCTCAATTTCTAAACTTATGAAGAAAAGTTATGAATTTGAAATGTTAACTCTGCTTTCTCTCCACAGATGTTGTCAGACCAACAGGCATTGGATATATTTTAGGATATTCCAAATGCATTTCATAAATTAGAAGAGATCAATTTAAATCTTAAATTGCAGTTTCAAGCATTATTTCCAGAATATGACAGAGACCAGACTTCATTGGCTGTCTTCGCTGCAGGGACAGGAAGCAGCTGTTGAATGACTATACATTCTTGAGGTCTTGGATCGACCCTTGCAGATTATCAACTGATTATCTGTCAGATAAACCATTTGTGAATGTCCATTTCACTGATGCCATGTTTGCCAGGGAACTAAGTTTAATTTTGAAAAATGACCCCTTTGTGAAATAGAAAGGAGTAAGTGAGGACTGCAGATGCTGGAGACCAAGAGTCGAGAGTTAAGGCAATATTGGCTTTTATTTCACAAGGGCCAAAGAGTGTGGTGCTGGAAAAGCACAGCAGGTCAGGTAGATCCAAGGAGCAGGAGAATCAGCATTTGAAATTTCCTGATGAAGGGCTTATATGCGAAACATTGATTCTCCTGCTCCTCAGATGCTGCCTGAACCTGCTGTGCTTTCCCAGCAACACACTCTTTGACCCTTGTGACATAGAAGCTAGTTATGCCTGTTAGGCTGACCTCCCATGAGATAGGTGTTAAAAATGGGTCGTAGAATCATAGAGCTGTACAGCATGTAAACAGACCATTCACTCCAATTTGTCCATCCTGACCATGGGAGATGGAATACAATGTTGGTAAGAGGCGATGCACTTTGGTGGAAAGAATAAACTGTTTTCTAAATGGGAAAAGGCTTCAGAAATCGGAAGCACAAAGGGATTTGAGAGTCCGAGTTAAGGATCCTCTAAAGATTAGCATGCAGGTTCAGTTGACAGTTAGGAAGACAAATGCAATATTAGCCTTAATTTCAAGTGGGCAAGAATACAGGGATGTACTGCTGAGGCTATATAAGGCTCTAGTCTGACCACATTGGAATATTGTGAGCAGTTAAAGAAGGATCCTAAATTAATCTAGACCCATTTTCCAGCATTTGGCCCATATCCCACTAAACATTTCCTGTTCATATACCCATCCAAATGCCTTTTAAATGTTGTAATTTTATTAGCCTCCACCAATTCTTCTGACAACCCATTCCATCCATGCACCACTCTCCGCATGAAACATTTTCCCCTTAGGTCCCATTTAAATCTTTCCCCCTCACCTTAAACCTATGCCCTCTAGTTCTGGACTCCCCACTCTAGGGAAAAGAACTTGTCTATTCACTATCTCCATGCGACTCATGATTTTATAAACCTCCATTAGATCACCCCTCAGCCTCTGGCGCTCCAAGGAAAATAGCCCCAGCCTGTTGAGCCTCATCCTATAGCTCAAACCCTGCAATCGTGGCAACATCCTTGTAATGTTAGAGATGGTGCTGAAATAGCTATCAGAAGTCCATAGATTAACTGCATTATGCAGAATGACAGGACACAGAGGGACACAAAAATGGGGGATTTGTAGACTTGCATTGAAATGGGTTAGAATTTTGGGAAACTGGAGTTTCAATGACTACCTGTGCAGCATCAATGTGAAGCAGAGGGTCCTGATGTTCTCTCCTACTTCCTATTTTCCACATCTACAGCATCCTACTGAGGGGATAGTAAAGACAGTGGAGGAGAGTCACCTGATCAAAACATTCTTGAAATGACACATCTTTGAAAAATCATTCAATCTCAGCTTCACTGTTTTAAGACCAGATTTCAAATAAAGTGTTTAATGCTCACCACAGACTAGTGTGAAAGAAATCTACATGACTGTGGAAAGTCAATGCTGGTATACGTTGTGCAAATGCATTTCTCCAAACAATTAATATTTACCTATTTTGAAGAAAGGTCACTGGACTCAAAACGTTAACTCTGCTTTCTCTTCACAGAAACTGCCAGATCTGCTGAGTGTCTCCAGCAATTTCTGTTTTTGTTTCAGATCTTCAGCATCCACCATTCTTTGTTTTGTTTTAATTGATATTTACTTCCTCTTAATGCACTGGAGCAGGAAGTCAGCAAAGCTGGTATCATCACTGTGCATTTCACTGGAACCAGGACCAGAAATTGGAACTGGAACCAAAAGTCTTGCATTTCTTGTTGCTGCCTTTCCCTCACCTCCCTACTCCTCACTCCCCATGTCACATTGCTGCCTTCACCATCTTGTTTGCCACCCCACTCTCTGCACTATTGTGCTAACCAGCTTGACATCCAGTTCTCCACTGACACTGCCATTCCCCATTCCTGCTATCACACTCCCCTTTCTGCCCTCTGCCTCCCTTCTCTCACAGTCCTGTTCTCCTTTCTCCCTCGCTTCCCCATTCTCCATTCCCCTCACTAACCACACATCCATAAGTTTTGAAGAGTGCAGAGTGTAGGCGAATTGGTTGTCTCAATGTGGTTTCTGAAATGTGAACAGTTGTGATGTTCTCCTTTAAGCTTTCCAATGGAGTACAGTGACAGCACATGGACCGCATGAGTGGTGGTTATGCCCCATGAATGGTATAGTTGCAATGACTGCAAGGTCAGACTTGATTGTATCATTGGTAATCCATGAGTGGAAAATGTCATGTTAAAACCTGGAAAGAGTCTGGACAGTGGGAATGATGTTTAGGCTGGTCAGAAGGAGCAGGAGATGCTTGGGACCAATGAAATAATACCTGTCATGAGGTAAAACCTAGTGATGGTAGTGTTTGCAGAGCCGTTTTCCAGTTGAGAGAGAGAATTGCAAATGTTGCAATCCTTCCCCAAACATTGGGGAAGACAAGAGTCACAGAGTCATCGCGATGTATAGCACAGAAACAGACCCTTCAGTCCAACTTGTCCATGCCAACCAAATGTCCTAAACTAATCTAGACCTTGTGTTAATGCTCCTCCTGGTCTACTGTGATTCCAGCTAAGTGTGCAGATTGCATGCTTTTGCTGTTTTTGAAGAGCAATATCACCATGCTACCACAATTGACAAGTCATGCAGCTAAAATATTTAAATAGTGAACTTAAGGCAGATGCAATTTTAATTTATTGTCAGAATCTTAGTTGGAACTACTGATGCTCTCATTATCTTGTCAATATGAACACATCCAGCATTTAGATGATTGGCACATCCTCTGGCAAACGTCAGTGCTGTTGAAATTTAACTTATGTTTCGGAACAGATGGAAAACTTACGTACTGTGACTAACTCTTTAAATTCTATTCACTTACTCCAGAACTGCATCACTTTTGCACCAAATATCAGTATCTGAGTTTCCCAAGCTCACCTGCTGCAATGCTGCCATTGGAATGGCAGAAGCCCCCCAAAAAAGTTGTTACATATAAAAACAAATTGAATAGTTATTAAATATTTGACTAATTGTTACCTTACAGTATGGTATGAAGTGCTGGGGATCCTTATATATACAAACAAACAAATTAGGTGCAGTCGTCCATTCAACCCTTGACCCTGCCCTTCCATTTAATAAGATCATGGCTGATCTGATTGCAAAGTCAAACCTGCGCTTAAGTCTAGCCCCGATGGCCTTTCAGCCTCTTGCTTAATAAAAACTTATCCACCTCTGCCTTAAACATATTCAAAGTGTCTGCTTCCACCACCTTTTTAGGAACAGAATTTCAAAGTCTCACGATCCTCTCAGAGGAAAAAAAACCTCTCATTTCTTTGTTACATAGAATATTCCTGATTTTTAAATAGTGACCCCAAGTTCTAGTTTTATTTCTTACATAAATATTATCAGATGACCTTTAACTTCAGAAGTAATCAGTGACTTAACAATGCTATAGTCAGAGATGAATGTTTTGCAGATTTTACAGTGTACGCAAGATAGACAGTATGATTTGTATACATATTTATTGTATATCCTGTTTATGTAAATAGTTGTGATGATATTAATATTTATATACATTTTGACTTAATTTAAACAGGTATTATGACGTCGCATGAGTTTAAAGACAGCTACATGCACACAAATAGATGATTTGTACAGAAACACTTTGCAGTTTAGTAAAACTTAGTCACATAAATATTACATAATAGCAGTTTTAACAAAGTAAAATGCAGGACTGTCCATTGAAATGAATGAGAGAGAAATGAATTCCTGATTGAATAACAGAATGCTGAGAAAAGGAAAGTGGGTTTACAAAATTGGTCAATTTCTCTGGCCTGTGTCAATCCTTCTTTTAATAAATAGAAATCATTAATTCAAATATGATTTGCGAGCTAAATGTTTTGTGTTGCAATTGGTACAATAATTTAAATAAGAAGTGACCAAAAAGATTTAGGTCAAGTGCTTTAGTCCTTTGGCAATATGGTAACTTGCAGCAAATAAAAATATTCTACATTGCTCATTTTAACTGAAAACTGTATGATTAAGTAACTCTTGCAGCTCAGCACTTACACCTACCTCTTTATACTTGAATTTTCACTGATAGTAGGCTGGAATGTGTGTGTCCAATGGAGGTCATTTCCACTGGTCAGAGAACTGGGAGGGGGACACCCTCAATTATATGAAGGAGACCTGATGGAATTAAATCAGGCACTTAAACAGTCACTGATGAGCCTCCTCTGGGATAGGGGGCCCTAGCAGCAGAAAGCTGCTGGAAACCACTGGTGGGTCAGAGGCTGGCAGCAAATAGTCACTTCCAGTCAGAGCAATAGATGTTGGCAGCACTGCACTCTCTTGGACACAGGATCATTGGTTACCCCGAAACTAAAGGTGAATGATGACCAGATAGGTATCACAAGGTTCAGGATATCGGAGAAGGGTTGAGGAAGGGCCAAATAGTAGGTCCAATGCCTGATTCCAAAGGACACAGCCCACACCCCCTGAAGACCACTGCCAAATCCAATACAGTTGGATTGATATATCTTCTAAAGGTGCTATTCCGATTAGATTCCTGAGGCACCACCAAATTGTGGTGGCCTCAGGGATGAGTGTTGAATGGCTCACTAAGGAGCTTAACTGCAGTAACCCCTTTTGGCTTCTGACTTGATTGTGAGAGATTTTATCGCTATAGATTGACTGATGTAGGCATCGCCAATGATTAGATGGCCCAGCCACCATGATTCTCATCGCTATGGTCTGATCTAGATACAGCCTAGTAACTTCCTTTGCCATAAAGTGGATGTCTCAAATCTGTGCAGTAAACTCTTTCCTCAAGTGTTTAATGCAGGCCATATTTTCCACTTTCCTGACATAACTTGGACATGATTACTAAAGGTGTCTGTCATTTTCTGATAATGCTTTTGTATTGAAGTATTCAGATGCATTGCACCTTTGGCATTTTCATCCAGAATAATCAGCCTGTATGTTAGAAAGAACTAATTTTTCACGTAAGTAAAATATAACAATATATAAGAATTATAAATAATATTGACATTAGAGAATCTTTTTATGGAACAACTATGATGAAATAAAAACATTCAAACATAAAGATTTCTACTTTTTTTTTCCTCTAAGTGTGCTCCTGTAGTCTGTAAATGGCTGAGAACCTTTAGTTACTGAATTCAAATTGTTTTTGAATACACAGTACACAATTGTGATATTGTAATCACTCAATAGAAATAAACATATTATAATAAAGACATGATTACAGGGATTAATAACAACCAAAACAAACTTTATTAAAACTTCAACATATACAGAGAGAGAGAAATAGTTGACTGACATTAACACGCACATTCTTCACAACATCTTGTAAAACTCTCAGGTCAGGAAGGTCATGAGACAGGAAGGTACACTAATTTATGCGGGAAGCGAAATGTCAGTTTTCTGACCATTCAGTGGAAGTTGGGAAATAAATTGGCAATGCATTAAAGGCAAATCATGGTTATGCCAAGATAGGACAGAGGGAGGATTGAGTGTGCTGGAGGGAAGATCAAAGGTGACTGAGGGCAGATTTCCTCACTGCACAATTGTCGGTGTCCCACCCACAAATGTGCACAATAATTGGCTGGACACCATGTGACTGTGCGTAGTCAGTTGTTCCATCTCTGAGTGGATGATCCTTGTACTTTTTAAAATTCACTCGTGGGACGTGGGCCACCGCCTTGTTGCATCTTGAGCTGTCTTCTTAAACCACTGCAGTCCACATACTGTGGATTGATTCACAATGCCCTTATGGAAGGAATTCCAGGATTTTGACCTAGCTATACTGAAGGAATGGTGATATATTTCCAAGTCAGAATGCGAGCGGCTTGGAGGTAAACTTAGGGCTGGTGGAGTTCCCAAGTATCTGCTGCCCAAGTCCTTCTAGATGGAAGTGGTTGTAAGTTTACGAGGTGCTATCTGAGAATCTTTGTTGAATTTCTGCAGTGCTGTAGATAACACACACTACATCTATTCAGTATCGGTGGTGAGGGAATGACTGTTTGTGGATGTGGTGCCATTCAAGTGGGCTGCTTTGTCCTGGGTAGTGTCGAGTTTCTTGAGTGTTGTTGGAGCCGCACCCATCCAGGCAAGTGGAGAATATTCCATGTTATTCCCGATTCATGTCCTGACAGGGTTTGGAAAGTCAGAATGTATGCAACTCATCACAGTATTTCTACCTCTTACCTGCTCTTGTTGGCACAGTATTTATACAGCAAGTCCAGTTGAGTTTCTGGTCAATGGTAACCTTCAGGATGTTGTTAGTGGGGGTTTCAGTAATTGGAACACTGTGGAATGTCAAGTGGTGGTGGTTATATTGTCTTTTGTTGGTGGTGGTCATAGCCTGGCATTTGTATGGTGTGAATGTTACTTGCCATTTGTCAGCTGTAATCTGGATATTGTCCAGATCTTGTTGCATTTGAACATGGACTGCTTCAGTATCTGAGGAGTCACGAATGGTGCTGAACATTATGCAATCATCAATGATCATCCCCACTTCTGACCTTATAATGGAAGGAAGGTTATTGATGAAGCAGCTGGGACATTCACTGATGCAGCAGTCTCCCATTGTATTGCACTATGTATTTTTGAAAGCATTTGCACACAATCCTTTTCACATGGACTGAAGGATTTCTGCCTTATTTAGTTAAGATGTTCAGTCAAGTTGAATGGCAAAGAATGACAAGAATGGATCACAAAGTAATAATACTTCAGACCTCATAAGCCTTTGCTCTGCAAATCAGTACCTGTGACTAAATAAAAAATAAACTGAAACATGAAAATTATGATGTCTTGTAGTTGAACAGCAAGCATTATGTTTCAAACTGTCAATTGTCAATGATCAAATTTGGTATCAGACACAAATATGTTAAGATATGCAATGATAGGCAAAACAATATAGTTATCTTTAAAACTTTTCAGAAGATGTTTTTGCCGATGTTACTATGTCATACATCTGACGTAGTAAACAAAATTTGGCCACATCCACTTTAGTGCTTATGTTCAAAGTCAATTAATTATATCGCACACTGAAAAACAAAGCATTTTAATTTTTGGTAGTAAATCATATTTGCTGTGCTGTAGCTACTATTTATGTGCATGGTGCTTTTATGAAAGATAAGGAACCAATAGATTGAGAAGAGGAAATGTCATACTTTTATACACCATGTAAAATAACCTTTCTCTGCTGTCTTCAGGTGCACATGAGCTGGCACCTGATCAGCTTAGTTTTAAAATGGCCGAATACAAAATCCTAATTCCAGAACAAAATAAAATACTTTAACTGATGACACTAAACCACTATATTAACATTTTTTTGAACTGCCTGACTGTATACTTGACAGATTTTTAATTCTCAAGGTGCAATAAATGCTGGCCAGCCAGCGATGTCACGTCCCACAAAAATGAATCAATTAAAAATAAAATGAATGGCAACCAAGGAACTGTGGTCTTGCTGTCATCTCAGGTGCTTCATCAGGTGCTAGTGTTTTCAAACAAACCTGTTCGACTATAAATGATGTCATGTGATTTTTGACCTTGTCCAAAACTGTCCAAGACTGGCCCCTCCACATCATTTCTGTAGGCAGTTTAATCTGATCTTAATCAGCAGGAAGGCATGAGAGAAAAAGTCTTACACAAAGAATCAGATTAGACACCATTAATGCCTTCTTGATATCAGCTAGATGGTAATAGGAGCAGAGCCAGAGGTGTTGCACATTTAATTAAATTTATGTTTGTTTAGTTTTTTTTGGGCCAGAGCAGCATAAACATTCCAGAGAGCAATAATTAATAAAACAAGTATTACTTGAAAATGAACGTGGAAGACAAGAATGAGGAGGTGATGCTAAGCTTGTACAAGTCATTTAGGAGACCTTAGGTGATGCATTGTGTGCTGACTTGGATGCTAAACTACACGAAGGATATGAATGGTTTGGAGGCAGAGGAGATTTACACGAATCGTTCCAGGAATGAGATGTTTCAGTCACAAAGATAGTTTGAAGGTGTTGGAACTATTCTCCTTGGACAGAAGAAGGCTAAAAGGAGATCTTGTAGAAGCTCAAAATCATGAGGGGGCTGGGTAGAATAGACTAGAAGGACAGAAACTGTTCCTACTTGTAAAAGGGTCAAGAATGAGACAGCATAGATTTAAGAATCTATGCAAAAGAAGCAAATGTGCTGTGAAGAAATACCTTTGAGTACAAGGGTTTGGGTTTGGAATCCACTGCCTGGGAGTATGGGAGAGACATTCAAGAGGACATTGGATATTTATCTAAATAGAAACAATAGACTAAATCTTTACATATTTTGTCAAAATTTCATTTCTCCACCAGTCCTATCAAACTTTCTCATACTATCATTCCAAACCTGCCTCATTAACTATTTACTATGCCCCTGTGGAACCTCTTTTGTTGGATGATAGTCCAATTCTACTATCTCACTGTAGACAGAAGAACATGCCATGACCAGGACATCCCAGTATTGACCATCATCATCACCACCATCTTTAAAATGCCTGAATGACAGGCTCGAAGCCGGTTGGGTGGAGAGGCCTGTCATACTTGTCAGGATATCAGTCCCTTGGCTTGCACTGCTGGGATTCCCTGAGTGAAGGCTCTCTTCCTTGATGTGGATGAGCAACACTCCCTTTTGACTTTGTGCCATGGCTATTTGATGAATACTAATTGATACATATTAATGAACCGAAACCCGCAACCTATTCTAAAAGATGAAAGACTTAATAGCAATCCAGGTTTAAAGGAGGGAGAAAGTGAGGACTGCAGATGCTGGAGATCAGAGTCAAGAGTGTGGTGCTGGAAAAGCACAGCCGGTCAGGCAGCATCCTGATGAAAGGCTTATGTTCGAAACATCGATTTTCCTGCTCCTTGGATGCTGCCTGACCAACTATGCTTTTCCAGTATCACACCCTCAACAGCAATCTAGATTTGTTGAATATATCGTTTCAATTGCATGACCATGTGAACTTTTGCTGTAAATTCTGTGTCTAATGATCCTGCTCCACAGCTATCTGATGAAGGAGCGGTGCTCCGAAAGCTAGTGCTTCCAAATAAATCTGTTGAACTCTAACCTGGTGTTGTGTGATTTTTAGATCTATATTTGATTAAAGCACATGCAGTGTGCCAGCAACGCCATCTGCTGGCATATGGTGCTAGTGTAACACTTACATAGCATGGACACACACACACACTCCTTTGACAGTAAGTGCTGCCAAACATAGTCAGCATCTTGGCTTTGTGTCTGCTCCAAAAGGCAAGGCAGAGATTCTGGGAACACCCAAGTAGACGAAAGGTGAATGAGTGCTAGGAGAGCAAGTGAGCAACCTCGAAATGCCACCTAGTCTGCTGGCTGGCTGTTATCCTTTCAGCAGCATCGCAATGAAAGGCACCAGTATGCTCCAAAGTGTAACATAGCAGTGCAAAAGCCAGTGCAGTGCAGTAAATAGATTGGAGATGTGCCATGAGGGTGGGGAGAGGCTGGCATTTGTCAGATGCCAAGATCCATGGATGTGAGGTGCATGGGGTAGCTGTCCCAGAGCATGTGCTGAGATTTTGATACCAGATGTCCAACATGGAGGTCTGGATGAGTAAGCAGTGAGGTGTTTGTGAGTTTCAGGTTCACCTTTGAGAACTGTCAGAGTCTAGTTTCTATCCTGCTCGTGATAGAAGAGATGAGATCTGCTATTAATGGGGGGGGGGGATAATGAGTAAGAATTCTTGTTAATAGGCAAGAATCTTGTATGGACACCTGAATCACTTTTGGAAAATGCAACTTCTTGCTTCTGACTTTGAGAAAGGCCTTAATGGATTTCTTACATGATTCTCCCAGATTTCTCACCCACGAGCCTGCATTGCTCAAAGTCTTCTGATCCACAAAGTCATGGGGAAAATGCAAGAGAATGGCATTAAGTCATCATGCTCATGTGGAGAGTTGGCACAGGCACCATGATTCAAGTGGCCCACTTTGGCACTCTGTGATTCTGTGAATGACCTTATCATTAAAGGAATTCCATTTTGAAGTATACAAGTTGGGCCAAAAAATTCAATTTGCCAGTTTTACTGCTTTTTTCTTCTGAGATAGAAGCCTGACCTGGATCCTTGCCTGAAGATGGCTTCCAGGTGCAAGAGGTAAGGGTGAGGTGAGGGACAGGACTAGAAGCCTGTTGGTGGAGAAGTCTGGCATACCAAATCTTAGCAGAGGAGCACAACTTGGTATAATGGGTGAGGTGATGGCAGAGTGGTCTTTGTTCTGGAAATGATCCTAGTCAAGGGGTGAGGGTGGAGTTCCAATTGCTGTGTGTATGTGTGTAATCATAAGGAGACCTTTGGTGGAATGGAAGAGCAGATCAATGAGGGACCCAAAGATGAAAAGAAGGATCAGGTTGAGAGTTGGAGAATAAATGGTGCTGGGAGCTGTCAGGTGGTTGTCAGGGGACTGACAGCAATCCAGGGTCTCTCAAGGTTCCAGGGGTTTTGATGGTGGGACGTAGTATAACGGTTGCATGGCCAGTTACTAGCTGATTTGTTAGGCCAAGTGAAACACCCTCTTTTTCCTCTTGCTCTATCAACAGTGCTGAAATGACACTCACCTCATGGATTCAGCCTTCTTTCATCTTGGAAACCCATCCAGACTTGAATTACAGATAGAATGACAGCAGGCACTATCATCATACCATTTAAATAATCAATCCTCCAACTCCGCTCCTGTGAGAGAATTGGTCTTTCACAACTGGCTCATTAAAACCACAGGTCACCAAGTTCATCAGAGATTGATTTATTATTTCATGATTTTTTTTGGAATTTAATGTTTGAACCCACTCACTTTGGAGTTAAGAGTCAGCTACTCTGGCTTTGGGGTTCTTTTGCAACAGTCACATGGCTTAGGCTGACAATTTCTGGTCAGAGTTAAAGTCAGGGTTATATTTTACAATGTGTGTTGCAAAAAAACGTTAGCTCTGTCAGAAAAATAATATAGATCTATTAGCATATTTTAAGTCATATTGCAGACCTGATATTGCACACTTGAATAATTGTGACAAAGTGAATTTCCTTCAGATAGGATCAATTATTTGGGAGACCCTTATAAATATGTTATTAGTGTCAGAAAGTTTATTTTTTTTTCCATTTAAACTTTACAACTTAACAGTTCTGTCTTAATTTGTTTGATTTCACTACATATTAATGACCAATCTGAATTTAAGATAATGTTTTGACTGTCATAAGAATGATTCTTGTATTAGGGGGAACACAGAAAATTCCACCTGTTTGTATTCAACATGTTTCTTCTCTGGCACATGAACAAGCAGTGTTAATTGTTTTCCATCACTTTTGCTTTTTATGGTCCAATCCATTCCCTGAAGACATTTCCATTAGGAGGCTCTGGTATTTTCATTTCATCTAAAGCTACCTTTTCAAGAAGCTGCAAAAGCTTCTTTCATTCTCAATATGTATGTTATCTCATCAAAGATCTTTCACATGCTACTGATGCCTTCATAACAATCTTTCCGGCAAATGGAATAATCACATTTAAAGTTTGCCTTGATTATTTGAAAAGAAAGTATTCTGCAGTGATATTTATCAGCAATAAACAAAAATTATATTATTTGCTCAATGAGAAAGAAATATGCTGTTATCTTTTCACAACTTAAAGGTGTAAAATCACAGACTGAACACAGAATAAAAACATTACAGTATGCTTCCAATGTGTTCGAACATACTGACTTGTATGGAAAACACAGTTCAATATTTCAGGCAGTTTTTATCTGACTTGTATTACTTTAGTTCATTAGAATATTTTCCTATCATGGCTGTGAATAATGTTTACTGATTAAAACAAATTAATAGATTTGTTTCTCTCATCAATTAATGGTACAGAAGTGTTCACAGTGCAGCACTTAAACAATGACATTAACTAAAGTGCAAATGAAATATGTGAAATCTTACATATTAGCAAATACAGTATTTGAAAAGCAACAAGAATTTAGCTATGTACTGTGTGGTTTCCTATTGTACTATGTGTCAGAGAATTGTTAACAGTTTTGTAAAGAAGAGTTTTACAATTCAGTTATACATAATTCAGTGAGGAATTTTTCCAACATGATGAGAATTAATGACCATACACCAGGAATCTTCAGAACTAACTTAGGTTTCATAGGAAAATGGACACTAGGCAATTTAAATTTTGACTAGTTGTCAGTTATCAACTTTAAGTGAAATATACATTTACATATTCAAGTTGTATCGGGTATTAACTTAGGCAGACACCGAACATTAATACTGGAGTCAGCAAAGTTTAGAAGGACATCAATACATAATTATTCCGCTGAAAACCCGTTAAAACCTTTGTGGTAGCCTGGGTCTTCCAAAATACACAAATATATTATTCAAATAACTCATAAAAATATAATTCTGACAAGAAAAATACAGTTTATCCATTTGTAATGACTATTTGGCAAGTATCAATACAAGGTAAACCAATGAAAGACTAATGCTATGCATTCTGATTCCTGGTCATTAAATCCTCTCCATTCTTTCAAAACTCAGGCATAACAAAAATATATTAAACTAACAGATTTATGCAAATCTCAATTGTGATCATCTCTTATCATAAATAAATATTGCCTAAGTAAATCTGCCATCTTTTTCAACGAACATATACTCCATCAGAATAGATAGAAATATGTCCTGGAATTTCCTCCGATTTGTCAGGGTGGCACTTGACAGTGCATCAGTGTGGTTGAGGTGAAATTACACCCAAATCTCAATGCAAGCTAATAAGCATAAGCCTTAATGTAAAACTTTGCATGAATTAGTGCAAACAACTGTGCAATTGATGTGCTCTCATCAAGTTACCAATAGGATGGGATAATATATCATTTTAAGAGAAACTTTCCACTTTCAGAATTGCTGGAGCCAAAATGATCAGTTTATTTTGATTCTCTGTTGCATTAACTTCACAATAGTTAATTGTGATCCTGCATGTAATCAGAAGCATTTCTAATTTTTCATTCTTGAAGGAACAACCATAAAATAGGCCATTTTCCAAATTTTTTTCCAATAATGTGTGAGCTCTTGGCCAGTCAGATATTTGGCAATGGATTTATATGGGAGAAAGTGAGGACTGCAGATGCTAGAGATCAGAGCTGAAAATGTGTTGCTGGAAAGGCGCAGCAGATCAGGCAGCATCCAAGGAGCAGGAGAATCAACGTTTCAGGCATGAGCTCTTCTTCAGGAATGAGGAGACTCTCCTCATTCCTGAAGAAGGGCTCATGCCCGAAACGCTGATTCTCCTGCTCCTTCGATGCTGCCTGATCTGCTGCGCCTTTCCAGCAACACATTTTCGGCAATGGATTTATATGGCCTTGCATGCACATGTAACTGAGAATTTGGGTACAATGTAATGAATTACCCCATCCTTGGGCAAGCACAATTGGAGGTAACTCATGTGTTCTGATTCTGGGGTCCAGCTAATTTTGTAATGGAGATGCATTTCAGTGCAAAGATCAAAAGGCATATAAAAAAAATTGCGGAGAATTGGACATATTGCAGCTGTGAGAGTAAGTCACTTAAAAACAAATTTTAGCAACCATTTCCAGTATTTAATTTATTTGCACCCAGATTATCTGTGCACAAAACAGGAGGAAACTCCAGATCAATATGGCATTTCTGTTTGCAAGTTGCAACAAGACTTTAGAAACCTCCTGCAGGTATTGTGCTATGAAAGAAAAAATGATTGCGCATCAGAATAATTGTTTTCTATGAATGCTTTGTTTTATAAATTCATGGCATTTTCCCCAACTATTTACAAATAATTACACTTACAGGCTCTACGCATCTCTCTTTCACATTGGTTTCTAATTCATGCACATACATTCTGTCATCCTTTGTGCAAAACCTAAAATATTCCAGTGTAGTGAATTTGCAGTAGCATAAAATGATTCTAGTTTTGTAAGTGGAAAGATGAAACATCTCTAAACTTTACAGTACTTGGGCTCCACAAGGAACCCTGAGTTTTGCCACACTGTTTTCAAATCCCTTGTCTGCCGGAAAGCAGTCTAACATTTTGAGTCAAACAGTGGCTTGATTAAAAGATCCATCATGCCATGCAAAAATATCATAGGCACAAGAATTATGCCACTTTATTTTGTTAATAACAGGCATCATCCAACTAGCAGTTTTAAAGAATCAGAAATATTAATATTATTTTATCCATAGTCACATGCTGGTTTCGCATGAGGAAGAATAACCACCTTCCCCTGATGTCACATGAATTTCTGGTGTAAACATGTGATTTTCCATTTTATATCCAGAGTGGCTATCGTCTTTACTGCCATCTCCTGCTGCAATGTGTGTGCAGTTTTGACTGGTGTACTTTGGAGAAACAGCATCTGCCACACACACATTTTTGATATGGTTTTCATTCTTGCTGTGCTTATCATGCTCCCCAAGGGAGCTGTTCTCCTGCTGGTTAGTTTGATGTGCCTCTTCTTTCACCAGTAACTCTTCACCTACACCACTCTCTGTATTGGTACAGCCCTCCGTTCCTGGTGTTGGGAATGCAAAATGTCTCTGCTTAGGCAGTAGTTGTGGTGATTCTTTACTGGATGTCTTATGGAAATCTGGTATATCAGTTCCCAAGAGTAGCCTCTGGTCCTGAGAAGAATTATCCTCAAGCAAAGTGGTACTGATATGCTTAGGTGTAGATAATAAATCTGTTACTATTACTGGTAATGGTCTAATTGTACTAGATGGTGTCTGAGGAGTATCATGTTTCATTTCCATAAAATTCACTTTAAGCGACCTAGATTTCACAGGATTCCTACCTTTCAGTGAGCTCTTGGGGCTTTCCAATGTGCTATTGAAGTTAGAGCACCCTGGCTGCTCTCGGGCAAAAGTGAAAGTTTCATTTGCATTGAGTTCACAAGCACCATCTTTGAACTTGGTGTTTTCCCTGGTAATGAAAGACTGATGCTCATTAAGGGAACCAGGGCGAGCCATCCATCTCAAGTGCACTGGCTCAGTTATTTTCGAAGGGTGTGGGAACCTATCAGCTTCAGTAAAGTCAGCGGCACAACTTGCAAAGCTGTCAATGCTCGAGATACTCCGCATGTCTAATATTGGCTCTACGGGAGCAGTGAGCAACGGGTCGCTTAAGTATGGGACTTCTTCCATTTCTAGTTCTTCTTCATGTACAGCTGATTTAACAGACTGCTCTATCTTGCTGCTGTTAACATTTGGCTGAGATGGTGTCTTTGTCATTTGATTATATATTTCCTCCAGCTTTTGTGCATTCAGATGCTGTGGGCTAGGGATGCGATTGTTTATCTGCTCACTTGAGTTATGCCTGCTTAGCTCCTGATATTTAGACTCAAAGGATTTATTAGAGCTTGTTTCAGACATTCTCCACCTCCAGTTGCTTGGTGAGAGGTGATTATCTATAGGTTTTTCTTGTTTAATCGCATTATCCTTCCCTTTCTCCACCACAATATCCATAAGTTCCATACTGCGAGCAAATGCATCTTTCAAGTTCATTGAGACAATACTTCCATTCCTTTTGGCTCTTTCAAGGGCCTCTCGTCTCTTAATTGCTTTCTCTTGCCTTTTCTGTTCTTTGTAGAACTCTGAGAAGTTGTTTACAATGATTGGTATTGGCAAAGCTATCACCAGTACTCCAGCAATGCAACAAAGACCCCCAACTATTTTCCCTAACAGCGTTTTAGGATATATATCCCCATATCCAACAGTTGTCATGGTGATAGTGGCCCACCAAAAAGATGCAGGAATGCTTGTAAACTTGGTAGCATCTTCATCCTTCTCAGCAAAAAATACCAAGCTTGAAAATATCATGATACCCATAGCCAAAAACAATATTAGCAAACCTAATTCATTATAACTCCTCCTGAGAGTAAAACCTAGTGACTGCAGTCCTGTTGAATGTCGGGCCAGTTTAAGAATTCGTAGTATCCGCATGATCCGGAATATTTGAACAACTCGTCTAACATTCTGGAATTGGAGCACACTCTTGTTTGATTCAGTGAGAAAAATTGTGATATAATACGGCAAGATAGCCAAAAGATCAATGACATTTAATGGACCTTTGAAAAACTTCCACTTATTTGGTGATGATAAAAAGCGCAAAAGGTACTCCATTGTGAACCATGCAATGCACACTGCTTCAACATGGGCGAGTTGTGGATTGTCATTGGGGTGTCCGAACTGATCTTTGTCCTGAAGTTCAGGAAGGGTGTTGAGAGACAAGGCAATGGTTGACAACACGATGAATAAAATGGATATGATAGCCAGAATCTGCAAGATAGAACAAACCACAAAGAACTGTTTAATTTTTTGAATTTCTTATAAGGTGTGTTGTAGAAAGATTGCAGCTATATTACAATGTTTTACAATAGGTTAATAAAACAGGGAAATAATATTCTGAAAGAGAAAGCTTGGTTTTCAAGAAAATGAAAATAAACAGTTTTAGTGTATATTTTCAAAATTTAACTATTTACAAAAGTTCACAGTGAGTTAACTCATAATGAGTGATTTAAGAAATTACATATCTGGCAGGTGATCGCACATATCTGAAAAGCACAAATGCACTTCTCGTAAATTTCTATGAATTAATCAACAAGGTTCTTTTAATGAATGGTACACCGCAATAAGCATTATTTATCAGAAATGCATGTTTTTAAGCTAAAGAAATAAAGAAATGTTATTAAACTCATTTGTTATTAACTTATAATAGTATTTCCAGAAGAATCCTCTGGGCAGGAGTAATAGGAAGTTTTCATTATTAAGAATTACAGCATATTCTGCATTCTAACACTTTAGCAGCACTTAACTCAAAGTAATAAATTAATAACAATACTATGCACTTAATGGATGAACGTACTTACCTTATATTGCTTTATTTGCTAATGGAAACATGCGAGTCAAGGAACATTAGAGGTAGAGAATGCAATGGTGCATGCCACAATTCTGTGAAACAGATTGCTTCTAGTTCACTAAATACTGTGTACAGATCCCAAGGCCTTACAGTATCCTTAGGTTATGAACACATCCCATTCAGGGGTCAAAATAACTTTTTTGGAAGACTGTCTTAAGATTTTCTTGAGGATTACTTTTGATTTTAGGAGGCTACCTTTTAGTTTTCAAGGGCTTCTTTTTTCATTCTCATGAACTGAATGGTCAATAGTAAGCCTTGGGGTGTTGATGGCAGGGGATTCAGTGATGGTAACACCATTGAATATCAAGGGGCAGAGGTTAGATTGTCTGGCATTTGTGTGGTGATAATGTTACTTGCCACTTTTCAAAATCCAGGCCTCAGCTGAATCTCACCTTTAATAAGAGACAGTTCGAAACGCCTTTAACACTCTTCTCATGGTTTGCTAAGGTCCAACTTAAAATGGTTGCATGCTTGTCTCTACTACAATCATTGAACCTCAAGTAATTCACAACAAATTAGATACTTTGAGATGTGATAACACAAATGCACACATTTATGAAATATAACTGCTGTATTAAATTATAAAATTGATATAGGGTTTGTTATTCTTTTGTGGAGTTTGAAACTTCACAGCTTTCCACGTTGTAGTCCCTCTCACTCCCCTTTGCAATTCCTCTCCCCTACTTTGTAATCCCTCTTCACCCCTCTCTCTTTTATAGCCTCACTCTGCTCCACTCCCTGGGCAGTAGCCTTGCTCCCCAGATTTTGACAACCCTAGCTTGTCCCCCTTTTCCAATGCCTGCTTTCTAGCTCCACTACTTCCTGTCTTACTTCTTCTGGCTTTAGCAACATAATTCACTGGCACGACTCACCTTCAAGCTCTTCCTCCAATTATGGAGCTATGCACCTGCACTCCAAGGTCTCTTTGTTCAGCAACACTCCCTGGGACCTTACCATTAAGTGTATAAGTCCTGCTAAAATTTGCTTTCCCAAAATGCAGCACCTCACATTTACCTGAATTAACCTCTGTCTGCCACTTCAGTACTCTCATCCAGCAATTAGATGAGACTGGATATGGAGTCACGAGGGAATGAATGATTGAGTGTACATTGCCAGGGTGAATGCCACTGTGTAATCAATGAATTGTAACATTGCCACTGCAGGGACTGCTACACAAAAGATTAGATGCCAAGTATCCACATCATGTGCCCATTTGCAATCAAAGCCTGTCACTTATTTGCACCTAACAATATTACCTTGCTAGCACCACAGTGCCGCTGCTTTTCACACAGCCTGCAGGTTTTCTGTTAAAATACAGAAGTAGCTACAACACTCAGCAGTTCACTCACCACCCACTCATTGCCTGCGCCCCTACCCCCTCTTCAAAACTAGGAGAACATACAGATCATATAGCTTCTCACTACAGCTTCGCATGGGGTAAGGAAGTATCCTGAAAGAATGGCTTTGAGAAGAACAATTCACACAAATATCAAACAAACATCATTAGATCTTTTCTGATTTCCATCAGCATTTTGACGACATGGACCTTACGTTTCAGAAGCTTTTACCTCTCAACTTCTCTCAGACCACATTTTGCTTGAAAGCTATGCACACAGATAACATCAGCTCAGGGGATTCGCATCCTTTTCTGTGTCTATCATAGCAGGCACTTTGCACATAGTGCTCATTTACTCATTCTCTTAATGCCTCTTGCCTTCCTGTAGAGAAGAACCAGTAAAAATGTGTGCAGACGGTGAGAGGACTGCCTGACATAAAGCTGTTTGCCATTTTAGAGGGGAAGGATGCTAAACTGAAAGGGAACGAAGTGAACCAGCCTGTACTGAAGGGGAGATTGGATGTACACAGTTAGCTAGTCGGAAAGCCTCCAAATTTCTACTCACAGTTGCCCATCAAGCAGTAATGTATTAATGAAAGCTTGTATACGGGTGGTGTCCTGTGCCACTAAAAACAACAACCTATTACTCTCTGCAGCCCAGGATTCACAGAGCCAAGCAAAGGGCCAGAAGAGGAAGGACCCCAGCCACCAGAGGTGCCCTGTCAGACCATCTCCCCTCTGCCAGGGACTCAAACCTCTCCAGCAGCTCAGCTGAGGAAGGTTGTGCCTGCATGACACTCCCAGCAAGCCAAGGCTACCATTTCAATTTTTACAATGTTCCCACATTCTCTTCCATCAGCCAATTTCTTTCCCCTCTCGCTGATCCTGTCTATAACCCTTTGCATCCTCACTACTTACCTATCCACCGACTGTTGTGTCGTTCTCAAACTTTGTGATAGTGCATTCAACTTGGCTACAGTAATTTCCTGCTTATCATGGTGCCTTTTGCAAATTTAGCTGCAGTACATTCAGTCCCTTCATTTCTTTCATCCAATGACATAGATTGTTTCTACTTGAAGTCCCAACTTGAGGTCCCTGGTGGTATTTCACTTGTTGCAGTTTGCCAACCTGAAAAGAACCATTTATGCTAATCCCTGCTTCATGTTAGCTTTCTAATCCTTTGTTTATGCTAATTGTTATATACTACACATGTGCTCTTATCTTGTGGAATAAACATTTATGTGGTACCTTTTCAACTACCTTTTGGAAATTCACATACATAGAATCCAACAATTCCAATTTATGCAGCTTAATTGTTAGCCCTTAAATCACTCAGGTGAAATTCTAGAAAATATTACCTTTGAGGTTCTATTTTTAATTTAGTCCCTATCTGCTGGTAATTCCCAAGGAGAATTTCTTTCCTAGTTGCATGTTGTTAGCATCCACGTGGACCATGACAAGTGTATTTGTCATGCTATTGCATGTTTCTTGCTAGCCCAATCCCAAGGATAGCAATGGGTAACAACATAGCTTTCTGGGGGTTCACAACTGCAGAGTTAGTCCCCTTTACTATCATATTACCACTACGTTCCTATTTACACCACTTACGTTTTCCACTCTAGGCTTAATCGGAGGGAGGCAGGAAGGTGGTATGAACTGCATCTTCCAATCTCCCACCAAATGAAGCTGCAACCCCCAACTCTGAACCCATCTCTGGGTTTGGGAGAGTGTCATTACATTTCGCCTAATGTGTTAGCTCCTGGCACTAATGATACACAGACAACACCATCAAATTGTCATTAATGTATAATTCCCTGGAATTATATAAGCAATTGTTTTATGATTAACAGTTCAAATATAGAAATGGTAATATGGCAGATGAATGAATGCATTCAATTAAGTGGCAATTTTCCTGCTTTCTCTCTTATTTAATATTTGATGGCATTCTATTTAAAATTCAGAATATTAAAATGTATTGAAATAGAAGTAAAAAATTTAGCCTGTCTTTCTCTGTGAAACTAGTGAGGAGCCAATAACTGTTAGCTGTTTAATGACTTTATCACTTTCCATTGGGAATGCAGTGAAATAAATTGTCTTATGTTCTATATATCAAATGATAAAAAAACAATAATTTGATATAATTCCTAAAATATGTAGGTTCAATAGATTCACTGATATTTCAATGAGAATAGTAACATGAAGAT
Organism: Hemiscyllium ocellatum; assembly: GCF_020745735.1. Taxonomy (NCBI): domain Eukaryota; kingdom Metazoa; phylum Chordata; class Chondrichthyes; order Orectolobiformes; family Hemiscylliidae; genus Hemiscyllium; species Hemiscyllium ocellatum. Next base: position 11,431,396 of record NC_083404.1, on the reverse strand, counting down.
TTATGAATAATTACAGATTTGATGCAATTAAACAGTTGCTTTGAATGATTAATTAACTTAATTAATTAACTTCAACAGTAGTTACAGGTGTTTTGTTTTTACTTTTCCAATCTTTTTTCTCTTTTTTACTTCTTCTGTGTCTGGTTTGACAGAGTATTCAAATACTGCTCCGATGCATTCGGTCCCTTCATTTCTTTAAATCCACATACCTTACACCTAGTTACCAACCTACTGCAAGAACAAGTCAAACGACAGGCATTATTTGATTCACTATTACAGCAAATTAGGGCACCACTGGGCTTTAAAACAAAGTAACATGATCATTTCTAGCCTCCAAGTAACTATAGTTGGGACAAATGACCACAACAGTTAGCAGACATACACTACATTTCATAGACTTCTTTCACAGAACCCCTATAGTGTGAAACAGACCATTCTTCCCATCAAATCCATACCAGCCCTCCAAAGAGCATCCCACCCAGTGCCACCCCTATTGCTCTAACCCCACATTTCCCCTAATCCACCTAGTCCAAACATCCCTGGACACTATGGGCAATTTAGCATGATCAGTCCACCCTGTAGGAGGGGACTGGCAAACCCAGAGGAAACCCACACAGACACAGGGAGAGTGTGAAAACTCCACCCAGATGGTTGCCTGAGGCTGGAATAGAACCAAGGTCCCTGGCCCCACCTCATCCTAGTTCCAAACTTGCAGCTCAGCACAGTACCCATGACTTGTCCGGACTTGTCCTACCAGCCTATCTTCTTTTCCACCTATCACTCCACCCTCCTCCCTGACCTATCCCCTCCCCCACTCACCTATTGTACTTTATGATACTTTCTCCCCACCCCCACCCTCCTCCAACCTATCTCTCCACGCTTCAGGCTCTCTCTGCCTTTATTCCTGATGAAGGGCTTTTGCCCGAAACATCGATTTTACTGCTCCTCGGATGCTGCCTGAACTGCTTTGCTCTTCCAACACCACTGATCCAGAATCTGGTTTCCAGCATCTGCAGTCATTGTTTTTACCTCTGTGAGGCAACAATGCTAAGGACTGAGCCAGCATGCTGCACTAATTTACATAGATGTGGAATTAAGTCTGTGATTAGAACCTGAATATCAAAAAATGCTAAGCATTTTCTCTTTGTTGCTCTATCTTTAATACTTTTAGGGAGGTGGTTCCCAGTTATTAATGACCTTCAGGAAAATAGACAAACCAGAGAAAAGAGCTAACTTAAATACTCAGGCGACTGACTGTGTGGAGTTTGCACGTTCTCCCCGTGTCTGCGTGGGTTTCCTCCGGGTGCTCCGGTTTCCTCCCACAGTCTAAAGACATGCGGGTCAGGTGAATTGGCCATGCTAAATTGCTCGTAGTGTTAGGTAAGGGGTAAATGTAGGGGTATGGGTGGGTTGCGCTTCGGCGGGTCGGTGTGGACTTGTTGGGCCGAAGGGCCTGTTTCCACACTGTAAGTAATCTAATCTGTCTTGCTTCCTTATGTTCATTTATTTTTGCAGGGCAGAAAATGTTAGAAATGTACAATTGCTTGACATCAGAACATGGAGAGGTAAGTGAATGTTTCAAGTAGAGAATTGCTCTGTCAAGCATTAAAATCAGTTCCACCGTATTTACATGCTATCAGACCTGTTTTGTGATTCTGATACATTTCTGTTTTATTTTGTATATTTTCTTTCTTTGTTGATTTCCAGAGTTGACAGTTTTTAGATGAACTTTGTCAGGTAATGATATCAAAGGGATATGAAGGAAAGGCAGGTATATAGGCAGGAAAGGCGGCACGGTGGCACAGTGGTTAGCACTGCTGCCTCACAGCGCCAGGGACCTGGGTTCAATTCCCGCCTCAGGCGACTGACTGTGTGGAGTTTGCACGTTCTCCCCGTGTCTGCGTGGGTTTCCTCCGGGTGCTCCGGTTTCCTCCCACAGTCCAAAGATGTGCGGGTCAGGTGAATTGGCCATGCTAAATTGTCCGTAGTGTTAGGTAAGGGGTATATGTAGGGGTATGGGTGGGTTGCGCTCCGGCGGGTCGGTGTGGACTTGTTGGGCCGAAGGGCCTGTTTCCACACTGTAAGTAATCTAATCTAATAAGGTAAGCTGTGCTGTGATCTAATGGAATGTCAGAAAATGCTTGAGGAATTTTATAGCCTACTCCAATTTCTATATTGCTGTATCACAAAGTTTCCAAATCTGTCCAAGATGTCAACTTTATACATTCCCAGATAAGATGTGCCTGTCCAGTTGCAGAGTAAAGGTGCTACTACCCTCCTTACATTTTTGTCCCTTTGCAGATTGGTTTACTGCAACACTGGTTTGAAATTTCATTTTTTCACAAAGGCTGTCCTTGTGATTTCCAAATGAGATTCCGACTTCTTGTAATGACTGCCCAAACTTAATTATCGTAAATGCCTCATGATTAGCAGGCAGAGAAAAGAGACTCTCATCCTATTAGATTGACCTGAATGTGATATGTCAATTCCCAGAGTGCTAAATTACTCAGCAACCACGTTTCTCCTTGCCACTCTCCATTATATTGTATTTTTAACTGGCTTTAAAGAGGGACAAATGATGAAATTGCCTCTTATAAGGAGATTTTGATGTAATCTTGAGAAAGTTGCATTAAATATTAACCTTACAATAAAAAGTAAATGCCATGGCAACTGATGGAATGCACTCTAGTCTTAAACATTGAAAAGCTTTTACAGTACTTCCCAGAAGCGCATTGGTGCAAAATTGTTTTATTGCTTATGAATGCTGTACTATTGCAGCAATTGCTGTGTATTTTTGTTCCTCTAGATGTTAAATTGTATGACAGTACAATCAATACATTTAGCAGCAGAAATAAAGTCAACTTCAGTCAGTTCATATTCATACAGATTTTTGAATGACAAACAATGACATTGTTGAGCATGTGCAGATTCATGCTTTTGATAGGTAAAGAGGATGATTTTAGAGATCAAATACATAAAAAATTCTCATTAGATTTAAGAGTTGAAATTTTTTGACTTTCACCATATAGTTTAGGTGCCAAAGGTCCTCAAATAAACAAGACGGTGGCTTCAGCTGCAATGCCTGTTTAGCCTACTTGTGATACAAGGTACGATCTTGACAAAAGCGTTGAGGTGTGCACCAGCAGTAGGTATCCCAAAACAGGTGTTTAAAGGCGACATACATATTTCATGAAAAGTGTCTAGTTTAGCAAGTATTAGCATATCTAAATCATGACAGTCACCGATTAACCCCAAAGGAAGTTAACTTTCAAAACAAGTACATTTTGTTAGCAGAGCTCACACATAACTTTAATTTTCACACCTTTCTGGAAAGTAACCTCTTGGTTTTCTATGAGATAATCAAGACAATCAACAAAGGAACTTTGAGTTTGATTGTGTGGAAGGAACTCAATTCATGCAGCTAGGGGCAACAGGGGATACTTTACCAATACAAGTAGAATTACAGTAAAATTCACAGGTTATGATTTTCTGCTCCCAGGAGAGGTGAGAATAATTGTGGTGTGATGACTTAATCAGATGATAGACCAAAATCAGATTTTTTCCTTTGAGCTGAACTTTAACAATTAAGCCATCCCTTCTCATTTGGACTCAGCCTTCTTGGTGGCAAGAACTTAATATGCATGCTTTTGCACCTCATTAATTGGACAATTCATTAAAATTATCTTTGTCGCTCAAATTAACTTCTGTTTAATCAAGATTCAGAAGGTATCAGACATTTGACTGCTTAGAGCAAATGCGTAACTGGTAACAAAAACAAAAATTACTGGGAAATTTCAGCAGGTCTGGCAGCATCTTGGTATTGGGGGCAAAGTATTAACTTGGATTGAAAGTTGGTTGGCTGATAGGAAACAAAGAGTAGTGATTAACGGCTCCATTTCGGAATGGCAGGCAGTGACCAGTGGGATACCGCAGGGATCAGCCCGGGACCGCAGCTTTTTACAATATATGTTAATGATATAGAAGATGATATTAGTAATAATATTAGCAAATTTGCTGATGATACTAAGCTGGGTGGCAGGGTGAAATGTGATGAGGATGTTAGGAGATTACAGGGTGACCTGGACAAGTTAGGTGAGTGGTCAGATGCATGGCAGATGCAGTTTAATGTGGATAAATGTGTGGTTATCCACTTTGGTGGCGAGAACAGGAAGGCAGATTACTACCTAAATGGAATCAATTTAGGTAAAGGGGCAGTACAGAGAGTTCTTGTGCACCAATCAATAAAGGTAAGCATGCAGGTACAGCAGGTAGTGAAGAAGGCTAATAGCATGCTGGCCTTCATAACAAGAGGGATTGAGTGTAGAAGCAAAGAGGTTCTTCTGCAGCTGTACAGGGCCCTGGTGAGACCACACCTGGAGTACTGTGTGCAGTTCTAGTCTCCAAATTTGAGGAAAGACATTCTGGCTATTGAGGGAGTGCAGCGTAGGTTCACGAGGTCAATTCCTGGAATGGTGGGATTACCTTACACTGAAAGACTGGAGCGATTGGGCTTGTATACCCTTGAGTTTAGAAGACAGAGGATCTGATTGAGACATAAAAGATTATTAAAGGATTGGACACTCTGGAGGCAGGAAACATGTTTCCGCTGATGGGTGAGTGCTGAACCAGAGGACACAGCTTAAAAATACGGGTAGACCATTTAGGACAGAGATGAGGAGAAACTTCTTCACCCAAAGAGTGGTGGCTGTGTGGAATAGTCTATCCCGGAGGGCAGTGGAGGCCCAGTCTCTGGATTCATTTAAGAAAGAGTTGGATAAAGCTCTCAAGGATAGTGGAATCAAGGGTTATGGAGATAAGGCAGAAACAGGATACTGATTAAGGATGATCAGCCATGATCATATTGAATGGTGGTGCAGGCTCGAAAGGTAGAATGGCCTATTCCTGCACCTATTGTCTATTGTCATCTGTGAAAAAAATAGCAGAGTTAATATTTCGAGTCCAATGACCCTTGTTTAGAACAGGTCTTCAGAACAGCAGTTAATCAGTTGATTATTCTCAATAGATGCTGCTAGACCTGCTGAGCTTTTCCAGCAATTTTTATTTTTGTTTCCAACTTCCAGCATCTGCAGGTTTTTTTTTGTTTTTCTTGCACCTGATGACTTTGTCTTTGACTTCCAGTCTGGTAAACTCTTTGCTTCTTTTCCCTCTAATGAGAATTGTAAATTTGCATTGTCTTCATTTTTGCTGTAAGTGTTACAACTGTAGGAGGCAGGATGTGTCTTGGACCATCACAGAAACAAATTGGAGAGTGTCAATGCAGTATCTCATGTTTCTGAGGGATAGGTTACACAAAAGGTGTCACAATAGTATGTGGCTGTCAGACATAGTAAAGAGACAATGTGAAAAGTTGGGTACATTTGGTCGAATGGCACATTTCAACATCAATGTTATGGTACTGCATGTGAGTCCACTGTATGTGGCAAACACAGTGCATGTGCATGAAAAGCATGGCAATGTGTGCAATAAAAAGGGAAAGCATGGTTAATGAGCGTAGGGGACACACCTCTTAGCCAGGAGCTACAGCTACAGTCAGTTGAAGGGGATGGTCCTTTTCAGTCCAGGGGGTTTGTCATAGTCAGTGGAAGCTAAAGAGCTGCAAAAGAATGTCCAACCTGGTCAGGGGTTGGTTGCAAAGGAAGTGACACATTTCCTTAAGGAATTTACTTGGGTGGGTAAGGTTTGCTCATGTATGCCAGGAGGAATACGCAAAGAAATGATGATTTTAAGAGATACGGGACAAGTCAATCTTTGATGGCAAGAGATGGGGAGATATGTATTTCAGAAGGACTATTGCCGGAAAAAATGATAATATGTGGAATTCGTAGTGACAATAGTAGTGTTCTTTGATATAAAGTGATGGTGGAGGATCTAGTGAAAAGAGGTGAAGTAATGGTGGGAATAATAGAGAAATGTTTGGTTTCAGATATATGTTTTATGATACAGCTGGATTACAGGTGGGAGTGATGCCTGCTGTGGTTAAAAAAAAGAGGAATATAAGCAACTGAGTTGTTAGAGGAAGTGTACCCTGGGATTTTTTTCCTAACCGTGTGGTAACAAGGTCATAAAGCCATAGGTGGAAACAGGAGAAGAAATCAAACAATAAAGATAAGAAAGGTGAAGTTTAATTATCAGAGACTCTGTTTAATCAAATGGTTGAGAAATAAACAAAAACAGGTAGAAGACAAAGTGGATACTTTTAGTTCAGAGAAATTAGCTGAATTATAACAGAAAGATGAAAAATTAAAGCAATTGTATCAAAAAAGCCTACACAGAAGAGTCTCAGTGTATTTCAGAATGTTACTTTCTTAAAAATGAAGTTTTGATAAGGAAATGAAGACCATCATGTAATCAGGTAGATAAAAAGTGTGCATAAGTTCATCAAGTTATATTAATAATGGGTTATAGAAAGGAGGTGTTTCGGGTAGTACATGAGTTATCAGTAGGAGGTCATTTCAGAATCAGGAAAACTCAAGCCAAAATACAAAAATGTTTTTATTGGCATGAACTACATAAGGATATGGTTGCCAGACATGTCAAACATATCAGATAATTGGGAAACCTCAGGCAGTGAGAAAACCTTAATACACATTCCCACTTTTATACGTCTTAATTGATTGCATAGGACCACTACATAAAATAAAAAGTGGGACTCAGTATTTGTTGACCATAATGGATGTGTCTACTAGATTTCCAGAGCCCATTCCATTACACAGTATCATGGCTAAAAGCATTGTAGAAGAGTTACTCAATATTTTTTACTAAACTACACAGAGGTTGTACCAATAGGGCAGCACTGTGGTGCAGTGGTCAGCACTGTTGCTTCACAGTGCTAGAGACCCAGGTTCAATTCCAGCCTCAGGCAAGTGACTGTGCGGAGTTTGCACGTTCTTCCTGTGTATGTGTAGGAGTACTCCCACAATCCAAAGTTGTGCAGGTTAGGTGAATTGGCCAAGTCAAATTGCCCATAAGTATTCAGGGATGTGTAGGTTAGGTGCATTAGGTCAGAGATAAATATATGATGTTAGTCAGTTTTGAGAAGATTTGTAGCTCAGGTTGAGTTTCTGGATGTAGGCTTGCTTGCTGAACTGGAAGGCTTGTTTTCAGACATTTTGTCACTGATGAAGCACTGGTGGTACAGCCCGACTTCTATTTATGTGTTTGGGTTTCCTTGGGTTGGTGATGTCATTCCCTATGGTGACATAATTTCCTCCTGTGATGTCATTTCCTGTTCATTTTTTCAGGGGGTAAATGGGATCCAAGTCAATGTGTTTATTGATAGAGTTCCGGTTGGAATACCATGCTTTTAGAAATTCTCGTGCATGTCTCTGGTTTATCCTAGGATGGATATGTTTTCCCAGTCGAAGTGGTGTCCTTCCTCATCCGTATGTAAGGATACTAGTGAGAGTGGGTCAGGTCGTTTTGTGGCTAGTTGATATTCATGTATCCTGGTGGCTAGTTTCTGCCTGTTTGTCCAATTTGTTATAGTTCTTGCAAGGTATTTTGTAGATGACAATGGTTTTGCTTGTTGTCTGAATAGGGCCTTTCAAGTTCGTTAACTGCTGTTTTCGTGTGTTGATGGGTTTGTGGGCTACCATGATGCCAAGGAGTCTGAGTAGTCTGCCAGTCATACCTGAGATGTCTTTGATGTAGGGAAGAGTGATGAGGGTTTCTGGACATGTTTTGTCTGCTTGTTTGGGTTTGTTGCTGAGAAATCGGCAGACTGTGTTCATTGGGTACCCGTTCTTTTTGAATACGTTGTATAGGTGATTTTCCTCTGGTCTTCGTAGTTCGTCTGTGCTGCAGTGTGTGGCGGCTTGTTGAAATAATGTTCTAATGCAGCTTTGTGGATGTTAGGATGATTGCTTCTGTAGTTCAATATTTGGTCTGTATGTGGTGTTTTCCTGTAGACGCAAGTTTGAAATTCCCCATTGGCTGTTCACTCTAGGAATGGTAGCTTGTTGTTGTCTTCCTCCTCTTTTGTGAATTTTATGCCAGTAAGGGTATTATTGATGGTTTTGAAGGTTTCCTCTAATTTGTTCCTCTAATTAAGAGATTTAAGAGTTTACTTTGTTCCTTTTTTTATGATAAAAGGTTGAGACAGAGATGATGAGCAGAGTGCTCAAAGCAAATAAAATAAACATCTTGTGAGGCCTTGGCTTTTTTTTTAAAGTTGGGAAAATAGAAGCAACCTGAATTAGTGGGGTAAGCTCCCACTGAACCAAGATTTTAAGCATTAGCTTTTTGAACTGAATTGAATTGCATTGAATTTATTGTCACGTGTACTGAGGCAAAGTGAAAAGTTTTGTCTTGCGAGCAATTCCTGCAGATCACAGAGTTAAATAGCATAGATAAGTAAACAAATAATAGGAAGTTGCTAGGGTCTTGAAGCTAGGTGTGGAAACTCTTATTCCTCTGTCTGTTACAGCTAAAAGCTGGGGTTCTCTTCCTGCTGCTAGAATTACATTTGAGACAATCTATTTTACTGAATTTGTGTTTGCCAAGGATGAGTTTATGGCATATTACTATATTGGAACAGTTAATTAGCAGTAGTTAATATACATATTATTTTGTTAAGCATTTCAATAGAGTTACAGATAGGATATAGATTTGCTCGCTGAGCCGCCGAGCACACCTACATCCAAAATCTCAACCTGAGCTACAAATCTTCTCAAAACTCACTAAGAGATACAGCTAAGCCAATTCTTTTCTTTTACTTTTATTTTGTCTGTATTTTAACTTAGTATGAAAATAAAATGTGTTTTGTTTAAAGTCGGATAGTTTGGCTCATTAAATTGCATCTGGAACTCAACACCTTACACTTACTTTTAAAATCAGAAAACACCAGGGTCTAGGCTACCTTCCTGATATATTTTGAGGGGATTTTGTCTGGTCAATGACACACCCAATGAATTCTTAGCTATACATTCATCACTCTTCATCTCCTTAGGTCTCAGATATTCCATCACATCACATTAGATGAAAACAATCATCATCTGTAAGTTCCCATGCGAATTACACATCACCTCAAACTATTTGCTGTTCCTTTACTGTACCTCAATTAAAATCCTAGAATGCCCTTCCCACCATTGCCATGGGTGTCCCTGCACCAGATGAACAGCATTGATTCAAAAAGCATTGTCACACTATCTTTTACAGGGAACATAGGGATGGCAATAATATGCACATTCTACAAAGTCATATTAGAATCAAAAAATTGTAACTGATAAGGGCGAATTATTTTTCACTCTTCTATTTTACCCAAGCAGTTGTTCAGGGACAGACAGACCATCAGGTTAAAACACTGTGTATGTGTACTGAGTGAAAGACATGAGTCCCTGGTTCTTTACCTTAAATACATCTGTTTTCTTGCAAAGGAGGGAAATATTGGAGCCTTGACATAAATCTGACATCTCATTTAGATTATAATTTCAGCAACTAGACTCTGGGTAAGTGTATCACTGTAACCTGTGCTTTACCCCCTGGGACAACAACCTCCAGAGGAGTGTGTGTCTGGGCCCTTGCAGAATTTAATTGCAGGTTTCATTTGAAATGTACTAATTAGCTGCTCCACCATTTCCAGCAAAAAGCACCTGCTGATATATTTAGCGAAGCTTGGGTGAGGTGCAGGGTGTGGGTGATTTTTTTTCTCTCAAGCTTAAGAACCCTCAAGTAAGAACTTTCCAAATGTGGATTGGAAGATCACTTATGGTCCCTAGGAAGTGAAATGTAAAAGTAAGATTTAATGAATTAGTCAGAGGCAGCAGTATTTTATTTTGCGATCTTTAGGCACAGTCTCAGCAGTTTTTTCCATCACTGGCCTAAAATTCCGATATGATAAGCTGCTTATGGTTGCTGCCAAAAGGTTACTAAATTATCCAGTCCGAGTGATCACCAAAGCAATGAATGCAGTTAATCAATGTCATAAATTATTTTCCTTAAGAATTTAAGTGCTGTTTGAGATCTAAAAGCAATGCATTAAATGTTTGCCTGTATGCCAAATGACTGACTTCATTGATAACACTGGTTCACCAATCCAATTTTCATATACTTTAAAATATTAGAAATTAAAGTTCTGAATCTTTATGTAAAAAAAACGTTAAACTTGAGAAGTTCACAAGAGAGCTTTGACCAATTAAGATCATAGAATGATTACGGGACAGACAAAGACTGTTCAGCCCATCATCTCCATGCCAGTCCTCTGTAAAAGATACTCAGGACCACACACTGTCTTTTTGCCAATAGCTCTGAAAATGTTTTCTTCTAATTATTGAGCACCCTGTCCAAAGCTGCATGCTTTTTAACTTAGCTTTTGGAGAAATCCTGGCTGAGAGGGCAGAGGCGGTGATGGAGCGTGGCAGCATTTGGAGTGCAGCGTCAGCCCGAATGGCGTTCTGCACTGAAGGATGGCGACAGTGGTCAGCGGTGAAGCAGCGTTTGGGGCTGAAGCCTTGTGAGTGGTAGTGAAATCTAGCATTCTCAATGGTGGTGAGCCGCAGAAGTGGGCGACTAAGTGGCTGATGAGCCTAACTGGGACTTAGCCTAGCGCTGGAAAGAGCAAGCCAAAATCCAATTTGGAGCATCTGCAGGCTTAAGAATGGATTGTAATGATTGACTCTTTAACTTATTTCCTTACTTGTCTCCGTTTATACCAAGAAGAACTTTGTAAACTTATTTCTTTTTTTCTATTTCTGTATGAAAGATTTTGTACCTGGGTACTTTTGTACCTAAGATGTGCTGGGAATGGTCACTTTCACTGTATTCCTGTACCCCTGTACTTGAGTACACGTGGCAATAAAACTAAATGAAATCAATCAATCAAGCCAGATCCAAACCACTTACTCTGTGAAATGGTTTCCACCGATCACCTTAAGTCAAGATCTTCATTCTTTCACCAACAAGAAAGATCCCCCTACTTCCTCTGTTCATACTCCTAAAACAACAATCAATTCACTATATAGGAGTTATTTTTCTTTATCAGCTTGGCGAGTTACAACATCCTTGTGGTAAATATTAAGCAGGGTTTGTGGTGCAATTGGTTCATGTTGGCTAAAATATTGCATGTGTGAAATCTAAAATGCAGTAGTCAACTGTGTAAAAATCTGCAATAGTTGCAAAACTTTGACTGCTGCTGCAAAACCTCTGCTAAATCACACAAGAATACAAACTGTGGTAATTATCTATTAATGTAAAGCTATACATTTTGACTTAGTCCATCTGCAGAATATTAATTCACACCCCCGATTCACCATTGACATCAAGAATATTGTTAATTTGCTCTTTCCTGAGCTAAGAATTCCTTAAATAAGAACATTACTCAACTTATCCAATATTTTACTCAGCCTCTTAAACTAGACCCATGTCCTTGTTCACAAGTAGATTTTTACAGACTTCTTTGTGAAGTTGCCTTACTGTCGTCATTGATGTTTCATGCTTCAACCCACAGATGATCAGTGAACCACCTTATTCTCCTATGCTATGTACAGCTTTAACGTGGCCACAGACTGCATTTTTGGGTCAGCGCCTTTGGTGTTTCTATAACAACTGAGGCCAAATCAGCCTGCTTTTCAGTCCAGACTTGTTGGCTTTCTTTCTCATAATCATGCTGGTTGAAATGATGTTCTCCACATGCTGTTGTTCACTGAGCTGACATAAGACATGTATTAGAGCAGGCTCAAAGGACTATGCTTTGGTTCCCAAACCTGTCTCTCAACTGAGACAGTTTCCACCTTCTGCCTTGAAGCATTCTGGCTGCAGCCCAGTTTCCCACCCAGGTTCCTCTTCCACTGAGGCACTTCCTCATCTATAGAGGCTTGGACTTAGTGAGGACTGCAGATGCTGGGAAGTCAGAGTCAATAAAATGTGGTTTGGCTCTGGCCCGAAACGTCGAATTTCCTGTTCCTTGGATGCTGCCTGACCTGCTGTGCTTTAACCAGCAACACATTTTCAGCTCTGATCTCCAGCATCTGCAGACCTCACTTTTTACTCAATAAAATGTGGGTCTGGAAAAAGCACAGTAGGTCAAACAGCATCAGAGAGCAGAAGTGTCAATATTTTGGGCAGGATCCTTCATCAGGACCACACTATCTCACCAAGTTATTTAACTGCCAACAAAACAACCCAAATTCCTGACAACCTATGACCTGCTGGATCACAACTAGCACCCTTTTTTCCATCTCCTTTCTTTATGTTCTGCTCCTTCCCTATTTCCATCAGCTCATTCACTTCCATTCCCACTACACATTGTTTATCTTACTGCTGTTCCTCCAATTTTGCTTGCTGTTCTCCTTCATTCTTTCCTCTCCATTCTAACACACCATGGCATTTCCATTTTACCTACACCTCCATGCAGACTTCTCCTTCCTTCCTTTTTGCTTTTCTTTCTGTTTATTATTGATTTCATTCTGTCTTGACCCTCCCTCAGCTCTTCCCTTCCCACCCTTCTCTCCTTTTGACAGCCTGTCGTATTACTTGCCTCTGTCTCTTCTGCCTTCCTTTTCTCATTGTCCCACTCTCCTCTTTCCTTTCCATGCTGCCCCTTCTCCCATGCTCTCTGGCCTTCCCACCTCTATCCTTTCCCAGCTTTCTCTTTCTACTCTGCCTCTCTGTTTTTCAGTTTCCTGGATATCACTCTCTCTCGCACTGACTCTTCTCTCCTCTCTTGAATGGCTGCTTCTGTCTGTTCTTCGCTTCTCTTTTCCTTTTCCACACCTCTTTTCCATGCTTCCCTCTCTCCCCATACACATCTTCGCTCTTATTGTAACAGCACCAGCTACAATGGAGTGGGTTATATCCAGACCATTAAAAAAGATGGCACATCATCTAATAGGGGCACTGGGATCTGGAGAAGAAATCTATTTTGTAGTGTTTCCAAGCTGCATTCAGGTTATTGCAGCTTGGATTTGGACTCAGAAGTAGTCCGAGATGTATATTAGTCCTGACAATAAGCTGAATAAATAAGCTTCCATCTTTGTTAACATCATAATAACATGCTGTCATAATGAGCAGGAATCCCTGCATAGTAGAAAACCTTTATGGCGGTTACAAATTAACCATAATTTAATTAGACTTTTTGCTGAGGAGGCTCTTCATGAACAGCGTCTTCATTTATGTATTAGAATGAAGCTATCTTATTTGAATGATTAGATTAAATGGCCAACAATATAAGAGGTCAGCCATGATCCTTTCATCATAATTATAATTAATCAATTTAATAAATGGTACTTCATTGCATGATCAAAGCACTCTGATGCCAAGTTAAATGTATCAGAATGAATAAAATTCAACTGTGAAACTGACTGACATGGAGAAACTGCAAAAACAAACTAATTTTTAAGGCATATTGTGAAACAAGACATACTTGGATTGTTTATCTTGAGGCTCATTTCCCAGATATACCATACATTGGAAAAAAACATGTGGATTGTTACCTTCTTTATTTTTCTTTCGGTTATTTGGGGTTCCAAATGTGGGTAAAGGAGGAGCAGATTGCATGTAGCAATGGCTAGCTGGCACGTTAATGAAACAGTTTCGAGTATTTCCAACACTGATGCATTATTATTCACCTTCAATACCATAACGGTTCATATTTTGAATGTACCTATATAAAAAAAAGTAGGCCCAACCCAATCCAACTGGAGAATCAGATACAGGAAGTAGGCTGAAGACATAATAGTCTAAGATAGGTTCCTTTCTCCTGTTCTGGGAAACAAGGAGTGTTGCTGAAGTTCTTCAGATTACTATTCAGACAGTACTCAGAACTTTCTGATGTCAGCAGCTATTTCTATTGCAACAGATCTTGCAGGCTGATCTCCCAACCCTGCTTCAGTGCACAAAGCTTTGTCAGATCTAGGTAAGTGACCTAAAATTTGGGTGGGTTCAGGTCATATGCCTTTTGCCTGCCTGCACAGTGAACAGGCAAAAAGTAGTTATTTAGACTAAAGTAATTGTACTCTTTTTCTGAATTTAGAAGTAAAGAGTAAGCCTAGGGCAGCACATTGGCTCAGCGGTTAGCCTCACAGAACCAGGAGCCTGGGTTTGATTCCACTCTCAGGCGACTGTCTGTGTGGGAGTTTGCATGTTCTCCCAATGTCTGCATGGGTTTCCTCCGGGTGCTCTGGTTTTTTTCCACAGTCCAAAGATGTTTAGGTTAGGTTAATTGGCCGTGCCAGATTGCCCATAGTGTCCAGGGTGCAGGCTGGGTGGATTAGCCATGGGAAAGACAGGGTTACGGTGAGTTTGGGTGGGACGCTGTTCAGAGGATTATGTGAACTTGGTGGACCAAATGGCCTGCTTCCATATTGTAGGGTTTATGATTCTAGCATGGCTATGCTTAATGAGGAGCACTCCTGGTATTAAAAACATTGTGAAGTTATCTAGAAAATTTGCATTTACAAGGTTTCCAGTGCCTTTGCATTTTCTGTCAACCCCTTTAATCATAACCCCTTCAGTCACTAGAATAGGTTTCAATTATTTGCTGCTGAGGTCAGACGAAATTGGATACAAGCTGGAGCCACAAAACTACCTACTTTTAGTTGGATATGACTGTGTACTTAAGAAACACTAACCTTTCTTTAGCTTGATGTAGAGGTTAGCTTAAACAGTTCATCTAAACTCAACTACTATGACTCAGTGGAGAACCCTGAAGCAGCATTTTTTAAGATTATGGTAGCAAGGAATCAGATTTAACTGTAATCTGGAAATGTCAGAAAAGAATGGACAACAGGTGAATCGAATGCAATTGCTTTAAAGTGGACTAATTGAATATGTACACTATGCTAGCATATTATATGTTTGTTTAAAGAGTTCTTGATTGAAGCAAACAGCTTCAACAAGAAGTTGGGTACAGATAGTTCTCTTAACATTCCAAGACATCCCATGGTCCTGAAGTGACTGAGAGGCTGAACATCTAGAATTTAGAAAGGTTTAGGGTTATGACCGAGGATGCAGGTTGAGAAGAACACAGGAGGAATTTGAAGATGAGGAGCATGTGCAAGACCAGTGAGTTTACTTGGGGACTTCCTGATGATGATTGAAAATTCTGCATTAATTATGATTTACCGCATTATATAATACAGCAGTGCGAAGACATAATCTGGAATTTAAGACAGGAGAAAGTTATTAACAAGTGTAAAAGCATGGAGGGATTTGTGAAGGAGACTTGAGAATATTAAAATAAATATGCGGGAGGAATTATTAATCTATGGAGATTAGTGAGAAAGTATTTCTGAAGGTGCTGATAATGTAGATAATGTTGCTAAGAGATACTTGGAATATTTGGTCTGATGAGCTGAGGCATGGAATATAAGAACAATGGAGATTATGCTGGAATTGTACAAAACATGAGACAGGCCATAGCTGGAGTACTGTGCGCAGTTCTGCTCACCACACTATAGGATATATAGAGAAGATAGGGCGGAGACTTAAAACAATATTGCTTGGAATGAAGGATTTTACTTATGAAAAAAGATTGGATAGACTAAAGTTTCCTTCGGAAAGAGGAGGCTGCGGGGACACCTAAATGAAGTGCATAAAATTATGATTAGTCTTGTTAGAATGAGTAGGAAGGCCCCAGCCCTGTTAGTTAAGGGGTCCTTACCTGTGGAAGCACAGATTAAAGGTAAATGGTAGGAGGTTTGGAAGAAATTTGAAGGGTAATTTCTTCACCCAGTGGGTAGTGGGAATCTGGAACTCACTGCCTGAATGGATGATAGATAAATCCACACAATATTTAAGAAGAACTTGGAAAAACACTTAAAGTTTACAAACTAAAAGCCAGAAAGTGGGAATGGTTGGATGGCTCCTTGTTAGCTAACAGAAAGAAGGTGGGCTGAATGGCCTTCTTGGAGGCTGTATGTTTCTGTAATTCTGCGAGTTTGGGCAAGGAAGGCAGAGATGATGTGAATCCTAAGAGATGTCTCCCTCAAGACTTCCGAAGGCCAGCCAGCAGCCTTCATTATCTGCAAGAAATTTCATTCCTGAATCTGATTCAGTAATTGATGGATCCTGCAGGTGTATTGTCAAGGCATCTGGCTACGTTTACATTCCCATGTTTTACAGCCCCCAGTGTGGTTTCAGTAATGGACTCTTGTTGACAGGTAGCGTTCCCTCTCAATGGCGGGGGGGGGGCATGCTTTGAGGGTCCAGGCACGATGATTGCCAACGCTTTTTGAAGCATTGACTTCTGGTTTTGGAGCTATCTTGGGAGGTGCACATGGAAGAAAAAGAAAATTAATGGTACTTTGTTGGCAAGAGCTACCCATTAAATAAATGGTCACTGGCACCAATGAGAAATCAATAACAGATTGGGATAACATCTCTGAGCAGACCATAGGCCTCTTCAAGCTGAGGATTTAGGTGTCAGAATCACTTCAGTTGAAGTGGCTTACTTCGATATCTCCAATAAATATCTCATGGTTTGCAGTGATCTGTTGAATTTGCACAACCTGACGCTGCAGAGGAGGCAGCCTCTGGCCATTGGGGGATTGCAAAGTGTGAGGCATCCTTAGACATACAAGAATAATGAGGAAGCTGATGACAACTGCTGCCTTCTGAAAAATACGAGGTGTCACAATGATGTAGGTGCAAGAGAAGCTCTGGAGGCACTTACATATACGTGATTAAGACGAGCCTTCCCCCATCATTTCTCCACACAAATAAATGTCCACTTTCACCTTTCAGTTTTGATCTTTACCTCAGTTGTAAATCCAGATATTCCTGCACTTTCAGACAGCCTCCACCAACAGATGGAAAAGTCGAGAAAGCAAATAAATGATCTATTCACCTGGGAAGCCCAAATGCATCTAATAAGTTTCCTCATATCATCCGATCTCCCTTTGCCCGCAGCCACTATGGAGGCAGCGGTTGATCATGCTGCCGCGTAGCTTGTGGTGACCATGACAGCCGTTCTCTGGCTACTTGAGTTCTGGCCCAGCATTGCATGATGAGGGAATCTGGCAAAGGAATAGGAGCCTCTTCTGTCACTGCGGCAACTTGAGGCATTAGTGTGACTGGCAGAGGGGATAGGAGCCACTACCTACCCTTGGAGCTTTCTTAGATGAGCTAACTCCATGTGCAGCATTGGCTCTCCCTCAGAATGCACACACATCTTGAATGAATGAATGAATGAATGATTTTTTTTGTCATGTGCATTTTACATTAAGAATACAATAAAATACAGTGAAAAGCTTTCATTTGTCACCATGATTCAGGAAGACAACCTTGGAAATAGAAGAAAACATGCCATAGGAGACTGTCACAAGGCACTTTATTTTTCCTTGCTCTGTTCTGCTTTTTTGCATTGTTTCTGTTCACCACCCACCTGCCGGTAGGAATCTCGAGTACCTTCTTCATTAGGCAATGAAAAAAAGAGACAGATATGGAGGCAGAGATTCATCAGCATTAGTGCAAGGTCTACATTAAAACTGCAGGACATATTGTTTTAAATAGAAAACTTATGTGTCACAACCTGCCACGCGAAAGTCCTCTGTGGGGAATTTGATAGGACTGATTATGCGACAATAAAGAATTTACAGAACATTGTGAGAAAAAGAATAAATGGTGCACAGATCAATCAAAATTTTTGTGACGTATTGTATTTCTTTGATAATTGCACTACACCTCTCGATAATAATAAGCACAACATGAAGCAATGTCACTTTAGCAATCAGCTGGATTCAATTGTGTTAATGTTACTTCAGTTTCACATTGAAATTAAAATATCAAGTGAATATCACATCTTTTTTATATGCCACAAGGTAAGCTTGATTAATGCCTTAATTTGGCAAATATTATTTACAGCCACCAATCCATGTTCTGAATTGTTTCTCCAACACTTGGGCAGAAGTTTCCATCATGGAGTCTAAGTAGGGTCTCAGGGATGTTTGAGATTATCATCTCCACTTGGGGCCAGAGCAAGGTTCCTAGTACAATCACATAATCTTCTGCTCATTACTTATGCATGAGAGTTGTTTCAATGGTGACTCTTGTGGGACAGGGTCAGGAAAGGTGTTTTTGGTCCAGCTGGAAACTTCTAGGGTCAGAAGTCCAGGAGCCACAGTTATAGGTTACCTGAAAAGCACTTTATTCACTGCAAAGCCACAGCATCAGTGTCTGTTGGCCATCCCCAAATCCCCCTTTAGAAATGTCTCACACTACGCAGTCCCAAGATACATCAATGGCTCACTAGATATTCTGGTCTAGACCACCAGGAAAAAAGGGATGTTGTCTTCCCCAGGGATGGCAGCTGGAAGCCCTACATTAGATCCAGGCAGCCTGGAATAGGATCACAGCACAGGCCAACCCTAGTGGCCCCCACAGGAGAACTCGGATCTATAGCAGGGAGGGAATACTCTCCTGTGCTGAGGGTAATTGGTGCCATATATTCACTCCAAGCTGGCACTCACAGTGGCATCACTTGGTCTAAGTTCCATCTGCCCCTGTTCTGACTAATCCATCTACGCTATATCCTTCTGTAACCTAAGACACTCTTCCTCACTCTCAACCACCCAGTCATGTCATCTGCAAACTTTCTTATCAAATCCAACATTTAGATGTGTTAGAGTTGATGTTGTTTCCATTTCAGAAAGAAGCTGGTTATAGCTACAAGCCTCAGCATCATGTGGAATATGTGCACTGAATGGCTCACAGGGACATCATACTGTCAATGTTCTATGTGTGTACTCTCTATTCACTTAGATTAGATTCCCTACAGTGTGGAAACAGGCCTTAGGCCCAACCAGTCCACACCGACCCTCCGAAGAACAACCCACCCAGACCCATCTCCTTCTGACTAATGCACCCAACATAGTTTCAGACTAATGCACCCAACACTATGGGCAATTTAGCATGGCCAATTCACCTGACCTGCACATCTGTTGGATTGTGAGAGGAAACCAGAGCACCCAGAGGAAACCCATGCAGACACGCGAAGAATGTGCAAACTCCACACAGTCGCCCATGGCTGGGGGTGAATCTGGGACCCTGGTGCTGTGAGGCAGCAGTGCTAACCACTGAGACACTGTGTCTCAGGACCTGGCACGGCTATGTATCACACATGCTCTCTAATCATACCCAATGCTTCTGTAGCTCTGTCTGCACAACAATATCACCCACCACAGGAGTGAATGGATCCAGGTTGCTGGTGGGGTGCTGAATATATGCATCCTCACCCCTGTCAAGGAGAATGTACAGAGCTAGCAATGGAAGACTATAATTG
This sequence comes from Hemiscyllium ocellatum, assembly GCF_020745735.1. Lineage (NCBI taxonomy): Eukaryota > Metazoa > Chordata > Chondrichthyes > Orectolobiformes > Hemiscylliidae > Hemiscyllium > Hemiscyllium ocellatum. The sequence continues at coordinate 11,412,162 of NC_083404.1, read as the reverse complement.
TGTCTGTGCTGATAGAGATACAGGAGTGTCGCAGGAAGATAGAGGGGAAGCCTTTCTGCTGTTCTTGAGGTATAAATCATGAGAGATGTTTGCTTACATGAAGGACTGTCCACTCCAGGCATGAGCAGCAATTACAAGGTGTGGAAACACAGGATGCCACAACCTCATCCCACTGCCCGCTATCTTAAACGTGGTGGATGTTTGAAAGTGGGTTGTTCTCTGTTAACCTTGTGTGATGGATATAACTCTGAATTTCCGGGAAATAGCCCATCTTAAAGCTAAAAATCACACAACACATGGTTATGGTCCAACAGATTTAATTAAACCTGTTGGACTATAACCAGGTGTTGTGTGATTTTTAACTTTGTACACCTCAGTCCAACACAGGCATCTCCAAATCATCTTAAAGCTAGTTTCTCATTGTAGTAATTCTGCATTCTCCTCTTGTTCAGCTTGAAACTCTGATTGGCCTAAGCAAGAATCACTTTTTCTGCCATTGAAATTGTGAAAGCACCATTTCCAGGCCAAGGCAAGTGGTATCGATTTCCAATATGAAAGGAAGTTGGAAATTTAGGTTGAAAAGTGCAGGTAATGAGACGAATATTAGCTTGAGGTGCAAAAGGAGTCTTCATATACTGAGGGTCAACTCCCAATGATGCTTCATGAAGTATGAGTCTTGTGCATCCTTACCTGCCCACTCCCACTGAATTCTGTGATTGCCTCAGCAAATCAAGGAGTGGGCAGGTGAGGATGCATAGTCATGTGCAAACCTCTGATTGCAACCTCCTGGACAAAATGTAGACCCCAATCAGATCCCTCCCTGTCTTAGCCTGGGGCCACTCCCCTCCTGCACTGACATATTTTTAATGACAGCAGTGACGCCTTTCTTAGTAACAAAGTACCTGAGGCATGATACTATTGTCTTGAAAAGCTGGTACTTGTCTAGTTTGTCTTTCAAGTTAAACTGCAAAATGTGGGTCAAAATAGGGCCTAGAATTGCAATAGTCTCCTTACATGTCATGCCGAAGATGGATTGTGTTATATGGATACACAAGGAGGGACTGGAAATTGATTGCCAAAAGGTTTATCTATCACACTCATGAAGGCAAGCCCAACTGATATTCTTGTATATTCGTAAAGTCCCTTGATGCCTACTCAAAATGCCATCTTTTCAATGTCTTGTTCAGTGATAGTTATAACTCTGGTCAACCTCAAGACAGCAAAATACTTTGTATTCAAAGTTCAAGGTGAGTTCAAAACTAGTAGTGGCATATTTTTAAGGTGACAGGAGACAGTTTTAAAAAGGACATGAGAGGTAACAGAGAGTGGTTCCTGTGTGGAATGAGCTGCTGGGGAATGTGGTGGATGCAAGTATTGTTATAACATTTAAAAGAAATTTAGATAAGATCATGAATAAGAAAGGCTTGGACAGACATGAACCAAACCCAGGTAGGTGGGTCCAGTTTAGTTTGGGAACATGGTCGTTGTGGGACTTGTTGGACCAAAGGGTCTTTCCATGCTGTATGACTCTATCACTATTTTCATAATTATCATTGATAAAACTTATGGACTTGAAAAAATCCTCGCATATTTATCGAATGACAGATCTCTTTATTAAGATAAATCTCACATTGTTTTAAAAAATTCTACCTTTATCTCATCTGTATGTCTAAATTTCGTTTTGTTCTCTATAAAATATATTAAAATGTGGAGGATTATAATCCTAACTTCCTGGTTTGATGGATGTGAGAATTCATTGATGTAATTAGCTGATTATCCTGCCTGATGATATCACTCGTCCTGCTGCCTCAAGATTCCCAGTTTAAAATTAATATTCACGGGTAAATCTACTCATGGAAATCTTTGTGAATAGCTTTCTTAGAGAGTCAATGATCGTACTTTGCTGTTGATCACAAAATCTGGGCTCATTATGCCTTCAGGACTTCAAATCTGATTCCCAGCCTTCTTCCTTCCGTTTTCCGACTACTATTTCAGATGAATCTATTTTGTACACGATGTGTCCTAACATTTGCTCGTTTGGCAGAATGTCAATTTTTGTTTGCCTAAAGTTCTATTCAACATCTTTGAATGTTTTATTACACAAAAGATGATTAAATGCCAACTGTTGTTTCTTTTGAAGTTTTTGGATAGTACAGCAATTAAACCATTTTCTAATTGAACAAAAAGACCAACAGTCAAGATGTCAAAGCATTAAATAGATAATTCAAATTTCAACCAGTTTCAACATACTCAATAAATAATTTAGAAACACTAGAGGGCAAAATTCACATTTTAAATCTCCAGCTCAGCATTGGCTATACCTAGTTGCAGACAACATAAGGAATGCCATGAACAACTTTATTTAAAAATCATATGTTACAGATGTAATTAGTCTCTTGCTACTTTGAAGTTTCAAATTACATCTAGATTTGTAACCTAAGTTAATTAGTAATGAGAATTCTTCGTTTCCATTCAGGGTTATTCTATTTTTGATAAAATAGCTACTGTCTGTGAAACAATTCCATTTATGTGGAAAATACTTTAATTTGATCCTGGATATATGTGGCCCTGGCAAGGCTGAGTTTGCTTGCAATGTGTAAATCCCCTGAAGGTGGTGATGAACCTTCTGTTTGAACTGCTTCATTCTTTGCGCTGATGGTATTTTCCTTGAGTTTGGTATGTAATTCCAGGATTTCAACTCATGCTGTTAGAGAAATGGCACTTTATGTCCAAATTCCCATATATGAGTATTTGACTTCCGTATGGTAGAAATCATTAAACTGAAAGATGCTTTTGGATTAAGTTTGGCAACTTGTTGCAGCTCATCTCGTGTATTATGGAGTGGCTTCAAAAAATCTGGCGATAAGTTGCAGAGTACTTCTCGTTTGCTTTGGTCTTGATGTAGCTGTCCCTGTTAAGTTTCATTTTATTGCAATCCCCAGGAGTTGGTACTGTGGGACTCATACAAGGTGACACCACTGAAAGGCAGAGGGAGTCATTGCACCGTTTTGCAAGTGGTCACAGCCCTCAATTTTTGGGACAAAATGCTTTCTGCATTTATAAGGCCAAGTCTTGAATTTTGATCAGGTCATGTTGCAGACTGTTTGGGACTGATTCATTAACAGTACAGTTGGAATGAGGCAGAACACTGGTATCATTATTGAACAAATTTAGTGACTACCATGACATAGGAAGGGCTATTAATGAGGCAGCTGAAAATGTGTTGCTGGTTAAAACACAGCAGGTTAGGCAGCATCCAAGGAATAGGATTTCCTATTCCTTGGATGCTGCCTAACCTGCTGTGCTTTAACCAGCAACACATTTTCAGCTGTGATCTCCAGCATCTGCAGACCTCATTTTTTACCCTATTAATGAGGCAGTTGAAGATGGTTGGATCAATAATGTTTTATTGAGGAACTGAGGGCTCATGTGGCACACCTCTGAGCCAGGAGGCCTGCGTTTAATACCCAGTGGCTCCAGAGGTATTTAATAACATTCCTGAGCAAGTTGATTAGAAAATATCTTTACTGAGGAACTGAGGACTCATGACATAGTGGTAGTACCTCTGAACCACGTAGCTTGGGTTCAAATCCCACCTCCTCCAGAGGTGTACAATAATATCCTTGAACAGTTTGAGTAGAAAATGTCTGAATTACAAACACTAAAAGGGATTCTCATTGATGCTCCCTGTAAGCTACATACAGCAACTTAGAAGTTACCATATAGGTCACCTGCTTTAACTTACTGAGGAACTGCATTATGTTTTTTGATGTTCACCTTTTTTTGTATCTTATATCATGCTATCTTTCTTCTCGATTTCCGTTGGCTTCATAGTGCCATTTTCAAACTAAGTGCTGCCTTAACTTTGATGGCAGCTAGCTTAATATTTCCTTTACTAATAGCTTGTGTCCATGCCTTAACAAGGTTTGCAATCACATGGTTATGGTGGAACACAACTGAGCATTGGCAACTAAAGTACTGATCAGTAGCCCTTATTTTATTTTGATGATTCCTTCCATCATGTTGTCGATGTTTGGAAGGAGACCCATAAGTTGTAATTGGATGGATCAGATTTCTCATTTGTTTTTGTGTACAAGAGATATATGGCAAATATCAGTGTCATAGCTGCAACAGAACAGCTTGGCTAAATGGGTTAGCTAGTTATGACGTACAGATCTTCGATGCTAGAACCAAGATATTGTCAGGGCACACAGTTTAATGCATTCAGTCACTTCTTAACCACAGCCTTGTTGCTTGCATTCACTTGCTGGGCTCCACCATAATCAAGGATGGGTAGGGTATTATAACATCCTTAACTTGTTTCTTGTTTAGTAACTACCTGCATGTTTGATTGGATACAATTAGGTTACAGAGCTTGATTGAAATCTATTTAACCTCATTATCATTTGCTATAATCTAACCTTCATTATAGCCCTGGTCCAATCATGGACAAAAGGACTGAACTCAAGAGGAGAAGTGAGGGAGACTTCACATTGGACAGGTTGTAGCATCAAGGAGACAAAGTAAAATTGAATTCAATGGGAATAAAAGGGAAAACGCTCTGATTGTTGAAGGTATACCTAGCAGGAATACTGCTGAATGTGACGGTGGGAGGACAATCATCTCAGCACCAGGACATCACTACAAGTGTTCCTCAGCACAGTGTCCTCTGCCAAAATATTTTCAACAGCTTCACCAATGACTTTCACTCCATTTTAAGGTTAGAAATGGGGAAATTTGCTGATGATTGCACAATGATCAGCTGCACTTAGGAATCCTCAAATGCTGAGGAGGATAGAAGGGTATGAACTTTCAGACTTGGACTGATAAGTCACAAGTAACATTCATGCCACATAAGTGCCAGGCAATGGCCATTACCAACAACAGAATTTAACCATAAGCTCTTTACGTTCAGTAGCATTGCCATTTATGAATAGTGCACTGTCAAAAAATTGGTGGTGATTAATAATTAATTATAATTAATCAGAAACTAAACAAAACCAGCTATATAATATCAAGGCTACGAGAGCAAATCAGAGACGGAGATTCTGTTGTAAGTAACTTACCTCCTGGTTCCCCAAAGTTTGCTCACCATCTACAGGTCAGAAATGTGATGGAATATTTTTCACTTGTTCAGATGATTGCAGCTCCAACCACACTCAAAAAGTTCATCATCAGCCAGGACAAAATAGCCTGTGTGATTGGCACCCCAATGAACATTTTCACCATTCACTCCTCCACAAACATTGCACAAAGGCAACAATGCATACCATGCAAGATGTACTGCAGTAACACAGTAAAGCTCCCAAGATAACACTTTCCAAATCCATGATTTCAACCATCTAAAAGGATAAGAGCTGCAGATAAATGTGAACACTTCTATCCACGTTCCCTTCCAAGACACACACTGTCCTGACTTTGAACTGTATCACTGTTCCTTCAGTCTTGCTGAGCCAAGACTCTGGAACTCCTTCCTTAGCAGCATTGTGTGTGTTCCTACACCACATGGATCACAGTCGTTCAAGAAGGGAGATCACCATTACCCATCACCTCAAGGGCAACTGGGGATGGGTGATAAATACTTACCTAGCCTTACCTCTGCCTAGATCTTTCTCTTTTTGATGTTATATCTTTAGATAGTATGGCATGTTAGCTTGATTAGATTGGTTTGACAACTATTGATTTAGGTACATCTTTCTATACCCTCCATTGATCCAGAATTGGTCTTCCAATTTGAAAGTGATGGGAAAGAGGGGGATTGGTAAGTTATGGTGATATGGAATTTTGCTGCTCTGTATGGCTTGCAAACCTTGTGGATATCCATTTTTACACTGTTGGATCTGCCCTTAGGCTTCTTCCCCATCTATGATGGCTGGAGGTGGAATGGGGATTTCAGAATCCAAGGTATCACTTTGGATACAGGTTGTTAGCTGACCGACCTGTGGGATTATTCCTGCACCTTATAAACCTGCACTAAACTTTATTGAGTAGTTTGAAGACCAATCCTTGTAGTTAGAGTTGGAGAACCTGGTTTTCAAGGTAAAATATGTGGTGGGAAGGAGGGAGACTGAGATGTGGGATTTGAGAGGAGGATTAGTAATGAGAATACTGCAATCTTGAATAGGTTCAATCTTAGCATAGACCATGGCTTGACCAGGCCTTCTGATAATAGCCAGTATCATCTCCTCCACAGGGAACAGAACATACAAGTGAACCTCTGTCCTGTAATTAGTTCCCATTCTCTATGGTTCTGCAATATTTTCCATTGCAAAGAGGGGAAGTGTGTAAATGAATACTATGCAGCTTGTTTAGGTGATGGCAGAATAGTTGGAAGTGTAAGCAAATTATGAGATCTGATTATGAGATTACAATAGTGCTAGGTGTGTGATGTGTGCTAACACATGTGAATATAAGGTATGAGTGTTAGAGATGGTGGTAGGTGATAATGCAAATGTAATGAATTGAGCAGTTGCTGAGGCAGATAGTGTAATTGTAAAGAGACAAATTGTAAATGTAGTCAATGACCTTGACGACTCATGTCAGGTTATTAAGCTTCTTGTGACATTGCATTCAAGCCTTTGGGGCTAAACCTGAGTTAGATCTTCAAATTTATCTCTTCCCATTGATTGCTTATCATGTTTCAGGATGCCCTCATATCTATCTTACAGTTACAGGATAACTGTCTTCTTTCGACTCACTATGTGAATAATTCCATGGCAGCTTTAGAAATCTTGGTGCATTCCCTCTCTCATGGTCAATTGTTAGTTTTTGTTCAGAATAATACAGTTCCTTCAGCAGCCATATACACTTTCCACTTGGGACCAGGACAGATTAGTTAAGGAAAAGACAAGGTCAAGAACTGAGTTCAGGCTTGGGTTTCTTTATCACACTCTTTATTGCATATTATAACTAAAGGCCACTGTGTGCAGTATTTAGGGATACAGCAGAGTCAAAAAGCATGGTGCTGGGAAAAGCACAACAGGTCAGGCAACATCTGATGAGCAGGAGAGTCGACATTTCGGGCATGAGCCTTCATCAGGATACTTCGATTCTCCTAATCCTTGGATGATGCCTAGCCAGCTGTGCTTTTCCAGTGCCATGCTTTTTGACTCTGATCTCCAGCATCTGCAGTCCTCACTTTTTCCAGATACAGCAGAGTCCAATTTTACTGCTACATTACTGAAAGACTACCCCTCACCCAGAGGGTTGTGAATCTATGGAATTCCTTGCCCAGTGAAATAGTTTAGGCATCCTCAATAAATGTCCTTAAAGCTAAGATTGGTAATTTTTTTGAGCAGTAAAGAAATTAAGGGTTATGGGTAAGTGGAGCTGAGGCCATGAGAAGATCAGCCATGATCTTATTGAGTGGCGGAGCAGGCTCGAAGGGCCAGATGGTCTACTCCTGCTCCTAGTTCTTATGTTCTTATATTCTATAATCCCTATTGTCAAATACTAATTTGTCCACTCCACGTTCTTCGTTGCACATATTTCTAACATTCCTGAGGCCTAAAGCTCCAAATGTTTCTTTCCTTACTTTTCTTAACTCCAACCACACTGTGCTATTTATGCCCACTCAGGAGCAGATCTATCATCCTGTAGCCTACCACAACAGTCACCAAGATTAATTCTCTTGCAGTTTAAAGTAGTGGTTATGGAATTTTTTTTACAATCACCCAAGAACAGAGTATTCAACATCTTCTTGTGAAGGAATCATCTTAACAATGCAACAATTAGTACTGTGCTGGGGTTTCAGCCTTGATTCTAGGTAGTGATTTCAACTCAGGACTTACAATTAAGAGGCCAGAGTGACACAACTCAGTAAACTGACACCCAGCAGCAAATGAACAGTATTACTAGCACAAGCTGCATGTAACAATCTTGATAATGAACAGATAGCACAAAGATGGCCTATTGCCGATATTATATTGAACATGTGAGAGGAATCACACATCATAATCTCTGTGCCTGTTTTAGTAGTTACCCAATTTGGCTTCTTTTCTCTTATCAGCTCTATTAAATTCAAGGATATAAAGATTTGTGGGTGGTAAATGTAAATTGTGTTGTAAAGGAAATATAATTTATCAGACAAAACTTGACAGGTCACCAATTTATTGTCTATCCTGAAATAATGAATATATAATGCAAAATCATTGCAAATATTTTGGATAATGTTGGAACCTTACAAGTCCAGTTGAAAATCAGAGTGCAGCTTATTAATAATCAACTGTCATTGGAAAGGATTTCCTGAAACAGTTTTTCTTGCCATGGGAAACTTTCTTCACAGTGGCAGTAAACTGTAGCTGGGACAGTTTTCTTTTATCCCAAAACTGACTTTGATGGGAAACCTAATAAATTTAAGATTTTCAGATGGGCGGGCCCGTTGTCGGGCATGGAGATACGTTTTCTCCTAGGCACCCTTGCAAATTTCTTGAGGCTTTAAGGCCATCAAAGGCCTCAATCATAGCACCTGGAGGCAGTACTTGATAAATAACTGAGAAGGAGCCTCATTAAAAAAGTGTCCTGGCAGAGATTTCAGACTACTGCTGGACAGTTGTGTGTGTAGGAGTGGGAGAACCTCTTTAGTGTGGGTATTGACTGATATGAAGGGTCTGTGGGTTACCCAGGAGCAGCGATGTCCCGGGTCTCCGCCAGGTACTCACCTCCAGTTGACTACATCAGGAAACCACAGAGCAACTGGAAAATCCCTGTTCTGCAAGTCTCCCACAGACTCTAAATGCTTTTCTTCTTCATGCTGGAGAAAGGTGATGGCCTTCCTGGGATCTAAATGCACATTGGCTAAATTGGGCATGGAAAATTAGTCCAGAATTTCCTCCATATACTATATTCAATGTTTGAATTTGTGTGTTACCTTTAAATAAACCAATGAAATTATGATAAAATTTATTCATTGGTTAGTGTGCACTTAAAAGAATCAAACACGTTCCTTTAGCAACCTAGATGCAAATTGCACAAGTTTCCTTTTTGACTTAAGTTTCTGTTGAAACTTATTCACATGATCATAAATCTACAACTTTCAATGAACAAGCAAAATTGAACAATGCTTTAGAATGGAATTTTTGGTTTCCTTGATACGTTTAAGAGCAGTAAACTGATGCAGTTTTATTAATGCAGTTGGTCATGGGCCAAACATTCCATTATAGAATTGTCTGAAAGGTGGAACATAAGACGTGAGTAGCTGTCCCTGGTTCTGCTGGGGTAATCTTTTTGCTGTTTCCTGGTTTAAATGATTATAGCATTGGGTTGATTTGACTTGTGCTTCTGGTTTACTGAATGCTTAGCTGGAAGCCCATCAGTATATATTGATAATATACGATGTGTTTCACCTTCTCCTCTTAAAGGAATGCTTTACTCATTGTAACAAAGCTGCTGCTGACTCCACGTAAAGACATTATCTATAAGCAAGAGCTGCATAAAATTTGGTTGTATATCTACCTCATTTGTAACAGAGTTCACTATTAAGGAATCCATGTGCTGTCCATAAACAATGTTGCAACTCTGAGAAGCACTTAATCTACTTTGGTTTGTCAGCTGCTCACTCACAGAAATCAGTTGGTTTGCTGTAATATCCACTTCATAGCTTATAATGTGCTTTACTGTTTTAAATAAACAAAGCAATAGGGTTAATCAATCCCTGATAAGTGACCGGTTATTAGACCATCATTATTAATATAGCATGGGGAACAATGGTGGGAAACGTAGTGCTGATGAGGCTTATCATGCTTAAACATGTGTAAAGACTGTACCTTTTTATTTTTATGTATTGTTGATAGTGGATTGAAATAGGGCAAGGAATGCTTTAAAAACTGAGGATTAGTGAAGGCATTGCAAGACTTTGTAAAAACAAGCGTTACCGAACACTCAGTGTTAAGTGTTGCTTACTGTGCGATAAGGGGAAGGATTAAAGATAGGTTGGAGATGGAGATGTGTACAATGGCAGATTGGGTCAACAATAATTGATTAGAGGAATAGTGACCAGTTGTTGATGACAAAGTCCTCCTGCCTGCCAGCAATTATATGACAGGCTCGCAGGTAGCTGAACAACTTGTGGTTGCAAATGTTTGAACAGAAGCTGTCAGTCTTCTGAAAATGAGGGTGCTGATCTTTTTTCTCTGCAGTTAAAAAAAATCCTCATATCTGCAGCAAGCCAGTTTATTTCCCTTCAACAGTGGCTGTAAATGTTAGCTTGTAACCATTAAGTCAGATAATGTGTAAGTTGTGAACCAGTTGCTGAGCGTCTCCAACAGGCAAGTGAAAGTACTTGGAGAAGGAAAAACGAGGAGCAAGTCTGACAATCCAAAAGGGTCATCTTAGTGGACCAGGGATCAGGATGGACAGGGACAATTGAACTGCCTTCCCAATCTTTCCATCCACCCATAACACCAAATCTTTATTTTGTGTGTTTTGTAAAGGGTTTAGAGTTTTAACAAATAGAATTATTTGTCAAACAATCATAATTATTTACCTGTAGCTAGAATCTATTCATTTGTAATAAGTTGTAATTCTTGTTAAGTACAGAAACCAGGTTTTTTTTTGTCAATCAAGTTAAATCAAAAGACAGGTAAATTGGGGAATTTTGTGCACTCTGTTAAAGTGCTAAATTTTAATTCTAGGAATTGCAGTGTTTGATTTCCAGTGTGCTACCCCAGTAAGATTAACAAGTCAACAAGCAAGTTAAGCTCCAGGTAGAAGTCACAGCTGATAATCTTAAATTGTGCTAAAGGGCATGAATTAAAAACTACACAACACCAGGTTATAGTCCAATACGTTTATTTGGAAGTATTAGCTTTTGGAGCGCTGCTCCTTCATCAGGTAGCTGTGGAGCAGGATCATAAGTCACAGAATTTACAGCAAAAGATCACAGTGTCACCAACTAATATAATATATTGAAGAAACCTAGATTGCTGTTAAATCTTTTATCTTTTAGAACGGGTTGCAGGTTTTGGCTAATATGTAAATCCCAGGACATCTTTCAAGTCATATTCTTGAGACAACCTTAGGTTTCATAAAAAAAAGGTAACATTTTAGCTCAGACAATGCATTAAAGAAGTGAGGTTCGAGTCCACCTTTATCCTAATCTTCAGTCAAACTGGTTCTATTTCCAAAGTAGGAAAGTGACATGGATTGACTGCTTGCACTGACTGCCTGCAGATTGTTTGCTTTTTGAACAAGATAGAATATATCTGCAATTACAATTCTGCAAATGCAAGTTTACCCCATTGACTTATATGTGCATGTGTGTGCACGTGAGGGAGTGTGAGGGGGTGAGAGAGAGAGAGAGAGAGAGAGAGACAGAAAGGGAGAGAGAGAGAAAGAAAAGAGAGCGAGTATATGTGTATGTGTGGGAGAGAGTGTGAGTGTGTGCAAGTGTGTGTGTGAGTTGAGTGTGTGTGAGTGTGTGTGTTCTTGGTAGAGTGTGTGCGTGAATTTGATGGAGCATAAGCCTGAGAGAGGGTGTGTACATGAGTGTGTGTGTGTGTGTGTGTGTGTGTGTGTGTGTGTGTGTGTGTGTGTGTGTGTGTGTGTGTGTGTGTAAGAGTATGTGCATGACAGAGTGTCAGCATGACTGTGTGAGTGTGTGTGTGTGTAAGAGTATGTGCATGACAGAGTGTCAGCATGACTGTGTGAGTATGTAAGAGTGTGTGTGCATGTGTGTCAGAAAGAGAGAGAGTATATAGTGTAATGTGTAGTGTGACATGAACCCAAGGTCCCTACTGAAGCCATCCTCACGGGTATCGAACTTGGCTATCAGCCTCTGCTTGGCTACTCTGCTGTGTTGTGTATCCCGAAGTCCGAGGCCGAATGTGCCTGACTGTTAAAGTGCTCCCCAATTGGGAGGGTACACCCTTGTCTGGTGATTGTTGCGCAATGTCCATTCATCCATTGTCAGCTCGGTCTCTCCAATGTACCATCCTTACATGCAGCATATGAGATAGACAACATTGGCCGAGTCACATGAGTACCTGCCGCGGTGTCCCGCCATGTAATGGTAGTATCCATGCCGACAATCTGACACATCCTGTAGTTGTTGACGTGGCAGGGTTGTAAGGTGTTATGGTCGATGTTATGCTGAAGGCTGGGCATATTGCTGCGAACAATGGTCTGTTTAAAGTTTGGTGGTTGTTTAAAGGTGAGAAGTGGAGGCAAGGGGAGGGTCTTGGTGAGGTGCTTATACTTATCAACAATGTGTTGCAGGCTGCGAAGAACATGGCGTAGTTTCTGCGCTCCCAGGAAATACTGGACAACGAAGGATCCCCTATCGGATGTTTCCTGTGTCTGTATCCTGAGGAGGTCATTCTGGTTTCTCGCTGTGGCACATCGGAACTGGTGGATTGGTGAGCTTAACATTGTACCCTTATGAGATTGTCCTTCAGCACCTTCAGGTGTCCGTTGCATTCCTGCATCTTTACTGCACAGGACCTCTAACCACCATACACCAAATATATTGACATTTTCTTCCTCTGGACTCATGGCGAGGAGTCATTGAAACAACGACGCAGTGATATCAATATGTTTCATCCCACCATCAGACTTAACATGGACTACTCTTTGGAATCAATCTCATTCTTGGTCACATGCATCTCCATTAAGGACAGGCGTCTCAGTACCTCACTCTACCATAAACCCACGGATAACCTTATGATGCTGCACTTGTCTAGCTTCCACCCTAAATATATTAAAACAGCCATCCCCTGTGGACAAGCCCTATGCATACATAGGATCTATTCAGACGAGGAGGAGCACATTGGACACCTGAAGGTGCTGAAGGACTATACACTCTCTCACACACACATGCGCGCGCGCAGATCCCCGCACATACACATGCTGTCTCTCAGACACACACACATACATCCACCACACTCACATCCATGTACACACCCTCTCACAGGCTTATACTCCATCACATTCAAGTACATACTCTACCAAGCATGCACACACGTAAATACACACTCTCAGACACACACGCTCACACACAGTCACACACTCCCTCTCTCTCCCTCACATGCGCGCGCAGAATTTGCAGAATTGTAATTTGTAACTGCAGATACATTCTGTTTTGTTCAAAAAGCACACAATCTCAGGCAGTCAATGTTAGTCACATTTTATAAATTCTTATTTTGAAAATTGAACCAGTCTGACTCAAGATTGGGATACAGACAGACTCTAACTTCACACCTTTAATGCATTGTCTTAGCTTAGATGTCACTTTTTAAAAATAAAATCTTCAGTTAGCTTGAGAATATGACTTAAAAGAAGTTCTGGGATTTACATATTAATGAACCGAAACCTGCAACCCATTATAACAGATGAAAGATTTAACCGTAATCTAGGTTTGTTCAATGTATCATATCAGTTACATGACACTGTGATCTTTTGCTATAAACTCTGTGTCTTATGATCCTGCTCCACAGCTACCTGATGAAGGACCAGCTCTCTGAAATCTAGTGCTTCCAAATAAACCTGTTGGACTATAACTTGATGTTGTGTGATTTTTAACTTTGTCCTCAACACCATAAAGTATATGAGACAACCCTCGATGCCTTTGTTTGTTACAGCATACAAACATGTTGATAACAAACAAACTGATAAGTGGACAAACCTCTGTTGGGAGGCCAGTATAACTCAATTGAGGAAGATAGTTAAAGATAGCGTTACCACAGTCTCACTGGACCATGAGCCCAGTACAGTTGAGGTAAAAGTAAAGAACATTAGATAGAGAGATGACTGGTGACGGTTTAACTTAAGGGTCACCGTGCTTCAGGCAAGGCGAGAGTTTGAGAAGGAGAATTCTTTATAGTAACCTCAACTAGTGAAGGAACTGAACCATGCTGTTATTATCCCAGACAAGCTGTCCAACCAACAATATTGACCTCAGAAGATAGATAATTAAAGTTGGTACTGGATTTATAAGAAGAAAGAAAAAAAATCAGAGGCATTTTGCCAGAATGCCTAACATAATTCAGGTTGTTTAAATAGTGTTCAGAGTTATGGGTTCTAGATTCAAGTATATTTGATGTAGAAAAGCAAGCCATTGAGTTTTGTTTAGCAACTGGGGTTGAAAAGTCTACACAGACTTAACATTAATATCTGAAAGAGCTAAAAGGTCCCCAAAAGTTGCAGACGACATTAGAAAATCAATTCAGTCAGATACAAGCTTACATAATCCATAGACAATATCTTTTAGACAAAACTTGCCATAATCCATAGGCCACTTCACGAGCAACTGCAGAGATTTTTCAGATGGGGAACCAACAAACATAATTGGTGAGTTTTTGGTCTCATCAACTCCCACAAAGGCTTTTCAAAATAACTTGAGAGACAAATCAAAACCATGAAGAAGTGAAGAGATAACTAAAAACGGCAAAAGTAAAGTTAGCATTTTCTTATCAGATCAAAGAGCTGCTCTCTTGTTAGAGAAACAAGACTAGTGATGGTTTAACCTGATGGTCACCAGCCCTCGGTGAGGGGAGAGGTTGAGCAGGGGAATCCTTCGTTGTAACCTCAGCCACTGCAGAAGTTAACCCCATGTTGTTGGTATCACTCAGCATCGCAAATCAGCCACCAGTCAACTGCTGCAGACTTTTCAAGAAACACTTGAAAGAAGAACAGAAGGTTTTGCTTTGTTCCAGGATTGTGGAGCTAAAATCTCGACTCTCCACTGTGGCAAGAAAAGTAAAACTTCAAAAGGAAAAGACTTGGCTCTGAACTCAGCATAAATCCAAACTTCTTTGAGATGGTGAAGTCTTCAGGGATATCTCTGCTGAGCTCACAAACATGAATGAAGAACTGAAGAAAAGTGGACAAACTACAAGGTCTGTATCATCATTGATTAAGAGGAGGTGTGGTGCAGTGGTTGTGTCACTAGATTGGTAATTCCGAGACCTAGCCTGATGGACTGGGAATGTGAGTTTGAATCCCACAGTGCAGATGAACATAGAACAGTACAGCACTAGAATAGGCCCTTTGGCCCACCATGTCTGTGACTACCCTGATGCTATTCTAAATAAATCCATCTACCTGTACCATATTCCTCTATTCTCTGCCTGTCCATATGTCTGTCTAAATGCATCTTAAACTTGGGTTAAATTTAATTTCAATTGAAGTCTGGAATTAAAATCATTAAATCATTAACCATGGTCAATCATTGTAAATCCATCTGGTTCATTTATGTCCTTTAGAAAAAGAACTCTGTTGTTCTTACTTGCTTTGTTCTACATGTAACTCCAGACCTACTGCAATCTGGTTAACTCCAAATTGGCTCAGCAAGCTATTCAGTCACCTTTGACATGAGGCTTCCCAAGCAGGTACCCTACCCCAGCTTTGAAATAGCAGGTGAGCCACAAGTGTTCAGTGGAAGTGCTTCAGTGATACCCACAGGACTTCACTGGCAAAGTGTGGCATTCCCATTGACACCTGGGAATCACTGGCCCAAGACCGTCCAAAGTGGAGGAGAAGCATCCAGGAAGGCATTCTGCATCTTGAGACTTGCCGTCAGCAAAACCAGATGAAAAACAGCATAAGGATTGTGCTGTCATGCCAATGCCACACCCACCCCTTGCCGCAACCAAGTGTAACAGAGACTAGGGAATCCATATTGATCTGTACAGCCACCTAACAGACTCACCTTGAGAGTGGAAGAGAGTCAATCTCACCTGTGAGGGACCACCAATGATGATGATGATGCTTGCTACATCCTACTTGAATGTCTTGACAATTGCAAAGCTACATGGTTTCTTGACCTTTCCTATCACAAAAAGTGGTAGTTTTTTGGTATCATCCATGTTGGTGCAAACAATAGCAGTAAAATGTTCCTTGTTCTGCTTTCCCACACTATACATTTCATCATTAAAATATTAGTGAGTAATCTGGTAAAAGACAGTCAAACAGTCTGGTTTCAACTGTGTTGAAAATATCATTTGTGCACAATCATTCAGGACGTCGGTGAAACCGCTTTGCAGCCAAATATGTGTCAGTGCTGTCATAACCGCCACTCCCACACCATTATTTATGTGAAGATGATGCCATGCTGTGTTTTGAATTGATCTAGCTATCTGATATTGTAAGTGAACTCCTTGTAGCCTAGCCTCCTTGCCTGGGTGATTCCCTTTTTCTGCAGGATCAGATCAGAGGTTAGAAAATATTCTGCTCAAACTGCCTTGAATGACAGTAACAGTGCACCTTCAAAGTTGGGAGAGATTGCTATTCTCACTTCTTCCTTGCTTGTCAAACTGTTCTAAAATGTTTGCAAATTGCTTCAGAATATTTGACTAATTTGTTGGTGAAATCTTCCAGTCCTTTGTGATGTCCACTTTTTTACTTTGCAGTATAGGTTTCCACTTGCTGTATCAATTTTACTATCTATTTAACAACACACTTTACGTTTTCCCAGATTAAGCCTTTTAAGCATCCTTTCAAAGAGAGAACTTGATGTCAAATGATGGCTTGCCAATAGCTCCATAATTGTTTGATCTATTGTGGCCTCACTGTGCTCTGATTGGTAGGCAGGTCATAAGACCATAAGACCAGAAGACACAGGAGTGGAAGTAAGGCCATTCGGCCCATCGAGTCCACTCCGCCATTCAATCATGGCTGATGGGCTGATTCAACTCCACTTACCAGCGTTCTCCCCGTAGCCCTTAATTCCTCGAGACAACAAGAATCTATCAATCTCTGCCTTGAAGACATTTAGCGTCCCGGCCTCCACTGCACCCTGTGGCAATGAATTCCACAGGCCCACCACTTTCTGGCTGAAGAAATGTCTCCGCATTTCTGTTCTGAATTTACCCCCTCTAATTCTAAGGCTGTGTCCACGGGTCCTAGACTCATATAACAAGCTTACACAGATCCGGTTAGTCAGAAGTTATCAGCTTGGAATTTCAGCATATTACAGCATCATTCCACTGGATTTGCTATTCTGCTGGCAGGAATGTCTGACAACTTTGCTGCAACAAGAGTTTTAGGATTATCCAGATTTGACTTCATGATTGCATTATGCCTGCATCTACATAAGCTCCCACTTCATGACTTTAAAATTGGGATTGCAGATTCCCAAACTCTGAATACACCTTTGCTGACTACTTGAGAAGCTTGGTCTTGTTGAACACAGTAAAGCAAACTTTTCTACTTTATTTCAGCATGTTCCCCAAAGATAGAAAACAGGCACAGTTAGGCATACCTTTAGTTTGTTAAAGTAGATGTTGCATATTTGCCAAAGCAGCATCTCTTAAAGCACTGATATTTGCTACTCTCTGAAGGGAGATGTGAAAGCTTTGACCTAGAGAAATGTGTACAATGCAGGTTCTTTCAGTGCTCCAGAACTCCTTAGGTCCCTACAGGAATTAAAGATTAGGGCTCTCAACAGTTAAATCTGAGGGAGTGCTACCTGGGTGTAAGTATGTGATTGCAGCCTTGCAGAAAGAAATAGGGTTAAAATGCTCAGCTAAGTGTACTCATCTGTGTGCTTATGAAAGTAGTGAGGCCCATACAAGTTCTATCACCTCTATCCTTCAGAAGGGAGCTTACAATTGGCATCATGTATCTAGGAATTCGAAAATAGATTATCCCAAAGTTGTCACTACAGTAGCATTGATGCTAAAAGCTCTGAGGATGTATGCTTGATTAGAATGGTGCATGCTGACAGCCAGCAAGGAAATGATATTCCATGTCAGTCCAACGTCTCTGCATATTTTCAACAATGGCAGTACATCCTAGGCTCACAATTGGGAACAATGGTCACCTGGTATTGATTCTGTCACATGTATGGCAGCTTTGTTTCTCAGAGGTACAATGATAACCATGGGAACACCAAAGCAATAATTAACAAGCCATTGTTATGGTGGAGTAGTGATTCAGATGCCTCAGCAAATCAAGGTGTTTCCTTCAATACTGACATCATTGAGTCTCCTATATTACTGTTGTTTGCTGATCCTGCAAAATACCTTCTTATCTCAAGGGTTAGACATTGCACCATCTGCTAAGGACATGCCCACACTGGAGGAAAAGGAGCAACAACAAAACTCCTGCAAGAGCTGCACAACAAGCTGTCAGGGCTATTTGCTATGAGCTTAAGTACACAATTCTGGGATTCTAAATCAGTTGCTTACTTCACATCACCTGTATCTCGCTTCTCTCCAAAGTCTCATTTCCAGAAAGAATCTTGAAGATTCCTTGCCAACTGGTTTAATTCTCAGACTGCAAGAAATATTGCTGTATCTTTGAGTGCTATCCATTTGCATTCCACTTATAGGAAAATAACTGAAGATCAACCTCTGGCAGACTCCCAGTTGGATATTACTTAGATTGAAAACAAAAATAAAGCAGGGTTTAGGGAAAACACTTCAGCTTATTCCAAAAGGAATGGGATAAAAAGGAAAAGTATTTCATCAAAGGTACATTGCTGTCTCTGACTTAAGGGGTGGAAAAGGAATTATAAGTTAAATTTACCCTAATCCTCCTTTGTCCATGACAAATGGCATGAAATGGGAAAGGGCTTCAATATTTTTAGAGGCTTCCTGACAGGTCTTGATAGAGGAGGTGGAAAGTGGGATTGATGTCCTGGAAAGCAAGGGGAATGAGACCCTTCAGATACACTGTCAAATGGCTTTGGGAAAGAAAATAGCTATAAAGTCAAGAACCAACGACTACAACTGCAAATTCCGTAACTCACAAACTTTGTCAACAATCTCAGCTGCTGATCAAATGAACACACTACTATTACTCACTTACTAACAATCTTTATCAATCACAATTCAAACGCTACACACGTATGCTTCACCTTACCCTCACACACTTAGCACTGCTCCAAGCTTCTAACCCCTGTTTTAAATATGCATACACATAAAAAATAGGAGCATGAGTAGATCTTATGGCCATACAAGCCTGAAGCACCATTCAACATGGTCCATTTTCTACCTCAATTTCAGCTTCCTGCAGTATTCCAATGTCTCTTAATTCTTAGTAACCAAAAATCTGTTGATGTCCAGACTGAATATAATCAACAAGCTACGACCCTCTGGGATAGAGAACTCCAAAGGTTCACAACCTTTTGTGTGAAGAAATTTCTCTGCATCTAAATCCTAATGGCTGAATCCTCATTCTAAAACTGTGACCTCATGTTCTAGATTCCCCAGCTATGGGAAATCTGAAATAAACAGCTGGACTAATGGTGACCATGTAACCTTTTTTATTCTCTCGTGAGATGTGGCTGGGCCAGCATTCATTGCACATCCCTAGTTGCCCTTGAGAGTGTGGTATTGAACTACTTTCTTGATCCACTGTAGTCCATGTACTGTAGGTAGACCCACAATGCGTTTAGAGAGGGAATTCCAGGATTTTAACTCAGTAACAATGAAGGAATGGTGATATATTTTCAAATCAGGATACTAAGTGGTTTGGAGGGGAACTTGGTGGTGTTTCTCTGTATCTGCTGCCCTTGTCCTTCTGGATGGAAATGGTTGTGGGTGTGGGAAGTGTTGTCTTAAATCTTTAGCGAATTTTTGATTGTCATAAAAACCCACCTGGATCACTAATAGAGTTAAGGGAAGGAAATCTGCCATCCTTACCTAGTGTGGCCTATAAGTAACCCTAAAGCTACAACAACATGGTTGACTCTTAACTGCTCCTGGGTAATGAATGCTGACCTTACCAGTGATGCCCACATCCTGTGAATGAGGTATTAGTAACTTTCTCCTTGTGGATAATCATTTTTTCAAAGAAACTAGCTTACCAAATGTATTCCACTCCCTGTGGAGTAAATATGTACTTCGTCAGATAACCTGATCACACTGTGCATACAATCCTACATATGGACTCAACCATGAAACTACAGCATGACACTCAATGGCACACTTCCCTCCCTGCTTCACAGCAAACCAGTGCACATCCAGAGGGAGCAGAAACTAACCAGACACCAATAGACACACCTGCATATCCTAATCGCAGGCAACAGACTACTGGCTGCTAGTGAAATGACCATTATGAAAAGAGTTAGTACACAATTTATGTTCCTGAACATTTGGCATTGCATGAACACTTTCCATTAGGCAAGAACAAATTCTCTTTGTTATAGAGATTCTCCAATGATTTGTAACTAAGCCTATGAGATGCACATTCATCAACATGCTTCTAAATAGTGAATTGAAACATCGGGCAAAGGGACAAATGGAATCAGTGTGTATCTTTGCATGAAGTGCAGCAGGTGAGAACCAGAATTCAAAACAGTAATACTGCTGGGTATTCCAAAACATGACATATTTCCATGACAAAAATACATATTAACCAAGGGCTTTCTGGCAGCTTGCCAATGTTAAGCAACATAGCAGAGATCTGCGTGTTTTACCACTGTAAGAGTGATGTCTATTTAAGAAATCTAGCATGCTGGCAAGCCAGTATTGAATGTCATCACACGACCAGGATCGACATTACAGCATCCTAGATAAAAGGAAATGTCTAGAGGTTACACTGTATTGGTTTAACATCTGAGGGGCAGGAGAATCGATATATTTGAAGTAAGCCCTTCATTGGGAATTTGGTGGGTTGGAGGAAAGGGCTAAGAGATAAATAGGTCGGATTGGGACTTAGGGAAAGATGGCTTGAAAGGCAATAGGTGGATGCAGGTGGGCGGTGATGTTGATAGGTAGGAGCGGAGGGTGGAGTGGAAGTTGGGAAGGAAGGTGGACAGGTAGGACAGTTCAAGAGGGTGGTGCCAAGTTGGAGGATTGGATCTGGGATGAGGTAGGGGGAGGGGAAATGAGGAAACTAGCAAAATCGGCACTGGTTGGAGGATCCCTAGGCAGAAGATGTGGCATTCTTCCTCCAGGTGTCGGGTGGCTAGGATTTGATGGTGGAGGAGGCCCAGGACTTGCAAGTCCTTTGTGGAATGGGAGGGGAATTGAAGTGGTTGGCCACAGGGTGGTGGGGTTGGTTAGTGCATGCGTGTCGCTGATGTTTCCTGAAACATTCTGTAAGTTGGCATTCTGCCTCCCCAGTGTAGAGGAGACCATATTGAGAGCAACAGACACAGTGGATGAGGTGGGTGGATGTATAGGAAAGTCTCTGATGAATGTGGAAGGATCCCTTGGGGCCTTGGATGGAGGTGAGGGGGGAGGTAAGGGCACAGGTTTTACACCTCTAGTGGCAGCCAGGGAAGGTGCCGGTAATGGAGAGTGGGTTGGTGGGAACAGTGGACCTAACGAAGAAGTCAGATCTAGCTCTAAACTGACCAACTGGAGACCTTCAAGCAAACAGAGCCCACGTGCCTTCTTTGTCTTAAATATAGGACATAGAACAGTCCAGCACAGGAACAGGCCCTTGGCCCACTATGCCTACGCCGACCATGATGCCATTCTAAACTAATTCCATCTGCCTGCAAATGGTTGACATCTCTCTATTTCCTGCCTGCTCAGGTGTTTGTCTAAAGGCCTCTTAAATGTTGCTATCGTTTCTGCTTTTACCATTTCCCCCCAGTGTGTTCGAGGTGCCTACCACCCTCTGTGCTAAAATAAGCACCTGTCTCACCTTAAACCTTTGCCCTAGTATTTGACATTTACACTTTGGGAGCAATGTCTCTGTCTATCCATTTATCTCATAATTTTATATACTTTTATCAGATCACCCATCAGCCTCTGACACTCTAGCGAAAACAATCTAAGTTTGTCCAACTTCTCCTTACAGCTAATACACTCCAGTCCAGACAACATCCTGCACACTGTCCAAAGCCTCCACATTCTTCTCATAGTATAGCGACAGAACTGCATACAATACTCCAAATGTAGCCTAAGTTTTATACAGCTCCAACATGACTAGCCAAATTTTATACTCAATACTCCAACCAATGAAGGTAAGCATGCTGTATGCCTTCTTTACCACCTTGTCCACTTGTGTTGACCCTTTCAAGGAGGTAGGGACTTGCACTCCAAGATCCCTCTGTATATCAATGATCCTAAGGGTCCTACTGTTAATTTCCTTTTGTGTTTGACCTCCCAAAATGCATTGCCTCACACTTATCCAGATTAAACTCCATCTGCCATTTCTATGTATGACTTCCAACTAATTTATATCCTGTTCTTTCCCCTGATAGCTTTTCTCACTATCCAACTGCAACAATTTTCAAGCTTTCTGCAAACTCACTAATCAGACCACCAACATTTTCATCCAAATTATTTATATTTTTACAAATAAAAGAGGATCCAGCATTGACCTCCAGTCAGAAAAAACCTCACCCCTCCACAACTATCCGCTGTCTCCTATGACCAAGCCAATTTTGTATCCATTTATCAACTCACTGTGGATCCCATGTGACTTAATCTTCTGGACCATCCTACCATGAGAGATCTTATCAAATGCTTTAGTAAAGTCCACATAGACAACATTCACTGCCCTACCCTTGACAATCATCATTGTCATTTCCTCAAAAAACTCAAAATATTTGAGACAAGACCTCCTCCACATTGAGCATGTTAACTATCCCTAATGAGTCCATTATTTTCCACATGTGAATAAATCCTCACCCCACAGAACCTTCTCCAATAATTGCCCTACCACTGATGTAAGGCTAAATTACCTATAATTTCCTGGATTTTCCCTTTTACCCTTCTTAAACAAAGGAACCACATTGGCGATTCTCTAGTACTCTGGGACCTCACCTCTGGCTAAAGAGGATACAACGATCTCTGTCAAGGCCCAGCAATCTTCTCCCTTGCCTCCCTGCATTTGCTAAGATAGATCCAGTAAGACCCAGGAGTCATATTTACCTTAATGTTTTCCAAAATATTGTAGAGGTAGTACAATCCCAATCAGCACCAACTTTGCAAAGGTGTTTACACAGAGCCTAGATTTCATTCTTGTGTTTATGAAAATGGTAGCAAACACCCTTTGCATACTTGTAAATTCTACCATGATACAGCAACTGATGGCCAATGTCTCAGCTTTCATTGCAGCACAAGTAGAGGCTATTCAATGTCTGTGTACTGCATGGGAAATACACATTGTTACTGTGCAAGGCCAATCTTCTGCTTCTTAATATCGACATGCCCATCCATAATCTTACTATCACTCATGTCCTTCTCCTTAATGAATGCTGATGTGAAATACTCATTAAGGACCTCATCCACTTTCTCTGGCTCCACAGATAAATTCTCTCCTTTGTAGAGAGTGGATTTACCCTTTCCCTAATTACCCTCTTCTCCCTAATATACATACAAATTACTTTGGGATTTCTCTTAATCCTACCTGTCAAGGACATTTCATGGCCACCTCTAGCTCTCCTAATTTCTTGTTTAGATTCCATTCTGCTTCCTTTAGAACACAGAATATTACAGCACACTACATGCCCTTCGGCCCTCGATGTTGCACAGACCTGTAAAACCAACCAATCTGAAGCCCATCTAACCTACACTATTCCATTTTTAGCTATATGTTTATCCAATGACCACTTAAATACCCTTATATTCCTCAAGAACATTGTCTGATTTCAGTTGTAGAGGTAGTACAATCCCAATCAGCACCAACTTTGCAAAGGTGTTTACACAGAGCATAGATTTCATCCTTGTGTTTATGAAAATGGTAGCAAACGCCCTTGGCATACTTGTAAATTCTATCATGATACAGCAACTGATGGCCAATGTCTCAGCTTTCGTTGCAGCACAAGTAGAGGCTATCCAACATCTGTGTGCTGCATTGGATATACATATTGTTGCTGTGCAAGGCCAATCTTTTGCTACACAGCATAGACTACTGCCATCTTCCTGTGGATCAGAGTGTGCAAAGGGATTTTCAGGTTGACACAGTAGACAAGCAAATCATCCTCCAAATGGTTACTCATTGCTAAGGCAATAGCAGTGCTTCCATGGAGAATACCCATGGTGTTGAAGGAAGACACCATTTGTCCTACAATTTATCCTATTTTCCAATCATGAGGAGGCCCATACTATGATCCAATATGATGTTCATTAATGAAGGGAAGGTAAGATGGGGGGCTATTTAGAAATTGGTAATTGGACTTTGATCACTCAGATAGCAAGGACATGTATAGGTCTTTTCTATCCTTCTTCCTTTCTGCTTACCTGTGAACAACATATAGCTAGTGGCAAGGACTATTCTCTCATGATGGTGAGGGTGGGCAGCATTCAGTAGATCCTGTACAGTGCTATAAAGAGAGGGGTCTGAAGAGTTGTCCAGGAAATTGAAAAGTTATTGCAGTACACTAATGATCTGTTTTATCGCATTTTGTGTAATAGCATGACTTCCATAGTCTCCATGCTGCTGTTAAGTATTTGAATTGCACACTTGAGTCATCTGCCATGCAGTCTGTGGATAGTCCTGCTCAGCCAGTAGACACCCTTGAAATGGCAGTGGTTCCAATGAAGAATGAAAACAGCTTCCATTAATACTGCCATTACACCACCTGCAGAAGAGCCAGTGCCTTGAAAGTTAGTGCTTCCAAATAAACCTGTTAGACTATAACCTGGTGTTGTGTGATTTTTAACTTATTACATCAAGCATTAGTCTGTTGACTTGATATATCTAGTTATAGATCAGCTAGACTTTGAAAGTGTGGAATCTCTTCTAGTTTTGTATATGCGATTTTCCTGGAGATGTCCCAGATTGGCTCCACTCTTGCTATCTTGGGTGTTGGTGAACTTCAGGCCAGCAATCGGATGAGCAGGTTTACTGGCAACATGTATGTTTTAAATGATTAGCTCTACAATGCTGCCTATACTGACATTTCAAAATTGCCTAAGAGAATGGTAAGCTAAAACTTTGGTCAGTTGACTATCAGCAAAACAGAGGTAATTCTATTTAACGTCCTTTGCTCTGGCTGAGATTCTATGAATATCTATGGTTGCAATCTCATTCTAAGTCAGAAATAATAATTTGTTTGACCCATGGCACAGATAGCTTCCATACAATTTTTAATAAAATAATTTTTCTTCCAAAACACAATAGTATTTGCATCTAACTAATCTAGGTAATAGACAATCTAGGAGATAGTAAGGACTGCAGATGCTGGAAGTCAGAGTCGATAAAATGTGGAGCTGGAAAAGCACAACAGGTCAGATAGCATTGGAGGAGCGGAAAAGTCAACATTTTGGGTCAGGACCCTTCATCAGTAGACAATCTAGACATCTGTAGAAACCATGTTATGGAATCTGCAACTACGAAATCTATTATGGCTACCAATATGGATTCAATAGGTGTCAACAGACTTTGAATTATGCAATAAAATCAGTAGCCTTCCACAAAGGAAAGGTTAGAGGATGAATATTTTGGAAGGAAAATTTGCTGCGTTTCTATATCCATCTACAAGTTTCATCACTGGAAGAGCTCTATGTCATTGTGCTTATTCAGCCTTTTTTGCCAGCATTTGTTAGTTAACGACATTGTTGTCATAAAAAGCTATTTTTAAAGATTATCTTTTTAAAAATAAGATACCGGCGCTAAAAAACATTTTCCAGTGCAGCTGGCTGAAAATGTGGATTCAAACACTCCTTTATTTCTATAGCAACCACCAGATGACACTCCAGGACATGAATTCAACAGATGCCCACAAGTGCAAAGAGATTCCACCTACATTGTCAGCCATCCATTAAGTATTTAATCAAAAAGAAACTTGAAGGTGTGAAATCCCATCAATACAGGAGGGAATAAGACTGCTGACTCTGAAATGCAATTATCACAATGCCTTGTTCAGAACATGAATCAGCACAAAACAATTGTCATCTTCCCTCCCTATTCAACAGATAGCAAACTGCTGGAAGCTTAGGGTGTAGGTTTGCTTGCTGAGCTGTAGGTTTGATATCCAGACGTTTCATTACCTGGCTAGGTAACATCATCAGTGGCGACCTCCAAGTGAAGCGAAGCTGTTGTCTCCTGCTTTCTATTTATATCTTTCTCCTGGATGGGGTTCCTGGGGTTTGTGGTGATGTCATTTCCTGTTCGTTTCTGAGGGGTTGATAGAGGGCATCTAGATCTATGTGTTTGTTTATGGCGTAGGAGTGCCAGGCCTCTCGGAATTCTCTGGCATGTCTTTGCTTAGCCTGACCCAGGATACATGCGTTGTCCCAGTCGAAATGGTGGTTTTTTTCATCCTTGTGTGGGGCTACAAGGGAGAGAGGGTCGTGTCTTTTTGTGGCTAGCTGGTGTTCGTGTATTCTGGAGGCTAACTTTCTTCTTGTTTGTCCTATGTAGTGTTTGTGGCAGTCCTTGCATGGAATTTTGTAGATGACATTGGTTTTGTTCATGGGTTCATGCCAGAAGCTAGAAGATTGTTGAAGCAGACAGTATTGCACTTAAAGAAAGAAAGACACCTACAGACCCTATTATGGGATAGTTCTAATAAATTAAGTTGTGAAAGGGTCACACTTGCAGGATCGTGAAAAAAATCATGGTCTCCCTTACATTGTTCCAGTTGCAAGCTACCTACGAAAACAACCTGCAGAGGATCAACTGTGGAAGCCATCGCAACTGCCAAAATTAATTAGTGCAATAAACATCCAAAAGGCTTCATTTTTAGATAGATGATATTAAGGTAGAATCTTCTGGTCCTGGAGGTGGCAGGCCTGGAAGGCATCTTAATTAGGTGAGGTCCTTAAGTGCTCAATTGAACATTACTAAAAGACCTATGCCAACTGGGCTGCAGTTACCTCAGTTCCAGGCAAGATCTGTGAGAGGCAGCCCACTTGCTTGATGACTCTGTGTAAGTTGTCTGTCTGATTGGACAAAAGGAGGTAGTTGTTAAGAGCCACCTCATGACTTTTCACCTAAAACTGCATGGTAACTCAGTGGTTAGCACTGCTGCCTCATAGTGCCAGGGACCTGGGTTCAATCCCATCCTTACGCAACTGTCTGCGTGGAGTTTGCACATTCTCCCTGTGTCTCTGTGCATTTCCTCTGAATGCTCTGGTTTCATCCCACAGTCTGAAGATGTACGGTTTAGGTGGATTGGCCATGGTAAATGCAGGGTTACATGGATTGGGTGGGTCTGGTTGGGATGCCCTTTGGATGGTCAGTGTGGACTCAAAGGGCTGACTGATCTTCTTCCACACTGTCAGGATTCTATGATTCTGCTGGCTTCGTCTTCCCGCGATCCCAATCCTTGAAAAAGAAAAGATTCTCTCCAGAATTTTCACTGAAGATACAAATTGAGAATCTATCATCATAACATGCAGTCATAAATTGTATGATACTTGAACATTCACTGGAAACCAATACTTTATGGGCGGCACGGTGGTTAGCACTGCTGCCTCACAGCGCCAGAGACCTGGGTTCAATTCCCGACTCAGGCAACTGACTGTGTGGAGTTTGCACATTCTCCCCGTGTCTGCGTGGGTTTCCTCTGGGTGCTTTGGTTTCCTCCCACAGTCCAAAGATGTGCAGGTTAGGTGAATTGGCCATGCTAAAAAATGCCCGTAGTGTTAGGTAAAGGGGTAAATGTAGGGGAATGGGTGGGTTGCGCTTTGGCGGGTCGGCGTGGGCTTGTTGGGCTGAAGGGCCTGTTTCCGCACTGTAAGTAATCTTTATGAACTGAATTCCCTGGTTCTGATGTCCTAGGTAAAAACATAAGTTCAAGAAAATTACAGTTCAGCTTCAAAGGATGCCGGGTGATATATAATTGACTGAGCAGGTATATGTCACTAATAGGTCTTTAAGCTACCTTGAGGGACCATTATTATTGCTGTGGGGTAAAAACAAGGACTGCAGATGCTGGAAACCAGATTCTAGATTAGAGTGATGTTAGAAAAGCACAGTAGTTCAGGCAGCATCCCAGGAGCTGGAAAATCGACGTTTCGGGCAAAAGCCGTTCATCAGGAATAGAGGCAGAGTGCCTGCAGGGTGGAGGCACTCTGCCTCTATTCCTGATGAAGGGCTTTTGCCTGAAACATCGATTTTTCTGCTCCTCGGATGCTGCCTGAACTGCTGTGCTTTTCCAGCACCACTCTAACCCACGATGCTGTGGGGGGTAAGATAGGTGTGCGATATCTCTTGTTTCAATCAAAGTTGTTTTGTTGGTTTTGCGTTAATTTTTATTGGCTTTTTGTTAGTTGTTTTTTTTTAAAAAATCACTGAACAATTGATTTTGCTCAGCATAATTTCTGTCAATGGATAAAGGGTGCAAGTACTAGGCAAATCGGATGGAGCTTAATTTAGATAAAGATGAGGTGCTGCATTTTGGAAAAGCAAACCTTAGCAGGACTTACACACTTAATGGTAAGGTCCTAGGGAGTGTTGCTGAACAAAGACACCTTGGAGTGCAGATTCATAGCTCCTTGAAAGTAGAGTCGCAGGTAGATAGGATAGTGAAGAAGGTGTTTGGTATGCTTTCCTTTATTGGTCAGAGTATTGAGTACAGGAGTTGGGAGGTCATGTAATGGTTGTACAGAAAATTGGCTAGACCACGTTTGGAATATTGCATGCAATTCTGGTCTCCTTCCTATTAGAAGGATGTTGTGAAACTTGAAAGGGTTCAGAAAAGATTTACAAGGATGTTGCAAGGGTTGGAGGATTTGAGCCAAAGGGAGAAGTTGAATAGGCTAGGGCTGTTTTCCCTGGAGCGTCGGAGGCTGAGGGGTGACCTTATAGAGGTTTATAAAATCATGAGGGGCATGGATAGAATAAATCGACAAGGTAAAAACAATGACTGTAGATGCTGGAAACCAGATTTGGATGCTGCCTGGACTGCTGTGCTCTTCCAGCATCACTGATCCAGTAAATAGACAAAGTGTTTTCCCTGGGGTGTGGGAGTACAGAACTAGAGGGCATAGATTGAGGGTGAGAGGGTAAAGATATAAAAGAGACCTAAGGGGCAACTTTTTCATGTACAGCCTGGTGCATGTGTGGAATGGGCTGCCAGAGGAAGTGGTGGAGGCTGGTACAACTGCAACATTTAAAAGGCATCTGGATGGGTATATGAATAGGAAGGGTTTGGAGGGATTATGGGACAGGTGCTGTCAGGTGGGACGAAATTGGGTTGGGATATCTGGTCGGCATGGACGAGTTGGACCGAAAGGTCTGTTTCTGTGCTGTACATCTCTAATTAAGCATTATCTGTGGAGGAGTGGCAGGTTTATTCTAGATTTACAGGTACTTGTTAAGAATGAATGAAGGTTTGCTTTATGAAAAAGTGTTATCACATTTTCCCATGAACCAAATCTGTGCAGTGAACAGGCAGGTGGGGCAAGTGAAACATTTTGAAATTTAGTGCATTGACAGAAGCCACATTTTGGCTGAAAATGTGTTGCTGGAAAAGCGCAGCAGGTCAGGCAGCATCCAAGGAGCAGGAGAGTCGATGTTTCGGGCATGAGCCCTTCTTCAGGAATGAGGAAAGTGTGTCCAGTAGGCTAAGCCACATTTTGCCTTGATTGTCAGCATTACTGAGGCTTTGTGACATTATAAGAGTGCAAATTGTTGCTATTCCTTGGAGGAGGTATAAGGAAACATATATTTGCACAATCTCTTCATTAAATAAACCCATTTTGTTCAACATAGTTAAGGTAGATAGTATTACAGAAGAAAATGCTATTTATAACTTTAGTTCATTCCAGCTACATCATATTCATAGTGGTCGCCATGATGTGGAGATGCTGGTGTTGGACTGGGGTGGACAAAGTTAAAAATCATATGAAACATCATATTAAGATGGATAAATGCTGGGGTACTATATTTTTGAATAATATTTCAAACCTTTGAACCATTTTTAAAAGCTGGCTGTTTTAAGCATTAATAACACACAGTCATAAATTATATGATACTTGAACATTCACTGGAAACCAAGACTTTATGAATTTCCTGGCATGTATGGGTTCTGATGTCCTAGGTAAAAACATAAATTCAAGAAAATTACAGTTCCACTTCAAAGAATGCCAGTTGATATGTAGTTGACTGAGCAGGTATCTGTTGCCAACAGGTCATTAAGCTGCCTTGAGGGACCAGTATTATTGCTGTATTAGTAAGCATGATGCCGTAGGGGATAAGGTAGGTGTGCCAGTGCTCTCATTCAAGCTTAAAACAGCCAGCTTTTAAAAACAGTTCAAAGATTTGAAATATCAATCGAAAATATGGTACCCCAGCATTTATCCATCTGAATATGATGCTTCGTGTGATTTTAAACTACATTCGATGTGCACATGACTACATTTGGTTAGTTTGCTACTTGCATAATAAAATATTTACTTTTAACTTAATTTGGAAGAAACTATGACCAGGTCCCAAGCTTGAGTTCAATACACAGTCATGAGGCAAAACATGGGAGGCATCACTGCTCCAATTCCAAATAAAAATCCTGCAGTTCAGAATACAGATTCCAAGCAAGATGTCAAGATGTCAGTCTGTGGAATTTGGTCCCAGTGCTCCTGTTCAAGCTTATAACAACCAGCTTTTAAAGATAGTTCAAAGTATTGAAATATCAATCAAGAATATAGTACCCCAGCATTTATCCATCTGAATTTGATATTTCATTATGATGTTGAGAATAAAGGAATCACTGAAGCAATTTTCGCCACAGCCTCATTACAACCGTTAAATGTTAACGCATATTACAGATTACTGAACCACTACATTCCTACTGGGTGAGACAACAGCTATTAATAAACAGTAGAAGTCTGAGTTCTGTTAGAGCTAATATCCATGGTTCAATAACTACATTATTATTTATCTACTGAATGTCAGAATTAATATTCTAACATGCTTAATCTAAACAGAAGTTCATGAGGGCAAAGCTGAAATTGAAGGCTTCTCTAGGCAATATTTATACCACAACTTTTTGTGAACATGAAATATGGTGATGAGACTCAGGAGTCACCAGAGACACTCAAAGGCACTAAACTCATGTCACATGATCAGGAGTGAATTGTTTTTGAAGGGACATCTGAGATTTTCTTGGTTTACTTTTTGCTTTTCAGAGATTTCATGGTTTCAGAGGTACAGTCATGTAGTAACAATACCTAGTTTAATGTATTTGGAATCACAGAAGCAACATTACAGATTTAATCAATATCCTCAATACTGATCAACGCTACTGATTATAGGCACAACACACAAGAGATGCATTACTTTCACAGATACTATTGTATTTGAATTGGTACAAGTCAACAACAAAAAAGGTTTTTTTCCCAGAATAACAGACAATTATTTGTGACTTCAAATAAAAAAAATCACACCATCT
The DNA here is from genome assembly GCF_020745735.1 of Hemiscyllium ocellatum. Lineage (NCBI taxonomy): Eukaryota > Metazoa > Chordata > Chondrichthyes > Orectolobiformes > Hemiscylliidae > Hemiscyllium > Hemiscyllium ocellatum. The sequence goes on along the minus strand of NC_083404.1, from coordinate 11,380,985 downwards.
GTGGACTGGTGAAGTCACAGCCAAAGTTTCCTAAATTTCTTTCCAGCTGTGTGAGCCTCTGAGATCTGTATGTGACAGAAACTTCCAGAATTGCAAGTCAATGCCATGATTAACATGTCGGCATTGATCACCATATGTGGAATGTTGGAGTGGCTGTGCATGTGCTGCCTTGCAGCTGAGAGGGACTCCTCCACATCTCAGTTTCCATTGTACATACATAAAGCTAAAATTTTTTAACCTGGTCATTACAACCCTTTTCACTGCATCGCAAATCTCAACCTCTAATTTACATTTAGGAGAAAGTGAGGACTGCAGCTGCTGGAGATTAGAGCTGAAAATGTGTTGCTGGAAAAGCGCAGCAGATTAGGTAGCATCCAAGGAGCCGGAGAATCGACGTTTTGGACATGAGCTCTTCTTCAGGAATTAGGAAAGTGTGGGAGGGGACCTTCTTCAAGGACTTTCCTCATTCCTGAAGAAGGGCTCATGCCCGAAACGTCGATTCTCCTGCTCCTTGGATGCTGCCTGACCTGCTGCGCTTTTCCAGCAACACATTTTCAGCTCTGATTTACATTTAACAATTGACACACTGTTCATTAAAGTAGTATCCAATTTATTTTTGTCCCTGCATAGTAGCTCATGTATTTCTACAGCCTTAAGCTAGAGATTCCACATTAATTTGTAGGGATTTCATTACCTCACTCAATGCAAGTTTTCTTGGCTCTCAGCTAGTTGATTATTCATTTGTTGACATGTTTAAAATGTTCCTTCTCCTTTGTAGCCTTCCTGAGCACCATCTTCACTGTTTTCCTTGCAGCATCTCTCTCCCTTACCTCTTCATATTTTCTGCTTTTCCACTTATGCACAGTGACCCCTTCTATACTCTCTTGTAGCTCTCTCCCCACCAACCATCTCCTTGCCACCTTCTCCCTACCCTCATTAACCTTCCTTAACCCTAGCCCCAATAAAACGCACTGTGGTGGCAAATGCCCCAACTCAGACTTGCAAAACATTACCACAGCAAAATGCAGTCCCCAAGCCTCACCAAAAGCTCAGCTGAGCCATAGCAAAAGGCAAGCCCTCAGGTCCTGGCAAAAAACACACCCTGTCCTCAGCAAAGAAGCATCACTTTTCTGCCTCCAGCATTGGCATAAAGCAAGTGCAGGCTGGCAACAGAAACCACATCAGCCGCAGCAAAAGGCACTCACAGTGAATCACTCACTGCCACCACCTCTCCCAACTGCTCATTGCTCTTTCTATTACAGACTGCTTTTCACCAAGTTTATACCAGCTGTGGGCATGGGAGAGAAACAGACTCTGATTAGAAGATGAGCTGCTCACCAGATCTGTCAATTCTACTTATGATGTGGAGGCGCCAGTGTTGGACTGGAGTGGACAAAGTTAAAAATCTTCGAGTAAAAAATGAGGTCTGCAGATGCTGGAGATCACAGCTGCAAATGTGTTGCTGGTCAAAGCACAGCAGGCCAGGCAGCATCTCAGGAATAGAGAATTCGACGTTTCGAGCATAAGCCATTCCTGATGAAGGGCTTATGCTCGAAACGTCGAATTCTCTATTCCTGAGATGCTGCCTGGCCTGCTGTGCTTTGACCAGCAACACATTTGCAGCAAAGTTAAAAATCACCTAACACCAGGTTATAGTCCAACACGTTTATGTGGAAGCACTAACTTTCAGAGCACCACTCCTTCATCAGGTAGTTGAGGAGCAGGATCATAATGCCAAAGAACTTAGAGCAAAATATCTCACCATTATGCAACTGAAACGATATATTGAACAAACCTAAATTGCTGTTAAGTCTTTTATCCTTTGGAATGGGTTGCAGGTTTCGGTTAATTCTAAAAGATGAATGACTTAACAGCAAGCTAAATTTGTTCAATATATTGTTCAGTTGCGCGACACTGAGATCTTTTGCTATAAATTCTGTGTCTTATGATCCTGCTCCACAGCTACCTGATGAAGGAGTAGCGCTCCGAAAGCTAGTACTTTCAAATAAAGTGTTGGACTATAACCTGGTGTTGTGTGAATTCTACATATGAAAGTGACCTTTTTCCAATTTGTTACTTTGTAATTAAATTTTGCTGTACAACTTCAGTTCAGTTTGAAGATATATTTTTGAATTGGCAAACAATTTGTTCATTTAATTGGAAACTGTGCAAACTTTAGTGAATATTTTGAATCTTAAATCTTAAGTTTTATAAAAGTAAATATAAGAAAGATTTGAGCCGTGTGTATGTGTCTGATTAGATTTGTTTTGTTGCTTTAATCAGCAGTGAACAGAATGCAAATAGGTTAAGGAAATTGTCATCTGACTTGGTTAACCATTAGGTTTTAAGCCATGATGGAAACAAACAAATGGCCATTATCAGATTTCATTATTGCTGGCTATCTCTTTCCAAAATCATTTTCTTCAAATAAAGCTTTCTGATGGTATTGATTTTTCTCTACTTTGTTTGTCCACGTCTTTTCTCATTCCAATTATATTTGAAGTTTACTGATTCATATAATCTTCCTAATGGCAAACCATTTCAGTTTTGTCAGCGTTAGAATAGGAGCGTAAGGTTTCATAACAGAAATTAGAATTATGACCAGATTATATCGTTTATTTTGTCATCTAGTGATTGGACACATTCCACTTTGTTTGTTTGCATTGTGTCTTTATGAAAGATGCTGGATGGCATATCACTGCTGTGAATGTGCATAAGTAGTTGAAGATCTCATAAGACCGGCGTGTTTCTCTGTGGTGCAACTGTGTAATTATAACAGTAAACAACAGTGAACTCTAGTAGGAATGCTCATTAATTACACATCTGCTGTGCCAACCAAATGCTTCTTTTAACTTGTTGCAAATGTCAAGGAAAATTCAGCTACTTGATAATGTTAGTCTCTGGTCAATTTATAGAAATGGAAAAACTGTAACAGTTGATTATTGCTGCACTGATGATAATAATAATGTTGAAACTAGTCTTTAAGGGGTGGTGTTGCCATGGAAAGGAGTCTTGTTGCGTGCCCTGTTTAGGCATTGGGGTGAGTTGTACAGCATGCTAGGTAATGCAATGACTCGCAACTGCTGTTACAAATGATTAATATTTGAACTGGTGTTCTTGCAAAGTGATTTCATCTTCTTATGGTATATTTCCTTAGCTGATTAAACCTCAAATTTGTTCTGTATTAATATAAACCATGTAAATACATGCTGCAAATTTTTAAGACAAACTCATATTTAAGTTCAAGCCAAAAATAGTGTGAAGCTTAGACACAGACAAGAGGGCACATTTCTTTGCATCCACTGTGTCAGAATCTTTCATAATGCTAAAGAACTGTACTATTGAGGGTTATTCCTCAATCATCTTCACTCAACAGAGAAAGCCCAAGTATATCATTATATATCTGATATCTTCCATGGCCCATCCTATCAACAGATTTCAGTGTATCCCCACCACTTTGTCAGTAGAGCTGTGATGCAGGGGGCTAGATATGGGAAGATTGAAAGATTTTTGTCTCCCTGAATCCTGTCTTAAGTCCCTGATGGGAAGGGTCAAGGATCAAGGCCGTTCCATTTTTAAGTCACGTAATGGTCTTATTAAGCTGCTGGTGATATGTAACAAGCAGAAGATAGCGGCCATGCTATATGGGCAGACTGTATGTAAACCCTGGTAGGACTCCTACAACGTAATGAGGAAACCAGTTCCTTCCTCTTGGGTTTCCTATACCTAACAAAGATACCCACAGGTGGCAAGTGAATAATCTTGGGAAAGATGCTGAGTATTTACCATGACACATCCCCACTCCCTCTTCTTACCCTTACCCTTGCTTACCAGAGCTTCAATTGATTGGCCTCAATCCTTTATATAGCCACTAATGTGTCAAATGTACCCTCAGATCCCATGTCTTTGTGAATTCCTATGGCCTCATTGGCCATGTCCTCTCTCCATGGAGAAGCCAGAGTGATAGTGACTTGTGAAAAACTCTTTTCCCAGACATATGTCCCCTCCTATGCTCTGTAAGTTTCCATCCTTCTCTCTTAAATTGTCCCCTTTCACCATAACCATCCCCTCAGTGACCCAGCGCATAGAAGCCCACTCCCGGATTTGTGTTTCTAACCTTCCCCTGAATTCCACAGACTGCACTCTGATAATTCCCCCCCATTGGACTAACCATGGCCCAGGCCTAGATTGATTTGGAAGGGCAGCTCTGACTGTGAAACAGCTAAGCCCTGAACTGGTCCCGACAGCATGCTGCCTTACATATCTGTAATTCCTAGACTGGTTATACCTGACCTGCAGGACTGACTGCGGTTCAATTCCCAATCTCTGGTAGGACCAAGTATCTGAATGTCTGGAGTTAACCTCCTGGACTAGGATCTGTCGAGACCCTTGAAGGACTGTGACAGTACCCCCAAATGCCTCCACACCCAAATGACCACATGAAAAACTGCTCTCTCTGGAGTTTCAGACATGGCTATTTGATTGAAATATGTAATGTGTTTGCTGTACACATGGTATCAACTTTGCATGGTGACCTAGAGCACCATGTCTTTTCTTTTCAGTACTCCCAACTTGACAAGCTGCCTATCTCTGCCTCTATGCTAAGAAATGAAACTAAGAAACATTAGTTCTGAAGAAAGATCACTGGACATGAAATATTAACTCTGATTTCTTTCCATAGATGCTTCCAGACTTGATAGCTTTTCCAACAATTTCTGTTTTAGTCTCAGATTTTCAGCATCTACGGTTCTTTTGATTTTTTTTTGTCTAAGAACCATTAGGTTCATCCTGTGTAGGTGTTTGAGATGTGTGGGGGCTTGTCTCAATGCGCAAAGCGTTCAGGACACAGATGTACCCAAGTTCTGAAATGAAGCCCTGAAGGACTTAAGTGGTAGCTGAGTTTGACCAAGAACAGCTTGATGGTGTGTTGATGTGGGATGCTTGTCAAATCTGACTAGCGTGGATGCAAGGTAAAGGAGAACAGTGTCCATGGAGCATGCAGGGACATTGTGTGAAGGCAGTGCTGGATGAAGACCCAGACAAGCAACTGATGAATTGCAGCCTTTATGTCAGGAATTAGCACTGTGGTTTCTTGGAGAAGAAGGGAATTGAAACGGAAATATAAATGAGATGATTTGGGCCAATAATGAGATACAAATGCACGAAAATAAGGTGATCACTCCTAAAAAATTACAACTTTGAAGTTGCTCTTTAAAGCTAAAAGTTGGGAATTCTTTTCTTCATGTGATTCTGATTCTTTTTTATTCTCATTGTATTTTTCCAACTTTTTTGTCATTGCCTGAGTCATTCCAGGTAGCAGAAAATTCTACCCTTGATAGTTTGCTTTGAGTTAAACGAGTGTGCTGTAATCTTGACAAAGTGCATCATGTTGAAAGAATTTAAATGTGAAACATTAACAGGGAGAGAGAGGAGCATGTTCACTGTGTAATTTAATTAAAAAATAATTTGAAGTATTTTGGCATGTTGAAGTGGTAAGACATGACATAAATGTGATGATTATTCTGTTGGTTTGTTGAACTAATTTGTAGAGATAATTCAAGCTGTTTTTGTGGGAAAACCAGACTTTCAGCTAAGTCAGCTCTGATCTGGTAGATAACTAGCTGAATTGACAAAAAGTTCTCTGAAGTTAGAGTGGAGTGATACTGGAAGTTCTTACCAACTCATTTTTATGGCTACTGACAAATAGAAATTAACCGTGTTGTTTATATTGCTATTGCTTCCTCTTAACATCAATGAGGCTCTCTTGCGGATGAACTTTAATGTGAAATTGATGAATCCTGTGTATATTACAGTTCCGCTTATAACAGGAATACTGCCAAAGAAAGCACATTACATATATATCAATACTAAAAGTAAGAAAACAGATAAGGACCATTACAGAAAATGAAAGCAGGTCATCAGTATAATTATGGATGTGATAGTCCAATTCCCAGGAGCTATTGTTATGATGACAATTACATCTACAGTGGAAATGGAAAACTTAACACTTTTCTTTGGGTTGTTATGGACTATGCATTGATCAGGGTTCTAATTTTGTGTCTAAAATTTTCCAGGAAATGGTTAGCAGTTTGAGTATAAAACACCTTAAAGTCTATGTCTGACACTCTAATACTGAAATCTACTTCACACTGATCAGAATCTACAGACATAGAACATTAGAGCACAGTACAGGCCCTTCGCCCCTCAATTTTGCCCTGTGAAACCAATCTGAAGCCCATCCAATCTACACTATTCCATTTAAATGCCCTTAAAGTTGGCAAGTATACTACTGTGCAGGCAGGGCATTCCATGCCCTTACTAAACCCTGAGTAAAGAACCTCTGACATCTGTTCGATATCTATCAACTCGCAATTTAAAGCTATGTCCCATCCTGCTAGCCATCACCATCCAAGGAAAAAAGCTCTCACTTTCCATCTTATCTAATTCTCTGATCATCTTGTATGTCTCTATTAAGTCACCTCTTAACTTTCTTCTCTCTAATGAAAACAGCTTTAAATCGATCAGCCTTTCCTCATAAGACCTTCCCTCCATACCAGGCAACATCCTGGTAAATCTCCTCTGCACCCTTTCCAAAGCTTCTACATTCTTCCTATAATGCAGTGACCAGAACTATACGCAATACTCCAAATGCAGCCGCACCAGAGTTTTGTACAGCTGCAACATGACCTCAAGGCCCCGAAACTCAATCCCTCCACCAATAAAAGTTAACACACCGTATGCCTTCTTAACAAACCTATTAACCTGGGTGGAAACTTCCAGGGATCTATGCACATGGACACCGAGATCTCTCTGCTCACCCACACTACCAAGACTTTTACCATTAGCCCAGTACTCTGTATTCTTGATACTCCTCGCAAAGTGTATCACCTTACATTTTTCTGCATTAAACACCATTTGCTACCTCACAGCCCAGCTCTGCAGTTTATCTAACGTCCACTGTAACCTGCAATATCCTTCTGCACTATCCACAACTCCACCAATTTTAGTGTCATCCACAAATTTACTAACCTATCCTTTTATGCCCTCATCCAGGTCATTTACAAAAATGACAAACAGCAGTGGCCCCAAAACAGATCCTTGTGGTATACCACTAGTAACGGGATTCCAGGATGAACATTTCCCATCAACCATCACCCTTTGTCTTCTTACGGTTAGCCAATTTCTGATCCAAACCACTAAATCATCCTCAATCCCATGACCACATTTTCAGCAATAGCCAACCACAGGAACCTTATCAACCACTTTACACTCATCCACCTGTTTGGTCACCTTCTGACAACCTACCCTTCACAAAACCGTGTTGACTATCCCTAATTAAATTTTTCCTTTCTAGATGATTATAACTCCTATCTCTTATAATCCTTTCCAACACTTTAGCCACAACTGAAGTAAGGCTATAATTACCAGGGTTGTCTCTACTCTCCTTCTTGAACAAGGGAACAGCATTTGCTATCCTCCAATCTTCTGGCACTATTCCTGAAGACAATGATGACATAAAGATCAAACCCAATGGCTCTGCAATCTCCTTCCTAGCTTCCCAGAGAATCCTCGAATAAATACCTTCTGGCCTAGGGGATTTATCTATTTTCACACTTTCTAAAACTGCTAACACCTCTTCCTTATGAACCTCAATCCCATCTAGTCTAATAGCCTGTATCTCAGTATTCTCCTTGACAACATTGTATTTTTCCTGTGTGAATACTGACGAAAAATATTCATTTAGCGCCTTTCCTATCTCTTTGGACTCCATGCACAAATTTCCACTACTGTCCTTGACTAGCCCTAATCTTAATTTAGTCATTCTTTTATTCCTGACATACCTATAGAAAGCTTTAGGGATTTCCTTGATCCCACCTGCCAAAGACTTCTCATGTCCCCTCCTGGTTCTTCTTAGCTCTTTCTTTAGGTCCTTCCTGGATAACTTGTATCTCTCAAGCACCCTACCTGAGCCTTCACTCCTTATTTGAACATATGCCTCTTTCTTCCTTTTGACAAGAGATTCAACTTCTTTAGTAAACTCTGGTTCCCTTCCTCGACCACTTCCTCCCTGCCTGACAGGTGCAGTCTTATGAAGAACACGCAGTAACTGTTCCTTGAACAAGCTCCACATTTCAGTTGTGCCCACCCCCTGCAATTTCCTTCTCTATCCTAAAGATCCTAAATCTTGCCTAATCGCCTCATAATTGCCTTTCCTCCAGCTATAATTCTTGTCCTGCGGTACATACCTATCCCTCTTCATCAGTAAAGTAAACGTAACTGAATTGTGGTCACTATCACCAAACTGCTCACCTACCTCCAAATCTCACACTTGGCCAGGCTCATTGCCCAATACCAAATCCAATGTGGCTTCGCCTCTCATTGGCCTATCTACATATTGTGTCAAGAAAGCCTTCTGCACACATTGGACAAAAAATTGATCCATTAAAGTACACGAACAATAGCATTTCCAGTTAATATTTGGAAAGTTAAAGAGCCCCTAACAACTCCCATGTTACTTTTGCTCCTATCCACAATCATTTTTGCAAGCCTTTCCTCTTCATCTTTGGAACTTTTTGGAGACCTATGGAAAGCTCCCAACAGGGTGACCACTCCTTTCCCATTTCTAACCTCAGCCCATACTACCTCAGTAGACAAGTTCTCAACAAACGTCCTTTCTGCCACCGTAATACAGTCCTTGAATTACAATGCCACAGCTCCCCTTCTTTTACCATCTTCCCTGATCTTACTGAAACATCTAAACCCTGGAACCTGCAACAACTGTTCCTGTCCCTGCTCTATCCATGTCTCTGAAAAGGCCACAACATTGAAGTCCCAGGTACAAGCCCATGCTGCAAGTTCATCCACCTTATTCCGGATGTTCTTGGCGTTGAGGTAGACACACTTCAAACCATCTTCTTGCCTGCTGGTACACTCCTGCAACCTTGAAATGTAACCTCAATACTCTCAACCTCCTGCACACTGGAACAACAATTCAGGTTCCCATCCCCTTTCTGAATTTGTTTAAACCCTCCCAAAGAGCATTAGTAAATTTCCCCCTCAGGATATTGGTACCCATCTGGTTCAGGTGTGGACCATCACATTTGAAAAGGTGCCACCTACCCCAGAATGAACCCAATTATCCAGGTATCTTATTCCTTCCCTCCTGCAACATTCCTGTAGCTACGTGTTCAACTGCTCTTTCTCTCTCTCTATTCCTCATCTCACTAGCACGTGGCACGAGTAACAAATCAGAAATAACAACTCAGTTTGTTCTAGCTCTCAGCTTCCACCCTAGCTCCCTGAATTTCTGCCTTACATCCCCATCCCTTTTCCTATTTATGTTGTTGGTGCCTATGTGGACCATGACTTGGGGCTGCTCCCCCTCCCCCTTAAGGATCCTGAAAAAACGATCTGAGACATCATGGACCCTGGCACCTGGGAGGCAACACACCAACTGCGAGTCTCTCTTGTTCCCACAGAATCTCCCATTTGTCCCCCTAACTATGGAGTTCCTGATGACTACTGCTCTGCTCCTCTTCCCCCTTCCCTTCTGAGAACAGGAACAGACTCTGTGCCAGAGACCTGTACCCCATGGCTTACGCCTACTAAGTCTCCCCCCCCTCAACAGTATCCAAAATGGGATATTTGTTATTGAGGGGACCAACTACAGGGGATCCCTGCACTGTCTGCCTATTCCTTTTCTGTCCCTGACTTGTAACCCATCTACCTTTTTCCTGTACCTGAGGTGTGATTACCTGCCTATAACTCCTGTTAATTATCTCCTCAGCCTCCGAATGATCCAAAGTTCATCCAGCTCCAGTTCCAGTTCCCTAACACAATTTTCCAAGAGCTGAAGTTGGGTGCACTTCCCACAGATGAAGTCAGTGGGGACACTAGTGGTGACCCTTACCTCCCAAGTTCTACAGGAGGAGCATTCAACTGTGCTACGATCCATTCCTACTGTTCGGAATTCCAAAACAGATTATATTATAAAAAAGTAACCTTATCAAATTGGTGCTCAGGACTTCCATTGAGAAACTTAAAACTCACGAGTGTGAGACTATTTATTTGGAGTTTTTGGTGCAAACATTCCATGTACATATTATTCAGTTTGCTGGAAAAGATAATGTAATTGCATTGTCTTGAATGTACAATGTTGGAATGTGTTGAAGGTTTAAGAAATGCTAATATTGTATTAGGTTGCATAAGGGTTGGGGCAGAAGGATGAGTGGATGTAAATCTTATGGTTTGATATACTTGTATCATATATTTTGTGATGAAATGCAGCGTCTATTTATTCTTACATATTTTTGATTGTGGACTGAAATGGGAAAAGGATGGGTTTGAAAACTAAGTATTGTTTAAAGAAATATTGCTATTTTTAAAAGCAAGTAACTCATTATAAGTGCTGTTTACACAGCTGCATTATTCAAGCAGCAGTGAAAGCGTAGTTAGAGATGAATTTGAAGAATGGGGCTGTGTATGAATTTAACTTTGGCTGGCAACAAGTAGTTGATTGGCCTGTGACTACAGGCCTGCTTTTGATAACAAAGGCTTCTTGCCTGCTAGAATTATCTGATTGGCTCCCAGTTGGCCGAACAGCTTGGTAAGTGTTTGAGAAAAATCATAGAGTCACACAGATGGACAGCACAGAAACAGCCCCTTCAGTCCATCTTGTTCATGCTGAGCATGCTGATATCTGAAATTAATCTAGTCCCATTTGCCAGTATTTGTCCCTAATCTGAGTGGAAGAGTGCAGTGCTAGAAAAGCACAGCTGGTCAGGCAGCATCCGAGGAGGAGAATTGACATTTTGGGCATTACCCTTCATTTGGCCCATATCCCTCTGAACCCTTCCTATACATATAATCATCCGGATGACTTTTAAATGTTGTATTTAAACCAGACTCCAACACTGGCTCTGGCAATAAAAAAGCTGTCCCGTAGGTCCCTTTTGAAGCTTTCCGCTCTACCTTAAACCTATGCCCTTGAGTTTTGGCCTCGCTTACCTGGGGAAAAGATCTTGACTATTCACCCTGTCAATGCCTCTCATGATTTTATAAACTTCTATGAAGTCACCCCTTAGCCTCTGACACTCCAGGGAAAACAACCCCAGCCTAATCAGCCTCTCCCTATAGCTGAAATCCCCCAACTATGGCAACATCCTTGTAAGTCATATTGGAATTCTACATGCCAAGAGCTGATTCTTTTCTCAGTAGTATAAGCTACTTAAAGCACGAAGAAAGCCATCAATTAACCCCTCAGTAGTTGCTGTAGGCTGTGCTTCTAAGTCTAAGCCAGAGATTTATAAATCTGAATCAGCCTTCTGCAAGCAAGTGAAAGTATCTTGAGAAGGAGAAAGAAGGATCAGCAATGACAAAGCAAAATGACAATCTCAGTGATCTCTGTGAACAGGGACTGTTGAACTGCATTCCCAGTCCTTCCCTCTGCCTATCACACACATTTCTTTTGCTGCACATGCACGTGTGTGTGTTTATGTGTGTACGTGTGCGTGTGTGTCCGTCTGTCTGTATGTGTGCCTATATGAGTAGTGGGAATGTTTATAACTGGATTAGAGTTTGTTCATCTGTGGCTAGAATCTACTTATTTATAATAAATAGTAATTCCTGTTAACAATTAAGAAACCTAGTCCATGCTTTCTGTCAACCAGGGTTCAAAAGACAGGTAAACTTTGAAATTTTGAGTAATTTTATAAAATCTTTAACTTTTGTGATAAATCTGAGAATAGCTGGGCTTGATATCCAGCAGGCTACCCCAGTGAGATGCAACAAAGTTCAGAAAATTGAAAAAAATTAAAATAGAACATGAACTTTCATCTCCCTTTAATTTGCAGACTGTATCAGCCGAGATCCCAGAATGCTGCATGCATCTATTTTAAGTAAGTAAATTGCTCACAATAGGCCCATCCCATCATCACCATACCTCCATGCTGATCATGCATGGGACAGTTTGTACCTATGCCAATTGTGGCCCTTATGTAGGCAGTTAATATTCACATCCCATCACCATTGATGTTAATCCAGCGGTGGGCAGAGAACTCGACATGTGAGAAGCATGACAAGCAAATTATGTAAGGTGCGCTTCCAGGGAGGGGTCCCAAAGTCAAAGACACTCAAAGTTTGATTGAGGAGCTTAGTATATGAAAGGGGTGGGTGCAGGAGGAGAGGTGGGGAGACAGGTTTATGCATGCTAGGAAACAGCCTTCTGCTCTTGTTATTGAGCCTCATTCCCCATTCCCAGGACTCACCTCTGACCTGAGAGCCAGTGACAATAGAAGAGTGAGTAAAGTGTCAATAGCTGCAGTCACCACCTCCTCAGATTGCTACCACCCAACACAGCTGCTAGGCTCTGGACAGTTGGCAGCACCCCACAGGTAGGACCTTTATCCTGGGATCCCTGATCACTAACAAGATAAATACCTAAATGGCCTTTATGTTGCTAGGTCTTCTCCAGAGGAAGTGACTCATGGGTCCCCATTGATGTCTAGGTACATTTTTAATGCCTCTATTAAATCCAGTCCAATATTTCTACACTTAACACTATCACTAATTAATGATTGTTACATTGTTGCAGGTAGCATTTTGTATTTTGGTGATGTTTTCTAATTTTCTTATTTACTTATGGGCATAACCAGACATATAATAACGTCCAAAATCAATAAAACTGGTCGAATATGATAGAAAAAGTTTTGCTTTTCCCTTAACTAAACTCATTTTCTGTAAGCCTGCAGCAGCTAACAGAAAAATCTGTTACTCAGAACATTCTCAGTATAAGACCTATGGGAGAAGAGACAAATTAGAAAGGGCAAATTTAAAGCAAACAAAATAATCAGCTTCAGGTTTTGAAGTGGATTTTAATTTGTTCAGTATAGTTCACTCTAGGGGCAGAAAGCATTTCAGAAATATTGCTGTTATCTATGAGCAACATTTGGATTTTAGGCTGTTCCATTGATATACAGCTCACATCATTATTATTCCATAATTTGCAATAACTACCATTCAACCTTTTAAAAACAATGCTCAAAAGCAATTTTAATAAAAGATTGTGTGATGTGGTAAGTGCTATCAAAAGCAGGATTTATTGCCTGTCCATAAGAGTCCTTGAGAAGATGCGTGCTGCCTGGATTCGTATGTTAATGACAAAGATAAACTTTTCCTCTTTGTTCTTGTTGACCTTATTTCGGCAGCCTGTGATGTGGTTGTCAACACTATCCTCCTTTAATGGCTCCCCTCTGTTGTCGAGTTAGATGGGACTGTTACCACCTGCTTCCTTTTTTTATTTAGTAGCCAAAGAATCACTTGCAATGGCTTCCTTTCCTACTCCTGCACTATTTCCTCTGGTGTCTCCTGAGAATCAATCCTTAGCCCCCTCCTTTCATTTGTCAACACACTACTCCTCAATGATACCATCTGAAAATATAGTACACTCAGCTCGATCTCACCACCACCTTTCTTGATTTCTCCACAGTTTGTAAAGTCTCAGATCGTCTAACCACCATTCTGCACTGGATGAACAGAAATTTCCACTAGTTCAATATCTGAAAGGCTGAATCCATTGTTTTCAATCTATGCTGTAAACTCTGTTCCTCATATACCAATGCCTTTCATCTTGTTGCCAACAGTCTGAGATCAAACAAGTCTCTTCGCACCCTTCATGACATACATAACCATGGGAAATCTCCTTCTTGTATCATCACTAAAATCACTTATTTCCACCTCAGTAACATTGCTGAACATCAACCCCACATCAGATCATCTTCTACTAAAAACCTCATTGGTTCACAGTCATTGAATGCTTTGATTTTAAAATACTCAACCTTGTTATTATATTTTTCCATGGTTTTTATGTCTGCAATCGCTTGCAGCCCCTAACTTTATGAAATATTTGTGCTCCTTTAAATCTGGCCAGTTTTTTAAATTCATTTTTGGGAAATAGGCATCTCTGGCTAGGCCAGTGATAATTGCCCATCTCTAGTTGCTCTTTAGAAGGTGGTGGTAGGCGATGCTATGTTGATTTATTGGAGTCCATGTTATAAGGAAGAGAGTTCCAGGATTTTGACTCAGCAACACTGAATGAACGATGATATATTTCCAAACCAGAATGTGAGGGGTTTGGAGGGGAATATATAGGTGGTGGTGATGTTTCCATGTATTTGCTGCTCTTGTCCTTCTAGATGGAAGTGGTCGTGGGTTTGGTAGGTGCTGTCAAACAACCTTTGGTGATTTTGTGTTGGGTATCTTGGAGATACTGCTACAGTGCATCAGTGGTGAAGGAGGTGAATGTTAGTATGTTGTCCCTGAATCAATACAATCTGTACTGTACATCCACAGTACTATTAAAGAGAGTCATAGAATCACAGAGATATACAGCACAGAAACAGACCCTTTAGTCCAACTTGTCCATGCCCACCAGATATTTCAACCCAACTAGTCCCACCTACCAGCACCAAGCCCATATCCCTATTCATATACCCCTCCAGATGCCTTTTAAATGTTGCAAATGTACCAGCCTCCACCACTTCGTCTGGTGGCTCGTTTCATGCACGTACCATTCTCTGTGTGAAAATGTTGCCCCTTAGGTCTCTTTTATGTCTTTCCCCTCTCACCCTAAACCTATGCTCTTTTGTTCTGAACTCCCCCACCCAGATAAAAGACTTTGTCTATTTATGCTATCCAGGCCCCTCATGATTTTATAAACCTCTATAAGGTCACCCCTCAGCCTCCGACACACCAGACTATTCAAAACAGCCCTAGCCTATTCAACCTTTCCTATAGTTCAAATCCTCCAACCCTGGCAACATCCTTGTAAATCTTTTCTGAACCATTTCAAGTTTCACAACATCTTTTCAATAGGAAGGAGACCAGAATTGCACGTAATATTCCAACAGTGGCCTAACCAATGTCCTGTACCCAGAATTTTGATCAAATGGTAATTAAGTCATGACAATGTATTTCCAGTTAGGATGGTGTATGCATTGCAGGGCATTTTGTGAATAGTAGTGATTTCATGTGCCTGCTGCCCTTGTTCTCATAAGAGACAGCTAGGTCATGGATTGGAAGGTGTGGAAATTATTAGAGAGCATTTTGCAGTTCGTATTGGGTGCTGGTGGTTGAAGGACTGAATATTTAAGGAAGTGGTCTAGTAAAAATCTTCTTTTAAACTGGATGAATAGTAAAAATTGTTAATTAATCTCTATATAAATATCCTCAAACATGTATTTTTAGAAGTACAGAAGTTTTCTAAAAGGTTCAGAATGATTTATTTAGAAAGACCTGCTTAGTTGTCAATTCTTCAAGGATAGAATAAGTCACTGCTAAATATAGAAAGCAAAGCCTACTACAATTGTCCCAAAATATCTTCAGTCACAACACTGAAGAAAGGTTTCTAAGATTTTCACAGTAGCTCTTTGAGCAGACAAAAGCCAATTTTGAAAATTATCCGTAGACAACCTTTCTCAAGCTGTGTTGTAGGGACAATCTACTTCTTAACTGCTTCTTCACATTTTCTCATCTGCTTAAAAAATCTGAATCCAGTGTGGTGTGGTTTTGGATGAGTTTCATTGAATAAACGCAAGCCATCTATTTTTAATGAGGATGGAAGATTATTCTTCTGAAACATCATTTTCTGCATGCTGTATGGATTTCTATGGATATCTGAATATCATAACACCACTTATCTTAAGAGTAGATGTGTTTAAATGTACTGTGATTTTGATGTTTTATTCTTAGTATCTTAACAGGAGATAACTAGCGAAGAAGCTTGTAGTGGGTTGGGAAAACAAACACGCTCTTTCACTCAGTATGGCATGAGCATCCTGTTTTGGTATTTCCCAATAAATCAGAGAAGATATTCAAATGACCCACCAAATTAGTGGGGAACCTAAGAAAATAAATGACAGCCAATTGAGTCAGAAGTTCTGAACTGTGCACTTATTCCTGTTGCTTCAACAACTACAGGAATGGAAGGGAGACCTGGGAAGGCCGTTTCGTATTTCTACTTGGAGATGCTATTGTGGGATTAAGGGCCAATGTGAGGTTTTAGGGTGGGAGCCCTTCAAACCAAGCAGATGTGAGTTGGTATGGTTGAGGAATCAAGCAGCAGAAATGTGGTCCTTTGACCCTGGATACAGTGTTCCAAAAGATTCAAGGACATCAGGAGTGCAGGACATATGATTGGCATAACATTTTGAGTTTTCATGTTCCAAACTCTGACTTTCACTTTACAGATCTGCTCATTCCTTTCTCTGAGCATGTCCTCACCTGTTCTGTGAACAGTCAACATTCACATTCACTCTAATCTGTCATGCCCATTTCTCACAGTCACTAGTGTTATTCTTCTCTCCTCTCCACGCTCTGAAGGAGCCTGAAGGTATCAGCAATGATTTGCCATGAAGGCCTCAACATCATGATGCATTAGTGCTCACACAGACCTTGTGTTACAGTGCTCACCTCTTCAGAACTGAATTTTATAATAATCCTTTTTTCCAATGGAGTAGCATGTGATTAAAAGGAAGGTAGCTGCTGCTGCTCGTACTGCTTTGTACTGCTCCTGGTGTTTCTTTTTTAAGGGTCTCTGGTTGAGCTGAATAGTCTACACCCATGTTGCTGGGAAGATTGACTGGAGGGAAGAGCAAATGATAGTGAGTGAAGACTATGACAGATGAAAATCACTTGTCAAACTTTAAGAAGTACACTCTCAAAAGTTTCTCAGCTAAGCCTGCTTGCAGCTGAGGACAAATAGAGTTCATTACTCTTTAGTTTAGAACAAGAATCATACAAAGAATAAGAACAAAGAACATCACAACCCAGGAACAGGCCTTTCGGTCTTCCAAGCTTGCGCCGATCCAGATCCTCTACCTAAACCTGCTGCCTATTTTCTAAAGATTGATATCCCTTTGCTCCCTGCCCATTCATGTATCTGTCCAGATACATCTTAAATGATGCTATCATGCCTGCTCCTACCACCTCTGCTGGTAACGCATTCCAGGCACCCACTTGCCTCTTTGTGTGAAGAACTTTCCACGTATATCTCCCCTAAACTTTTCCCCTCTCACTTTGTACTCGTGATCGGTAGTAATCGAGTCCTCCACTCTGGGAAAAACGTTTCTTGCTATCCACCCTGTCTACGTCTCTCATGATTTTGTAGGCCTCAATCAGGCCCCCCTCAACCTCCTTTTTAATGCAAATAATCCTAATCTACTCAACCTCTCCTCATAGATAGCAGGCAATATCCTGGTGAACCTTCTCTGCACCTTCTCCAAAGCGTCCACATCCTTTCGGTAATGTTGTGACTAGAATTGTATGCAGTATTCCAAACGTGGCCAAACCAAAGTCTTATACAATTGTAGCATGACCTGCCAATACTCTTGAGTACTCTTGTACTCTATAGCCCGTCTGATGAGGAGAAGCATGCTGTATGTCTTCTTGATCACTCTACTGACCTGTGTTACCACCTTCAGGGAACAATGGACCTGAACACCCTGATCTCTCTGTACATCAATTTTCCCCAGGACTTTTCCATTTACTGTATAGTTTGTTCTTGAATTGCATCTTCCAAAATGCATTACCTCATATTTGTCTGGATTGAACTCCATCTGCCATTTCTCTATCCAACTCTTCAATCTATCTACATTCTGCTGTATTTTCTGACAGGCCCCTTCACTATCTGCTACTCCACTGATCGTAGTGTCTTCTGCAAATTTGCTAATGAGTTGAAAAATGTGGTGCTGGAAAAACACAGCAGGCCAGGCAGCATCCGAGGAGCAGGAGAATCGATGTTTCGGGCATAAGCCCTTCTTCAGGAATGAGCTTGCTAATTGCTAATGAGACAACCTACACCTTCCTCCAAATCATTTATGTATATCACAATCATGCTGGACACCAAATGTTAACTCTGGGTGGAATCTTCCCAGCCCCTGAATGAAGTGGGCATTGGTAAGACAATTCCAAAAATGATGCAAGATAAGTAGAAATGTGTTTCTCGACATCAAAGAAAGAGACATTCAAGGTAGCTAGGAAGGAACTGAAGAACGGACTGAAGAGAGCTAGAAGGGGGCATAAAAAAGCTTTAATGGGTAGGATTAAGGAAAACCCTAAGGCATTCAATGCTTATGTCAGGAACAAGAAGATGGCCAGAGTGAGGGTAGTGCCAATCAGGGA
The DNA here is from genome assembly GCF_020745735.1 of Hemiscyllium ocellatum. Lineage (NCBI taxonomy): Eukaryota > Metazoa > Chordata > Chondrichthyes > Orectolobiformes > Hemiscylliidae > Hemiscyllium > Hemiscyllium ocellatum. Next base: position 11,362,808 of record NC_083404.1, on the reverse strand, counting down.
TAGTAAGGGAAGTTGCACCTGGAGTCAGAGGAGGTAGGGTAGGTCCTTAATTATTACTTTGCTTCAGTATTCACGACTGAAATGGACCTTGATATTTCTGAGGACAGCATGAAACAAACTGATATGCTTGAACAGGTTGATGTTAAGAAGGAGGATGTGCTGAAAACTTTGAAAATCATGAAGATAGATAAATCCTCTGGGCCAGACAGGATATACACTTGATTACTAAAGGAAGCGAGGCAGAGATTGCTACACCTTTGGCGATGATCTTTGCATCTTCACTGTCCACTGGAGTAGTGCCAGATGATTGGAGGGTGGCAAATGTTATTCCTTGTTCAAGAAAGGGAACAGGGATAATCCTGGGAATTACAGACCAGTCAGTCTCACGTCTATGGTGGGTAAAGTATTGGACAGGATTCTGAGAGACAGGATTTATGATTACTTGGAAAACCATAGTTTGATTAGAGATAGTCAGCTCAGCTTTGTAAGGGGCAGGTCATGCCTTTCAAACCTTATTGAATTCTTTGAGGATGTGACAAAATGCATTGATGAAGGTAGAGCAATGGATAGGGTGTACATGGATTTTAGCAAAACCTTTGATAAGGTAGACTCATTCAGAAAGCAAGGAGGCATGGGATGAAGGGAAATTTGTCTGTCTGGATACAGAATTGGCTCATCCATAGAAGACACAGAGTAGATTAGAGTGGTGCTGGAAAAGCACAGCACGTCAGGCAGCATCTGAGGAACAGGAAAATCGACGTTTCAGGCAAAAGCCCTTCATCAGACTCTGGTTTCCAGCATCTGCAGTCCTTGTTTTTACATAGAAGACATAGGGTGATGGTGGATGGAAAGTATTCAGCGTGGAGTTTGGTGACCAGTGGTGTTCTGCAGGGATCGATTCTGGGACCACTGCTCTTTGTGATTTTTATAAATAACTTGGCTGAGGAAGTGGAAGGATGGGTTAGTATATTTACTGAATACACGAAGGTTGGTGGAGTTGTAGATAGTGTGCAGGGCTGCTGTGGGTTGCAACGAGACATTGACAGCTTGCAGAACTGGGCTGATAAGTGACAGATGGAGTTCAACCTGGAAAAGTGTGAAGTGATTCACTTTGGAAGGTCGAATTTGAATGCAGAATACAGGGTTAAAGGCAGGATTGTTGGCAGTGTGGAGGAACAGCGAGATCTTGGGGTCCATGTCCAGAGATCCCTCAATATTGCCACTCAAGTTAATAGGGTTGTCAAGGAGGCTTAAGGGGTGTTGGCTTTCATTAGCAGGGGGATTGAGTTTAAGAGCCGCGAGGTTATGCTGCAGCTCTATAGTGTCTTGGTTAGACCACACTTGGAATATTGTGTTCAGTTCTGGTCACCTCATTATAAGAAAGATGTGGAAGCTTTGGAGAGAGTGCAGAAGAGATTTACCAGGATGCCGCCTGGACTGGAGGGTATGTCTTATATAGAAAGGTTGAGATAGCCAGAGCTTTTCTCATTGGAGTGAAGAAGGATGAGAGGTGACTTGATAGAGGTGCACAAGATGATGACAGGCATAGATAGAGCAGATAGCCAAAGACTTTTTCCCAGCGCGGAAATGGCTATTACAAGGGGTTATAATTTTAAGGTGCTTGGAGGAAGGTTTGGGGGGAGATGTCAGAGGTAGGTTCTTTACACAGAGAGTGGTAGGTATGTAGAATGCACTGCCAGCAGTCATGATAGAATCAGATACATTAGGGACATTTAAGGGACTCATGGATAGGCACATGGACAACAGTTAAATGAAGGGTATGCAGGTTAGTTTGATATTAGAGTAAGATAAAAGGTCGGCACAACAGCGAGGGCCAAAGGCCCTGTATTGTGCTGTACTGTTCTGTGTTCGAATTCTCTAATCAAGGTTTGAACAGTGAGTGGAGAATCTTACTAGGAAGCAATGAGAGCTCTGTTTGCAACCACGTTTAATGCATTACCTTGTCACCATTATCTGATCTCCCCTCATTAATATGCAGTCTTCTATTTTCTCACCTTCCAAGTAGAAACTAGATGTCGACAGTCCCCAATATGAAAGTCAGAGTGGCAACTTGAGGGCTACATTTTGCCATTCGCTCCTCCAGGCCTGCCTCTTGGACACAAGACAACAATATCTAATAGCACACTGGCATGCTCCATGGACATTGACTACCTACATCCCTACTCCTCACCCATTCACATATGTTGGGTCCTAGCCTCACCTCACTGTTCAAAGCTTGGTTGAATAATTGGGCCTTTCTTTTTGGACAGACCAGCTCCTTCCTCATGGCATGTCTTTGGTTCACTTACTACACTGTCCTGCATTTCAAACAAATGGTCATGTCTCAAATTCTTCAGGCAGTAGTCCTTAGTCAGGCCACGAAAGATGAGTTTTAGTTAGGAGGTCCTGGCAAGGTAAGTCAAGGGCATCTCAGCTATAAGTCCAGGGGTTTAGGTACGGTTAATTGCTTGCTTGGAGTGGTCAGGGTTCAGGGATCTGCACCTCTACAGTCTGGGAGGTGGGCCACTGTCAGTCCTCCTGTGGGACAGCTGCAATGAGTCTGACAGTAAGTCAATTATGGAGTTACATACAGATCAGTTGAGGCTGTCTGCCCATGTTGGTCAGAGGGTGGACCATAGATAATCCTGTGGGGTTAGCTGAAAGTCAAGGGGTTATTCGGGTCCACTGTCATGGGAACTCAGTTGGGGAAGTCAGTTGTGGGGACTGGAGGCAGGATGTTAGGGAAGCAAAGAGGACAATAATTAAGAAGAGGAAAACTTGATATTACAGGTCAGTGATGATAATGTATTGGAGAATGTGGATCTTTGCATGAGGGATGGTCAAAATCATCTAATTTCGGGGGCTGTGCAGCACAATAGTAGGTATGACCAGATTATGGCTATGCTGGACTTAGGGGAAGTGTAAGTCCCTAAGTCAAATATTTCAGATTTGTTAACTTTGCATTGATACGTTATGACAACATAATGATGTTGAAGAGATCGTAATCACAGAGGAAAGAATAATTAATTCTCCCATGAAGAATTCTCTGTTCCGTTTAGATAATCCAATGTGTACTTCAGTTTTCTTGTTTCCAGCTACGTGATACCAGTATAATACAGCTGAAACAAGATAATGGTATGCTCACAAGAACAATTGCTTGCATTTCTGTTGCGCTTCTCATTCACATGAAGAGAAATTTCCTTAAATTAATGGCAAGAAATAACAAATTCCTCAAAGAACATGGAAGAAAAAATAGACAAAGTGCAGGTCTGAGAGCATTGTTCAAGCATTTGAAAACCTTATTTTAAAACTGTGTGGAGGTAGATGGGTAGAGTTAAAAAGGGTAGGAAGTTCCAGTGGCTGACTGCGTCCACTGGAGAGAGTAATGGTTGAAATATTAGGTTGGGAGTATTGCTGAATCAGCAGGGGTCTTGTCAATTAGAGTTCATTGCAATAGTGCTGGAGGACCAGCAGCAAGAACATAGGGCTGGTTTTCAGGGAGACATTCCTCTACCCGATGTCTAGCCACTGGGTGCTTCACTGAATTGCCCTCTAGCTGCCAAGCTGAAACTGCCAAACAAGTTGACTTGTTAGGAATGCCACAAGATAAACAGCCTGCTTGCAGCTGAGTTAATCCCAGAAATGGCAGACTGAGACCCTTAAAGTATCCTTAATTGGTCACTTCAGGGAGGAAGATTGACCACTGGCCTTCCCACCCCAGAATTAGTTGCAATGAAGCTTAGAAGAGTTTGGGTACACCAATGTGCCACCTAGTTAAGCAGGGCAAAAGTAAGGACTGCAGATGCTGGAAACCAGTGTTTAAATCAGAGTGTTTCTGGTAAAGCATAGCAGGTCAGTAAGCATTCGAGGAGCAGGAAAATCAACATTTCGGGCAACAGCCTAATTAAGCAGCCTTCCCATCTCCAAATTCACTAGCTCTGGGAGCACCAGATTCCTTTGTCCAAGGTAGTGTCGGAGGATGTGCACAGAAATGTAAGAGACAGAAAAGGCAGATTCCAGGCTGTCTATGTGATATCACCCACATTATACCCACCTGAAATTGTAGGTTCCAACGACAATTAGAGTTTTATAAATTGAGTGTATCCTCTGCTTGTTTCAATTTTGATTTGTTCAAGTAATAATAACTCATTACATTTTGTACTCCCACACAGTTCCTGTTTGTGAACAGATTCTGTCCTGGAGTCCAGTCGCAAGTCATTTGAACCCAAATTGGAAAACAAGGCAGGACAAGATAAAACAGCTGTTTATGAGCACAGGAAACGTTTGTACATTGGGTCCTTAAAATTACAGCATGTATGGAATTACAATCATTACTATGTTGGATGTTCATAAATCAGAGACCCCGTATACAGTAACAGTTACTGGAATGTAACCTCCACTGTGATCCAAGGAGAACAGTCCCAAATTTTCTTGTCATTTCACAAATGGCATGCAAACAGAAGGGAGAGTAGACGAATACAGATGACAAAAAAAACCCTGCCTCAAGAAGGCATTAACAATTTACTGTAAATAACCCAGAAATATTCCGTGGGAGAAATAAAAGCATGAAAGTAGCCTAAGGAACAAAATGAAAATGGTGGCATTTGAGCATGATGTAAGATGGGAACGATTAAAGATGAAAGTAGGGTCTGAGAAAAAGCTAAACACTGAAGTATCATTTTCAAAATAACTGTTGGAAAATTTTGGCTATTTATTTAGTACTTACATAAACATGCACAATACATTACAGGATTATTCTTAATGGATACATCTCTGTTACAAAATTGAATTTTAATTAGATTTTCAAAATGTCATTATCTTACAAAATCCTTTTTGATTTGTATAATAAAATTTCATGTTAATATAGGTTTCATTGCTTTGAAAATTATATTGAATTGTAGGACTGAAATTTTATATTTGATCATAGCTTATCATTTGATTCAGTTGTTTAATGGTTTTAATGATCCTGTAAATTATTTGAGATGATGACCAGAAGAGAGACGTGTCACATATGGCATTGTAGCGAAGAAACCTTGTTATAACTTTTGGCTAAAGGATTCTGAGGGCAGCAAGACTCTTGCATAGAATCATTGAATCTCTACAGTGTGTTGGCAGGCCAATCAGTCCATTGAGTCCATATTGACACTCCAAAGAGCATCCTCCCCAGGTAAAGCATCAGCCATAATCCTGTTGAATGGTGGAGTGGGCTTAATAGGCTGTTTGGCATACTCTTGCATCTATTTCCTGTTTCTATGAGCTGAATCTTACCAAAAAGAATTATTTTTGTTGAGTTTCATGGAGAACTTCTCTCCACAAGACCCAGTTTTCTCCAACACTTGATTGGAAAATGGGACTATTCCTCTCAACATGAGAAGCTTCTTGCTGGACATCTCACCCAAGATTCCTATTTTCTCATCATGGTCCTTTTTGTTCCAGGGCTGGGAAGATTTTGCCCTGTGTTCTCAGTGTTTTTATATCTAGGTAGCAAGTTGAAAATTCATCTAAACTTATTTTCTAATAAACACACCGAGAAACTGCCATCTAGAAATGTTACATTTCCTGCATACACACCTAGACAGGGAAGCAGACTATTTATGAATCAAATTAAGGTTTGTATTTCTTGAATTTTATTTTCATTTCTAAAATATGATAAATCATGATTTATGATATATCTGAACTGGTATAAAAGTGGTCACTATTCAGAGATTTATTTAATACTTGTATCTCAAAAAACTTCCACTGTCAACATTTATCCAACATGGAATGATAATCTCAGTTCAAAACTATAGGGATAAGCTACCCTTCTAGCTGCTTATACAGTAAAGTCAAACAAAATGCTGGAAAGTGCTTTTCTGACAATTGAGCCGCTGATTCTTATAGTCAATTGCATTAATCTATGTGCACTGTTTCACAGTAGTCTGCAGGAGTAGTTGTTTAATACTAGCTTTTAGTCCTAGGTGCTGTAGAAACCATCTCATTTATATCTCAGATTTTCACAAAAATCTGCATAAGTCTGCTGCTGATTGGTATTGCATGCTTAATGGCTGGGCAAAGTCCAGTGAAATTATTGAGTACAAAACAGTCTTGCCACAGCATAATACCAGCCTGACTAGCTCATCCTATTTATGCACATCACATGTGGCAATCTGTTTGTATTGCTGCCAGAAACACCCATGGGGACCTCCTCTTTTTGTGGAGCAACTCTTCTGGCTGCACCTGTGCACTGTTTACTGGCTTTCCTACAAATGTATAGATATCACTGGTGGCAGATGCGCATTCTTTATATCACCTCTATCTGATATCTGTTATAGAGTAATACAGAGATGCATTTTGTTAAACTTGCTGATTTTATGATCCTGGACTAAATTCGCAAATTTATGTTACAATCTGCCGAAGGAAAAATTTTTTTGTTGTAAACAAGAGTTCCTAGAGACTTAGTCAGAGAATAAAGCCAAAAGATTCCATGGATTGGAACAAGCAGCAATAATCTTTGCGATATAAAGTTAAGACAGTAATATAATCTACAAATTATATACTTATATACCTGGGGTAGGTAAATATGGGTGATAGATATAGGATGGTAGAAAATTCGACAGAATACTGAGCAAAAGGCAAACACGGATGAGATCAGGATCCCTCAGGCTTGTCAGCCCACTGCCTACATTTTGCCCCTAGATGTTTGTGATACTGGGTCATCAAAACTCATTAAAACCTTATAAGGCATTCCAATTCTTTTCTCAGGATCTAATTTTTGAAGTTCTTCAAGAGTTGCTTTGTGATGAACTGTACTCTTCCAACCCAGGACTGTGCTCCCCTGGATTCTGGAAACTGCTCTCAGTAATTACTCACATCCCAATCCCAGCTTTTTTTCATAGACTGTAAGCTTTTCCTTGAGTTTCTCAGAGCACTAATGTTTCTCAGCTGCACCAAACAAATAGTCTTCATGGGCTTCTTTCACTCCACCCTCTGCTGCACTGACTCAGTAATCGCTTACAGTCTTCTTCTGAGACATCAAGTCTTGCATTTTTCCTGAGTCCTAATCCATCATGTGACTGCACGTATTGATTCCCAGGACTTCTCCTGAGGCCTAACTGCACAAAGTTATCAAGCAACTCTTGGGGCTTCATCCTGACCCCAACTACACAGAACCAGTGACCTTCAGGTATGTTCCCAGCAGCACATGTTCCCTCCTGTGTGAAGTCTGTCTTTCTTTCTCTCTCTCTTTCTTTCTCTCTCTCCCTTCCCATCCTATCTCCTCCTTCCACTCGCGCTCCCTGACTCTGTCTCTCACTCTCTCTTCCTCTGTGTTCTCTCTCCCACACTCTTTCCCCATTTCTGCTGTCTCTCCCAGCCTCTTCTGCTCTCTCTCTCTCTCTTTTCTCTCTCCTCCTTCAATATCTAAAAGCACCAAGATGCAACTTGCCCAAGTCTTCCGAACAAGATGAACCACAGAACAGACTTTCTCCACCCCAAATAGTCAGCAATGCCCTCATAAAATTGGAAGGCAGAGAAAGATGGAAATATATTGACAGCACACAGGTGCAACATAAATGACAATCCGTTTTGGTAATATGTTTTCACTTGCACTCTTAAGGTGTCTGCGATAGTATAACTGTCACTGTCAGACCTGGTTAAGTCATGTCAATGTGAGAGATGAATAGCCTCTTCTCACATCCCAAAGATGAAAGAAGTTGCAATCATCTTGCAGATACCCTCAGACATCACAGTCTTTGAACCATGACATTGAGGACTGCAGACAAGTCCTTGCACTTTAATATGGACAACACTGAAGCTAAGTGCTACGTGCAGGGAATATGCTAATGCCTGGCCTGCACACACCATCAACACTTATATCCATCTTGAGAGTGATAGGATGGATTCGTTCGTTCCACACATCTCTGCAGGAAAATGTTCATTCCATGTATCAGCTTTTCAAGGCAGTGCCCAGCCATTCAAGGCTATGTACAATGGACCTTCTTCAGGAATGAGGGGGGTGTGCCAAGCAGGCTAAGATAAAAGGTAGGGAGAAGGAACTTGGGGAAGGGGCGTTGGGAATGCGATAGGTAGAAGGAGGTTAAGGTGAGGGTGATAGGCCGGAGAGGGGTTGGGGGCGAAGAGGTTGGGAAGAAGATTGCAGGTCAAGAAGGTGGTGCTGAGTCCGAGTGTTGGGACTGCGAAAAGGTGGGGGGAGGGGAAATGAGGAAGGTGGAGAAATCTGCATTCATCCCTTGTGGTTGGGGGATCCTAAGCAGAAGATGAGGCGCTCTTCCTCCAGGCATCGTGTTGCCATGGTCTGGTGATGGAGGAAGCCAAGGACCTGCATGTCCTTGATGGTGTGGGAGGGGGAGTTAAAGTGTTCAGCCACGGGGTGGTTGGGTTGGTTGGTGCGAGTGTTCTAGATGTGTTCTCTCAAACGTTCCGCAAGTAGGTCCTTGGCCTCCTCCATCGCCAGACCATGGCAACACGACGCCTGGAGGAAGAGCGCCTCATCTTCCGCTAAGGAACCCTCCAACCACAAGGGATGAATGCAGATTTCTCCACCTTCCTCATTTCCCCACCCGCACCTTTTCTCAGTCCCAACACTTGGACTCAGCACCGCCTTCTTGACCTGCATTCTTCTTCCTGACCTCTCCGCCCCCAACCCCTCTCTGGCCTATCACCCTCACCTTAACCTCCTTTCACCTATTGCATTCCCAACGCCCCTTCCCCAAGTCCCTCTTCCCTACCTTTTATCTTAGCCTGCTTGGCACACCCTCCTCATTCCTGAAGAAGGGCTTTTGCCCGAAACGTCGATTCTGCTCCTTTGATGCTGCCTGATCTGCTGCGTTTTTCCAGCAACATATTTTTCTGATCTCCAGCATCTGCAGTCCTCACTTTCTCCTATGTACAATGGACAGCTACATGTGCATTCTCTCTCATGGCTGAATGATTTGTAAGCTTGTATTTTCACCGCACTATGGACTACTCTCCTTTGACTTTCACACATCACCATTTCTTCAAACACATGCCATGTATTTGCCACATAAATTGCCGGCACATGTTGCAGGTTTATAAATAAATATAGCACCATGCCACACAGTGATAGGTGCAGCCTTGATTGATTGAATGACTCCCCACTGTCACAAATGCCTAGCTCACCCAGTGCACTAAAATACAAGGCAAGCCACAGAGCAGCAACAACAATGTTGAGCACTAACAAAGAAACATGACCAACACAGAGACTGGGAACCTGTAAGTCAGTCCTGAAGTAAATGTGCACCATGAAGTCAATGTGAACAGATGCTAGCAACACCCAAAGAGGCACTAAAGTGAGTAAACACAAAGAAAGCAAGCAAAGGAGCATAAGCTGCATGTGACAATGTGAGCATGAATGTATTCTGTGTAGACGCATGAGACCCATATCCATCCCTACATGAAAAGGTACCTGGCACAAAAATACAAGTTATACATGCCTCTGGCCTGCAACACGGAGTGTTGAAGGTCTGAAGGGGTGTCTGAGTTGGTCCAAGACCAGGCAGGATAATACGGTGAGGCTGGTAGTTTGACAATGCAGAGTACATTGCTGATGAATTGAAGAGGACGGTAGCTATTGCAGGTATATCGTTTAGAAGAAACAGTAGGATGATGGCTGGGACAGTCATTCATTGAGCTGCGGGTGCCCTGTTCCAGCTTTGAATTACCAGCTGGGAATTTGGGTCATCCAGTTTCCCTGTGGACCAGAGGAAAGTTGGGAGCAGCATCTACATTGGGTAAGTTGGGTCTACATGAGCTGCAAATACCCGGAATTAAATTATCTGCCATACAAGGGCAAGATTCTGAAGTTGGCATTTGAGGCTTGGAAGAAAACTTGGGAAAAGATTTTTTGATGGTGAGAATCTGACTTATTAAAATTCGCACCATATTTTCCCACCTTTCTCACTAACATGGAGGAGGTGAAAATGATACCCTTGAAAGTCAAATAGTCAAGTATAAAGAGTAGAATGAGAAAAAGAAAAAGAAAATGACCGAAGAAGTCATGGTAAATTGGGAAGAGAGAAAAACACCACCCTCATACTTTACTGCAGGAATTGGTATTGTTTCTATTTCACAGTAATATGGGTGAAAAGCAATGCTTTTAATGATAACAGTGTTATAAAATTAAGGAAAATATCTCTTATGAATGTGTCATTGTTATCCTCCTATCACTGGATGAAGGGCTTATGCTCGAAACGTCGAATTCTCTATTCCTGAGATGCTGCCTAACCTGCTGTGCTTTGACCAGCAACACATTTGCAGCTGTGATCTCCAGCATCTGCAGACCTCATTTTTTACTCCTATCACTGGAGTCAGTTTTAGTGAATGTAAAGAGGTAAAGAGATCGTCAGCTCTTTTTCAATGATGAAATGATTCTCAATTATAGATATAATATACACCATGCAGTGAAAAGTATCACAGAGCACTTTACAAAGGGGAATAGGTGAAAAATTCTGATGGCGAAGCAAAATTACGATAAGGAAGTATGTTTTAAAGAAGCTTTTAGCATGGAGTTGAAATTAGAATTGCAGCATATCAAGCAGACAGAATTTGTTTTTCATTTTTCATACCTCTCTTCTGAGACCTTGCACAATGACTAGTATATTAAAGCCACTACCCTATCTTTTCGTACATCTTTACTAACATTGATACTGATATGCATTTGTCCATTTTATACTGTTGTGACTGGACATAACATAGTATCAAAAATGTAAAATAAATGGATTAAAAGGGAATTCATATTTCAGAGGTTATAGGAGTAAAGGAGAAATTTCGATGCAATGCAGAGATGAGAAAATTAATGTTCAGGAGAGGGTTGACTTCGAATTATATCCAAAAAATCTTAACTTTGTGTTTTGTGAGCTATGTCACTGTTGACTGGTTTAGATGTTGAGACATATTCTAATGTCAGATTTAAATCAAACATCTCTGGGGCATTTGCTTATTTGCATTGTTTCTTAACTGGAAGGTTCCCACATTTCGAGTTTCAATAGGAGTAGCATTTGCAAGGAGTGCACCTCAGGCAATTGAACTTATGCAACTCATCATTTTCTGAATGCTAATATTCAATGGCAGAAAATTATGGAATGCAAGCTCATAATTTCCTGAGAAATGGAAATTCTGATGGAATTTGATTTGATTCATTATTGTCACATCTACTGAGATACAATGAAAAGTATTGTTTTGTGTGCTATACAGGATGATCATATCACACAAAGTGCATCAGGGTAATAGAACAGAATGCAGAATACAGTGTTACAGCTGCAGACAGAGACATCAACATTAAAATTTGAGAGGTCCATTCAAAAGTCTGATAATGGTGGGAAAAAAAGCTGTTCTTGAATCTGTTGGTCTATGTATTCAAACTTCTTTACTTTTACCCCACAGAAGATGGTGGAAAAGAATATAACTGGGGTGGGAGAAGTCTTTGATTATATTGGCTGCTTTCCCAAGGCAGTAGGAAGTACAGATGGAGTCAATGGATGGAAGGTTGGTTTGCGTAATCGACTGGGCTATGTTCACAATTCTCTGTAGTTTCTTGCGGTCTTGGGCATAGCAGTTGCTATACCAAGTTGTGATGCATCCAGATATGACGCATTTGATGGTGCATTTACAAAAATTGGTAGAAGTCTTTATGGATAAGCCAAATTTCCTTAGCCTCCTGAAGTAGTAGAGGTATTGTTGTGCTTTCTTGGTGGTATGATTGAAGTAGTTAAATAGGTTTAAAGTTCTGTTTGCAGAGATTTCGCTACTCCAAGCCAACCATTGAAGAAATTTTGCCGTAACTCATTAAGGCAAATGTGTACTACTCTGAATGTGAAGGATTAAGTGAAGTGAAGCTGGATGTAAGCAGTCATTTTCTAACTACATTCTGGATGCTATTCAGGAGATACAGGTGGCTGGGCATAATGATTGGCATTTCCACTGCTCCAGCAGAGATTATTGATATTGACAGCATGAGATAGTCTGTTATCTTTCCAGAGAAGAAGCTATTATGGGTGATCTGCTTCTCTGAATGTGGAGACACAGCTGAAGAAGCTATTGCAGATCACAATCACAATCTAGTCTGACTACTAAAGAGACATAAACACATGCCACATGAACAAGAAAGTGAAGCAATTAAATATGACTGAAATTAAATACATAGGTCATGAGCTGAGAGCAAAGAACTTGCCCAAATTTTGATAAGGTAAAAGCTGTAGCAGAGACTCAGCAACCAACATGTCTGAAAGTGGTGTGACGATTTGCTGGATTTGTAAACTATTTAGTTAAGCTCTTGCTTATTTTGCCATCAGAAAATGAATTCCTGCAAGCTCACTGATCAGGATTTAAAACAATCATTATGGGATGCAGTGTTGCTGGCTGGCCAGAATTTATTGCCCATCCCTAGGTGCCCTTGAAAAGGTGATGATGAGCTGCCTTCTTTAAACACTACAGTCTATTTGCTGTAAGAAAACCCGCAGTGCCTAAGAGGAGGATTTCCAGGATTTTGACCCAGTAACAGCAAAGGATTGGTGATATGTTTCTAAGTCAGTGTGGTGCGTGGCTTAGAAGGAAACATACATGTGATGGTATGCCCATGTATTTGCTGCAGTGGCTTAGGGGCACAGGACAAGAAACAGCTTTCACTAAAATCAAAAGCTTGTGACAACAATGTCAGTGCTGTAATGCTACTCTGTCAATGATGAAGTCACCTTGCAATGTAATGCGAGCAAGAAATAAGCCTTATGTAGAAAGGAGTACCAATTACACTTGCATTCATAGTGTTAACATAAACTGGGTGAAATTATGCTCAGAGTAGCCAGGCACTCTGTCATTGTAATTGTGAGTATTTAAATAAATACCTGGTTGGGTGAGACAAAGTGACAGTAGAGTCTGATCACAAGCCATTTTAAAGCGCCTTCCTCAAAAAGAGATGGTAAAGCACATGCATGCAAGCCATCAAGGATTTAAGTCTAGTCTGGTGTCAGTTTCATTCAGTTGGCTGCACAATTGGTCTGTGAAGCAGTGTGATGCCAACAGCTTGGGTTCAACTCCCATCACTGGCTGAGGTTACCATGAAGGACTTGCATCCACAATCTCTCCCCTCACCTGAAATATGGTGGCCCTCAGGTTAATTCACCACCAGTCATCTCTCTCTCTCTCTCTCTCTCTCTAATGAAAGAGCAGACCTATGGTCTGGTAAGACTATGGCAACTCATAAGTTTAGGGTGAGAAAGTAAGACAAGTGCTCTAAAAGCTAAATATGAGCAATTAGGTTAAAGACCACATCAACCAGTGCAATGCTTAACGAACACAAAGCTTAGCAGACTAAAGAGTTGCTTATGACACATGATACCTCAGTCAAACCATGAGTAAGTCTTAGAGTAAACCACTTCACTCAAACAGAACTAATTATTGTGTCACCTTCAAATAATATTCTGATCTTTCAGAGATAGATTCACTGACATCAATGAGATTGTAGAATGCCTCAAATTATACTTCATTGTTGCAGCATTCTAGACACTACAACAAGTAACATTTATTCTCAATTCAAGAGAGTAAAACTCAGCTGCTTCATAATGGATTGGGAAATTCAACAGCAGATATTGTTTCCAGTCTAATGAAAGTGAAAATCATCAAAGAAATTATGAAGCTATCAAGCAAATCCAGCAAAGACTTGTAGAAGACATTCATTGAGTGAAGAAATACATATACTGAAGAAAAAATGGAAACTAGTCCAGTCCACAGACTAATGTCACATACAGCTAATATACTCTTTCAATAGTAAAAAGAATATTGAAGCTACACAGTAATAGACCTGAGTGCCAAAATCAAGATGAAATAACAGAAATCCAAATTTTACTTTGGTAAAATTGCTAAATCATGTCATAGCTAATCATTTCAGAGCAGGTCAAAGTGGAAACATTCAAATCTCTAAACAAACCATCCCACACAGCATGTTAGTAACTATGTAGGGCAGTTGTCATTTAAATTAGTAAACATGAATGACCTGATATATTGTCAAAACTGTAAAGGTTTATATACAACTAGAGAAGCTGTGCCATTGCCACCAGCAGTGGATAAGGAAGAAATTATCTCACAGTTATGCAGAATACAGAATAATCACTGGTCCTAGTGGTCAGTAACTGTAATTAAAAGCAATTTCTATTACTGTACCACTATAATGAAAATGGATTGGTAACATTTGCCACGGCAACAGCACTCCCATGGGAATGAAGATCCCTGAAGAAGGAATACCACCCTAAAACTAAGCAGATACATGAGGAATAGTCAATGACAACAATCATGTGTACCATTGGGAGACTTGCAAGATTTAAAAACTATATTTGCAGTGTATGTGTGGAGACTGATGAAAGTGGAACTGGCTGCAGTTAACAAACTTCTTTTTTTAATGTATGATAATTTTCTGTGTGACCATGTTTATCAGGAAGATCTATGACTCTATGACTCTAGGTAACATGCAACTTTTTTTTATTGAAAGGGGGATGTTTGGAGAAATGTATTTAGATCTAATGTAGTTGCTAGCTTGCTATAGTCTTGTGAACTCCACCCTGCTTTAAGGCCTTCATATGCAATCAATGGCAATCATTAAGAACACATCTCAACACAGAAAAATCCAATACATACTGAGGGGATATTTGTTCGTTGTAAAAAATTCTGCACAGGCCTCAACAAAGATTCAAATATTCTGACTAACTGTGTAATACATACGATGTAACATTGTAGACAAGGCCAACTGAATGGCGAGTTCAGAGAAAAGTACTTTGTGAAACACATTGATTTATCTCACATCACCAGAATGATTGCCTATTAATCCAGATTATTCTCTGTAAAATGATGGAAACATTTACAAAATTGCTGCAGTTCGAAAAACATATAAATTTAATCATTGTAAGTTGTAAAAAGATGTAAGTGGCAAACTTCAAGAAAATCTGCTGTTTGCTCCAGTTATAATTACAGCCTTTGTGAAAATATGAGTTTAAAAACATGCCTGGAAAGCTGATTAGAAACAGATTCCACAAACTGCATTGCAAATACGCAAAATATTGGAGCTCAAATAACAACAGAACATAAATCAACAGTAAGCTTTGAACATATTCTGCTTCACCAGTACATAAAATTGTTGATGTTAATGTGCATTTCATTTTTAGTTGCATGCTGAGTAAAACAAATTGTCAGCCTTATTATTTAAAATCTAACAGATATTATAAATATGGAACAAGTCAGATAACTTTGCAAAAACTCTGACACTAAGAAAATTATCATAAATCATTACCGCATGGATATTGCCATGATCTTTTGAAAAGAATTGGTGCTTTGATCAATCTTATGCATAGAATATATGACCATGTTTTGTTTGACTGAATGTTGTGATATTATTGCCATTGGGGTATATTAATTGGACGAAACGTGATGATTTGTCAGCTGTGTACCAATATTGTAGGATCAATTGTTTTGCAGAAAGTAATTTGAGAAGTACAGTGGACTGAGTCACAGCAGTTGGTTTAGGTTAATCTTGAAATGTAACATCAATCGAAGTATAACAATGGAACCTTGTTGCACAACTGAGAAAATGGCAATGGTAAGTTAAACAATCCTTTCCAAACAAAACTGCAAAAAACTCCTGTGTGTTTTTTCACTAATTAACAACTGGTTGATATGACCACTGAAACAGATGGCTTTATAATGTGCTATTTATTAGTTAGGGACGTAAATCACCATTTTTTTTTAAACAAATCATGGAAAGAAACTTGAATAATACTCATGAACTGGAGCCTGGGCCATGGCGATAATGCTTCTTCATTTTGGCCAATTAAAGAGACCATTTTCATGTCGGGAAGGTAATTAAAATAATTGTGTGAACACAGCCGTTCTTCTGAAGAGTACCTTGACATAAACTGTTAATAAAGTTTAATGAACCAATCCAATCTGGGCAACAATTGCAAGATTTTAGAAGGGAACAAAGTAACTGATGTCGAGTTCCAGAATTTGCTCATCAGAAATGTCAGTATGAAGTTACAGAAACCAGAGAGGAAAAAATCTATATATGTTGGTAATTAAATTTATAGTTGTCGATGAAGTAAAGGTGATAGAACTAAAGAATAACTGAGAGCGTATCACCACCCTAGTCAACATGCATTTCCAACTGGCAGCAGCACACAATGTTCTCTGAAAAAATACTGAAGTTGTAAATAACAATCTTCAACCAATCCAGAATGGATAGATAAACAGTTTCAGTGATGCTGGTTAAATAATAAATATTAGCTGGGTCATCAAGCCAGCTTCCTGTTCTCCTTTGAAAATTCTCATGGGATCCTCAAAAAGTAGAGAAGGCCTCACTTAAATCTTCCTTCCAAAATTTCATATTTTCATAATTCTGCAGTAAAATGACTGAGATTATATGCTCAAATAATTGGAGTAGGGCTAAAAATCACAATCTGCTCATTTGTTGGTGATTGTGACACTGCATTAACGTTATAACCTTGTGTAAATGTATTTCTCACACTAGCAAGATCTTTATACTTTTTGTCTGTTTACATTAATATATTCTTTGTCCGTAAAAATGACCCAGAGGCTTCCAGGTGCCTGCCACTTCAACACATTACCGTATTCCCACATGACCATTTCTGTCATAGGCCTGCTGTAGCATTCCAGTGAGCCTCAGTGCAAGTTCAAAGAACAGCGTCTCATTTTCAGCTTGGAGACTGTATAGCTCCTGGGACTCAACATCAAGTTCAATGACTTGAGAGCCTGTTTCCACGTTTCTTTAACCCACTCCTGTTATGACATGGGGTCACTTGCTGCCAATCAACCTATTTTCACCCATTTTCAGACCTATTGTCACATTACAGGCTTGCTTTCAGCACAGACTACTCATTCTCTGCTACACTCAGCTCTCTATTACTTATTCAACTTCTCTTCTGTCCTGGCCTACCATCCATAATTCCCTTTTTTACCTATCTCTTTCATATAGCTCTCTGGGCTCCTGGCTCCATCCCTACCTATCGACTTTCCTGTCCACCCCCTGCCCTTCCCCTTCCCCAACCATGTCTTCATCAACAATACCTGTTTTTTCTAGCTGCTAACAGTTCTGATGAAGAGTGACTGGACTCACAATATTAACTCTGCTTTCTGTCCACAGATGCTGCCAGACCTGCTGCATTTCTCCAGCAATTTCTATTTTTGTTTCAGATCTCTGGCATTCACAGTTCTTTGTTTTAGTCTTTGACTGTAATATCCCTAAACACAAAATTTCTCACAGCCATGGAAAACATGGCACTGAACCTTTAAGAGCCTACTGTTGTACATCTTGTGATGCCAACTACTCCCAGGAGAAAGTGAGGACTGCAGATGCTGGAGATCAGAGTTGAAAAGTGAGGCACTGGAAAAGCACAGCAGGTCAGCCAGCATCCGAGGAGCAGGAGAGTCGTTGTTTCGGGCATAAGCCTGTCGGGCATCAGCCATTCCTGATGAAGGGCTTATGCCTGAAACATTGACTGTCCTGTTCATCAGATGCTGCCTGACCTGCTGTGCTTTTCCAGTGCCACACTTTCCACAGCCAACTACAACTAGTTTGTGTTTGGACTGGTTTGCTGCCACCAAATGTGCCATAATAAGAAAATGTTCAAGATATGGTTTCTTGAATGATAGCAATCAGGTATAGGTTACAATAGTTAGGCAGAAATTGCTACAATTTCTACGAGGAGACCTAAAAGATAGTTTTCCGCTATCTGAAAATTCTGCCTTTTCTCTACCCAAATCTGCATAACATCATCTGATGTTGCTCAATGCAGTCTCCAACATTAATCCTTTCAGAGCCCATACTTTATAAAGCAAATCCCTCCAAATGCTTTTCCCATAATAAACATTTACACATTCATTTATACAGTTACATTTATCAATACCCCAAGTCTCTAACTTCATAAATTTGGACACCTAAAGATTTTACAGTTCTTCCACAATATTTGTTTTGGAAGGTTGGTAGGTCTTCGGCTAGAGGACTCTTGACCTTGATTCTGCTTTTAGCTCTGCAAGGTCTGCGATTTATTGACTTCATGCTGTACACTACTGGATTCCTCTCAAACAATTATTGGTGGACAATTATGCAGCAAAGAGATGAGGTTCCCACTGTTCTTTTGGACAACTCCTTCAAATATTTAATAATAAACAACCATTGTCAGCCTGCTCCCCCTTGAATGACTGCACCATTCTCTGTTAAGGCTCTGTATCATACCTGTTGGTCTTAGGCCCGTATGCCAACTTTCCTGGTTGCTGTTGATTACTGCATTGCATTGCAGGCTTTCTTGTTTGGCAGCCAGACAGTCTCTCAATCTGGCTGGTCGCTGAGTAGGAAATGGAATAAGGAAGTTCTAATGAGGTCCATCTATTCAGTGCTTTATTGATTCCTAGCTACTGACAAGCTTCCTCAACTCACTTCTTAAAAAGATTGGTATCATTGTCTCGATTTATTTTGACCCTTCATTACTTGACTATCCATTTGTCTATTCTGAAGAACTTTGGCATCACAATACTGGTATCCATTAACTCAGATATGTTACACATGTGCTTTCTGATATCATCGATTTTTAAAGAAAACAAAATATATTGAAAGGAAATTTCTGTATTAAATGTATGTTAGAAATTTGTTACATCAGATATGTTATAGCCATATATGGTGATGTCATTTGGGTTAAAAATGCCTCAGCTCTATCTCAAAGACCAGAGTATCAAAGTAAGGTGCCTTCCTGTGAGGGACAAGATTTACTTGTATTTGGAAAATAATGGGCATATTTGCAATAATAAGAATGGCTTTGTGCAGGGGAGGTCTTGTCTCACAAGTTTTTTGAGGAAATGATGAAGATGATTGATGAGGGTACATGCATTTAGAAAGACAGGGTTTGATTAGGAATAGTCAACTTGGCTTTGTGTGTGAGAGATCATGCCTCACAAATCTGTTAGAGTTCTTTGATGAAGTGACGGAAGGTTGATGTGGGCAGGGTGGTAGGTGTAGAATATATGGATTTCAGTAAGACCTTTGATAAGGTTCCACTTGGTAGGCTGCTCTGGAAGGTTAGATTATATGGAATCCAGGGGGAGCTGGCAAATTGGATACACAATTGGCTTGATGATTGGAAGCAGAGGGTAATAGTGGAAGGAAGGCTGTTGGCCTGGAGGCCTATGACTAGTGGAATGTCTCAGGGGCCAGTGCTGGGGCCATTACTGTTTGCTATCTAGATCAATGATTTGGATGAGAATGTACAAAGCATGATCAGTAAGTTTGCAAATGACACTAAAATAAAAGGTGTCATGGACAGTCAGGAGGGTTTTCAGAAATTGCAGCAGAATCTTGATCAGCTGGGGAAGTGGGCTGAGAAATGGCAAATAGAGTTTAATGCAGATAATTGTGAGATTGTCCATTTTGGAAATTCAAATCAAAGTAGGAGTTTCTTGGGGAATCTAGGGCCTTAAGGAGTGTAGTGGAGTCACAGTTAGACAGGACAGTAAAGAAGGCTTTTGGTACACTGGCCTTCATCAGTCAGGGCATTGAGTATAGATGTTGGGAAGTTATGTTGCAGTTGTGCAGGACATTGTTGAGGCTGCACTTGGAGTTTGTGTTCAGTTTTGGTCACCTTAAACTGGAAAGAATGCAGAAAAAAAATACAAGATGTTGCCAGGACTCAAGGGTCTGAGTTACAGGGAGAGGTTGGTCAAACTAGGACTTTTTTCTTTAAAGCTTAGGAGACTGAGGGGGGAATCTTATACAAGTGTATAAGATCATAAGAGGCATAGATAGTGTGAAAGCACAGTTTTTTCCCAGGATTGGCGAATCAAGGACTAAAAAGGTTAGAGGAGAAACAATAAAAGGGAACCTGAGGGGCAACTTTTTTACACAGAGGGTGGTGTGCATATGGAATGAGCTGCCAGCAAAAGTGGTTGAGACAGGTACAGTATCAAGATTTAAAAGGCATCTGGACAAGTACATGGATAGGAAAAGTTTAGAAGGATATGGGTCAAGTGCAGGAAAATGGGGTGAGTATTGATGGATAGTTTGGTTGACATGGACCAGTTTGGGCCAAAGGACCTGTCTCTGTGCTGTAGGACTCTGTCACTCTAAAGAAGACAGAAGGTAGTTGTGGAGGGAAGCATTTTCTGACTTGAGGTCTGTGACCAGTGGTGTTCCACAAGGATCAGTGTTGGGACCTATGTTATCTCTAATATGTATATATTTGGATAGAAATGTAGGTGATTAGTAAGCTTGCAGAAGACATGAAAATTGGTGGGGTTGTGTATAGTGAGAGAGATCGTTAAAGGATACACCAGGACATATATCAGATGGAAAATTAAGTGGAGAAATGAAGATATTGCATGCATTGATACTCATTGGTATTCAGTAGTAGGCTGTTAAATAGTAGGAGTCCATGGTGATGGAGGCAAAGTACTGGCTCAGATAGAGGATTGGCTGACTGGCAGAAAGTAGAGAATGGGGATAAAGGGGTCTTTTGAAAGATGGCAGCTGGTGGCTAGTGAAATTCCTCAGGGGTCATTATTGGGACCATGACTATTCACATTCTACAATAATGAGCTGGTTTAAAAACTGAGAGCATTGTTGCTAAGTTTGCTCTTGACAAAGATAGGTGAAAGTGATGGGTGGGAAAACTGCAGAAGGAATTTGACAGACAAGGAGAATAGGTAAAGATTTAATCGATGGGTACAATGTGGGAAAATGTGAAGTTCCACACTTTCAAAGGAAGAATAGAGACATAGACTATTTTCTAACTCGGAAAAGACTTTGGAAATTTGAAGTACAAAGGAACTTGGGAGATCTAGTCCAGGATTCCCTTAAAGTTAATATGCCTGTTCTGTTGGCAGTTAAGAAGGCAAATGTAATGTCAGCATTCGTTTCAAGAGGCTTAGAATACAAGAGAAGGGAGACACTGCTGAGGCTGTATGAGGCTGTGGTCAGATTGCATCATTTGCATACGTTGGCCCATCAACACTTTATGTGAAATCTAATCTAATGGCAATAATTTGTTGTACATTAAATACTTACAGTTTCAAATTCTCAAATATGTTAATGCCTTCTGGAATCAAGAGACTGAAGTACGAGGAATGGTAAATATTAAAAGTATGACAGAATTGCATTCTTAACAGAGAGAAAAAAAGAGAAACTATCAAGGAAATGAAAAAGACTTGTTTAACTGTGACTGTAGAATATTCTTGAATGACATTGATCATTCCTTGTCGGGTTTTGCAGGATTAGGCATCATTAGTTGTTATTTTATTTCGCATTCTTGAGCTGTGTTCCTCATAAAAGTCAAGCTGTCTCTTATTCAGTCAAGGTCACAGCAAGACTCATCTGCAAAAAGCAGCTAAGTGTATCTTCTTTGCTTGGTGCTCCTGCTCAGATGGAATTATTAGTTTGTGCCTGGGACTTCAATTATGTTATGTTACGATGATAACAAATGGCAACCTCTCATTTGCCTTGCTGTTTGATTTTCTCTGAGGCAATAATTAGTGTCAAGAGCACATTTGTAATTCTCAGCCTGCCGATTAACCATTCCAGTGGTATCATGGCACAAGTTGTGCTATGAAGAGGCAAAATAAAAAGCCAACATTGCTAAAATAAGAAATTGCCCTTTCAGGGTGATTAAATCACATCATGAATAAAATTGTAACTTTATATAGACTTTTTCAAATGTGAAGATTTTAAAACTATTTGTATTTTACTTTGCTCAAGACTTACCTTACTAATCATTATCCACACGAACCATAACACAGCTTGGGTGAGAAACTGGCCGCTTAAGCAACCACTTTTCTGTCTGCCAAAAGTGCCTGTTCATCTCCAAAATGGCATGCATATCGTACAAGCACACATGGTGTGAATCTCACTGGATGTCATGGTAGTGAAGGCATCAGCATATTCAAGGGGAAGGTCATGATTTCAATCAACATGCAACACTGATTCAATGCCATCAGTGCCATCAGTGATTGTGGTCCCTGGCCCCTTTCCTTTAAGAGGTGCAGCTTGTTTTAAGCAGTGCTATTCTCTCACCATACTGTCCTCCTGCTGTTGTGTCCAGCTGATGAAAACAGAGATCAATCAAATAATAATTGGGAATGGGGTCTGCACTGCCATCAATAGGCACTTGTTCCCTCGGCACTGACCACATCATTTCTTACTCTTTAACCAGTTACCAGGAGAGTCGCATAGATGACATATTTTCCGATTTTTGCCTCCTCTATGATTCAACAAGTTCACCAGTCATTAAAAAGATGATAAAAATTCATATTTGTCCCCTTGGGCTAGCTACATACAATGCCCTGTTGGTCTAACAAAACACAAAATTACTTTGTCACTTTTTTCAATGAAAAGGACCAACTAAAAGAAAGTACTTTGTCCCTCAAGGGGGAATCTGGAACAGGTGGAACTTTCAAAATAAGGGTTCATTTACGATGAAAATGAAAAGGAATTTCATCTTTTAGAGGGTGGTTAATAAATTATCTACCCTAGTGAACAACAAATGAAAGCTAGGGCATTTAATATACTGAAAGAAAGTTAGACAGATTCTTGATGGATTCAGGGATTGTAGAGGGGCAGGCAGGATTGTAACATTAAGGATACATTCTGATTGGCCATGACCTTATTGAATAGCAGAACAGGCTTAAGGGATCAAATGGCTTACTTCAGCTCCTATTTCTTACATTTCTATGCAGAATAAGATAATTTATTCCCAGGCCTCCCACACTGTTGAAGAGCATAGACAGGTCCAGCTGCATGTGTACATGGCTTTCCCTTTCTGCATCCTTTGTTTCACCTTCCTGAGATACTTCCCAAGTTGACCTCATACCTGCTATGGCCCTTGCATTCTCAGTTCACCTATACCTCTGCTTCCCCTCTAAAACTGCATCAATAATGTCCAGCAAATGTCAAAACACAAAATGAAATTTGCAGAAACTATCCAGCGTGCATCCATGCAATATAAGTAATTGTCAAGTGAGAACTTAACTACAAATTAGGCAGTCCCTTCAAAAACATGAGTGCATGGCCCATTTTAAAGCCTCACAGCTTAACTTTGCAGCGAAACATTTACAATTTTCAGACTTTATCTTTCCTAAGTTTGGATCGTAATAATTGTTTCTGCCATGCAACATCAGGAAAGTGCAATTTCATGCATTTATGAACGTTTGTGTGCAATGAGCAAGGAATGAATATTACACCCAATATTCGGTCATTAATCCCTTTCTGTTTTTGGTCACTTCCTTAGCATAAATTGGCTGCCAAATATCCCCAAATTGCAACAGTATCTACATTTCAAAAAGTACATAAGTGGCTGAAAAGCCCTGAAATCATGAAAGGCACACTTTGACTTAGTATTTGGCCAACTTCCCAATTATCTTGTTACGTGGTAGATGACACTCCCTTGGGTTATTTTCCTGTTAAAACTGTATACAGGAAGTCCTCATTTTAAGTCTCTCTGTTTGAAGTTTTATTTGATTCAAAGTTGTTTTTTATATATCCTCTCTCCTCAATTAGTTTCTGGCCGTGTCTCATTCATTGTGCCTGTCACATTATTATGCTTGTCCATTATGCCTGTCACATTAGCCAGTCACATTATTATCTTACAGAATCACAAGTTGTGTCATTACTGCATTGGCCAGGCCTTGACTGTGTTGCTTGAGTTCGAACCATGTAGCCATTTGAGTTAAATATGAAGCTATTTTGTTTGTGACTTGCATTCAAAAACCATAATGTTACAAACAGTTCTCTGCTCAGGTACTGAAGTAAACATTAATTGTAACCCTCTTTAAAAAAATTATCTTGTTATATCATACTGGTAGAGGAACTACTATAGACTTACTTTAAAAAAATTCTGTTGTATAATACGGTATCATACTTTACCAACCCAGCTTTAATAGTTGGGGAACTTGTACTGTACCTGTACTCGACTATATTATTTTTTAAATGCTACTCTGCAAGCAAGAAGCCTGCTGTCTTCAGTGAATATGTGATAATATTTTGCAAACTATTTCAGCTGGAATGCACAGTAGCCCATACATATGGAACAGTATTTTAACTTTTACATTGGTTTTTCCATACAAACATTATCCTCAGAACCTATACCTGACTTTAAGAGAAGTCGTATTTCACATAAAGTTGAGGTTGCAATTTTCAGGGATGCAGTTTAATTGAGGACACCTTGTATTGTCATGACCAAGTTGAGAGAAGTGCACTGCCTTTTTCCAGTCTCTTTAATAGTTCACATTATTAATTTATTGGAAAACAAAACCCAATCAATACAGCAGAGAAATAGACCCTTTTGTCCAACTCGTCCATGCCAACCAGATATCCTAACCTAATCTAGTCCCATTTTCCAGTACTTGGCCCATATCTCTCTAAACCCTTCCTATTCATATACCCATCCAGATGCCTTTTAAATGTTGGAATTGTACCAGCCTCCACCACTTCCTCTGGCAGCTCATTCCATACATGCACCAACCTCTGTGTGAAAAAGTTGTCTGTTAGGTATCTTTTATCTTTCCCCTCTTACCCCAAACCTATGCCCTCTAGTTCTGGATTCCCCCACCTCAGGGAAAAGGCACTTATCAGTGCCCCTCATGATTTTATAAACTTCTATAAGGTCACCTCTCAGCCTCCGACGCTCCAGGGAATACTACTCCAGCCTATTCAGCCTCTTCCTATAGCTCCAATCCTCCAACCCTAGCAACATCCTTGTAAATCTTTTCCGAACCCTTTCAAGTTTCACAACACTGTGGGCAGCACGGTGGTACTGCTGCCTCACTGCGCCAGAGACCTGGGTTCAATTCCCGCCTCAGGCGATTGACTGTGTGGAGTTTGCACATTCTCCTCGTGTCTGCATGGATTTCCTCCGGGTGCTCCAGTTTCCTCCCACAGTCCAAAAATGTGCAGGTTAGGTGAGTTGGCCATACTAAATTGCCCATAGTGTTAGGTGCAGAGGTAAATGTAGGGGTATGGATCTGGGTGGGTGTGCTTCGGCGGGTCGGTGTGGACTTGTTGGGCAGAAGGGCCTGTTTTCACACTGTAAGTAATCTAATCTAATCCTTCCAATAAGAAGAGGACCAAAATTGCACGCAATATTCCAACAGTGGTCTAACCAATGTCCTGTACAGCCACAACATGACCTCCCAATTCCTGTACTCAATACTCTGACCGATAAAGGAAAGCATACCAAACGCCTTCTTCACTATCCTATCTCCCTGCTACTCTACTTTCAAAGAGCTATGAACCCGCACTCCAAGGTCTCTTTGTTCAGCAAAACTCACTAGGACCTTATCATTAAATATGTAAGTCCTGCTAAGGTTTGCTTTCCCAAAATGCAGCACTTCACATTTATCTAAATTAAACTCCATCTGCCACAAGAGTAGTTGTTCTTCAAGAGGATGATCAGGAATTCACACTAAATTCACTACAAAGGTGTTTCAGAAACAGAACATCCAAACTGAACAGCTCATTCTTTAGAAGGTTTGCCCCAAACTGAAAATCCAAAACTGCACAAAAACTGTTCAATCAGAGCAGTCATAAAAACTAGCCATAAAAAAAATGAAGTTTTTTCCCTGAGGTGAATTTAGGCAAACAAACAAGATCAGCAATTATCTAGAACCATGTGGGTTCCATGTTAAAACAAGATTGAATATATCTTTTCCCTGATTGCTTCGAAAGAAACAATCCAGTTATCTCCACATTCCTTCAAATTTGCCTACAAAGATGATTAAACGTGAAGCTATCATAACAATCCACGTGCAAGTCATTATTTTCTGTGATGTTTTTAAGTTTATGGTCGATGTAATTGCTGCTTTTTGCACTGAATCTGGGTTGTAATTTCCATTCTTCCTCAGATTACCTTGCATGAAACCTCTGCTAGAGATTAACAGTTAGACTGAAGTAGTCGTTTCACACTAAGTCTATCACCAACATCACTGTACAGCAATGACTAGTGGTTGGATTTTAGATATCAGCATCATACGATCAGTCACATCAACATGAGCATCATTACAACCACAAAAAAAACAAAAATGCAGTTTAATAATTCAGTGTTAGATATCTAGTACACTGGCAATTCCTCTGAAAAAAAGAGAAATGATGAAAACTGCCTAGTATGGATGTTGACACTCAGAGCTTATGAGGGTAATTTTAATACCTCATCCCAACATAAGGCAAAAAAATATAAATGGGAAACCACCTTTCCCAGTTCCACAATGTTCCATTTCCTCAACCAAATGCCATGAACGTCCATTTCTCTCATCATCCACCAGGACTCTGTGTTCTGCTGTATTCGGGCCTGAGAAACAGACAACTTGCACAGTTTGGCTGTCTGGACAGTGAGAAGTCTGGTGAACAAATGTTAAATTTATGCTTGTGGCTTTCCCTTTCACAAATCTACTGCTCAGCCTCCCCTTCGAATCTAGACTTTGCATTACCAACAGACTCAGTGTTGCCAAAGTCTGACTGCCTGGAAAGATAAAGGTAAAGTTGCGACAGTCCTACTGAATCAAAGGGTTTGTCTTATTAAAAAAAAACACTGATGGTAGTTTATTCTCAGGGTCAGGTGAGGGGAGAGGTTGAAAAGGAGAGTCCTTCATTCAGTGCAGGAATTTAACCAACAGCCAACTGAGCTAACTGACCCCTTACAGAGTCTAAACAGCAAAGAAACTGATCATTTGGTCTAAAAGGTTCATACATTTGTTTATGCTCCAAATAAGTTTCTTCCTTCTTGTTTATCTCACTATCATAATATCTTTCCATTCCTTCCTTCCTCATGTACTATCTACTTAAAGGCACCTATGTCAATGAAATTTTAGTATTTTATGAAACAACACTGATCTCAGTTCACAAAGTTAATATTTCCCTGCAGCATCAATTGGAAGTCCTTAGGGTATGAATATTACTGTGTTGTTTTCAGGGATATAAATCTTTGAAAGTCGAGATCTCTCTATAGATTATTGTTGGGCCTGAGACTTCGACTTTGCTGCATACCAACAAAGTTTTTCAGGTACTTGAAAATCAGTGGAATACAGATCCTATTTATTCTGCTTTGAGGCAGGAGTCTTTGATCATTGGTCTTTATTCACGGATGTTTATCAGGTGCAAGTAATTGTTAAAACAATTGTTAAAAAAATTGTTAAAAAGATAACAGCTTTTTAAGGCAATATTTTGTAAGTCAGTTTTCAGTTTTTCAGAGGTTTGTAGGTTGGCATGTGTACATCAACAAAAGGATCCATGACCTGCATTTTCCTCCAGGGCTTGGGACAGCTGACTGAAATGCAATAAGATTAATTTATCTTGCTCTTTGCTTATACGGATTATGGCTTTCTGAATTCAGGAATAGTAACAATTTTAGAAATATCTTGAACTGGGCCAATGGGCTGAGGAATGGCAGATGGAGTTTAGTTTGGATAAATGCAAGGTATTGCATTTTATTAAAACAAACAATGGCAGGACTTATAGCATTAATGGTAGGGGCCCTGGGTAGTGTGGAACAGAGAGTCCTAGAGGTTCAAGAACTTTGAAATTTGTATTACAGATAGGGTGGTTAAGAAGGTGTTTAACATGTTTACCCTTATTGCTCACGACAGGAGTTGGGACTTCAGGTTAAGGCTGTACAGGATGTTGGTGAGACCACATTTGAATTGCTGTGTTCTGGTCGTCCTGCTATCGGAAGGATGGTATTAACTTGGAGGGTGTTCAGAAAAGATCTACCAGGATTTTGCCGAGACTGGAGGGTTTGAGTTATAAGGAGAGTCTGAATAGGCTGGGATTTTTTTCACTGAAGTATAGGAGTGACCTTTATAGAGGTTAATGAAAATCATGAGGGGCATAGATGAGGTGAATAGCAAATAACTTTTCACTGGGGTGGGATCATTCAAAACTAGGGGACATATTTTTAAAATGAGAGGAGAAAGATTTAAAAGGGACCTGAGGGGTATTGTTTTCACATTGAAGCTCATTTGTGGAATGAGCTACCAGAGGAAGTGGGGTACATGCAGGTACAGTTACAACATTTAAAAGATATTTGGACAGCTACATGAATAGGAAAGGTTTAGCGGGACCTGGGCCAAATGCAGGCAAGACGGACTAGCTTAGTTTGGGAAACTTGGTCAGCATGGATGAGTTGGACCAAACGGTCTGTTTCTGTGCTGTATGACCATAACTCTATAATGATTTTGAAAAGCAAAGGAAAATAGCTGTTTCTGAATTTTGCTTTCACTAGTTAGCAACATCTGAGGATCAATTATGTGTGCTACCTTTTAGTATGTTAATTAAATGACTGCTGGTTTCATTATATTATTTACAGAGGATGGAAAGCATCAAAGCTGCCAGAGGAAGTGGTGGAGGCTGGTACCATTGCAACATTTAAAAGGCATCTGAATGGATATATGAATAGGAAGGGTTTGGAGGGATATGGGTCAGGTGCTGGCAGATGGAACTAGATTGGGTTGGGATGTCTGGTCAGCATGGACAAGTTGGACTGAAGGATCTGTTTCTGTGCCGTACATCCCTATGACTCTATAAGTCTATGATTACACAGCTGCTTTATTGAATTCTAAGCCTTTCATCTATCTGCAACACTGTGACAAGGAAGAAGACAAGAACAAGTTCTTTAGAGTTGTGTCACAGGCCTAACCACCTTCAGCTGCTTTATCAATGACCTTCACTCCATTATAAGGTCAGAGAGGGGATGTTTACAGATGATTATGCAAAATTTGATACCATTCACGACTCCTCAGATATTGAAGCAGTCCATGTCCAAATGCAACAAGATCTGGACAATATCTCGGCTTGGGCTGAAAAGTGACAAGTAACATTCGTGCCAACAAATGTCAGGCTATGACCATCCCCAACAAGACAATCTAACCATTGCCCCTTGACATTCAATGATTTTACTGTCACTGAATTCTCCCAATGTCAATATTCTGGGGATTATTGTCCAGAAACTGAACTGGACTCATCATATAAATACAGTGGCTTCAAGGGCAGGCCAGCAGCTATAAATACTACAGTGAGTAATTCACTTGCTGACCCCCAAAAGCCTATTCAACATCGAAAAGACACAAGTCATGAGTGTGGTGGAATACAACCCACTTGCCTGAATGAGTGCAGCTCCAATGACACTCAAGGTGTTTGAAAGAACAAAGCTGCCCATTTGATTGACAACACATCCATAAACATTCAGCCACTCCATAACTGACGCAGTAGCAACACTGTGTACTACCTACAAGAAATACTGCAGAAATTCACCAAACACAGAAGCTTCCAAACTCTCAACCACTTCCATCTGGAAGGACAAGGGCAGCAGATATACCAACTGCCAGTTCTCCTCCAAGTCACTCATCATCCTGACTTGGAAATATATTGACGTTCCTTCACTGTTGCTGGGCCAATATCTTGGAACTCCCATGGTAATTGTGAGTCTACCAATAGCACATGCACTACTGTTGTTCAAAAAGGCAGCTCACCACCACCTTTGCAAGGGCAACTAAATGCTGGCCAACTAGTTCTGCCAATCTCCCAAGTGAATAAAGAAAAAAATTGAAGCATTGATTAATTAAGGTTTTTCCAATGTGCATGTGTAGCTTCAATATTTTAACAGGAAACATTTATTTAAGAAGATTCTGCTCTGCGTATCGAATTAAAGAGCAATCATTCCCCATGGGGGATGCTGGTCCAATTTAGGAATCAATGCCTAATTGGCATTAGAAATACATCCAATGCCATTTTGGATGTTCCTAGTAGGCAACTAGAGTAATGATAGTCCCTTCAATATAACACTAACAGGCCTATTGCCTGCTTTAGGATACAAACCAACAGAAACTGGATGTAGGAGACATCAAGCTTTCTTCATTCAAGATTACAATATAAATTCAAGAATTCAATATAAAATGTAACCAATGATCATTAATGGGACCACTTGAGGAATCCACCAAAGAGGTAGGTGTTTAAGAAACATTCTTGTCTGTATGTGGCCCTGGGAACAGCAGTCATACTCATCCAAGCTCTACATTAATTCAGGAGCTTGACTGTTGTTTGTGATGGCGAAATTGAGGACTGCAGGTACTGGAGATTAGAGTCAAGAGTATAGTGCTGGAAAAGCACAGCAGGTCAGGCAGCATCTGAGGAGGAGAAGAATTGACGTTTTGGGCAAAAGCTCTTCATCAGGAATGAGGCTGTGACCCGAGGAGGTGGTGAGATAAATGGGAGGGGGGGTGGGGGAAAGGTAGCTGAGAGTGCAATAGGTAGATGAAGGTGGGGGTAATAGTGATAGGTCAGAGAGGAGGGTGGAGTGGATAGGTGGGAAGGAAGATGGACAGATAGGACAGGTCATGAGGGCGTGCCGAGTTGGAAGGTTGGATCTGGGATAAGGTGGGGGGAGGGGAAATGAGGAAACTGGTGAAATCCACATTGATGCCCTGGGGTTGGAGGGTTCCAAGCGGAAGATGAAGTGCTCTCCCTCCAGGCATCGGGCGGTTAGGGTGTGGTTTTGGAGGAGGCCCAGTACCTGCACGTCCTTTGCGGAGTGGGAGGGTGAGTTGAAGTGCTCGGCCAGGGACAGTGGTGTGGGTGAGCCGGAGATGTTCTCTGTGAGTAGGTGTCCTGTCTCCCCATTGTAGAGGAAACTGCATCAAGAGCAACGAACACAGTAAATGACATGTGTGGAAGTGCCTCAAGACTCCAAAGGAGCCTTTCACATCCATTTAAGTTTCACCTGCACTTCCGTGTGTCTCCTCTACATTAGTCTCCTGTACACTGGGGAGACAGGACACCTACTCACAGAACGCTTCAGAGAACATCTGCAGGACACTCGCACCAACCAACCCCACCGCCCCGTGGCCAAACACTTCAACTCCCCCTCCCACTCCACCAAGGACATGCAGGTCTTGGGCCTCCTCCATTGCCACTCGCTAATCACCTGACACCTGGAGAAGGAACACCTCATGTTCCACCTTGTGAGTCACCAACCCCATGGCATCAACAAGGATTTCATCAGTTTCCTCATTTCCCCTCCCCCCACCTTATCCCAAATACAACCTTACAGCTCAGCACCACCCTTGTGACCTGTCCAATCTGTCCATCTTCCTTAACACCTATCTGCTCCACCCTCCCCTCTGACCTGTCACCATTACTCCCACCTTCATCTACCTATCACACCATTGTCTGCGATAGCTTACTTTTCAAACTTGGCATGGCTGGAAGCTGCCTCTGGAGTACGACTTATTGCTCACAGCTTACCTACGATAAACAAATTTTCCACGGCTCTGCTGTCACATACAATACCTGAATCATGTCCTGATTTGGATGCAGTCCAATTGCTCGTTTACTGAGTTTTTATTTTCACAGAAATGAGCAAATGAAGCATCAATAGAAAAGATACCTAAGTCAATACGAGTCAATGCCTTTGATAGATTTTCCAGCATAATAGATTTTCTACAGCAAACTATTAGCAATATCTACATAAAACAAATATTACATTTACACAGAAGACTGAAGCAGGTGGAACACCCACAGTCAAAATGAACAACTAGATCAAGAAGATATCATTCTGAATAAAATTCATTGTAAAAGTTATTAAATTGGTTCATGCTGATTCTTCTCCAAGTCTGTTCATTTTAACTTACAATGCATTCAATTTAGTGCTTATTGTACAGCTCAATTTTTATTGTAAGTACATTTCACAAAGTTTAATTTTCAATCTTCTGGAAATGCAGTCATTGCAGCACTTAGGCAAACAACAAAAGGCACACTTTTCTTTATGAAAGAATAACTGAGCTAAAAGTCAGCATTCAAGCAAATGGCTGTTATGTAGCATAACTGCACGGCACAAAGACCCTGAGTTTTCAAGGGTGATCACTCTCAGCCTGGACCTTCTAATTTAAGAAAGAACAGGGAGGTCAGAATATTTGAGAGGAGATTCCATGCAGGACTGTACTTCATTCAGACCATTCTTTTGTAGCATAGAACTATCAGAGGAAGGCAAACCAAGTCCCCTTTTTACAGCAGTCAGCTGTCACATTCTGAAATTTAAAGGTCCTGGCTGCTGTCAAACTGTAACTACATAAAGTAAGTGTCAGGTTAGGGTGCCAGCTAGAGAAGAGTGCTTGGGACAAGTGCGAGAAGTGTCTTTTCGGGTCTGGGGAGAGAGGTGGTTGGGGACAGGATAAAGCTTGGTAAGGTGGGTGTTCGTATTGGGTCAGATCTGGGAGACGATAGTGTAGTGGTTTTTTCACTGGACTGTTAACCCAGAGACTTAGGTCATGTTCTGGGGACCTAAGTTTGAACTCCGCCATGGCAAATGGTCATTTGAATTCAATAAGTGTCTGGAATTAAAGTCACCTATTATTCCACCCGTCTCTGCATTCAATGCATCATCCTTAAACACTTCTGCCAACTGCAATTAGACCTTACCACCAAGAACATCTTTCCCTCCCCATCACTTTCTGCCTTCCACAAGGATCATTCCCTTCGACAGTCCTTGGTTTGCACCCCTCTCCCCACCTTCCCCTGCAACCAGAAAAGATGCAAAACTTGCCGGTACACCATCCCCCTCTTCTACTTTCCGACATGACCATCCTTGGCCTCCTTCATTGCCATAACAAACCACAGCGCAATTTGGAGGAACAACACCTCATCTTCCACCTGGGCAGCCTACAGCCTGGAGGACTCAACACTGAGTTCTCCAATTTCAAATAACCTCCCTCCCTATCCTCCCACTCCCTTGTCAGCCCCTCCCCATCCCTTGCACTGCTCCCTGCTACCAACCGGATTCCTGTCTTCACGTAATCCCACTTCTCCACCCTGCCCTTGCTACCCCCTTTATCTGCAGCTCCTCCTACACCTACCCCCAGTCCTGAAGAATGGTTACAGCCAAAACATCGACTTCTCCACCTCTTGATGCTGCATGGTTTGCTGTGTTCTTCCAGCCTCCTTCCTGTCTATTCCTTACCTGGTCTGGCTTACATACGATTCCAGACCCACAGCAATGTGGTTGCCTTTTAACTGCCCTCTGGGCAATTAGGGATGGGCAATAAATGCTGCGTGGCCAGTAATGCCCTCATTCCATGAATGATTAAAGAAATAAAGAGATGAGAGTTAGGGAACAGGTTGGTTTGGGTCTGGTGCCTTGGCAGCGATGAGTCATGTTGCATCCATTCTGGAGGGTTGATGTATGTTGTGGGCTTTGGGTCAGGATCTGGGGGAGGTAAGGGATCTGGGAGAGATGTATTTGATGTTTGAGGTAGGTAATAGGGTATGTTTGATAGTCATTTGGAATTTAGATTATGTATTTAGTAGTCTGGCATTTCCTGAGTTTAATTTTGTTTAATTTTATTGGGACCCTCTCAAGTCTCCCATTTAAATGGAGGGTTTTGGAGGGTTCCGTAGAGGAATTTCCCAAAGGAAAATTCAATTTCCCAGGTAATTCTTGTGGAGCCTGCTATGATGGGGATTCCAGAGTGAACTCCTGCAGGATTCCCAGCTATGCTGGAACCATTACTATCTGGTCAGAGAAAAGTCTGGACCTCAGTTTCCATTCAGCTTAAATACAACATTTTAGATAGAAAGAAATACAAATAAAAATATGAGAAAGTGTTTAACAATTTACTCCTGGTAGAAGATACGTTGTCAATTTCTCCATACGGCTTCCAGTTCTTAGATGTTATCGCCAGGGAACTTAGTGAATCTCCACATTATAGCAATCTCAAGATAAACTCTCCGTGATCTTTAGCTACCCAAGCTGTGGAAACCAGTAAAGCATGCAAATGACTAGCTCAGTCCTCGATTGTTACCAGTGCCAAAATATCCACCCATATATTCAGGAATAGGAGATTCCTGCCTGAGTCTGGGGTAGTCTTCATTAATTTTTAATAGTCCTACAAGATAATACTTTCCCGAGACAACCTTAACCAGAAAGTCAGTCATGCCAGAATCTGGTCAGACAACTGACAAGGCTCTATAAGTTAAGTAAGGTTTAAAAAAAAATTTGAATGTATTATGGACCAGGCCAGTCCCCTCAAAACATTGAGAAGGTAGACCAAACCCTAACTATTTTAAGTGGATATTCCAGGAGAGAATCAGTTGATCAAACCACTTAGTTTTAAACAAAACTGAATTTATTTACAATGTTACTGAATGAAACACAAAGAACAGAAAGCAGATGAAAGAACTTATCCTATCCTAAAACCCAATGGATCACCCTCCTTAATGATGCTGTTCCAAA
The DNA here is from genome assembly GCF_020745735.1 of Hemiscyllium ocellatum. Lineage (NCBI taxonomy): Eukaryota > Metazoa > Chordata > Chondrichthyes > Orectolobiformes > Hemiscylliidae > Hemiscyllium > Hemiscyllium ocellatum. Next base: position 11,328,543 of record NC_083404.1, on the reverse strand, counting down.
GTACTTGCAACAATCCCCATAAACACCCCTTGGCACAAAAGGTAAAATCAAACACAAGTTCTTACAGGATAGAAGTCAGAGAGAGAGGACCAGCTGGGACCTGCTTTCAGCAGTCTTTCTTCCTCACTACTGCTAAAAAGTACCAGAGTAAAGCTGAACTGGGAGAACTGGCCACTCCCCTTTCATTATACAAGTGTTTTTTTTAACTTGAAAGCTTTCTGCCTAAGGCAGCATCTTTTAGCTATAAACAAATTGGACCGAAAACCCATCCAAACTCAAACTTTTCGGAACCTGTGTTTTTACAACCTCCTGAAGAAAAAAACCAAGGATAACCTAACCTTGTTAAAGGAACAGTGTTATCACAAATGACTGTGAGTAGCAAAACGGTGGGAGCTAAAATTTCCACATTCTTTTTTCCCCTTATTTTGGTGAGATTCATGCTCAGTAGCTGGGTGCCTATAAAATGCTATAACTAATGGCTAGTTATAAAAATTAATTCAAATAACATTGTACTATACAAATGCCAGGCAATGATCATTACCAATGAAAGATGATCTAATTTAATTGTGTTACCATCACCAAATCCCACTATCAATGTTCTAAGAGTTTCCATTAGCTAGAAACTCAACTGGACTTGACACATAAATGCAATGGCTGTAAGATCATGTCAGAAGCTAGGAATACTGCAGTGAATAACTCACCCTCTGGCTCCCGAAAGCCTGTCCATCACCTACAATGCACAAGTCAAGAGCATGAAGTAATACTCCTCAGTTGTCTGGATGAATGCGGCTCCAACACTTAAGAAGCTTCACACCACCCAGGACAGAGCAGCCTGCTTGATTGGCACTGCATCCAACAAACATCCACTCCCTCCACCACTGATGCTCAGTAGCAGCAATGCATACTGTCTACAAGATGCACTGCAGAAATTTACCAAGGGCCCTCAGACAGCACCTTCCAACCTAGAATTCCCTCCTGAACAGCATTGTGGTTCTATCGACAGCACATGGACTACAATGATTCAAGAAGGCAGCTCACCATCATCTTTTCAAGGGGAGCTAGAAATGGGCAATAAATGCTGGCCAGCAGCAATGCCCATGTCTCATGAATGAATAAAGGAAAAGGCTGACCAATTGTAGCATTCACAATAAACATAGCAATTCCTTTGAGATTGCAATATTCTAATACCAGCACAGAAAAATTTCTCATCGTGTTACTGAAACTTTTAGCATTTTTAGTCCAGATATAGTTGTTTGGTAGTACAGGAATTGATTATTTTTGAAAAAAAAAACACATACTGTCAAAGGTTTTCAATCTGCATTCATCAGGGCTAGAATATCATATTTAAAAGGGAAAATTAATTGGTAATAAATGTATTTGTACTCTATTTTATCATGACAAATGCAGCAGGGAAGAGTTGTCCTCTAAGTTATTGGGAATGCCTGGATGCAACATCTAGACATGTTCTTTTCATTTCAGAGGACAGGGTTTTGCATAAGAGTGTATGTACGTTTAGTAAACATAAGTGACCCACATTGTAAACCTAATGGATAACCCTAAACTGGTTAATAGGTGTAATTTATAGCAAATTGGGGATTGTTTAATATGTGCTGTTCAATTGTGGAAGGACATCTAATGTTGAACACTATGTTTGTGTCCTGAATCTCGCGATTGTTGAATATGGAGAATATTATGCCTATTGTGAATAGCTGGGCTTGATGTGCTTGACCAGTCATTGGGATATACAGCTTATATATGTATCACCACACAGGCTAATATGCACCCATTGCTAATGTGGGCAGAATGTCTTTTTAGCCTTCATAGGAGAATTATGCTTGTGTAGAACATGACTCATCGAAACATCAAACTTCTGACATATCTTTACCCTGCAGGACCCTTTAAGATGCTATGGACATTTGTCAAGACAGTAAACAGCAATCTTAGGCCCTTTCATCAGTTTGTGTAGGATATAATTAACAATGATCTAATCAGGATAGCCATTATCTCACAGGACGTCTTTGACATGTCCTATTTTGGCCTGAAACTCACATGGTAGACAAATGGGTTCAGCCCTATTTACGAGGCAACTGATAAGGTTACCTTACAACTTTAGAGGCTGCAGAAATTGCAATGCATATTTTGACTACTGAAAGTGGGCTTGCAGTAGACAATAGGCAAGAACTCATCAGGGGATTTATTTTCACCTTGTGCTTTGAGGAAAAGAAACTTGTTTGGCTGCTCAGTGTTAAAGGTGAACTTAAGAGCAAAATGGAGCCCATTAAGGGGTGCTAGAAAATTCTTACTTGCAGACTCAGATTGAAAAGAGGCAAAGAAATCAGTTACGTACTGTAAATATGCAAGAAGTAAGAAGTTATGGGTCATACATTATTACATAGATCCCAGACCATACAGGCAGTGTATGATTAGATTAGATTAGATTCCCTACAGTGTGGAAACAGGCCCTTCAGTCCAACAAGTCCACACCAACCCTCCGAAAAGTAACCCACCCAGACCCATTTTCCTGCTCAATATTCACCCCTGATGTGGCAATTTAGCATGGCCAATTCACTTGACATGCACATCTTTTGGACTGTGGTAGGAAACCAGAGCACCCGGAGGAAACCCACGCAGACATGGGGAGAATGCTCAAACTCCACACAGACAGTCGCCCAAGGTGGGAATCAAACACGAGTCCCTGGCGCTGTGGGGCAGCAGTGCTAACCATTGAGACACCGTGCCACCCACAAGTCTAAGCGGTAGAAGACCCAAAGCGAGAATCATACCACTAGACCAATGAGCCTCAGGCCGTGTCTTTAAGACAGTTACATGACATCACAACCTATGAAACTACGGTATAAAGGCTCTCATTTCTCGTCCCTCCCGGCTTGTGCAATGGAATCAATGTCATGTGTTCAGTCAGCTAGTTATGTACATGCAAAGTAACAATAATAGTAAACATAGAACCTAGATTATGTGAAGGTCTGAACTATCATAACAGTGTAAATAGTTAGCATTGTTATTAACTTCAAAACATGTGTCTCAACAAGAATCCAATCTTTGTGACATGAACTAAGATATCGGAAAGCATTGAGACATGCTAGAAGTGGAGTTTGACCCAAGAAACCACATCATTGTGGCAGCAAGTGGTCACGAGAAACTGGTGACAGCTAATAGTGATGTCCATTTAGTGATAACTCATGGTTCTTACAAGATGATGTGGCAGTTCTGAAGTGGACTCTTCCTAACAGTCATTACTGATCATCTACCTGAGTTTAGAGCAAATGATTTAAAACCATAACGAAGACTGAAGACTACAATTCTACTTAAGCATGGCAACCACAACAGAAGGAAAGTTGAGAATATAAATTCTTCTTCAAAGAGAAAGGAAGATCATGGTATGTCCAATTTTTAAAAAAACACAATTCACAAGAGGTCCCAGGACAGCTCTGACTTGACAAAGCAATCTCAGAATGAAGCACAGATCAAGGGAATAGAAATGAAGTAAAGCCTTTGCTGTACACAGTCACTGATTGATCCTGCCTTTTCCTCGGAAATGGCACAAGAACAGAAAAAAAAAACACATGCATGATATTACTCCAATACTTTGTTGGCTAAGTATGTCTCATGCAGTCACTGCTCAGCCATTTCCTTCAAGTTAACTTAAAAGGAAGCAGCAACCTCAAAAGCATCAACAAAGAGGGAAACAGAAAAGAGAGAAGCCAACAAAAAAAATTAGCAAGAATTGTACTGCAGTATTGATTTTCATACTGGCATTGTAAAGAGCATAGATCTTTATCCCAAAGGTAGAAAGAAAACATTTCAGTATGGATTGGCAATCTACTGATATTCTGTTAGAATATCACTTATTTAAAGGAAGTACCAAACTTTACATCCTGCAAGAAGACTCAAATACTCTGGTATTTACAATGATAATTGAAAAGATCCTAACAAAATTCGCCACATTTTACAATATTGTCTTATATTTGAGTCAAATTCAGGATACGCAGGTTTGAAATTATGCCATACTGACAATTGCTAGTAGAAACAAGCAACCAATTTGAAGGCAGGAATGATGGGTAAGACAATAGACAATAGATGCAGGAATAGGCCATTCTGTCCTTCGAGCCTGCACCACCATTCAATATGGTCATGGCTGATCATCCTTAATCAGTATCCTATTTGTGCCTTATCTCCATAACTCTTGATTCCACTATCCTTGAGAGCTCTATACAACTCTTTCTTAAATGAATCCAGAGACTGGGCCTCCACTGCCCTCTGGGGCAGAGCATTCCACACAGCCACCACTCTCTGGGTGAAGAAGTTTCTCGTCATCTCTGTCCTAAATGGTCTACCCCGTATTTTTAAACTGTGTCCTCTGATTCGGCACTCACCCATCAGCGGAACTATGTTTCCTGCCTCCATAGTGTCGAATCCTTTAATAATCTTATATGTTTCAATCAGATCCCCTCTCAGTCTTCTAAACTCAAGGATATACATGCCCAGTCGTTCTAGTCTTTTAGCGTAAGGTAGTCCCGCCATTCCAGGAATTGACCTCATGAAACTACGCTGCACTCTCTCAATAGCCAGAATGTCTTTCCTCAAATTTGGAGACCAGAACTGCACAGAATACTCCAGGTGCAGTCTCACCAGGGCCCTGTACAGCTGCAAATAACCTCTTCAGGAATCTGAAGAAGGGCTTATGCCCGGAACGTCGAATCTCCTGTTCCTTGGATGCTGCCTGGCCTGCTGCGCTTTTCCAGCAACACATTTTCAGCTCTGATCTCCAGCATCTGCAGACCTCACTTTCTCCTCCAGCATGCTATTAGCCTTCTTCACCACCTGCTGTACCTACACTGCTTACCTTCTTTGGCTGGTGTACAAGAACACCCAGATCTCTTTGTACTGCCCCCTTACCTAAATTGAAAGGTAAGAAAATTGATTTCATTAAAATAATTTACCTGACAGGCCTATAGAATGGATCACTGCTTCTACAACCATTAATTCCCTCAGAACAGCAGTTCTAGACAAACCCAAAGAACATACCATTGATGCACTACTAGAAGAAGCAGGTTTGAAGCAATTGTTGTGGGCTAGCAACATCTTCAGGCACTTGATTCTGCAACAGATATCGTAGTCATCAACAGGTTCAGCAAAACGTCCAAATCTCATGTGAGACATGGCTCGTCTCATCACAAAACACAGGGTATTCACCAGGATGTTGCCTGGAATAGAAAGTCTCAGGTATGTAGAGGGATTATTTAGGCTGGATTTGTCTTCCTTGTAGAAGAGGGGGATCTGATTAAGGTATACAAAATTTTGAGAAGCATAGACCCACTAGATTGTGAGAATCTCTTCCCAGTTGCAGACATGTCTAAGACCAGAGGGCATAAATTTAAGGTGAGGAGTAAATAGCTTAGGATATGGGAAGCAACTTTTCAACCGACAGGCTGGTAGGAATATGAAATATGGGAGGCTGGTGGAGGCAGGTACTTTTGCAACATTTAAAAAGAATCTGGATGATCACTTAAAATGCCAGGTTGTAGTAGGCTATGGTTCAAGTGCAGGTAAAAGTGCAGGTTCAACTTTGCTCAGGTCAACATATGATTGTAATCCACATGGTAACCAACCTGTCTATTCCAGATCGTAACCAATCAAAACACTCCAGCTTGCAACACTGAGATTATCCATGACCTGACTGACCTTTATCCAGGCAGGTTTGATGCTATCAGTAACTTTAAACCGATGTATTGAAACAACTGAAAGATGTTGCCCAATTCAGTATCAATTTTTCTTGTGATTGTGGCATTCACAGTCAAGAACATTCGAACTGGAAATGGATTCCACGATACAAAACATCAATGCCATTAGTTTTGGTCATAGTCAATAACAAAACGGATTCAGCAAGCTATGTCTAATATTGACCAGCTGCAGCAGTTCAAAATGATTATCATCAGTGAATGACCTGAATGCATCCTTGGAACTAGCACATTCATTCTGACCATGCAGAGATAAACTGGATCTCTCCAGGAGTTAATTTTTAAAGGCAAATAAATGGTAATTACGCAAACTCTGCTTCAAGATTTGCGAGACCATCTACATACAGATCACTCGGGTGCAAAGTAACAAAATATTAGCATGCAAATCCATTTATTAGCCCAACATCAATAAAGGACACCAATCAAGAAAGCAAGTGATATATAAAATGCCTAGTCACAATTGAGAGAATCTCTCTTTCCACATGAGATTTCTTCTGTGTCATGGGCAAGATCACAACTGATACTTCCCATGGTCAAGGATACAATTATATTCTGGTGACTGAATATTTAACTAACTTCCTTTATTAAAGATGCCACTTGTACAACAATTGTTGACAGACTGACAGCTATATTCAGTTTTTTTTAGCATAACTTAACAAATTTTATCTGACATGGGTGGCATTGTGACTCAGTCATTAGCTCTGCTGCCTTACAGCACCAGGGATGTGAGTTAATTTCCACCCTTGGGCGACTGTCTGTGTGGAGTTTGCACACTCTCCCCGTGTCTACGTTGGTTTCCTCCAGGTGCTCCGGTTTCCTTCCACAGTCCAAAGATGTGCAGTTTAGGTGGATTGGCCATGCTAAATTGCCCATAGTGTTTATGGATGTGCAGGCTAAGGTGATTAGCTATGGAATGTGCAGAATTATATGTTGAGGGTGAGATGCTCTTCAGAAGGGCAGTGTTGACTTGATGGCCAAATAGCCTGCTTCCGCACTGTTGGGGTTTTATGAACAGCCAGTATACTAGGGCACCCTTCCAAGATATGCAGGGAATGTGGTGTTCAACTATTACCTCTTCTCCAAGATTTTTGGATAGCCATGCTAAATATATATATTATTTCTCAGGGCAATGGTTTATCCTCACTGGCAGTACTCAGTTATGGAAGACAGATCCACAAAGTTCTTCCCTCCCTCATTCTCATCATCCAATCAAATATTCATGGCATCTTTTTGGGAAAAAAGGAGAAGATGGTACAGAGGTACGATCAATCAACAGGAAAACATGGTTCCTAACCAGGACAAGGGAGAAGAGTTCAAGACTTTCAAACAAACAAATGGGGTTTTGGGACAAGGTACTCCTTCATCATGTCCAGCTTCGGTCTTATGTTGTGTTATTGATCAATGGTTAATTCTGCAAAGAAACAGGTAAACTGAATATGATGAACCACCTGACAAACAGAATGACAGTTCGAAGACTGAGGATATCATGCCGGAAAAAAACTGCATGTCTATGATAAATGATGTAGGTTGATCACAATGACAGACGAGACATTGCAGAGTGAGGTTACACAGCCAATTTGTGTAGATTGATCGTATCAATATATTACCTTAATGCATTTTAGGGCCCTCATACATGTTTATCAGCAAAGGGCTCCCATTCTTTAGAGGGAAAAGGGTTGACATATTATTGCAGATCAAGATCAGACAGCCACCGAATAAATGCCTTCTAGACCCTAGCATATTATATTTGAAATTTGACAGATTAATCCATTTTTCATTTCATTGCAGTCAATGACAATTATGAAGGGTTAAAGCAAACACTGTATGAGTCATGAGTCAGTCAATGAAATTATACTTGAGTAGCTATTTTGAAACCTTTAACCAATGATATTATATGAACCAAACAGTTCAATAAAAACATTTGAAATTGGCCACCTCCACTAGTTCGAGAAGCTTCCTACTGGAATATTTTATGACCCAATCTTAGGATTCAGATTTATCTCTATGAAGGTGGGAATTCTCAGCAGGCTGCTAGTGGATTGATGTTGATAGTACAGCTTCCAACCTTGAAAAAACGGCTCCTCTGTTGTTTTAAGTCCAACAGCGATTGATTATGACTAAATCTAGAATATTTTGATGTGTGGAAGTAAGTGGGTTACAGGAAACAAAAACATTTTAAAAATCAATGTTTATTTCCACTTCAACTAATAGAAAGCAATATTTTGGGTATAAGGGACATTTCTTGTCAACAATATTATAACTTAAAGACAAAAATGTTGATTTGTGTGTGAAGGGAGAAAAAGAGAAAATGATTAAAAAACTATCTCAATCCCATTGCCAGAGGTTTAAAATAGCTTAACAATGGGAAAAAGTCTCATTTACCCTGGAGCTGGCTTTATTGTTCTTCAAACCTGTGCTATACCTAAAGTTCACATAGCTATCATAATGGAAAATATTTCAAACCACTTCACTGAATGAATTACACCTGAAGAGCAGCGATTGTTGTTATAATTGTTTTTACATTATCTGTATGCTTTTTTGTGGCTGCAATTGTCCAGGGCAAAAATGAAATTAAAAAATTATGGTGGTGATAGCAGAAAATATTAAGCAGACCTCAAAATTGTTGGCAGTATTTAATAATCTAAAAATGGAACAAATCAGATGGTGAGTTTCTAAAAGATTTTCAGTCACTAGAGTTACTAACCTTCTCAGTTGGGCTGAAACACAAGAGTTAGTAATTCCTCACCTGGCAATGCAAGAGAGAGGTATGTTGTCTTCCAGCTTTGGACATGTGCATCACTGCTGATCAGGTTTCCAGGCCCATTGGAGCCCATTAAGTGACACTCTGTGTGACTCTGGATGTGATAAATTATCCCCCTTCTTCCTTTTTGATCTGTCTGCAGCCTTCAATGTGGTTGACTACACCATTGCTCCACCAAGTTCTCTCTGCCATCACCTGGCTGTTTGAAACTGCCCAAGCTTATTTCCATTCTTAATTATCAAATTGCAGAATCACTTGCATTTGTTTCTCTTCCTGCTTCTACACCACTATCTCTGGTGTCCTTCAAGGATCTATTCTTAATCACAACATATTTGTCAATTACATGCTGCCACTCCATGATATAATTTGAGAACACAGTGTCCATTTCCACACGTATGCTGATGACATTCAGCTTTAACTTGCTGGACCGCTCTGTGTTCCTCCATTATTGCTAAATTGTCAAGACTGCTTGTCTGACATCCTTTACTTGATGAAGATACATTTCTTCTCATTAAATACAGGGAAGACCAAATCTTTGGTCCTCATCACAAGCTGTATTCTCTGCTTGTTCCCATAACCCTTGACTCCTCTATCAATCAAAATTTATTTAACTCAGGGTTCAATCCATTCATCACTAAGACTGTCTCTTCCATTGACATTATGTAATCTGAATGCTTTGCTGTCTCAACAGTTCTGCTGCTGAATCCTTAACTATACATTTGTTAATAGACCTGATTTTTTCATTCCACTCCTGCAATTATTCCTGTAGTCTTCTGACAGAGATATAACTAAGGTATCAGTGCCCGTCTAACTGCAGCCCTTACCCTACCTCTAATTTTAATTGCTGCAATATTTGTGACTGCTTTTAACTACCAAGAGCATAAACCCAGGAATTCCATTTTTAAACCTTTTCACCTTTGCCATTCTTCTTGCATTCAAGCAGCTTCTTGAAACCTATATCTTTGACAGTGTTTGAACAGAAACCCTAATAATTTCTTGCATGGTTCAGTGTCAAAATCTGTTTGATAATGATATTGTGAAGCTTCTTGGGATATTTATTCAGTAAAAACAATGTTCTCTAGACACTACCTGGTTGCACAACTCCCAGGCAGGCAAATAGGTATGTGCTACACAAGAGATAAACAGGTTGCATGCAGTGATTGTAATGGAATCAGCCAGGTGGATCTTGTAGAGTATAAATTCCCCGATTGGGGCTTTTAATCTGGTCCAATCAGGGAGCCCTGGCTAAGAGTGTCAAAGATTCTGTTCCCTTGGACAGCTGGCTCTGAGAGAGCTGGATCAGTATCAAGGACACTCTGTGTGTAAATAAAGGGTGACTTGGTGATGGGATACTGAGCTCTGTGGAGTTATTTCACTGTACATGACTAATATTCCCTTTAATGTGCAAGCTGAGTACTCAAAGGAAGGATAGAGTCTAAAGAATAGATTTATACGGTCATAGTGTTATACAGCAAAGAAACAGGCCCAATTTGTCCATTTAGGACAGGTTTCTGAAACTTAACTAGTCCCATTTGCCTGCATTTGGCCCATATCCCTCTGAACCTTTTCTATCCAAGCACCTGTCCAAATATCTTTTAAATCTTCTACTTATACCCACCTCTACCACTTCCTCTGGCAGCTCATTCCATACACATATCACCCTCTGTGTGAAAAAGTTGCCTCTCAGGACCCTTTTTAAATCTTTCCCCTCTCATCTTATACCTATGCCACCTAGCTTTGGACTCCCCTACCCTGGGGAAAAAGCTGTGGCAAATCACCTTATCTATGTCCTAATGATTTTATAAACCTCTATAAGGTCACCCCACAGCTCCTTTACTCGGGGGAAAAAATATCCCAGCCTACCCAGCCTCTCCTCATTATTTAAATGTTCCAGTCTTGGTAACATCCTTGTAAATCTTATTTGCAGTATAATAACATTCCAATAGCGGGGGACCAGATTGCACACATGATGTTCCAACTCCCATATTCAATGGTCTGACTGATGAAGGCATGAATGCCAAACACTTTCTTCACAACCTTGTCTAACTGTGACACACCTTTAAAGGAACTATGCACCTGTACCCGTAGGTCTCTCCATTCAGCAACAAAGGCGCAACAATTAGCTATGTCAGTCCTGCCCTGCTTTGTTTTACCAAAATGCAACACCTTCCATTTACCTGCACTAAACTCCATCTGCCATTCCTCAGCCCACTGGCCTAATTGATCAAGATTCCATTGTTCTCTTAGATGACCTTCTTCACTGCCAACTCTACCACCATTTTGGCTCTAGGAGAGAGAGGTGGAGATGAGGGAATGGTGGCTGAGCAAAAGAGATAAGGACTGGGTTTTAGCGACCAAGGCAGAAGCAAACAGGACTTGGGGTTCGGGAAAGAAGGCCCCCTAGGAATGGAAAGAAGGGAAGGGGAATGGCAGCTCAGGGGAAACAAGGAGAAGAAATGAATACTGGAGAGTGGAGTATGGGTGATTGAGGGTATAAGAGGAGGGCAGAAGATGAGTGAGAATGATTTCAAAGCATGGATCAATATTTTCTACAGCATATTGGAAGCAGTACTAAGAAGCCAGTAGCCAGTAAGAAGGTTAGTGAAATGATGAGACCTTACTGTTACCATTCTGATCAATGATGATTTATTGTCACTCGTACTCTTCAATGAACAACAGGAAAATGCTGCGAAAAGCTTCAACTGTTGCCACAATCCAATGTCATTTTGAATAGGTTAAGAATAAAAAGAATAAAGAGATATGGGTAAAAGAGAGTCCACTTTTGTTTCTCCGCCTCTGCCATGTGTCCTGAGCTGGCTGACCAATGACACCTGCATCACCACAGCTGCGTTGCCTCACTGGACCCACCAACATTGGAGTCGCCACTCTTCAGGCACCATCTCTTTGTTGCTGGGCCCACCTCACTGATGGGCTGCCGATGCGGGTGCTGTGTTGGACCTACACTCACCCCATAACCAGGAGCCGCAAGTTCTGCTGCCACCTTGTTGATAACCAGAAGTCCTTGTTCAGTATCCTAACTCCAAATGCAAGAAATAAAGGGCAAGGAAGGTGTGACTGTTATGGACCAAGCCAGACCCCCTCAAAACATTTTAAGAAGGTAGCCCAGAACCTAATGTTTCCAGTTGTTTTAAGCAGACGTAAGGTGAATACTCCAGGAGTGATGTAGCTGGTCAAACCACTGGGTTTTAAACAAAACAGAATTTATTTACACACGAACAAAAGAAAACCAAATTTAGAATAACATAACTACTTGAAAACTCAGCCAATACAAAAGTACAACTTAACAAAGAGCTGTTGCGATTTCCTGCAGCATCCCATAAACGTACCACTTGGCAAACAGGGAAATTCAAACACGGGTTCTTACAGGACAGAGATATCAGAGAGTGAGAGATGATCACCATGGAGCTGTCACTTTGGGTGTCCAGCTAAAACTAACCCAAAACTAGAAAACACCTGAAATGGGAGAACTGGCCACTCCCCTTTTATTGTACAAGTGTTTTAAAACAAAACTGAAAACCTTTTCTGATTGTTGATTTTGGCTGCATCTGTTAGCCATTATTATAGTTGCCAGTTCAGACATTTTGGCACCTCTGCCTTTACAAACCCTCTCAATAAAAAAAACAAGGACAGAATACCTTGTTGAAGGAGTAGCATTGCCACATGACATTTCTAAATTCAAGGAAATCATGCAACAATAAGGCACCAGATAGCTATGAGGGGATAGCATTAAAAACTTAAAAATAAGAAATACATATTTATATTATCGACATGTATTAGGTTTGCCAAAGTAAGTCTCGACAGCAGGGACTTCCATTTATTCACAAAGTTTGCTCTTGATTCAACTTAAATCCATTGAGCTTGAAATTGCTAGGCTGCTCTCTGCACTGCAAATGCAGAAGAAGCAGAACATCATAAGAAACAAATATTGGAGTAAGCCATGCAACCTTTCCAATTTGTTCCACCATTTAACAAGGCACAAGTGATCTGAATTCACCTTCCTGCCGATTCCCTTGTAGGTAAAAGATCTGTCTAGCTCAGCTGCAAATATATTCAAACACCCAATCACTACGCACTCTGGCAACGTGAATTCCACAGAGTTGTGCACAGTTTTGATACTCTTCCTTAAGGAGGATTCCATAGTAGTCAGTTCAGTAAAAGGCTGATTCCTGGGATGAGGGGTTTGTTTTACATGAAACAATTGGATAGGTGAGCCTGTACCTGTTGGGAGTTTAGAAGAAGAGATTATCTATTGCAATATATGAGATTCTGAGGAGGGCATGGCAAGGTTGATACTGGAAGGATATTTCTCTTCCTGGGGAAATCTATAATGAATGGAAAATAAGACTTTTTCCATGGAAGGTGGAAATGACGACAAATCTCTTTTTCAGAAGGTTGTTAGTCTGTGGAATTCTTCAATTCTGTTTCAAAACAAGGGGTCAACCATTTTAGACAGAGATGAGAAGCTATCTTTTTCTCACAGAGGATCACAAATCTTGAGAACTTCCTTCCTCAAAAGGCCATAGGTGCAGAGGTTCTGAATATTTTTTAAGGTAGGGAAGTATATTCTTAATAAGTTGTGAGGGAGTGGGGTGGCATGGGAATATGGAGTCATCGGATCAGTCATGACCTTATGACTGGTGGAGAAAGCTCAAAGGGTTGAGAGGCCTACTCCTGTTCTGTACTCGGATGATCTCCTTCCCCATTTCTAGCAACTTGTCCTATTTTGTGTGGATGCTTTACATTCTCCCATCATATTGCAGGAGAATGTCCATCCAGACTTCCCATGTCTGGAAGCACAGTTTTTAAATATATCTTCTGCATTTGCATATTTTCCTCGCCATTCTAGATTTCCTCATAAGGGGAAATATCTTCTCAGCATCTACCTTATCAAGGCCTCTCAGAACCTTATATATTTTCATGGGTACGTCGGAACCATCAAACCTTTACACTGAAATTTTTCAATATTTAACTTCAGAAAGATTTGCAATTGCATCACCAGACAGAAGAAATATACTAGCATCTAACCTGAAAATAGTTTATGATTCTTTAAATAGTGCTGGTGTGGTCTTAAAACTGTTCAATGTTATGTACAAGTATGTGATGCTAAAGGTGTGGTATAAGCAGGATGTGTGGAGTTTGAAAACAACTGTGCTTCATATTGATTGTTTAATAATCTGTCCACTCTGTACGTGGCCCACAGTATGAGCTGTGTATTGCATTGCCTTTACCAAGGTGTGCTCATCTTAGTCTCTTCCAAGAGGGAACATATCACCTAAATAAATGGTACGACCATCTCAATTTCTCTCCTTGTGTGTCTGGTATTCCAAATGCCCATACATTTTAGACAAATGAGTGTCATTGTGCAACACATTCTGCATTTTTTCAAATTTAATCGTTAGAAGCAGTAAAATAACCAATCTGTTACAGACACTAATGACACTCATTAAACAAAAATGGAATTGACCTATATTTTTCTCTTTTTCAAACGGAGAAATACAGTACTTAGCTGGCAATTTCTGTTTTAATTTCAAACCTAATTGCAGGTGTTCTATTTGTAGATTTCCTAACAGATTTTCCCAGTTCACATTCATCAGAGATGGTTGAGCTACATGTACAATAAATAAAGTTATTTAACTGCATAAGATAATTATGAATGCGAAAGGAAATGTTGTTAATTCATATATCTACCTAGATTAAAGGCCTCCCATTGCTGCCTTTAATTGTTTTATAATGATACAAGGATTTTGTCTTCACCATTCTAGCTTGGAACCATTCTATGTATTGGAATTTGTAGAATATCCTTTAAGAATATTGAATTTTCTGAAAAAAGATACACTTTGTTCAATCCTTTTGTCTTGTACTCAGCATGACAATTTGCAAGAAAGAACAATGTAAAGAGAAAACATAATTTTTATTAAACATTCGGTGTGTGCTGGATAGTTGGCAAATGGACTTTGGTATTAATTCTCATGGTAAATGCGCAAGTTAGATGATGACTTACTGTTAACAGACAAGTTTTATTTAATTTTTAAACAGTGCACGTTGAGTCTAAGTGGTCAAGGTATTTCCCTGTGAAATGAAACAGAGAATGGCTGTCATCTATTTTGTTGAGTTGAAACAGGTGCATATCTCTTCAGCTGTTTCCAACAGGTAGAGTATTGACTGTATCCAACAACTGTACATTTTCTTTAATTCAGCAAAGCAAAGGGCTCTGTGTAGTATATAATTTCAAGCATGTGCAAATGGACCACACTGCTCACCATCCTGACAATCCTAACTTGGTAGTCATCATTTACTCTTCGCAGACTCAGAATTATTTTACAAATGTTGTCCAATCATGAATCAAATCTAATGTTGCACACTATTTTTGAAGTTGTGCAAAATAGATTAGTTGGATACAGTCAGTGCTCTACTTGTTGCGAACAGCTGGAAATGCACTTATTACAATCTACTAGTCTTTGAAATTTATAGCTTACATAACTAATATCAAATTGCTACATTATTTATTTGGTTGGCTTGATGGCAGCATACTGTTAGTGGAAAGTGTACAGAGGAATTTTATTGTGAGGATAGGCTGAATAGGGCTTGTATCATTGGAGTTTAGACGAGTATGGGCGGCACGGTGGCACAGTGGTTAGCACTGCTGCCTCACAGCGCCAGAGACCCGGGTTCAATTCCCGACTCAGGCGACTGTGTGGAGTTTGCACGTTCTCCCCGTGTCTGCGTGGGTTTCCTCCGGGTGCTCCGGTTTCCTCCCACAGTCCAAAGATGTGCGGGTCAGGTGAATTGGCCATGCTAAACTGCCCATAGTGTTAGGTAAGGGGTAAATGTCGGCGGGTCGGTGTGGACTTGTTGGGCTGAAGGGCCTGTTTCCACACTGTAAGTAATCTAATCTAAAGTAAGGAGAGGCCTTATAGAAAAATATATGATTCTTAGGGAACTTGACAGGGTAGACGCAGAGAATTTCCATTTGTGGGAGACTTTCAGACCAGGAGCATACTTTGAGAATAAGAGGCTGCCATTTAAGATAAAAATGTAGAGGGATTTCATCTCTCAGAAAGTGGTGAATCTGTGGAATTCTTTACCTCAGAGGGCTATTGAGGCTGTGTCATTAGTATATGCTACACTGAGATAGGCAGATATTTAACCAATAAGGCAATCAAGAGTAACAGGGTAAGGCAGGAAAGTGGAGTTGAGGATTATTAGATCAGTCATGTTCTCAATGAATGACAGAGGGACTCAATGGGCTGAATGGCATACTTCTGTTCATACATTTAGATCTTTTATCAGGAAGCAGTAAGACCTATCATAATGGCTCAAGAGTGTAGTGCTGGAAAAGCATAACAAGTCAGGCAGCATCTGAGGAGCAGGAAAATCAATGTTTCGGGCAAAAGCCCTTCGATTGTCGATTTTTCTGCTCCTCGGATGCTGCCTCATCTGCTATGCTTTTCCAGCACCACACTCTTGACTCTAATCTCCAGCTAAAAAATGTGTTGCTGGAAAAGCGCAGCAGGTCAGGCAGCATCCAAGGAGCAGGAGAATCGATGTTTTGGGCATAAGCCCTTCTTCAGGAACTCCAGCATCTGCAGTACTCACTATCACCTATCATAAGACCATAAGGCATAGGAGTGGATGTAAGGCCATTCGGCCCATCGAGTCCACTCCGCCATTCAATCATGGCTGAAGGGCATTTCAACTCCACTTACCAGCATTCTCCCCATAGCCCTTTATTCCTTGTGACATCATGAATTTATCAATCGCTGCCTTGAAGACATTGAGCGACCCGGCCTCCACTGCACTCTGCGGCAATGAATTCCACAGGCCCACCATTCTCTGGCTGAAGAAATGTCTCCGCATTTCTGTTCTGAATTTACCCCCTTTAATGCTAAGGCTGTGTCCACGGGTCCTAGTCTCCTCGCCTAACGGAAACAATTTCCTAGCGACCACCCTTTCCAAGCCATGTATTATCTTGTAAGTTTCTATTAGATCTCCCCTACCATTCCAGGGATCATCCATGTGAATCTCCGCTGGACACATTCCAGTGCCAGTATGCCCTTCCTGAGGTGTGGGGACCAAAACTGGACACAATACTCCAAATGGGGCCGAACGAGAGCTTTATAAAGTTTCAGTAGCACAACGGTGCTTTTAAATTCCAACCCACTTGAGATAAATGACAACATTGCATTCGCTTTCTTAATCACGGACTCAACCTACATGTTTACCTTTAGAGAATCCTCGACTAGCACTCCCAGATCGCTTTGTACTTTGGCTTTACGAATTTTCTCATCATTTAGAAAGTAGTCTACGCTTTTATTCTTTTTGCCAAAGTGCAAGACCTCGCATTTGCTCACATTGAATTCCATCAGCCATTTCCTGGACCACTCTCCCAAACTGTCTAAATCTTTCTGCAGCCTCCCCACTTCCTCAGTACTACCTGCCTGTCCACCTAACTTCGTATTATTGGCAAACTTCGCTAGAATGCCCCCAGTCCCTTCGTCCAGATCATTAATATATAATGTGAACAGCTGCGGCCCCAACACTGAACCCTGCGGGACACCGCTTGTCACCGGTTGCCATTCCAAAAAAGAACCTTTCATCCCAATCTCTGCCTTCTGTCAGACAGCCAATCCTCTATCCATACCAGTAGCTCACCTCGAAAACCATGGGCCCTCACCTTGCTCAGCAGCCTCCCGTGTGGCACCTTATTAAAGGCCTTTTGGAAGTCTAGGTAGACCACATCCACTGGGTTTCCCTGATCTAACCTACTTGTCACCTCTTCAAAGATTTCCAACAGGTTTGTCAGACACAACCTCCCCTTACTAAATCCATGTTGACTTGTTCTAATCAGACTCTGCTCTTCCAAGAATTTAGAAACCTCATCCTTAATGATGGATTCTAGAATTTTACCAACAACCGAGGTTAGGCTAATTGGCCTATAATTTTCCATCTTTTGTCTTGATCCTTTCTTGAACAAGGGGGTTACAACAGCAATCTTCCAATCATCCGGGACTTTCCCTGACTCCAGTGACTTTTGAAAGATCACAACCAATGCCTCCGCTATTTTCTCAGCCACCTCTCTCAGAACTCTAGGATGTATCCCATCGGGGCCAGGAGATTTATCAATTTTAAGACCTTTTTAGCTTTTCTAGCACTTTCTTTTTTGTAACGGCAACCATACTCAACTCAGCCCCCTGACTCCCTTTAATTGTTGGGATATTACTCATGTCTTCCACTGTGAAGACTGACGCAAAGTACTTGTTAAGTTCTCCTGCTATTTCCTTATCTCCCATCACTAGGCTTCCAGCATCAGTTTGAAGTGGCCCAATGTCTACTTTTGCCTGTCGTTTGTTTCTTATGTATTGAAAGAAAATTTTACTATCATTTCTAATATTACTGGCTCACCTACCTTCATATTTGATTCTCTCCTTCCTTATTTCTCTCTTTGTTATCCTCTGTTTATTTTTGTAGCCTTTCCAATCTTCTGATTTCCCACTGCTCTTGGCCACTTTATAGGATCTCTCTTTTTCTTTAATATATTTCCTGACTTCCTTTGTCAGCCATGGCTGTCTAATCCCTCCCCGGATAATCTTTCTTTTCTTGGGGATGAACCTCTGTACAGTGTCCTCAATTATACCCACAAACTCCTGCCATTTTTGCTCTACTGTCTTCTTTTTGTCAGTTCCTCTCTCATGCCCTCATAATTACCTTTATTTAACTGTAACACCAATACATCCGATTTTGCCTTCTCTCTTTCAAACTGCAGACTGAACTCTACCATATTATGATCGCTGCTTCCTAAGTGTTCCCTTACTTTAAGATCTTTTATAGAGTCTGGTTCATTACATAGCACTAGTCCAGAATAGCCTGCTCCCTTGTGGGCTCCATGACAAGCTGTTCCAAAAAGCCATCCTGTAAGCATTCCATGAATTCCCTTTCTTTGGATCCACTGGCAACATTATTTACCCAGTCCACCTGCATATTGAAGTCTCCCATGATCACCGTGACCTTGCCTTTCTGACATGCCTTCTCTATTTCCCGGTACATGTTGCGTCCCTGGTCCTGACCACTGTTGGGAGGTCTATACATAACTCCAATTACGGTTTTTTTGCTTTTGTGGTTCCTCAATTCCACCCACACAGACTCCACATCATCCGACGCTATGTCATTCAGTGCCATAGATTTAATTTTGTTCTTAACTAACAAGGCAACCCCACCCCCTCTGCCCACCTCCCTGTCTTTTCGATAAGTTGAAAATCCTTGGAGGTTTAACTGCCAGTCCTGACCCCCCCCCCGTAACCACATCTCTGTGATTCCTACCACATCATAATCATTCACTATGATCTGTGTCATTAGTTCATCGGCTTTGTTAAGAATGCTACGAGCATTCAGGTAAAGTGCCTTTATGCTAACTTTATCATTTGAGATATTGGAAGTCATAAGATGTCCAAAGTTATCCTTCCTTTTTGCTGCATTCCCAGTCTGCCTCGAGTTTAAATCTGCCTGCATATATGCTATCCTGTTGCTTATCTTTCCATTTAACTCCATACTCCCTGTCGCTTTCACTTTCCCTTCCCCCCCAACTCAGAAGTTTAAAGTCCTACTGACCACCCTATTTATCCTCTTCGCTAGAAAATTGGTACCTGATCGGTTCAGGTGGAGACCGTCCCAATGGTACAGATCCCCCCGTTCCAATCATAATGGCTGTCTGACCCAAGATAACAGGCCAGCCATTGATTCTAAAGGGGTAGATGGGGCATAGGTGGGTGGTGCAATAGGTTATATTGAGATGGGAAGTTTAACAATGGAATAATACTTTGTCTCTGGTTGAACTGAACTTAATGGGATATAAATATACATCCAAATTAAGAGCTGTAAGTGGGCCATTTTCAGACTGGAGGCCTGTAACCAATGGTGTGCCAAAACATTTGGTGCTGGGTCCACTGCTTTTCATCATTTATAGATATGATTTGGATGTAAACATAGGAGGAATGGTTAGTAAGTTTGTAGATGACACCAAAATTGGAGGTATGGTAGATAGCAAAGAAGGTTACCTCAGAGTACAACAGGATCTTGATCAGTTGGGCCAATGGGCTGAGGAGTGGCAGATGGAATTTAATTTAAATGTGAGGTGCTCCATGTTGGAAAAGCAAATCAGGGCAAGACTTATACACTTAATGGTAAAGTCCTGGGGACTGTCGCAGAAGAAAGAGACCTAAGAGTGTAGCGTTATTGTTCCTTGAAAGTGAAATTGCAGATAGATAGATAGTGAAAATGGTGTTTGGTATACTTGCCTTTATTGGTCAGAGCATTGAGTACAGGAATTAGGAGGTCATATTGCAGCTGTACAGGATATTAGTTAGGTTACTTTTAGAATCCTGCATTCAATTCTGGTCTCCCTGCTATAGGAAAAATGTTGTGAAACCTGGAAGGGTTCAGAAAAGATTTACAAAATGTTGCCAGGGTTGGAAAGTTTGAGCTATAGGGAGAGACTGAATATACTGGGGCTGTTTTCCCTTGAGTGTCGGAGGCTGAGGGTGACCTTGTTAAAGTTTATAAAATCGTAAGGGGCATGGGTCTTTCCCCGGGTTGGGGTGTCCAAAATTAGAGGGCATAGGTTTAAGGTGAGAGGGAAAAGATTTAAAAGTGATCTAAGGGGAAACGTTTTTTTTACACAGAGGATGGTGTATGTATGGAATCAGCTGTCAGAGGAAGTGGTGAAGGTTGGTACAATTACAACATTTAAAAAGCATGAGTTAGAAGGATTTCGAGAGATATTGGCCAAATGCTGGCAAATGGGGCTAGATTTATTAAGGACATCTGGTTGGCAAGGACAAATTGGACCATGGTTCTGTTTCCATGCTGTACATCTCTATGACTCTATCTGACCCTTTGAGCCTGCTCTGCCATTCAATAAGATCATGGTTGATCTGTTTGTGTTTGAATTCCATGCTCCATTTAAGCCCAATAACTTTTGACTGCCTTGACTAAGAAGAATCTGTCTATCTCTACTCTAAAAATATTCTGCATTATGGGGCAGAGTTCCAAAACTAATTGGTATACTTTTGAGATGAGAGGACAAAGCTTTAAAAGGCACCAGAGGGCAACTTCTTCATATAGAAGGTGGTTCTTATGAGGAATAAGCTGCCAGAGAAAGTTGTAAATGCAGGTAAGTTACAACATTTAAAAGGCATTTGGACAGGTAAATGAATAGGAAAGGTTTAGAGGAATATGGGCCAAATGCAAACAAGTGGAACTACTTTAGTTTGGGAAACTTGGTCAACATGGATGAGTTGGGCTGAAGGATCTATTTCCATGCTGTATGACTATGAAGAACGTTCTCTTATCTTTATTCTAAAAAGATGATTTCGAATTCCACATCCACCTTAACACGATTATTATTGATTTTATAACCTTCAACCAAATGACCATTCACACTTCTAAATTCCAGTGAAAATAAGCCTAATTTGTTCAATCTTTCTGCACAAACACACTCCAGCTCACTCCAGCTATCAATCTGGTAAAATTTCCACCGAATTGCCTTCAATGTATTTACAACCTTCTTGAAATAAGGGAACCAAATCTGCACACAGTATTAGAAATGTGGTATAACCAATGTTCTGTGGAACATGAAACATAACATCTTTACTTTTATGTCCACCATGGCATCCTTATTTTCAAAAAATGGACACGGACAGGTGTTTAGGTGGCAGGAAAGGTATTTGTTGGATTTTATGCTCACTTTCTCTTTGAAGTATGCTGGCAGAGGAGCATCAAATATCATCCATACAGTAGGAAGAATGGGACAATTCTTGAATTGACAGATTGTAACTGATAGTGTCCTGCTAGTTGTTGTTCTCAGTTATATTCAAATTATGACTTAGATGAGGGTACTGAGTATAATGCATCCAAATTTGTTGACAATACATTTAGGTGGGAAAATGAGCTGAGGGTAGGTCCAAAGAAATTGCAGAAGAATGAAGGCAAGTTGGTTGAGTAGGCAAGAAATTGGCAGATGGAAATACAAATGTGATGCCTTGTTCTGGATTTCCTGGTTAAATGAAACATTGCTCGTGCATCCAGTCTGTCCAGCCCTGTCAGAATTTTATATGTTTCAATTAGAGCCTGTCTCCAGGGAGTACAATCCAAGTTGACCCGATCTGTCTTCGTATAACAAATCTGCCATCCCAGGGTGCAAACATTTATGAGAGGAAAACTGAACACACATTTAATAGCTTTTCTGGCAAAATCCACAGCATTTATTTGGCATAAAGAGTGACAGAAAACAGAATTTGCAAATAAATGTACAATGCAAAGATAAAAATTCACTCCTAGAACATGGTCCTAGAGCTGCAAAGACCATGTATTGATGACTTAGGGGACAATTAAGTCATGCAGAGCTCCTTGTGGGGAGTAGCATGTAGAAGTGAGGATGCATTTGAAGTGCATCTTGGGAAATTGCAGGTGTGAAACTGTGATTTGTTTTTGCCCATTTAGATTGGTCTAAAGTGAGAATTCTAAATGGATGACGTAGCATAAAATAGGATCAAGTTGAGGACTCCCTCTGCCCATCTGAATTAGGTTCAATTTTTGATATCTTATTATTTTTGTTGATATTTTTGTAAAATAAATCATTTGCTGTATTAACTAATGTCCGTCAACTGGATTTGTACTCTTCCCTCCTTCTGAAAGACAACAAAACGGATCCAAGTTGTCATTTCCTAAAGTTGATAGCAGTCTTGCTCAAACCATTTCTGCTCAACAGAATGACATTCTATTGCCATTCTGCAAGTGTCAAACTGACAGTCAGACTACTCACTGGACCTTCAAATAAGATTATTTCACACAGTATGCTATTCTACATTGAGTTTTGGAAATAAATATTTTATACTAACAATATGCTTCTTAATGAGCATTTCATTATCTCACTAGGCAATCTCACAGTTTATGAAAGCATCATTTTGTAAAATGTTTTGTCTCTGTTCTCTATCATTCAGTTGTCCCAGGGAGCAACTCTATCATTAATTGTTTCTCCTAGATTTACCTGGAATTAAACAAGCTGTGTCATTGCTAAGTGCATATTGCTTAGTGGCCCTCTGCATTAATAAAAAGCAGATAATATAGCACATTAGAAAATCTTTAGTACCCACGTTAATTTCAAGGCAGAAGGATGAGTCTGCGAATGGGAATTTGGAGAAGCAGTTACAAAATTAACAATTTTTGCAAGGTACCGTGTCCATAAAATGAAAATAATATCTATGCTAACAAGGTAATGTAGAAAAGCACGTTTCAAAACAATGTCAACCTATTCTTATATACACTTTTCATGTGGTGGAGACATTGAATGATTTAATGTGATAACCAAAGTCTTTCACCTGAAATAATGGGTCAAAGTTTCCTCTGTCTACAAACAATAAAATTCAATGAAAAATCAATTTGATTGATTACTGACTGTGTTTTGATACATGATAAGCTGCCCCTAACTACTACTAACCTAAAAATCTTATCCAATCAATCCTGAATGATGTATGGCTGTGTAGTAGAGAAGACCTGAAGAAAACTGTGCCCGAGCCCCTAGACTGATAATCGAGCATGTCTTTGGTTAACACTACCAGAACCCCACACATGCATTTGTTATCCTTGACATGAGTGAGGACTACTCCCCTTAGAGTTTGAGATCTGGTAGCATGTGGTATCAGTGTGAAATTAATACAACATGGTGCAATATAGCACCATGGTTGAAGATTGTTGGCAACCATTATCCCGGTACCGAAGAAAACTCATGCAGCGTGCACGCATGACTACCAACTGGTGGTTTTGACTTCCATAATTATGAAGTGCTTTGACAGGTCATTCATGGCTCATGTTAACTCTAGCCTCCCAGCCTGCATTGATCGCTTGCAATTCGACAACTGTCGCAATATTTCCATGGCAGACGCCATCTCTCTAGCCCTACACTCGTCACTGGAATATCTGAATTAAAAGGATACCTACTCATTCACTACAGCTCCGCCTTCAACACTATAATTTCAACCAAACAAACCTCCAAACTCCGAGACCCCGGCTTCATCCTCTGCAACTGGATCCTTGACTTCCTGACCCACAAACCGCAATAGGCAACAACACCTCCTCAATGATGGTGATCCTAAACATCACTGCCCCACAACACAGCATCCTCAGCCCCTTATTATACTCCTGTACACTCATGACTATGTGGCCAAATTCCTTCCAATTCCATTGACAAGTTTGCTGATGGTCACTGTTGTAGACCAAATCTCAATTAATGACAAGACAGAATAAAAGTAAGTGATAGAGTACTTGGTGGCATAGTGTAAAAGTAATAATCTCTCCTTCAATGTCAAAAAAAGAGCTGGTCATTGACTTCAGGAAGCAAGGAGGAGGACACACCCAGATCTACATCAACGGAGCTGTTGTGGAGATGGTTGAGCATGTCACATTCTTGGGAGCGACAATCACCAACAACCTGTCCTGATTCACTCACGCTTTGTGACGGTCAAGAGGCACAACAATGTTCTACTTCAAGAGATGAAGGAAATTCAGCATGTCTGTAAAGATGCTTACCAATTTTTATCGATGCACTATAAGAAGCATTCTATCTGGATGCATCACGGCTTGATATGGCAACTGCTCTGCCCAGGACCATAAGAATTACAGAAAGTTGTGAACACAGCCCAATTCCTCAACACAAGCCAACCTTCCATCCATTGACTCCATCTATGCTACTTCCTTCTTGGAAAGGAGCCAACATAATCAAAGACTCCACCCACTTCAGTTATAATTGCTTCCAACCTCTTCCATCAGGCAGAAGCTACAAATATTTACAGACATTACCAACAATATGGGTGGCAAAGTGGCTCAGTAGTTAGCACTGCTTCCTCACAGCACCAGGGACTTGTGGTCAATTCTTGCCTTGGGCGACTGCATGGAGCTTGCACATTCTCCCTGTGTCTGTGTAGGTTTCCTCTGGGTACTCTGGTTTGCAGGTTAGCTGGATTGGCCATGCTAAATTGCCCATAGTGTTCAGGGATGTTAGGTTAGGTGCATTAGTCAGGGGAAAATGCAGAGTAATAGGGTAGGGGAATGGGTCTGGATGCGTTACTCTTCGGAGGATCAGTGTGGTCTTGTTGGGCTGAAGGACCTGTTTCCACACTGTAGGGATTTATGATTCTATGAACAAGTTCAAGAACAACTTCTTCCCTGCTGTTATTAGACTTCTGAATGGACCTCTGGGAAAAAAAAGCAGTCCCTGGGTACGCAGTGGCTGGAGAGGGCTGGACAGTGAGGCTGTGGCTTCTTATGATCAGCTGGAGTGTCATGGAACATGTCTGTGAAGGGCCAAGGGCCATTTCCATATTCTAGATATTCACTCAAAGCGAAACAAGTCGGGTAGAATTCATGGCACACTGCTGGTGGGTCTACAGCTGGTTTGGAGCCTATAAAAACCTCTGGGTAAAGGACGATTCAGCCACCTACCAACCCATTCACCCTCAACTTGTCAGAAATGTTATGGGCAGTGAGCAATAACCATTCACCCTTGCTCCAATTAAGGCCCTTAAGGCCCTTAAATGACCACTGCCTGCATTAGGTCTGCTTCCTGCCTGTCCTTCCTTCCTGCGCATGGTACTGGGGGCAAAGTACTGACTTGGATTGAAAATTGGTTGGCTGACAGGAAACAAAGAGTAGTGATAAACGGCTCCCTTTCGGAATGGCAGGCAGTGACCAGTGGGGTACCGCAGGGATCAGTGCTGGGACCGCAGCTTTTTACAATATATATTAATGATATAGAAGACAGTATTAATAGTAACATTAGCAAATTTGCTGATGATACAAAGCAGGGTGACAGGGTGAAATGTGAGGAGCATGTTAGGAGGTTACAGGGTGACCTGGACAGGTTAGGTGAGTAGACCGATGCATGGCAGATGCAGTTTAATGTGGATAAATGTATGGTTATCCACTTTGGTGGCAAGAACAGGAAGGCAGATTACTACCTAAATGGAGTCAAGTTAGGTAAAGGGCAGTACAAAGAGATCTGGGTGTTCTTGTACACCAGTCAATGAAGGCAAGAATGCAGGTACAGCAGGTAGTGAAGAAAGCTAATAGCATGCTGGCCTTCATAACAAGAGGGATTGAGTATAGAAACAAAGAGGTTCTTCTGCAGCTATACAGGGCCCTGGTGAGATTGCACCTGGAATATTGAGCGCAGTTCTGGTCTCCAAATTTGAGGAAAGACATTCTGGCTATTGAGGGAGTGCAGCGTATGTTCACGAGGTCAATTCCTGGAATGGCAGGACTATCTTATGTTGAAAGATTGGAGCTTTTATAACCTTGAGTTTAGAAGTCTGAGAGGGGACGTGCTTGAGAGGTATAAAATTATTAAAGGATTGGACACTCTGGAGGCAGGAAACATGTTTCCGCTGATGGGTGAGTCCCGAACCAGAGGACACAGTTTAAAAATAAGGGGTAGGCTATTTAGGACAGGGATGAGGAAAAACTTCTTCACCCAGAAAGTGGTGGGTGTGTGGAGTGCTCTGCCCCAGAAGGCAGTGGAGGCCCAGTCTCTGGATTCGTTTAAGAAAGAGTTGGATAGAGCTCTCAAGGATAGTGAAATCAAGGGTTATGGAGATAAGGCAGGAACAGGATACTGATTGAGGATGATCAGCCATGATCATAATGAAAGGTTGGTGCAGGCTCGAAGGGCAGAATGGCCTACTCCTGCACCTATTGTCTATTGTCTGTTTACATTCTGAGGTCAGAGATGAGTGATTCCCTGGCAGTAAATCCTACTTGGCCCTCAGTGGGGCAAGGGGACGGCTGGTGAATTGGGGGCGGCCATCACTAGCACTCTGTCCTGAATGATATCCTCCTCCCTCACCACTCAGTCCTGGTAACTCTTCCTCACTCCAACTTTTCCTAAATAACAGTGTCACACGTACCTTTCTGTTCTCACTGTGGGAACCTTGATCTTACCTTTGTCCTGGATTGGTAACCATCTCTAAAAATGGCACTATAGTCATCACAAAACTGCCAACCATACAAACTTTATCCTTGGACCAAGATTTATATAATTGAATCTTTCAAGACTGTATTTGTCATTAATTCATTAAACCAAAACAGAACATGGGAACAAACATTTTTTTTTGTTATACCTCTATGGATTTCAATTAGTTATACACGTTAACAGTTCAAACATCAAGTCTGCATCAATCTCCACCTGTTAAAATTTAACAATTATGGTCAGTGCTGCCAAGTAATGAATTTAAATGTGGAGTCAGATTATATAGCATTGTGTATCTATGGATAAAGTATGCTTGGCAACTGTTGCCTAGAGCTAAAATGGCAAAGTGACTAATAATAACACTAATGTGGAGGAAGTGTCTCAAAACATTTGTTCCAACTATTACAAGCAGTTTTACATCAGCATGCTTTTTATTCTGTGTATGTCTACATTTTCTTTGCAGCTAGAAGTTTGTTTCATCCTCCTTTCCTTCTGACATGCTGTCAGTCACAAAACATTCTCCTCTTGGAGAGACCAGAACATTTGTGTGGGATGTGTTTGACAAATAATTCATTTCCTGATTTAGTGAAACAAATTCACTCATAACACAAAGTGCCCTGCTCTTGTCCAAGCCCACATCTACTGAGCTTTCCCACCCCTAGATTTCCTTAAATCAAGGTGGTGCTACGGTCTCTTTAAACACATAAAGGTGGATAATTCCCCAGGACGTAATCAGTGTGGGAAACTAGGATAGTAATTGTGGGCTGAAAATGTGTTGATGGAAAAGCGCAGCAGGTCAGACAGCATCCAAAGAGCAGGAGAATCGACGTTTCGGGAACGAGCCCTTCTTCAGGAATTCCTGAAGAAGGGCTCATGCCCGAAACGTCGATTCTCCTGCTCTTTGGATGCTGCCTGACCTGCTGTGCTTTTCCAGCAACACATTTTCAGCTCTGATCTCCAGCATCTGCAGTCCTCACTTTCTCCTAGTAATTGTGGGCTCCTAGCTGAGACATTTGTATCACTGATTGCCACAGGTGAGGTACCAGAAGATAGGAAGATGGCCACTAATTAAGAATGGTGGTAAAGAAACGCCAGGGAATTGTAGAGTGGTTTGCCACTGGGATCCATTGCTTACTGCCATTTATATAAATAATTTAGATTTGAAAATAGGAGGAATGGTTAGTAATTTTACAGATGGCAACAAAATTGGTGGTGTAGTGGATGGTGAAAAATGACACTTCAGAGAACAATGCGACCTTGGTCAGATGAGTCAATGAGCCATTGAGCGGCAGATGGAGTTTAGTTTAGATAAATGTGAGGTGCTGCATTTTAGAAAGGCAAATCAGGGCAGAACTTATACACTTAATGGTAAGGTCCTGGTGAGTGTTGAACAAAAAGACCTTGGGGTGAAAGTTGAATCACAAATAGACATGATAGTGAAGAAGGTGTTTGGTATGCTTGCCTTTATTGGTCAATGTATTGGGTACGGGAGTTGGGATATCATGTTGCAACAGTACAGGACATTGGTTTGGCCATTATGGAATACTTTGTTCAGGATGTAGGCTTGCTTGCTGAGCTGGAAGGTTCATTTCCAGACGTTTCGTCACCCTACTAAGTAACATCTTCAGTGGGCCTCCGGGCAAAGAACTGCTGATGATTGCTGCTTTCTATTTATATGTTTGGGTTTCTTTGGGTTGGTGATGTCATTTCCTGTGGTGGTCATTTCCTGTGATGCTGTCATTTCCTGTTCTTTTTCTCAGGGGGTGGTAGATGGGGTTTAACACAATGTATTTGTTGATAGAGTTCCAGTTGGAATGCCACGTTTCTAGGAATTCTTGTGCATGTCTTTGTTTGGATTGTCCTAGGATGCATGTGTTGTCCCAGTCAAAGTGGTGTGCTTCCTTATCCGTATGTAAGGATACTCATGAGAGAGGATCACATCGTTTTGTGGTTAGTTGATATTCATGTATCCTGGTGGCTAGTTTCCTGCCTGCTTGTCTAATGTAGTGATTGTTACAGTTCTTGCATGGTATTTTGTAAATGACATTATTTTTGCTTGTTGACTGTATAGAGTCTTTCAGGTTCATTAGCTGCTGTTTTAGTGTGTTGGTGGGTTCGTGGGCTACCATGATGCCAAGGGGCCTGAGTAGTCTGCCAGTCATTTCGGAGATGTCTTTGATGTAGGGGAGGTGGCTAGGGTTTCTGGATATGTTTTGTTTGCTTGTTTGGGTTTGTTGCTGAGAAATCTATGGACTGTGTTCATTGGTTACCCATTCAGTTTTTTTACAGGAAAACAACACATACGGACCAAATATTGAACTACTGAAGCAATCATCCCAATATTATTTCAACGAGCCAACACACACTGCAGCACAGAGGAACTACGCAGAGCAGAGGAAAATCACCTATATCGAGAATTCAAAAAATTCATCTACCACCCCTGAGAAAAAGAACCGGAAATGACATCACCACAGGAAATGACCACCACAGGAAGTGGCATCACCAATCTAAAGAAACCCAAATATTAAATAGAAAGCAGAAATCATCAGCACAGCTTCCCTTGGAGGCCTACTGAAGATGTTACTTAGTAGGGTGACGAAATGTCTGGAAATGAACCTTCCAGCTCAGCGAGCAAATCTATATCCAGAACCTCAACCTGAGCTACAAATCTTCTAAAAACTTCTAATACTGTGTTCAATTCTGGTCTCCCTCCTATAGGAAAGATATTGTGAAACTTGAAAGGGTTCAGAAAAGATTTAAAGGATGTTGCCAGGGTTGGAGTGTTTGAGCTATGGGGAGAGATTGAATAGACTGGGGCTGTTTTCCCTGGAGTATTGGAGTTGATGGGTGATCTTATAGAGGTTTATAAAATCATGAGGGGCATGTATAGGGTGAATTGCCAAAGTGTTTTCCCAGGTTAAGGGAATCCAAAATTAAAGGGCATAGGTTTAAGGTGAGAGTGAATAAATTTAAAAGGGACATAAGAGGCAGCTTTTTCAGACAGAAGCAGGTGCATGTATTGAATGAGCTGCCGGAGGAAGTGGTGGATGGTAGTACAATTACAACATTTAAAAGGAATCTAGATGGGCACAGGAATAGGAAGGGATTAGAGGGATATGGGTCAAGTACTGGCAAATGAGACTAGATTTATTTTGGATATCTGATTGGCATGGATGAGTTGGACTGAAGACTCTATTTCTGTGCTGTACAACTATACGACTCTATAGGTCTTTGCATCAATACTCCAAGCAGCAGTCTTGCCAAGTGAAATGCCACATTTGTAATAAGAATCTCACTTGATACTTTTATAGTTAGAGAAATGTACAGTGTTTGATTAGATTTTTGAAAGGTTCCTTTGTATTATGCTGAGGCTTTGGGTTGGATTTTTCCACTTGCTAACAGCCAGCTTGCAACTGCAGTGATTCATAAAAAGCCATGCGCTGTAATTTGATCAGTGGCTCCTATGTCTCCAATTGATTATCAATTAAGGGCTTCAGTCCATCCTGCTCGGATTTAACTAGTGACCAGAAAGACAAGTGTCAAGGTTCCAGTTGAATTGCTTTTATTCAATGGGCCAATAGTGGTGATGCCTCCTTAACCGGTCCCTAAAGCTGATGGGAGAGAGACACCTTTCCCTTCAAGTCTATTCCTACATCCCCTGGTTCCCATTCCTCTTAGCCTGCCTACCTTGAGCTCCCACCTCCCTTACTCAGGCTTCTGTTGGGGTTCATCATCATCTCAGCAGTAGCCCTGCTTGCTGTGGAGCAATTGGAAACAGAGAGAGACTAGCTATTTGATTGGCCGGCAACTCTCAGAAGTGGGCAGAATCTCAGGGGCGAAAGTTCCACTTTAAATCTCTGGTGCAGTCAGCTGGAGAGGAGCGTAGACTCACCATCAGCTCTCTCACTGTGCATTGCAGCAAACCCAGCCAAACATTAAATCCAGCTACCTCGGAATGATAAGCAGGAGACGCAAGACTAAAATGAAATGTTCTCAAAATGTAAAGGTAATATGTGAAACTCTTTCATCAGTGTGAAATCCCAATCTATCAGATACAGAGGTCAGTAAAATCTCAATTGGGACATAACAGTACATCTGGCCTTGGACAGAGGAACACTCTCTGATGGTATGAGTGAATTAGTTTTACTAAATTAGGAAATCAATTATTTAATAAAATGCTTAAAAATTATGTTTGTAACTAATGCACAGAATAAAGTTATCAACTGGAAAAAGTTAAACAAGTAATTCCATCCAGGAATTGAGCTACAGGGAGAGGCTGAATAGATCGGGGCTGTTTTCCCTGGAGGCTGAGGGGTGACCTCATGGAGGTTTATAAAATCATGAGGGGCATGGATAGGGTAAATAGACACGGTCTTTTCCCTGCGGTGGATGAGTCCTGAACTATAGGGCATAGGGGTTTAGGGTGAGAGGGGAAAAAATTAAAAGAGACCTAAGGGGCCACCTTTGCATGCAGAGGGTGTTGGGTGTATGGAATGAGCTGTCAGAGGAACTGGTGGAGGCTGTTACAATTTCAACACTTACAAGACATCTGGATGGGTATATGAATAGGAAGGGTTTAGAGGCATGTGGGCCAACTGCTGGCAAATGGGACTTGATTAGGGATGTGGGTTTGCTCGCTGAGCTGGAAAGTTCATTTCCAGACATTTCACCACCCTACTAGGTAATATCAGGCGAAGCAGTGTACATGATTCCTGCTTTCTATTTATATGTTTGGGTTTCTTTGGGTGAGTGATGTTATTTCCTGTGGTGATGTCATTTCCTGTGGTGATGTCATTTCATGTTCTTTTTCTCAGTGGGGTGGTAGATGGGGTCTAACTCGATATGTTTGTTGATAGAGTTCTGGATGGAATGCCATGCTTCTAGTAATTCTCATGCGTCTCTCTGTTTGGCTTGTCCTAAGATGGATGTGTTGTTCCAGTCGAAGTGGTGTCCTTCCTTATCTGTATGTAAGGATACTAGTGAGTGGGGGTCATGTCATTTTGTGGCTAGTTGGTGCTTATGTATCCTGGTGGCTAGTTTTCTGCCTGTTTGTCCAATGTTGCCTTTAAGCTAATTGGTAGCATTTATATGAGAATGACCAGGGTTGAAAAACACTTCTGCTACTTTGGAAAGTCACTTTCATGACAGGAACTGCAGAGATCAAGAAGGTTGTTCACCACCATCTTCTCCGGTGCAATTATGGATTGACATTAAACACTGGTCTAGCCAGCAATGCTCACAGACCATGAACAAATGTAAAGGAAACCTCACTTCTCATGACATGGCTGAAATGCAAGCTCCTGGTCACAAACTATCATTTTACTGTTAGTGGCACAGCACACTAAAATTACAATGTGTGAATTAGTCTCTTGTTATTTTCAAACTTCTTTCAAAAAAAATTTTTTTTTGAATGAATACTATTGAATCTTTTGCAAACCTCTTTTACTACATGTTTCCTTTTCTATTCAATTTTCACTGTGCTACTTGGTTCAAGCATCAAGCAGTTTCTCAGTTCTTCTTGAGTAAGCTGGATCTGGAACAAGTATATTTTATATGATTATACAGGCCTACAGGTTACAATCTGCCCTTATATCTGCCTTTGACTGATCCACCAAAGTGACATGCAGCTGGTACTTATTGTGAGGGGTCATTTTTGCTAAATAATGAAACTGTTTGGACTTTTACAACACTGACATTACTTCTAAATGAAAAATTACTTACAATCAGCATTGACAACAGACCAAGCTCATGAATTAAATTATTACATTCATAAAAAAAGTGAGCTGTATGTTTATTGTTTCACTTGATTGTGAATTGAAAATACAATATTGCTTCTCTTAGATGATTAGTTGGTCATCTCATGATGTAATTCATTCTTAAATGTAAACAAACATCATACTAGTGAGTTGGATTTCCCCAGTCTGGCAGAAGCAAGATAGCAGCTGGGACTTCAGAGTAGTTACCCAGTTTGTTTCTGTTTAGCATGGTAGATAAATCCACACCGGACACAAAGGTTTATAGGAAAGTATGTTGCGAATGATACATAAGGAGTGTGAAGACAGATGTAGATCAGTGGAATTAGATTGGGTTGGAATATCTAGGCGGCATGGACGGGTAGGACTGTAGGGTCTGTTTCCATGCTGTACATCTCTATGACTCTAGTTGAGTGATCTGGCAAAAAATCTAGCCAATGGAATATAATATGGAAAAGTGTGATGTTAAATGAAAAGGCTGAATATTGCTTAAATGAAGAATGACTGGGTAATTCCAAGATGGAAAAGCATTTAGGTTTTCTAATGCACAAGTCACGAAAGGTGTGTCAGTGTAGCATTGTAATCAAGAATGGTAATGCTCATGCTATTATTTATTTTTATAAGAGAAATTTAACATAAAAGTAAGCATCAGTAATACAGGGTATTGGTGAAACTATATCTCAGATACTGTGCTCAGTTTTGGTCCCTTTATTGAAGGTAGTTTTGAGAAAGTTTAATAGACTAATCCCTGGAATGAGTGTAATGTCATATAAGGACAGGTTGGAATTATTTCTGTTGGAATTTAAAAGATTGAGTGTGACTTGATTGAAGTGTAAATGCTTCTGAATAGTTTTGATGATTTTTTTTAAAATGGGATGTGGGCATTGTTGTTTAAGCTAGCAATTATTGCCTATTCCTAATTGTCTCGAAGCAATCCCCATTGTCCCCGTTGCTCTGAGTCTGGAGTCACAGTCCAGGTAAGGATGGCAGTTTCTTTCCCTAAAGGACATTCCTGAATATCAACAATGGATTCATGGTCATTATTTGACTCTTAGGTCTAGATTTTTATTGAATTGAAATTCTACCATCTGATATGGCAGGAGTCAAACCCAGGTGCCAAGAACAATTTGTGGGTCTCTGGATTAACAGTCCAGTGAAAATACCATTGCCTTTCTTGAAGTGGACATAGAAAGGATGTTTCCTCTTGTGAGTCAGTCTGGAATCAGGAGACAATGTTTTAAAACTAGGGTTGCCATTTTATGACTGAGATGAGAAGAAATGTTTTCATGTAGAGGGTTATGTGACTTTGGAACTGAAGTGTGTTAATTGATAGAAGTATAGATTTTTGTTAGTCAAGGGAATCAAAAGTTGTTGGGGCTAGGGATATATAGGAATGTGGATTTGAAACAGATCAGCCATAGCCTTATTGAAAACTGGAGCATGCTGAAAGGCTTCAGTGGCTTATGTTTGCTCCAATTTCATATATTTGTTTGTAAGTAATTTTGTCAAAATTGAAATGAGCTTGGCAGGGTTTAGCTGCCAGTCTTAGGCAATTACTCTCTACTTTGGATCATTGGGAGAAAGAGGCTGTCACTATAGGGATCTTCTTGATAGCAACCAGGCACCACAAAGACTGGGGCTTTCAAATGACCAGGCAGTAGTCTCCTACATATCAATACATATGCTCCATCTTTCTAAGTAAGACCCTACAGCCACAACTACTGTCCAATCTGTAGAGGGACTCCCCCTCCAGATCTCCATTTTGAGATATGCCTGCAGTTTCTTAAATTCTTCATGAAGCTGCCAGATGAACATTGGTGCAGGCCCTTTGATTGAGCTTCCCACTGCACTGGTCTATCCAGCATCCTTGTTTGAATCCAGAGATGGTTTCTTAATTATTAACTGTTAACTGTTTCCAGGAAAATTGCAAACAACATCCCACCAACACCAATTTCTGACTTCCTACCATAATTCCAAGTCATGTCAATCATTTCAAAATCCATCCCACTGAGAGCACAACTTGCATATATTTTCCAATTTTCTCTGTTTCTCCTCTCACTAGACATTAACAGCAACTTAAAACATATGTTGCCCAGTGAATAGAGCACTGTAATGTAGTTAAAGTCATCATGGTGGATTTAGAGCATTTCATGGTGGCCATTGCCATACTTCCAGTATTTATATTGATGGCTGACGAGCTGTCTTAACAAAGTAGGTCCCTCATGAATTTATGCAAATCAAAGTCTCATGATGTA
Source organism: Hemiscyllium ocellatum (assembly GCF_020745735.1). Classification (NCBI taxonomy): domain Eukaryota; kingdom Metazoa; phylum Chordata; class Chondrichthyes; order Orectolobiformes; family Hemiscylliidae; genus Hemiscyllium; species Hemiscyllium ocellatum. The sequence goes on along the minus strand of NC_083404.1, from coordinate 11,293,984 downwards.
CAGACCTGAATGAAAGTCTAGAGCACAACAGGAAAATTTTGTAACAAAGGCTATAAAGAAAATGCTATTGAGAAGATTAACAATTATGCTCTAAACTGCTTACTTTTATATGTTTATTGTTTAATAAATGTGACCTATTAGGTGTAAAATGTGGTTTACATGTTCAAGTAGCAGCTAAATCAGGATGAAAATGTCTTTTGAGTGAATTGATAAGTTTGATATATGGTGGTTGCTGATTACGTTCACAGTGGGAAGCCAACATGAATCATTGACAGCCTATTGAGGACAATTATACGAGATTTTGCAGATGCTTTCAGGCCCTTGTGGGAAGTAGGAACCAGTTAGATTCACTTAGAAAGGCCTTCCAATGAAAGAATACAGTGATAACAGGATCTACTTGTTGACTTACGTTTAAAACATTAGAGAAGATGGTGCCTCCAATTGGAAGTATCCTCTCACTTACTTACCCTCTATTATAGCCTGCTGATCCTGACAAACTGAAAGGTCAATAATTACACCTCAGCTCAAAAGCTTGCTCTTCATCTTAAATTGGATAGTTGCATCATCTCCATAAGACTTAAAAGTGTGTTCCATCTATCATGGCTGGTTACCGTTCCCCCACCATCCTCCCCTGGGGTTGATAGGGTGGAAAGGTCTCAACCTATGTTTCCCAACCCGAGAAGAAAAGAGTTGACCAACATCTACTTACACAACTGAAGGGATGGTTGGATTGGATAACAGTTCACTTTGTAACAGGCTTGAACATACTTTGGAGCCAAGTTAAATACACAAATTAAGTTTACACTATATATAAAACTCATTTGAAGCTTGCTTTGAAGCTTGAAAAAATGTTATCCATTTGTTTGTTTTTGTTAAATGATTGTTAGCAAGGTTTCTGGCTGATGAGGTCAACAATGTGTGGGAATTGATGAGGCAGAGTGAGAGTTGGCAGCATACTTAGTACAATTAACGTGACTGAAGACTAGTTATTACATTCTTGTGACTCACAGCTAAATGATAACATACTTCCAAATCAGACATAGATATTAAGCATTTTTATTTGCAATTTAATACCGAGAATTCAATCCTTTCAAGATATTACACAGAATACTTAATTTGTTGCTAAATACAATGAATAAGGAATAAACGCTATAAAAACTAGTGAAAATTACCTCAATACAATACATGATGGGATTCTGTAAGATTATTTTTGTAACCTTGATAAATGAAGCAACTAAAAATCCTTCAAAATTATATTTTCATCTTTCCACAATGAAAAACTATAGACTATCTTGGTAAGGATAGCTGTAATCACAGAGACAGGTGGCAGAAACTACATTGCCCTTCAGCTATTTTTGGAACAGAATATAACAAGCTAGTTATTGGGTTTCATACGACTAACTACAGCACTTGTAAGGACCATAGTACTTAGAAGCAATTATCCAGAAATTTTGTTTTGAAAGCATAGCTGATGCTGGAGTAGGATGTACATTTTGATTGAACTAAAATCAGAACTAATGTTTAAGTAAGAAAGTATGCAATCTCTCACAAAATATTTTCACCTGCTGCCAAACATTCATAAAATTTTACAATATGTTGTGGAAAGAAAGGTTGGAAATTGGAGCAGAGCCTTATCCACTGAGATTCCACTTCTTGACCACTGGTCAAATTCTAGAATCCATCATTAAGGATGAGGTTTCTAAATTCTTGGAAGAGCAGAGTCTGATTAGAACAAGTCAACATGGATTTAGTAAGGGGAGGTTGTGTCTGACAAACCTGTTGGAATTCTTTGAAGAGGTGACAAGTAGGTTAGACCAGGGAAACTCAGTGGATGTGGTCTATCCGGACTTCCAAAAGGCCTTTGATAAGGTGCCACACGGGAGGCTGCTAAGCAAAGTGAGGGCCCATGGTGTTCAAGGTGAGCTACTGGTATGTCTGACAGAAGGCAGAGAGTTCTTTTTTGGAATGGCAGCCGGTGACAAGCGGTGTCCTGCAGGGTTCAGTGTTGGGGCCACAGCTGTTCATATTATATATTAATGATCTGGACGAAGGGACTGGGGGCATTCTAGCGAAGTTTGTCAATAATACGAAGTTAGGTGGACAGGCAGGTAGTACTGAGGAAGTGGGGAGGCTGCAGAAAGATTTAGACAGTTTGGGAGAGTGGTCCAGGAAATGGCTGATGGAATTCAATGTGAGCAAATGCGAGGTCTTGCACTTTGGCAAAAAGAATAAAAGCATAGACTACTTTCTAAATGGTGAGAAAATTCGTAAAGCCAAAGTACAAAGCGATCTGGGAGTGCTAGTCGAGGATTCTCTAAAGGTAAGCATGCAGGTTGAGTCCGTGATTAAGAAAGCGAATGCAATGTTGTCATTTATCTCAAGAGGGTTGGAATATAAAAGCACCGTTGTGCTACTGAGACTTTATAAAGCTCTGGTTAGGCCCCATTTGGAGTACTGTGTCCAGTTTTGGTCCCCACACCTCAGGAAGGACATACTGGCACTGGAACGTGTCCAGCGGAGATTCACATGGATGATCCCTGGAATGGTTGGTCTAACATACGAGGAACGGCTGAGGATCCTGGGATTGTATTCATTGGAGTTTAGAAGATTGAGGGGAGACTTAATAGAAACTTACAAGATAATACATGGTTTGGAAAGGGTGGACACTAGGAAATTGTTTCCGTTAGATGAGGAGACTAGGACCCGTGGATACAGCCTTAGAATTAGAGGGGGTCAATTCAGAACAGAAATGCGGAGACATTTTTTCAGCCAGAGAGTGGTGGGCCTGTGGAATTCATTGCCGCAGAGTGCAGTGGAGGCTGGGACGCTAAATGTCTTCAAGGCAGAGATTGATAGATTCTTGATGTCACGAGGAATTAAGGGCTAAGGGGAGAATGCTGGTAAGTGGAGTTGAAATGCCCATCAGCCATGATTGAATGGCGGAGTGGACTCGATGGGCCGAATGGCCTTACTTCCACTCCTATGTCTTAAGGTCTTCTGGCCTAAGACACTGCATTGCCATTAGTTCGCTGGCCAGCAATTGCTAAAATATTAAATTGACTTAAGTAGAAAAGTGCTAAATTTAACCCATTTTCAATGGTTCATTTAATTGCATTTCATCAGTACAAATGGAGCCAAATTGCACATTACAGGTGGCAGGATGCTACTGAATTATGAATCAATGTCATGATGGAGAGACAAAAGCTTGGAAAGATTTGGAATAGATCTCAACCCATTAGCAGCATTTTCCTGCAATAAACTGAACTGAACTCAAAATGTAAGGAACCAAGAAATAATTAGAAATTATTGTATAGTTGAAATCCTAGATTTTGGTTTAGTCTATGGACAAATGATGGATCGCCTTAGCATTCAGCTTGCTGATGACTACAAAAGTTAAGAAAATAAATGTGTAGTATCTTCATACAGCAATGTTTCCATTTGAAAATTCTCTTTCTTGTTTTATTTTTTTTCCCATAGCCTTGGCCCTTCCTTCCTCTGTAAGCTCCCACAGCCTATAAACCTTTGCAAAATCCAAACTCTTACAATTCTTGGTATTTAACCTCCATCTTACTTACTGTGCCTTCAGTTGCCTTGGCCCTAAATTCTAGAATTTTCTCCTGAAACCTCTTTGCCTGTGCATCCCTCTCCTCAAGGTGCTCCATAAAATGCCACACTTTATCCAAGATATTTGTCACCTGACCTGAATATTATGTGAAGGCCCACTTTCTGCCCTTGCTATCTCAGTTGTGGGTTTGGTGGTGCCTGAACCTCCCTCCCTCCACACCACTCTTCCCTCTGGGCAGTGGGGGTTAGGTAGAGGGTGAAAAGGACATGGATGATAGTCATACAGACTTGGTGATAGTCCCATGTCAAGTGGGTATTTCCAAGTCCTGCACCTTCTTTGCATCCTATTTCCACGATGATTTTCCCTGACTTCTTCCTTGAGCGCTCACTGCTCACTCAGCTCCTTTCAGCATGTCCTTTGCTGCATCAAATGTACACTCTGTTACTCATAGAATCATAGCATCCCTTCAGTGTGGAAACAGGCCATTCGGCCCAACAAGTCCTTACTGACTTTCCGAAGAGCATCCCACCCAGACCCATCCTTCTACCCTATTCCTGTAAGCCTGCATTTCCCGTGGATAATGCACCTAACCTTCACATCCTGTCACATGCATTCCCCCCCACCACTGTCAGCTGGCAATATTCTCCCTTGACCATGTGTTTATTCTTCAGGTAGGTGGCTAGAACAGTAACAAAGTCTTACTTTCTAACAGCCTCCTTTAACGAGGCAGAAGTCTGAAAATCTGTGGTTTCTATACAGCTTTCATGAAGATTTAAAAATCACTGTAAAATGAATTGCCATTTTAACTTCCTTAATTGATGTCCCACCAGATTATAGAGAATATTCATTATAAGCTCTACAGCTTGTCACATCCAGTCGTGAATGGTGATGAACAACTCACTGGAGGAGGAGACTCCACAAATATCCTCATCTTCAGTGATGGAACAGACAAGCACATCAGTGCAAAAGATAAGGCTGAAGCATTTGCAACAATCTTCAGCTAGACATACTGTGTGGATTATCCATCTTGGCCTCCTCCATTGGTCCCCAATCTCACAGACCGTACGGTCTTCAGCCAATTTGATTCACTTCATGTGATATCAAGAAACAGTTGGAGACACTGGGTACTGCAAAAGCTATGGGTCCTGACAATATTCCAGCTAGAGTACTAAAGGCATATGCTCCAGAACTTGCTGCTCCCCTAGCCAACCTCTTCCAGTACAGTTACAGCACTGATACCTACTCACCAATGTGGAAAATTGGATGAAAGTGAGGGCTGCAGATGCTGGAGATCAGAGTCAAGATTAGAGTGGTGCTGGAAAGACACAGCAGGTCAGGCAGCATCCGAGGAGCAGGAAAATCAACGTTTCGGGCAAAAGTCCTTCATCAAGACTCCTGCTGCTTGACCTGCAGTGCTTTTCCAGCACCACTCTAATCTTGAATGTGGAAAATTGCCTAAGTATGTCATGTACACAATAAGTAAGACAAATTGAATTTGACCAATTACTGTTCCATCAGTTTATTTTTGATCATCAGTAAAGTGAAGAAAGGTGTCATAAACAGTGCTATCAAGCAGCACCTGTTCAACAATAATCTGTCAGTGATGCCCTGTTTGGATTCTGCCAGGATGACTCAGCTCTTGACCTTACTACAATCTTGGTTCAAACCTAACCCTAACCCTATTGCAGCCTTGAACAAACAGCTGAATTCCAGAGCTAAGGTGAGAGTGACAGCCTTTGACGTCAAGGCTGCTTTTGATTGAGTGTGGTATCAAGGACCCCGAGCAGAACTGGAATCAATGAGAATCAAGGAACAAACTTGGCAATGGTTGGAGTCATACCTGGCACAAAGGAAGACGGCTGTATTGTTGAATGTCAGTCATTTCAGCTCCAGGGCATCTATGCAGGATTTCTGCAATCTTGTGCCCAGCCACCTGCAGCTGCTTCATCAATAACATTGCCTCCATCATAAGGTCAGAGTGGAGGCAGTTCACCACCACGTTGTTAAGGGCCTCTAAGGCTGATCAAAAAATGCTGGTGAGGCAGGGGTACCCAGGTTTCATGAGTAATTATAAAAGTCACCCTCCTGTTTGCAACCACCTGGAATTGTTTTGATGTGACAGTCGCAATGTCAGAGATCAAGCCAAATGCATCCAACCCCATTTTATGGTTACCTTTGACACTGATATTATTCTCAATTGCCCAGTAAAACTAAAGCCACATCTCCTTACATGTCTCAGTGTCACATTTTGCTGATGATGCTCCTGTGAAGTGCCTTGGGATGTTGCTACTTTGAAATGGGAATTTCCAGAGATAATTGCAGCCCAGGTGGCATTAAGTTCTTAACTGAACCCTTAGTGATAATTGTTTACCTAAATGGACCTTGGGCCTTCTGACCCAGAATTTAACTTTGATGCAGGCGTGTAGGGAGTGGATTCAGAAATACCAAACCTTGTGCTATCAGTGTGGATGTATTATACCTTGAAGAGAGTTAAAAGCTAGCAGAACTACTTGATAGTGTTCTGATCAAGATATAATGCAACCTTTGCTCGAACAACTCGATTAGCTGGTTGCCTGGAGATGATAAAATAAATTCGTCTTAGGCCAATTAGTTTAAATTATAACCCCAAAAATATCACACTCCAATCAAGTTTGAATATAGTATATTGACAATCTTAAAAGCCAGTGTCACAATTTGGTGCTTTGGGGGTATAAGACTAGGGAAAATTGAACAATTGAGAGGAAAACTGCCAAGCCAAAAGCATTTGCTGACTGCCCAGAGAATAGCTCTCTTAAAGGTACCTTTATCAATCAGTGACCTGTGAAACAGAAACCCCTAAGAAGAAGAAAAGCAGACCGAGGAAGACATAACGAGAAGATTCGATATCTGGCTGGTTTTGGAAAGTTTAATTTTGGTAAATCTTAATCAGGGGTTTTATCGGACTAGTATTATAGAAGGGAAGGTAAAAGATAGGTTAGAGGAAGGAATTGTAAGTAGTTGTTAGTTAATTATTCTCTGTTATACTTTAAGAAATAAAGTTGTCAATTTTTACTTTGAATAGTTCTTGGCCTCTCAAATTTTCACAGATTACCTCATGGGATAAATCTTTTCTGTGTTGCTGGTTTAAATTAAGCAGAAGGGTTTACCCTGTGTTGTAACACTTGCCTTATTACAGTCACTTTGTCCTTCATGGCTGCCTCCTCCAGCACCAAACTAATCTGGCCAATGACTTGCATTAGTTGAGACCTGACAGAAGAGATATCATTGGTGTCAATGTGGAACACACATGGTATCTTGAATGAACTGTCAGAGGGAGTGGTAGATGCAGGTACAGTTACAAAATTTAAAACATTCAGATAGGTATATGAATTGGAAAGGTTTAGAGGAATATGGGCCAAACACAGGCAAGTGGGACTAGTTTAGTTTAGAAAACTTAGTTGGCTTAGATGAGTTGAACCGAAAAGTCTGTTTCTGTGCGGTATGACTCCATGACTCTATAACTTTGTTGCAAACACCCAAAGAGATGTGCTGTTTGACACAATCTGCTAACTGATGGGACACACAATCTACATATCTGGCACCATATTGAAATTTATATGTTACATATGTGAAATCCAACATTGGAACCAGTGAACAGTAAAACTCCAGCTGTTAAAATGAAACTGGTCAGTAAAAGTAGTGATTTTCTGCTGACTGTCTGTAGAATGATTACTTTTAGCCAGAGAGATGCCACAGAAGTGATTGTGTAATTGAAAGCAATGGAGAACGGATAGAATTCAGTATCATTGGGTTATACACGAATTGTAACCTCATCTCATTTATTTGTTCTTTCACCCCTAATTCTCTCTTAGAACTCATTAGCTTGCTGGACTGTTTCAGAGGACAACTAACCACATTGTTGGGGGTCTCGAGTCATATGTAGTTAAGGATTGCAGATAAAGTTCCAAAAAAGACATTCACAAAGACATACAGAGTCATAGAGTCCTACAGCATTGATTCAGGCCCTCTGGCCCATGTCAACCAAAATGTCCATCAACACTAACCCAATTTCCCTGCGCTTGGCCCACATCATTCTAATCCTTTCCTATCCATGTATTTGTCCAAATGCCTATTAAATATTGTTAATGTACCTGCCTCAACCACTTCCATTAGCAAGTTGTCCCATACATGTACTACCCACTGTGTAAAAAGAAATTGCCTCTCAGGATCCGTTTTATTCTTTCCTCTCTAACCTTAAACTGTTGCTCTCTAGTCTTCGATTCCCCAATTCTGGAAAAAAGATTGAGTGTATTCATTCTATTCATGCCTCCTATGATCTTGAATCCCTTTATCAGGTCCACCCTCAGTCTCCTAAGCTCTAAAGAAAAAAGTCCTAGTTCGTCCGAATCCTCCCTATAACTCAGACCATTGAGTCCATGCAACATCCTTGTGAATTTCTTCTGCACTTTTTCCAGTTTAATAACATCGCTCCTATAGCAAAGTGAGCAAAACTGAACACAATACTCCAAGTGCAGCCTCACCAATGTCCAATACAACTGCAACATAACTTCCCAATTTCTATACTCAGTGCCCTGGCTGATGAAGGCCGGTGTGCCAAAAATCTTCTTCACTGCCCTGTCCACCTGTGATTCCACTTTCAGGAAACTGTGAACTTGAACTCCAAGGTCTCTCTGTTCCAGTACACTTCTTAAGGCCCTACCATTCACAATTAAACTCCTGCCTTGATTTGACTTTCCAAAATGCAAGGCTTCACTCTTATCGACATTAAACTTCATTTGCCATTCCTCGGCCCACTTCCCCAGCTGATCAAGGTCCCGCTGCAATTTCTGATAACCTTCCTCACTGTTCACTGTACTGTCTATTTTAATGTCATCATTGATATAGAACAAACAGTAATGGGCCCAGCACCGACCCTGAGGCACTCCACTAGTCACAGGCCTCCAGTCTGACAAGCATTCTTCCACTATTACCCTCTGCTTCTTCCTGTAAAGCCAGTCTTGTATCCAATTTGCCAGCTTGCCCTGGATTCCGTGCAATCTAACCTTCCAGAGCAGTCAACTATGTGGAAACTTATCAAAGGCCTTACTGAAATCCATATGGACTACACCCATAGTCCTGCCCTCGTCAACCTTCTTGATTACTTCATCAAAGAACTCTAACAAATTTGTGAGGCATGATCTCCCACTCCCACTAATCAAATCCTGTCTTTCCAAATACATGTATATCTTATCCCTCAGAATCTTTTCTGGTGACTTATTCATCACAGTCATTATGTTTACTGGTTTATAGTTCCTAGGCTTTTCTTAGCAGCCCTTCTTGAATAATGACACATTTGCTCCCCTCCAGTCTTCTGGGACCTTACTCATGCAAAAGTATCAACCAGGGCCCTTGCAATTTCTTCTCTAGCCTTTTGCAGTGTTCTTGGATATATTTGGTCAGAACCAGGAAATTTATCCAACTTCATACATTCTAATACATCCAACACTTCCTCCACTGTGATATGAACTGTCCCTAAGCTATCACCACTAACTTCCCCAAGTCTTCATGACTTCCTCCAGGGTAAACACAGACGTGAAATATTCATTGAGAACCTCACCCATCTCCTGCGGTTCCAGACATACATCTCCACTTTGGTCCTTGAGGGTCCTATTCTCACATTGTTATTCTTTTTCCTTTAATATAGTGAAAATACCTTGTTGGATTCATCCTAATCTTCTCAGCCAAAGCTATCTCATGCCCCATTTTCGCCCTCCTGATTTCCTTCTTCAGTAAGCTCCTGTATTCCCTGTATACCTCCAGGGATTCCTTTGATCGCAGCTGCCTGTAGCTGAGCGACTCCTCTCTGATTAAAGCCTCAATATCTCTTGTCACACAGGGTGCCCTATTCCTTCCAATCTTGCCCTTCACCCCCAAGGAGCATATATACACCTTGAACTTTAGCTATCTCACTTTTAAAGGCTTCCCACTTGCCAGAGGTCCCTGTACCTGCAAACAAACTACTCCAATCAACCCCTGCATGCTCTTGTCCAGTTCCATCAAAATTTGCCTTGTCACAATTTAGAAATTGAATCTGTGGACAGTTTTGTCCCTTTCCATAATTATTTTAAAATTCATAGTGCTGTGGTCATGGTCCCAAAGTGCTTCCCCACTGTCACCTCCATCACCTGTCCTGCCCTATTTCCAAAGATCAGGTCTAGTTTTGCCCTTTCCCAAGTAGGACCCTCTATATATTGCTTGAGGAAACTTCCCTGAACGCAATTAACAAATTCCACCCTTAACACTTGGGCAATCTCAGTCTATGTTAGGAAAATTAAAATCCCCTACTGTGATAACTCTATTGCTCCTGCAAGTTTCCCTAATCTCCCTGCATATTTGTTCCTCTAATTTCCATTGACTATTTGGGGGCCTGTAGTACACCCCACTAATGTCACTATCCTCTTCTTATTTCTTAGCTCCACCCACATAACCTCACTAGATGATCTCTCAGTTCTTTCATCTCTGTCTACTGCAGTGATGCTTGACTTAATCAAAAATGCAACTCCCCCTTCTTCTTTCCACCACCTCTGTCCTGCCTGAAGCACCTGTACCCTGGCACATTAAGCTGCAAGTCCTGTCTCTCCCTCAGCCATGTTTCTGTAATGGCTATAATATCTCAGTCCCACATACCTGTCTACACCTTGAGTTCATCGGCCTTACCTGTCAGCTGTTTTGCATTGAAATAAATGCAATTTAATCCAACAGGCATTCCTTGCTCCCTGTTATGTTTCAGCCTGACCTGTCTCTTCAACTTACTGTTTCTGATTACTTTATCTCCTTTGAGCCTCGCACTTGCCTCCCTGCTGTTGAGGATCCCACCCCCTGCCAATCTAGTTTAAACCCTTCCTTGCAGCACTAGCAAACCTGGCCGGCAAGATATTGGTTCCCCTCTAGTTCAGGTGCAACCCGTCCCGCTTGAACAGGTCATGTCTGCCACAGAAAAAAATCCCAATGATCTAAAAATCTGAATCCCTGCCCCCTTGGTGGAATTTTTAAGAGAATTAGTGATAGTTTCAAGGTCACTGATATAGAGGCTATCTTCAAATTCCAGATTTTATGAATTGAGTTTAAAATCCCATAGCTGCTGTGGTGGGATTTGCACCCAGCTTTCTAGAGAATTGACCTGCAGCTAGCATTACTGGCTTAGTGACATTACCATGCTAACATCTGCCTGTGAATGATTAATGAGGACAGCATTTGAATAATTAAGTTTTACATTCAGTACGATTGAGGGAGAAGTGGATCTGAGACTATTATTGAAAACTTAAATAAAGATAATTATGAGGTCTTGAACACAGCGCTGCTTGAAGGGAGTTGGTAAATTTGATTGATGGATAGATAAATTGAGCAAACATGGCAGGCATTTCAGGTGACATTTCAGAATATACAGGGTCGATACATTCTAATGAGTAAGAAAGATTCCAAGGTATAAACCACTAAGAAGAGTTGAAGATAGTATATAGCTTAAAGGCAATACATATTTTTATGCAAAGATAGATGGTACGTCAGAAGATTGGAAGAATTTTAAAATTGGCGAAGAATAACTAAAATATTAATAAAGAAGGAAAAGTTAGAGTATTGGAGAAATCTAACCAGAAACGTAAAAACAGATAGCAAGAGTTTTAATAAATATGCTTAAAAAGAGTTGACAAAGTAAGTCTGGAGAATTGATAATAGCAAATAGGGACCTAGCAGATGAATTACGTTTTGAATCAATATTCAAGTGGCTACAACTCAAGGGATGGAAATAAAGAAGGTATTCAGAAAAATTACAATAACCAGTGAAGTGATACTGAGAAAACTTTGACAGCTGAAAGCTAACAAGTGTCTGACTCCTAATGAATTTTATCCCAGGGTCTTAAAAGAAATAATTAATGAAGCAGTTGATGTACTAATTTTAATGTTCCAAAACTCATTCGGTTTGGAGATGGTCCCATTAGATTGGAAGATAATACATGTAAACCTTTTTATTCAAAAAGGGAGGGAGATGGGAAGAATAAAACTGCAGGACAGTTAGATTAACATTGGTTTAAAGGAAAGTATTAGGTTCAAGATAAGCAGGCAGATCAATAAGTTCTATGAATCAGAAATCATGTTTAACAAATCTACTGGAGTTTTTTGAGGAAGTAACATGTACTATGGACAAGGGGGAACCAGTGGGTACTTAGATTTTCAGAAGGCCTTTGATAAAGTGCCACATTAAAGGTCATTGCAGAAAAAAAAATGTTCACAGTGTTTGGGATTACATATTGTCATGGACAGAAAATTGGATATTTAACAGGAAACAGACAGTAGGGATCAATTGGTCATTTTCTGGCTGGCAAGAGGTCATGAATGGTGATTGTTGGAATGTCAACTACCTTCAATGTATTTATATGACTTGGAAGAAAGGATGGAAGGTATGATTGAGGAGTTATTCCAGAATCAAAACATTCCATTAATGTCTGTGTTTGTATCAGATTTCCAGCAGTATTTTGTCTTTGCCAATTCATTGCTGGGGTGATCCATTTTCTAAATTTTTAAGGAAAAGAGAAATTAATGACATTCAGAACTAGCTAGTTTTTAAAAGGCTGCAGTTGTGGCCAACATTGTTGCTAAATTAGACCACAGAATTTGCAAAATTGAAGTATTGCTTTCAATTCACAGAGAGTGTCTATCCAATCTAATTGCTACTTGTATACATAAATGAGTGATTTAGTTATTAACTTAAGAAATGTTTGAAAACATTTGATCATTAGTTCAGAAACAATTTACTTATCAGATCTTGATGGTTATGGCATTCTATCTGTCTCAAACCAATCACACCATCTTTATTTCAAATTAATTGCCCCCATACAAACATTAATCAGTTAAGCGACACATAATCTGTCTCACAATGCACACAATATCCAATTATTATTTTGGAATATACGCTACTTGGAATAGGTGCTCCAGGAAACCAAAATTCTGACAGTTACTTATCTAATAACTAAAAAAAAGGATTCAGTCAATGATAAGGATGAAACTACTCATACACACATAGGATGCCATCTTGAATCATGGTCTTCAATGGGAATGCACAATCTATTTTTTAAAATACTCAAAGGCAAAATGAAACCACTCCTGCTTAATGCAAGTCAACGTGGGACAGGGAAACAAGGATCTTCAAGTACAAAAACAGCAATAATTCAAACTTGAACCACAGGTTAACAAGGCCATAATAAAAGCAAACCAAGCACTAATCCTTGTTATGTGAGGGATTGAACTGAAATGTTGGTTAGTTATGCTAAACCTGTGCAGAACATTGCTTAGATATCACATAGATTAGTAAATGCAATTCTGGTTACCTTATATAAGAATAGGCAGCAAGTAGTGACAAGGATGATACTCGAAATCTGTGGGTTTACATATCAGGAACATATTTATGGGCTAGTTATACTTTCTCTTGAAAAAAGATGACAAACAGGTGAACTAACAAGTCTTTAAAATGATGAAAGGTTTTAATAATGAGTGGAGAAAGGATTTCTGCTTGTGGGGAAACAGTACAATGTTCTGATCACAGCTGATTTTGCTCATGGACAAGTCAGATCCCGGAAAATTATCTGTATAATATGATAGATCATTTTAAAAAAATGTTAATATGGTGGTCAGTCAATGAAACATAAGCACATAAAGCTGCAGGTTTTCCTTAACAATAAAACAGAATTTTATGACTTAGAAAGGGGAAAAGTCATCTAAATATATAACGCAGAATGAAATATTACAAAACCCAAAGTAAAATAATGTTGTATCTATTACTCAAGACTACCATTTCACAGTTTCTCAATAGAGAAAGTACCCTTCTACCTCTAAGTTCAACTCACCTGATTATTTCCTCTTCTCTCCTGCAAACTGTGAAGTTTTCTTACATGAAAACTGAAAACAGGTTTTCTCAGTCTTTCAAACAACCTGCTAGGTTTGGAGGTTGCATAAACTAACTTTCAATTCAGGTAACTAATTCTTTGAACCACATTTCCAGAAGAAAAGTTATATTGCACTTCTGTCTCCAGTCAGGTCTTCTCTGAGCTACACAAAACTTTTCTAATATCTGAGTTTCCTGAACTAGAATCAATCTTTGATTTGATTGATTTATTGTCACGTGTGACTAAGTACAGTGAAAACGTTTGTTTACAAGCAGTACAGGCAGATCACCGTAAGTAAGGGCATACAGATCATAGAGATCATAGGATTAAATAAAAACTAGACAGAGGCGTACAAATTACATTGCACAGAGCATGTGGTAGGCAAGAACAACATGAGCAAGATCAGTATTATTTGAAGTTAGAGTATCCATTCATCAGTCTACTAACAGCAGGGAAGAAGCTGTTCCTGAACCAGCTGGAGCGTGTGTTCAAGCTTCTGTATTTTATGCCTGACAGAAGAGTTTGTGGGAGAGCATTGCTGGGGTACCATCTTTGATGATGCTGGCAGCCTCTCTGCGGCAACAGGCCATGCAAATGGAGTCCATGGATGGAAGGCTGGCTCCCATGATGGTCTGGGCTGTGCACACAACCTTTTGTAGTTTCTTATGGTCCTGGGCAGAACAATTGCCATCCCAGACCGTTATGCACCCAGACAGTATGCTTTCAATGATGCATCCAGAAAAATTGGTGAGGGACCTTGTGGACATATTAAATTTCCTGAGCTGCCTGAGGAAGAAGAAGCACTGTTGTGCCTTCTTGCCCGTTGCATCTAAAAGAGAACTTCAGAACAGGTTATTGGTTTTTGTCACTCCTCGAAACTTGATAGTCTCCACCCTCTCAAACTCAGTTCCATTGATGTAGGTGATTTCCTCCCTTCTCTCTGAAGTCAATGATCAGTTCTTTAGTTTTGCCGACATTAAGGAAAAGTTGTTTTCATTGAACCACGTCACCAAGCTCTCTAACTCCTTCTGTATTCTGACTCGTCGTTGTTTGATATCTGTCCTACCATGTCATGTTGTCAGCAAACTTGTAGATGGTGTTCGCTCAGAATTTGGCAACACAGTCAGTGAGTGTACAGGGCGTACGGTAGGGGGCTGAGGACACATCCTTGGGATTCCAGTGTTGAGTGTTATCGCAGAGGAGGTGCAGTTGTCTAGCTTCACTGGTCTGTGGGTCAGAAAGCTGAGGATCCATTTGCAGAGGGTGGAGCCGTGACCTATGTCTCAGAGTTTTAAGATCAGTCTGGAGTGGGAAATGATGTTGAAGACAGAGCTGTAGTTGATGAGCAGGAGTCTGACACAGGTGTCCCTTGTTGTCACTAAGGCACATTGGATGTGCTTTCTTAGGTACGGGATGATGGTAGTCTTATAGGAGGGAGAGGTTGAAGATGTCGGTGAATAAATATATTTAGGCCTTGTGGGAGTCTGTATGGTTTGTTTGGGCCTCTAATGTGGTCCTGCTACTTGGTATCCCGATTAACTTTGCGGAGGTCATATCTGGATTTCCTGCACAGGTCTGGATTGTCCGACTTGAATGATGCACGCCTGGTCTTCATTGGTGAGTGGATTTGCTGGTTCATCCAAGGTTTCAAGTTGGGGAACACCCAGATTGACTTCTTTGGTACACAGTCCTCCATGTATCTGCTTATGAAGTCCAGGACAATGTTGGTGTCCACATCTTGGTTTTCTGCTGAGTACTTGAGTATGGTCCAGTTCACCAATTCCAAGCAGTCCCAGAGATGCTCTTCTGTTGTCTCAGACCTGTATTATGCTTATTTTGAGCAAGATCCTTCCGCTTCAGCTTCTAGTGCAAGCTCGGACAATCAGCACTGTGATATGATCTTTCAAAGTGTGGGCGGGGAATTGAGCAGTAGGCATCTTTGATAGTTGTGTAGCAGTGGTCTGGGACGTTTAGTCCTCTCGTAGGGTAGGAGATATGTTGGTGCTACTTTGGCAGCATACTGTTGAGATTAGCTTGGTTGAACTTATTGGCAATGATGAATATAGTCATGGCGAATTTCACCTCCAAGGGTTTTTGGCAGTGTAAATTTCATCCAGGCCATTCTTCACATCAGCTTGCAGTAGTATGTAGACTGCTGTCAGGATGGTGGAGGTTATCCAAAATCAAAAACAAGCTAAAATGGTTATACTTCTGGTCATAAACCAGGTTCAGTAACTGACGATATTCCATTAACATTCCAGGGCTGCCTACTCTCTTGAGGCTTACTGGATTAGGTCAATGTTCCAGTTGGACTTATTGACCTAGTTTTTTTTTAAACCATTCACAAAACCATTCACCTTCCTGAAGAAGGGCTTATGCCCAAAATGTCGATCCTCCTGTTCCTTTGATGCTGCCTGACCCGCTGCCCTTTTCCAGCAACACATTTTTAAGCTCATTCACAAAAGCAACCAACATGCAGATCCCACAATTTGAAATCCAAACTCTAAAAACTGATATCAATCACAATAACTAATGGCTAACAATATAACATAGTCACCGAGAAATCCAGTCAGGAATTCAGAAAAAACTCCTATATACACATTCTTGTGAGAACTCATGTGGGTCTCATTACCATAGGAATACTTGAATCAAATACTTTAGTTGCATTTAAGAGGAAAAAGATGAGAGTTTGAAAGAGATGGGATAGACTCAGAGGTAGCTTTAGATGAGAAAAGATGGGAGGAGGTTCAGGGTGCATAAATACTGGCGTGAAATAGTTCGGCTGAAGCACTTGAAATGGACTTGGAATGGAAATCCAGTCAGTAGAATGCAAGTACAGTACTCCGAATGTGGCCAGGAAGAATAACATTCTGGAAGATTAGTGACCACTACGGATGTAAATTGACAGCAGCTTTAAATTTGGATAGGTGGAGTGGGTGTAGTAGCTATTGAACCAAGGGATTATACTTTGAGAAAGAAGGTAAAGAGCTGCTTGGAATTTGAGTTTCTGGGGGCTTGGTAGAGAGTATCAGTGGAGAGGTTAGGAATTTGTAGTCTTGGAAGGGAATAGGGTAGAACTTGAGAAAGCTTTTCTTTAAAAAAAACACTTTGAAAAAAATTGGTTATTTGACAGTCATTGCTGATGAACGGTTTGTAACTTCATGTTGACTATCAAGCCTCCCAACAACAGATATATCAGTCAGCCCCCAAAAATCTTTTAAGAAAAGTTCCAGATTTTGGCTGAGGAGGTAGAATTTGTGAGTCAGGTCCATTTCTGGATCATGAATCCACTCCCAATGAAAGCAAAAGGACCAATTTTAGTGGCGATGAGGGGTTAATTCGTGTCAGGTCAGGAGTGGGTAGGGTATAGGGTATGGAAATATACTGGAATAGGGTATGGAAATATTAACATTGCTTTCATGTAGGAAAGATTTTCTTTAAAACTACACACTTCTTAATCAAATAAAATATCTTCCACGCTACTGATTCTGTTCCTAACACTCAGGAGCTGTCCAGCTTTATACAGTTCCTAATAGATGCCCACCCAGTGAAATGCTCAGGGCCTCAGAAGGCAAGTTCTTAAGCAGCTGCTTAGTTACATAAATGTAGCCAATTACTAATGTGGATGATGTCATTTTGCCATCCAACACCCTCTCTTCCACTCCACCTTTCCTTGCACTTGGCAGGGTTGAGAACAGAGGTGAGACATCATGGCGAATGATGTTAGAACCATTCTTTTCATCAACTCCCTCCACTTTGGTCTGATCCTGACAACAAAACATCAGACCCAAAAGGATTTTTGTTTCCCAGATGCTGCTGAAGTCTTGTTTTCTGCTGCCTTTCTGTAATAATGAACAAATTTTTTTAAAATTTGTTCATGGCATGTGGGTATCACTGGCTCAGCCAGCATTTATTCCAAATTACGAATGGACAGTTAAGAGCCAATCATGTTGTTTTGGGCCAGACTCATTTGCAGACAGTTTCCTTCTCTAAAGGATATTGGTGAACCAAATGTGTTTTTCTCCCAAAAATGATTTCATGGTCATCATTCCACTCTTAATTCCATATTTTTATTAAATTCAAATGTAGCTGGCATGGCAGGATTTGAACCCAGGTCACCAGAACATTACTTTGCTCTCTGGATTTAATCATCTAGCAATATGGTGGCTCAGTGGTTAGCACTGCTGCCCCACAGCGCTAGGGACCCAGGTTTGATTCCAACCTGGGGCGACTGTCTGTATGGAGTTAGCACATTCTCCCTGTGTCTGTGTGGGTTTCCTCTGGGTGCTCTAGTTTCCTCCCACAATCCAAAGATGTGCATGGTAGGTGGTTTGGCTAACTTGCCAATATGTTCAGGGATGTGTAGGTAGGGGAATAGATCTGGGTGGGATACTTCTCAGAGGGTCAGTGTGGACTTGTTCGGGCCAAATGGCCTGTTTCCACACTGTAGGGATTCTATGATTAATAATATAACCAGGCCATCATTAACTCATCCTACACAATCTCTATTATTTGTTATTGATCTTTGAATGGGCTGTGTTTTATTTCACATGCAAACAATGTGAGGCAGATGGGATATTAACCGGAGAGCAAAATTGAAGAAAAGAGGGTAGAGAATGCATGAGGGGGATGATCATCTCAAAAATAAAAAATAATGAAACAGATCAGTTCTATTAAAAGCAAATATAGAAAGGCAGTAAGAATTGAATTTCTAGTTCGAATAACACAGTCCTCTGACAGAATGCAAAAATGTTATATGCAGTGGAATGTTAATGTAATTATTAGAGAAAGCTATTTGAACATTTGTCAAGTCAAAGTAGGGGGTTCACATTTTGATAAAAATGTTAATAGCTTTCATAATTATTGATTTCCAGTTTTCTGTTTTTCCTCAGTTCCCTGTAAATTATGCCTATGCAGACAATCTTTCTCTAATATAAGCAATGTTGGTGCATTACAGTGATAGTGTAGCCAATGCAACTAAATTACAAACTGATTTTCAAGGTTCAAATGTGGCACTAACTACCTTTATTGCTGCATTTTATTTAAACTTGGAGTAATGTCATACTATGGTTTATCAAACAAACGTTTGAATACTTACACGTTGCTTGAAGAAAGTTAGCAGAGAAAATTCTATTTAAAATGTCTGGATTTAAGAAAAAAATTGCAATGGCAATGATGAAGTAAATCTCAACAAAATGCATTGTCTTATCATATAGATGCATCATTATCATCATCACGATGAAATTAGCTCAGACAATTTAACTTATTATTAGCTCTAGATCTAAATAGTAATTTTATCTATAATGACAACCTCATTTCGTGCAATGTTAAATATATGTTCTGGAGGAGAAATCGTGGATGGAATTGTAAATTTTATAGTAATTTATTTATGGCTACATCACTTGCATTTTATCATGAGATTAGTGGCTTATTAGGTTTGGAACCGATATGCAGGATTGAATTTTCTTTCCCAAATACAGAGCCTGTTGGCTGGAGGATTGACAGTCAGAAGCCAACAAATTTGGGTGCCAGGATCTAGTGGGCAATTTTTAGGAGGTGGATAGATTAGAGCCTGGGTCAGTTGAAAATTGATGATTAGCTCCCTAAGCTCTTCTGCACTGAAAGCCTCATCTTCAAAGGTTGTCTTTCCTCATGTAGATTAGATTGGATTCCCTACAGTGTTCGGCCCAATAAGTCCACACCGACCCTCCAAAGAGTAACCCACCCAGACCCATTTCTCCCTGACTAATCCACCTAACACTATGGGCAATTTAGTGTTTCCAATTCATCTAACCTGCACATCTTTGGACTGAGGGAGGAAACTGGAGCACCTGGAAAAAAAACCATGCAGACATGATGAGAGCATGCAAACCCCATACAAATAGTTGCCCAAAGCTGGAATTGAACCTGGGTCTCTGACATTGGGAAGCAGAAGTGTTAGCCACTAAGCCACCCTGCCACCCAGGTGGGGTATGTCTGAGTGCGGATGTACTCCAAATCTCAAAGGATTAAGATAAAAAGTTCACATATTTCCCAGACTATCATAGTGTTGGGGAACTTTTCCACGAGACATCTTGCAATTGCAGCATGCCCCTCTGGCAATTGCAGATGGCTAGTTTCACTGATGGAGCACTGGCTGTGGCCTGCCACCAGGAATCCAATTCTACTCCATGGCTGGGATATGGGCTCATCAAGGAGCCATTGGAAAACTCCAGAAAAGTGGTCTCAGTGGTCCCTGGCTATCCATTGCTCACTGGCAAGCAACCAGTCATCTTTTTAGGAAGGTGAAAGTGAGAACTGCAGATGCTGGAGATTAGAGTCAAGATTAGAGTGGTGCTGGAAATGCACAGCGGGTCAGGCAGCTTCCGAGAAGTAGGAAAATCATGTTTCAGGCAGCAGCCCTTCATCAGGAATCTTTTAAGGAAGCCTGTTCCAAAATGTTTCTGCAGATGAGAATATACCACAAAATGGCTCACTTGCTGGTTCCAGGAAATTGCCAGCCTGTCTGCCATCTGTCCCATCTCCCCAACAAAAATGAAAATTCAGTCCATAAATTATAGATTGGTACCAAATAGAGAGCAAACAATATTTTAAAAATACATTGGAAATCTGTTTCTACAATGTTTGTTATACTAACAATTTGCCTATAGCATGGTGGTCTCATAGCTCCCAAAAAAGGTAAATCTTTATAATTACATTAGATTCCCTACAGCGTGGAAACAGACCCTTCAGCCCAACAAGTCCACACCAACCCTCTGAAGAGTAACCCACCCAGACCTATTTCCTCTGACTGATGCACCTAACACTAAGGACAATTTAACGTGGCCAATTCACCTGACCTGCACATCTTTGAACTGTGGGAGGAAACCAGAGCAAACTCAGGGAGAATGTACAAGCTCCACACAGACAGACACCCAAGACGAGAATTAAACCTGGGACCTTGGTTCTGTGAGGCAGCAGTGCTAACCACTGCGCCATTGTGCTGCATATCTCCATTCTACTAGTTAAGAATAGGAGAAGACAAGAGTTTCCTTGTTAACGTGGTCTGACTGTTGGAGTTGACCAAGGGTGAAGATAATTATTAGTTTAGGCAGCAATTTCCAGTCAGAATCATGGCCTTCATGTTCATAGCAACCAGATAAGATAATGAAGTGTCTCACAGAATTCATAGCGGGAAAGAGAAAACTTGTAATTTAGTAAAGCGTAGAAGAGAATGTCTGATCTCACCAGAATCAAAGGCTTTTTAAGTAATTGCCATTACATATTATACATGTACGTAAACTGTAATTATGAGTGTGACTAACTAACAAACCAATGTTAAGGAAGTTAGTTGAATTCCTTTAGACAAATGGTTATTAATAGTAGAGAGAAAACCCCATCTCATCAGCAAGTATGGGGGGGGGAAACTGCAAATCATTGCTTACTCATTCCAAACTCAGGAAAATGATTGCCACTTCACAAGGTCACAGAAGCAGCCACTCAATACAATGTAACTGGCAAATGTCTGGGGTGGGGGAGGCATTACAGTGCAAAAGGAGGTGGCAAGTGCTGATATCAATGTTGCATGTAATCATTGTAATGCAGAATGTATAAATATCCTGTACTTTATTAGGAGGGGGGAAAGTCTTGGAGCCTGTCACCAGAGACCTCTTCCAGGCTGCATGATAAGAAACTCTGTGTAAAGATTGATTCGTGCTGCTTAACACAGGACTAAGACTCCTCTTTAAAATCGCTCTCAAACCCCAGCTAGAAAGCAATTTCAAATTTTGGACACCAACACCTCCATAACAATTCCACTGTATTTTTTATAAACTCATGTTCTGTATAATACTGTTGTGGAGAAAGTGAGGACTGCAGATGCTGGAGATCAGAGTTGAGAGAGAGGTGCTGGAAAGCACAGCAGGCCAGGCAGCATCTGAAGAGCAGGAGAATCAATGTTTTGGGCATAAGCCCTTCTTTCCTGATTAAGATTAAGAATGCATGTATTAGATTTTGGTACCTTTGGGAAAGAAACAAAACTACAACAGAGTTTCTGCCACACTCTTGGTGCCATTATATTGTCTGAGTGAGATCAGAGCTGAGAAAACTATGTTGTTCTCTCTGACCTTTTGGCACATTCACTTTTATCCTTTCTCATCTTATGATTGGACAATTTATCTATCCAAAAGTTGACGAAAATAACTTCCTGGATCAATACGTTTTATCAGTAACAAGCAAAAGTAGAAATTGCTGAAGACACTTAATAGATCTGGCAGCATCTGTGAAGAGGAAACAGAGTTAATGTGTTGAGCCCAGTTCTACAGAACTAACCAATATTTGACTCAATTTACCATTCAACCACACTTACTATGTTCTTCATGACCATCTTTAGTGTTGTTAGCCTGAGTTTGTTGTAGACCTCCTCTTCCTTTTTTCTGTTTAGATTTAATTTCTCCATTTAGCCATTGTAGTGTCATATCATGAAATTCCCTTTAATATCTCTGGACTAATGAAACTTTGTGGTACTGTATAATTATGGTAATGATGATGTCAGCGAAGCGTAATTATGTGCAGAATTGGAAAAGACTTGAAGGTCCAGCAGTATCTTAATATATAGTGTATATATTAAGTTGTAAATAAGGTGTTACTACAGAGAGTTCCATGGCTTAAGAAACACAACTTTGTGACTGAATAGAGTTAGACTCCACGTATATGACAAAACATGGTGGTAATAGAAAAGTTTTTAATAAAGTCAGGCATCAAATGCAGCCACTGAAAAGTATATATCATTTTCAAGAAGAAAGAGAGAACATTTTCAAGACTCACCAGGGCACCAAGGCATCTTCGGGGGGGAGAGAGAGGCTTTAAAAAATACATTGAGACCAATAAGCACTGAACTGGAACAGCGAGTTCTAGGTTAAACACAGATCCAAACTAAAGATGCAGCTCCAGAGCTCAGGAGATGCATACAAGCTCATCTGCTAATCTCAGAAGCATTGCAGATCATTCAGGGACCACTCTTAATCAGGAGATTTGGAAAAAGTAAATTTACAATATTTCAAATAGCTTCATTCTTTTGACAAGAAGAAGTAAAAGGACCAGGGTATTAATTACCCTATGCAGTAGGACCATCACAAACAATTTTTTTTATCAAGACTGAACATAGATGGAAATGTGATGTCATATGCAGAAATATCAATGGTGTTTGATACATATTTTAGTGTGTATTTTAGTGTTTAATAATAGGATATACAGCATTTAGTTGGAGAAAGCAGAAGCCTGGGAAAGCATATATTTGTTCAAAAGAGATCTTTACTGGCTGACACAGAATTGTGCATATGAGGGGCTGAAGATAGAATATATTCACACCTGGATCATGTTTAGAATTGCAGATGTGGCCTTGTCAGACTTCTTGCAATTAGCAAGAGAATATTTAATGTTGGAGAGAGCAGTGCTATCACCGGCAAAATGAAATTCAGAAGAGAACAGCTTGTTAATTCAAAGGGAAAAATGAGGCAAAATGGAAAATATTGAGTGAAGTGATTTAGTACACAGAACACAGGAAGAAAGAAAATCATGCCCTATCAAAATAGAGAAAAATGCACCAAATGCCACCTTCAACTGTTTGACATATGGAGGAAACCAGCCACACAAAACCAGCAGGGGGAGCACAATGCAAAAAACTGGAAAATAAGGCATTTTAAAAAAGTATGCAGACTTCCACTGCAGAACACAGAAAAGCAAAAAAGCAAAGTCCTTAAAACTAGAGCAGATTCAAAAGGTGGAAGCTCCACAAATCTGGAAAAAAGTCTGTTAAACTGCAAATAAATGGTCACAATACAGACTTTCACCTCCATTTTGGAGCCACTCAGTGTTATCATTTGAGTTTAAAGGGCTTATATTAATTTTCAATCATCCACGATGAAATTACAGGCAATTGGAAGATCAGCAGTGAAAGTAAAAGGCCATATCACATTAAAGCTTACGTAAAAGAGAAGGGAAGTCACAGAATCTCTTTATGTCATTCAGAACCAAGATGTTCTCTATTCAGTAAGAATGCATGTTAAAAGGTGTAATTCATCTGTAAGGTAAATTAGGTTGCAAATATAGACCAAGGATGTGAATTTGAAGCAAATTTCCAAAATTGATCTCAGGTATCAGGAGATTAAAGACAGAGTATTGTACTATCTTAAGGGATAATGTAAAACCAGTCTGCTTGTCCACATCAGCAAAAGTTGGTTCAAGTTCAAGAAGAAATAGTTTGTATGTTCAGTCAATAAGATGGTGTTCAGTATATTTACAATTCCATAACTGAATGGTTGAATAATATTTTGTGTGGCTCTACATAAACTGAACAAAACAGTGGAATGTTACATTGACCCAATACTCTCAGTGGAAGAAGGTTGAGTAAAATCAGCTAAGATTATACTACTCACCAATTTGGTTGCTCAAAGTGGATTTTGGTAATTAGCTCTGGATGAAGACTCCGGAAAGATGACTACATTTATTGCACCTTTCAAAAATTATTTCTTTGAAGCATCATCCCTTTTTAATTATCCATGGCAAAACAATGTTAAATATACTTATAGGCATTGATGGGCTATTACAGTACAGTATTTTCATGTTTACTTTAGTTCTTTGGTTATCATTTACTTTTGTGGCTCCACTTTAATAATTCTTCCTAACTTGGATGAGTAGATCGTCATTTACTTGAGGATGACCTACTCAGATGTTGTTCTTTGCTTTCTCTGACACAAGCTGGTCTTTTATGTCTTAAAGGTTTTTTGCTGTAAATGTTTCTTGGTGTTGGTGTTGCTGGTGGACTGTTGTCCCATTTTTAGGATTTTCAATTTATTCTAAGTGTGTAATGGAAGATAATTGAGTTGGTGAAAGAAATAATATTCTTTATTTGACTTTGTAATAATAATGTTTAATTGAAGATCTTCTTTGATAACTCTTCATTCAGGCAATGTCATCATTTTTGATTTTGACACTGACAGTGGAACTGGTCCTGTAGAATTTGCAATCTCTCCTCTGAACATTTGTGGTTTCTGACCGATTGTATTAAGTGTGCACCAACGGCTTCCAATGGTGGGTCTACCAGAGTTTTGAAGAAGTCAAGACCTAACATTTTCCCATGGGTGAGGAATAAGTAAATAGCACTTTCAGTCCAGTCAAATTGCTAGTTTTTTCTATGCTGGTAACATGAAACAATTGTTTCATATCAATCATATCAATTTTTGTTTTTTTTCTGGGTTCATCCAGCATTCTTTTGAAAGTTGTATAGTGTTGTTGCTGAAATCAAGTTGGTCAATGGGAGAGGTCTTCTTGAATGGTTAGAATCCTTCCTCAAATTTAAAGACTTTTTGGGCAAAGCATGACTTCCTGCTCAGAAATGAAGTTATCTGATTCTTGATAACATAAGCTTGTACTATGAACTGAAGATCTTTATGTCTTAGTAAAACGTGTAACATTTATTTCATCATAAGAGTTATTCTGCCTGTACTGTGTGACACTGGATCAGTAGGTTGCAATTTTATGTTTTTCAACCAAGGAGTTTATCAGAAGATACAGTGCTGTTCACTCCTACATCAACTTTGAATTGAGTTGGATGTCCATTCACACACATAAGCTCTGCCATGTCTGATTCAAATGGGTTATCTATTGCTCTTAAGAGTGGCTGTGGTATTTCTTCCAAGGGAAGTGTGTCATCATTTAAGGATAAATTATCTAATGGAAATATATCTTTGGAGAACCTTTTTAGAATGCTGTTTGATATAAAGTATTGACTTCCTTGGTGATGTAACCAGCATTGCTTCTGTTGTTTACAAATTGTTTTGCACATTCATTGAAAACTAACAACATTCTTGAAAAAGTGAAATCCTTGTGATAGGACTTGCTTTAATTCATGTTTGTTTTTTGCTGCTTAGCATTTTGGACAGTGATTCTTTGCATCAAAAGATTTGAACATTCTGTGTTGGGTTATCATGGATTTGTTTAGAGTGTTTGTACCTTGCGATACTGATACATTTTGATTAATTTCTGGAGAAAATCTTCACTTCTGCTCTCCAGATTTTTCTGTGGGTTTTCCAAATCTCAGCTTTGAACACAATCTGGATAGCCTTTTCCAGTGTGACATTTTCTTTTGATTGTAAAAGATCTGAAAGTGATGAATCAGAAGTTCTGATGACAAGTCAGTCTACAACCAGTCCTGGTTGCACTGCTTCATATTCACAAGATTCGGATAACATGTAAAGATCATTGATAAAGCTGTCAAAAGATTCTCTAGGAAACTGTATTCTTTTATTGGATCTTGCTTTTTCCACGATATGTTTGATTCTTAAGTTAAAGTAATTGCCCAATGCTTTTACGACATCTTGAAAGGTATCCGTAAATTACTTTGCTCTTTGTCTGTTAATAACATTGTCTGCTCATGGTCCATTGAATAAAGCATAATAATAAATTATTCCACTTTTATTTTGGTGTATAG
Source organism: Hemiscyllium ocellatum (assembly GCF_020745735.1). Lineage (NCBI taxonomy): Eukaryota > Metazoa > Chordata > Chondrichthyes > Orectolobiformes > Hemiscylliidae > Hemiscyllium > Hemiscyllium ocellatum. Next base: position 11,268,033 of record NC_083404.1, on the reverse strand, counting down.
ACCTAAAACAATTCTGCATCTCATGAACTCTTTCATCCATGCTGATAATATAATTTTCTGTCTGAAGTATTAGTGAACTTGAATCTACCTGGAAGTGTAATGTCTTTCTCTATTTCTTTGTCTAAATTAATTGCTCACTTTAAATTCTGAAAGCTTTTGAAAATAATGTAAATGTTGATGTACCTTCTTTTGTTCTTTCAATATAGTTCATTTTATATTATTGATAAAGAAAAATAAATTCTTCTAATAAAAGCTGAAATTGTAAATAGTTGTTTTGCTTTACCGTTTTGAAAATCATTTAAATAAGGTCATAGAGTCATTGAGATGTACAGCATGGAAACCAACCATTCAGTCCAACCCGTCCATGCCGACCAGATATCTCAACCCAATCTAGTCCCACCTGCCAGCACCCGGCCCATATTCCTCCAAACCCTTCCTATTCATGTATCCATCCAAATGCCTCTTAAATGTTGCAATTGTATCAGCCTCCACCACATCCTCTGGCAGCTCATTCCACACATGTACCACCCTCTGCGTGAAAACGTTGCCCCTTAGGTCTCTTTTATATCTTTCTTCTCTAACCCTAAACCTATGCCTTCTAGTTCTGGACTCCCCAACCCCAGGGAAAAGACTTTGCCTATTTATCCTATCCGTGCCCCTCATAATTTTGTAAACCTCTAAAAGGTCACCCTTCAGCCTCTGACGATCCAGAGAAAACAGCCCCAGCCTGTTCAGCCTCTCCCTGTAGCTCAGATCCTCCAACCCTGGCAACATCCTTGTAAATCTTTTCTGAACCCTTTCAAGTTTCACAACATCTTTCCGATAGGAAGAAGACCAGAATTGCATGCAATACTCCAACAGTGGCCTAACCAATGTCCTGTACAGCTGCAACATGACCTCCCAACTCCTGTACTCAATACTGTTGATATATCTTTGTTTTTGTTATTTAAATTTGAATGATTGTTTTAATTTGATTGCAATAAAGCTGGTCATAACATTTCCAGCTTTAAGATTGTTTTTGAAAATTTAATTCATTTTTATAAAAGATAAATTCTTCTGATAAAGGCTGAAATTGTAAACAGCTGTTTTATTTTACCATTTAAAGCTTCTTTCTTCAAATTGTTGAATTCCTTTCCATGTTTTAATTTGGAAAAGCTTTCTCTAAACCTGTGAAAGTATTTTTCAAAAAAGCTTTTAAAATTTTAAGTCCTTTTAAAATTGCATCTGCTCAAATCATTGAAAAAATGAAGAATTAAGTTTTGAATTAAAGAATTATAAGGGGAATATTCATGCCAATTATTTTAAAATTATTTTTAATGGCGTTCCCACTTTTTTGGGCAAGGTTTCCGGATTTGTATCATTTTTTTCTTCTTCACCATCTGATTTCTGAATTTTTTGAAAACAGAGGAACCGCGATTATCTGAAGGGGATCTCTAGGTCTCGATCGAAACATTATGTGAAAGAGCTGCTTCAACCCTGATCACATCTTTTGTTTTCAGGTGCAATGATTAAAAATGAACTCGGCTCACTGAAATGCTGCTGAGAACAGTCCTGGACAGTCTAGGCACCGTCTCTAAATGACTGACCTCCCACCCTCTCTCTCCCCATATTTTCCCTGGGGTTCTACACAGGTGTGTGCCCTAAACCCCCATCCCCAGATAATCTCTCCAACATTGTCCTGTACAGGGCAAAGGTGGAACCTGTCAAAAGTTGTGTGCGCGCGTGTGTGTTTGTGCTATTTGGAGACTTACCCCACAAAGGCAGCAGCAGTCTTATTGTTGGTGTCCAATCTGGCTGCCCCGGAGAGTGGGGTGTGGGTCGGATGGGGGAGGGCGGGGGCGCGGCAGGGGTCGGACGGTGAGTGGGCATGGACCAGAGTATGGAGTTGGGGTGTGCGGTTGCGGTTGGGGGGGGGGGGGGCGGATTGGGTCAGTGTTGGACAGGGTTGGGGGCGGTGTTGGTCGGGGTTGGGGGCCAGCGGGGGCGGATGGGGTTGGGAGTGAGCAGGGGGCAGACGGGATTGGGGGCATGCAGGGGCCGGGTTCTCGCATGCAGTGTGCTGCGGTCTAGTCTCCTGAACAGGGAGCAGACTTCACAGAAACTCCGAGCCCCAGAATTTCAGAATTTCCCTCATTCAGATTTAACAATCTTGTTTTAAATTAAAATGCCTCACTTTCAAACATAATGTATTATTCTATCATATTGTGGTCACTGATCTCTAAAAGTTCTTTTACAACAAAATTACTAATTATCCCTTTTTATCACATTATATTACATTCGTTCTTCACTATGCTGCTCCAGAAAACCATCCCTACGTGACTCCAGAGACCTGCCCTTCACAGCTTTGGTGCTCAATTGCTTTACTCAGTCTATATGCAGATTAAAGTCACTCATAATTACAGTATTACACATACTATTAGCTTCTCTCATCCTCTGAATAATATCATGTCCCATACTGCCACTACTAAATTGGTGCTCTAACCAATATCAGCTACCCCTTACTTTTTTTTATCGCACCCAAACAGATTCCACATGCATGCTCCTGATCTAATATCCACGAGTTTTAAGCAATTTCATCAATTACAGCAGCTATTCACCAACTGATAAATTTAGAGATTCCCTGTGATGTCTCCCTTGGATGATTTTCATTCCCAGCCTTCCTTGATTTTGTATTTTGAACAAAATCACTACCCCACACACTGCTCTTTTTAAACTTGCTGCCCCCTCTCCCTTGCACTTGTTCAGACTGTAGTGTCTCTTCAATCACCATGATCATCTTACATTTCCTGCCTCTTGAACTGTGCTAAGAATGAAGTCACTCCCCATGCTCCATTAAAACTTCCTACTCTTCTGTCTGTGCTACCTTCAGAATGGAGCTACACCCAATTCATTGCACTGTTTTTAAACTTGCTGTCTCTTTGTGCTGTGTTCAGAATGAAGCCATTCCCAATTGTCCACTGCCTTCTTGAACCATTGCAGTCAATTTGATGTCAGTACAATCACAATGCTGTTAGGAAGTGATTTTCAGGAATTTAACCCAGTGACTGTGAAAGTATGGCAACATACTTAGGGCGGCACGGTGGCACAGTGGTTAGCACTGCTGCCTCACAGCGCCAGGGACCTGGGTTCGATTCCCTCCTCAGGCGACTGACTGTGTGGAGTTTGCATGTTCTCCCCGTGTCTGCGTGGGTTTCCTCCGGGTGCTCTGGTTTCCTCCCACAGTCCAAAGATGTGTGGGTCAGGTGAATTGGCCATGCTAAATTGCCTGTAGTGTTAGGTAAGGGGTATGGGTGGGTTGCGCTTCGGCGGGTCGGTGTGGACTTGTTGGGCCGAAGGGCCTGTTTCCACACTGTAAGTAATCTAATCTAATAATTTAATATAAAGTCAGGAAGTTGTGTGGCTTGGGGAAGAATTTGCAATTGATGTTCCAAATATTTGTCATCTTGTTCATCAACATAGTTGTTGTTGTATGCTTGGCGGACGCTGTCCAAGCAGCAATGGTGAATTTCTATCATCTTGTAGATAGTGCACACTACTGCTACTTAATGCCGGTGGTGGATGAAGTGCACGTTTATGGATGGGGTGCCAATAATGCAAGCTGCTTTTCAGACTGGATGGTGACAAGGTTCTTGTGTGTTGTTGGAGTTGCACTCATCCAAGCAAGTGGGGAGTATTCCATCAACTCCTGACTTGTGATTTTTAGGTTTGTGCAGTCAGTACTGCAGGATTTCTAGCCTCTGACATGCTCTTGTAACAACTGTATTTGTATTGTTAGGCCTAGTTAAGTTTCTGGTCAATAGTAAATCCCAGGATTTTGATAGTGTGGGATTCAGCAATTGTGATCCATTCGATGTCTACGTGCAATGGTTAGATTATTTCTTTTTAGAGATGGTTATTTTCTAGCATTTTTTGTGGTGAGTAAGTTGCTTGTTATTTTTCAGCTCAAACTTGGATATTTTTCATGTGTTTTTGTATTTGGACATGGAGCGCTTCAGCAGCAGAGGAGTTGTGAATGGTGTATCTCTAGCAAACACGCCCACCTCTGACCTTATCATGGATGGAAGCTCTTGGAAGCAGCTGAAGATTTTTTGCATCAAGGGCAGGTGGCGGTACTAATGGCGATATGTGCCAAGACTGTGCAGATGTCCAAATGCAACTGAGTACATGAGGATTGCATGGGAAGTTTAAACTTCTGATGAGCCATTACCTGGCATTGTGAAACCTCAAAACACCAATTCTGAGTTAGAGGCTTCTAATCTTCCTGAATAGTTACCCAGGAAAATCTAGAGGTGCCATAGTCAGCTCAAACTCCTAGATAACAATACAACTGATTCCCCCAATTCGTTACTGAGCTGGTGACCATCCTATAATATGACTACATACCAAACTTGATCCTGACTTGAATCGACCCTCTACCCTCTATACGCTCTATTGACCAGAAGCCCTCCTGACAAACCCCAGAACCAACACTCCAACATCCACTACCTGATTCAAGATCCAACCTCACCAACTTGACCACCCCTCCAGTAGCCACTGATCCTATCCCGAACCCAATTTCCCATGCCCCAAACACATTTGAAGCCCTGCCAAACCCATCAACCCTTTGCCCACCTCCCATCCTACCCACCTGTCACTCTTCCAATCTGTGAAACTTGCCAACTTACCATGCTGCCAACCTACTCACTTACGACCCTACCTGACAGCATCTACTCACTTTCTGGTCTACTAACTACTGACTTGACACTGCTGTGCTCTTCCAGCACCACTAATCCAAAAACACTGGCACCTTATCAGCCTACCATCCCACAGACTAACATAAAACTCTGCAAACCTGACAGGCTACCCAGAGGCTTGTCTACCTAAATGCTACTCCACCCTTACCCACCTACCTTACACCTCCTCACACTGTTATCCATTTATCTCACTCAATCACACTTATTCACAAAGAATATTAAGTAAGGAAAACTAATTACATTTAGAATTATTAAATAATAATGTCTTTAATGTTTAAAAGAATTTTAAAGAATCAATACATTAACAATTAGTCGATCACAACATATTAAAATTACATTAAATATTTAAAAGAAAGTAAAAACATAATAAAAAGCAATATTATTGCTGAAAAGTGTTCCATATTTTTCATTCGACTTACATTGCAGGTTAACTCCCTATGCTGTCTGGTGTTGCCCTTCAGGGGCATTCCCAGCTGTTTTGGTTGGAGTACAGCTGTGTTTTCACTGTGCTGTGTTGATGTCCACACAACCTGTTGTGATGGAGGATTCAGGGAATAACCAGGATCAGTAGACTGGTTCTAATGAGCATGGCCAAGTAAGTGGGTACTTTTTTCTGAGACTGGCATTGGTTGGAACATTTCTAATGCCAATTAGGCACTCTGGGCCAAAAGGTTAACATATCAGAAGTAACAGTTTTGTCTATACTATTGCTTGTGCCATGGAAAGATATATTGGCTTGAAAGGTTACTGTAGCTGGCCAACAAATGACAACTGTTGTTGGACTTGTCATTTCCCATTTAATATTGATGATATTCTAGTTTGCAAGTTGGGAGTTGCTGGGAGATGGAGATAAAAATAGTACTGTGGACTCTTCCCAGCATTTGGAAACTATGTAAATAGGGATTCAATGGTTTACCTCCTTAATCAATTAGATTCAAGAATTCTATTACTTCAAAGTCAAATCAAAAAGAGGATTATAGAGAGGGGAAAAGAAAATGTGGATTAATAGGCAAGAAAAGCATTTTTAAAAATAAAGTCAACAAAAAAAGGCTGTGGGAATGATACTACAGAGGTAATGTTTAATTTTTAGTAGCAGGGAGCTTAATTAGCAGTGTACACCTCACCCCTTCATTCATAGCCAGGCATGCTTTTCTCTTGTCCCAATAGCAAAGTTTCTCCCTGTACAGGTGTGGATGAATCAATAATTAGTCAGATCCTCATGGGTTTCAAAACCCAGAGGTAATTCATCCAGTGCATCTATGCAATCAGAGTAAGTATAGGAGTAGTCTGCCTAATGTCTGTTGAAATTACAGGGATAGCCCCAGGTAGGGCGAGCAAAAAAAGGAATTGTAGCTGCACAAATGGGTTTAACACAGTGTTGCACTGCTCCATTTCTACATAATTTTTCAATGTCATAACATTTAGTCTCCATTTTCCAGTAATACTCCACTTTTGTCTGTTGACTGACAAATAACCTTCTGCCCTGTGCTGAGTGGAGAGACAAAAGTTAAAGATAAAAGCAATGGGTGTTTGTGAAAGTTATCAACCTTTAATTATGGAGCTGCTTTGTATTGAGTGTTGAGAAAATCAAACATGTTCAGATGTTTGCACCAGATGGCTGCCCTGCCCTAGCAGAAGTGACCCATATTTGAATCAGGCCACCTTGGACATCCCAGAAAACAATATGTGCGGTTCCTGGTGCCCTCACCACAGACAACTGTAGAAGCAGAGAAAGAGACCATCCAGCCAGTCATGGCTGTGCCAGTTCTCTGTAAATCTCCTGGCTCCACTCTCTCACCTTTTCCCCTACAATTCATTTAATTTCAGATGCCTTCCAACTCTTTGCAAAAGCTTTGCTTGAATCTGCCTCTCATTCCATTTCACGCAAAACATTTCAGATATCAACGAACTGCTGCATTAAATAAATTTTACTTCTGTCGCCATTGTTTTTTTTTTGCCAATCACATTGTGTCCTCTGGTTCTCGATACTTCCACAAACAGGAAATGTTCCTCCTCATCTATTTTGCCTAAATACTTCTTTTTTGACATTTCTATGAAATCTCCTTTTAATCTTCTCCAAGGAGAACAGCCCCATCTTCTCTAATTTATCTACATGACTGAAGTTGTTCATCCTGGGGACTGTTCTCATGAATTCTTTCTGCACCATTTCCAAGACCTTAATATCTTTCCTAAAGTGTGAAGCATAGGCCAAGATAAAATACTCCAATTGAGGCCAAACCAGCGTTAAATGCACCTTCATCATAGATTAGGACAGCACTAGACCTTTCAGCCCATCTAACCTGCTCACAATTCAATCAGACCATCTACCTCAATGCCACTTGCCCACACTATCTCCGTATAACCTGATGTGGTTAGTTTCCAGAGGTCTGATCATTTTTGTCTTGAGCATGCTTAATAACTGATCTTCCACAGTCCTCTAGATTAGAGAATTGCCAAGATTCACCACCTTTTGAGTGAAGAAACCCCTCCTTATTGCGGTCATAAATGGTCTACTTCTTCCCAATTTTCTTTTTGTTCTACTCTATGTTCCTACTTGTAAAATACAGGATCCTGTATGCTTCATTAACTGCTTTCTCAACCTGTAGGATTGCGTTTATTCCATTATAGTACCATCACAACATTTAAGAAGTATTTAGATGATCACTTGAAGTGCTACAACATATAAGGCTATGGGTCAGGCAGTATTTGCGGAGCAGGAGAATTGACTTTTCAAGCAAGAGGCTCATTCCTGATGAAGGGATTTTGCCCAAAACGTCGATTCTCCTGCTCCTCGGATGTTGCCTGACCTGCTGTGCTTTTCCAGCACCCCATTCCTGACTCTGATCAATCCAGGATCTGCAGTCCTCACTTCCTCTTATAAGGCTATGAGCCAAGTGCTGGAAAATGGGACTGGAGCAGACAGGTACTTGATGACCAGTGACAACACAATGGGCTGAAGGGCCCCTGTCCATGATATAAGACTCTATGACATATGTTATTGGAATGGGCACTTGAGGTGCAATGTGGAGAAATCTGAGGTTCCATTTTGGTGAACATGGGAAGGCAGAATGAAATAAAATATATTGGTCTAAAGGGTGTGCAGAAGCAGAGAGACCTGAATGTATAAGTCATTAAAGATGGCAGGACAGTTGGAGAGAATGGTTAGTAAAGCAGGCAGAATCCTACGATTAATTGATAGCGACACAGAGTACAAGAACAAAAAGGTTCTACTGAAGCTGTAACCGAGTGTAATGTTGACTCTCCTACTCTTCAGATGCTGCCTGTCTGGCTGTGCTTTTCTAACACCACACTTTTTGACTCTGATCTCCAGCAGCTGCAGTCCTCACTTTCTCCTGAAGCTGTAAATGACACTAATTAGCCTTCAACTGGAGTATTGTGTACAGTCTGGTTCTAGACTTTAGGAACATATTGAAGAGAATATGAAAGAATTTTGTGAGAATGAGGTGAGAAACTTAAATGATGGAGACAGACTGGAGAAGTTATGACTGTTTTTCCTGAGAGAACAGAAGGTTAATAGGACTTTTGATTGAAGTTTTCAAAAGCATGCTAGTCTGGACATAGTAGACAGGAAGAAACTGTTTCTGCTCATAATGATTGAGAAGGCACAGATTTAAAATGTCTTGCAAATGAAGTAAATGTGATGTTAGAGGAGTGGTTTGAGTCTGGAATATACTGGAAATGTGGCAGAATTAGGTTCGATTGATGCATTCAAGTTGGCATTGGATGATTATTTAAATAGAAGTGTAGAGTTACAGGGAAAAAACACAGGAGATTAGCATGAAGTGCAGTGAGACAGCCAGTGCAGACATAATGGGCCAAATGGCCTTTGTTTGCATCTGTGATTCTGTGATTCTGTGTTGAGAAGGGAGGAAATTCAGACCATGAAATATCCTTTATTTAAAAGTCATTAGAAAGTGGATAACCCCAGGGCAGCTATTAACCTTTAAAGCAGTAAAGACTATAAACATGTCTAGCCAAATGGCTGTGAAACAAAACAAGCACATATCAATTATGTGAACTGGTCACTGTTGTTGAATAAACAACAAGGAAGTGTGAAATCTGATTCCCTCTGAATGATGATGATAATGACCTAATCCAAACTCAAGGACTAACTTGGAACGATGGACAGATGATGACTGATGGATAGCAATGAGGTATTATCGAATATGGCACAGGCCAAGCTATGAACAATACATAAAGTAAGGCTTTTGTTAGAGACTAAGCAAATAACATCATCAAGAAAAAAAACTGATAATAAAGGTACCTCTAATGTTTCTTAATCCTAACCAAATAGCTTCATCCTTGAACCGTTTTGGACACTCTCACTCTGATGCAGTGACATTTTCTTTTATCAATATTCCACACATCCTTTTTCTTTTTTTCCTTATCTTTCCTAAACAGGCTGTTTTGTACCCAATGCACCCCTTTTGAATCTAAATTTCTATAAATGTCACAACATTTGCACCTGTAAATATATGTAGCACCAAAACAACTGCCATTATCTCTTTTCTTTATTCATTTGTTGGATGTGGGTGTAGCTGGCTGGCCAGCATTTATAGCCTAGTTTTCAATAAGAAGGTGGTGGTGAGCTGCCTTCTTGAACCACTGCATTCCACCTGCTGTGGGTTGACCTACAATGCCATTAGGGAGGGAATTCCAGGATTTTTACCAAGTGACAGTGAAGGAACGGCAATATATTTCCAAGTCAGGATGGTGAGTGGGTTGGAGGGGAACTTGAAGATGGTGGTGTTCCCATTTATCTGCTGCCCTTGTCCTTCTGGATTGAAATGGTTGTGGGTTTGGAAAGTGCTGTCTGAGAATCTTTGGTGCAACTTTGCAGTGCATCTTGGAGATGGTACACTTTTCTACAACTAAACATTGATGGTGCAAGAAGTGGATGCTTGTGGATGTCATACCAATCAAAGCGAGCTGCTTTGTCCTGGATGATGTCAAGCTTCTTGAGAGTTGTTGGAGCTGTACCCATCCAGGCAACTGGGGGGAGTATTCCATCATACTTCTGGCTTGTGCCTTGTAGACGGTGGACAGGCTTTGGGGAAGTCAGGAGATGAATTACTTGCTGCAGTATCCTAGCCTCTGAACTTCTCTCAGAGTCACTGAGATTATGTGGCAAGTTGAGTTTCTGATCGATGATAACCCCCAGGAGTTGATAATGGGGGATTCAGTAATGGCAACGTCTTGAATGTCACAGGGCAGCGGTTAGATTGTCTGTTATTGGTGATGGTCACAGCCTGGTATTTGTGTGGCATGATGTTACTTGCCACTTGTCAGCCCAAGCCTGGACATTGTCCAGATTTCATTGCATTTGAACATGGACTGCTTCAATATCTGAGGAGTCACGAATGGTGCTGAACATTGTGCAATCACCAGTGAACATCCCTATTTCAGCCCTTATAATTGAGGGGAGGTCATTGATGAAGCAGCTAAAGATGTTTGGGCCTAAGACACTATACTGAGGAAGTCCTGCAGAGATGCCCTGGACTGAGATGACAGACTTCTAATAACCATGACTATCTTCCTATGTGCTAGGTATGCCTGCAACCACCAGAAAGTTTGCCCCTGATATCCATTGGTTCTAGTTTTGCTCAGGCTCCTTGATGCCACACTCAGTTGAATGTAGCATTGATGTCTCTCACCTCACCTCTGGAATTCAGCTCTTTTGTCCATGTTTGAACTGAGGTGTAATGAGGTCAGGAGCTGATTGGCCCTGGCGGAACATAATTGGCCACCCTCTTACCTCTGACTTGTTCCAAAGAAAAGGTCAATAGTGTCTCTGTATTTCTTGTTTTACTACTGCTGTGTACTAAAATCAAACCATGGAAATATAAAGGAAGGGCAAACCCGAGAAGCGGCTTCTATCCGTTAAGAAGGCAAAATTTAACATCTGATTCCTATAATGATTATATAAGTGGGATGATAAAGCTGGATTGATTTCCATCATAAATGTTATTATTCATGCTCTTCTAAAGTATCAAGCAGGAGTAGCAATGAATCTTTGAAAAAACTGACAGGTTGTTAATCTAAATCCAGGCATGAATCAACAAGCTATGTTTAGGCCCTGGGAAAACTTTTATAGATGCAACTACAAAGGCATGATCTAACCTTCATTTTAAAATGTAGATATATTAATTTAATTTAATTTCTAATGGCTCCCTGTAAGATATTTAGCTTCCATTCATAGACAAAGCTAAGAGCTAACTTCAATCAATCAGCACTCAGTGTGTTTCATTAATTTTATTAAAGCAATTATTTTCTGTAATTAGTCAATAATTACATTTTAATTTACTAAAAACATCAAATTACAAATATCACTACTGCAAAGACAAAATGTGACATTGTTTGCAATAAAACTTGCACTTATAAAGTGCTTTATAGGAGCATTAGTGAATAAAATTTGAAACTGAGCTAGCATATGAAGATATTAAGACAGGTGAAAAAACAGAATAAGTAGTAGGCTTTAAGGAGTTAGTTAAAATGAAAAGAGAATGGCAGTGAAGCTTAGGGAAATAATTCCAGGATGTATGGTCTTGTTAGGTGACAGCATGGCCACTAATGTTGTAGCCAGTGTGATCAGTAACCCACCAGCAGCCAGGACTGGAGAGATTTCAAACACTTGTGGAACCAAAGGAGGCTACAGAAATAGAGAGGGTCAAGACCATAGAGGGATTTTCATATGAGGATCAGCATTTTAAAACTGAGTCATTGCTGCACCAAGAACCAACACTAAATGTCAAAATTGTTTGCAGACTTGGCAGGAAAAATGACACTGACCAGATTTATTGCTAATCATGTAATGCTTAAAATATAAGACAATCATTTAATTGTTCAGAATAACTCTGATTGTGAAAGAAGTCAAGCAAAAGTGTGTGTACTTGGGCCTGATGAGTACTCGTACTGGTAGGTGTTACCTTGGAAATTTGATATTGGGTATTTGTAACACTGAGTTTAAATATTTTGTAAAAATTATAGATGACCAGTCCCTTGAACATACTGCTTAAATAACTTGTGGCAGAGATTCAACTTTGACCTTTAATTTGATTATGTCCTTGTTTAATGTAATATTCAAAGATCAATACTGATCAACATCTGTGGAATAAGGAATAATCTATATCATACCTTAAGAAAATCTATGGAACATGTGGGTGACAAGTTATGTAATTGTGCAGTCAAATCAAAAAGAACTGGGACCTGAGTTTGTAGGATGTCAGAGATGTCCTTTCTAACCATCTACCATATATAGTCATGTTCAATAATAACTGTTCATATTTACTCACCTGAATTCACACTAGCTCTTAAGACAACATCCTCCTGACTTATAAAAACAAATGCAATGTGGAGAAATTGTTCAATTGTAATGAATAAATAAAACTTATCTACCTTATTCGTCCATCTGTCATGTAAAGACAACAGGACCCTGGAGCAAGATTCCCATAATATCAAAAAGCTGCACATCATTGGGTATAAATACCACAACCTGAGAGGAGTTAGAACAATCTGAAAGGAACACTCAATAAGACCTAAGTGAAACTGTCTGGAAGAGTCAGGCAGCACATGGACACAAACACTTGAAGAAGAAGTCTAATAAACAATGTTACTTTGAAGATAAGCCTGAAGATAGTCCTTGACTTTACCTTTGCTGGACAGTTTGTCTTGAATCCAAAACTGCTAGGTGTGGACAAAAGACTCTTTAAGTTATCAGATTTGATTAGAAGCCCAGCCTCTCTCGCTGCTAATTTTAATAATAACTAAAGCTGTATTTGTGGTACTTACAAACACCAGTAGCTCCTTCCTTTTCTAACCAAATAGTTACTTGCCAGCAAAATACATTTACAGTGATTTTTTTTCTATGGTTGCTAAAGAAGTACTGGAAAACATAACCAAGAACAAAAGAAAATGTCCTTATGTTTATTCAGTCATTGCATTCTCCTGCTGTATTGAAGCAGCCCGGAGAAGCCAGTAGCTCTCTTAAGGAGATATTAATAGTGTTCACCCTACCTTGAAGCTGCAATGCCAGCTTGTGAAAAACATGGCCAAGTGGATTACGTGGATTAATGCTGTTAGAAGTGTTATTAGCTTCATGATTCTGGATTCCTGGCAACTGTCTTGGACACAAAAAATTAGTCAATGTCCAAAGACTGCAAGACTCAGACAATATTTAGGCTGAAAACAGGCAATAACATTCATGTCACACAAATGCCACGCCAAATAATCTCTGATAAAAATGATTGCCCCTTGACATTCAGTTGTGTTACCATTGCTGAGTTTCCCACTATCAATAGCCTGGTGGATTTATTACTGCTCATAAACTGAACTGGATTAGCTATATAAATACTGTGGCTACAACAGCAGGTTAGAGACTAGGAATCCTGTAACTCATCTCCTGGCTTCCCAAACCTGTCCACCATTTCCAAGGCACAAGTCAGGAGTGTGATGGAATACTTTCCACTCGCATGGATGGATGCAGCTCCAACACTCAAGAAGTTTAACACAACCAGTATAATGCAGTTTACTTGACTGGTACCACATTCACAAAAATTTGTTACTACTACCAGCAATTCTCAGTGTCTACCATCTAAAAGAAAAATTCACCAAGGCTCCTTACACAGCATCTTCTAAATCCATGATGCTACCAACTAGAAGGCTAATGGCAGCGGATCCATAGGAATATCACCACCTGTGAGGTCCCCTTTAAGCCATGAATGATCCTGATTTGGAAATGTATCACTGCTCCTTCACTGTTACTGGGTCAACTTTCTGGAATTCTTTCCCTAATAACGTTGTGGCTTTATTACATGGACTGCAGTAGTTCAAGAAAACAAATCATCACCATGTTCTTGAAGTCAGTTAAGCATTCATAATAAATGGTGCTCCAACCAGTAACACCCATATTTCCTGAATTAATATCTACTTGAAAAAAATGAGCTATAGTTTACCGATATCATCAGAGCCAGTGAATTGGTAAATAGGTGGCACAATGAATCTGGTAGATTTTATCTAATGCTGCAAATGGGATTGATTTTGTAATTCAGCAAAGAAGACCATCACAGTGACCTAAATGTAGGTTTTCATGATGAACTCCACAAGGAACAATTGGAGCTTTTTAATGTTTGGAAGGCTTACTTACAGTATAGATACTTCTGGCACTTTAATTTCTTGGTTGCCCAGATGTTTACTATGTCAACCAGTCTGAGAGCATTCTCTGTCTGGTTGATTTTCTTCTCTTCTTTGTCTAGTTTAGACGCTACCTTTGCCTGGACTGTCTTCAGTGAAAATACTGTGGGTGGAAAATACTGAGGGTGGCTCTATGATGCAATGGATGGTGTGTTGGTCTTCTAAAGAGTTGTGATTCAAAGGTTATGGGTTCAAGTCCTACCAAGTTGACTTAGACAAATGAGTGGGAGGAGAACAGAGGGATAGAAACCAAGTATGTTGAATAAGTAGCAGGTCTAAACAAGGATTAGGAATCAGTACAGACTTGGTGTGCCAAAGAGCCGCCTGTGCAATATTTTATTGCTACCATAAACAGTAGATAAAACTCTGGTAAAAGAACCACTGATTACTGTCGGTAGTGGGCAAGTTGTTGGAGAGGATCCTGAGGGATAGGATGTACATGTATTTGGAAAGGCAAGGACTGATTAGGGATAGTCAATATGGCTTTGTGCGTGGGATATCATGTCTCATAAACTTGATTGAGTTTTTTGAAGAAGTAACAAAGAGGATTGACGAGGAAAGAGCAGTAGATGTGATCCATATGGACTTCGGTAAGGTGTTCGACAAGGTTCCCCATGGGAGACTGGTTAGCAAGATTAGATCTCACTGAATACAGGGAGAACTAGCCATTTGGATACAGAACTGGCTCAAAGGTAGAAGACAGAGGGTGGTGGTGGAGGGTTGTTTTTCAGACTGAGGCCTGTGACCAGTGGAGTGCCACAAGGATCGGTGCTGGTTGCACTACTTTTCATCATTTATATAAATGATTTGGATTTGAGCAGAAGAGATATAGTTAGTAAGTTTGCAGATGACACCAAAATTGGAGGTGTAGTAGACAGTGAAGAAGGTTACCTCAGATTACAACAGGATCTTGATCAGATGGGCCAATGGGCTGAGAAGTGGCAGATGGAGTTTAATGCAGATAAATGTGGGGTGCTGTATTTTGGGAGAGCAAATCTTAGCAGGACTTATACATTTAATGGTAAAGTCCTAGAGAGTGTTGCTGAACAAAGAGACCTTGGAGCGCATGTTCATAGCTCTTTTAAAGTGGAGTCGCAGGTAGATAGGACTGAGAAGAAAGCATTTGGTATACCTTTAATGGTCAGAGTATTGAGTACAGGAGTTGGGAGGTCATGTAGCAGCTGTAGAGGACATTGGTTAGATCACTGTTGGAATATTGCGTGCAATTCTGGTCTCCTTCCTATCGGAACAATGTTGTGAAACTTGAAAGGGTTCAGAAAAGATTTACAAGGATGTTGCCAGGATTGGAGGATTTGAGCTATAGGGAGAGGTTGAATAGGCTGGGGCTGTTTTTCCTGGAGCGTCTGAGGCTGAGGGGTGACCTCATAGAGGTTTGCAAAATTATAAGGGGGATGGATAGGATAAATAGACAAAGTCTTTTCCCTGGGGTCAGGGAGTCCAGAATTAGAGGACATAGGTTTAGGGTGAGAGGGGAAAGATATAAAAGAGACCTAAGGGGCAACATTTTCACACAGATGGTGGTACGTGTATGGAATGAGCTGGTACAAGGCTGGTAATTGGTCTAATTATGTGTTTAGGTCAATAGGAAACGGGTCACTAAAGCTAGTGCTTCACCAGAGGCTCGCTAATGATGTTACCTGATATGGTGACGAAACATGTGGAAGTGAACCTTCCAGCTCAGCGAGCAAACTTACATCCAGAACCTCAACCTGAGCTACAAATCTTCTCATAACTCGCTAAAATGTGAAGTATTTACTATGGATTTCACTAATTGAGAAAAGACCTCATGCATTTTAAGTCAATATATATGATTTGCCCAATTATTTAAACCCTTTCAAAATCAAACACTTGTATTAATGTCCCTCATAAAATAACTGAAACCTTAATAAATTCTTGGAGCTGTCATTCAAACTATGAACTTAGAGACTCCATACTATGATAATGAAGGGTTTTAGAAGCAGCCAAACTATAAAAATACAATAATGATAATCTTTAGGACTATGTTAACAAGTATCGATTGAAACTGATACTAACATTATTTCCACTCTCAGAGACACAAGGAGCTTTTTATTTGACCAAAATTTAAATTAGGGTACGGCATGATAACTTGATAATTCCTGATGAAGGGCTCCTGCCTGAAACGTCGATTTTCCTGCTCCTCGGATGCTGCCTGACCTGCTGTGCATTTCCAGCACCACACTAATCTTGACTCCAACTCCAGCATCTGCAGTCCTCACTTTCACCTAATTTGACAACTTACCTGGCCTTCATGAGCATTTACATTTCCATCATGACATTATGGAGCAAATGTTACAGATTGAGTGCTACATTATTGGAGTGAAAGTCTGGTTTGATGGAACTTTGGATTAGATTTAAAAGGCCCCAAAATTTGGGTTTTCTTGTGCTCATCATACCCATTGCATCCCCACTTTCTCCAAGTGGTGACAATTGAATCTGTCAGAAATGGACAACCATCAATCTGCTCAATTATGTGACAATCCAATCTTGAAAATCTGTGATTTAGTGTAATATGCTTTCATGTCCTCATAATTGCCCTTATTCAAGTTTAAAATACAAATTAAGGACTGATCCTGTCTTCCTCAAACTAATGATGAAATTCAGTCATACTTTGATTGCTGATACCTCGTGTTACTTTCAGAATGAAGTCACTAATTAATCTCATCTCTTTGCATAATATCAGGTGCCTGTGGTCAGGCTTGCTCCAGAATGCATGTTATAATATGGCCAAGAATTTGAATATCAATCTGTAAATCCTTCTCACACATTTGTAACAGGGAGGAAGGGCTTAAGAGTTTCCTGTTTTGCCAGAATCCTGCCATAACTGCAACTCAAGAACATCTAAGTGGCAAGGTGGCTCAGTGGTTAGCAGTGCTGTCTCAAGCATTAGGGATCCAGGTTTGATTCGAGCCTTGGGCGACAGTCTATGTGGAGTTTGCAAATTCTCCCCATTTCTGCATGGGTTTCTGCTGGGAGCTCTCGGTTTTTTTCACAGTCGAAAGGTATGCAGGTTAGGTGGATTGGCCATGCTAAATTTCTCCATATAATGTCCAGGGATGTTTAGGTTAGGTTGACAGGCCATTGGAAATGCAGGGTTATAGGAAACGAGTCGGGGGTATGTCTGGGAGGGATGCTCTACGGAATGTTGATGGTTGGCTGGATGGTGTGCTTCCACACTCAGAGATTCTATGATTCTATTAAAAGACTTCACACAGGTTCTTGCTATGAGAATGTATCATCTTCGATCCAACGGAATACCACACATATGACTGACATTTGTGAGATAATTACTGATTATTATTAGAATAGCAATGGTTAGTTTTCATACAGAATTTTAAAGTTTGACAGAATTATCAGAGCTACTATTGGGAATAGATCATAATGTAACACAATAATGGGAATGGATGAATATTTGGAAAGAAAGACACTTGAAATCTCCATAGAGATACTTATGGTTGTTGTAAATGACCAATTATCTAATTTCTTGGCATTTCTATCTTCCACGGAGATTACAAATGTAAATTGGAGCACCCTATGGAAAGTCTACCTCAGGATATGAAATAATATGCATAAGAGAAGTAAATGTGATTTAAATAGCTAACTGGATGTGAAGTGCCATTACTGGCAGAGACATGATCTACATTGCTACACATTTATAATCTCTTATTTACAGATTTTCAGATGATGTTGATAAGACTCCACATGAAAATATACTAGTTTTAATTGCAACTAATTGAAATAGAAGCATCTTAGTGATTTGAATAAATTCTGATGAGATTTAGTATAAGAATTGGGATAAAACATTCAAGTCAAACAGTGGCATATGCTATCCCCAAGGAATTTGTGTAGGTAATACTAGTTTTTCACAACTTCTGTAGAGGATGAAAGTTAAAAAAAAACAATTGCAGTTTCACAGTATACAAGCTAGAATTCACTTTGAATATATTAAGTTTTCAGCATCTCACTATAGGAAGGATAAATTAGCCTTGGAAAATATGCAGTGACAATCTATCAGGATACAGATGCGCTGCAAAGACTAACATGATGGGAAACCAAGTAGAAAATGTGTTACGTTCATTGGGTATTAGGAAGTTAAAGGTTATTTGATTAAAATGTTAAAAATTGAATGGATAAGTCTTCTTTCTAATTTGAGATTACAGAACAATCTTAAAACTTTAACTAGAAAAAGTAAACATGAATTTATTCATACATAAGATTTAGAAAAATATGGAATTATATGTGTGATTTATTTTTTAAATGTAAGACAAACAGTTGTGAAGCAATGACTTTGAGGAATATGGAGAAAAGGTAGGAAATTGGAATTAAAGTAATAAAAATAAATCTTTAGTATTTATCAACAGCTTTAGCTGACCGTTTCTCCTAACACTGCCTTGTTTTCACTGTTAAAAATAAAGGCATAAATTGATAAATGCAAGTAAAGGTTAAATCTAAAGCTGGAACAATGTACATTTATCAAAACTATGTGAACAACAATCTTTGCAATTCTTATTCTATGGGATTGTTATGGAAGTTGCCAAACTTAACACATTGAATTCAGCTTTTTCAACCACTTCAACTGGCATTTCTTTCAGATGTGACCACCATGTTATCATCTTTACTACTGGATGGGTTAACCTGGCATCTTTTTTTCTGGTTATCAAAATGAAATTTAAATGTCACTTTTCTATCAATTTTCTTTCCACTTGAGTACAATGTGACATTCATAAATACGTTAGGGCATAATTTTAACCTCATTGTTTAATTAGAAACTGAGGGAATTAGATTAGCTGGTCATTTAATATTTCACTCAAACTTCACTTTCCACTTTAGTAAATGGTAAGTAAAATTATGTAGATGGTACAATGTACAGATGGTTTGATCTCATCAGTTTCCCTTCCTCATATCTGTTAAGAATTGCTGAAATTGCAATTTATTACATTAGAAAGCCTTGAGTGAAACTGAAAAAATGAAAATAATCCACATTCAAAATCCCAGGCAAGTTCTTGGCAACAGAACTGCACTAAATGGATTGGAAATTTGTCTCACACTAAGTGTTGTGTGTACAATTTATTATTTTGACTTGTGGAATTTTTCTGCATTACTTTGTAAATACAACAACATTCTCAATGTCTGGTATGAATATAGACCACTGCTCTATTCTCACATTGGTATAATTTGAAGTTGAACATTGATGTGATGCCTCTCTGTATGGAGTGTTTATTTTCCCAATCATGTAAAAAAGGTTTGGAAAACATAAAATAGATTTTATGTATAACAATCATAGAATCCCTGCAGTAGGATAGCAAGCCATTCACTCCATCAATTCCATAGTGACTCTCCATAAAGCATCCCACCCAGATCCACTCCCACCACCAACCACCTCCCAACCCCTCAACTCTATCCCTTTTACCTGCATTTCCCATGACTAATCCACGTAGCCTGCACATCCCGGGACATGAAGGGGAAATTTAGCATAACCACTCCATGTAACCTACATGTCTTTGGACTGTGGAAGCAAACCCATGCAGACACATGGAAACTCACACTGATAGTTCCCCAAGGCTGGAATCAAATCCAAGTCCCTGATGCCGTGAGGCAGATTGCTAGCCACTGTGCTGCCCTATGGAAAAAATTGTCTTCATTGGGTGAATATCACATGACAGAACAGTTTAAATGTGAACCATAGAAATATTTGTTAGGCTGTCTACCACAACTCAGAGATTGAATGACTGATGCTCAACATAACTAAAAACATGGATGTCAGACCATTGACTAAGGATAATAAAGTGTTTTAAATGTTCAAACTTTGTCCTCTGATTTAATTGAATCAAAAGAAACATTTTCAATGTTTCAGTTCTGGAATAGCGCCCATGGTCTCTACAGGCTTAAATTTGCTCATTTCAGTGAAGTGTCAGTTTTGTAGAGCTTTTCAGAGGGATTTTGTCATAAGGACGAGTAAGATTTCTACACATATCTTTTCAAACACACAAAGACTCACAATCCTCTGAGGGGAAATATTTTCCTTATATCTATCTTAAAAAGAAGTTCCTAATTTTAAAATGTTGCCCCTTGTTCTAATCCCAAAGTGAAATACCGTTGCAGCAACCACCTTGTCAAGTGTCCTTAAGATCTTATATATTCTAGTAAGATCATCTTTTATACTTCTAAACTCCAGTGGATACAAGCCCAGCCTTTCCAAAACTTCATCATAAGATAATCTCTCAACTCAGGTTATCAGTCAAGTGAACCTCCCCTGGACTGCTTTGAAGACATTGATATCCTTTATTAAATAAAATACATCAGTTATTTTATCTATGATTGAAGCAAGACTTATGAGGTCAGGACTGAATTATCCTGGTGGAAACCAAACTGAGTAATTGTGAGTAGATTATTGCTATGTATGTACTGCTTAATAGCACTGTCAACACCACCTTCCATACTTTAATGATGTTTGAAAGTAGATGGGTGCATCACTATTAGCAATGGATAAGTCCCACACTCAAAATCCAATCTGTGTACTTTGACTCCCTCTATGCAAGTTCCAATTAGTGTTCAACATGGAATGGTATGGATTCATTAGGAAAGCGTGAGAGGCAGGTGGTGATCGCCAAGAGATTATCTTCATCATGTTAAATCTCAAACTATGAGATGCCATGGAGTCCAGTGGCGATGTTGAGTATAGTTCATTGGAGGTTGCGTCACAGGTAGACAAAAATGTGAAGATGCATTTGGAATTTTGCCTTCATTGCTCAGACCACTGAGTTTAAAAGTTGGAACATCATGTTGCCATTGTACTGGACATTGGCGAGCCCACTTTTGGAGGACTGTGTGCAGTTCTGTTGCCTTGCTATTGGAAGGCATTTTTAAATTGGACAAGGTGCAGAAAAGATTTCCAAGGATGCTACTGGGATTGGAGGGTTTGTGATTGGAGAGGCTGGATAGCTGGGACCTTTTTCACTGGAATGTAGGAGGTTGAGGGGTGACTTCCCAAAGATTTATAAAATCATAAGGGGTACAGATGAATAGCAAAGGTTTTTTCCCTAGGGTAGTGGAGTTCAAAACTAGAGGGCACAATTTTAAGGTGAGAGGAGAAAGATTTAAAAGGGACCTGAAGGGCAACGTTTTCACATAGAGGGTGGTTTGTATGTGAAATGAACTGCCAGACGATGTGGTGGATGCAGATACAATTATAACATTTAATTGTTACAGGTACATGAATAGGAAAAGTTTAGAAGGATATGGGCCAAATGCAGGCAAATGGAACCAGTTTAGCTTGGGAAACTTGGTTAGCATGGACAACTTGGACTGAAGGGTCCATGCTGTATGACTGTATGACTCGAACTCTCAGTTGATTGTGAACCACTTTGTTGCCACCTCTAGTGGATCTCTTCTGATGATGGGATAATTCATCCTCAGGGATGATGGTTTCCTAGTCATTGTAAGCTATAAGTCAATATGTAGGACTATGTTCAGGCTGCTGCATAACTGGTTTGTAAACCAGGTCTCCCAATTTTGGTAGGCTCCCAGATGTTGAAGAGGAAGACTTTGCAGGATTTACATGGCTGAGTGTTATCATTTTTGGTAACTATTCTGATGTCAGGTGGTTTGTCTTGATTTTGTTTCCTTTGGACTTTGTAGTTGCTTTGATACAACAGAGTAACTTGCTAAGTTTTTTCAGAGGTGATTAAAGAGTCTAACAGATTTCTTTGGGTCGCAAGTCACTTGTCGGCTGCATCACATAAGGACAGTAGATTTCCTCCCTCGAAGAACATTATTGAACCTGATGGACTTCTATGACAATCAGTGATGATTTCCACAATCACTATTATCAAACTAGCTTTAAATTCTAGATTTATTAACTGAGTTTAAATTCCACCATGTGCAAAGGTGGAATTTGCCCCCAAGAGCCTTAACGCGTAACTTTGGATTACCAACATGCTACCATTTTCCCCTTCTGTAAATATTAAAGGCATTCTGTAAATTGCTAAAATACTTAATCTTGAATGCTAGGAATTCTGAAAAACAGAAAAAGAGCTAATGCATTCCAGTTTTAGTAGGCGCTTGTAATTCAGTTTGGTGGCAGTTTTAAGTGGAATCTCAGTAAAAAGACACACTAATAGAATAATCAATGTCTCATGGTCTCAAAGCACTTAAGATTAACCTTGAGAAACCTAGATATGAGAAATTGTGGTCTCAGTTTACCATGACTGCCAGAAAGGGTAATTGTTGTAGAGATAAAGTAATTAAATTTGAACAATATGTCTCAACTCATTTACTTTGCTGTAGTAATGATTTGGGGCATTTTGAATAGACTGCTGTGGAAAGGTGGGACACTTGATTAAAATGTTTAAATAAGGCTAATCTGTCATGATAGAGGGTCTCGTGACATTGCACTATATCCTCAAAGCTGCACAGACTAATCTTCCCCCACATCCATGATCATTCAAGCCATTCCAAAGGGCACTTTCTGGCCTGGACAGCCGAATGCAATCCTACCAGGCTGCTAATTTTCCCAACTGCCAGTCAAAAGCAAATTTTAAGAAATTATGACATCCTGCTTTTATGTATAGACAGATCCCGCTACCCTTGGTGTTGCAAGATCTAAACAGTTTTTGAACCTCTCCTGCAGTCATCAGGCAATATCAGAAATACGGCCTTCTTTATCAAAAATGACTTGAGTACAGCAGAACAATGTACAGTATAACATTTAATTGAAATCGTTCCTTGTTAAACATGAGCAATTATAACTTTAAATGCATTTGGTGAGTTGAATGATGCTTTAAAAAAGGGAAATTGTTAGAATTGGTTTGAGACAGATTGTGAGAGAAGCACCATCACTGAAAAGCCTATTTTACTTCATTCTCACAAATATATTGTTGCGGATCAATCTGTCCATGATAGTAATTGTAGGAGTGATCACTGCATAATCTTTGTACAGCCAAAGTCCCACATTCACATTGAGGATACTTTCCCCCTGATGTGGGGCACTGCAGATGTTCTAAATGGGGAAGAAAGTGCCCTCAGGCAACTATCTAGTCTTATCTACTTGAATTCATTCTTCTCATGTCTATGATTTGTCATGTCACAATTTGTCATAATTCACTGTGGATTGAAACTAACAGATGTCAGCTGTTAGTTACACTTGCCCTTGCATATTTCAGTTTTCAACATTTTTAGATGTCAACTTGTGGGAAGTGTGAGATGACAGTGTCACAGAGAGTGAAACCATACTGTATTCTGAGTGAGCTGGTATGGTTAGTGTATATCTCATACGGAAGGACTATGGGATTGACAGTGCAAGAATTGAGAAGGAAGCATTAGTTAGACTGAACAAATTTATGTTAAATGAGATACAGAAGGAGAAATAAAGGAAAGGAAAGATTGGAGTAAGAGACATAAAGAAAACAGACTCAGGAAAGAGACAGAAAATAATAAAATAAAATTTGAAACTTTTAACACAATTAAAATAACATGCTGGTTAATTTATAGAGCTGGAAGTTGCCGAGCAGTAATGCTTAGATCTTTAAAAGGATTCTTAGACAGATTTGGAGAAGACAATTTTCTATGGTGGGTTTGCTTTATCTCTAATTAGCATATATAGGAACTTCACACTATTCAATACATTTCAATATTGAATTAGACGGTAAGATAACAAGTTTACAAAGCTTATGCCAAAACAGTCTATCATGGACAGCATGGATTTCAAGTTTAATCCCTTTTCTTAAAGGTCCTGTCACATTTTCATTTCAAAATAATGAATAGTATTAGCTTCTCCCTTATTTTGACAGCAAACTATGAGTCACAATTTCAACTTTAAAAATTTGACCAAAATGCACCATTCACTTTCACTGATATTGATTTCCACCCATCACTCTTTACTCATTTGTCTTCATATCAATTTCTCTGGGTCTTCAGGATTAATCACCAGGCCTCTTTATTAAGGCTGCAAATTTATATACACTTGAATCTTACGTTCTAATCAATGATGCACCATTGAATAGAAGCAGTCCAGAGAAACCACCCTGAATTCCTACCTCCTGTATCCTCCCTTGATAAGAGATTATTAATCCAGTTTTCATCCTCCCTTAATTCCACATATTTTAATCTTCAATAATCTCCTCCATGGCATCTTATCAAATGTTTCCTCATTGTTAAAGCACATGACATCTGCTGTGCTTCTCCACTCTTCAAAGTACCTTATCCAGCTTCTGAAGCAGAATCTTCCTTCCTGAAATCTATTTTTATTGCTTCTAATTATTTTCAAATTAAATAGATACTTAGTGATTTAATCTTCAGTGAAACATTCCAATATTCTTCCTATCATGGATCTTATACTAATTGGCTTTTAGCAAAGCATCCCACTTGATGGCACTCCATTTGGCACCCCATTCCCCACATTTAGCATTCACTCCCTTCAGCAATGGTTGTTCAGTAGCAGCAGTGTGTACCACCTACACGATACACTGTAGAAATTCAACACGGTTCCTTCCAGTCTCATCACCTTTGCCACTTAATAGGCAGCAGATGCATGGGAACACCACCACCTCCTTGATCCTCCCCAAACCACATACTATCTCTATAATCTATAATGTAGATAAATGCCTGGTATTTCAGCTGCAATCATGATGCATTCATTTTGCAGAAATACTCTATATCTTCTGCATTTGAGACCATGAAAGAAGTGCCAGCTCTGAACAACAGCGAATATCCACTGACTTCATGACTCATGATTCTGATGCCCAGCTAAGGCACAGAATGCTATGTTGCCACACAAAGTCTGATAGGATGTAAAAATCTTGCTTCCTGTTACCTGCATTGCACTGGACATGTTTTGGTGGATTCTGAAGTACTTGAGAGAGTGGACTGCTTTGTGCTGAATAACTATCAAGAGAATGATGACACTCCCATCAAGAATATGGTGATCAGCTAAGGAGGAGGCCAACAATGAGTAAGAGCACAAGAATGAAGAGGACAAGGAGAAAGAGACAAAAGGGAGGTGGCAAAACAATGCATCCTATTTCTGCCTTTGCTGAACATAATTGATTCATTTGACAGTGAGCGCAATCAGTATTCAATATTTGCCAACAAATGCTGCACATTATCTTCTCTTTGCCACCTTCCCTTTGTCAAGTTCAATGGGTAATAGGGAATATAAATGGAATGTTGGCCTTTATTTCAAAGACAGTGGGACATAAACATAGCTCACGCAAATACAATACAAAGCATTAGTTATACCAGACCTAGATTACTGCGAACAGTTTTTGAAACATGTGGTGCTTGACAGGATAGATGCCGAGAAGTTGTTTCTTCTTGTAGGAGAGTCAAGGACCAGTGGGCAGAATCACAAAGTAATAGGTCACCATTTAAGACAGAGAAGGAATATCTTTTTCAGAAGGCAGTGAATCTGTGGAATTCTTTACCTCAGAGGCTGTTGAGGTTGGGTGTATTCAAGGCTGCATTGGACAGACTTTTGAACATTAAGGGAATCAAAGGTAATAGGAAAAAGGCAGGAAAGTGGAGTCGAGGATTATTAGAGTAGCCAATATCAGTGAATGGTGGAGCAGGCTCAATGGGTCAAATGGCCTATTTCTTTTCCTATGTTTTATAGTCTTATGGAATGCTATCAGCCTTAGAAAGAAATGTATTCCATAGTGCCTTGCTTTTATTTCATAGTGGCACCTCAGCAATCCAAGGAATGTGCTGGAGGAAAGATTGTTGTACCCTTGTGGCACATTTCAGACCATTGGACACACAGATAGCAATGGCTATTAATGCGAGCAGAATGCACTTGGAAAGGCAGCATCCTGGTGGCTGATTGTGTGCAGATTCCATTATAAGGACAGAATACAAAAACTTCATGTTTGTTCTTTGTTACTGTGATTGCTATAAGCCACCTATCAGAGAAAGCTGGTTGCACACATAAACAAAGGCCAAACTATCATGTGTTCCAGCTCCAAAAGATAGCCCAACTCTCTGACAGGTTAAGTCATCAGTAAAAATAACTCATTTGAAATTGAAAGAACAATGAGCAATGGGCAAGCAGATGTAGTTGAAGATTCTCA
Organism: Hemiscyllium ocellatum; assembly: GCF_020745735.1. Classification (NCBI taxonomy): domain Eukaryota; kingdom Metazoa; phylum Chordata; class Chondrichthyes; order Orectolobiformes; family Hemiscylliidae; genus Hemiscyllium; species Hemiscyllium ocellatum. The sequence continues at coordinate 11,241,989 of NC_083404.1, read as the reverse complement.
GATGCCAAGAGGAAATATTAATGACAAAAGTGGATAGAATGAGGGAGACTATGTTTCTTCAGGAGAGTTAAAAGCTGGCAGAACTACCTGAGAGCACCAAGTGTTCTGAATAAGATACAATGCAACATGTGGTCCAGCAGCTAGGGTAGCTGGTTGCCTGGAGACAAAAACAAATTTGAATTAGGCCAATCAGTTTAAATTACACCCTAACAAAATACCGAACTCCAATCAAGTTTTAATTTAGTATATTGACAATAATAAAAAGCCAATGACACAATCCGATGTTTTGGGGGTATAAAACGAGGAAAAATTGAACAGTTGGGAGAGAACTGCCAAAAGATCAACAGATGTGGGTTGCTAGTCAGAACTGTTTGAGAAGTACCTGTCTAGAGAACAGGTTTGCACAGGGGACAAAATTAACACCGACCTGCAAAGTAAATCTGAAAAGTGAAAATTCGACAGCTGGATGGTTTTGACATTTGAACTTTTCATTAAA